>NW_026947517.1:34478574-36878574 GCF_034190915.1 Cavia porcellus | reverse complement strand
CATTGCCATTGCATGTTTCCTGATCTCCCCATGCTGACCACCCCTGGTGCTTTTCTCCATCCTACAATGTCACTCACTGCCTATCCTAATTCAGGCCCACCGATTCACACGACCCCAGATGTTTTTCTCACTCCTACTACTGAATGGCCTGTTAGAAACCCTTACAATGTGCACCACCCCGCGAAGTTTTTCAGAAACCTCTCCTACATTGCCACTGCATGTTTCCTGACCTCCCCATGCTAACCACCCCGTGGTGTTTTTCTTCATCGTACATTGCCACTCCCTGCCTATCCTAATTCAGGCCCTCTGATTAACATCACCACGTGATGTCTTTCTCACTCCTACTAGTGAATGGCCTGTTAGAAACCCTTACAATGCGCAACACCCCTCGATCTCTCAGAAACCTATCCTACATTGCCACTACAAGTTTCCTGATTTCACCATGTTGACAGCCCCATGGTGATTTTCTCCATCCTACATTGCCACTCACTGCCTATCCTAATTCAGGCCCTTTGATTCACACCACAACGTGATGTTTTTCTCACTCCTACTCGTGAATGGCCTGTAAAAAACCCTTATAATGCGCACCAACAAGCTATTTTTTTCAGAAACCTATCCTACATTGCAACTGCATTTTTCCTGACCTCTCCATGCCTACCACCCCTTGGTGCTTTTCTCCTTCCTACATTGCCACTCAGTGCCTATTTTGATTCAGGCCCTCTGATTCCCAGCACCCCGTGATGTTGTTCTCACTCCTACTAGTGAATGGCCTGTTAGAAACCCTTACAATGCGCAACACCCCGCGATGTTTTTCAAAATCCTATCCTACATTGCCACTGCATGATTCCTGACCTCCTCATGCTGACCACCCCGTTCTGCTTTTCTCCATTCTACATTGCCACTCACTGCCTATCCTGATTCAGGCCCTCCGGTTAACACCACAAAGAGATGTTTTTCTCACTCATACTAGTGAATGGCCTGTTACAAACACTTAAAATGCGCATCACCCCGCGATATTTTACCGAAACCTATCCTACTTTGCAACTGCATGTCTCCTGACCTCCACATGCTGACCACCCCGTGGTGCTTTTCTCCATCCTACATTGCCACTCACTGCCTATCCTAATTCAGGACCTCGGATTCACACCACACCGTGATGTGTTTCTCACTCCTACTAGAGAATGGCCTGTTAGAAACCCTTACCATGCGCACGACGCCGCGATGTTTTACAGAAACCTAACCTACATCGCCACTGCATGTTTCCTGACCTCCCCAAGCTGAGCCAACCCGTGGTAGTTTTCTCCATGCTACATTGCCACTCACTGCCTATCCTAATTCAGGCCATTTGATTCACACCACAACGTGATGTTTTTCTCACTCCTTGTCGTGAATGGCCTGTAAGAAACCCTTATAATGCGCACCAACACGCTGTTTTTTTTCAGAAATCTATCCTACATTGCCACTGCATTTTTCCTGACCTCTCCATGCCTACCACACCCTGGTGCTTTTCTACATCCTACATTGCACTCACTGCCTATCCTGATTCAGGCCGTCCGATTCACACAACCCCGTGATGTTTTTCTCACTCCTACATGTGAATGGCCTGTTAGAAACGCTTACAATTCGCCCCACCCCGCCATGTTTTTCAGAAACCTATCCTACATTGCCATTGCATGTTTCCTGACCTGTCCATGCTGACCACCCCGTGGTGCTTTTCTCCTTCCTACATTGCCACTCACTGCCCATCCTAATTCAGGCCCTCTGATTCACACCACACCGTGATGTTTTTCTACTCCTACTAGTGAAAGGACTATTAGAAACCATTACAATGTGTACCACACAGCGATGTTTCACAGAAACCTATCCTACATTGCCACTGAATGTTTCCAGACCTCCCCATTCTGACCACCCCGTGGTCCTTTTCTCCATCATAGATTGCCACTCATTGCCTATTCTTATTCAAGACCTCCGATTCGCACAACCCCGTGATGTTTTTCTCACTCCTACTAGTCAATTGTCTGTTAGAAACCCTTACAATGCGCACCACCCCGCGATGTTTTCCAGGAACCTATCCTACATTGCCACTGCATGTTTCCTGACCTCCTCATGCTGACCACCCCATGGTGCTTTTCTCCATCCTATATTGTCACACGATGCCTAACCTAATTCAGGCCCTCCGATTCACACAACCCCGTGATGTTTTTTTCACTCCTACTACTGATTGGCCTGTTAGAAAACCTTACAATGCGCACCACCCTGCAATGTTTTTCAGAAACATATAGTACATTGCAACTGCATGTTTCCTGAAATCTCCATGCTGACCACCACATGGTGCTTTTCTCCAACCTACATTGCCACTCCCTGTCTATCCTGATTCAGGCCATCTGATTATCACCACACCATGATGTATTTCTCACTCCTACTAGTGAATGGCCTGAGCGAAACCCTAACAATGCGCATCACCCCGCGATGCTTTTCAGAAACCTACCCTACATTGTCACAGCATGTTTCCTGACTTCCCCATCCTGACCTCCCCGTGGTGCTTTTCTCCATCCTACATTGCCATTCACTGCCTATCCTAATTCAGGCCCTCTGATTCACACCACACCATGATGTATTTCTCACTCCTACTAGAGAATAGCCTGTTAGAAACCCTTACAATGCGCACCACCCCGCGAGGTTTTTCCGATTCCTATCCTACATTGCCACGGCATGATTCCTGCCCTCCCCATACTGACCAGCCGTGGTGCTTTTCTCCATCTTACATTGCAAATCAGTGCCTATACTAATTCAGACCCTCCAATTCAATCCTCCCCTTGGTTTTTTTCTCAGTCCTACTAGTGAATGGCCTGTTAGAAACACTTACAATGCGCACCACCCCGCGATGTTTTTCAGAAACCTATCCTATATTGCCATTGAATGTTTCCTGACCTCCCCATGCTGACCATCCCGTGGTGATTTTCTCCATTCTACATTGCCAGTCACTGCCTATCCTGATTCAGCGCCTCCGATTCACACATCCCCATGATGTTTTTCTCACTCCTACTAGTGAATGGCCTGTAAGAAACCCTTACAATTCGCAACACCCCGCGATGTTTTTCAGAAACCTATCCTTCATTGCCACTGCAAGTTTCCTGACCTCCCCATGCTGACCACCCAATGGTGCTTTTGTCCATCGTACATTTCCACTCCCTGCCTATCCTAATTCAGGCCCTCCGATTCACACCACCCCATGATGTTTTTCTCACTCCTACAAGGGAAGGGATTGTTAGAAACCCTTACAACGCGAACCAGCCCGTGATGTTTTTCAGAAACCTATCCTGCATTGCCATTGCCTGTTTCCTGATCTCCCCATGCTGACCACCCCTGGTGCTTTTCTCCATCCTACATTGCCACTCCCTGTCTATCCTGATTCAGGCCCTCTGATTAACACCACACCATGATGTATTTCTCACTCCTACTAGTGAATGGCCTGAGAGACACCCTAACAATGCGCATCACCCCGCGATGCTTTTCAGAAACATACCCTACATTGTCACAGCATGTTTCCTGACCTCCCCATCCTGACCTCCCCGTGGTGCTTTTCTCCATCCTACATTGCCATTCACTGCCTATCCTAATTCAGGCCCTCTGATTCACACCACACCATGATGTATTTCTCACTCCTACTAGTGAATGGCCTGTTAGAAACCCTTACAATTATCACCACCCCACGATGTTTTTCAGAAACCTATCCTACATTGCGACTGCATGTTTCCTGACCTCCCCATCCTGACCTCCCCGTGGTGCTTTTCTCCATCCTACATTGCCACTCACAGCCTATTCTAAATCAGGCCGTCCGATTCACACCACCCCATGATGTTTTTTTCACTCCTACTTCTGAATGGCTTGTTAAAAAGCCTTACAATGCGCACCACCCCCCGATGTTTTTCAGAAACCTATCCTACATTGCCATTGCATGTTTCCTGACCTCCCCATGTTGACCACCACGTGGTGCTTTTCTCCATTCTTCATCGCCCTTACTGCCTATCCTGATTCAGGCCCTCCGATTCACACCACCCTGTGATGTTTTTCTCATTCCTACTAGTGAATGGGCTGTTAGAAACCCTTACAATGCGCACCACCCCGCGATGTTATTCAGAAACCTATTCTACATTGCCACTGCATGTTTCCTTGCCTCCACTTGCTGACAAACCCGTTGTGCTTTTTTCCATCCTACATTGCCACTCACAGCCTATCCGAATTCAGGCCCTCCGATTCACACCACCCCGTGATGTTTTTCTCACTCCTACTTGTGAATGGCCTGCTACAAAACCTTACAATGCGAATGACCCCGCGATGATTTTCAGAAATTTATCCTGCATTGCCATTGCATGTTTCCTGACCTCCCCATGTTCACCAACCTGTGGTGCTTTTCTCCGTCCTACATTGCCACTCACAGCCTATCCGAATTCAGGCCCTCCGATTCACACCACCCCGTGATGTTTTTCTCACTCCTACTTGTGAATGGCCTGCTACAAAACCTTACAATGCGAATGACCCCGCAATGTTTTTCTGAAACCTATCCTACATTGCCACTGCATGTTTCCTGACCTCCCCATCCTGACCACCCCGTGCTGCATTACTCCATTATACATTGCCACTCACTGCCTATTCTAATTCAGGCCCTCCGATTCGCACCACCCAGTGATGTTTTTCTCACTCCTACTAGTGAATTGTGTGTTAGAAACCCTTACAATGTGCACCACCCTGCGATGTTTTTCAGATACCTATCTTACATTGCCACTGCATGTTTCCTGACCACCTCATGCTGACCACCCCATGGTGCTTCTCTCCATCCTACATTCCCACTCACTGCATCTCCTAATTCAGCCCCTCGGATTCACAAACCCCATGATGTTTTTCTCACTCCTACTAGTGAATGGCCTGTTAGAAACCCTTTCCATGGGCACCAACACGCGATTTTTTTCAGATACCTATCTTACATTGGCCCTGCATGTTTCCTGAGTTCCACATCCTAATCACCCCGTGATGATTTTCTACATCCTATATTGCCACTCACTGCCTATCCTGATTCAGGCCGTCCGATTCACACCACCCCATGGTGTTTTTCTCACTCCTACTAGTGAATGGCCTGTTAGAAACCCTTTCCATGGGCACCAACACGCGATTTTTTTCAGATACCTATCTTACATTGGCCCTGCATGTTTCCTGAGTTCCACATCCTAATCACCCCGTGGTGCTTTTCTACATCCTACATTGCCACTCACTGCCTATTCTAATTCAGGCCTTCCGATTCGCACCACCACATGATATGTTTCTCACTCCTACTAGTGAATTGTCTGATAGAAACCCTTACAATGCCCACCACCCCGTGATGTTTTTCAGAAACCTATCTTACATTGCCACTGCATGTTTCCTGACCTCCCCATGCTAACCACCCTATTGGTGCTTTTCTCCATCCTACATTGTCACTCATTGCCTATCCTAATTCACGCCCTCCGATTCACACCAAACCTGATGTTTTTCACACTCCTACTACTGAATGGCCTCTTAGAAACCCTTACAATGTGCCCAACCCCGCGATGTTTTTCAGAAACCTTTTCTACATTGCCACTGCATGTTTCCTGACCTCCCCATGCTAACCACCCCGTGGTGTTTTTCTCCATCTTACATTGCCACTCCCTGCGTATCCTAATTAAGGCCCTCCGATTCACACCACCGCGTGATGTTTTTCTCACTCGTAGTAGTGAATGGCCTGTTAGAAACACTTACAATGTGCACCACCGGGCGATGTTTTTCAGAAAACTGTCCTACATTGCCACTTCAAGTTTCCTGAACTCCCCATGTTGACCGCCCCGTGGTGCTTTTCTCCATCCTACATTACCACTCACTGCCTATCCTAATTCAGGCCCTCCGATTCACACCACACCGTGATGTTTTTCTCACTCCTAGTAGTGAATGGCGTGTAAGAAAGCCTTACAATGCGCACCACGCATCGATGTTTTTCAGAAACCTACCCTATTTGCCAATTGCATGTTTCCTGACCTCCACATGCTAACCAACCCTGGCGCTTTTCTCCTTCCTACATTGTCACTTACTGCCTATCCTATTTTAGGCCCTCTGATTCACAACACCCCTGATGTTTTTCTCACTCCTACTAGTGAAGGGCCTTTAAGAAACCCTTACAATGCGCACCACCCCGCGATGTTTTTCAGAAACCCATCCTACATTACCACTCCATGTTTCTTGCCCTCCCCATGCTGACCACCCCTGGTGCTTTTCTCCCTCCTACTTTGTCACTTACTGCCTATCCTGATTCAGCCACTCTGATTCACACCACACCGTGATGATTTTCTCACTCCTAATATTCAATGGCCTGTTAGAAAACCTTACAATGGGAACTACCCCTCGGTGTTTTTCACAAACCAATCCTACATTGCCAATTCATGTTTCCTGACCTCCCCAGGCTGACCAACCCATGGTGCTTTTCTCCATCCTACATTGCCACTCAATGCCTATATTAATTCAGGCCCTCCGAGTCACTCCACCCCGTGATGTTTTTCTCAGTCGTACTAGTGAATGGCCGGTTAGAAAGCCTTACAATGCTCACCACGCGGAGATGCTTTTCAGAAACCTATCCATCATTGCCACTGCATGACCCCCATGCTGACCACCCGCTGGTGCTTTTGTCCATCCTACATTGCCACTCACTGCCAATCCTAATTCAGGCCCTAAGATTCATACCACCCCATGATGTTTTTCTCACTCCTACAAGGGAATGGCCTGTTAGAAACCCTTACAACGCGAACCATCCCGCGATGTTTTTCAGAAACTTATCCTGCATTGCCATTGCATGTTTCCTGATCTTCCCATGCCGACCACCCCTGGTGCTTTTCTCCATCCTACATTGCCACTCACTGCCTGTACTGATTCAGGCCCTCCGATTCACACCACCCCATGATGTTTTTCTCACTCCTACAAGGGAATGGCCTGTTAGAAACCCATACAACGCGAACCAGCCCGCGATGTTTTTCAGAAACCTATCCTGCATTGCCATTGCATGTTTCCTGATCTCCCCATGCTGACCACCCCTGGTGCTTTTCTCCATCCTACAATGTCACTCACTGCCTATCCTAATTCAGGCCCACCGATTCACACGACCCCAGATGTTTTTCTCACTCCTACTACTGAATGGCCTGTTAGAAACCCTTACAATGTGCACCACCCCGCGAAGTTTTTCAGAAACCTCTCCTACATTGCCACTGCATGTTTCCTGACCTCCCCATGCTAACCACCCCGTGGTGTTTTTCTTCATCGTACATTGCCACTCCCTGCCTATCCTAATTCAGGCCCTCTGATTAACATCACCACGTGATGTCTTTCTCACTCCTACTAGTGAATGGCCTGTTAGAAACCCTTACAATGCGCAACACCCCTCGATCTCTCAGAAACCTATCCTACATTGCCACTACAAGTTTCCTGATTTCACCATGTTGACAGCCCCATGGTGATTTTCTCCATCCTACATTGCCACTCACTGCCTATCCTAATTCAGGCCCTTTGATTCACACCACAACGTGATGTTTTTCTCACTCCTACTCGTGAATGGCCTGTAAAAAACCCTTATAATGCGCACCAACAAGCTATTTTTTTCAGAAACCTATCCTACATTGCAACTGCATTTTTCCTGACCTCTCCATGCCTACCACCCCTTGGTGCTTTTCTCCTTCCTACATTGCCACTCAGTGCCTATTTTGATTCAGGCCCTCTGATTCCCAGCACCCCGTGATGTTGTTCTCACTCCTACTAGTGAATGGCCTGTTAGAAACCCTTACAATGCGCAACACCCCGCGATGTTTTTCAAAATCCTATCCTACATTGCCACTGCATGATTCCTGACCTCCTCATGCTGACCACCCCGTTCTGCTTTTCTCCATTCTACATTGCCACTCACTGCCTATCCTGATTCAGGCCCTCCGGTTAACACCACAAAGAGATGTTTTTCTCACTCATACTAGTGAATGGCCTGTTACAAACACTTAAAATGCGCATCACCCCGCGATATTTTACCGAAACCTATCCTACTTTGCAACTGCATGTCTCCTGACCTCCACATGCTGACCACCCCGTGGTGCTTTTCTCCATCCTACATTGCCACTCACTGCCTATCCTAATTCAGGACCTCGGATTCACACCACACCGTGATGTGTTTCTCACTCCTACTAGAGAATGGCCTGTTAGAAACCCTTACCATGCGCACGACGCCGCGATGTTTTACAGAAACCTAACCTACATCGCCACTGCATGTTTCCTGACCTCCCCAAGCTGAGCCAACCCGTGGTAGTTTTCTCCATGCTACATTGCCACTCACTGCCTATCCTAATTCAGGCCATTTGATTCACACCACAACGTGATGTTTTTCTCACTCCTTGTCGTGAATGGCCTGTAAGAAACCCTTATAATGCGCACCAACACGCTGTTTTTTTTCAGAAATCTATCCTACATTGCCACTGCATTTTTCCTGACCTCTCCATGCCTACCACACCCTGGTGCTTTTCTACATCCTACATTGCACTCACTGCCTATCCTGATTCAGGCCGTCCGATTCACACAACCCCGTGATGTTTTTCTCACTCCTACATGTGAATGGCCTGTTAGAAACGCTTACAATTCGCCCCACCCCGCCATGTTTTTCAGAAACCTATCCTACATTGCCATTGCATGTTTCCTGACCTGTCCATGCTGACCACCCCGTGGTGCTTTTCTCCTTCCTACATTGCCACTCACTGCCCATCCTAATTCAGGCCCTCTGATTCACACCACACCGTGATGTTTTTCTACTCCTACTAGTGAAAGGACTATTAGAAACCATTACAATGTGTACCACACAGCGATGTTTCACAGAAACCTATCCTACATTGCCACTGAATGTTTCCAGACCTCCCCATTCTGACCACCCCGTGGTCCTTTTCTCCATCATAGATTGCCACTCATTGCCTATTCTTATTCAAGACCTCCGATTCGCACAACCCCGTGATGTTTTTCTCACTCCTACTAGTCAATTGTCTGTTAGAAACCCTTACAATGCGCACCACCCCGCGATGTTTTCCAGGAACCTATCCTACATTGCCACTGCATGTTTCCTGACCTCCTCATGCTGACCACCCCATGGTGCTTTTCTCCATCCTATATTGTCACACGATGCCTAACCTAATTCAGGCCCTCCGATTCACACAACCCCGTGATGTTTTTTTCACTCCTACTACTGATTGGCCTGTTAGAAAACCTTACAATGCGCACCACCCTGCAATGTTTTTCAGAAACATATAGTACATTGCAACTGCATGTTTCCTGAAATCTCCATGCTGACCACCACATGGTGCTTTTCTCCAACCTACATTGCCACTCCCTGTCTATCCTGATTCAGGCCATCTGATTATCACCACACCATGATGTATTTCTCACTCCTACTAGTGAATGGCCTGAGCGAAACCCTAACAATGCGCATCACCCCGCGATGCTTTTCAGAAACCTACCCTACATTGTCACAGCATGTTTCCTGACTTCCCCATCCTGACCTCCCCGTGGTGCTTTTCTCCATCCTACATTGCCATTCACTGCCTATCCTAATTCAGGCCCTCTGATTCACACCACACCATGATGTATTTCTCACTCCTACTAGAGAATAGCCTGTTAGAAACCCTTACAATGCGCACCACCCCGCGAGGTTTTTCCGATTCCTATCCTACATTGCCACGGCATGATTCCTGCCCTCCCCATACTGACCAGCCGTGGTGCTTTTCTCCATCTTACATTGCAAATCAGTGCCTATACTAATTCAGACCCTCCAATTCAATCCTCCCCTTGGTTTTTTTCTCAGTCCTACTAGTGAATGGCCTGTTAGAAACACTTACAATGCGCACCACCCCGCGATGTTTTTCAGAAACCTATCCTATATTGCCATTGAATGTTTCCTGACCTCCCCATGCTGACCATCCCGTGGTGATTTTCTCCATTCTACATTGCCAGTCACTGCCTATCCTGATTCAGCGCCTCCGATTCACACATCCCCATGATGTTTTTCTCACTCCTACTAGTGAATGGCCTGTAAGAAACCCTTACAATTCGCAACACCCCGCGATGTTTTTCAGAAACCTATCCTTCATTGCCACTGCAAGTTTCCTGACCTCCCCATGCTGACCACCCAATGGTGCTTTTGTCCATCGTACATTTCCACTCCCTGCCTATCCTAATTCAGGCCCTCCGATTCACACCACCCCATGATGTTTTTCTCACTCCTACAAGGGAAGGGATTGTTAGAAACCCTTACAACGCGAACCAGCCCGTGATGTTTTTCAGAAACCTATCCTGCATTGCCATTGCCTGTTTCCTGATCTCCCCATGCTGACCACCCCTGGTGCTTTTCTCCATCCTACATTGCCACTCCCTGTCTATCCTGATTCAGGCCCTCTGATTAACACCACACCATGATGTATTTCTCACTCCTACTAGTGAATGGCCTGAGAGACACCCTAACAATGCGCATCACCCCGCGATGCTTTTCAGAAACCTACCCTACATTGTCACAGCATGTTTCCTGACCTCCCCATCCTGACCTCCCCGTGGTGCTTTTCTCCATCCTACATTGCCATTCACTGCCTATCCTAATTCAGGCCCTCTGATTCACACCACACCATGATGTATTTCTCACTCCTACTAGTGAATGGCCTGTTAGAAACCCTTACAATTATCACCACCCCACGATGTTTTTCAGAAACCTATCCTACATTGCGACTGCATGTTTCCTGACCTCCCCATCCTGACCTCCCCGTGGTGCTTTTCTCCATCCTACATTGCCACTCACAGCCTATTCTAAATCAGGCCGTCCGATTCACACCACCCCATGATGTTTTTTTCACTCCTACTTCTGAATGGCTTGTTAAAAAGCCTTACAATGCGCACCACCCCCCGATGTTTTTCAGAAACCTATCCTACATTGCCATTGCATGTTTCCTGACCTCCCCATGTTGACCACCACGTGGTGCTTTTCTCCATTCTTCATCGCCCTTACTGCCTATCCTGATTCAGGCCCTCCGATTCACACCACCCTGTGATGTTTTTCTCATTCCTACTAGTGAATGGGCTGTTAGAAACCCTTACAATGCGCACCACCCCGCGATGTTATTCAGAAACCTATTCTACATTGCCACTGCATGTTTCCTTGCCTCCACTTGCTGACAAACCCGTTGTGCTTTTTTCCATCCTACATTGCCACTCACAGCCTATCCGAATTCAGGCCCTCCGATTCACACCACCCCGTGATGTTTTTCTCACTCCTACTTGTGAATGGCCTGCTACAAAACCTTACAATGCGAATGACCCCGCGATGATTTTCAGAAATTTATCCTGCATTGCCATTGCATGTTTCCTGACCTCCCCATGTTCACCAACCTGTGGTGCTTTTCTCCGTCCTACATTGCCACTCACAGCCTATCCGAATTCAGGCCCTCCGATTCACACCACCCCGTGATGTTTTTCTCACTCCTACTTGTGAATGGCCTGCTACAAAACCTTACAATGCGAATGACCCCGCAATGTTTTTCTGAAACCTATCCTACATTGCCACTGCATGTTTCCTGACCTCCCCATCCTGACCACCCCGTGCTGCATTACTCCATTATACATTGCCACTCACTGCCTATTCTAATTCAGGCCCTCCGATTCGCACCACCCAGTGATGTTTTTCTCACTCCTACTAGTGAATTGTGTGTTAGAAACCCTTACAATGTGCACCACCCTGCGATGTTTTTCAGATACCTATCTTACATTGCCACTGCATGTTTCCTGACCACCTCATGCTGACCACCCCATGGTGCTTTTCTCCATCCTACATTGTCACTCACTGCCTATCCTAATTCAGGCCCTCCGATTCACACCACCCTGATATTTTTCTCACTCCTACTACTGAATGGCCTGTTACAAACCCTTACAATGCGCAACACCCCGCGAAGTTTTTCAGAAACTTATCCTACATTGCCACTGCAAGTTTCCTGACCTCACCATGTTGACTGCCCCTTGTTGCTTTTCTCCATCTTACATTGCCACTCATTGCCTATTCTAATTCAGGCCCTTTGATTCACACCACAACCTGATGTTTTTCTCACTCCTACTAGTGAATGGCCTGTAAGAAACCCTTATAATGCGCACCATCCCGCTATTTTTTTCAGAAACCTATACTACATTGCCACTGAATGTTTCCTGACCTCTCCATGCCAACCACCCCATGGTGCATTTCTCCTTCCTACATTGCCACTTAGTGCCTATTTTGATTCAGGCCCTCTGATTCCCTGCACCCCGTGATGTTGTTCTCACTCCTACTATTTAATGGCCTGTTAGAAACCCTTACAATGCGCACCACCCCGCGATGTTTCTCAGAATCGTATCCTACATTGCCACTGCATGATTCCTGACCTCCACATGCTGACCACCCCGTTGTGCTTTTCTCCATTCTACATTGCCACTCACTGCCTATCCTGATTCAGGCCCTCCGGTTAACACCACAATGAGATGTTTTTCTCACTCGAACTAGTGAATGGCCTGTTAAAAACACTTAAAATTCGCATCACCACGCGATATTTCACCGAAACCTATCCTACTTTGCCACTGCATGTCTCCGGACCTCCCCTTGCTGACCACCCGCTGGTGCTTTTGTCCATCCTACATTGCCACTCACTGCCTATCCTAATTCAGGCCCTAAGATTCATACCACCCCACGATGTTTTTCTCACTCCTACTACTGAATGGCCTGTTAGAAACCCTTACAATTCGCACCAAGCCACGATGTTTTTCAGAAACCAATGTACATTGCCATTCCATGTTTCCTGACCTCCTCTTGCTCACCACCCCAAGGTGCTTTTCTCCATCCTACATTGTCACTCACTGCCTAACCTAATTCAGGCCCTCCGATTCACACAACCCCATGATGTTTTTCTCACTCCTACTACTGAATGGCCTGTTAGAAAACCTTACAATGCGCACCACCCCGCAATGTTTTTCAGAAACCTAGCATACATTGCCACTGCATGTTTCCTGACATCTGCATGCTGACCACCGCATGGTGCTTTTCTCCATCCTACATTGCCACTCACTGTCTATCCTGATTCAGGCCCTCTGATTCACACCACACCATGATGTATTTCTCACTCCTACTAGTGAATGGCCTGATCGAAACACTAACAATGCGCATCACCCCGCGATGCTTTTCAGAAACATACCCTACACTGTCACAGCATGTTTCCTGACCTCCCCATCCTGACCTCCCCGTGGGGCTTTTCTCCATCCTACATTGCCACTCACTGCCTATCCTGATTCAGGCGCTCCGATTCACACAACCTCGTTATGTTTTTCTCACTCCTACTACTGAATGGCCTGTTAGAAACCTTTACAATGCGCACCACACAGCGATGTTTCACAGAAACCTATCCTACATTGCCACTGCATGTTTACAGACCTCCCCATCCTGACCACACCGTGGTGCTTTTCTCCATCATACATTGCCACTCACTGCCTATTCTAATTCAAGCCCTCCAATTCGCACAACCCTGTGATGTTTTTCTCACTCCTACTAGTGAATTGTCTGTTAGAAACCCTTACAATGCACACCACGCCACGATGTTTTTCAGGAACCTATCCTTCATTGCCACTGCAGGTTTCCTGACCTCCTCATGTTGACCACCCCATGGTGCTTTTCTCCATCCTACATTGTCACTCAATGCCTATCCTAATTCAGGCCCTCCGATTCACAACCCCGTGATTTTATTCTCACTCCTACTACTGAATCGCCTGTTAGAAAACCTTACTATGCGCACCACCCCGCGATATTTTTCAGAAACATATCCTACATTGCAACTGCATGTTTCCTGACATCTCCATGCTGACCACCGCATGGTGCTTTTTCCAACCTACATTGCCACTCACTGTCTATCCTGATTCAGGCCCTCTGATTCACACCTCAACATTATGTATTTGTCACTCCTACTAGTGAATGGCCTGTTCGAAACCCTAACAATGCGCATCGCCCCGCGATGCTTTTCAGAACCCTACGCTACATTGTCACAGCATGTTTCCTGACCTCCCCATCCTGACCTCCCCGTGGTGCTTTTCTCCATCCTACATTGTCACTCACTGCCTATCCTGATTCAGGCCTTCCGATTCACACCACCCCGTTATGTTTTTCTCACTCCTACTATTGAATGGCCTGTTAGAAGCCCTTACAATGCACACTACCCGGGTTGTTTTTCAGAAACCTATCCTACATTGCCACTGCATATTTCCTGAATTCCCCATGCTGACCACCCCATAGTGCTTTTCTCCATTCTACATTGCCACTCAATGCCTATCCTAATTCAGGCCCTCCGATTCACACCACCCCGTGATGTTGTTCTCACTACTACTACTGAATGGCCTGTTAGAAACCCTTACAATGCGCACAACCCTGCGATGCTTATCAGAAACGTATTCTACATTGCCACTGCATGTTTCTTGCCTCTCCATGCTGACAAACCTGTGGTGCTTTTCTCCATCCTACATTGCCACTCACAGCCTATACTAAATCAGGCCGTCCGATTCACACCAACACGTGATGTTTTTTTCACTCCTACTTCTGAATGGCTTGTTAAAAAGCCTTAAAATGCGCACCACCCCCCGATGTTTTTCAGAAACCTATCCTACATTGCCATTGCATGTTTCCTGACCTCCCCATGTTGACCACCCCGTGGTGCTTTTCTCCATTCATCATTGCCCTCACTGCTTATCCTAATTCAGGCACTCCCATTCACACCACTGTGTGATTGTTTTCTCACTCCTACTAGTGAATGGCCTGCTACAAACCCTTACAATGCGAACGACCCCGCGATGATATTCAGAAATTTATCCTACATTGCCATTGCATGTTTCCTGACCTCCCCATGCTCACCAACCTGTGGTGCTTTTCTCCATCCTACATTGCCACTCACTGTCTATCCTGATTCAGGCCCTCTGATTCACACCACACCATGATGTATTTCTCACTCCTACTAGTGAATGGCCTGATCGAAACACTAACAATGCGCATCACCCCGCGATGCTTTTCAGAAACCTACCCTACACTGTCACAGCATGTTTCCTGACCTCCCCATCCTGACCTCCCCGTGGGGCTTTTCTCCATCCTACATTGCCACTCACTGCCTATCCTGATTCAGGCGCTCCGATTCACACAACCTCGTTATGTTTTTCTCACTCCTACTATTGAATGGCCTGTTAGAAACCTTTACAATGCGCACCACACAGCGATGTTTCACAGAAACCTATCCTACATTGCCACTGCATGTTTACAGACCTCCCCATCCTGACCACACCGTGGTGCTTTTCTCCATCATACATTGCCACTCACTGCCTATTCTAATTCAAGCCCTCCAATTCGCACAACCCTGTGATGTTTTTCTCACTCCTACTAGTGAATTGTCTGTTAGAAACCCTTACAATGCACACCACGCCGCGATGTTTTTCAGGAACCTATCCTTCATTGCCACTGCAGGTTTCCTGACCTCCTCATGTTGACCACCCCATGGTGCTTTTCTCCATCCTACATTGTCACTCAATGCCTATCCTAATTCAGGCCCTCCGATTCACAACCCCGTGATTTTATTCTCACTCCTACTACTGAATCGCCTGTTAGAAAACCTTACTATGCGCACCACCCCGCGATGTTTTTCAGAAACATATCCTACATTGCAACTGCATGTTTCCTGACATCTCCATGCTGACCACCGCATGGTGCTTTTTCCAACCTACATTGCCACTCACTGTCTATCCTGATTCAGGCCCTCTGATTCACACCTCAACATTATGTATTTGTCACTCCTACTAGTGAATGGCCTGTTCGAAACCCTAACAATGCGCATCGCCCCGCGATGCTTTTCAGAACCCTACGCTACATTGTCACAGCATGTTTCCTGACCTCCCGATCCTGACCTCCCCGTGGTGCTTTTCTCCATCCTACATTGTCACTCACTGCCTTCCTGATTCAGGCCTTCCGATTCACACCACCCCGTTATGTTTTTCTCACTCCTACTATTGAATGGCCTGTTAGAAGCCCTTACAATGCGCACCACCCGGGTTGTTTTTCAGAAACCTATCCTACATTGCCACTGCATGTTTCCTGAATTCCCCATGCTGACCACCCCGTGGTGCTTTTCTCCATTCTACATTGCCACTCAATGCCTATCCTAATTCAGGCCCTCCGATTCACACCACCCCGTGATGTTGTTCTCACTACTACTACTGAATGGCCTGTTAGAAACCCTTACAATGCGCACAACCCTGCGATGCTTATCAGAAACGTATTCTACATTGCCACTGCATGTTTCTTGCCTCTCCATGCTGACAAACCTGTGGTGCTTTTCTCCATCCTACATTGCCACTCACAGCCTATACTAAATCAGGCCGTCCAATTCACACCAACACGTGATTTTTTTTCACTCCTACTTCTGAATGGCTTGTTAAAAAGCCTTACAATGCGCACCACCCCCCGATGTTTTTCAGAAACCTATCCTACATTGCCATTGCATGTTTCCTGACCTCCCCATGTTGACCACCCCGTGGTGCTTTTCTCCATTCATCTTTGCCCTCACTGCCTATCCTAATTCAGGCACTCCCATTCACACCACTGTGTGATTGTTTTCTCACTCCTACTAGTGAATGGCCTGCTACAAACCCTTACAATGCGAACGACCCCGCGATGATATTCAGAAATTTATCCTACATTGCCATTGCATGTTTCCTGACCTCCCCATGCTCACCAACCTGTGGTGCTTTTCTCCATCCTACATTGCCACTCACTGTCTATCTTGATTCAGGCTGTCCGATTCACACCACACCCTGATGTATTTCTCACTCCTACTAGTGAATGGCCTGTTAGAATCCCGTACAAGATGCACTACCCCGCGATGTTTTTCAGAAACCTATCCTGCAATGCCACTGCATGTTTCCTGACATCTCCATGCTGACCCCCCCGTGGTGCTTTTCTCCATCCTATATTGCCACTCACTGCCTCTCCTAAATCAGACCCTCCGATTCACAACACCCCGTGATGTTTTTCTCACTTCTACTAGTGAATTGCCTGTTAGAAACCCTTACAATGCTCACCACCCTGCGATGTTTATCAGAAACCTATTCTACATTTCCACTGCATGTTTCCTTGCCTCCCAATGCTGACAAACCTGTGGTGCTTTTCTCCATCCTACATTGCCACTCACAGCCTATTCTAAATCAGGCCGTCTGATTCACACCTCCCCGTGATGTTTTTTTCACTCCTACTTCTGAATGGCTTGTTAAAAAGCCTTACAATGCGCACCACCACTCCCAATGTTTTTCCGAAACATTTCCTACATTGCCCTTGCATGTTTCCTGACCTCCCCATGTTGACCACACCGTGGTGCTTTTCTCCATCCTACATTGCCACTCACGGCATATCCTGATTCAGGCCCTCCGATTCACACCACCCCGTGATGTTTTTCTCACTTCTACTAGTGAATGGCCTGTTAGAAACCATTAAAATGCGCACCACCCTGCGATGTTTTTCAGAAACCTATCCTACATTGCCACTGCATGTATCCTGACCTCCTGATCCTGACCACCCCATGGTGCTTTTCTACATTCTATATTGCCACTCAATGCCTATCATAATTGAGGCCCTCCGATTCACACCACCCCGTGATGATTTTCTCAGTCCTACTAGTGAATGGCCTGTTAGAATTACAATTCTCACCAGCGCGATATTTTTCAGAAACCTATCCTACATTGCCACTGTATGTTTCCTGACCTATCCATGCTCACCATGCCGTGGTGCTTTTCTGCTTCCTATGTTGCCACTCACTGCCTATCCTGATTCAGGCCTTCCAATTCACACCACCCCGTGATGTATTTCTCTCTCCTACTAGTGAATGGCCTGTTAGAAATCCTTACAATTCTCACCACCACGCGATGTTTTTCAGAAACGTATCCTACATTGCCACTGCATGTTTCCTGACCTCCCCATGCTGACCACTCCGTGGTGCTTTTCTCCATCCTACATTGCCACTCACTGCCTATCCTAATTCAGGCCCTCTGATTCACACCACCCTGTGATGTTTTTCTCACTCTTGTAGTGAATGGCATGTTAGAAACCCTTACAATGCGCACCACCCCGTTTTTTTTTTTTTTTTTTTTTTCAGAAACCTGTCCTATATTGGCACTGCATGTTTCATGACCTCCCCATGCTGACCACCCTGTGGTGCTTTTCTCCATCCTACATTGCCACTCAATGCCTATCCTAATTCAGGCCCTCCGATTCACACAACCCCGTGATGTTGTTCTCACTACTACTAGTGAATGGCCTGTTAGAAACCCTTACAATGCTCACCACCCTGCGATGTTTATCAGAAACCTGTTCTACATTTCCACTGCATGTTTCCTTGCCTCCCCATGCTGACAAACCTGTGGTGCTTTTCTCCATCCTACATTGCCACTCACAGCCTATTCTAAATCAGGCCCTCCGATTCACAACACCCCGTGATGTTTTTCTCACTTCTACTAGTGAATGGCCTGTTAGAAACCCTTAAAATGCGCACCACCCTGCGATGTTTTTCAGAAACATATCCTACATTGCCACTGCATGTATCCTGACCTCCCGATCCTGACCACCCCATGGTGCTTTTCTCCATCCTAGATTGCCACTCAATGCCTATCATAATTCAGGCCCTCCGATTCACACCACCCCGTAATGTTTTTCTCACTCCTACTAGTGAATGGGCGGTTAGAATTACAATTCTCACCAGCGCGATGTTTTTCAGAAGCCTATCCTACATTGCCACTGTATGTTTCCTGACCTATCCATGCTCACCTTGCCGTGGTGCTTTTCTCCTTCCTATGTTGCTACTCACTGCCTATCCTGATTCAGGCCTTCCAATTCACACCACCCCGTGATGTATTTCTCTCTCCTACTAGAGATTGGCCTGCTAGAAACCCTTACAATGCGCACCACCCCGCGATGTTTTTCAGACACCTATACTACATTGCCACTGCATGTTTCCTGACCTCCCCATGCTGACCACCCCGTGTTGCTTTTCTCCTGACTACATTGCCATTCACTGCCTATCCTAATTCAGAACATCCAATTCACGTCACCCCGTGATATTTTTCTCACTCTTCCTAGTGAATAGCCTGTTAGAAACCCTTACAATTCGCACCACCCCGCGATGTTTTTCAGAAACCTATACTACATTGCCACTGCATGTTTCCTGACCTCCCAATGCTGCCCACACCGTGGTGCTTTTCTCCACTTTACATTGCCACTCACTGCCTATCCTAATTCAGGCCCTCTGATTCACACCACCCCGTGATGTTTTTCTCACTCCTACTAGTGAATGGCCTGTTACAAAGCCTTACAATGCACAACACCCCGCAATGTTTTTCAAAAACCTATCCTACATTGGCAATGCATGTTTCCTGACCTCCCCATGCGGACCACCCCGTGGTGCTTTTCCCCATCCTACCTTGCCACTCACTGCCTATCCTAATTCAGAACATCTGATTCACACCACCCCTTGATGTTTTTCTCACTCCTACTAGTGAATGGCCTGTCAGAAACAGTTACAATGGGCACCACCCCGTGATGTTTTTCATAAAACTATCCTACATTGCAACTGAATGTTTCGTGACATCCCCATCTGACCACCCTGTGGTGCTTTTCTCCATCCTACATTGCCACTCACTGCCTATCCTGATACAGGCCCTCCGATTCACACCACCCCGTGATGTTTTTCTCACTTCTACTAGTGAATGGCCTGTTAGATACCCTTACAATGCGCACCACCCTGCGAAGTTTTTCAGAAAACTATCCTACATTGCCACTGCATGTTTCCTGACCTCCCGATCCTGACCAACCATGGTGATTTTGTCCATTCTACATTGCCACTCCCTGCCTATCATAATTCAGGCCCTCCGATACACACCGCCCCGTGATATTTTTCTCACTCCTACTAGTGAACGGCCTGTTAGAAACCCTTACAATTCTCACCACCGCGATATTTTTCAGAAACCTATCGTACATTGCCACTGCATGATTCCTGACCTCCACATGCTGACCACCCCGTTGTGATTTTCTCCATCCTACATTGCCACTCACTGCCTATCCTAATTCAGGCCCTCCTATTCACACCACCCTGTGATGTTTTTCCACTCCTACTAGTGAATGGTCTGTTACAAACCCTTGCAATGTGCACCAACCCACGATGTTTTTCAGAAACCTATCCTACATTGCCACTGCATGTTTCCTGACCTCCCATGCTGACGCCTCATGGTGCTTTTCTGCATCCTTCATGGCCACTCACTGCCTATAATGATTCAGGCCCTCGTATTCACACCACACCGTGAGATTTTTCTCACTCCTACTAGTCAATGGCCTGTTACAAACCCTTACCATGCGCACCATCCCGCAATGTTTTGCAGAAACCTATCCTACATTGCCACTGTATGATTCCTGACCTCCCCATGCTTACCACCCGGTGGTGCTTTTCTCCATCCTACATTGCGAACTAACTGCCTATTCAGATTCAGGCCCTCCAATTCACACCACCCCGTGATGTTTTCTCACTCCTACTAGTGAATGTCCTTTTAGGAAACCTTACAATTCGCACCACCCCGCGATGTTTTTCAGAAACATATCCTACATTGCCACTGCATGTTTCAGGACCTGTCCATGCTGACCACTCCGTGGTGCTTTTCCCTTCCTACATTGCCACTCACTGCCTATCCTAATTCAGGCCCGCCGATTAACAAGACACCGTGATGTTTTTCTACTCCTACTAGTGAATGGCCTATTAGAAACCTTTACAATGCGCACCACACAGCGATGTTTCACTGAAACCTATCCTACATTGCCACTGCATGTTTCTGGACCTGTCCATGCTGACCACTCCGTGGTGCTTTTCCCTTCCTATATTGACACTCACTGCCTATTCTAATTCAAGCCCTCCGATTCGCACAACCCCGTGATGTTTTTCTCACTCCTACTAGTGAATTGTCTGTTAGAAAACCTTACAATGCGCACCACTCCGCGATGTTTTTCAGGAACCTATCCTTCATTACAACTGCATGTTTCCTGACCTCCTCATGCTAACCACCCCATGGTGCTTTTCTCCATCCTACATTGTCACTCACTGCCTATCCTAATTCAGGCCCTCCGATTCACAACCTCGTGATGTTTTTCTACTCCTACTACTGAATGGCCTGTTAGAAAACCTTACAATGCGCACCAACCCGCGATGTTTTTCCGAAATATATCCTACATTCCAACTGAATGTTTCCTGACATCTCCATGCTGACCACCACATGGTGCTTTTTCCATCCTACATTGCCACTCACTGTCTATCCTGATTCAGGCCCTCCGATTCACACCACACCATGATGTATTTCTCACTCCTACTAGTGAATTTCCTGTTCGAAACCCTAACAATGCGCATCACCCCGCGATGCTTTTCAGAAACCTATCCTACATTGCCACTGCATGTTTCCTGACCTCCCCATGCTGACCACCCCGTGGTGCTTTTCTCCATCCTACATTGCCACTCACTGCCTATCCTAAATCAGGCCCTCTGATTCACATCACCCCGTGATGTTTCTCTCACTCTTGTAGTGAATGGCATGTTAGAAACCCTTACAATGCGCACCACCCCGTTTTATTTTTCGGAAACCTGTCCTATATTGCCACTGCATGTTTCATGACCTCCCCATGCTGGCCACCCTGTGGTGCTTTTCTCCATCCTACATTGCCACTCAATGCCTATCCTAATTCAGGCCCTCCAATTCACACAAAGCCGTGATGTTGTTCTCACTACTACTAGTGAATGGCCTGTTAGAAACCCTTACAATGCTCACCACCCTGCGATGTTTATCGGAAACCTATTGTACATTTCCACTGCATGTTTCCTTGCCTCCCCATGCTGATAAATCTGTGGTGCTTTTTTCCATCCTACATTGCCACTCACAGCCTATTCTAAATCAGGCCATCCGATTCACACCACCCCGTGATGTTTTTTTCATTTCTAGTAGTGAATGGCCTGTTAGAAACCCTTACAATGGGCACCAGAACCCCGATGTTTTTCCGAAACCTATCCTACATTGCAATTGCATGTTTCCTGACCTCCACATGTTGACCACACCGTAGTGCTTTTCTCCATCCTACATTGCCACTCAAGGCATATCCTGATTCAGTCCCTCCGATTCACACCACCCCGTGATGTTTTTCTCACTTCTACTAGTGAATGGCCTGTTAGAAACCCTTAAAATGCGCACCACCCTGCGATGTTTTTCAGAAACCAATCCTACATTGCCATTGCATGTATCCTGACCTCCCGATCCTGACCACCCCATGGTGCTTTTCTCCATCCTAAATTGCCACTAAATGCCTATCATAATTCTGGCCCTCCGATTCACACCACCCTGTGATGTTTTTCTCACTCCTACTTGTGAATGGCCTGTTAGAAACGCTTACAATTCGCACTACCCGCCATGTTTTTCAAAAAACTATCCTACATTGCCACTGCATGTTTCCGGACCTGTCCATGCTGACCACTCCGTGGTGCTTTTCCCTTCCTACATTGCCACTCACTGCCTATCCTAATTCAGGCCCTCCGATTAACAAGACACTGTGATGTTTTTCTACTCCTACTAGTGAATGGCCTATTAGAAACCTTTACAATGCGCACCACACAGCGATGTTTCACTGAAACCTATCCTACATTGCCACTGCATGTTTCTGGACCTGTCCATGCTGACCACTCCGTGGTGCTTTTCCCTTCCTACATTGACACTCACTGCCTATTCTAATTCAAGCCCTCCGATTCGCACAACCCCGTGATGTTTTTCTCACTCCTACTAGTGAATTGCCTGTTAGAAACCCTTACAATGCGCACCACTTCGCGTTGTTTTTCAGGAACCTATCCTTCATTACAACTGCATGTTTCCTGACCTCCTCATGCTAACCACCCCATGGTGCTTTTCTCCATCCTACATTGTCACTCACTGCCTATCCTAATTCAGGCCCTCCGATTCACAACCTCGTGATGTTTTTCTACTCCTACTACTGAATGGCCTGTTAGAAAACCTTACAATGCGCACCAACCCGCGATGTTTTTCCGAAATATATCCTACATTCCAACTGCATGTTTCCTGACATCTCCATGCTGACCACAACCTGGTGCTTTTTCCATCCTACATTGCCAAACACTGTCTATCCTGATTCAGGCCCTCCGATTCACACCACACCATGATGTATTTCTCACTCCTACTAGTGAATGGCCTGTTCGAAACCCTAACAATGCGTATCACCCCGCGATGCTTTTCAGAAACCTATCCTACATTGTCACAGCATGTTTCCTGACCGCCCCATCCTTACCTCCCCGTGGTGCTTTTCTCCATCCTACATTGCCACTCACTGCCTATCCTGATTCCGGCACTCCGATTCACACCACCCGTTATGTTTTTCTCACTCCTACTATTGAATGGGCTCTTAGAAACCCTTACAATGCGCACCACCCGCGTTGTTTTTCAGAAACCTATCCTACATTGCCACTGCATGTTTCCTGACTTCCCCATGCTGACCACCCCTGGTGCTTTTCTCCATCCTACATTGCCATTCACTGCCTATCCTAATTCAGGCCCTCTGATTCACACCACACCATGATGTATTTCTCACTCCTACTAGTGAATGGCCTGTTAGAAACCCTTACAATTCTCACCACCCCGTGATGTTTTTCAGAAACCTATCCTACATTGCCACTGCATGTTTCCTGACCTCCCCATGCTGACCACCCCGTGGTGCTTTTCTCCATCCTACATTGCCACTCACTGCCTATCCTAAATCAGGCCCTCTGATTCACATCACCCCGTAATGTTTTTCTCACTCTTGTAGTGAATGGCATGTTAGAAACCCTTACAATGCGCACCACCCCGTTTTATTTTTCGGAAACCTGTCCTATATTGCCACTGCATGTTTCATGACCTCCCCATGCTGACCACCGTGTGGTGCTTTTCTCCATCCTACATTGCCACTCAATGCCTATCCTAATTCAGGCCCTCCAATTCACACAAAGCCGTGATGTTGTTCTCACTACTACTAGTGAATGGCCTGTTAGAAACCCTTACAATGCTCACCACCCTGCGATGTTTATCGGAAACCTATTGTACATTTCCACTGCATGTTTCCTTGCCTCCCCATGCTGATAAATCTGTGGTGCTTTTTTCCATCCTACATTGCCATTCACAGCCTATTCTAAATCAGGCCATCCGATTCACACCACCCCGTGATGTTTTTTTCATTTCTACTAGTGAATGGCCTGTTAGAAACCCTTACAATGGGCACCACGACCCCAATATTTTTCCGAAACCTATCCTACATTGCAATTTCATGTTTCCTGACCTCGACATGTTGACCACACCGTGGTGCTTTTCTCCATCCTACATTGCCACTCAAGGCATATCCTGATTCAGTCCCTCCGATTCACACCACCCCGTGATGTTTTTCTCACTTCTACTAGTGAATGGCCTGTTAGAAACCCTTAAAATGCGCACCACCCTGCGATGTTTTTCAGAAACCTATCCTACATTGCCATTGCATGTATCCTGACCTCCCGATCCTGACCACCCCATGGTGCTTTTCTCCATCCTAAATTGCCACTAAATGCCTATCATAATTCTGGCCCTCCGATTCACACCACCCTGTGATGTTTTTCTCACTCCTACTTGTGAATGGCCTGTTTAAACGCTTACAATTCGCACTACCCCGCCATGTTTTTCAAAAAACTATCCTACATTGCCACTGCATGTTTTCAGACCTGTCCATGCTGACCACTCCGTGGTGCTTTTCCCTTCCTACATTGCCACTCACTGCCTATCCTAATTCAGGCCCTCCGATTAACAAGACACTGTGATGTTTTTCTACTCCTACTAGTGAATGGCCTATTAGAAACCTTTACAATGCGCACCACACAGCGATGTTTCACTGAAACCTATCCTACATTGCCACTGCATGTTTCTGGAACTGTCCATGCTGACCACTCCCTGGTGCTTTTCCCTTCCTACATTGACACTCACTGCCTATTCTAATTCAAGCCCTCCGATTCGCACAACCCCGTGATGTTTTTCTCACTCCTACTAGTGAATTGCCTGTTAGAAACCCTTACAATGCGCACCACTCTGCGTTGTTTTTCAGGAACCTATCCTTCATTACAACTGCATGTTTCCTGACCTCCTCATGCTAACCACCCCATGGTGCTTTTCTCCATCCTACATTGTCACTCACTGCCTATCCTAATTCAGGCCCTCTGATTCACAACCTCGTGATGTTTTTCTACTCCTACTACTGAATGGCCTGTTAGAAAACCTTACAATGCGCACCAACCCGCGATGTTTTTCCGAAATATATCGTACATTCCAACTGCATGTTTTCTGACATCTCCATGCTGACCACAACATGGTGCTTTTTCCATCCTACATTGCCAAACACTGTCTATCCTGATTCAGGCCCTCCGATTCACACCACACCATGATGTATTTCTCACTCCTACTAGTGAATGGCCTGTTCGAAACCCTAACAATGCGTATCACCCCGCGATGCTTTTCAGAAACCTATCCTATCCTTACCTCCCCGTGGTGCTTTTCTCCATCCTACATTGCCACTCACTGCCTATCCTGATTCCGGCACTCCGATTCACACCACCCGTTATGTTTTTCTCACTCCTACTATTGAATGGGCTCTTAGAAACCCTTACAATGCGCACCACCCGCGTTGTTTTTCAGAAACCTATCCTACATTGCCACTGCATGTTTCCTGACTTCCCCATGCTGACCACCCCTGGTGCTTTTCTCCATCCTATATTGCCATTCACTGCCTATCCTAATTCAGGCCCTCTGATTCACACCACACCATGATGTATTTCTCACTCCTACTAGTGAATGGCCTGTTAGAAACCCTTACAATTCTCACCACCCCGTGATGTTTTTCAGAAACCTATCCTACATTGCCACTGCATGTTTCCTGACCTCCCCATGCTGACCACCCCGTGGTGCTTTTCTCCATCCTACATTGCCACTCACTGCCTATCCTAAATCAGGCCCTGTGATTCACATCTCCCCGTGATGTTTTTCTCACTCTTGTAGTGAATGGCATGTTAGAAACCCTTACAATGCGCACCACCTCGTTTTATTTTTCGGAAACCTGTCCTATATTGCCACTGCATGTTTCATGACCTCCCCATGCTGACCACCGTGTGGTGCTTTTCTCCATCCTACATTGCCACTCAATGCCTATCCTAATTCAGGCCCTCCAATTCACACAAAGCCGTGATGTTGTTCTCACTACTACTAGTGAATGGCCTGTTAGAAACCCTTACAATGCTCACCACCCTGCGATGTTTATCGGAAACCTATTTTACATTTCCACTGCATGTTTCCTTGCCTCCCCATGCTGATAAATCTGTGGTGCTTTTTTCCATCCTACATTGCCATTCACAGCCTATTCTAAATCAGGCCATCTGATTCACACCACCCCGTGATGTTTTTTTCATTTCTACTAGTGAATGGCCTGTTAGAAACCCTTACAATGGACACCACCACCCCGATGTTTTTCCGAAACCTATCCTACATTGCAATTGCATGTTTCCTGACCTCCACATGTTGACCACACCGTGGTGCTTTTCTCCATCCTACATTGCCACTCACGGCATATCCTGATTCAGTCCCTCCGATTCACACCACCCCGTGATGTTTTTCTCACTTCTACTAGTGAATGGCCTGTTAGAAACCCTTAAAATGCGCACCACCCTGCGATGTTTTTCAGAAACCTGTCCTACATTGCCATTGCATGTATCCTGACCTCCCGAACCTGACCACCCCATGGTGCTTTTCTCCAAACTAAATTGCCACTAAATGCCTATCATAATTCTGGCCCTCCGATTCACACCACCCCGTGATGTTTTTCTCACTCCTACTAGTCAATGGCCTGTTAGAATTACAATTCTCACCAGCGCGAATTTTTTCAGATACCTATCCTACATTGGCAATGCATGTTTCCTGACCTCCCCATGTGGCCCACCCCGTGGTGCTTTTCCCCATCCTACATTGCCACTCACTGCCTATCCTAATTCAGAACATCTGATTCACACCACCCCTTGATGTTTTTCTTACTCCTACTAGTGAATGGCCTGTAAGAAACCCTTACAATACACACCACCCCGTGATGTTTTTCAGAAAACTATCCCACATTGCCACTGAATATTTCGTGACATCCCCATGCTGACCACCCTGTGGTGTTTTTCTCCATCCTACATTGACACTCACTGCCTATCCTGATTCAGGCCCTCCGATTCACACCACCCCGTGATGTTTTTCTCACTTCTACTAGTGAATGGCCTGTTAGATACCCTTACAATGCGCACCACCCTGCGATGCTTTTCAGAAACCTATCCTACATTGCCACTGCATGTTTCCTGACCTCCCGATCCTGACCAACCGTGGTGCTTTTCTCCATTCTACATTGCCACTCACTTCCTATCATAATTAAGGCCCTCCGATACACACTGCCCCGTGATGTTTTTCTCACTCCTACTAGTGAATGGCCTGTTAGAAACCCTTACAATTCTCACCACCGCGATGATTTTCAGAAACCTATCCTACATTGACACTGCAGGTGTCCTGACCTCTCCATGCTGTCCACCCCTTGGTGCTTTTCTCCATCCTACATTGCCACTCACTGCCGATCCTAATTCAGCCCCTCCGATTCTCACCACACCATAATGTATTTCTCACTCGTACTAGTGAATGGCCTGTTAGAAACCCTTACAATGCGCACCAACCCGCGATGTTTTTCAGAAAGCTATCCCACATTGCCACTGCATGTTTCCTGAGCTCCCCATGCTGACCACCACGTGGTTTTTTCTACATCCTACATTGTCACTCACTGCCTCCCTGACCCAGGCCCTCCGATTCACACCACCCCGTTATGATTTTTCCACACCTACTAGTGAATGGATTTACAATGCGCACCACCCCGCGATGTTTTTCAGAAACCTATACTACATTGCCGCTACATGTTTCCTGACCTCCACATGCTCACCATGTCGTGGTGCTTTTCTCCATCCTACATTGTCACTCACTGTCTATTCTGATTCAGGCCTTCCAATTCTCACAACCCCATGAAATATTTCTCACTCCTACTAGTGAATGGCCGGTTAGAAAACCTTTCAATGGGCACCACCCCGCAGTTTTTTTCAGAAACCTATCTTAAATTGGCCCTAAATGTTTCCTGACTTCCACATCCTAATCACCCCGTGGTGCTTTTCTACATCCTACATTGCCACTCACTGCCTATTCTGATTCAGGCCGTCCGATTCACAGCACCCCGTGATGTTTTTCTCACTCTTATTTGTGAATGGACTGTTAGAAATGCTTACAATTCCCACCACCCCGCGATGTTTTTCAGAAAACTATAATACATTGCCACTGCATGTTTCCTAACCTGTCCATGCTGACCAACCCGTCGTGCTGTTCTCCTTGCTACATTGCCACTCACTGCCTATCCTAATTCAGGCCCTCCGATACACACCACACCATGATGTTTTTCTATTTCTACTAGTGAATGGCCTATTAGAAACCCTTACAATGCGCAACACAACTCGATGTTTCACAGAAACCTATCCTACATTGCCACTGCATGTTTCCCGACCTCCCCATCCTGACCACCCCGTGGTGCTTTTCTCCATCATACAATGCCACTCACTGCCTATTCTAATTCAGGCCCTCTGATTTGCACCACCCCGTGATGTTTTTATCACTCCTACTAGTGATTTGTCTGTTAGAAACCCTTACAATGCCCACCACCCTGCGATGTTTTTCAGAAACCTTTCCTACATTCCCACTGCATGTTTCCTGACCTCCTCATGCTGACCACCCCATGGTGCTTTTCTCCATCCTACATTGTCACTCCCTGCCTATCCTAATTCAGGCCCTCCGATTCACACACCCCCTGATGTTTTTCTCACTACTACTATTGAATGGCCTGTTCGAAACCCTTACAGTGTGCACCACCCCAGGATGTTTTTCAGAAACCAATCCTACATCGCCACTGCATGTTTCCTGACCTCCCCATGCTAACCACCCCGTGGTGTTTTTCTCCATCCTACATTGCCACTCTCTGCCTATCCTAATTCACGCCCTCCGATTAACATCACACCATGATGTTTTTCTCACACCTACTAGTGAATGGCCTGTTAGAAACCCTTACAATGCGCACCACCGGGCGATGTTTTTCAGAAACCTATCCTACATTGCCACTGCAAGTTTCCTGACCTCCGCATGTTGACCGCCCAAGGTGCTTTTCTCCATCCTACATTGCCACTCACTGCCTATCCTAAATCAGGTCCTTTGATTCACACCACAACGTGATGTTTTTCTCACTCCTACTAGTGAATGGCCTGTAAGAAACCCTTATAATGCGCACCAACCCGCTATTTTTTTCAGAAACCTATCCTAAATTGCCACTGCATGTTTGCTGACCTCTCCATGCCGACCACCCTGTGGTGCTTTTCTCCATCCTACATTGCCACTCACTGCCTATTTTGATTCAGGCCCTCTGATTCACAGCACCCCGTGATGTTGTTCTCACTCCTATTAGTGAATGGCTTGTTAGAAACCCTTCCAATGCGCACCACCCCGAAATGTTTTTCAGAAACCTATCCTACATTGCCACTGCATGATTTCTGATCTCCACATGCTGACCACCCCGTTGTGCTTTTCTCCATTCTACATGCCACTCACTGCCTATCCTGATTCAGGCCTTCCGGTTAACACCACACTGTGATGTTTTTCTCACTCGTACTAGTGAATGGCCTGTTACAAACACTTAAAATGAGCATCACCCCGCGATATTTCACCGAAACTTATCCTACTTTGCCACTGCATGTCTCCGGACCTCCCCATGCGTACCACCTGCTGGTGCTTTTGTCCATCCTACATTGCCACTCACTGCCTATCCTAATTCAGGCCCTCTGAACACACCATCTTGTGATGTTTTTCCACTCCTACTAGGGAATGGTCTGTTAGAAACCCTTGCAATGCACACCACCCCGCGCTGTTTTTCAGAAACCTATACTACATTGCCACTGCATGTTTCCTGACCTCCCATGCTGACCACCCCTGGAGCTTTTCTCCATCCTACATTGCCAATCACTGCCTATACTGATTCAGTCCTTCCGATTCACACCACACCGTGATGTTTTTCTTACTCCTACGAGTGAATGGCTTGTTAGAAACCCTTATAATGCGCACCATCCGGCAATGTTTTTTAGAAACCTATCCTACATTGCCACTGTATGATTTCTGATCTCCCCATGCTGACCACCGGTGGTGCTTTTCTCCATCCTACATTGCGAACTCACTGCCTATTCAGATTCAGGCCCTCCGATTCACACCACCCCGTGATGTTTTCTCACTCCTACTAGTGAATGGCCTTTTAGAAACCATTACAATGCGCAACACACCACGATGTTTTTCAGAAAACTATCCTATTTGCCACTGCATGTTTCTTGACCTAACCATGCTGACCACCACTGGCGCTTTTCTCCATCCTACATTGTCACTCATTGCCTATCCTGATTCAGGCACTCCGATTCACACCACCCCTTGATGCTTTTCTGACTCCTACTAGTGAATGGCCTTTTAGAAACCCTTACAACGCACATCACCCTACGATGTTTTTCAGAAACCTATCCTATTTGCCACTGCATGGTTCCTGACCTCCACATGCTGACCACCGCATGATGATTTTTCCATCCTACATTGCCACTCACTGTCTATCCTGATTCAGGCCCTCCGATTCACACCACACTATGATGTATTTCTCACTCCTACTAGTGAATGGTCTGTTCCAAACTCTAACAATGTGCATCACCCCGCGATGCTTTTCAGAAACCTACCCTACATTGTCACAGCATGTTTCCTGACCTCCCCATCCTGACCTCCCCGTGGTGCTTTTCTCCATTCTACATTGCCACTCACTGCCTATCCTGATTCAGGCCCTCCAATTCACACCACCCCATTATGTTTTTCTCACTCCTACTATTGAATGACCTGTTAGAAACCCTTACAATGCGCACCACCCGCGTTGTTTTTCAGAAACCTATCCTACATTGCCACTGCATGTTTCCTGACTTCCCCATGCTGACCACCCTTGGTGCTTTTCTCCATGCTACATTGCCATTCACTGCCTATCCTAATTCAGGGCCTCTGATTCACACCACACCATGATGTATTTCTCACTCCTACTAGTGAATGGCCTGTTAGAAACCCTTACAATTCTCACCACCCCGCGATGTTTTTCAGAAACCTATCCTACATTGCCACTGCATGTTTCCTGACCTCCACATGCTTACCGCCCCGTGGTGCTTTTCTCCATCCTACATTGCCACTCACTGCCTATCCTTATTCAGGCCCTCTGATTCTCACCACCCCGTGATGTTTTTCTCACTCTTGTAGTGAATGGCATGTTAGAAACCCTTACAATGCGCACCACCCCGTTTTTTTTTTTTTTCAGAAACCTGTCCTATATTGCCACTGCATGTTTCATGACCTCCCCATGCTGACCACCCTGTGGTGCTTTTCTCCATCCTACATTGCCACTCAATGCCTATCCTAATTCAGGCCCTCCGATTCACACAACCCCGTGATGTTGTTCTCACTACTACTAATGTATGGCCTGTTAGAAACCCTTACAATGCTCACCACCCTGCGATGTTTATCAGAAACCTATTCTACATTTTCACTGCATGTTTCCTTGCCTCCCCATGCTGACAAACCTGTGGTGCTTTTCTCCATCCTACATTGCCACTCACAGCCTATTCTAAATCAGGCCGTCCGATTCACACCACCCCGTGATGTTTTTTTCACTCCTACTTATGAATGGCTTGTCAAAAAGACTTACAATGCGCACCACCCCCAAATGTTTTTCCGAAACCTATCCTACATTGCCATTGCATGTCTCCTGACCTCCCCATGTTGACCACACCGTGGTGCTTTTATCCATCCTACATTGGCACTCAGGGCCTATCCTAATTCAGGCCCTCGGATTCACACCAAACCATGATATATTTCTCACTCTTACTAGTGAATACCCTGGTAGAAACCCTTACAATGCCCACCACACAGTGATGCTTTTCAGAAAACTATCCTACATTGCCACTGCATGTTTCCTGACCTCCCCATGCTGAACACACCATGGTGCTTTTCTCCACTTTACATTGCCACTCACTGCCTATCCTAATTCAGGCCCTCCGATTCACACCACCCCGTGATGTTGTTCTCACTCCTACTAGTGAAAGGCCTGTTAGAAAGCCTTTCAATGCACAACACCCCGCAATGTTTTTCAGAATCCTATCCTTCATGGGCAATGCATGTTTCCTGACCTCCCCATGCAGACCACCCCGTGGTGCTTTTCGCCATCCTACATTGCCACTCACTGCCTATCCTAATTCAGAACATCTGATTCACACCACCCCTTGATGATTTTCTCACTCCTACTAGTGAATGGCCTGTCGAGAACCCTTACAAAGCGCACCACCCCGTGATGTTTTTCAGAAACTATCCTACATTGCCACTGCATGTTTCCTGAACTCCCCATGCTGACCACCCCTTGCTGTTTTTCTCCATCCTACATTGCCACTCACTGCCTATCCTGATTGAGGGCCTCTGATTCACACTGCCCCGTGAGGTTTTTCTCACTCCTACTAGTGAATGGCCTGTTAGAAACACTGACAATACGCACCACCCTGCGATGTTTTTCAGAAACCTATCCTACATTGCCACTGAATGTTTCGTGACATCCCCATGCTGACCACCCTGTGGTGCTTTTCTCCATCCTACATTGCCACTCACTGCCTATACTGATTCAGTCCCTCCGATTCATACCACCCCGTGATGTTTTTCTCACTTCTACTAGTGAATGGCCTGTTAGATATCCTTACAATGCGCACCACCCTGCGATGTTTTTCAGAAACCTATCCTACATTGCCACTGCATGTTTTCTGATCTCCCGATTCTGAGCAACCGTGGTGCTTTTCTCCATTCTACATTGCCACTCACTGCCTATCATAATTCAGGCCCTCCGATACACACCACCCCGTGATGTTTTTCAAACTCCTACTAGGAAATGCACTGTTAGAAACCCTTACAATGCGCACCACCCCGCGATGTTTTTCAGAAACCTATACTACATTGCCACTGCATGTGTCCTGACCTCTCCATGCTGTCCACCCCTTGGTGCATTTCTCCATCCTACATTGCCACTCACTGCCTATACTGATTCAGGCCTTCCAATTCACACAACCCCTTGATGTATTTCTCACTCCTACTAGTGAATGGCCTGTTAGAAACCCTTTCAATGGGCACCACCACGCGATTATTTTCAGAAACCTATCTTACATTGGCCCTACATGTTTCCTGACTTCCACATCATAATCACCCATGTGGTGCTTTTCTACATCCTACATTGCCTCTCACTGCCTATCCTGATTCAGGCCCTCGGATTCACACCACCCCGTGATGTTTTTCACACTTGTACTAGTGAATGGCCTGTTAGAAACCCTTACAATGCGCACCACCCTGCGATGTTTTTCAGAAACCTATCCTACATTGCCACTGCATGTATCCTGACCTCCCAATCCTGACCACCCGATGGTGCTTTTCTCCATCCTACATTGCCACTCAATGCATATCATAATTCAGGCCCTCCGATTCACACCACCCCGTGATGTTTTTCTCACTCCTACTAGTGAATGGCCTGTTAGAAACCCTTACAATGCGCACCACCACGCGAAGTTTTTCAGAAACCTATCCTACATTGCCACTGCATGTTTCCTGACCTCCCCACCCTGACCACCCCTTGTTGCTTTTCTCCATACTACATTGCCACTCACTGTCAATCCTGATTCGGGCCCTCTGATTCACACCAAACCATGAGGTATTTCTCACTCTTACTAGTGAATGCCCTGGTAGAAACCCTTACAATGCCCACCACACAGTGATGCTTTTCAGAAAACTATCCTACATTGCCACTGCATGTTTCCTGACCTCCCCATGCTGAACACACCGTGGTGCTTTTCTCCAATTTACATTGCCACTCACTGCCTATCCTAATTCAGGCCCTCCGATTCACACCACCCCGTGATGTTGTTCTCACTCCTACTAGTGAAAGGCCTGTTAGAAAGCCTTTCAATGCACAACACCCCGCAATGTTTTTCAGAATCCTATCCTACATTGGCAATGCATGTTTCCTGACCTCCCCATGCGGACCAGCCCTTGGTGCTTTTCCCCATCCTACATTGCCACTCACTGCCTATCCTTATTCAGAACATCTGATTCACACCACCCCTTGATGTTTTTCTCACTCCTACTAGTGAATGGCCTGTTAGAAACCCTTACAATGCGCACCACCCTGCGATGTTTTTCAGAAACCTATCCTACATTGCCACTGCATGTATCCTGACCTCCCGATCCTGACCACCCCATGGTGCTTTTCTCCATCCTACATTGCCACTCAATGCCTATCCTAATTCAGGCCCTCCGATTAACATCACCCCATGATGTTTTTCTCACGCCTACTAGTGAATGGCTTGTTAGAAACCCTTACATTGCGCACCACCCCGAAATGTTTTTCAGAAACCTATCCTACATTGCCACTGCCTTTTACAAAAACTTAAAATGAGCATCACCCCACGATGTTTTTCCAAAACCTATCCTACTTTGCCACTGCAAGTCTCCTGACCTCCCCAAGCTGACCACCCATGCTGCTTTTCTCCATCCTGCATTACCACTCACTGCCTATACTTATTCAGGACCTCCGATTCACACCACCCCGTGATGAGTTTCTCAGTACTACTAGTGAATGGCCTGTTAGAAACCCTTACAATGCACACCACCCCGCGATGTTTTTCAGAAACCTATCCTACATTGCCACTGCATGTTTCCTGACATCACCATGCTCACCAACCCGTGGTGCTTTTCTCCATCCTACATTGCCACTCACTGCCTATACTGATACAGGCCCTCCGATTCACACCACACCGGGAAGTTTTTCTCACTCCTACTAGTGAATGGCCTGTTAGAAACCCTTACAATGCGCATCACTGGGCGATGTTTTTCAGAAACCTATCCTACATTGCCACTGCAAGTTTCCTGACCTCCGCATGTTGACCGCCCCATGGTGCTTTTCTCCATCCTACATTGCCACTCACGGCCTATCCTAATTCAGGCCCTTTGATTCACACCACAACGTGATGTTTTTCTCACTCCTATTAGTGAGTGGCCTGTAAGAAACCTTTATAATGCGCACCAACCCGCTATTTTTTCAGAAACCTATCCTACATTGCCACTGCATGTTTGCTGACCTCTGCATGCCGACCACTCCGTGCTGCTTTTCACCATCCTACATTGCCACTCAATGCCTATTTTGATTGATGCCCTCTGATTCACAGCACCCTGTGATGTTGTTCTCACTCCTACTAGTGAATGGCCTTTTAGAAAACCTTACAATGCGTACCACCCTGCGATGTTTCTCAGAAACCTATCCTACATTGCCACTGCATATTTCCTGACCTCCCCATGCTCACCAACCCGTCGTGCTTTTCTCCATCCTACATTGCCACTCACTGCCTATCCTAATTCAGGCCCTCCGATTCACACCACCCTGTGATGTTTTTCTCACTCCTACTAGTGAATGGCCTTTTAGAAACCCTTACAACGCACATCACCCTGCGATGTTTTTCAGAAACCTATCCTATTTGCCACTGCATGTTTCTTGACCTCCCCATGCTGACCACCACTGGCGCTTTTCTCCATCCTACATTGTCACTCACTGCCTATCCTGATTCAGGGACTCCGATTCACACCACCCCTTGATGCTTTTCTGACTCCTAGTAGTGAATGGCGTTTTAGAAACCCTTACAAAGCACATCACCCTGCGGTGTTTTTCAGAAACCTATCCTATTTGCCACTGCATGTTTCCTGACCTCCACATGCTGACCAACCCTGGAGCTTTTCTCCATCCTCCATTGCCACTCACTGCGTATACTGATTCAGGCCCTCCAATTCACACAACCCCGTGATGTTTTTCTCACTCCTACTCCTGAATGGCCTGTTAGAAAACCTTACAATGCGCACCACCCCACGATGTTTTTCAGAAACATATCTTACATTGAAACTGCATGTTTCCTGACATCTCCATGCTGAGCACCACATGGTGATTTTCTCCATCCTACATTGCCACTCACTGCCTATCCTGATTCAGCCACTCAGATTCACAACACCCCATGATGTTTTTCTCACTCCTACTAGTGTATGGCCTGTTAGAAACCCTTTCAATGGGCACCACCACGCGATTTTTTTCACAAACCTATCTTACATTTGCCTTGCATGTTTCCTGACTTCCACATCCTAATCACCCCGTGGTGCTTTTCTACATCCTACATTGCCACTCACTGCCTATCCTGATTCAGGCCGTCCGATTCTCAGCACCCCGTGATGTTTTTCTCACTCCTTCTCCTGAATGGCCTGTTAGAAACCCTTATAATCTGCACCACCCCGCGATGTATTTCAGAAACCTATCCTACATTGCCACAGCATGTTTGCTGACCTCCCCATGCTGACCACCCAGTGGTGCTTTTATCCATCTTACATTGCCACTCACTGCGTATACTGATTCAGGCCCTCCGATTCACACCACACCGTGATGTTTTTCTCAATCCTACTAGTGAATGGCCTGTTAGAAACCCTTACAATGCGCACCACCCCGCAATGTTTTTCAGAAACCTATCCTACATTGCCACTGCATGATTCCTGTCCTCCCCATGCTGACCACCCCGTGGTGCTTTTATCCATCCTAAATTGTGAACTCACTGCCTATTCAGATTCACACCCTCTGATTCACACCACCCCGTGATGTTTTCTCACTCCTACTAGTGAATGTCGTTTTAGAAACCATTACAATGCACAACACCCCGCGATGTTTTTCAGAAACCTATCCTATTTGCCACTGCATGTTTCTTGACCTCCACATGCTGACCACCACTGGCACTTTTCTGCATCCTACATTGTCACTCACTGCCTATCCTGATTCAGGCACTCCAATTCAAACCACACTGTGAAGTTTTTCTCACTCCTACTAGTGAATGGCCTGTTAGAAACCATTATTTTGCGCACCACCCCGCGATGTTTTTCCGAAACCTATCCTACATTGCCACTGCATGATGCCTGACCTCCCGATGGTGACCACCCCATGGTGCTTTTCTCCATCCTACATTGCCATTCAATGCCTATGCTGATTCAAGCCCTTGGATTCACACCACACCGTGTGGTTTTTCTCACTCTTACTAGTCAGTGGCCTGTTAGAAACCCTTACAATTCGCACCACTCCACGATGTTTTTTAGAAACCTATCCTACATTGCCACTGCATGTTTCCTGCCCTCCCCATGTTGACCACCCCTGGTGCTTTTCTCCATCCTACATTGCCACTTACTGAATATCCTGATTCAGCCCCTCCGATTCACACCACACCGTGATGTTTTTCTGGATCCTACTAGTCAATGGCCTTTTAGAAAGCCTTACAATGCACACCACCCCGTGATGTTTTTCAGAAACCTATCCTACATTGCCAAAGCATGTTCCAGACCTCCCCAGGCAGACCAACCCGTGGGGCTTTTCTCCATCCTACATTGCCACTCACTGCCTATACTCATTCAGGCCCTCCGATTCACCCCACACCGCGATCTTTTTATCACTCCCTCTAGTGAATGGCATGTTAGCAACCCTTACAATGCACACCTCCCCGCAATGTTTTTCAGAAACCTATCCTACATTGCCACTGCATGATTCCTGACCCCATGCTGACCACCCTGTGGTGCTTTTATCCATCCTACATTGCGAACTCACTGCCTATTCAGATTCTGGCCCTCCGATTCACACCATCCCGTGATGTTTTCGCACTCCTACTAGTGAATGGCCTGTTAGAAACCATTACAATTCTCACCACTCCGCGATGTTTTTCAGAAACCTATCCTACATTGCCACTGCATGTTTCCTGACCTCCGATGCTGACCACCCCTGGTGCTTTTCTCCATCATACATTGCCACTCACTGCCTATACTGATTCAGGCCCTCCGATGCACACCACCCCGTGATGTTTTTGCACTCCTACTAGTGAATGGCGTTTTAGAAACCATTACAATGCACAACACTCCGCGATGTTTTTCAGAAACCTATCCTATTTGCCACTGCATGTTTCTTGACCTCCACATGCTGACCACCACTGGCACTTTTCTGTATCCTACATTGTCACTCACTGCCTATCCTGATTCAGGCATTCCAGTTCACACTACACTGTTAAGTTTTTCACACTCCTACTAGTGAATGGCCTGTTAGAATCCCTTACAATGTGCACCACCCCGCAATGTTTTTCAGAAACCTATCCTACATTGTCACTGCATGATTCCTGACCCCATGCTGACCACCGCGTGGTGCTTTTATCCATCCTACATTGCGAACTCACTGCCTATTCAGATTCTGGCCCTCCGATTCACACCACCCCGTGATGTTTTCGCACTCCTACTAGTGAATGGCCTGTTAGAAACCATTACAATTCTCACCACCCTCGATGTTTTTCAGAACCCTATCCTACATTGCCACTGCATGTTTCCTGACCTCCCCATGCTGACCAACCCGTGGTGCTATTCCCCTCCCTACATTGCCACTCACTGCCAAACCAGATTCAGGCCCTCCGATTCACACCACCCGGTGATGTTTTCGCACTCCTACTAGTTAATGGCCTGTTAGAAACCCTTACAATGCGCACCACCCCGCAATGTTTTTCAGAAACCTATCCTACATTGCCACTGCATGATTCCTGACCTCCCCATGCTGACCAGCCCGTGGTGCTTTTCTCCATCCTATATTACAAACTCACTGCCTATGCAGATTCAACCCCTCCGATTCACCGCACCCCGTGACGTTTTCTCACTCCTACTAATGAATGGCCTTTTAGAAACCATTACAATGCGCATCACCCAGCGATGTTTTTCAGAAACCTATCCTATTTGCCACTTCATGTTTCTTGACCTCCCATGCTGACCACCCCTGGTGATTTTCTCCATCCTACATTGCCACTCACTGCCTATACTGATTCAGGTCCTCCGATTCACACAACATCGTGAAGTTTTTCTCACTCCTACTAGTGAATGGCCTGTTAGAAACCCTTACTTTGCGATAACCCCGCGATGTTTTTCAGAAACCTATCCTACATTGCCACTGCATGATTCCTGACCTCCCCATGCTGACCACGCCGTGGTGCTTTTCTCCATCCTACATTGCCACTCAATGGCTATCCTGATTCAAGCCCTCCGATTAACACAACCCCGTGATGTTTTTCTCACTCTTACTAGTCAGTGGCCTGTTAGAAACCCTTACAATGTGCACCACCCCGCGATGTTTTTCAGAAACCTGTCCTACTTTGCGACTGCATGTTTCCTGACCTCCTCTTTCTGACACCGCCTTGGTGCTTTTCTCCATCCTACATTGCCACTCCCTGCCTATCCTAATTAAGGCCCTCCGATTCACACCACCCCGTGATGTTTTTCTCATTCCTACTAGTGAATGGCCTTTTAAAAACGCTTACAATGCGCGCCACGCGGGGATGTTTTTCAGAAACAGATCCTACATTGCCATTGCATGTTTCCTGACCTCCCCATGCTGACCATGCTGCGGGGCTTTCTCCATGCTGCATTGTCACTCAGTGCCTGTACTAATTCAGGCCCTCCGATTCACACCATCCCATGATGTTTTTCTCACTACCACTAGTGAATTGCCTGTTAGAAAGCCTTACAAAGCGCACCACCCCGCGATGTTTTTCAGAAACCTATCCTACATTGCCACTGCCTGTTTCTTGACGTCCCTATGTTGACCACCCGGTGGTGTTACTCCATCCTTCATTGCCACTTACTGTCTATCCTAATTCAGGCCCTCCGATTCACACCACCCCTAATGTTTTTCTCACTCCTACTAGTGAAAGGCCTGTTAGAAACCCTTACAATGCGCACCACCCCGTGACGTTTTTCAGAAAACTATCCTACATTGCCATTGCATGTTTCCTGCCCTCCCCATGCTGACCACTCCTGGTGCTTTTCTCCATCCTACATTGCCACTTACTGCCTATCATGATTCCGCCCCTCCAATTCACACCACACCGTGATGTTTTTCTTGCTCCTACTAGTGAATGGCCTGTTAGAAACCCTTACAATGCAAACCACACCGAGATGTTTTTCAGAAACCTATCCTACAGTGCCATTGCATGATTCCTGACCTCCCCATGCTGACCACCCCTGGTGATTTTCTCGATCCTACATTGCCAATCCCTGCCTATCCTGATTCAGGCCCTCCGATTCACACCACGCCGTGATGTTTTTCTCACTCCTATTAGTGAATGGCCTTTTAGAAACCCATAAAATTCGCATCACCCCGCGATGTTTTTCAGAAACCTATCCTATTTGCCACTGCATTTTTCCTGAACTCCCGATGCTGACCACCCCGTGGTTTTTTCTACATCCTACATTGCCACTCACTGCCTATCTTAATTCAGGCCCTCCGATTCACACCACCCCTGATGTTTTTCTCACTCCTCCTAGTAAATGGCGTGTTAAAAACCCTTACAATGCGCACCACCCCGTGATGTTTTTCAGAAACCTATCCTACATTGCCACTGCATGTTTCCTGATGTCCCCTTGCTGACCGCCTATGGTTCTTTTCTCCATCTTACATTGCCAATCAATGCCTATCCTGATTCTAGCCCTTCGATTAACACCACCCCGTGATGTTTTTCTCACTCTTACCAGTCAGTGGCCTGTTAGAATCCCTTACAATGCGCAAAACCACGCGTTGTCATTCAGAACCCTATCCTACATTGCCAATGCATGTTTGATGACCTCTCCATGCCGACCACCCCGTGGTGCTTTCTCCATCCTACATTGCCACTCACTGCCTATTTTGATTCAGGCCCTCTGATTCACAGCACCCCGTGATGTTGTTCTCACTCCTACTAGTGAATGGCTTGTTAGAAACCCTTACAAAGCACACCACCCCGTAATGTTTTTCAGAAACCTATCGTACATTGCCACTTTATGATTCCTGACCTCCCCATGCTGACCACCCCGTGGTGCTTTTCCCCATCCTACATTGCCACTCACTGCCTATCCTAATTCAGAACATCTGATTCACACCACCCCTTGATGTTTTTCTTACTACTACTAGAGAATGGCCTGTCAGAAACCCTTACAATACACACCAACCCGTGATGTTTTTCAGAAAACTATCCCACATTGCCACTGAATATTTCGTGACATCCCCATGCTGACCACCCTGTGGTGTTTTTCTCCATCCTACATTGACACTCACTGCCTATCCTGATTCAGGCCCTCCGATTCACACCACCCCGTGATGTTTTTCTCACTTCTACTAGTGAATGGCCTGTTAGATACCCTTACAATGCGCACCACCCTGCGATGCTTTTCAGAAACCTATCCTACATTGCCACTGCATGTTTCCTGACCTCCTGATCCTGACCAACCGTGGTGCTTTTCTCCATTCTACATTGCCACTCACTTCCTATCATAATTAAGGCCCTCCGATACACACTGCCCCGTGATGTTTTTCTCACTCCTACTAGTGAATGGCCTGTTAGAAACCATTACTTTGCACACCACCCCGCGATGTTTTTCTGAAACCTATCCTACATTGCCACTGCATGATTCCTGACCTCCCCATGCTGACCACCCCGTGGTGCTTTTCTCCATCCTACATTGCCACTCAATGCCTATCCTGATTCAGCCCCTCCGATTCACACCACACCGTGATGTTTTTCTGGCTCCTACTAGTCAATGGCCTGTTAGAAAGCCTTACAATGCGCACCACCCCGTGATGTTTTTCAGATACCTGTCCTACATTGCCAAAGCATGTTGCAGACCTCCGCAGGCAGACCAACCCGTGGTGCTTTTCTCCATCCTACATTGCCACTCACTGCCTATACTCATTCAGGCCCTCCGATTCACACCACACCGTGATCTTTTTATCACTCCCTCTAGTTAATGGCCTGTTAGAAACCCTTACCATGCGCACCACCCCGCGATGTTTTTCAGAAACCTATCCTACATTGCCACTGCATGATTCCTGACCTCCACATGCTGACAACCCCGTTGTGCTTTTCTCCATTCTACATTGACACTCACTGCTTATCCTGATTCAGGCCCTCCGGTTAACACCACACTGTGATGTTTTTCTCACTCTTACAAGTGAATGGCCTGTTACAAACCCTTAAAATGAGCATCACCCCGTGATGTTTTTCCGAAACCTATCCTGCTTTGCCATGGCATGTCTCCTGACCTCCCCATGCTGAACACCCGTGGTGCTTTTCTCCATCCTACGTTACCACTCACTGCCTATCCTAATTCAGGAACTCCGATTCACATCACCCCGTGATGTGTTTCTCACTCCTACTAGTGAATGGCCTGTTAGAAAATCTTACAATGCGCAACACCCTGCGATGTTTTTAAGAAACCTATCCTACTTTGCCACTGCATGTTCCCTGACCTCCCCATGCTGACCACCCCGCGGTGCTTTTCTCCATCCTACATTGCCACTCACTGCCTATCCTAATTCAGACCCTCTGATACACACCACCCCGTGATGTTTTTCTCACTCCTACTAGTGAATGATCTGTTAGAAACCCTTACAATGCACACCACCCCGTGATGTTTTTTAGAAACCTATCCTACATTGCCACTGCATGTTTCCTGACCTCCCATGCTGACCACTCCTGGTGCTTTTCTCCATCCTACATTGCCACTCACTGCCTATACTGATTTAGGCCCTCCGATTCACACCACACCGTGATGTTTTTCTCAATCCTACTAGTGAATGGCCTGTTAGAAACCCTTACAATGCGCACCACTCCGCAATGTTTTTCAAAAACCTATCGTACATTGCCACTGTATGATTCCTGACCTCCCCATGCTGACCACCCTGTGGTGCTTTTATCCATCCTACATTGCCACTCACTGCCTATACTGATTCAGGCCCTCCGATTCACACCACCCCGTGATGTTTTTGCACTCCTCCTAGTGAATGGCGTTTTAGAAACCATTAAAATGCGCAACACCCCGCGATGTTTTTCAGAAACCTATCCTATTTTCCACTGCATGTTTCTTGAACTCCACATGCTGACCACCACTGGCACTTTTCTGCATCCTACATTGTCACTCACTGAATATCCTGATTCAGGCACTACAATTCACACCACACTGTGAAGTTTTTCTCACTCCTACTAGTGAATGGCCTGTTAGAAACCATTCTTTGCGCACCACGCCGCGATGTTTTTCAGAAATCTATCCTACATTGCCAATGCATGATTCCTGACCTCCCCATGTTGACCACCTCGTGGAGCTTTTCTCCTTCCTACATTGCCACTCAATGCCTATCCTGATTCAAGCCTTCCGATTCACACCACACCGTGTGGTTTTTCTCACTCTTACTAGTCAGTGGCCTGTTAGAAACCCTTACAATGCGCACCACCCCACGATGTTTTTCCGAAACCTGTCCTACATTGCCACAGCATGTTTCCTGACCTCCCCATGTTGACCACACCGTGGCGCTTTTCTCCATCCTACATTGCCAATCCCTGCCTATCCTAATTAAGGCCCTCCGATTCACACCACCCCTGATGTTTATCTCACTCCTACTAGTGGATGGCATGTTAGAAACCCTAACAATGCGCACCACCCGCCGATGTTTTTCAGAAATCTATCCTACGTTGCCACTGCATGTTTCCTGATATCCCCATGCTGACCAACCCATGGTGCTTTTACCCCTCCTACTTTGCCCCTCACTGCCTATCCTAATTCAGGCCCTCCAATTCACACCACCCCTGATGTTTTTCTCACTCCTACTAGTGAAGGGCCTTTAAGAAACCCTTACAATGCGCACCACTCCACGATGTTTTTCAGAAACCTATCCTACATTGCCACTGCATGGTTCCTGCCCTCACCATGCTGACTACCCCTGGTGCTTTTCTCCATCCTCCATTGCCACTCACTGCCTATACTGATTCAGGCCCTCCAATTCACACAACCCCGTGATGTTTTTCTCACTCCTACTCCTGAAAGGCCTGTTAGAAAACCTTACAATGCGCACCACCCCACGATGTTTTTCAGAAACTTATCCTACATTGCAACTGCATGTTTCCTGACATCTCCATGCTGACCACCCCATGGTGCTTTTCTCCATCCTACATTGCCACTCACTGCCTAACCTGATCCAGCCACTCAGATTCACAACACCCCACGATGTTTTTCTCACTCTTGCTAGTGAATGGCCTGTTAGAAACCGTTACTTTGCGCCCCACCCCGCGATGTTTTTCCGAAACCTATCCTACATTGCCACTGCATGATTCCTGACCTCCCCATGCTGACCACCCCGTGGTGCTTTTCTCCATCCTACATTGCCACTCAATGCCTATCCTGATTCAAGCCCTCTGATTCACACCACACCGTGTGGTTTTTCTCACTCTTACTAGTCAGTGGCCTGTTAGAAACCCTTACAATTCACACCACCCCGCGATGTTTTTCCGAAAACTGTCCTACATTGGCACAGCATGTTTCCTGACCTCCCCATGCTGACCACCCCGTGGTGCTTTTCTCCATCCTACATTGCCACTCCCTGCCTATCCTAATTAAGGCCCTCCGATTCACACCATCCCGTGATGTTTTTCTCACTCCTTCTAGTGAATGGCCTTTTAGAAACCCTTACAATGCGCACCAAATCGGGATGTTTTTCAGAAACCTATGCTACATTGCCATTTCATGTTTCCTGACCTCCCCATGCTGACCATCCTGTGGTGCTTTTCTCCATTCTACATTGCCACTCACTGCCTATCCTGATTCAGGCCCTCTGATTCATACCACTCCTTATGTTTTTCTCATTCCTGCTAGTGAATGGCCTGTTAGAATCCCTTACAATGCGCACCACCCCACGATGTTTTTCAGAAATCTATCCTACATTGCCACTGCATGATTCCTGACCTCCACATGCTGACCACCCCGTGTTGCTTTTCTCCATTCTACATTGCCACTAACTACCTATCCTGATTCAGGCCCTCCGATTAACACCACACTGTGATGTTTTTCTCACTCGTACTAGTGAATGGCCACTTACAATACCTTACAATGCGAATCGCCCCGCGATGTTTTTCCGAAAACTATCCTACTTTTCCACTGCATGTCTCCTGACCTCCCCATGCTGACCACCCCGTGGTGCTTTTCTCCATCCTAATTTGCCACTCACTACCTATCCTGAGCCAGACCCTCCAATTCACACCACCCCGTGACATTTTTCTCAATCCTACTTGTAAATGGCCTTTTAGAAACCCTTACAATGCGCATCACCCCGCGATGTTTTTCAGAAACCTATCCTATTTTCCACTGCATTTTTCCTGACCTCCCCATGATGACCACCCTTGGAGCTTTTCTCCCTTCTTCATTGCCACTGAGTGCCTATCCTAATTCAGGCCCTCTGATTCACACCACCCCTGATGTTTATCTCACTCCTACTAGTGGATGGCATGTTAGAAACCCTAACAATGCGCACCACCCGCTGATGTTTTTCAGAAATCTGTCCTACATTGCCACTGCATGTTTCCTGATCTCCCCATGCTGACCAACCCATGGTGCTTTTACCCCTCCTACTTTGCCCCTCACTGCCTATCCAAATTCAGGCCCTCCGATTCACACCACCCCTGATGTTTTTCTCACTCCTACTAGTGAAGGGCCTTTAAGAAACCCTTACAATGCGCACCACTCCACGATGTTTTTCAGAAACCTATCCTACATTGCCACTGCATGTTTCCTGCCCTCCCCATGCTGACCACCCATGGTGCTTTTCTCCATCCTACATTGCCACTTACTGCCTATCCTGATTCAGCCCCTCTGATTCACACCACACCGTGATGTTTTTCTGGCTCCTACTAGTCAATGGCCTGTTAGAAAGCCTTACAATGCGAAACAACAACGAGATGTTTTTCAGAAACCTATCCTACATTGCCAAAGCATGTTCCAGACCTCCCCATGCAGACCAACCGGTGGTGCTTTTCTCAATCCTACATTGCCACTCACTGCCTATACTCATTCAGGCCCTCAGATTCACACCACACCGCGATCTTTTTATCACTCCCTCTAGTGAATGGCCTGTAAGAAACCCTTACCATGCGCACCACACCGCGATGTTTTTCAGAAACCTATCCTACATTGCCACTGCATGTTTCCTAACCTCCCATGCTGACCAACCATGGTGCTTTTCTCCATCCTTCATTGCCACTCACTGCCTATACTGATTCAGGCCCTCCGATTCAAACCACACCGCGATCATTTTATCACACCCTCTAGTGAATGGACTGTTAGAAACCCTTACAATACGCACCACCCCGCGATGTTTTTCAGAAACCTATCCTACATTGCCACTGTATGATTCCTACCTCCCCATGCTGACCACCTGGTGGTGCTTTTCTCCATCCTACATTGCGAACTCACTGCCTATTCAGATTCAGGCCCTCCGATTCACACCACCCCGTGATGTTTTCTCACTCCTACTAGTGAATGGCCTTTTAGAAACCATTACAATGCGCAACACCCCGCGATGTTTTTCAGAAACCTATCCTATTTGCCACTGCATGTTTGCTGACCTCCCCATGCTAACCACCCCGTGGTGTTTTTCTCCATCCTACATTGCCACTCCCTGCCAATCCTAATTCAGGCCCTCCGATTAACATCACCCCATGATGTTTTTCTCACTCCTACTAGTGAATGGCCTGTTAGAAACTCTTACAATGCGCACCACCGGGCGATGTTTTTCGAAACCTATCCTACATTGCCTCTGCAAATTTCCTGACCTCCGCATGTTGACCGCCCCATGGTGCTTTTCTCCATCCTACATTGCCACTCACTGCCTATCCTAAGTCAGGCCCTTTGATTCACACCACAACGTGATGTTTTTCTCACTCCTACTAGTGAGTGGCCTGTAAGAAACCCTTGTCATTGGCACAAACTGGCTATTTTTTCAGAAACCTATCCTACATTGCCACTGCATGTTTGCTGACCTCTCAATGCCGACCACCCCGTGGTGCTTTTCTCCATCCTCCTTTGCCACTCACTGCCTATACTGATTCAGGCCCTCCAATTCACACAACCCCGTGATGTTTTTCTCACTCCTACTTGTGAATGACCAGTTAGAAACGCTTACAATTCACACCACCCCGCGATGTTTTGAGAAAGCTATAATATATTGCCACTGCATGTTTCCTGACCTGTCCATGCTGACCACTCCGTGGTGCTTTTCTCCTTCCTACATTGCCACTCACTGCCTATCCTAATTCAGGGACTCCGATTCACACCACACCGTGATGTTTTTCTACTCCTACTAGTGAATGGCCTATTAGGAACCCTTACAATGCACAATACACCGCGAGGTTTCACAGAAACCTATCCTACATTGACACTGCATGTTTCCTGACCTCCCATCCTGACCACCAATTGGTGCTTTTCTCCATCATACATTGCCACTCACTGCCTACTCTAATTCAGGCCCTCCGATTCGCACAACTCCTTGATGTTTTTCTCACTCCTACTAGTGAATTGTCTGTTAGAATCCCTTACAATGCGCACCACCCAACGATGTTTTTCAAAAACCTATCCTAATTGCCACTGCATGTTTCCTGACCTCCTCATGCAGACCACCCCATGGTGCTTTTCTCCATCTTACATTGTCACTCACAGCCTATCCTAATTCAGGGCTTCCGATTCACACCACCCCTGATGTTTTTTTCACTCCTACTGAATGGCCTGTTAGAAACCCTTATAATGTGCACCACCCCGCGATGTTTTTCAGAAACCTATCCTACATTGCCACTGCATGTTTGCTGACCTCCCATGCTGACCACCCCGTGGTGCTTTTATCCATCCTACATTTCCACTCACTGCCTATACTGATTCAGGCCCTCCGATTCACAACACCCCTTGATGCTTTTCTGACTCCTACTATTGAATGGCCTTTTAGAAACCCTTACAATGCGCACCACCCCGCAATGTTTTTCAGAAACCTATCCTACATTGCCACTGCATGATTCCTGACCTCCCCATGCTGACCACCCCGTGGTGCTTTTATCCATCCTACATTGCGAACTCACTGCCTATTCAGATTCAGGCACTCCGATTCACACCACCCCGTGATGTTTTCGCACTCCTACTAGTGAATGGCGTTTTAGAAACCATTACAATGCACAGCAGCCCGAGATGTTTTTCAGAAACCTATCCTATTTGCCACTACATGTTTCTTGACCTCCACATGCTGACCACCACTGGCGCTTTTCTGCATCCTACATTGTCACTCACAGCCTATCCGGATTCAGGCACTCCAATTCACACTACACTGTGAAGTTTTTCTCACTCCTACTAGTGAATGGCCTGTTAGAAACCATTACTTTGCGCACCACCCCGCAATGTTTTTCAGAAACCTATCCTACATTGCCACTGCATGATTCCTGACATCCCCATGCTGACCACTCCGTGGTGCTTTTCTCCATCCTACATTGCCACTCAATGCCTATCCTGATTCAACCCCCCCGATTCACGCCACACCGTGATGTTTTTCTAATCCTACTAGTGAATGGCCTATTAGAAACCCTGACAATGCCCACCACACCGCGATGTTTCACAGAAACCTATCCTACATTGCCACTGCATGTTTCCTGACCTCCCATCCTTTCCAACAATTGGTGTTTTTCTCCATCATACATTGCCACTCACTGCCTACTCTAATTCAGGCCCTCCAATTCGCACAACTCCTTGACGTTTTTCTCACTCCTCCTAGTGAATTGTCTGTTAGAAACCCTTACAATGTGCACCACCCCGCGATGTTTTTCAAAATCTATCCTAATTGCCACTGCATGTTTCCGGACCTCCTCATGCAGACCACCCCATGGTGCTTTTCTCCATCCTGATTTGTCACTCACTGCCTATCCTAATTCAGGCCCTCTGATTCACACCACTCCTGATGTTTTCTCACTCCTACTACTGAATGGCTTGTTAGAAACAATTATAATGTGCACCACACCGCGATGTTTTTCAGAAACCTATCCTACATTGCCACTGCATGTTTGCTGACCTCCCCATGCTAACCACCCCGTGGTGTTTTTCTCCATCCTACATTGCCACTCCCTGCCAATCCTAATTCAGGCCCTCCGATTAACATCACCCCATGATGTTTTTCTCACTCCTACTGGTGAATGACCTGTTAGAAACTCTTACAATGCGCACCACCGGGCGATGTTTTTCAGAATCCTATCCTACATTGTCGATGTCGCTCCCGGCCGGCAGGAAGGACACACGACAAAGTCTGGCAGTGGACAACCTTGTCTTTTATTTTTCTTTCTCCGTACAGCCTGCCCTGGGATCGCTCCCAGCCGAAGCCTCCCCTGGTCCGCTCCCCACGGCTCCTTCTGGGCTTCTACTTCCGGGCTTCTTCTTCCCCCCCAGGGGTGGCACCAGTATATATATGGATACAGTGTCCAATCATGTTAAAGTGAGCAAGGCAAGCTGATTGGCTAACATCATCAGTTGCCAGGCAGACTATATTGTTGAGCGGGTTGCTTACGCAGTAAGCAGGAAACTAACGTGCTCGATGGGAGGGGTAATCTACCTCAGGCTTTACTCTTTACTACAGGCCTCACGTCCGCCAAGTGAGGCGACCGGGCTCGGGGCTGCGGCTCCCAACACTACATTGCCACTGCATGATTCCAGACCTCCACATGCTGACCACCCCATTGTGCTTTTCTCCATTCTACATTGCCACTCACTGCCTATCCTGATTCAGGCACTCCGGTTAACACCACACTGTGATGTTTTTCTCACTCGTACTAGTGAATGGCCTGTTACAAACCCTTAAAATGAGCATCATCCCACGATGTTTTTCCGAAACCTATCCTACTTTGCAACTGCATGTCTCCTGACCTCCCCATGCTGACCAACCCGTGGTGCTTTTCTCCATCCTATATTGCCACTCACTGCCTATACTGATTCAGGCCCTCCGATTCACACCACACCGTGATGTTTTTCTCAATCCTACTAGTGAATGGCCTCTTAGATACCCTTACAATGGGCACCACCCCGCAATGTTTTTCAGAAACCTATCCTACATTGCCACTGCATGATTCCTGACCTCCCCATGCTGACCACCCCGTGGTGCTTTTATCCATCCTACATTGCGAACTCACTGCCTATTCAGATTCAGGCCCTCCGATTCGCACCACCCCGTTATGTTTTCGCACTCCTGCTAGTGAATGGCCTGTTAGAAACCCTTACAATTCTCACCACCCCGCGATGTTTTTCAGAAACCTATCCTACATTGCCACTGCATGTTTCCTGACCTCCCCATGCTGACCAACCCGTGGTGCTATTCTCCTCCCTACATTGCCACTCATTGCCAATCCTGATTCAGGCTCTCCGATTCTCACCACCCCGTGATGTTTTCGCACTCCTACTAGTGAATGGGCTGTTAGAAACCCTTACAATGCGCACCACATCGCAATGATTTTTAGAAACCTATCCTACATTGCCACTGTATTTTTCCTGACCTCCACATGCTGACCAACCTTGGAGCTTTTCTCCACCCTCCATTGACACTCACTGCCTATACTGATTCAGGTCCTCCGATTCACACCACACGCGATCTTTTTATCACTCCCTCTAGTGAATGGCCTGTTAGAAACCCTTACAATAAGCACCACCCCGCAATGTTTTTCAGAAACCTATCCTACATTGCCACTGCATGATTCCTAATATCCCCATGCTGTCCAGCCCGTGGTGCTTTTCTCCATCCTACATTGCGAACTCACTGCCTATTCAAATTCAGGTCCTCCGATTCAGACCACCCCGTGACGTTTTCTCACTCCTACTAGTGAATGGCCTTTTAGAAACCATTACAATGCGCATCACCCTGCGATGTTTTTCAGAAACCTATCCGATTTGCCACTGCATGTTTCTTGACCTCCCATGCTGACCACCCCTGGTGCTTTTCTCCATCCTACATTGCCACTCACTGCCTATACTGATTCAGGTCCTCCGATTCACACCACACCGTGAAGTTTTTCTCACTCCTACTAGTGAATGGCCTGTTAGAAACACTTACTTTGCCACAACCCCGCGATGTTTTTCAGAAACCTATCCTACATTGCCACTGCATGTTTCCTGATGTCCCCTTGCTGACCGCCTATGGTTCTTTTCTCAATCCTACATTGCCACTCACTGCCTATCCTAATTCAGGCACTCCGATTCACACCACCGCTGATGTTTTTCTCGCTCCTACTAGTGAAGGGCCTTTAAGAAACCCTTATAATGCCTACCACCCCACGATGTTTTTCAGAAACCTATCCTACATTGCCACTGCATGTTTCCTGACCGCCACATGCTGACCAACCCTGGAGCTTTTCTCCACTCTCCATTGCCACTGACTGCCTATACTGATTCAGGCCCTCCGATTCACACCACACCGTGTAGTTTTTCTCACTCCTACTTGTGAATGGCCTGTTAGAAACCCTTACTTTGCGACAACCCCGCGATGTTTTTCAGAAACCTATCCTACATTGCCACTGCATGATTCCTGACCTCCCCATGCTGACCACGCCGTGGTGCTTTTCTCCATCCTACATTGCCACTCAATGACTATCCTGATTCAAGCCCTCCGATTTACACCACCCCGTGATGTTTTTCTCACTCTTACCAGTCAGTGGCCTGTTAGAAACCCTTCCAATGCGCACCACCCCGCGATGTTTTTCAGAAACCTGTCCTACATTGCCACTGCATGTTTCCTGACCTCCCCATGCTGACCACGCCGTGGTGCTTTTCTCCATCCTACATTGCCACTCACTGCCTATACTGATTCAGCCCCTCCGATTCAAACCACCCTGTGATGGTTTTCTCACTCCTACTACTGAATTGCCTATTAGAAACCCTTACAATGCGCACCACCCCGCGATGTTTTTCAGAAACCTATCTACATTGTCACTGATTGTTTCCTGACCTCCCCATGCTGAACACCCCATTGTGCTTTTTTCCATTATTCATTGCAACTCACTGTCTATACTAATTCAGGCCCTCCGATCCGCAACACCCCGTGATGTTTTTCTCACTCCTACTCGTGAATGGCCTGTTAGAAACCCTTACAAAGCGCACCAGCCCGCGATGTTTTTCAGAAACCTATCCTACATTGCCACAGCATGTTTCCTGACATCCCTATGTTGACCACCCTGTGGTGTTACTCCATCCTCCATTGCCACTCACTACCTATCCTAATTCAGGCCCTCCGTTTCACACCTCTCCTAATGTTTTTCTCACTCCTACTAGTGAATGGCCTGTTAGAAACCCTTAAAATTCGCATCACCCCGGGATGTTTTTCAGAAACCAATCCTATTTGCCACTGCATTTTTCCTGAAATCCCGATGCTGACCACCCCTGGAGCTTTTCTCCATCCTACATTGCCACACACTGCCTATCTTAATTCAGGCCCCCGATTCACCACTCCATGATGTTTTTAACCCTCCTACTAGAGATTGGCCTGTTAGAAACCCTTACAATGCGAACCACCACGCGATATCATTCAGAACCCTATCCTACATTGCCAATGCATGTATCCTAACCTCCCCAGGCTTACGAACCTGTGGTGCTTTTCTCCATCCCACATTGCCACTCACTGCCTATCCTAATTCAGGCCATCCGATTCACACCATCCCGTGATGTTATTCGCACTCCTACTAGTGAATGGCCTGTTAGAAACCCTTACAATTCTCACCACCCCGCGATGTTTTTCAGAAACCTATCCTACATTGCCACTGCATGTTTCCTGACCTCCCCATGCTGACCAACCCGTGGTGCTATTCTCCTCCCTACATTGCCACTCACTGCCAATCCTGATTCAGGCCCTGCGATTCACACAACCCCGTGTTTTTTTCTCACTCCTACTAGTGAATGGCCTGTTAGAAACCCTTACAATGCGCACCACCCCGCGTTGTTTTTCAGAAACTTATCCTACATTGCCACTGCATGTTTCCTGACCTCCCATGCTGACCACCCCTGGTGCTTTTCTCCATCCTACATTGCCACTCACTGCCTATACTGATTCAGGCCCCCCGATTCACACCACACCGTGACCTTTTTCTCACTCCTTCAAGTGAATGGCCTGTTAGAAACCCATACAATGCGCACCACGCCGCGATGTTTTTCAGAAACCTAACCTACATTGCCACTGCATGTTTCCTGACGTCGCTGTGTTGACTACCCGGTTGTGTTACTCCATCCTTCAATGCCACTCACTGTCTATCCTAATTCAGGCCCTCCGATTCACACCACCCCTAATGTTTTTCTCACTCCTACTAGTGAATGGCCTGTTAAAAACCCTTACAATGTGCACCACGCCGCAATTGTTTTCAGAAACCTATCCTACATTGCCACTGCATGTTTCCTGCCCTCCCCATGCTGACCACCCCTGGTGCTTTTCTCCATCCTACATTGCCACTTACTGCCTATCCTGATTCCGCCCCTCCGATTCACACCACACCCAGTTGTTTTTCTTGCCCCTACTAGTGAATGGCCTGTTGGAAACCCTTACAATGCGAACCACACCGCGACGATTTTCAGAAACTTATCATATAGTGCCACTGCATGATTCCTGACCTATCCATGCTGACCACCCCGTGGTGATTTTCTCAAACCTACATTGCTACTCACTGCCTATCCTGATTCAGGCCCTCCAATGCACAACACACCGTGATGTTTCTTCACACCTATTAGTGAATGGCCTTTTAGAAACCCTTAAAATTTGCATCACCCCGCGATGTTTTTCAGAAACCGATCCTATTTGCCACTGCATTTTTCCTGACCTCCCGATGCTGACCACCCCCGGAGCTTTTCTCCATCCTACATTTCCACTCTCTGCCTATCTTAATACAGGGCCCCGATTCACACCACTCCGTTATTTTTTAACACTCCTATTAGAGAATGGCCTGTTAGAAACCCTTACACTGCGCACCACCTCGCGATGTTTTTCAGAAACCTATCCTACATTGCCACTGCATGTTTCCTGACGTCCCCATGTTGACCACCCGGTGGTGCTTTTCTCCATCCTTCATTGCCACTCAGTAACTATCCTAATTCAGGCCCTCCGATTCACACCACCCCTGATGTTTTTCTCACTCCTCCTAGTGAATGGCGAGTTAAAAACCCTTACAATGCGCACCACCCCGCGATGTTTTTTAGAAACCTATCCTACATTGCCACTGCATGTTTACTGATGTCCCCATGCTGACGGCCTATGGTTCTTTTCTCCATCCTACATTGCCACTCACTGCCTATCCTAATTCAGGCCCTCCAATTCACACCACCGCTGATGTTTTTCTCGCTTCTACTAGTGAAGGGCCTTTAAGAAACCCTTACAATGCCTACCACACCACGATGTTTTTCAGAAACCTATCATACATTGCCACTGCATGTTTCCTGACCTCCACATGCTGACCAACCCTGGAGCTTTTCTCGATCCTCCATTGACACTCACTGCCTATACTGATTCAGGCCCTCCGATTCACACCACTCCGTGTTGTTTTTAACACTCCTACTAGTGAATGGCCTGTTAGAAACCCTTACAACGCGCACCACCCCGCAATGTTTTTCAGAAACCTATCCTACATTGCCACTGCATGTTTCCTAACCTCCCCATGCTGATCAACTCGTGGTACTTTTATACATCATATATTGCCACTCACTGCCTATCTTAATTCTGGCCCCTGATCACACCACCCCTGATGTTTTTCACACTCCTACTAGGGAATGGCCTGTTAGAAACACATACAATGCGCACCACCCCGCGATGTTTTTCAGAAACCTAACCTACATTGCACCTGCATGTTTCCTGACGTCCCCATGTTGACCATACGGTGGTGTTACTCCATTCTTCATTGCCATTCAATGCCTATCGCAATTCAGGCCCTCCAATTCACACCACCACTAATATTTTTTTCACTCCTACTAGTGATTGGCCTGTTAGAAACCCTAACAATGCGCACCATCTCGCGATTTATTTCAGAAACCTATCCTACATTGCCACTGCATGTTTCCTGCCCTCCCCATGCTGACCACCCCTTTTGCTTTTCTCCATCCTACGTTGCCATTTACTGCCTATCCTGATTCCGCCCCTCCAATTATCACCACACCATGATGTTTTTCTCGCCCCTACTAGTGAATGGCATGTTAGAACCCCTTACAATGCGCACCACCCCATGATGTTTTTCAGAAACCTATCCTGCCTTGCCACTGCATGTTTCTTGACCTCCCAATGCTGACCACCCCGTGGTGCTGTTCTCCGTCCTACATTGCCACTCCCTGCCTATCCTAATTAAGGCCCTCCAATTCACACCACCCCGTGATGTTTTTCTCAATCCTACTAGTGAATGGCCTGTTAGAAACCCTTACAATGTGTACCACCCTGCAATGTTTTTCAGAAACCTATCCTCATTGCGAGTGTAAGTTTCCTAACCTCACCATGTTGACCGCCCCATGGTGCTTTTCTCCATCCTACATTGCCACTCACTGCCTATCCTAATTCAGGCCCTCCAATTCACCCCACACCGTGATGTTTTACTCACTCCTACTAGTGAAGGGCCTGTAAGAAACCCTTACAATGCGCACCAAACTGCTATTTTTTTCAGAAATCCATCCTACATTGCCACTGCATGTTTCTTGACCTCCCAATGCCGACCACCCCGTGGTGATTTTCTCCTTCCTACATTGCCACTCAGTGCCTATTTTGATTCAGGCCCTCTGATTCACAGCACCCCGTGATGTTGTTCTCACTCCTACTAGAGAATGGCTTGTTAGAAACCCTTACAATGCGCACCATCCCGCGATGTTTTTCAGAAACCTATCCTACATTGCCACTGCATGATTCTTGATCTCCACATGCTGACCACCCCGTGGTGCTTTTCCCCATTCTACAGTGCCACTCACTGCCTATCCTGATTCAGGCCCTCCGATTAACACCACACTGTGATGTTTTTCTCACTCGTACTAGTGAATGGCCTGTTATAAAACCTTACAATGCCCATCACCCCGCGATGATTTTCCGAAACCCATCCTATTTTGCCACTGCATGTCTCCTGACCTCCCCATGCTGACCACCCCGTGGTGCTTTTCTCCATCCTTCATTGCCACTCACTGCCTATTCAAATTCAGGCCCACCGATTCACACCACCCCGTGATGTTTTTCTCACTTCTACTAGTGAATGGCCTTTTAGAAACCCTTACAATGCGCATCACCCCGCGATGTTTTTCAGAAACCTATCCTATTTGACACTGCATGTTTGCTGACCTCCCCATGCTGTCCACCCCTGGAGCTTTTCTCCATTCTTCATTGCCACTCAGTGCCTATCCTAATTCAGGCCCTCCGATTCACACCACCCCTGATGATTTTCTCACTCCTAATAGTGAATGGCGTGTTAGAAACCCTTATAATGAACACCACCCCGCAATATTTTTCAGAAACCTATCCTACATTGCCACTGCATGATTCCTGACCTCCCCATGCTGACCAGCCCGTGGTACTTTTCTCCATCCTACATTGCCACTCACTGCCTATCCTGATTCAGGCCATCCGATTCTCACCACCCCTTGATGTTTTTCTGACTCCTACTGGTGAATGGCCTTTTAGAATCCCTTACAATGCGCATCACCCCGCGATGTTTTTCAGAAACCTATCCTATTTGCCACTGCATGTTTCCTGACCTCCCCATGCTGATCACACCTGGAGCTTTGCTTCATCCTACATGGCCACTCACTGCCTATACAGATTCAGGCCCTCCGATTCACACCACACTGTGAAGTTTTTCCTCACTCCTACTAGTGAATTGCCTGTTAGAAACCCTTACAATGCGCAACAACACGCAATGTTTTTCGGAAACCTATCCTACATTGCCACTACATGATTCCTGACCTCCTCATGCTGACCAGCCCGTGTTGCTTTTCTACATCCTACATTGCCACTCACTGCCTATCCTGATTCAGGCCCTCCGATTCACACGACCCCTTGATGTTTTTCTGACTCATATTAGTAAATGGCCTTTTAGAAACCCTTACAATGTGCATCACCCGGTGATATTTTTCAGAAACTTATCCTATTTTCCACTGCATATTTCCTGACCTCACCATGCTGACCACCCCTGGAGCTTTTCTCCATCCTACATTGCACAAACTGTCTAAACTGATTCAGGCCCTCCGATTCACACCACACCGTGAGGTATTTCTCACTTCTACTAGTGAATGGCCTGTTAGAAACCCTTACAATGCGCACCACCCTGCGATGTTTTTCAGAAACCTATCCTACAGTGCCACTGCATGATTCATGACCTCCCCATGCTGACCACCCCATGGTGATTGTCTCCATCCTACATTGCCACTCACTGCCTATACTGATTCAGCCCCTCCGATTCAAACCACCCTGTGATGGTTTTCTCACTCCTACTACTGAATTGCCTATTAGAAACCCTTACAATGTGCCCCACCCCGTGATGTTTTTCAGAAACCTATCTACATTGTCACTGATTGTTTCCTGACCTCCCCATGCTGAACACCCCATTGTGCTTTTTTCCATTATACATTGCAACTCACTGTCTATACTAATTCAGGCCCTCCGATCCGCAACACCCCGTGATGTTTTTCTCACTCCTACTCGTGAATGGCCTGTTAGAAACCCTTACAAAGCGCACCAGCCCGCGATGTTTTTCAGAAACCTATCCTACATTGCCACAGCATGTTTCCTGAGGTCCCTATGTTGACCACCCTGTGGTGTTACTCCATCCTCCATTGCCACTCACTACCTATCCTAATTCAGGCCCTCCGTTTCACACCTCTCCTAATGTTTTTCTCACTCCTACTAGTGAATGGCCTGTTAGAAACCCTTAAAATTCGCATCACCCCGGGATGTTTTTCAGAAACCTATCCTATTTACCACTGCATTTTTCCTGAAATCCCGATGCTGACCACCCCTGGAGCTTTTCTCCATCCTACTTTGCCACACACTGCCTATCTTAATTCAGGCCCCCGATTCACCACTCCATGATGTTTTTAACCCTCCTACTAGAGATTGGCCTGTTAGAAACCCTTACAATGCGAACCACCACGCGATATCATTCAGAACCCTATCCTACATTGCCAATGCATGTATCCTAACCTCCCCAGGCTTACGAACCTGTGGTGCTTTTCTCCATCCCACATTGCCACTCACTGCCTATCCTAATTCAGGCCATCCGATTCACACCATCCCGTGATGTTATTCGCACTCCTACTAGTGAATGGCCTGTTAGAAACCCTTACAATTCTCACCACCCCGCGATGTTTTTCAGAAACCTATCCTACATTGCCACTGCATGTTTCCTGACCTCCCCATGCTGACCAACCCGTGGTGCTATTCTCCTCCCTACATTGCCACTCACTTCCAATCCTGATTCAGGCCCTGCGATTCACACAACCCCGTGTTTTTTTCTCACTCCTACTCGTGAATGGCCCGTTAGAAACCCTTACAATGAGCACCACCCCGCGTTGTTTTTCAGAAACTTATCCTACATTGCCACTGCATGTTTCCTGACCTCCCATGCTGACCACCCCTGGTGCTTTTCTCCATCCTACATTGCCACTCACTGCCTATACTGATTCAGGCCCCCCGATTCACACCACACCGTGACCTTTTTCTCACTCCTTCAAGTGAATGGCCTGTTAGAAACCCATACAATGCGCACCACGCCGCGATGTTTTTCAGAAACCTAACCTACATTGCCACTGCATGTTTCCTGACGTCGCTGTGTTGACTACCCGGTTGTGTTACTCCATCCTTCAATGCCACTCACTGTCTATCCTAATTCAGGCCCTCCGATTCACACCACCCCTAATGTTTTTCTCACTCCTACTAGTGAATGGCCTGTTAAAAACCCTTACAATGTGCACCACGCCGCAATTGTTTTCAGAAACCTATCCTACATTGCCACTGCATGTTTCCTGCCCTCCCCATGCTGACCACCCCTGGTGCTTTTCTCCATCCTACATTGCCACTTACTGCCTATCCTGATTCCGCCCCTCCGATTCACACCACACCCAGTTGTTTTTCTTGCCCCTACTAGTGAATGGCCTGTTGGAAACCCTTACAATGCGCACCACATCGCGACGTTTTTCAGAAACTTATCATATAGTGCCACTGCATGATTCCTGACCTATCCATGCTGACCACCCCGTGGTGATTTTCTCAAACCTACATTGCTACTCACTGCCTATCCTGATTCAGGCCCTCCAATGCACAACACACCGTGATGTTTTTCTCACACCTATTAGTGAATGGCCTTTTAGAAACCCTTAAAATTTGCATCACCCCGCGATGTTTTTCAGAAACCGATCCTATTTGCCACTGCATTTTTCCTGACCTCCCGATGCTGACCACCCCCGGAGCTTTTCTCCATCCTACATTTCCACTCTCTGCCTATCTTAATACAGGGCCCCGATTCACACCACTCCGTTATTTTTTAACACTCCTATTAGAGAATGGCCTGTTAGAAACCCTTACACTGCGCACCACCTCGCGATGTTTTTCAGAAACCTATCCTACATTGCCACTGCATGTTTCCTGACGTCCCCATGTTGACCACCCGGTGGTGCTTTTCTCCATCCTTCATTGCCACTCAGTAACTATCCTAATTCAGGCCCTCCGATTCACACCACCCCTGATGTTTTTCTCACTCCTCCTAGTGAATGGCGAGTTAAAAACCCTTACAATGCGCACCACCCCGCGATGTTTTTTAGAAACCTATCCTACATTGCCACTGCATGTTTACTGATGTCCCCATGCTGACGGCCTATGGTTCTTTTCTCCATCCTACATTGCCACTCACTGCCTATCCTAATTCAGGCCCTCCAATTCACACCACCGCTGATGTTTTTCTCGCTTCTACTAGTGAAGGGCCTTTAAGAAACCCTTACAATGCCTACCACACCACGATGTTTTTCAGAAACCTATCATACATTGCCACTGCATGTTTCCTGACCTCCACATGCTGACCAACCCTGGAGCTTTTCTCGATCCTCCATTGACACTCACTGCCTATACTGATTCAGGCCCTCCGATTCACACCACTCCATGTTGTTTTTAACACTCCTACTAGTGAATGGCCTGTTAGAAACCCTTACAACGCGCACCACCCCGCGATGTTTTTCAGAAACCTATCCTACATTGCCACTGCATGTTTCCTAACCTCCCCATGCTGATCAACTCGTGGTACTTTTATACATCATATATTGCCACTCACTGCCTATCTTAATTCTGGCCCCTGATCACACCACCCCTGATGTTTTTCACACTCCTACTAGGGAAGGGCCTGTTAGAAACACATACAATGCGCACCACCCCGCGATGTTTTTCAGAAACCTAACCTACATTGCACCTGCATGTTTCCTGACGTCCCCATGTTGACCATACGGTGGTGTTACTCCATTCTTCATTGCCATTCAATGCCTATCGTAATTCAGGCCCTCCAATTCACACCACCACTAATATTTTTTTCACTCCTACTAGTGATTGGCCTGTTAGAAACCCTAACAATGCGCACCATCTCGCGATTTATTTCAGAAACCTATCCTACATTGCCACTGCATGTTTCCTGCCCTCCCCATGCTGACCACCCCTTTTGCTTTTCTCCATCCTACGTTGCCATTTACTGCCTATCCTGATTCCGCCCCTCCGATTATCACCACACCATGATGTTTTTCTCGCCCCTACTAGTGAATGGCATGTTAGAACCCCTTACAATGCGCACCACCCCATGATGTTTTTCAGAAACCTATCCTGCCTTGCCACTGCATGTTTCTTGACCTCCCCATGCTGACCACCTCGTGGTGCTGTTCTCCGTTCTACATTGCCACTCCCTGCCTATCCTAATTAAGGCCCTCCAATTCACACCACCCCGTGATGTTTTTCTCAATCCTACTAGTGAATGGCCTGTTAGAAACCCTTACAATGTGTACCACCCTGCAATGTTTTTCAGAAACCTATCCTCATTGCGAGTGTAAGTTTCCTAACCTCACCATGTTGACCGCCCCATGGTGCTTTTCTCCATCCTACATTGCCACTCACTGCATATCCTAATTCAGGCCCTCCAATTCACCCCACACCGTGATGTTTTACTCACTCCTACTAGTGAAGGGCCTGTAAGAAACCCTTACAATGCGCACCAAACTGCTATTTTTTTCAGAAATCCATCCTACATTGCCACTGCATGTTTCTTGACCTCCCAATGCCGACCACCCCGTGGTGCTTTTCTCCTTCCTACATTGCCACTCAGTGCCTATTTTGATTCAGGCCCTCTGATTCACAGCACCCCGTGATGTTGTTCTCACTCCTACTAGAGAATGGCCTGTTAGAAACCCTTACAATGCGCACCCTCCCGCGATGTTTTTCAGAAACCTATCCTACATTGCCACTGCATGATTCCTGATCTCCACATGCTGACCACCCCGTGGTGCTTTTCCCCATTCTACATTGCCACTCACTGCCTATCCTGATTCAGGCCCTCCGATTAACACCACACTGTGATGTTTTTCTCACTCGTACTAGTGAATGGCCTGTTATAAAACCTTACAATGCCCATCACCCCGCGATGATTTTCCGAAACCCATCCTACTTTGCCACTGCATGTCTCCTGACCTCCCCATGCTGACCACCCCGTGGTGCTTTTCTCCATCCTTCATTGCCACTCACTGCCTATTCAAATTCAGGCCCACTGATACACACCATCCCGTGATGTTTTTCTCACTTCTACTAGTGAATTGCCTTTTAGAAACCCTTACAAAGCGCATCACCCCGCGATGTTTTTCAGAAACCTATCCTATTTGACACTGCATGTTTGCTGACCTCCCCATGCTGTCCACCCCTGGAGCTTTTCTCCATCCTTCATTGCCACTCAGTGCCTATCCTAATTCAGGCTCTCCGATTCACACCACCCCTGATGATTTTCTCACTCCTAATAGTGAATAGCCTGTTAGAAACCCATACAATGCGCACCACCCAGCGATGTTTTTCAGAAACCTATCCTACATTGCCACTGCATGATTCCTGACCTCCCCATGCTGACCAGCCCGTGGTACTTTTCTCCATCCTACATTGCCACTCACTGCCTATCCTGATTCAGGCCATCCGATTCTCACCACCCCTTGATGTTTTTCTGACTCCTACTAGTGAATGGCCTTTTAGAATCCCTTACAATGCGCATCACCCCGCGATGTTTTTCAGAAACCTATCCTACATTGCCACTGCATGTTTCCTCATGTCCCCATGCTGACGGCCTATGGTTCTTTTCTCCATCCTACATTGCCACTCACTGCCTACCCTAATTCAGGCCCTCGATTCACACCACCGCTGATGTTTTTCTCGCTCCTACTAGTGAAGGGCCTTTAAGAAACCCTTACAATGCGCATCACCCCGCGATGTTTTTCAGAAACCTATCCTACATTGCCACTGCATGTTTCCTGAAGTCCCCATGTTGACCACCCTGTGGTGCTTTTCTCCATTCTTCATTGCCACTCAGTACCTATCCTATTTCAGGCCCTCCGATTCACACCACCCCTGATGTTTTTCTCACTCCTCCTAGTGAATGGCGTGTTAAAAACCCTGACAATGCGCACCAATCCGCGATGTTTTTCAGAAACCTATCCTACATTGCCACTGCATGTTTCCTGATGTCCCCATGCTGACGGCCTATGGTTCTTTTCTCCATCCTACATTGCCACTCACTGCCTACCCTAATTCAGGCCCTCGATTCACACCACCGCTGATGTTTTTCTCGCTCCTACTAGTGAAGGGCCTTTAAGAAACCCTTACAATGCCTACCACACAACGATGTTTTTCAGAAACCTATCCTACATTGCCACTGCATGATTCCTGACCTCCCCATGCTGACCAGCCCGTGGTGCTTTTCTCCATCCTACATTGCCACTCACTGCCTATCCTGATTCAGGCCCTCCGATTAACACCACACTGTGATGTTTTTCTCACTCGTACTAGTGAATGGCCTGTTACAAAACCTTACAATGCCCATCACCCCGCGATGATTTTCCGAAACCCATCCTACTTTGCCACTGCATGTCTCTTGACCTCCCCATGCTGACCACCCCGTGGTGCTTTTCTCCATCCTTCATTGCCACTCACTGCCTATTCAAATTCAGTCCCACCGATTCACACCACCCCTGATGATTTTCTCACTCCTAATAGTGAATGGCGGGTTAGAAACCCTTATAATGCACACCACCCCGCAATGTTTTTCCGAAACCTATCCTACATTGCCACTGCATGATTCCTGACCTCCCCATGCTGACCAGCCCGTGGTGATTTTCTCCATCCTACATTGCCACTCACTGCCTATCCTGATTCAGGCCCTCTGATTCTCACCACCCCTTGATGATTTTCTGACTCCTACTAGTGAATGGCCTTTTAGAATCCCTTACAATGCGCATCACCCCGCGATGTTTTTCAGAAACCTATCCTATTTGCCACTGCATGTTTCCTGACTTCCCCATGCTGATCACACCTGGAGCTTTACTTCATCCTACATGGCCACTCACTGCCTATACAGATTCAGGCCCTCCGATTCACACCACACTGTGACGTTTTTCCTCACTCCTACTAGTGAATGGCCTGTTAGAAACCCTTACAATGTGCAACACCCCGCAATGTTTTTCAGAAACGTATCCTACAGTGCCACTGCATGATTCATGACCTCCCCATGCTGACCACCCCGTGGTGATTATCTCCATCCTACATTGCCACTCACAGCCTATCCTGATTCAGGCCCTCCGATTCACACCACCCCTAATGTTTTTCTCACTCCTACTAGTGAATAGCCTGTTAGAAACCCTTACAATGCACACAACCCCACCTTGTTTTTCAGAAACCTATCCTACATTGCCACTGCATGATTCCTTACCTCCACATGATGACCACCCCATGTTGCTTTTCTCCATTCTACATTGCCACTCACTGCTTATCCTGATTCAGGCCCTCCGATTAACACCACACTGTGTTGTTTTTCTCACTCGTACTAGTGAATGGCCTGTTACAAAAAGTTACAATGCGAATCACCCCGCGATGTTTTTCTGAAACCTATCCTACTTTGCCACTGCATGTCTCCTGACCTCCCCATGCTGACCACCCCGTGGTGCTTTCTACATCCTACATTGCCACTCACTACCTATCCTGAGCCAGACCCTCCGATTCACACCACCTCGTGTCATTTTTCTCAATCCTGCTTCTGAATGGCCTTTTAGAATCCCTTACAATGCGCATCACCCCGCGATGTTTTTCAGAAACCTATCCTATTTGCCACTGCATGTTTTCTGACCTCCCCATGCTGACAACACCTGGAGATTTTCTCCATCCATTATTGCCACTCAGTGCCTATTCTAATTCAGGCCCTCCAATACACACCACCCCTGATATTTTTCTCACTCCTATTAGTGAATGGCCTGTTAGAAAGCCTTACAATGCGCACCACCCCGCGATGTTTTTCAGAAACCTATCCTACAATGCCACTGAATGATTCCTGCCCTCCCCATGCTGACCACCCCTGGTGCTTTTCTCCATCCTACATTGCCACTTACTGCCTATCCTGATTTCGCCCCTCCGATTCACACCACACCGTGATGTTTTTCTCGCCCCTACTAGGGAATGGCTTGTTAGAAACCCATACAATTTGCACCACCCCGCGATGTTTTTCAAAAACCTATCCTACATTGCCACTGCATGTTTCCTGACCTACCCATGCTGACCACCCCGTGGTGCTTTTCTCCATCCTACATTGCCACTCCCTACCTATCCTAATTCAGGCCGTCCAATTCACACCACAACTGATGTTTTTCTCACTCCTACTAGTGAAGGGCCTCTAAGAAACCCTTAAAATTCGCACCAACCCGCTATTTTTTTCGGAAACCTATCCTACATTGCCACTGCCTGATTCCTGACCTCCACATGCTGACCACCCCTTGTTGCTTTTCTCCATTCTACATTGCCACTCACTGGGTATCCTGATTCAGGACCCCAGATTAACACCACCCCGTGCTGTTTTTCTCACTCCTACTAGTTAGTGGCCTTTTAGAAACCCTTACAATGCGCATCACCCCGCGATGCTTTTCAGAAACGTATCTTATTTGCCACTGCATGTTTCTTAACCTCCCCATGCTGACCACCCCTGGAGATTTTCTCCATCCTTGATTGCCACTCAGTGCCTATCCTAATTCAGGCCCTCCGATTCACACCACCCCTGATGTTTTTCTCACTCCTACTAGTGCAGGGCCTTTAAGAAACTTTTACAATGCACACCACCCCACGATGTTTTTCAGAAACCTATCCTACGTTGCCACTGCATGTTTCCTGACCTCCACATGCTGACCAACCCTGGAGCTTTTCTCCATCCTCCATTGCCACTCACTGCCTATACTGATTCAGGCCCTCCGATTCACACCCACCATGAAGTTTTTTCACTCCTACTAGTGAATCGCCTGTTAGAAACCCTTACAATGCGCACCACCCCGCGATGTTTTTCATAAACCTATCCTACATTGCCAATGCATGTTTCCTGACCTCCCAATGCTGACCAACCCGTGAGGCTTTTTTCCATGCTACATTGGCAATCACTGCCTATCCTAATTAGGCCCTCCGATTCACACCACCCCATAATGTTTTTCTCACCCCTACTAGTGAATGGCCTTTTAGAAACCCTTACTATGCACACCATCCCACGATGTTTTTCAGAAACCTATCCTACATTGCCACTGCATGATTCCTGATCTCCACATGCTGACCACCCCGTGGTGCTTTTCCCCATTCTACATTGCCACTCACTGCCTATCCTGATTCAGGCCCTCCGATTAACACCACACTATGATGTTTTTCTCACTCGTACTAGTGAATGGCCTGTTATAAAACCTTACAATGCCCATCACCCCGCGATGATTTTCCGAAACCCATCCTACTTTGCCACTGCATGTCTCCTGACCTCCCCATGCTGACCACCCCGTGGTGCTTTTCTCCATCCTTCATTGCCACTCACTGCCTATTCAAATTCAGGCCCACCGATTCACACCACCCCGTGATGTTTTTCTCACTTCTACTAGTGAATGGCCTTTTAGAAACCCTTACAAAGCGCATCACCCCGCGATGTTTTTCAGAAACCTATCCTATTTGACACTGCATGTTTGCTGACCTCCCCATGCTGTCCACCCCTGGAGCTTTTCTCCATCCTTCATTGCCACTCAGTGCCTATCCTAATTCAGGCCCTCCGATTCACACCACCCCTGATGATTTTCTCACTCCTAATAGTGAATGGCGTGTTAGAAACCCTTATAGTGCACACCACCCCGCAATGTTTTTCAGAAACCTATCCTACATTGCCACTGCATGATTCCTGACCTCCCCATGCTGACCAGCCCGTGGTACTTTTCTCCATCCTACATTGCCACTCACTGCCTATCCTGATTCAGGCCATCCGATTCTCACCACCCCTTGATGTTTTTCTGACTCCTACTAGTGAATGGCCTTTTAGAATCCCTTACAATGCGCATCACCCCGCGATGTTTTTCAGAAACCTATCCTATTTGCCACTGTATGTTTCCTGACCTCCCCATGCTGATCACACCTGGAGCTTTGCTTCATCCTACATGGCCACTCACTGGCTATACAGATTCAGGCCCTCCGATTCACACCACACTGTGAAGTTTTTCCTCACTCCTACTAGTGAATTGCCTGTTAGAAACCCTTACAATGCGCAACAACACGCAATGTTTTTCGGAAACCTATCCTACATTGCCACTACATGATTCCTGACCTCCTCATGCTGACCAGCCCGTGTTGCTTTTCTACATCCTACATTGCCACTCACTGCCTATCCTGATTCAGGCCCTCCGATTCACACGACCCCTTGATGTTTTTCTGACTCATATTAGTAAATGGCCTTTTAGAAACCCTTACAATGTGCATCACCCGGTGATATTTTTCAGAAACTTATCCTATTTTCCACTGCATATTTCCTGACCTCCCCATGCTGACCACCCCTGGAGCTTTTCTCCATCCTACATTGCACTCACTGTCTAAACTGATTCAGGCCCTCCGATTCACACCACACCGTGAGGTTTTTCTCACTTCTACTAGTGAATGGCCTGTTAGAAACCCTTACAATGCGCACCACCCTGCGATGTTTTTCAGAAACCTATCCTACAGTGCCACTGCATGATTCATGACCTCCCCATGCTGACCACCCCATGGTGATTGTCTCCATCCTACATTGCCACTCACTGCCTATACTGATTCAGCCCCTCCGATTCAAACCACCCTGTGATGGTTTTCTCACTCCTACTACTGAATTGCCTATTAGAAACCCTTACAATGTGCCCCACCCCGCGATGTTTTTCAGAAACCTATCTACATTGTCACTGATTGTTTCCTGACCTCCCCATGCTGAACATCCCATTGTGCTTTTTTCCATTATACATTGCAACTCACTGTCTATACTAATTCAGGCCCTCCGATCCGCAACACCCCGTGATGTTTTTCTCACTCCTACTCGTGAATGGCCTGTTAGAAACCCTTACAAAGCGCACCAGCCTGCGATGTTTTTCAGAAACCTATCCTACATTGCCACAGCATGTTTCCTGACGTCCCTATGTTGACCACCCTGTGGTGTTACTCCATCCTCCATTGCCACTCACTACCTATCCTAATTCAGGCCCTCCGTTTCACACCTCTCCTAATGTTTTTCTCACTCCTACTAGTGAATGGCCTGTTAGAAACCCTTAAAATTCGCATCACCCCGGGATGTTTTTCAGAAACCAATCCTATTTGCCACTGCATTTTTCCTGAAATCCCGATGCTGACCACCCCTGGAGCTTTTCTCCATCCTACATTGCCACACACTGCCTATCTTAATTCAGGCCCCCGATTCACCACTCCATGATGTTTTTAACCCTCCTACTAGAGATTGGCCTGTTAGAAACCCTTACAATGCGAACCACCACGCGATATCATTCAGAACCCTATCCTACATTGCCAATGCATGTATCCTAACCTCCCCAGGCTTACGAACCTGTGGTGCTTTTCTCCATCCCACATTGCCACTCACTGCCTATCCTAATTCAGGCCATCCGATTCACACCATCCCGTGATGTTATTCGCACTCCTACTAGTGAATGGCCTGTTAGAAACCCTTACAATTCTCACCACCCCGCGATGTTTTTCAGAAACCTATCCTACATTGCCACTGCATGTTTCCTGACCTCCCCATGCTGACCAACCCGTGGTGCTATTCTCCTCCCTACATTGCCACTCACTGCCAATCCTGATTCAGGCCCTGCGATTCACACAACCCCATGTTTTTTTCTCACTCCTACTAGTGAATGGCCTGTTAGAAACCCTTACAATGCGCACCACCCCGCGTTGTTTTTCAGAAACTTATCCTACATTGCCACTGCATGTTTCCTGACCTCCCATGCTGACCACCCCTGGTGCTTTTCTCCATCCTACATTGCCACTCACTGCCTATACTGATTCAGGCCCCCCGATTCACACCACACCGTGACCTTTTTCTCACTCCTTCAAGTGAATGGCCTGTTAGAAACCCATACAATGCGCACCACGCCGCGATGTTTTTCAGAAACCTAACCTACATTGCCACTGCATGTTTCCTGACGTCGCTGTGTTGACTACCCGGTTGTGTTACTCCATCCTTCAATGCCACTCACTGTCTATCCTAATTCAGGCCCTCCGATTCACACCACCCCTAATGTTTTTCTCACTCCTACTAGTGAATGGCCTGTTAAAAACCCTTACAATGTGCACCACGCTGCAATTTTTTTCAGAAACCTATCCTACATTGCCACTGCATGTTTCCTGCCCTCCCCATGCTGACCACCCCTGGTGCTTTTCTCCATCCTACATTGCCACTTACTGCCTATCCTGATTCCGCCCCTCCGATTCACACCACACCCAGTTGTTTTTCTTGCCCCTACTAGTGAATGGCCTGTTGGAAACCCTTACAATGCGCACCACACCGCGACGTTTTTCAGAAACTTATCATATAGTGCCACTGCATGATTCCTGACCTATCCATGCTGACCACCCCGTGGTGATTTTCTCAAACCTACATTGCTACTCACTGCCTATCCTGATTCAGGCCCTCCAATGCACAACACACCGTGATGTTTTTCTCACACCTATTAGTGAATGGCCTTTTAGAAACCCTTAAAATTTGCATCACCCCGCGATGTTTTTCAGAAACCGATCCTATTTGCCACTGCATTTTTCCTGACCTCCCGATGCTGACCACCCCCGGAGCTTTTCTCCATCCTACATTTCCACTCTCTGCCTATCTTAATACAGGGCCCCGATTCACACCACTCCGTTATTTTTTAACACTCCTATTAGAGAATGGCCTGTTAGAAACCCTTACACTGCGCACCACCTCGCGATGTTTTTCAGAAACCTATCCTACATTGCCACTGCATGTTTCCTGACGTCCCCATGTTGACCACCCGGTGGTGCTTTTCTCCATCCTTCATTGCCACTCAGTAACTATCCTAATTCAGGCCCTCCGATTCACACCACCCCTGATGTTTTTCTCACTCCTCCTAGTGAATGGCGAGTTAAAAACTCTTACAATGCGCACCACCCCGCGATGTTTTTTAGAAACCTATCCTACATTGCCACTTCATGTTTACTGATGTCCCCATGCTGACGGCCTATGGTTCTTTTCTCCATCCTACATTGCCACTCACTGCCTATCCTAATTCAGGCCCTCCAATTCACACCACCGCTGATGTTTTTCTCGCTTCTACTAGTGAAGGGCCTTTAAGAAACCCTTACAATGCCTACCACACCACGATGTTTTTCAGAAACCTATCATACATTGCCACTGCATGTTTCCTGCCCTCCCCATGCTGACCACCCCTTTTGCTTTTCTCCATCCTACGTTGCCATTTACTGCCTATCCTGATTCCGCCCCTCTGATTATCACCACACCATGATGTTTTTCTCGCCCCTACTAGTGAATGGCATGTTAGAACCCCTTACAATGCGCACCAACCCATGATGTTTTTCAGAAACCTATCCTGCCTTGCCACTGCATGTTTCTTGACCTCCCCATGCTGACCACCCCGTGGTGCTGTTCTCCGTCCTACATTGCCACTCCCTGCCTATCCTAATTAAGGCCCTCCAATTCACACCACCCCGTGATGTTTTTCTCAATCCTACTAGTGAATGGCCTGTTAGAAACCCTTACAATGTGTACCACCCTGCAATGTTTTTCAGAAACCTATCCTCATTGCGAGTGTAAGTTTCCTAACCTCACCATGTTGACCGCCCCATGGTGCTTTTCTCCATCCTACATTGCCACTCACTGCCTATCCTAATTCAGGCCCTCCAATTCACCCCACACCGTGATGTTTTACTCCTACTAGTGAAGGGCCTGTAAGAAACCCTTACAATGCGCACCAAACTGCTATTTTTTTCAGAAATCTATCCTACATTGCCACTGCATGTTTCTTGACCTCCCAATGCCGACCACCCCGTGGTGCTTTTCTCCTTCCTACATTGCCACTCAGTGCCTATTTTGATTCAGGCCCTCTGATTCACAGCACCCCGTGATGTTGTTCTCACTCCTATTAGTGAATGGCCTGTTAGAAAGCCTTACAATGCGCACCACACCGCGATGTTTTTCAGAAACCTATCCTACAATGCCACTGAATGATTCCTGCCCTCCCCATGCTGACCACCCATGGTGCTTTTCTCCATCCTACATTGCCACTTACTGCCTATCCTGATTTCGCCCCTCCGATTCACACCACACCGTGATGTTTTTCTCGCCCCTACTAGGAATGGCTTGTTAGAAACCCATACAATTTGCACCACCCCGCGATGTTTTTCAAAAACCTATCCTACATTGCCACTGCATGTTTCCTGACCTACCCATGCTGACCACCCCGTGGTGCTTTTCTCCATCCTACATTGCCACTCCCTACCTATCCTAATTCAGGCTGTCCAATTCACACCACAACTGATGTTTTTCTCACTCCTACTAGTGAAGGGCCTCTAAGAAACCCTTAAAATTCGCACCAACCCGCTATTTTTTTCGGAAACCTATCCTACATTGCCACTGCCTGATTCCTGACCTCCACATGCTGACCACCCCGTGGTGCTTTTCTCCATTCTACATTGCCACTCACTGCGTATCCTGATTCAGGCCCTCAGATTAACACCACCCCGTGCTGTTTTTCTCACTCCTACTAGTGAATGGCCTTTTAGAAACCCTTACAATGCGCATCACCCCATGATGCTTTTCAGAAACGTATCTTATTTGCCACTGCATGTTTCTTAACCTCCCCATGCTGACCACCCCTGGAGATTTTCTCCATCCTTGATTGCCACTCAGTGCCTATCCTAATTCAGGCCCTCCGATTCACACCACCCCTGATGTTTTTCTCACTCCTACTAGTGCAGGGCCTTTAAGAAACTTTTACAATGCACACCACCCCACGGTGTTTTTCAGAAACCTATCCTACGTTGCCACTGCATGTTTCCTGACCTCCACATGCTGACCAACCCTGGAGCTTTTCTCCATCCTCCAATGCCACTCACTGCCTATACTGATTCAGGCCCTCCGATTCACACCCACCATGAAGTCTTTTCACTCCTACTAGTGAATCGCCTGTTAGAAACCCTTACAATGCGCACCACCCCTCGATGTTTTTCATAAACCTATCCTACATTGCCAATGCATGTTTCCTGACCTCCCAATGCTGACCAACCCGTGAGGCTTTTTTCCATGCTACATTGGCAATCACTGCCTATCCTAATTAGGCCCTCCGATTCACACCACCCCATAATGTTTTTCTCACCCCTACTAGTGAATGGCCTTTTAGAAACCCTTACTATGCACACCATCCCACGATGTTTTTCAGAAACCTATCCTACATTGCCGCTGCATGTTTCCTTGCCAGGTGCCGCGGCCAGCGCGGGGAAGGAGTCAGGCGAGAGACTGAAGACACAGGGAGACCAGTTGCTCAGGAGGCAAAAGGCGATTTATTGAAAGACTACAGAGTTTTTATAATGTTTCAAAACAAAGAGCAGTACAAGTCACTTCAGGACACTTTCTTGTGCCCACAGCAAAGTTAAACATGCTCCTGGGCCTGTGAGAAACTTCTATGTTGTGCAGCCCAGGAGGTAAACATGTTCTTGGGCCCATGAGAAACTTCTATTGTTTATGTTATGAAGCTTTTCCCAGGTTAATATCAACGCGATGCTTTGTCTAGAAGGCTGAGGTCACTGTAGGATGAGGAACTGATTGAGGTCCAGCTTCAGTGTGTGGTTTCCCACACCCGTTCACTGCCGGACCCCTGGCTCCTGCTCCCAACATATCCCCCTTATTTCTTAGACAAAGCGTCGCATGGGAATTTCATTAGCAGTTGATTCTAACTTAAAAGGTTTCAAGTCCAAACGCACATTTCTCATTTGCCCAACAACAGTTCTCACAAAATATGGAAAAATTGTTATCATGGTGATAAATGCTAGAGCTCCAATCACACAGATCTTTGTAACATATAGTATAATTATGATGGCACAAATGCCGTGAGAGTCCATATACACTTTTGCTTGGGTATTTTTGTCTACATTTTGAAATATGCTCAGGGGGATTACCTTTTCCCACTCTAGTTTCACTACTGTTGTGAAATACATACATCATATCTACTCCCCAGTGCATTCCATTAGTAAAGTTTTCATCCCAATCAGAATATCTTTTTATTAATGTACAATTCTTATTTGTTTTAGAAAAACATAGGGGTAATGAAGCAGACATTCCAGTATAATTATATACAATAGAGATAGGTTGTATATGAGTGGAAGAAGGAAAACTTAAGACACGAGTATTATTTACATAAACAGTAACATCATCGTTGTCGCCCCATGACATAGGGTGCAACAAAGGAGGATTAGGTACAAATGCCCCATAATTATCTGCCCACACAGGCATATAAAATGTATGCAAAACCCAAATAATGCTTAACAGTTGAGCCAAAAACAGAAGAGTTTCATCTCTTGTCGCAGGAGGCCTTCTGGTCGTTGTTCTCGTCCTCGAGGTCATGGTTAGTCGAAGCATCGTCCTGCGCAATTTTTTTATCTTGCTCTTGGGCATGTCGTACACAGCATTTTGGGATCCACCTGGGTGTATCAGCGTCTGTGGGAAAAACACAAACATACCCTCTTCCCCATATCAATACTGGGTCAGGGCCATGTAATAGATTAGTTAACGGGTCTTTCCAATAAACCATTGGCTTGGAGGGCAAATCAGGAGACCAATGTCTCTCAGCTGCAGATCTGTTGGAAGCATCAAAAGTTAAAAAATTAAGAATGTAAAAAGCATGGTTAAGAAGGGTTTTGGGAGAATACTTATACCATCTCCCCCTTTTTAATTTCTTTAATGTGTTTCTTAGTGAGAGATTAGCACGTTCAACAATTCCTTGTCCTTGAGGATTATAAGGCAATCCAGTAACATGTTTAATATGTAAAGTCTGACAGAATTTGGCAAAGGGTTTACTAACATATGCTGGGCCATTATCAGTTTTAATGGATCAAGGAATGCCCAGGATAGAGAAACAATATAGTAGGTGTTGTATTACATGGGTGGCGGTTTCTCCAGTCATAGGTGAAACAAGCATGTAATGAGAAAAGTTGTCTATGGTAACGTGTAGGTATTTTAATGACCCAAAAAAGGATAATGAGTGACATCCATCTGCCAGAAGTCATTTGGACGGAGTCCTCGAGGGTTGACTCCAAAATGCGGTACTGGAAGGAGAGGCGCACATGAAGGACAGTTTTTAACAATTTCTCGTGCCTGCTGCCATGTTATACCATATTGATAACGTAAAACCTGCTGTTTTCAGTACTATAACCAAGACAAATAAAATTTACATCATCTCGAGCTTTCTATAACTTACAATATACCTCCAAGTTTTATCTTCTTTCATATTCTGGCATAGCCAGACATTTTACTTGAAGACGAATCACTTTCTTTGTCCCTCCTTTTTACTATCACCAGTCAATTACCTTTTCTCTCGCTTCTCAGACAACATTAAAACTCACAACAAAACCCTTGAAGTCACCTTCTAGTAGTCTAAATCATATTTAATTATTTTAATTTATGTCTTTTTACCATATTAAAAATGCTGTTTTGTTTTGTTTTGTTTTGTTTAAAAAAAAAAAAAACTATAACCTTTTTACTGGCTCAATTACAGCATGACCTGGTTTTCACTTAGTAAAGTTGATATGATTCTTAAAAACCATACATATACACATATATGTGCACATGTTTACATTTTAACTAGAAAGAAAAATACTCTTTTTAAAAGGTATGCCAAGGTTGCAAGCAATCAGTTGAAGACTTACATATTAAACAAGGCGCTACAACATTAAAGACACAAACAAACAAAGGTTGTTTCTTGCACAGTTTGGTGAGCTAAAGGAAATAATTTTTCTTATCATGAACCTTGAGTCTAATAAGCCATATGGATCCTGCAACAGAAATGGGCAACAAGCCCCTAAGTTACTAACAAGTTTAAACAGGCAACCAAGGAGAGGGCATTTTTTTTTTCTCAGCTGTACCATCATTAATCATGTCCTTTTTAACCTGGAGAGAAAGATTGTGAGCTCACTCTCAAACCTCGGGCCAATGGTCTAAGATAAGGGAGAGAGGAGATGAAGTTGTCTGTCCCATCTTATCCTGGAGAAAAAGAGAATAATAACAACAAACAGGAAAGACACAGACAAACACAAAAAGTTTACATTTTAGAACACAACTCACAAGCTGGCATCACGTACACACATACCAAAACCACCAGGTGGAAATGAACCGGTGGAGTATTCCACTGCGAAAGTAGCCATGCCTGAGATTAAGAGTCTCATGCTTTACCCACTGAGCTAACTGGGCTGCTTGTAACAGGGTGGCTCAGAGAGCGTTGGCAGAGCAGAGGGCGGGGGTGGGGGGTATAAGGAGGATGCCACATTCTCTGAAGATTTGGTTTTTCTTATAAAACTTTCTCGAGTTCTTTTTTCCCATTTACTAGACTCAGAGTCCCCTTTTAAACAGTCCTTAATTAGAGTCCAAATCGGAAACACATCCACAGGAACCTTCTCAGGACCCCAAGCACAATAATAATCTTTAATCTTTTCTCCTACTGTTTTCCAAGTCTCAACATTAACTGTTCCCTGTTCAAGAAACCAGAGGCAAACCTGATGCACAAAATCAACAAACAGATGAATTTGAAGCTTAGCCACAGGAATGCCCCTACTCTTTAACAAAGAGGAAATAACTTGTTCAAAAAGTTCCCGTTCTGATGACGGGGAGTTACCCATTCTCAATCCCTGCATATATGCCACTCCCTGCTACTTTCACTTTTCACTTACCCGGGTCCTAGTAGCAGCGGTCTTCTCGGAACTCCCGATTCTCCTTCCACTGGAAGAACACTCCGAATGCTTATATTCCAAGCCCAACGTTGGGCGCCAAGTGCCAGGTGCCGCGGCCAGCACGGGGAAGGAGTCAGGCGAGAGACTGAAGACACAGGGAGACCAGTTGCTCAGGAGGCAAAAGGTGATTTATTGAAAGACTACAGAGTTTTTATAATGTTTCAAAACAAAGAGCAGTACAAGTCACTTCAGGACACTTTCTTGTGCCCACAGCAAAGGTAAACATGCTCCTGGGCCTGTGAGAAACTTCTATGTTGTGCAGCCCAGGAGGTAAACATGTTCTTGGGCCCATGAGAAACTTCTATTGTTTATGTTATGAAGCTTTTCCCAGGTTAATATCAACGCGATGCTTTGTCTAGAAGGCTGAGGTCACTGTAGGATGAGGAACTGATTGAGGTCCAGCTTCAGTGTGTGGTTTCCCACACCCGTTCACTGCCGGACCCCTGGCTCCTGCTCCCAACATTTCCTGACCTCCCCATGCTGACCAACCCGTGGTGCTTTTCTACATCCTAAATTGCCACTCACTGCCCATCCTAATTCACGCCCTCCGATTCACAGAATCCCTGATGTTTTTTTCACTCCTATTAGTGAATGGCCTGTTAGAAACCCTTACAATGCGCACCACACCGCGATGTTTTTCAGAAACCTATCCTACATTGCCACTGCATGTTTCCTGCCCTCCCCATGCTGACCACCCCTGGTGCTTTTCTCCATCCTACATTGCCACTTACTGCCTATCCTGATTTCGCCCCTCCGATTCACACCACACCGTGATGTTGTTCTCGCCCCTACTAGTAAATGGCTTGTTAGAAACCCATACAATTTGCACCACCCAGCGATGTTTTTCAAAAAACTATCCTACATTGCCACTGCATGTTTCCTGACCTCCACATGCTGACCATCCCGTGGTGCTTTTCTCCATGCTTCATTGCCACTCCCTACCTATCCTAATTCAGGCCGTCCCATTCACACCACAACTGATGTTTTTCTCACTCCTACTAGTGAATGGCCTCTAAGAAACCCTTAAAATTCGCACCAACCCGCTATTTTTTTCAGAAGCCTATCCTACATTGCCACTGCCTGATTGCTGAGCTCCACATGCTGACCACCCCGTGGTGCTTTTCTCCATTCTACATTGCCACTCACTGCCTATACTGATTAAGGCCCGCAGATTAACACCACTCCGTGCTGTTTTTCTCACTCCTACTAGTGAATGGCCTTTTAGAAACCCTTACAATGCGCATCACCCCGCGATGCTTTTCAGAAACGTATCTTATTTGCCACTGCATGTTTCTTAACCTCCCCAAGCTGACCACACCTGGAGCTTTTCTCCATCCTTGATTGCCACTCAGTGCCTATCCTAATTCAGGCCCTCCGATTCACACCACCCCTGATGTTTTTCTCACTCCTACGAGTGAATGGCGTGTTAGAAACCCTTACAATGCGCACCACCCGACCATGTTTTTCAGAAACCTATCCTACAGTGCCACTGCATGATTCATGATATCCCCATGCTGACCACCCCGTGGTGATTGTCTCCATCCTACATTGCCACTCACAGCCTATCCTGATTCAGGCCCTCCGATTCACACCACCCCTAAAGTTTTTCTCACTCCTACTAGTGAATGGCCTGTTAGAAACCCTTACAATGCGCACCACCCCGCCATGTTTTTCAGAAACCTATCCTACAGTGCCACTGCATGATTCCTGACCTCCACATGCTGACCACCCCGTGTTGCTTTTCTCCATTCTCCATTGCCACTCACTGCCTATCCTGATTCAGGCCCTCCAATTAACACCACACTGTGATGTTTTTCTCACTCGTACTAGTGAATGGCCTGTTGCAAAAAGTTACACTGCGAATCACCCCGCGATGTTTTTCTGAAACCTATCCTACTTTGCCACTGCATGTCTCCTGACCTCACCATGCTGACCACCCCGTGGTGCTTTCTACATCCTACATTGCCACTCACTACCTATCCTGAGCCAGACCCTCCGATTCACACCACCTCGTGTCATTTTTCTCAATCCTGCTTCTGAATGGCCTTTTAGAAACCCTTACAATGAGAATCACCCCGCGATGTTTTTCAGAAACCTATCCTATTTGCCACTGCATGTTTTCTGACCTCCCCATGCTGACAACCCCTGGAGATTTTCTCCATCCATTATTGCCACTCAGTGCCTATTCTAATTCAGGCCCTCCGATACACACCACCCCTGATATTTTTCTCACTCCTATTAGTGAATGGCCTGTTAGAAACCCTTACAATGCGCACCACCCTGCGATGTTTTACAGAAACCTATCCTACAATGCCACTGAATGATTCCTGCCCTCCCCATGCTGACCACCCCTGGTGCTTTTCTCCATCCTACATTGCCACTTACTGCCTATCCTGATTTCGCCCCTCCGATTCACACCACACCGTGATGTTTTTCTCGCCCCTACTAGGGAATGGCTTGTTAGAAACCCATACAATTTGCACCACCCCGCGATGTTTTTCAAAAAACTATCCTACATTGCCACTGCATGTTTCCTGACCTCCCCATTCTGACCACGCCGTGGTGCTTTTCTCCATCCTACATTGCCACTCCCTACCTATCCTAATTCAGGCCGTCCAATTCACACCACAACTGATGTTTTTCTCACTCCTACTAGTGAATGGCCTGTAAGAAACCCTTAAAATTCGCACCAACCCGCTATTTTTTTCAGAAACCTATCCTACATTGCCACTGCCTGATTCCTGACCTCCACATGCTGTCCACCCCGTGGTGCTTTTCTCCATTCTACATTGCCACTCACTGCCTATCCTGATTCAGGCCCTCAGATTAACACCACCCCGTGCTGTTTTTCTCACTCCTACTAGTGAATGGCCTTTTAGAAACCCTTACAATGCGCATCACCCCGCGATGCTTTTCAGAAACGTATCTTATTTGCCACTGCATTTTTTTAACCTCCCCATGCTGACCACCCCTGGAGCTTTTCCCCATCCTTGATTGCCACTCAGTGCCTATCCTAATTCAGGCTCTCCGATTAACACAACCCCTGATGTTTTTCTCACTCCTACTAGTGAATGGCGTGTTAGAAACCCTTACATTACACACCACTCCACGATGTTTTTCAGAAACCTATCCTACATTGCCACTGAATGTTTCCTGATGTCCCCATGCCGACCACCCCATGGTGCTTTTCTCCTTCCTCCATTGACACTCAGTGCCTATTTTGATTCAGGCCCTCTGTTTCACAGCACCCCGTGATGCTGTTCTCACTCCTTCTAGTGAATGCCTGTTAGAAACCCTTACAATGCGCACCACCCCGTGATGTTTTCAGAAACATATCCTACAATGCCACTGCATGTTTTCTTATCTCCCCATGCACCAACCCGTGGTGCTATTCTCCATTCAAATTGTCACTCACTGCCGATCCTAATTCAGGCCCTCTAATTCACACAACCCCTGATGTTTGTCTCACTCCTACTAGTGAAGGGCCTTTAAGAAACTTTTACAATGCACACCACCCCACGATGTTTTTCAGAAACCTATCCTACGTTGCCACTGCATGTTTCCTGACCTCCACATGATGACCAACAATGGAGCTTTTCTCCATCCTCCATTGCCACTCACTGCCTATACTGATTCAGGCCCTCCGATTCACACCCACCGTGAAATTTTTCTCACTCCTACTAGTGAATGGCCTGTAAGAAACCCTTAAAATTCGCACCAACCCGCTATTTTTTTCAGAAACCTATCCTACATTGCCACTGCCTGATTCCTGACCTCCACATGCTGACCACCCCGTGGTGCTTTTCTCCATCCTACATTGCCACTGCTTGCCTATTCTAATTCAGGCCGTCCGATTCACATCAAAACTGATGTTTTTCTCACTCCTACTAGTGAATGGCCTGTAAGAAACACTTAAAATTCGCACCAACCCGCTATTTTTTCAGAAACCTATCCTACATTGCCACTGCATGTTTCCTGAACTCCCCATGCCGAGCACCCAATGGTGCTTTTCTCCTTCCTACATGTACACTCGGGGCCTATTTTGATTCAGGCCCTCTGATTCACAGCACCCCGTGATGTTGTCCTACTAGTGAATGGCCTGTTAGAAACACTTACAATGCGCACCACCCCGCGATGTTTTTCAGAAACCTATCCTTCATTGCCACTGCATGTTTCCTGACTTCCCCATGCTGACCTACCCGTGGGGCTTTTCTCCATCCTACATTGTCATTCACTGCCTATCCTAATTCAGACCCTCCAATTCACACCACCCCATGATGTTTCTCTCACTCCTACTAGTGAATGTAATGTTACACACCCATACAATGCTCACCACCCCACGATGTTTTTCAGAAACCTATCCTTCATTGCCACTGCATGTTTCCTGACCTCCACATGCTGACCAACCCTGGAGCTTTTCTCGATCCTCCATTGCCACTCACTGCCTATACTGATTCAGGCCCTCCGATTCACACCACTCCGTGTTGTTTTTAACACTCCTACTAGTGAATGGCTTGTTAGAAACCCTTACAACGCGCACCATCCCGCGATGTTTTTCAGAAACCTATCCTACATTGCCACTGCATGATTCCTGATCTCCACATGCTGACCACCCCGTGGTGCTTTTCCCCATTCTACATTGCCACTCACTGCCTATGCTGATTCAGGCCCTCCGATTAACACCACACCGTGATCTTTTCTCACTCCTTCTAGTGAATGGCCTGTTAGAAACCCCTACAATGCGCACCACCCCGCAGTGTTTTTCAGAAACCTATCCTACATTGCCACTGCACGATTCCTGACCTCCGCATGCTGACCACCCCGTGGTGCTTTTCGCCATCCTACATTGCAATCTCACAGCCTATTCAGATTCAGGCCATCCGATTCACACCACCCCGTGATGTTTTCTCACTCCTACTAATGAATGGGCTTTTAGAAACCATTAAAATGCGCATCACCCCACCATGTTTTTCAGAAACCTATCCTATTTGCCACTGCATGTTTCTTGACCTCCACATGCTGAACACCACTGGAGCTTTTCTCCATCCTAAATTGCCACTCACTGCCTATACTGATTCAGGCCCTCCAATTCACACCACACCGTGAAGTTTTTCTCACTCCTACTAGTGAGTGGCCTGTTAGAAACGCTTACTATGCTACAACCCCGCGATGTTTTTCAGAAACCTATCCTACATTGCCACTGCATGATTCCTGACCTCCCCATGCTGACCACGCTGTGGGGCTTTTCTCCATCCTACGTTGCCACTCAATGCCTATCCTGATTCAAGCCCTCCGATTAACACCACCCAGTGATGTTTTTCTCACACATACTAGTGAATGGCCTGTTAGAAACCCTTACAAGGCACACCACCCCGCGATATTTTTCAGAAACCTGTCCTACATTGCCACTGCATGTTTCCGGACCTCCCCATGCTGGCCACCCCGTGGTGCTTTTCTCCATCCTACATTGCCACTCACTGTATATACTGATTCAGGCCCTCCGATTCCCATCACACCGTGAAGTTTTTCTCACATATACTAGTGAATGGCCTGTTAGAAACCCTTACAATGCACACCACCCCGCGATATTTTTCAGAAACCTATCCTTCATTTTCAATGCATGTTTCCTGACCTCCCCATGCTGACCACCCCGTGGTGCTTTTGTCCATCTTACAATGCCACACACAGCCTATCCTGATTCAGTCCCTGCGATTTACACCACCCCGTGATGTTTTTCTCACTCCTACAATTGAATGGCCTGTTAGAAACCCTTACAATGCGCACCACCCCGGAATGTTTTTCAGCAACCTATCCTACATTGCCACTGCATGTTTCCTGACCTCCCCATGCTGACCACCCCTGGTGCTTTTCTCCATCCTACATTGCCACTCTCTGACTATACTGATTCAGCCACTCAGATTCAAACCACCCTGTGATGGTTTTCTCACTCCTACTACTGAATTGCCTATTAGAAACCCTTACAATGCGCACCACACCGCGATGTTTTTCAGAAACGTATCTACCTTGCCACTGCATGTTTCCTGACCTCCCCATGCTGACCAGGCTGTGGGGCTTTCTCCACGATGCATTGTCACTCAGTGCCTATCCTAATTCAGGCCCTCCTATTCACACCATCCCATGATGTTTTCCTCACTCCTACTAGTGTATGGCCTGTTAGATACACTTACAATGCGCACCACCCCGCGATGTTTTTCAGAAACCTATCCTACATTGCCACTGCATGTTTCCTGCCCTCCCCATGCTGACCACCCCTGGTGCTTTTCTCCATCCTACATTGCCACTTACTGTCTAATCTAATTTCGCCCCTCCGATTCACACCACACCGTGATGATTTTCTCGCCCCTACTAGGGAATGGCCTGTTAGAAACCCTTACAATTTGCACCACCGCGCGATGTTTTTCAAAAAACTATCCTACATTGCCACTGCATGTTTCCTGACCTCCCCATGCTGACCACCCCGCGGTGCTTTTCTCCATCCTCCATTGCCACTGCTTGCCTATTCTAATTCAGGCCGTCCGATTCACATCAAAACTGATGTTTTTCTCACTCCTACTAGTGAATGGCCTGTAAGAAACACTTAAAATTCGCACCAACCCGCTATTTTTTCAGAAACCTATCCTACATTGCCACTGCATGTTTCCTGAACTCCCCATGCCGAGCACCCAATGGTGCTTTTCTCCTTCCTACATGTACACTCGGGGCCTATTTTGATTCAGGCCCTCTGATTCACAGCACCCCGTGATGTTGTCCTACTAGTGAATGGCCTGTTAGAAACACTTACAATGCGCACCACCCAGCGATGTTTTTCAGAAACCTATCCTATTTGCCACTGCATGTTTCTTGACCTCCACATGCTGAACACCACTGGAGCTTTTCTCCATCCTACATTGCCACTCACTGCCTATACTGATTCAGGCCCTCCGATTCACACCACACCGTGAAGTTTTTCTCAGTCCTACTAGTGAATGGCCTGTTAGAGACGCTTACTATGCGACAACCCCGCGATGTTTTTCAGAAACCTATCCTACATTGCCACTGCATGATTCCTGACCTCCCCATGCTGACCACGCCGTGGGGCTTTTCTCCATCCTACGTTGCCACTCAATGCCTATCGTGATTCAAGCCCTCCGATTAACACCACCCAGTGATGTTTTTCTCACACATACTAGTGAATGGCCTGTTAGAAACCCTTACAAGGCACACCACCCCGCGATATTTTTCAGAAACCTGTCCTACATTGCCACTGCATGTTTCCGGACCTCCCCATGCTGGCCACCCCTTGGTGCTTTTCTCCATCCTACATTGCCACTCACTGTATATACTGATTCAGGCCCTCCGATTCCCATCACACCGTGAAGTTTTTCTCACATATACTAGTGAATGGCCTGTTAGAAACCCTTACAATGCACACCACCCCGCGATATTTTTCAGAAACCTATCCTTCATTTTCAATGCATGTTTCCTGACCTCCCCATGCTGACCACCCCATGGTGCTTTTGTCCATCTTACAATGCCACACACAGCCTATCCTGATTCAGTCCCTGCGATTTACACCACCCCGTGATGTTTTTCTCACTCCTACAATTGAATGGCCTGTTAGAAACCCTTACAATGCGCACCACCCCGGAATGTTTTTCAGCAACCTATCCTACATTGCCACTGCATGTTTCCTGACCTCCCCATGCTGACCACCCCTGGTGCTTTTCTCCATCCTACATTGCCACTCTCTGACTATACTGATTCAGCCACTCAGATTCAAACCACCCTGTGATGGTTTTCTCACTCCTACTACTGAATTGCCTATTAGAAACCCTTACAATGCGCACCACACCGCGATGTTTTTCAGAAACGTATCTACCTTGCCACTGCATGTTTCCTGACCTCCCCATGCTGACCAGGCTGTGGGGCTTTCTCCATGATGCATTGTCACTCAGTGCCTATCCTAATTCAGGCCCTCAGATTCACACCATCCCATGATGTTTTCCTCACTCCTACTAGTGTATGGCCTGTTAGATACACTTACAATGCGCACCACCCCGCGATGTTTTTCAGAAACCTATCCTACATTGCCACTGCATGTTTCCTGCCCTCCCCATGCTGACCACCCCTGGTGCTTTTCTCCATCCTACATTGCCACTTACTGTCTATTCTAATTTCGCCCCTCCGATTCACACCACACCGTGATGATTTTCTCGCCCCTACTAGGGAATGGCCTGTTAGAAACCCTTACAATTTGCACCACCGCGCGATGTTTTTCAAAAAACTATCCTACATTGCCACTGCATGTTTCCTGACCTCCCCATGCTGACCACCCCGCGGTGCTTTTCTCCATCCTCCATTGCCACTGCTTGCCTATTCTAATTCAGGCCGTCCGATTCACATCAAAACTGATGTTTTTCTCACTCCTACTAGTGAATGGCCTGTAAGAAACACTTAAAATTCGCACCAACCCGCTATTTTTTCAGAAACCTATCCTACATTGCCACTGCATGTTTCCTGAACTCCCCATGCCGAGCACCCAATGGTGCTTTTCTCCTTCCTACATGTACACTCGGGGCCTATTTTGATTCAGGCCCTCTGATTCACAGCACCCCGTGATGTTGTCCTACTAGTGAATGGCCTGTTAGAAACACTTACAATGCGCACCACCCAGCGATGTTTTTCAGAAACCTATCCTATTTGCCACTGCATGTTTCTTGACCTCCACATGCTGAACACCACTGGAGCTTTTCTCCATCCTACATTGCCACTCACTGCCTATACTGATTCAGGCCCTCCGATTCACACCACACCGTGAAGTTTTTCTCAGTCCTACTAGTGAATGGCCTGTTAGAGACGCTTACTATGCGACAACCCCGCGATGTTTTTCAGAAACCTATCCTACATTGCCACTGCATGATTCCTGACCTCCCCATGCTGACCACGCCGTGGGGCTTTTCTCCATCCTACGTTGCCACTCAATGCCTATCCTGATTCAAGCCCTCCGATTAACACCACCCAGTGATGTTTTTCTCACACATACTAGTGAATGGCCTGTTAGAAACCCTTACAAGGCACACCACCCCGCGATATTTTTCAGAAACCTGTCCTACATTGCCACTGCATGTTTCCGGACCTCCCCATGCTGGCCACCCCGTGGTGCTTTTCTCCATCCTACATTGCCACTCACTGTATATACTGATTCAGGCCCTCCGATTCCCATCACACCGTGAAGTTTTTCTCACATATACTAGTGAATGGCCTGTTAGAAACCCTTACAATGCACACCACCCCGCGATATTTTTCAGAAACCTATCCTTCATTTTCAATGCATGTTTCCTGACCTCCCCATGCTGACCACCCCGTGGTGCTTTTGTCCATCTTACAATGCCACACACAGCCTATCCTGATTCAGTCCCTGCGATTTACACCACCCCGTGATGTTTTTCTCACTCCTACAATTGAATGGCCTGTTAGAAACCCTTACAATGCGCACCACCCCGGAATGTTTTTCAGCAACCTATCCTACATTGCCACTGCATGTTTCCTGACCTCCCCATGCTGACCACCCCTGGTGCTTTTCTCCATCCTACATTGCCACTCTCTGACTATACTGATTCAGCCACTCAGATTCAAACCACCCTGTGATGGTTTTCTCACTCCTACTACTGAATTGCCTATTAGAAACCCTTACAATGCGCACCACACCGCGATGTTTTTCAGAAACGTATCTACCTTGCCACTGCATGTTTCCAGACCTCCCCATGCTGACCAGGCTGTGGGGCTTTCTCCACGATGCATTGTCACTCAGTGCCTATCCTAATTCAGGCCCTCCTATTCACACCATCCCATGATGTTTTCCTCACTCCTACTAGTGTATGGCCTGTTAGATACACTTACAATGCGCACCACCCCGCGATGTTTTTCAGAAACCTATCCTACATTGCCACTGCATGTTTCCTGCCCTCCCCATGCTGACCACCCCTGGTGCTTTTCTCCATCCTACATTGCCACTTACTGTCTATTCTAATTTCGCCCCTCCGATTCACACCACACCGTGATGATTTTCTCGCCCCTACTAGGGAATGGCCTGTTAGAAACCCTTACAATTTGCACCACCGCGCGATGTTTTTCAAAAAACTATCCTACATTGCCACTGCATGTTTCCTGACCTCCCCATGCTGACCACCCCGTGGTGCTTTTCTCCATCCTACATTGCCACTGCTTGCCTATTCTAATTCAGGCCGTCCGATTCACATCAAAACTGATGTTTTTCTCACTCCTACTAGTGAATGGCCTGTATGAAACACTTAAAATTCGCACCAACCCGCTATTTTTTTCAGAAACCTATCCTACATTGCCACTGCATGTTTCCTGAACTCCCCATGCCGAGCACCCAATGGTGCTTTTCTCCTTCCTACATTTACACTCGGGGCCTATTTTGATTCAGGCCCTCTGATTCACAGCACCCCGTGATGTTGTCCTACTAGTGAATGGCCTGTTAAAAACACTTACAATGCGCACCACCCCGCGATGTTTTTCAGAAACCTATCCTACATTGCCACTGCATGTTTCCTGACTCCCCCATGCTGACCTACCCGTGGGGCTTTTCTCCATCCTACATTGTCATTCACTGCCTATCCTAATTCAGACCCTCCGATTCACACCACCCCGTGATGTTTCTCTCACTCCTACTAGTGAATGTAATGTTACACACCCATACAATGCTCACCACCCCACGATGTTTTTCAGAAACCTATCCTACATTGCCACTGCGTGTTTCCTGCCCTCCCCATGCTGACCACCCCTGGTGCTTTGCTCCATGCTACATTGCCACGTACTGCCTATCCTGATTTCACCCCTCCAATTCACACCACACCGTGATGGTTTTCTCGCCCCTACTAGGGAATGGCCTGTTAGAAACCCATACAATTTGCACCACCCTGCAATATTTTTCAAAAAAACTCTCCTACATTGCCACTGCAAATTTCCTGACCTCCCCATGCTGACCACCCCGTGGTGCTTGTCTCCTTCCTACATTGCCACTCCCTGCCTATGCTAATTCAGGCCGTCTGATTCACACCACAACTGATGTTTTTCTCACTCCTACTAGTGAATGGCCTGTAAGAAACCTTAAAATTTGCACCAACCCACTATTTTTTTGAGAAACTTATCCTACATTGCCACTGCATGTTTCCTGCCCTCCCCATGCTGACCACCCCTGGTGCTTTTCTCCATCCTACATTGCCACTTACTGTCTATTCTAATTTCGCCCCTCCGATTCCCACCACACCGTGATGATATTCTCGCCCCTACTAGGGAATGGCCTGTTAGAAACCCTTACAATTTGCACCACCGCGCGATGTTTTTCAAAAAACTATCCTACATTGCCACTGCATGTTTCCTGACCTCCCCATGCTGACCACCCCGCGGTGCTTTTCTCCATCCTCCATTGCCACTGCTTGCCTATTCTAATTCAGGCCGTCCGATTCACATCAAAACTGATGTTTTTCTCACTCCTACTAGTGAATGGCCTGTAAGAAACACTTAAAATTCGCACCAACCCGCTATTTTTTCAGAAACCTATCCTACATTGCCACTGCATGTTTCCTGAACTCCCCATGCCGAGCACCCAATGGTGCTTTTCTCCTTCCTACATGTACACTCGGGGCCTATTTTGATTCAGGCCCTCTGATTCACAGCACCCCGTGATGTTGTCCTACTAGTGAATGGCCTGTTAGAAACACTTACAATGCGCACCACCCCGCGATGTTTTTCAGAAACCTATCCTTCATTGCCACTGCATGTTTCCTGACTTCCCCATGCTGACCTACCCGTGGGGCTTTTCTCCATCCTACATTGTCATTCACTGCCTATCCTAATTCAGACCCTCCGATTCACACCACCCCATGATGTTTCTCTCACTCCTACTAGTGAATGTAATGTTACACACCCATACAATGCTCACCACCCCACGATGTTTTTCAGAAACCTATCCTTCATTGCCACTGCATGTTTCCTGACCTCCACATGCTGACCAACCCTGGAGCTTTTCTCGATCCTCCATTGCCACTCACTGCCTATACTGATTTAGGCCCTCCGATTCACACCACTCCGTGTTGTTTTTAACACTCCTACTAGTGAATGGCTTGTTAGAAACCCTTACAACGCGCACCATCCCGCGATGTTTTTCAGAAACCTATCCTACATTGCCACTGCATGATTCCTGATCTCCACATGCTGACCACCCCGTGGTGCTTTTCCCCATTCTACATTGCCACTCACTGCCTATGCTGATTCAGGCCCTCCGATTAACACCACACCGTGATCTTTTCTCACTCCTTCTAGTGAATGGCCTGTTAGAAACCCCTACAATGCGCACCACCCCGCAGTGTTTTTCAGAAACCTATCCTACATTGCCACTGCACGATTCCTGACCTCCGCATGCTGACCACCCCGTGGTGCTTTTCGCCATCCTACATTGCAATCTCACAGCCTATTCAGATTCAGGCCATCCGATTCACACCACCCCGTGATGTTTTCTCACTCCTACTAATGAATGGGCTTTTAGAAACCATTAAAATGCGCATCACCCCACGATGTTTTTCAGAAACCTATCCTATTTGCCACTGCATGTTTCTTGACCTCCACATGCTGAACACCACTGGAGCTTTTCTCCATCCTAAATTGCCACTCACTGCCTATACTGATTCAGGCCCTCCAATTCACACCACACCGTGAAGTTTTTCTCACTCCTACTAGTGAGTGGCCTGTTAGAAACGCTTACTATGCTACAACCCCGCGATGTTTTTCAGAAACCTATCCTACATTGCCACTGCATGATTCCTGACCTCCCCATGCTGACCACGCTGTGGGGCTTTTCTCCATCCTACGTTGCCACTCAACGCCTATCCTGATTCAAGCCCTCCGATTAACACCACCCAGTGATGTTTTTCTCACACATACTAGTGAATGGCCTGTTAGAAACCCTTACAAGGCACACCACCCCGCGATATTTTTCAGAAACCTGTCCTACATTGCCACTGCATGTTTCCGGACTTCCCCATGCTGACCACCCCGTGGTGCTTTTCTCCATCCTACATTGCCACTCACTGTATATACTGATTCAGGCCCTCCGATTCCCATCACACCGTGAAGTTTTTCTCACATATACTAGTGAATGGCCTGTTAGAAACCCTTACAATGCACACCACCCCGCGATATTTTTCAGAAACCTATCCTTCATTTTCAATGCATGTTTCCTGACCTCCCCATGCTGACCACCCCGTGGTGCTTTTGTCCATCTTACAATGCCACACACTGCCTATCCTGATTCAGTCCCTGCGATTTACACCACCCCGTGATATTTTTCTCACTCCTAAAATTGAATGGCCTGTTAGAAACCCTTACAATGCGCACCACCCCCAATGTTTTTCAGAAACCTATCCTACATTGCTACTGCATGTTTCCTGACCTCCCCATGCTGACCACCCCTGGTGCTTTTCTCCATCCTACATTGCCACTCTCTGACTATACTGATTCAGCCACTCGGATTCAAACCACCCTGTGATGGTTTTCTCACTCCTACTACTGAATTGCCTATTAGAAACCCTTACAATGCGCACCACACCGCGATGTTTTTCAGAAACCTATCCTACATTGCCACTGCATGTTTCCTGACTTCCCCATGCTGACCTACCCGTGGGAATTTTCTCCACGCTGCATTGTCACTCAGTGCCTATCCTAATTCAGGCCCTCAGATTCACACCATCCCATGATGTTTTCCTCACTCCTACTAGTGTATGGCCTTTTAGATACACTTACAATGCGCACCACCCCACGATGTTTTTCAGAAACCTATCCTACATTGCCACTGCATGTTTCCTGCCCTCCCAATGCTGACCACCCCTGGTGCTTTTCTCCATCCTACATTGCCACTTACTGTCTATCCTTATTTCGCCACTCCGATTCACACCACAACGTGATGTTTTTCTCGCCCCTACGAGGGAATGGCCTGTTAGAAACCCTTACAAATTGCACCAACACGCGATGTTTTTCAAAAAACTATCCTACATTGCCACTGCATGTTTCCTGACCTCCCCATGCTGTCCACCCCGTGGTGCTTTTCTCCATCCTACATTGCCACTGCTTGCCTATTCTAATTCAAGCCGTCCGATTCACATCAAAACTGATGTTTTTCTCACTCCTACTAGTGAATGGCCTGTAAGAAACACTTAAAATTCGCTCCAACCCGCTATTTTTTTCAGAAACCTATCCTACATTGCCACTGCATGTTTCCTGAACTCCCCATGCCGAGCACCCTATGGTGCTTTTCTCCTTCCTACATTTACACTCAGGGCCTATTTTCATTCAGGCCCTCTGATTCACAGCACCCCGTGATGTCCTACTAATGAATGACCTGTTAGAAACACTTACAATGCGCACCACCCCGCGAAGTTTTTCAGAAACCTATCCTACATTGCCACTGCATGTTTCCTGACTTCCACATGCTGACCTACCCTTGGGGCTTTTCTCCATCCTACATTGTCATTCACTGCCTATCCTAATTCAGACCCTCCGATTCACACCACCCCGTGATGTTTCTCTCACGCCTACTAGTGAATGTAATGTTACACACCCATACAATGCGCACCACCCCGTGATGTTTTTCACACTCCTACTGGTGAAGGACCTTTAAGAAACCCTTACAATGCTCACCACCCCACGATGTTTTTCAGAAACCTATCCTACATTGCCACTGCGTGTTTCCTGCCCTCCACATGCTGACCACACCTGGAGCTTTGCTCCATCCTACATTGCCACTTACTGCCTATCCTGATTGAGCCCCTCCGATTCACACCACACCGTCATGTTTTTCTCGCTCCTACTAGTGAATGGCCTGTTAGAAACCCTTACAATTGGCATCAACCCTCAATGTTTTTTTAGAAACCTATCCTACATTGCCACTGCATGTTTCATGACCTCCCCTTGCTGACCACTCCTGGTGCTTTTATCCATCCTACATTGCCACTCAGTGCCTATACTGATTCAGGCCCTCCAATTCACACCACCACTGATGTTTTTCTCACTCCTACTAGTGAATTGCCTGTTAGAAACCCTTACAATGCGCACCACCCCGCAATGTTTTTGAGAAACCTATCCTACATTGCCATTGCATGATTCCTGACCTCCACATCCTTACCACCCCATGGTGCTTTTCTCAATCCTACATTGCCACTTGCTGCCTATCCTGATTCGGGCCTTCTGATTCACATCACCCCGTGATGTTTTTCACACTCCTACTAGTGAATGGCCTGTTAGAAACCCTTACAATTCGCACCATCCCGCGATGTTTTTAGAAACCTATCCTACATTGCCACTGCATGTTTCCTGACTTCCCCATGCTGACCTACCCGTGGGACTTTTCTCCATCCTACATTGTCATTCACTGCTTATCCTAATTCAGGCCCTCCAATTCACACCAGCCCTGATGTTTTTCTCACTCCTACTAGTGAAGGGCCTTTAAGAAACACTTACAATGCGCAACACACCACGATGTTTTTCAGAAACCTATCCTACATTGCCACTGCATGTTTCCTGCCCACTCCATGCTGACCACCCCGTGGTGCTTTTCTCCATCATACATTGCCACTTACTGCCTATCCTGATTCAGCCCCTGCGATTCACACCACACCGTGATGTTTTTCCCGCTCCTACTTGTGAATGGCCTGTTAGAAACCCTTACAATGCGCACCACCCCGCGATGTTTTTCAGAAACCTATCCTACATTGCCACTGCATGTTTCATGACCTCCCCATGCTGACCACCCCGTGGTGCTTGTTTACTTCCTACATTGCCACTCCCTGCCTATGCTAATTCAGGCCGTACGATTCACACCAAACTGATGTTTTTCTCACTCCTACTAGTGAATGGCCTGTACGAAACCTTAAAATTCGCACCAACCCGCTATTTTTTTCAGAAACTTATCCTACATTGCCACTGCATGTATCCTGACCTCCATATGCCGACCACACTGTGGTGCTATTCTCCTTCCTACATTGACACTCACGGCCTATTTTGATTCAGGCCCTCTGATTCACAGCACCCCGTGATGTTGTTCTCATTCCTACTAGTGAATGGCCTGTTAGAAACCCTTACAATGCGCACAACCCCGCAAAGTTTTTCAGAAACCTATACTACATTGCCACTGCCTGATTCCTACTCTCCACATGCTGACCACCCCGTGGTGCTTTTCTCCATTCTACATTGCCACTCACTGCCTATCCTGATTCAGGCCCTCAGATTAACACCACCCCGTGCTGTTTTTCTTACTCCTACTAGTGAATGGCCTTTTAGAAACCCTTACAATGCACATCACCCCGCGATGATTTTCAGAAACGTATCTTATTTGCCACTGCATGTTTCTTTACCTCCCCATGCTGAATACCCCTGGAGCTTTTCTCCATCCTTGATTGCCACTCAGTGCCTACGCTAATTCAGGCCCTCCGATTCACACCACGTCTGATGTTTTTCTCACTCCTACTAGTGAATGGCGTGTTAGAAACCCTTACAATGCGCACCACCCCACGATGTTTTTTAGAAACCTATCCTACGTTGCCACTGCATGTTTCCTGACATCCCCATGCTGACCACCCCTGGATCTTTTCTCCGTCCTACATTGCCACTCACTGCCTATCCTAATTCAGGCCCTCCAATTCACACCACACTGTGATGTTTTTCTCACTCCTACTAGTGAATGGCCTGTAAGAAACCCTTAAAATTCGCACGAACCCGCAATTTTTTTCAGAAACCTAGCATACATTGCCACTGCATGTTTCCTGACCTCCCCATGCCGACCACCCCGTGGTGCTTTTCTCCTTCCTACATTGACTCTCAGTGCCTAATTTAATTCAGGCCCTCTGTTTCACAGCACCCCGTGATGTTGTTCTCACTCCTACTAGTGAATGGCCTGTTATAAACCCTTACAATGTGCACCACCCAGCCATGTTTTCAGAAACCTATCCTACATTGCCACTGCATGTTTTCTTATCTCCCCATGCACCAACCCGTGGTGCTTTTCTCCATCCAAATTGTCACTCACTGCCTATCCTAATTCAGGCCCTCTAATTCACACAACCCCTGATGTTTTTCTCACTTCTACTAGTGAACGTTCTTTAAGAAACCTTTACAATGCGCACCACCCCGCGATGTTTTTCAGAAACCTGTCCTACATTGCCACTGCCTGATTCCTGCTCTCCACATGCTGACCACCCCTGGTGCTTTTCTCCATCCTACATTGCCACTCACTGCCTATACTGATTCAGCCACTCTGATTCAAACCACCCTGTGATGGTTTTCTCACTCCTACTACTGAATTGCCTATTAGAAACCCTTACAATGCGCACCACACCACGATGTTTTTCAGAAACCTATCTACATTGCCACTGCATGTTTCCTGACCTCCCCATGCTGACCACGCTGTGGGGCTTTCTCCATGCTGCATTGTCACTCAGTGCCTATCCTAATTCAGGCCCTCCGATTCACACCATCCCATGATGTTTTCCTCACTCCTACTAGTGTATGGCCTGTTAGAAACCCTTACAATGCGCACCACCCCGCGATGTTTTTCAGAAACCTATCCTACATTGCCACTGCATGTTTCCTGCCCTCCCCATGCTGACCACCCCTGGTGCTTTTCTCCATCCTACATTGCCACTTACTGCCTATCCTGATTTGGCGCCTCCGATTCACACCACACCGTGACGTATTTCTCGCCCCTACTAGGGAATGGCCTCTTAGCAACCCTTACAATTTGCACCACCGCCTGATGTTTTTCAAAAAACTATCCTACATTGCCACTGCATGTTTCCTGACCTCCGCATGCTGACCACCCCGTGGTGCTTTGCTCCATCCTACATTGCCACTGCTTGCCTTTTCTCATTCAGCCCCTTCGATTCACACTACATCGTGGTGTTTTTCTCACTCCTATTAGTGAATGGCCTGTAAGAAACTCTTAAAATTCGCACCAACCCGCTATTTTTTTTCAGAAATCTATCCTACATTGCCACTGCATGTTTTCTTATCTCCCCATGCACCAACCCGTGGTGCTTTTCTCCATCCAAATTGTCACTCACTGTCTATCCTAATTCAGGCCCTCCAATTCACACAACCCCTGATGTTTTTCTCACACCTACTAGTGAATGGCCTTTAAGAAACCTTTACAATGCGCACCACCCCGCGATGTTTTTCAGAAACCTATCCTACATTGCCACTGCATGTTTCCTGACCTCCACATGCTGACCAACCCTGAAGCTTTTCTCCATCCTCCATTGCCACTCACTGCCTATACTGATTCAGGCCCTCCGATTCACACCACACCGTGAAGTTTTCTCACTCGTACTAGTGAATGGCCTGTTGAAACCCTTACTTTGCGCACAACCCCGCGATGTTTTTCAGAAACCTATCCTACATTGCCACTGCATGATTCCTGACCTCCGCATGCTGACCACGCCGTGGTGCTTTTCTCCATCCTACATTGCCTCTCAATGCCTATCCTGATTCCAGCCCTCCGATTAACAACCCCCCGTGATGTTTTTCTCACTCTTACTAGTCAGTGGCCTGTAAGAAACCCTTACAATGCGCACCACCCCGCGATGTTTTTCAGAAACCTGTCCTACATTGCCACTGCATGTTTCCTGAACTCCCCATGCTGACCACCCCGTGGTGCATTTCTCCATCCTACATTGCCACTCACTGTATATACTGATTCAGGCCCTCCAATTCCCACCACACCATGAAGTTTTTCTCACACCTACAAGTGAATGGCCTGTTAGAAACCCTTACAATGCACACCACCCCGTGATATGTTTCAGAAACCTATCCTTCATTGCCAATGCATGTTTCCTAAACTCCCCATGCTGACCACCCCGTGGTGCTTTTGTCCATCTTACATTGCCACTCACTGCCTCTCCTGATTCAGGCCCTGCGATTTACACCACCCCGTGATGTTTTTCTCACTCCTACAAGTGAATGGCCTGTTAGAAACCCTTAAAATGCGCACCACCCCGGAATGTTTTTCAGAAACCTCTCCTACATTGCCACTGCATGTTTCCTGACCTCCCCATGCGGACCACCCCTGGTGCTTTTCTCCATCCTACATTGCCACTGACTGCCTATATTGATTCAGCCCCTCCAATTCAAACCACCCTGTGATGGTTTTCTGACTCCTACTACCTAATTGCCTATTAGAAACCCTTACAATGCGCACCACCCCGCGATGTTTTTCAGAAACCTATCTACATTGCCACTGCATGTTTCCTGACCTCCCCATGCTGACCACACTGTGGGGCTTTCTCCATGCTGCATTGTCACTCAGTGCCTATCCTAATTCAGGCCCTCTAATTCACACCGTCCCATGATGTTTTCCTCACTCCTACTAGTGTATGGCCTGTTAGATACCCTTACAATGCGCACCACCCCGCGATGTTTTTCAGAAACCTATCCTACTTTGCCACTGCATGTTTCCTGACCTCCCCTTGCTGACCACCCCGTTGTGCCTTTTTCCATCATACATTGCCACTCACTGTCTATCCTAATTCAGGCCCTCCGATCTGCAACACCCCGTGATGTTTTTCTCACTCCTACTAGTGAATTGTCTGTTAGAAACCCTTACAAATTCCCTTCTATGTTTAGAGCTACTGGGACTCTGGCGCCGCGCTACTCCAAGCCATTAGGCCTACAGAACCAGTGGCCCTCCTCTGCCTGCTCAGAACTCCACAGTTCCAGACAAGCTGGGCCTCAGGGTCACTGTGTGCCCACCTGCCCCTTGGAAGCTCCACAGTTCTTCAATCGCAGCCGGGTTAGGGTACTCACCACAGGCCGCAGTGCTTCAGGAACCTGTGGACCCTCCCTGGTTGCAGAGATATCCACAGTCCTCCAGACACGCAGAGAGGCCAGTGAGGGCACCCCAGATCTGCCCAGCTCCTCCTATGCAGACCTGTGGCCAGGCACGGCAGCTAAACAGACTGGGCTAGGCTGGTAGTGTGGGCCAGCCCACCTATTGGGAGCTCAGCAGGTCTCCAAATGAAGCCGGGAATGGGGAGGCTGATGTGGAAGCCTTAAACCCACCTCTCTCCTTCACTGCACCTGGAAGCCTGAGGGAACTCCAGCAGTCTGGGCGCAGAAATCCAGAGTTCTCCAGACACGCAGAGAGGCCAGTGAGGGCACCCCAGATCTGCCCAGCTCCTCCTCTGCAGACCTGTGGCCAGGCGCGGCAGCTAAACAGGCTGGGCTAGGCTGGTAGTGTGGGCCAGCCCACCTATCGGGAGCTCAGCAGGTCTCCAAATGAAGCCGGGAATGGGGAGGCTGATGTGGAAGCCTCAAACCCACCTCTCGCCTTCACTGCACCTGGAAGACTGAGGGAACTCCAGCAGTCTGGGAGCAGAAATCCAGAGTCCACCAGACACGCAGAGAGGCCAGTGAGGGCACCCCAGATCTGCCCAGCTCCTCCTCTGCAGACCTGTGGCCAGGCGCAGCAGCTAAACAGGCTGGGCTAGGCTGGTAGTGTGGGCCAGCACCGAGATGTTTTTCAGAAACCTATCCTACATTTCCAATGCATGTTTCCTGACCTCCCCATAGTGACCAATCCGTGGTGCTTTTCTACATCATATATTGCCACTCACTGCCTATCTTTATTCAGGCCCCTGATTCACACCACACCGTGAAGTTTTTCACACTCCTAATAGAGAATTGCCTGTTAGAAACCTATACAATGAGCACCACCCCGCGATGTTTTTCAGAAACCTAAACTACATTGCCACAGCATGTTTCCTGAAGTCCCTAAGTTGACTACCCAGTGGTGTTACTCCATCCTTCATTGCCACTCACTGTCTATCCTAATTCAGGCCCTCTGATTCACACCACCCCTAATGTTTTTCTCACTCCTACTAGTGAATGGCCTGTTAGAAACCCTTACAATGCACACCATCCCGCGTTGTTTTTCAGAAACCTATCCTACATTGCCACTGCATGTTTCCTGACCTCTCATGCTGACCACCCCTGGTGCTTTTCTCCATCCGACAATGCCACTCACTGCCTATACTGATTCAGGCCCTCAGATTCACACCACACCGTGATCTTTTTCTCACTCGTTCTAGTGAATGGCGTGTTAGAAACCCTTACAATGCGCACCACCCCGCGATGTTTTTCAGAAACCTATCCTATATTGCCACTGCATGATTCCTGACCTCCCCATGCTGATCACCCCGTGGTGCTTTTCTCCATCCTACATTGCGAAATCACTTCCTATTCAGATTCAGGCCCTCCGATTCACACCACTCAGTGATGTTTTCTCACTCCTACTAGTGCATGGCCTTTTAGAAACCATTACAATGCGCATCACCCCGCGATGTTTTTCAGAAACCTATCCTATTTGCCACTGCATGTTTCTTGACCTCCACATGCTGAACACCACTGGCACTTTTCTCCATCCTACATTGCCACTCACTGCCTATACTGAATCAGGCCCTCCGATTCACACCACACCGTGAAGTTCTTCTCACTCCTACTAGTGAATGGCCTGTTAGAAACCCTTACTTTGCGACAACCCCGCGATGTTTTTCAGAAACCTATCCTACATTGCCACTGCATGATTCCTGACCTCCCCATGCTTACCACGCCGTGGTGCTTTTCTCCATGCTACATTGCCACTAAATGGCTATCCTGAATCAAGCCCTCCAATTAACACCACCCGTGATGTTTTTCTCACTCTTACTAGTCAGTGGCCTGTTAGAAACCCTTACAATGCGCTACACCCTGCGATGTTTTTCAGAAACCTATCCTACATTGCCACTGCATGTTTCTTGCCTTCCCCATGCTGACCGACCCTGGGGCTTTTCTCCATCCTACATTGCCACTTACTGCCTATCCTGTTTCCGCCCTTCCGATTCACACCACACCGTGATGATTTCTTGCCCCTACTTGTGAATGGCCTGTTAGAAACTCTTACAATGCGCACCACACAGCGACGTTTTTCAGAAACTTATCCTACAGTGCCACTGCATGATTACTGACCTCCCCATGCTCACCACCCCGTGGTGATTTTCTCCATCCTACATTGCTACTCACTGCCTATCCTGATTCAGGCCCTCCGATTCACACCACACGTGATGTTTTTCTCACACGTATTAGTGAATGGCCTTTTAGAAAACCTTAAAATTCGCATCACCCCGCGATGTTTTTCAGAAACCGATCCTATTTGCCACTGCATTTTTCCTGACCTCCCGATGCTGACCACCCCTGGAGCTTTTCTCCATCCTACATTTCCACTCACTGCCTATCTTAATTCAGGCCCCCGATTCACACCACTCCGTTATGTTTTTAACACTACTACTAGAGAATGGCCTGTTAGAAACCCTTACAATGCGCACCACCACACGATGTTTTTCAGAATCCTATCCTACATTGCCACGGCATGATTCCTGACGTCCCCATGTTGACCACCCGGTGGTGCTTTTCTCCATCCTTCATTGCCTATCAGTACCTATCCTAATTCAGGCCCTCCGATTCACACCACACCTAATATTTTTTTCACTCCTACTAGTGAATGGCCTGTTTGAAACCCTTACGATGCGCACCACCTCGCGATTTTTTTCATAAACCTATCCTACATTGCCACTGCATGTTTCCTGCCCTCCCCATGCTGACCACCCCTGGTGCTTTTCTCCATCCTACATTGCCACTTACTGCCTATCCTGATTCCGCCCCTCTGATAATCACCACACCATGATGTTTTTCTAGCCCCTATTAGTGAATGGCTTGTTAGAAACCCTTACAATGCGCACCACCCCACGATGTTTTTCAGAAAATTATCCTGCCTTGCCACTGCATGTTTCTTGACCTCCCCAAGCTGACCAACCCGTGGTGCTGTTCTCCATCCTACATTGCCACTCACTGCCTATCCTAATTAAGGCCCTCCAATTCACACCACCCTGTGATGTTTTTCTCAATCCTACTAGTTAATGGACCATTACAAACCCTGACAATGCGCACCACCCTGCAATGTTTTTCAGAAACCTATCCTACATTGCCACTGTAAGTTTCCTAACCTCCTCATGTTGACCGCCCCATGGTGCTTTTCTCCATCCTACATTGCCACTCACTGCGTTTCTAATTCAGGCCCTGCAATTCACACACACCATGATGTTTTTCTCACTCCTACTAGTGAAGGGCCTGTAAGAAAGCCTTACAATGCGCACCAAACTGCTATTTTTTTCAGAAACCTATCCTGCATTGCAACTATATGGTTCTTGACCTCCCAATGCCGACCACCCCGTGGTGTTTTCTCCTTCCTACATTGCCACTCAGTGCCTATTTTGACTCAGGCCCTCTCATTCACAGCACCCCGTGATGTTGTTCTCACTCCTACTAGTGAATGGCCTGTTAGAAACCCTTACAATGTGCAGCATCCCGCGATGATTTTCAGAAACCTATCCTACATTGCCACTGCATGATTGCTGATCTCCACATGCTGACCACCCCGTTGTGCTTTTCCCCATTCTACATTGCCACTCACTGCCTATCCTGATTCAGGCCCTCCGATTAACACCACACTGTGATGTTTTTCTCACTCGTACTAGTGAATGGCCTGTTACAAAACCTTACAATGTGCATCACCCCGCGATGATTTTCCGAAACCCATCCTACTTTGCCACTGCATGTCTCCTGACCTCCTCATGCTGACCACCCCGTGGTGCTTTTCTCCATCCTTCATTGCCACTCACTGCCTATTCAAATTCAGGCCCACCAATTCACACCACCCCGTGATGTTTTTCTCACTTCTACAAGTGAATGGCCTTTTAGAAACCCTTACAATGCGCATCACCCCGCGATGTTTTTCAGAAACCTATCCTATTTGACACTGCATGTTTCCTGACCTCCCCATGCTGACAACCCCTGGAGCTTTTCTCCTTCCTTCATTGGCACTCAGTGGCTATCCTAATTCAGGCCCTCCGATTCACACTACCCCTGATGATTTTCTCACTCCTACTAGTGAATGGCGTGTTAGAAACCCTTTAAATGCACACCACCCCGCAATGTTTTTCAGAAACCTATCCTACATTGCCACTGCATGTTTCCTGACTTCGCCATGCTGACCAGCCCGTGGGGCTTTTCTCCATCCTACATTGTCATTCACTGCCTATCCTAATTCAGGCCCTCCGATTCACACCACCCCTGATGTTTTTCTCACTCCTACTAGTGAAGGGCCTTTAAGAAACCCTTCCAATGCGCACCACCACACGATGTTTTTCAGAAACCTATCCTCCATTGCCACTGCATGTTTCCTGCCCTCCCCGTGCAGACCACCCCTGATGCTTTGCTCCATCCTACATTGCCACTCACTGCCTATCCTGATTCAGCCCCTCCGATTCACACCACACCGACATGTTTTACTCCCTCCTACTAGTGAATGGCCTGTTAGAAAACCTTAAAATGCGCACCACCCCGCGATGTTTTTCAGAAACCTTTCCTACATTGCCAATGCATGTTTCCTGACATACCCATGCTGACCAACCCATGGTGCTTTTTTACATGCTACACTGCCAACCACTGCCTATCCTAATTTAGGCTCTCCGATTCACACCACCCCGTGATGTTTTTGTCACCCCTACTAGTGAATGGCCTGTTAGAAACCCTTACAAAGCACACCATCCCGCGATGTTTTTTAGAAACCTATCCTACATTGCCACTGCATGTTTCATGACCTCCCCATGATGACCACCCCTGGTGCTTTTCTCCATTCTACATTGCCACTCACTGCCTATACTTATTCAGGCCCTCCGTTCCACACTACACCGTGATGTTTTTCTCACTCCTACTTGTGAATGGCCTGTTAGAAACCCTTACAATGCGCACCACCCCACAATGTTTTTGAGAAACCTATCCTACATTGCCATTGCATGATTCCTGACCTCCACATGCTGACCACGCCATGGTGCTTTTCTCAATTCTACATTGCCACTCACTGCCTATCCTGATCGGGCCATCCGATTCACAACACCCCGTGATGTTTTTCACACTCCGACTTGTGAATGGTGTGTTAGAAACCCTTACAATGTGCACCACCCCGCGATGTTTTTCAGAAACCTATCCTACATTGCCACTGGATGTTTCCTGACTTCCCCATGCTGATCTACACGTGGGGCTTTTCTCCATCTTACATTGTCATTCACTGACTATCCTAATTCAGGCCCTCCGATTCACACCATCCCTGATGTTTTTCTCCCTCCTACTAGTGAAGGGAATTGAAGAAACACTTACAATGTGCAACACCCCACGATGTTTTTCAGAAACCTATCCTACATTGCCACTGCATGTTTCCTGCCCTCCCCATGCTGACCACCCCTGGTGCTTTTCTCCATCCTATATTGCCACTTAATGTCTATCTTGATTTCGCCCCTCCGATTCACACCACACCGTGATGTTTTTCTCGCCCCTACTAGGGAATGGCCTGTTAGAAACCCTTAAAATTTGCACCACCTCGCGATGTTTTTCAAAAAAACTATCCTACATTGCCACTGCATGTTTCTTGACCTCCCCATGCTGACCACCCCGTGGTGCTTTTCTCCATCCTACATTGCCACTCACTGCCTATCCTAATTCAGACCCTCTGATTCACACCACACCGTGATGTTTTTCTCACACCTACTAGTGAATGTAATGTTACACACCCATACAATGCGCACCACCCCGTGATGTTTTTCTCACTCCTACTAGTGAATGTAATGTTACACACCCATACAATGCACACCACCCCGCGATGTTTTTCAGAAACCCATCCTACAGTGCCACTGCATGTTCCCTGATCTCCCCATGCTGACCACCCCGCGATGCTTTTCTCCATCCTACATTGCCACTGCCTGCCTATTCTAATTCAGCCCCTCTGATTCACACCACACCGTGATGTTTTTCTCATTCCTACTAGTGAATACCCTGTAAGAAACCATTAAAATTAGCACCAACCCGCTATTTTTTTCAAGAAACTATCCTACATTGCCACTGCATGTTTCCTGACCTCCCAATGCCAAGCACCCTATGGTGATTTTCTCCTTCCTACATTGACACTCAGGGCCTATTTTGATTCAGGCCCTCTGAATCACAGCACCCCGTGATGTTGTTCTCACTCCTACTAGTGAATGGCCTGTAAGAAACACTTACAATGTGCACCACCCCGCGATGTTTTTCAGAAACCTATCCTACATTGCCACTGCCTGATTCCTGACCTCCACATGCTGACCACCCCGTGGTGCTTTTCTCCATTCTACATTGCCACTCACTACCTATCCTGATTCAGGCCCTCAGATTAACCCCACCCCGTGCTGTTTTTCTCACTCCTACTAGTGAATGGCCTTTTAGAAACCCTTACAATGCGCATCACCCCGCGATGCTTTTCAGAAACGTATCTTATTTGCCACTGCATGTTTCTTAACCTCCCCATGCTGACCACCCCTGGAGCTTTTCTCCATCCTTGATTGCCACTCAGTGCCTATCCTAATATACGCCCTCCGATTCACACCACCCCTGATGTTTTTCTCACTCCTAATAGTGAATGGCATGTTACAAACACTTACAATGCGAACCACCCTACGATGTTTTTCAGAAAACTATCCTACATTGCCACTGCATGTTTCCTGACGTCCCCATGCTGACCACCCATGGTTCTTTTCTCCATCCTACATTGCCACTCACTGCCTATCCTAATTCAGGCCCTCCAATTCACACCACACCGTGACGTTTTTCTCACTCCTACTAGTGAATGGCCTGTAAGAAACCTTAAAATTCGCATGAACCCGCTATTTTTTTTAGAAACCTATCCTACATTGCCACTGCATGTTTCCTGACCTCCCCATGCCGACCACGCCGTGGTGCTTTTCTCCTTCCTACATTGACACTCAGTACCTATTTTGATTCAGGCCCTCTGTTTCACAGCACCCCGTGATTTTGTTCTCACTCCTTCTAGTGAATGGCTTGTTAGAAACCCTTACAATGCGCACCATCCCGCGATGTTTTTCAGAAACCTATCCTACATTGCTTCTGCATGTTTCCTGACCTCCACTTGCTGACCACCCCGTGGTGCTTTTCTCCATCCTACATTGCCACTCACTGTCTATCCTAATTCAAGCCCTCCGATTCACACCACGCCGAGATGTTTTTCTCACTCCTAGTAGTGAATGGCCTGTTAGAAACCCTTACAATGCGCACCACCCCGCGATGTTTTTCAGAAACCTATCCTACATTGCCATTTCATGTTTCCTGACTTCCACATGCTGACCTACCCGTGGGGCTTTTCTCCATCCTACATTATCATTCACTGCCTATCCTAATTCAGGCCCTCCCATTCAGGCCACCGCTGATGTTTTTCTCACTCCTAGTACTGAAGGGCCTTTAAGAAACCCTTACAATGCGCAAAACCCAACGATGTTTTTCCGAAACCTATCCTACATTGCCACTGCATGTTTCCTGCCCTCCACATGCTGACCACCCCTGGTGCTTTGCTCCATCCTACATTGCCACTTACTGCCTATCCTGATTCAGCCCCTCCGATTCACACCACACCCTCATGTTTTTCTGGCTCCTACTATTGAATGGCCAGTTAGAAACCCTTACTATGCGCACCACCCAGCGATGTTTTTCAGAAACCTGTCCTAGATTGCTAATGCATGTTTCCCGACCTCCCCATGCTGACCAACCTGTGGTGCATTTTTCCATCCTGCATTGCCAATCACTGCCTATCCTAATTCAGGCCCTCCGATTCACACCACCCCGTGATGTTTTTCTTACCCGTACTAGTGAATGGCCTGTTAGAAACCCTTACAATGCACACCATCCCAGATGTTTTTCAGAAACCTATCCTACATTGCCACTGAATTTTTCCTGACCTCCCCATGCTGACCAACCCGTGGTGCTTTTCTACATCCTAAATTGCCACACACTGCCTATCCTAATTCAGGCCCTCTGATTCACAGCACCCCTGATGTTTTTCTCACTCCTAACACTGAATGGCCTGTTAGAAAACCTTAAAATGCACACCGCCTCATGATGTTGTTCAGAAACCTATCCTACATTGCCACTGCATGTTTCCTGACCTCCCCATGCCGACCACCCTATGGTGATTTTCTCCTTCCTACATTGACACTCAGAGCCTATACTGATTCAGCCCCTGTGATTCACAGCACCCCGTGATGTTGTTCTCACTCCTACTAGTGAATGGCCTGTTAGAAACCCTTACAATGCGCACCACCCCGCGATGTTTTTCAAAAACCTATCCTACATTGCCACTGCATGTGTACTGACTTCCCCATGCTGACCTACCCGTGGGGCTTTTCTCATTCCTACATTGTCATTCACTGCCTATCCTAATTCACGCCCTCCGATTCACACCACCCCTGATGTTTTTCTCACTCCTGTCACTGAATGGCCTGTTAGAAACACTTACAATGCGCACCACCCCGTGATGCTTTTCAGAAACCTATACTACATTGCCACTGAATGTTTCCTGCCCTCCCCATGCTGACCACACCTGGTGCTTTTCTCCTTCCTACATTGCCACGTACGGTCTATCCTGATTTCGCCCCTCCGATTCACACCACACCGTGATGTTTTTCTCACCCCTACTAGGGAATGGCCTGTTAGAAACCCTTAAAATTTGCAATACCCCGCGATGTTTTTCAGAAACCTATCCTACATTGCCACTGCATGTTTCCTGACCTCCCCATGCCGACCACCCTATGGTGATTTTCTCCTTCCTACATTGACACTCAGAGCCTATACTGATTCAGCCCCTGTGATTCACAGCACCCCGTGATGTTGTTCTCACTCCTACTAGTGAATGGCCTGTTAGAAACCCTTACAATGCGCACCACCCCGCGATGTTTTTCAAAAACCTATCCTACATTGCCACTGCATGTGTACTGACTTCCCCATGCTGACCTACCCGTGGGGCTTTTCTCATTCCTACATTGTCATTCACTGCCTATCCTAATTCACGCCCTCCGATTCACACCACCCCTGATGTTTTTCTCACTCCTGTCACTGAATGGCCTGTTAGAAACACTTACAATGCGCACCACCCCGTGATGCTTTTCAGAAACCTATACTACATTGCCACTGAATGTTTCCTGCCCTCCCCATGCTGACCACACCTGGTGCTTTTCTCCTTCCTACATTGCCACGTACGGTCTATCCTGATTTCGCCCCTCCGATTCACACCACACCGTGATGTTTTTCTCACCCCTACTAGGGAATGGCCTGTTAGAAACCCTTAAAATTTGCAACACCCCGCGATGTTTTTCAGAAACCTATCCTACATTGCCACTGCATGTTTCCTGACCTCCCCATGCCGACCACCCTATGGTGATTTTCTCCTTCCTACATTGACACTCAGAGCCTATTTTGATTCAGGCCCTCTGATTCACAGCACCCCGTGATGTTGTTCTCACTCCTGCTAGTGAATGGCCTGTTAGAAACCCTTACAATGCGCACCACCCCGCGATGTTTTTCAGAAACCCATCCTACATTGCCACTGCATGTTTCCTGCCCTCCCCATGCTGACCACCCCTGGTGCTTTGCTGCATCCTACATTGCCAATTACTGCCTATCCTGATTGAGCCCCTCCGATTCACACCACACCGTCATGTTTTTCTCGCTCCTACTAGTGAATGGCCTGTTAGAAACCCTTACAAAGTTCACCACCCCGCGATGTTTTTTAGAAACCTATCCTACATTGCCACTGCATGTTTCATGATCTCCCCATGCTCACCACCCCTGGTGCTTTTCTGCATCCTACATTGCCACTCAGTGCCTATACTGATTCAGGCCCTCCAATTCACACCACACCGTGATGTTTTTCTCACTCCAACTAGTGAATTGCCTGTTAACAACCCTTACAATGCGCACCACCCCGCAATGTTTTTGAGAAACCTATCCTACATTGCCATTGCATCATACCTGACCACATGCTGACCACCCCGTGGTGCTTTTCTCAATCCTACATTGCCACTCACTGCCTATCCTGATTGAGGCCATCCGATTCACACCACCCCGTCATGTTTTTCACACTCCTACTAATGAATGGCCTTTTAGAAACCCTTACATTGCACACCACCCCGTGATGTTTTTCAGAAACCTATCCTATATTGCCACTGCATGTCTCCGGACTTCCCCATGCTGACCTACACGTGGGGCTTTTCTCCATCCTACATTGTCATTCACTGCCTATCCTAATTCAGGCCCTCCAATTCACACCACCCCTGATGTTTTTCTCACTCCTACTAGTGAAGGGCCTTTAAGAAACCCTTACAATGCGCAACACCTCACGATGTTTTTCAGAAACCTATCCTACATTGCCACTGCATGATTCCTGCCCTCTCCATGCTGACCACCCCGTGGTGCTTTTCTCCATCATACATTGCCATTTACTGCCTATACTGATTCAGCCCCTGCGATTCACACCGCACCGTGATGTTTTTCTCGCTCCTACTAGTGAATGGCCTGTTAGAAACCCTTACAATGCGCACCACCCCGCGATGTTTTTCAGAAACATATCCTACATTGCCAATGCATCTTTCCTGACCTCCACTTGCTGACCACCACGTGGTGCTTTTCTCCATCCTACATTGCCACTCACTGTCTATCCTAATTCAGGCCCTCCGATTCACACCACACCGTGATGTTTTTCTCACTCCTATCACTGAATGGCCATTTAGAAAACCTTTAAATGCGCACCGCCACATGATGTTTTTCAGAAACCTATCCTACATTGCCATTGCATGTTTCCTGCCCTCCCCATGCTGACCACCCCTGGTGTTTTTCTCCATCATACATTGCCACTTACTGTCTATCCTGATTTTGCCCCTCTGATTCACACCACACCGTGATGTTTTGCTCGCCCCTTCTAGGGAAAGGCCTGTTAGAAACCTTACAATTTGCATCTCCCCGCGATGTTTTTGAAAAAACTATCCTACATTGCCACTGCATGTTTCCTGACCTCCCCATGCTGACCACCCCGTGGTGCTTTTCTCCATCCTACATTGCCACTGCCTGCCTATTCTAATTCAGGCCCTCCGATTCACACCACACCGTGATGTTTTTCTCGCCCTACTAGTTAATGGCCTGTTAGAAACCCTTAAAATTTGCAACACCCCGCGATGTTTTTCAAAAAATTATCCTACATTGCCACTGCATGTTTCCTGACTTCCCCATGCTGACCACCCGTGGTGCTTTTCTCCTTCCTACATTGACACTCAGGGCCTATTTTGATTCAGGCCCTCTGATTCACAGCACCCCGTGATGTTGTTCTCACTCCTGCTAGTGAATGGCCTGTTAGAAACCCTTACAATGCGCCCCACCCCGCGATGTTTTTCAGAAACCTATCCTACATTGCCACTGCATGTTTCCTGCCCTCCCCATGCTGACCACCCCTGGTGCTTTGCTGCGTCCTACATTGCCAATTACTGCCTATCCTGATTGAGCCCCTCCAATTCACACCACACCGTCATGTTTTCTCGCTCCTACTAGTGAATGGCCTGTTAGAAACCCTTACAATGTTCACCACCCCGCGATGTTTTTTAGAAACCTATCCTACATTACCACTGCATGTTTCATGACCTCCCCATCCTCACCACCCCTGGTGCTTTTCTGCATCCTACATTGCCACTCAGTGCCTATACTTATTCAGGCCCTCCAATTCACACCACACCGTGATGTTTTTCTCACTCCTACTAGTGAATTGCCTGTTAACAACCCTTACAATGCGCACCACCCCGCAATGTTTTTGAGAAACCTATCCTACATTGCCTTTGCATCATACCTGACCACATGCTGACCACCCCGTGGTGCTTTTCTCCATCCTACATTGTCATTCACTGCCTATCCTAATTCAGGCCCTCCAATTCACACCACCCCTGATGTTTTTCTCACTCCTACTAGTGAATGGCCTGTTAGAAACCCTTACAATGCGCAACACCCCGCGATGTTTTTCAGAAACATATCCTACATTGCCAATGCATGTTTCCTGACCTCCACTTGCTGACCACCCCGTGGTGCTTTTCTCCATCATACATTGCCACTCACTGTCTATCCTGATTCAGCCCCAGCGATTCACACCGCACCGTGATGTTTTTCTCACTCCTATCACTGAATGGCCTGTTAGAAACACTTACAATGTGCACCACCCTGTGATGCTTTTCAGAAATCTATCCTACATTGCCACTGCATGTTTCCTGCCCTCCCCATGCTGACCACTCCTGGTGCTTTTCTACATCCTACATTGCCACTTACTGTCTATCCTGATTTCGCCCCTCCGATCACACCACAACGTGATGTTTTTCTCGCCCATACTAGGGAATGGCCTGTTAGAAACCCTTACAATTTGCAACACCCCGCGATGTTTATCAGAAACGTATCCTACATTGCCACACCATTTTTCCTGACCTCCCCATGCTGACCAACCCGTGGTGCTTTTTTACATCCTAAATTGCCCCTCACTGTCAATCCTAATTTAGGCACTCCGATTCACAGCACCCCTGATGTTTTTCTCACTCCTATCCCTGAATGGACTGTTAGAAAACCTTAAAATGCGCACCACCCCGTGATGTTTTTCTTATCCTACTAGTGAATGGCCTGTTAGAAAGCCTTACAATGTGCACCACGACGCGATGTTTTTCAGAAACCTATCCTACATTGCCACTGCATGTTTCCTAACCTCCCGTTGCTGACCACCCCGTGGTGCTTTTTTCCATCCTACATTGCCACTCACTGTCTATGCTAAGTCAGGCCCTCCGATTCCGACCACCCCGGGATTATTTCTCATTCCTACTAGTGAATGGCCTGTTAGAAACCCTTACAATGAGCACCACCCAACCATGTTTTTCAGAAACCTATCCTACATTGCGACTGCATGTTTCCTGACCTCAACTGCTGACCACCCCGTCATTCTTTTCTCCATCCTACATTGCCACTCACTGCCTATCCTGATTCAGGCCCTCCGATTCTCACCACCCCTTGATGTTTTTCTGACTCCTACTAGTGAATGGCCTTTTAGAAACCCTTGCAATGCACATCACCCTGCGATGTTTTTCAGAAACCTATCCTATTTGCCACTGCATGTTTCCTGACCTCCCCATGCTGACCACCCCTGGAGCTTTTCTTCATCCTACATTGCCACTCACTGCCTATCCTGATTCAGGCCCTCCGATTCACCCACACCTTGAAGTTTTTCTCACTCCTACTAGTGAATGGCTTGTTGGAAACCATTACATTTTGCGCCACCCCGCGATGTTTTTCAGAAACCTATCCTACATTGCCACTGCATGTTTCCTGAGCTCCCCATGTTGACCATCCCGTGGTGATTTTCTCCAACTTACATTGCCACTCAATGTCTATCCTGATTCAAGCCCTCCGATTCACACCACACCTGATGTTTTTCTCACTCTTCCTAGTGAATGGCGTGTTAGAAACCCTTACAATGCGCTCCACTCCGTGATGTTTTTCAGAAAGCTATCCTACATTGCCACTGCATGTTTCCTGACGTCCCATGATGAGAGCCTATGGTGCTTTTCTCCATCCTACATTGCCACTCATTGCCTATCCTAATTCAGGACCCGATTCAAACCACCCCGTGATGTTTTTCACACTCCTACTAGAGAATGGCCTGTTAGTAACCCTTACAAAGCGCACCACCACCCGATGTTTTTCAGAAACCTACCCTACATTGCCACTGCATGTTTCCTGACCTCTCCAAGCTGACCAACCCGTGGTGCTTTACTACATCATATATTGCCACTCACTGCCTATCTTAATTCAGGCCCCCTATTCACACCACCCCTTGATGTTTTTCACACTCCTACTAAAGAATGGCCTCTTAGAAACCCATACAATGCACACCACCCCGCGATGATTTTCAGAAACCTCTCCTATTTGACACTGCATGTTTCCTGACCTCCCCATGATGACCACCCCTGGTGCTTTTCTCCACCCTACATTGCCACACACTGCCTATCGTAAATCAGGCCCTTCGATTCACACCACCCCGTGATGTTTTTCACACCCCTACTGGTGAATGGACTGTTAGAAACACTTACAATGCGCACCACCCCGCAATGTTTTTCAGAAACCTATCCTACATTGCCACTGCATGTTTCTTGCCCTCCCCATGCTGACCACCCCTGGTGCTTTTCTCCATCCTACATTGTCACACACTGCGTATCCTAATTCAGGCCCTCCGATTCGCACCACCCCTCATGTTTTTCTCACTCCTACTAGTGAAGTGCATTTAAGAAACCCTTACAATGCGCACCACCCCACGATGTTTTTTAGAAACCTATCCTACATTGCCAGTGCATGTTTCCTGCCCTCCCCATGCTGACCACCCCTGGTGCTTTTCTCCATCCTACATTGCCACTTACTGCCTATCCTGATTCATCCCCTCCGATTCACACCACCCCGTGATGTTTTTCTCACTCCTACTAGTGAATGGCCTGCTAGAAACCCTTACAATTCTCACGACCCCATGATGTTTTTCAGAAACCTATCCTACTTTGCCACTGCACGTTTCCTGACCTCACCATGCTGACCAAACCGTTCTGCAATTTTCCTCCTTACATTGCCACTCACTGCCTATACTGATTCAGGCCCTGTGATTCACACAAGCCCGTGATGTTTTTCTCACTTCTACTAGTGAATGGCCTCTTAGAAACCCATACAATGCGCACCACCCGGCGATGTTTTTCAGAAATATAACTTACATTGCCACTGCATGTTTCCTGGCGTCCCCATGTTGACCACCCGGTGGTGCTTTCTCCATCCTTCATTGCCACTCACTGCCTATCTTAATTCAGGCCCCCGATTCACACCACTCCGTGATATTTTTAACATTCCTACTAGAGAATGGCCTGTTAGAAACCCTTACAAAGCGCACCACCACGCTATGTATTTCAGAAACCTATCCTACATTGCCATTTCATGTTTCCTGACTTCCACATGCTGACCTACCCGTGGGGCTTTTCTCCATCCTACATTATCATTCACTGCCTATCCTAATTCAGGCCCTCCCATTCAGGCCACCGCTGATGTTTTTCTCACTCCTAGTACTGAAGGGCCTTTAAGAAACCCTTACAATGCGCAAAACCCAACGATGTTTTTCCGAAACCTATCCTACATTGCCACTGCATGTTTCCTGCCCTCCACATGCTGACCACCCCTGGTGCTTTGCTCCATCCTACATTGCCACTTACTGCCTATCCTGATTCAGCCCCTCCGATTCACACCACACCCTCATGTTTTTCTCGCTCCTACTATTGAATGGCCAGTTAGAAACCCTTACTATGCGCACCACCCAGCGATGTTTTTCAGAAACCTGTCCTAGATTGCTAATGCATGTTTCCCGACCTCCCCATGCTGACCAACCTGTGGTGCATTTTTCCATCCTACATTGCCAATCACTGCCTATCCTAATTCAGGCCCTCCGATTCACACCACCCCGTGATGTTTTTCTTACCCGTACTAGTGAATGGCCTGTTAGAAACCCTTACAATGCACACCATCCCAGATGTTTTTCAGAAACCTATCCTACATTGCCACTGAATTTTTCCTGACCTCCCCATGCTGACCAACCCGTGGTGCTTTTCTACATCCTAAATTGCCACTCACTGCCTATCCTAATTCAGGCCCTCTGATTCACAGCACCCCTGATGTTTTTCTCACTCCTAACACTGAATGGCCTGTTAGAAAACCTTAAAATGCGCACCGCCTCATGATGTTGTTCAGAAACCTATCCTACATTGCCACTGCATGTTTCCTGACCTCCCCATGCCGACCACCCTATGGTGATTTTCTCCTTCCTACATTGACACTCAGAGCCTATACTGATTCAGCCCCTGTGATTCACAGCACCCCGTGATGTTGTTCTCACTCCTACTAGTGAATGGCCTGTTAGAAACCCTTACAATGCGCACCACCCCGCGATGTTTTTCAAAAACCTATCCTACATTGCCACTGCATGTGTACTGACTTCCCCATGCTGACCTACCCATGGGGCTTTTCTCATTCCTACATTGTCATTCACTGCCTATCCTAATTCACGCCCTCCGATTCACACCACCCCTGATGTTTTTCTCACTCCTGTCACTGAATGGCCTGTTAGAAACACTTACAATGCGCACCACCCCGTGATGCTTTTCAGAAACCTATACTACATTGCCACTGAATGTTTCCTGCCCTCCCCATGCTGACCACACCTGGTGCTTTTCTCCTTCCTACATTGCCACGTACGGTCTATCCTGATTTCGCCCCTCCGATTCACACCACACCGTGATGTTTTTCTCACCCCTACTAGGGAATGGCCTGTTAGAAACCCTTAAAATTTGCAACACCCCGCGATGTTTTTCAGAAACCTATCCTACATTGCCACTGCATGTTTCCTGACCTCCCCATGCCGACCACCCTATGGTGATTTTCTCCTTCCTACATAGACACTCAGAGCCTATTTTGATTCAGGCCCTCTGATTCACAGCACCCCGTGATGTTGTTCTCACTCCTGCTAGTGAATGGCCTGTTAGAAACCCTTACAATGCGCACCACCCTGCGATGTTTTTCAGAAACCCATCCTACATTGCCACTGCATGTTTCCTGCCCTCCCCATGCTGACCACCCCTGGTGCTTTGCTGCATCCTACATTGCCAATTACTGCCTATCCTGATTGAGCCCCTCCGATTCACACCACACCGTCATGTTTTTCTCGCTCCTACTAGTGAATGGCCTGTTAGAAACCCTTACAAAGTTCACCACCCCGCGATGTTTTTTAGAAACCTATCCTACATTGCCACTGCATGTTTCATGATCTCCCCATGCTCACCACCCCTGGTGCTTTTCTGCATCCTACATTGCCACTCAGTGCCTATACTTATTCAGGCCCTCCAATTCACACCACACCGTGATGTTTTTCTCACTCCAACTAGTGAATTGCCTGTTAACAACCCTTACAATGCGCACCACCCCGCAATGTTTTTGAGAAACCTATCCTACATTGCCATTGCATCATACCTGACCACATGCTGACCACCCCGTGGTGCTTTTCTCAATCCTACATTGCCACTCACTGCCTATCCTGATTGAGGCCATCCGATTCACACCACCCCGTCATGTTTTTCACACTCCTACTAATGAATGGCCTTTTAGAAACCCTTACATTGCACACCACCCCGTGATGTTTTTCAGAAACCTATCCTATATTGCCACTGCATGTCTCCGGACTTCCCCATGCTGACCTACACGTGGGGCTTTTCTCCATCCTACATTGTCATTCACTGCCTATCCTAATTCAGGCCCTCCAATTCACACCACCCCTGATGTTTTTCTCACTCCTACTAGTGAAGGGCCTTTAAGAAACCCTTACAATGCGCAACACCTCACGATGTTTTTCAGAAACCTATCCTACATTGCCACTGCATGATTCCTGCCCTCTCCATGCTGACCACCCCGTGGTGCTTTTCTCCATCATACATTGCCATTTACTGCCTATACTGATTCAGCCCCTGCGATTCACACCGCACCGTGATGTTTTTCTCGCTCCTACTAGTGAATGGCCTGTTAGAAACCCTTACAATGCGCACCACCCCGCGATGTTTTTCAGAAACATATCCTACATTGCCAATGCATCTTTCCTGACCTCCACTTGCTGACCACCACGTGGTGCTTTTCTCCATCCTACATTGCCACTCACTGTCTATCCTAATTCAGGCCCTCCGATTCACACCACACCGTGATGTTTTTCTCACTCCTATCACTGAATGGCCATTTAGAAAACCTTTAAATGCGCACCGCCACATGATGTTTTTCAGAAACCTATCCTACATTGCCATTGCATGTTTCCTGCCCTCCCCATGCTGACCACCCCTGGTGTTTTTCTCCATCATACATTGCCACTTACTGTCTATCCTGATTTTGCCCCTCTGATTCACACCACACCGTGATGTTTTGCTCGCCCCTTCTAGGGAAAGGCCTGTTAGAAACCTTACAATTTGCATCACCCCGCGATGTTTTTGAAAAAACTATCCTACATTGCCACTGCATGTTTCCTGACCTCCCCATGCTGACCACCCCGTGGTGCTTTTCTCCATCCTACATTGCCACTGCCTGCCTATTCTAATTCAGGCCCTCCGATTCACACCACACCGTGATGTTTTTCTCGCCCTACTAGTTAATGGCCTGTTAGAAACCCTTAAAATTTGCAACACCCCGCGATGTTTTTCAAAAAATTATCCTACATTGCCACTGCATGTTTCCTGACTTCCCCATGCTGACCACCCGTGGTGCTTTTCTCCTTCCTACATTGACACTCAGGGCCTATTTTGATTCAGGCCCTCTGATTCACAGCACCCCGTGATGTTGTTCTCACTCCTGCTAGTGAATGGCCTGTTAGAAACCCTTACAATGCGCCCCACCCCGCGATGTTTTTCAGAAACCTATCCTACATTGCCACTGCATGTTTCCTGCCCTCCCCATGCTGACCACCCCTGGTGCTTTGCTGCGTCCTACATTGCCAATTACTGCCTATCCTGATTGAGCCCCTCCAATTCACACCACACCGTCATGTTTTCTCGCTCCTACTAGTGAATGGCCTGTTAGAAACCCTTACAATGTTCACCACCCCGCGATGTTTTTTAGAAACCTATCCTACATTACCACTGCATGTTTCATGACCTCCCCATCCTCACCACCCCTGGTGCTTTTCTGCATCCTACATTGCCACTCAGTGCCTATACTTATTCAGGCCCTCCAATTCACACCACACCGTGATGTTTTTCTCACTCCTACTAGTGAATTGCCTGTTAACAACCCTTACAATGCGCACCACCCCGCAATGTTTTTGAGAAACCTATCCTACATTGCCTTTGCATCATACCTGACCACATGCTGACCACCCCGTGGTGCTTTTCTCCATCCTACATTGTCATTCACTGCCTATCCTAATTCAGGCCCTCCAATTCACACCACCCCTGATGTTTTTCTCACTCCTACTAGTGAATGGCCTGTTAGAAACCCTTACAATGCGCAACACCCCGCGATGTTTTTCAGAAACATATCCTACATTGCCAATGCATGTTTCCTGACCTCCACTTGCTGACCACCCCGTGGTGCTTTTCTCCATCATACATTGCCACTCACTGTCTATCCTGATTCAGCCCCAGCGATTCACACCGCACCGTGATGTTTTTCTCACTCCTATCACTGAATGGCCTGTTAGAAACACTTACAATGTGCACCACCCTGTGATGCTTTTCAGAAATCTATCCTACATTGCCACTGCATGTTTCCTGCCCTCCCCATGCTGACCACTCCTGGTGCTTTTCTACATCCTACATTGCCACTTACTGTCTATCCTGATTTCGCCCCTCCGATCACACCACAACGTGATGTTTTTCTCGCCCATACTAGGGAATGGCCTGTTAGAAACCCTTACAATTTGCAACACCCCGCGATGTTTATCAGAAACGTATCCTACATTGCCACACCATTTTTCCTGACCTCCCCATGCTGACCAACCCGTGGTGCTTTTTTACATCCTAAATTGCCCCTCACTGTCAATCCTAATTTAGGCACTCCGATTCACAGCACCCCTGATGTTTTTCTCACTCCTATCCCTGAATGGACTGTTAGAAAACCTTAAAATGCGCACCACCCCGTGATGTTTTTCTTATCCTACTAGTGAATGGCCTGTTAGAAAGCCTTACAATGTGCACCACGACGCGATGTTTTTCAGAAACCTATCCTACATTGCCACTGCATGTTTCCTAACCTCCCGTTGCTGACCACCCCGTGGTGCTTTTTTCCATCCTACATTGCCACTCACTGTCTATGCTAAGTCAGGCCCTCCGATTCCGACCACCCCGGGATTATTTCTCATTCCTACTAGTGAATGGCCTGTTAGAAACCCTTACAATGAGCACCACCCAACCATGTTTTTCAGAAACCTATCCTACATTGCGACTGCATGTTTCCTGACCTCAACTGCTGACCACCCCGTCATTCTTTTCTCCATCCTACATTGCCACTCACTGCCTATCCTGATTCAGGCCCTCCGATTCTCACCACCCCTTGATGTTTTTCTGACTCCTACTAGTGAATGGCCTTTTAGAAACCCTTGCAATGCACATCACCCTGCGATGTTTTTCAGAAACCTATCCTATTTGCCACTGCATGTTTCCTGACCTCCCCATGCTGACCACCCCTGGAGCTTTTCTTCATCCTACATTGCCACTCACTGCCTATCCTGATTCAGGCCCTCCGATTCACCCACACCTTGAAGTTTTTCTCACTCCTACTAGTGAATGGCTTGTTGGAAACCCTTACATTTTGCGCCACCGCGCGATGTTTTTCAGAAACCTATCCTACATTGCCACTGCATGTTTCCTGAGCTCCCCATGTTGACCATCCCGTGGTGATTTTCTCCAACTTACATTGCCACTCAATGTCTATCCTGATTCAAGCCCTCCGATTCACACCACACCTGATGTTTTTCTCACTCTTCCTAGTGAATGGCGTGTTAGAAACCCTTACAATGCGCTCCACTCCGTGATGTTTTTCAGAAAGCTATCCTACATTGCCACTGCATGTTTCCTGACGTCCCATGATGAGAGCCTATGGTGCTTTTCTCCATCCTACATTGCCACTCATTGCCTATCCTAATTCAGGACCCGATTCAAACCACCCCGTGATGTTTTTCACACTCCTACTAGAGAATGGCCTGTTAGTAACCCTTACAAAGCGCACCACCACCCGATGTTTTTCAGAAACCTATCCTACATTGCCACTGCATGTTTCCTGACCTCTCCAAGCTGACCAACCCGTGGTGCTTTACTACATCATATATTGCCACTCACTGCCTATCTTAATTCAGGCCCCCTATTCACACCACCCCTTGATGTTTTTCACACTCCTACTAAAGAATGGCCTCTTAGAAACCCATACAATGCACACCACCCCGCGATGATTTTCAGAAACCTCTCCTATTTGACACTGCATGTTTCCTGACCTCCCCATGATGACCACCCCTGGTGCTTTTCTCCACCCTACATTGCCACACACTGCCTATCGTAAATCAGGCCCTTCGATTCACACCACCCCGTGATGTTTTTCACACCCCTACTGGTGAATGGACTGTTAGAAACACTTACAATGCGCACCACCCCGCAATGTTTTTCAGAAACCTATCCTACATTGCCACTGCATGTTTCTTGCCCTCCCCATGCTGACCACCCCTGGTGCTTTTCTCCATCCTACATTGTCACACACTGCGTATCCTAATTCAGGCCCTCCGATTCGCACCACCCCTCATGTTTTTCTCACTCCTACTAGTGAAGTGCATTTAAGAAACCCTTACAATGCGCACCACCCCACGATGTTTTTTAGAAACCTATCCTACATTGCCAGTGCATGTTTCCTGCCCTCCCCATGCTGACCACCCCTGGTGCTTTTCTCCATCCTACATTGCCACTTACTGCCTATCCTGATTCATCCCCTCCGATTCACACCACCCCGTGATGTTTTTCTCACTCCTACTAGTGAATGGCCTGCTAGAAACCCTTACAATTCTCACGACCCCACGATGTTTTTCAGAAACCTATCCTACTTTGCCACTGCACGTTTCCTGACCTCACCATGCTGACCAAACCGTTCTGCAATTTTCCTCCTTACATTGCCACTCACTGCCTATACTGATTCAGGCCCTGTGATTCACACAAGCCCGTGATGTTTTTCTCACTTCTACTAGTGAATGGCCTCTTAGAAACCCATACAATGCGCACCACCCGGCGATGTTTTTCAGAAATATAACTTACATTGCCACTGCATGTTTCCTGGCGTCCCCATGTTGACCACCCGGTGGTGCTTTCTCCATCCTTCATTGCCACTCACTGCCTATCTTAATTCAGGCCCCCGATTCACACCACTCCGTGATATTTTTAACATTCCTACTAGAGAATGGCCTGTTAGAAACCCTTACAAAGCGCACCACCACGCTATGTATTTCAGAAACCTATCCTACATTGCCACTGCATGTTTCCTGACGTCCGCATGTTGACCACCCAGTGGTGCTTTTCTCCATCCTTCATTGCCACTCACTGCCTATCCTAATTCAGGCCCTTCGATTCACACCACACCTGATGTTTTTCTCACTCCTCCTAGTGAATGGCATGTTAGAAACCCTTACAATGCGCTCCACTCCGCGATGTTTTTCAGAAAGCTATCCTACATTGCCACTGCATGTTTCCTGTCGTCCCATGCTGAGAGACTATGGTGCTTTTCTCCATCCTACATTGCCACTCATTGCCTATCCTAATTCAGGCCCCCCGATTCACACCACCCCGTGATGTTTTTCACACTCGTACTAGAGAATGGCCTCTTAGAAACCCATACAATGTGCACCTCCCCGCGATGTTTTTCAGAAATATAACTTACATTGCCACTGCATGTTTCCTGGCGTCCACATGTTGACCACCCGGTGGTGCTTACTCCAACCTACATTGCCACTCACTGCGTATCCTAATTCAGACACTCTGATTCAAACCACCCCTGATGTTTTTCTCACTCCTACTAGTGAAGGGGCTTTAAGACACCCTTACAATTTGCACCACCCCACGATGTTTTTCAGAAACCTATTTTACATTGCCACTGCATGTTTCCTGACCTCCCCATGCTGACCAACCCTGATGCTTTTCACCATCCTACATAGACACTCACTGCCTATATTAATTCAGGCCTTACGATTCACACCACCCCGTGATGTTTTTTGCACTCCTACTTGTGAATGGCTTGTTAGAAACCCTTACAATGCGCACCACCTCGCGATTTTTTTCAGAAACCTGTCCTACATTGGCACTGTATGTTTCCTGACCTCCCCATGCTGACCAACCCGTGGTTCTTTTCTCCATCCTACATTGTCATTCACGGCCTATCCTAATTCAGGCACTCCAATTCACACCACCCCTGATGTTTTTCTCACTCCTACTAGTGAATGGCCTTTAAGAAACCCTTATAATGCGCACCACCCCACGATGTTTTTTAGAAACCTATCCTACATTGCCACTGCATGTTTCCTGCCCTCCACATGCTGACCACCCCTGGTGCTTTTCACCATCCTACATTGCCACTTACTGCCTATCCTTTTTCAGCCCCCCAATTCACACCGCATCGTGATGTTTTTCTCGCTCCTACCAGTGAATGGACTGTTAGAAACCCTTACAATGTGCACCACCCCGCGATGTTTTTCATAAACCTATCCTACATTGCCAATGCATGTTTCCTGACCTCCCATGCCTACCAACCCCTGGTGCTCTTCTCCATCCTACATTGCCACTCACTGCCTATCCTAATTCAGGCCCTCCGATACACCACCCAGTGATGTTTTTCTCACTCCTACAATTGAATTGCCTGTTAGAAACACTTACAATGCGCACCACCCCGCGATGTTTTTCAGAGACCTACCCTACATTGCCTCTGTATGTTTCCTGACCTCCCCATGCTGACCACGCCATGGTGCTTTTCTCCATGCTACATTTCTACTCACTGTCTATCTTAATTCAGTGCCCTCCGATTCACACCACTCCGTGATGTTTTTCGCACTCCTACTAGTCAATGGCGTGTTAGAAACCCTTACAAAGTGTACCACCCTGGGTTGTTTTTCAGAAACATATCCTACATTGGGGCTGCATGTTTCCTGACCTCCACATGGTGACCAACCCGTGGTTCTTTTCTCCATCGTACATTGTAACTCACTGCCTATCCTAATTCAGGCACTCCGATTAACATCACCCCTGACATTTTTCTCACTCCTACTAGTAAAGGGCCTGTTAGAAATCCTTACAATGTGCACCACCACACGATGTTTTTCAGAAACCTATCCTACATTGCCACTGCATGTTTCCTGATCTCCCCATGCTGACCAACCCATGGTGCTTTTCTCCAGTTTACATTAGCACTCACTGCCTGTCCTGATTCAGGCCCTCCGCCTCACACCACACCATGATGTATTTCTCACTCCTACTAGTTAATGGTCTGTTAGAAACCCTTACAATGCGCACCACCCCGCGATGTTTTTCAGAAACCTATCCTACATTGCCACTGTATGTTTCCTGATCTCCCCATCCTGACCACCCTGTGGTGCTTTTCTCCATCCTATATTGCCACTCACTGCCTATCCTGATCCAGGCCCTCCGATTCACACCACCCCGTGATATTTTTCTCACTCCGACTATTAAATGGCCTGTTAGAAATGTTACAATGTGCACCACCCTGTTGTTTATCAGAAACCTATCCTACATTGCCACTGCATGTTTCCTGACCTCCCCATGTTGACCACCCCGTGGTGCTTTTCTCGATTCTTCATTGCCCTCACTGTCTATCCTTATTCAGGCCCTCTGATTCACACCACTCTGTGACGGTTTTCTCACTCCTACAAGTGAATGGACTTCTACAAACCCTTATAATGCGAACGACCCCACAATGATTTACAGAAACTCATCCTACATTGCCATGGCATGTTTCCTGACTTCCCCATGCTCACCAACCTGTGGTGCTTTTCTCCATCCTACATTGCCACTCACTGTTTGTCTTGATTCAGGCCCCCCGATTCACACCACACCATGATGTATTTCTCACTCCTACTAGTGAATGGCCTGTTAGAATCCCTTACAAGGTGCACTACCTCGCGATGTTTCTCAGAAACCTATCCTTCATTGCCACTGCATGTTTCCTGACCTCCCCATGCTGACCACACCATGGTGCTTTTCTCCATCCTACATTGCCACTCACGGCCTATCCTGATTCCAGCCCTCCGATTCACACCACCCCGTGATGTTTTTCTTACTTCTACTAGTGAATAGCCTGTTAGAAACCCTTACAATGCGCACCACCCTGCGATGTTTTTCAGAAACCTAACCGACATTGCCACTGCATGTTTCCTGACCTCCCGATCCTGACCACCCCATGGTGCTTTTCTCCATCCTACATTGCCACTCACTGCGTATCCTAATTCAGGCCCTCCGATTCACACCACCCCGTGATGTTTTTCTCACTCCTACTAGTGAATGGCCTGTTAGAAACCCTTACAATGAGCACCACCCTGCGATGTTTTTCATAAACCTATACTACATTGCCACTGCATGTTTCCTGACCTCCCCATGCTCACCATGACGTGGTGCTTTTTTCCATCCTACATTGCAAATCACTGCCTATCCTAATTCAGGCCCTCCGATTTACACCACCCCCTGATGTTTTTCTCACCCCTACTAGTGAATGGCCTGTTAGAAACCCTTACAATGCACACCATCCCCCGATGTTTTTCAGAAACGTATCCTACATTGCCAATGTGTGTTTCCTGACCTCCCCATGCTGACCACCCCGTGGTGCTTGTCTCCTTCCTACGTTGCCATTCACTGCCTATCCTAATTCAGAACATCCAATTCACACCACCCCTTGATATTTTTCTCACTCCTACTAGAGAATGGCCTGTTAGAAACCCTTACAATTCCACTACCCCGCGAGGTTTTTCAGAAACCTATCCTACATTACCACTGCATGTTTCCTGAGATTCCCATGTTGACCATCACGTGGTGCTTTTCTCCATGCTACATTGCCACTCACACTGCCTATCCTGATTCAGGGCTTCCGATTCACACCACCCTATGATGTTTTTCTCACTCCTACTAGTGAATGGCCTTTTAGAAACCCTTACAATGAGCACCTCCCCACGATGTTTTTCAGCAACAGATCCTACATTGCCACTGCATGTTTCATGACCTCCCCATCCTGACCACCCGGTGTTTCTTTTCTCCATGGTACATTGCCACTCACTGTCGATCCTGATTCAGGCTCTCCAATTCACACCACACCATGATGTATTTTTCAATCTTACTAGTGAATGGCCTGGTAGAACCCCTTAAAATGGGCACCACCCCGTGATGTTTTCCAGAAAACTATCCTACATTGCCACTGCATGTTTCCTGACCTCCCCATGCTGACCACACCGTGGTGCTTTTCTCCACTTTACATTGCCACTCACTGCCTATCCTAATTCATGCCCTCCGATCCACACCTCCCCGTGATGTACTTCTCATTCCTGCTAGTGAATGGCCTGTTAGAAACCCTTACAATGCGCACCACACCGCGATGTTTTTCAGAAACGTATCCTACATTGCCACTGCATGTTTCCTGACCTTCCCATGCTCACCGTGCCGTGGTGCTTTTCTCCATCCTACATTGCCACTCACTGCCTATCCTAATTCAGGCCCTCTGATTCACACCACCCGGGGTTGTTTTTCAAACTTCTACTAGTGAATGGTCTTTTAGAAACCCTTACAATGCGCACTACCCCTTGATGTTTTTTTGAAACCTATCCTAAATTTCCACTGCATGTTTCCAGACCTCCCCATGCTGTCCAATCCATGGTGCTTTTCACCATCCTACATTGCCACTCACAGGCTATCCTGATTAATTCCCCATATTCAAACCGCCCTGGGATGTTTTTCTCACTCCTACTAGTGAATGGCCTGTTAGAAAGCCTAACAATGTGCACCACCCACGGATGTTTTTCATAAACCTATCCTACATTGCCAATGCATGTTTCCTGACCTCGCCATGATGACCAGCCCGTGGTGCTGTCTCCATCCTACATTGCCACTAACTCCCTATCATAATTCGGGCAATCCGATTCACACCACCCCGTGATTTTTTTCCCACTCCTACTAGTGAATGGCCTCTTAGAAACACTTACAATGCGCCCCACCCCACAATGTTTTTCAGAAACCTATACTACATTGCCACTGTATGTCTCGTGACCTCCCCATGCTGACAACCCTGTGGTGCTTTTCTACATCCTACATTGCCACTCACTGCCTATCCTGATTCAGGCCCTCCGATTCACACCACCCCGTGATGTTTTTCAAACTTCTACTAGTGAAAGGCCTGTTAGAAACCCTTACAATGCGCACCACCCCGCGATGTTTTTCAGAAACCTATCCTACATTTCCACTGCATGTTTCCTGACCTCCCCATGCTGTCCACCCCGTGGTGCTTTTCAACATCCTACATTGCCACTCACTGCCTATCATAATTCAGGCCCTCCGATTCACACCAGCCCGTGATGTTTTTCTCACTCCTACTAGTGAATGGCCTGTTAGAAACACTTACAATGCGCACCACCCTGCAATGTTTTTCAGAAACCTATACTAAATTGCCACTGCATGTTTCCTGACCTCCCCATCCTGACCATCTCCAGGTGTTTTTCTCCATGCTACATTGCCACTCACTGCCTATCCTAATTCAGGCCCAAGGATTCACACCAGCCCATGATGTTTTTCTCACTGCTACTAGTGAATGGCCTGTTAGAAACCCTTACAATGCTCACCATCCCGTGATGTTTTTCAGAATAATATCCTACATTGCCACTGCATGTTTCCTGACCTCCCCTTGCTGACCACCCCTGGTGCTTTTCTCCACGCTACATAGCCACTCACTGTCTCTCCTGATTCAGGCCCTCTGATTCACACCACACCATGATGTATTTCTCACTCCTACCAGTGAATGGCCTGTTGGAAAGCCTTACAATGCTCATCGTGCCGCGATGTTTTTCAAATACCTACCCTGTATTGTCCCAGCATGTTTCCTGACCTCCCCATCCTGACCACCCCATGGTGCTTTTCTCCATCCTACATTGCCACTCACTGCCTATCATAATTCAGGCCCTCCGATTCACACCACCCCGTGATGTTTTTCTCACTCCTACTACTGAATGGCCTGTTAGAAACCCTTACAATTCTCACCACCACGATGATTTTTCCGAAAGCTATCCTACATTGCCACTGCATGTTTCCTGATCTCCCCATGCTCACCATGCCGTGGTGCTTTTCTCCATCTTACATTTCCACTCACTGCCTATTCTGATTCAGACCTTCCAATTCACACCACCCTGTGATGTATTTCTCACTCCTACTAGTGAATGGCCTGTTAGAATCCCTTACAATGAGCACCACAACGCAATGTTTTTCATAAACCTATACTACATTGCCACTGCATGTTTCCTGACCTCCGCATCCTGACCAACCCGTGGTGCTTTTCTACATCATATATTGCCACGCACTGCCTAACTTAATTCAGGCCCCCGATTCACACCACCCCGTGATGTTTTTCAGACTCGTACTAGTGAATGGCCTCTTAGAAACCCATACAATGCGCACCACCCCGCGATGTTTTTCAGTAACCTATCCTACATTCCCACTGCATGTTTCCTGACCTCCCAATGCTGACCAACCCGTGCTGCTTTTCTACATCATATGTTGCCACGCACTGCCAATCTTAATTCAGCCCCCGATTCACACCACCCCGTGATGTTTTTCTCACTTGTACTAGAGAATGGCCTCTTAGAAACCCTTACAATGCGCACCACCCCGCTTTTTTTTTTTTCAGAAACCTATCCTATATTGCCACTGCAGGTTTCATGACTTCCGGATCCTGACCACCCGTGGTGCTTTTCTCCATCCTACATTGCCACTCACTCCCTATCATAATTCAGGCCCTCGGATTCACACCACCCCGTGATGTTTTTATCACTCCTTCTAGTGAATGGCCTGCTGGAAACCATTACAATGTGCCCCACCCCACAATGTTTTTCAGAAACCTATACTACATTGCCACTGCATTTTTCCTGACCTCCACATCCTGACAACCCTGTGGTGCTTTTCTCTTTCCTACATTGCCGCTCAATGCCTATCCTAATTCAGACCCTCTGATTCACAAAACTCCTGATGATTTTCTCACTCCTACTACTGAATGGCCTGTTAATAAGCCTTAAAATGCTCACCACCCAGCGATGTTTTTCAGAAACCTATCCTACAATGCCACTGCATGTTTCCTGACCTCCCCATGCTGACAACCCCTGGTGCTTTTCTCCATGCTACATTGCCACTAACTGTCTATCCTGTTTCAGGCCCTCTGATTCACACCACACCATGATGTATTTCTGACTCCTACTAGTGAATTGCCTGTTGGAAACGCTTACAATGCGCATCACCCCGCGATGTTTTTCAGAAACCTACCCTATATTGTCACAGCATGTTTCCTGACCTCCCCATCCTGACAACCCTGTGGAGCTTTTCCCCTTCCTACATTGCAGCTCACTGCCTGTCCTTATTCAGGCCCTCGGATTCCCACAACCCCGTGATGTTTTACAAACTTCTACTAGTGAATGGCCTGTTAGAAAATCTTACAATGCGCACCACCCAGCGATGTTTTTCAGAAACCTATGCTACATTTCCACTGCATGATTCCTGACCTACCCATGCTGTCGACTCCGTGGTGCTTTTCACCATTCTACATTGCCACTCACTGCCTATCATAATTCAGGCCCTCCGATTCACACCAGCCCATGATGTTTTTCTCACTCCTACTAGTGAATGGCCTGTTAGAAACCCTTACAATGCGCACCACCCCGCGATGTTTTTAAGAAACCTATCCTACATTGCCAATGCATGTTTCCTGACTTCCCCATGATGACCAGCCCATGGTGCTTTTCTCCATCCTACATTGCCACTCACTCCCTATCATAATTCAGGTGCTCTGATTCACACCACCCCTTGATGTTTTTCTCACTCCTACTAGTGAATGGCCTGTTACAAACCCTTACAATGCTCCCTACCCCACAATGTTTTTCAGAAAAATATCCTACATTGCCACTGCATGTTTCCTGACCTTCCCATGCTGACCACACCGTGGTGCTTTTCTAAACTTTACATTGCCACTCACTGCCTATCCTAATTCAGGCCCTCCGATTCACACCACCCCATGATGTATTTCTCACTCCTACTAGTGAATGGCCTGTTAGAAACCCTTACAATGCACACCACCATGCGATGTTTTTCAGAAACCTATCCTACATTGCCACTGCATGTTTCCTGACCTTCCCATGCTCACAGTGCCGTGGTGCTTTTCTCGATCCTACATTGCCACTCACTGCCTATCCTGATTGAGGCCCTCCGATTCACACAACCAGGGGTTGTTTTTCAAACGTCTACTAGTGAATCGCCTTTTAGAAAACCTTACAATGCGCACCACCCCGCGGTGTTTTTCAGAAACCTATCCTACATTTCCACTGCATGTTTCCAGACCTCTCCATGCTGACCACCCCATGGTGCTTTTCACCATCCTACATTGCCACTCACTGCCTATCCTGATTGAGGCCCCCCTATTCACACCACCCCGTGATGTTTTTCTCACTCCTACTAGTGAATGGCCTGTTAGAAACCCTTACAATGCGCAGCAACCCGCTTATTTTTTCAGAAAACTATCCTACATTGCCACTGCATATTTCCTATCCTCCCCATGCTGACCACCCTGTGGTGCTTTTTCTCTCCTACATTGCCACTCAATGCCTATCCTAATTCAGGCCCTCCGATTCACACCACCCCGTGATATTTTTCTCACTCCCACTAGTGAATGGCCTGTTAGAAACCCTTACAATGCGCTCCACCCCGCTTTTTTTTTCAGAAACCCATCCTACATTGCCACTGAATGCTTCATGACTTTCGGATCCTGAACATCCTGTGGTGCTTTTCTCCATCCTACATTGCCACTCACTCCCTATCATTATTCAGGCCCTCGGATTCACACCACCCCGTGATGTTTTTATCACTCCTACTAGTGAATGGCCTGCTGGAAACCATTACAATGTGCCCCACCCCACAATGTTTTTCAGAAACCTATACTACATTGCCACTGCATTTTTCCTGACCTCCCCATCCTTACAACCCTGTGGTGCTTTTCTCTTTCCTACATTGCCGCTCACTGCCTATCCGAATTCAGGCCCTCCGATTCACACAACTCCTGATGATTTTCTCACTCCTACTAGTGAATGGCCTGTTAGAAAGCCTTAAAATGCTCACCACCCAGCGATGTTTTTCAGAAACCTATCCTTCATTGCCACTGCATGTTTCCTGACCTCCCCATGCTGACAACCCCTGGTGCTTTTCTCCATGCTACATTGCCACTCACTGTCTATCCTGATTCAGGCCCTCTGATTCACACCACACCATGATGTATTTCTGACTCCTACTAGTGAATGGCCTGTTGGAAACGCTTACAATACGCATCACCCCGCGATGTTTTTCAGAAACCTACCCTATATTGTCACAGCATGTTTCCTGACCTCCCCATCCTGACAAACCTGTGGTGCTTTTCTCCATCCTACATTGCCACTCACTGCCTATCATAATTCAGGCCCTCCGATTCACACCACCCCGTGATGTTTTTCTCACTCTAACTAGAGAATGACCTGCTGGAAACTCTTACAATGCGCCCCACCCCACGATGTTTTTCAGAAACCTATACTACTTTGCCACTGAATTTTTCCTGACCTCCCCATCCTGACAACCCTGTGGTGCTTTTCTCCTTCCTACATTGTAGCTCACTGCCTATCCTGATTCAGGCCCTCCGATTCACACCACCCCGTGATGTTTTTCAAACTTCTACTAGTGAATGGCCTGTTAGAAAATCTTACAATGCGCACCACCCAGCGATGTTTATCCGAAACCTATGCTACATTTCCACTGCATGATTCCTGACCTACCCATGCTGTCCACTCCGTGGTGCTTTTCACCATCCTACATTGCCACTCACTGCCTATCATAATTCAGGCTCTCCGATTCACACCAGCCGGTGATGTTTTTCTCACTCCTACTAGTGAATGGCCTGTTAGAAACCCTTACAATGCGCACCACCCCGCGATGTTTTTAAGAAACCTATCCTACATTGCCAATGCATGTTTCCTGACTTCCCCATGATGACCAGCCCGTGGTGCTTTTCTCCATCCTACATTGCCACTCACTCCCTATTATAATTCAGGCGCTCCGATTCACACCACCCCTTGATGTTTTTCTCACTCCTATTAGTGAATAGCCTGTTAGAAACCCTTACAATGCTCCCCACCCCACAATGTTTTTCAGAAAAATATCCTACATTGCCACTGAATGTTTCCTGACCTTCCCATGCTGACCACACCGTGGTGCTTTTCTAAACTTTACATTGCCACTCACTGCCTATCCTAATTCAGGCCCTCCGATTCACACCACCCCATGATGTATTTCTCACTCCTAGTAGTGAATGGCCTGTTAGAAACCCTTACAATGCACACCACCACGCGATGTTTTTCAGAAACCTATCCTACATTGCCACTGCATGTTTCCTGACCTTCCCATGCTCACCGTGCCGTGGTGCTTTTCTCGATCCTACATTGCCACTCACTGCCTATCCTGATTGAGGCCCTCCTATTCACACCACCCGGGTTGTTTTTCAAACTTCTACTAGTGAATCGCCTTTTAGAAACCCTTACAATGCGCACCACCCCGCTGTGTTTTTCAGAAACCTATCCTACATTTCCACTGCATGTTTCCAGACCTTTTCATGCTGACCACCCCATGGTGCTTTTCCCCATCCTACATTGCCACTCACTGCCTATCCTCATTCAGGCCCCTCTATTCACACCACCCCGTGATGTTTTTCTCACTCCTACTAGTGAATGGCCTGTTAAAAACCCTTACAATGCGCAGCAACCCGCTTATTTTTTCAGAAAACTATCCTACATTGCCACTGCATATTTCCTCTCCTCCCCATGCTGACCACCCTGTGGTGCTTTTTCCATCCTACATTGCCACTCAATGCCTATCCTAATTCAGGCCCTCCGATTCACACCACCCCGTGATATTTTTCTCAATCCCACTAGTGAATGGCCTGTTAGAAACCCTTACAATGCGCTCCACCCCGCTTTTTTTTTCAGAAACCAATCCTACATTGCCACTGCATGCTTCATGACTTCCGGATCCTGAACACCCCGTGGTGCTTTTCTCCATCCTACATTGCCACTCACTCCCTATCATAATTCAGGCCCTCCGATTCACACCACCCCGTGATGTTTTTCTCACTCCAACTAGAGAATGGCCTGCTGGAAACCCTTACAATGCGCCCCACCCCACGATGTTTTTCAGAAACCTATACTATTTTGCCAGTGCATTTTTCCTGACCTCCCCATCCTGACAACCCTGTGGTGCTTTTCTCCTTCCTACATTGCAGCTCACTGCCTATCCTGATTCAGGCCCTCCGATTCACACCACCCTGTGATGTTTTTCAAACTTCTACTAGTGAATGGCCTGTTAGAAAATCTTACAATGCGCACCACCCAGTGATGTTTATCCGAAACCTATGCTACATTTCCACTGCATGATTCCTGACCTACCCATGCTGTCCACTCCGTGGTGCTTTTCACCATCCTACATTGCCACTCACTGCCTATCATAATTCAGGCTCTCCGATTCACACCAGCCGGTGATGTTTTTCTCACTCCTACTAGTGAATGGCCTGTTAGAAACCCTTACAATGCGCACCACCCCGCGATGTTTTTAAGAAACCTATCCTACATTGCCAATGCATGTTTCCTGACTTCCCCATGATGACCAGCCCGTGGTGCTTTTCTCCATCCTACATTGCCACTCACTCCCTATTATAATTCAGGCGCTCCGATTCACACCACCCCTTGATGTTTTTCTCACTCCTATTAGTGAATAGCCTGTTAGAAACCCTTACAATGCTCCCCACCCCACAATGTTTTTCAGAAAAATATCCTACATTGCCACTGAATGTTTCCTGACCTTCCCATGCTGACCACACCGTGGTGCTTTTCTAAACTTTACATTGCCACTCACTGCCTATCCTAATTCAGGCCCTCCGATTCACACCACCCCATGATGTATTTCTCACTCCTAGTAGTGAATGGCCTGTTAGAAACCCTTACAATGCACACCACCACGCGATGTTTTTCAGAAACCTATCCTACATTTCCACTGCATGTTTCCAGACATTTTCATGCTGACCACCCCATGGTGCTTTTCACCATCCTACATTGCCACTCACTGCCTATCCTCATTCAGGCCCCTCTATTCACACCACCCCGTGATGTTTTTCTCACTCCTACTAGTGAATGGCCTGTTAAAAACCCTTACAATGCGCAGCAACCCGCTTATTTTTTCAGAAAACTATCCTACATTGCCACTGCATATTTCCTCTCCTCCCCATGCTGACCACCCTGTGGTGCTTTTTCCATCCTACATTGCCACTCAATGCCTATCCTAATTCAGGCCCTCCGATTCACACCACCCCGTGATATTTTTCTCAATCCCACTAGTGAATGGCCTGTTAGAAACCCTTACAATGCGCTCCACCCCGCTTTTTTTTTCAGAAACCAATCCTACATTGCCACTGCATGCTTCATGACTTCCGGATCCTGAACACCCCGTGGTGCTTTTCTCCATCCTACATTGCCACTCACTCCCTATCATAATTCAGGCCCTCCGATTCACACCACCCCGTGATGTTTTTCTCACTCCAACTAGAGAATGGCCTGCTGGAAACCCTTACAATGCGCCCCACCCCACGATGTTTTTCAGAAACCTATACTATTTTGCCAGTGCATTTTTCCTGACCTCCCCATCCTGACAACCCTGTGGTGCTTTTCTCCTTCCTACATTGCAGCTCACTGCCTATCCTGATTCAGGCCCTCCGATTCACACCAACCCGTGATGTTTTTCAAACTTCTACTAGTGAATGGCCTGTTAGAAAATCTTACAATGCGCACCACCCAGCGATGTTTATCCGAAACCTATGCTACATTTTCACTGCATGTTTCCTAACCTCCCCATGCTGTCCACCCCGGGGTGCTTTTCACCATCCTACATTGCCACTCACTGCCTATCATAATTCAGGTCCGCCTATTCACACCAGCCCGTGATGTTTTTCTCACTCCTACTAGTGAATCGCCTGTTAGAAACATTTACAATGCCCACCACCCTGCGATGCTTTTCAGAAACCTATTCTAAATTGCCACTGCATGTTTCCTGACTTCCCCATCCTTACCACCTCGTGGTGCTTTTCTCCATGCTACATTTCCACTCACTGCCTATCCTAATTCAGGCCCTCCGATTCACACCAACCCGTGATCTTTTTCTCACTGCTACTAGTGAATGGCCTGTTAGAAACCCTTAAATGCGCACCGCCCCGTGATGTTTTTCAGAAAAATATCCTACATTGCCACTGCATGTTTCCTGACCTCCCCATGGGGACCACCCCTGGTGCTTTTCTCCATGCTACATTAACAATCACTGTCGATCCTGATTCAGGCTCTCCGATTCACACCAGCCCGTGATGTTTTTCTCACTGCTACTAGTGAATGGCCTGTTAGAAACCCTTACAATGCGCACCACCCCGCGATGTTTTTAAGAAACCTATCCTACATTGCCAATGCATGTTTCCTGACTTCCCCAAGATGACCAGCCCGTGGTGCTTTTCTCCATCCTACATTGCCACTCAGTCTCTATCATAATTCAGGCCCTCCGATTCACACCACCCCTTGATGTTTTTCTCACTCCTACTAGTGGATAGCCTGTTAGAAACCCGTACAATGCGCCCCACCCCACAATGTTTTTCAGAAAAATATCCTACATTGCCACTGCATGTTTCCTGACCTCCCCATCCTGACAACCCTGTGGTGCTTTTCTCCATCCTGCATTGCCACTCACTGCCTATCCTGATTCAGGCCCTCCGATTCACACCACCCCATGATGTTTTTCAAACTTCTACTAGTGAATGGCCTGTTAGAAACCCTTACAATGCGCACCACCCCGCGATGTTTTTCAGAAACCTATCCTACATTGCCAATGCATGTTTCCTGACCTACCCAAGCTGTCCACCCCGTGGTGCTTGTCACCATCCTACATTGCCACTCACTGCCTATCATAATTCAGGCCTCCGATTCACACCAGCCCGTGATGATTTTCTAACTCCTACTAGTGAATGGCCTGTTAGAAAAACTTACAATGCGCACCACACTGCAATGTTTTTCAGAAACCAATACTAAATTGCCACTGCATGTTTCCTGACCTCCCCATCCTGACCACCTCGTGATGCTTTTCTCCATGCTACATTGCCACTCACTGCCTATCCTAATTCAGGCTCTCCGATTCACACCAGCCCGTGATGTTTTTCTCAGTGCTACTAGTGAATGGCCTGTTAGAAACCCTTACAATGCGCACCACCCCGTGATATTTTTCAGAAAAATATCCTATATTGCCACTGCATGTTTCCTGACCTCCCCATGCTGACCAGCCCTGGTGCTTTTCTCCATGCTACATAGCCACTCACTGTCTATTCTGATTCAGGCCCTCTGATTCACACCACACCATGATGTATTTCCCACTCCTACTAGTGAATGGCCTGTTGGAAAATCTTACAATGCGCATCGCACCGCGATGTTTTTCAAATACCTACACTGTATCTTCACAGCATGTTTCCTGACCTCCACATCCTGACCTCCCTGTCGTGCTTTTCTCCATTTTTCATTGCCCTCACTGCCTATCGTAACTCAGGCCCTCCGATTCACACCACTCTGTGATGGTTTTCTCACTCCTACTATTGAATGGACTGCTAAAAACCCTTACAATGCGAACGACCCCGCGATGATTTTCAGAAACTTATCCTACATTGCCATTGCATGTTTCCTGACCTCCCCATGCTCACAAAATGGTGGTGCTTTTCTCCATCCTACATTGCCACTCACTTTCTATCTTGATTCAGGCCCTCCGATTCACACCACACCATGATGTATTTCTCACTCCTACTAGTGAATGGGCTGTTAGAATCCCTTACGATGTGTACTACCCCGAGATGTTTTTCAGAAACCTATCCTACATTGCCACTGCATGTTTCCTGACCTCCCGATCCTGACCACCCCATGGTGCTTTTCTCCATCCTACATTGCCACACAATACCTATCCTAATTCAGGCCCTCTGATTCACACCACAGCATGATGTATTTCTCACTCCTACTAGTGAATGGCCTGTTAGAAACCCTTACAATTTTCAGCACCCCACGATGTTTTTCAGAAACCTATCCTACTTTGCCATTGCATGTTTCCTTGCCTCCCTAAGCTGACAAACCTGTGGTGCTTTTCTCCATCCTACATTGCCACTCACAGCCTATTCTAAATCAGCCCGTCTGATTCACACTACCCCGTGATGTTTTTTTACTCATATTTCAGAATGGCTTGTTAAAAACCCTTACAATGCGCACCACCCCCCGATGTTTTTCAGAAACCTATCCTACATTGCCACTGCATGTTTCCTGACCTCCCCATGTTGACCACCCCGTGGTTCTTTTCTCCATTCTTCATGGCCCTCCCTGCCTATGCTAATTAAGGCCCTCTGATTCACACCACACTCTGATGGTTTTCTCTCTCCTACTAGTGAATGGCCTGCTACCAACCGTTACAATGCGAACGACCTCGCGATGATTTTCAGAAACTTATCCTACATTGCCATTGCATGTTTCCTGACTTCCCCATGCTCACCAACCTGTGGTGCTTTTCTCGATCCTACATTGCCACTCACTGTCTATCTTGATTCAGGCCCTCCAATTCACACCACACCAGGATGTATTTCTCACTCCTACTAGTGAATGGCCTGTTAGAAATCCTTACACTGCGCACCACGCCGCGATGTTTTTCAGAAACCTATCCTACATTGCCACTGCATGTTTCCTGACCTCCCCATGCTGACGACACCATGGTGCTTTTCTCCATCCTACATTGCCACTCACGGCCTTCCTGATTCAGGCCCTCCGATTCACACCACCCGTGATGTTTTTCTCACTTCTACTAGTGAATGGCCGGTTAGAAACCCTTACAATGCGCAACACCCTGCGATGTTTTTCAGAACCCTATCCTACATTGCCACTGCATGTTTCCTGACCTCCCGATCCTGACCACCCCATGGTGCTTTTCTCCATCCTACATTGCCCCTCACTGCCTATTATAATTCAGGCCCTCCGATTCACAGCACCCCGTGATGTTTTTCTCACTCCTACTAGTAAATGGCCTGTTAGAAACCCTTACAATTCTCACCACCGCGACATTTTTCAGAAACCTATCCCACATTGCCACTGCATGATTCCTGACCTACCCATGTTCCCCATGCCGTGGTGCTTTTCTCCATCCTACATTGCCACTCACTGCCTATCCTGATTCAGGCCTTCCAATTCACACCACCCCGTGAAGTATTTCTCAAACCTACTAGTGAATGGCCTGTTACAAACCCTTACAATGCACACCAACCCACGATGTTTTTCAGACACCTATACTAAATTGCCACTGCATGTTTCCTGACCTCCCCATGCTCACCAGGACGTGGTGCTTTTCTCTATCCTACATTGCCACTCACTGCCTATCCTGATTCAGGCCTTCCAATTCACACAACCCCGTGATATATTTCTCACTACGACTAGTGAATGGCCTGTTATAAAGCCTTACAATGCACACCACCCGGCGATGTTTTTCAGAAACCTATCCTACATTGCCAATGCGTGTTTCCTGACCTCCCCATGCTGAACACGCCTTCCAATGCACACCACCCCGTGAAGTATTTCTCAAACCTACTAGTGAATGGCCTGTTAGAAACCCTTACATTGCACAACAACCCACGATGTTTTTCAGACACCTATACTAAATTGCCACTGCATGTTTCCTGACCTCCCCATGCTCACCAGGACGTTTGGCTTTTCTCCATACTACATTGCCACTCACTGCCTATCCTGATTCAGGCCTTACAATTCACACCACCGCGTGATATATTTCTCACTCCTACTAGTGAATGGCCTGTTAGAAACCCTTACAGTGCACACCACCACGCGATGTTTTTCACAAATGTATCCTAAATTGCCACTGCATGTTTCCTGACCTTCCCATGCTCACCGTGCTGTGCTGATTTTCTCGATCCTACATTGCCACTCAATGCCTATCCTGATTGAGGCCCTCCTATTCACACCACCCGGGATTGTTTTTCAAACTTCTACTAGTGAATGGCCTTTTAGAAACCCTTACAATGTGCACCACACCGCGATGTTTTTCAGAAACCTATCCTACATTTCCACTGCATGTTTCCTAACCTCCTCATGCTTACCACCCCATGGTGCTTTTCACCATCCTACATTGCCACTCACTGCGTATCCTGATTCAGGCCCCCCTATTCACACAACCCCGTGATGTTTTTCTCACTCCTACTAGTAAATGGCCTGTTAGAAAGCCTAAGAATGCGCACCACCCGGGGATGTTTTTCAGAACCCTATCCTACATTGCCACTGCATGTGTCCTGACCTCCCCATGCTCACCATGCCGTGGTGCTTTTCTACATTCTTCATTGATACTCACTGCCTATTCTGATTGAGGCCCTCCGATTCACAACACCCCGTGATGTATTTCTCACTCCTACTAGTGAATGGCCTGTTAGAAACCCTTACAGTGCGCACCACGACGCAATGTTTTTCAGACACCTATACTACATTGCCACTGTATGTTTCCTGACCTCCCCATGCTCACCAGGACGTTTGGCTTTTCTCCATACTACATTGCCACTCACTGCCTATCCTGATTCAGGCCTTACAATTCACACCACCGCGTGATATATTTCTCACTCCTACTCTTGAATGGCCTGTTAGAAAGCCTTACAATGCGCACCACCCGGCGATGTTTTTCAGAAACCTATCCTACATTGCCAATGCGTGTTTCCTGACCTCCAAATGCTGACCACGCCGCCGTGCTTTTCTCCTTGCTTCGTTGCCATTCACTGCCTATCCTAATTCAGAACATCCAATTCACACCACCCCGTGATATGTTTCTCACTCCTACTAGTGAATGGCCTGTTAGAAACCCTTACAATTTGCACCACCCCGCGATGTTTTTCAGAAACCTATCCTACATTACCACTGCATGTTTCCTGAGCTCCCCATGATGACCATCCTGTGGTGCTTTCTCCATGCTACATTGCCACTCACACTGCCTATCCTAATTCAGGGCTTCCGATTCACACCACCCCATGATGTTTTTCTCACTCCTACCAGTGAATGGCCTGTTAGAAACCCTTACAATGCGCACCACCCCACGATGTTTTTCAGAAACCTATCCTACATTGCCAATGCATGTTTCCTGACCTCCCCATCCTGACCATCCCGTGTTGCTTTTCTCCATGGTACATTGCAACTCACTGTGGATCCTGATTCAGGCCCTGCGATTCACACCACACCATGATGTATTTCTCACTCTTACTAGTGAATGGCCTGGTAGAATCCCTTACAATGCGCACCACCCCGTGATGTTTTTCAGAAAACTATCCTACAATGCCACTGCATGTTTCCTGACCTCCCCATGCTCACCACAGCGTGGTGCTTTTCTCCACTTTACATTGCCACTCACTGCCTATCCTAATTCAGGCCCTCTGATTCACACACCCCATGATGTATTTCTCACTCCTACTAGTGAATGGCCTGTTAGAAACCCTTACAGTGCACACAACCACGCAATGTTTTTCACAAATGTATCCTAAATTGCCACTGCATGTTTCCTGACCTTCCCAAGCTCACCGTGCCGTGCTGATTTTCTCGATCCTACATTGCCACTCAATGCCTATCCTGATTGAGGCCCTCCTATTCACACCACCCGGGGTTGTTTTTCAAACTTCTACTAGTGAATGGCCTTATAGATAACCTTACAATGTGCACCACACCACGATGTTTTTCAGAAACCTATCCTACATTTCCACTGCATGTTTCCTGACCTCCTCATGCTGACCACCCCATGGTGCTTTTCACCATCCTACATTGCCACTCACTGCGTATCCTGATTCAGGCCCCCCTATTCACACAACCCCGTGATGTTTTTCTCACTCCTACTAGTAAATGGCCTGTTAGAAAGCCTAAGAATGCGCACCACCCGGGGATGTTTTTCAGAACCCTATCCTACATTGCCACTGCATGTGTCCTGACCTCCCCATGCTCACCATGCCATGGTGCTTTTCTCCATTCTTCATTGCCACTCACTGCCTATTCTGATTGAGGCCCTCCGATTCACACCACCCCGTGATGTATTTCTCACTCCTACTAGTGAATGGCCTGTTAGAAACCCTTACAGTGCGCACCACCACGCAATGTTTTTCAGACACCTATACTACATTGCCACTGCATGTTTCCTGACCTCTCCATGCTCACCAGGACGTTGGGCTTTTCTCCATACTACATTGCCACTCACTGCCTATCCTGATTCAGGCCTTCCAATTCACACCACCGCGTGATATATTTCTCACTCCTACTCTTGAATGGCCTGTTAGAAAGCCTTACAATGCGCACCACCCGGCGATGTTTTTCAGAAACCTATCCTACATTGCCAATGCGTGTTTCGTGACCTCCCCATGCTGACCACCCCGTGGTGCTTTTCTCCTTTCTACGTTGCCATTCACTGCCTACCCTAATTCAGAACATCCAATTCACACCACCCCGTGATATTTTTCTCACTCCTACTAGTGAATGGCCTGTTAGAATCCCTTACAATGTGCACCACCTCATGATGTTTTTCAGAAAACTATCCAACATTGCCACTGCATGTTTCCTGACCTACCCATGCTGACCACCATGTGGTGCTTTTCTCCTTCCTACATGGCCACTCACTGCCTATCCTGATTGAGGGCCTCCGATTCACACTACCCCGTGATGTTTTTCTCACTCCTACTGGTGAATGGCCTGTTAGAAACCCTTACAATGCGCAACACCACGCGATGTTTTTCAGAAACCTATCCTACATTGCCACTGAATGTTTCGTGACATCCCCATGTTGACCACCCTGTGTTGCTTTTCTCCATTCTACATTGCCACTCACTGCCTATCCTGATTCAGGCCCTCCGATTCACACCACCCCATGATGTTTTTCTCACTTCTACTAGTGAATGGCCTGTTAGATACCCTTACAATGCGCACCACCCTGCGATGCTTTTCAGAAACCTATGCTACATTGCCTCAGCATGTGTCCTGACCTCTCCATGCTGTCCACCCAGTGGTGCTTTTCTCCATTCTACATTGCCACTCACTGCCGATCATGATTCAGGCCCTCCGAATCACACCACGCCGTGATGTTTTTCTCACTCGTACTAGTGAATGGCCTGTTAGAAACCCTTTCAATGCACACCAACCCACGATGTTTTTCAGAAACCTATACTACATTGCCGCTACATTTTTCCTGACCTCCCCATGCTCACCATGCCGTGGTGCATTTCTCCATCCTACATTGCCACTCACTGCCTATCCTGATTCAGGCCTTCCAATTCACACCACCCCATGAAGTATTTCTCGCTCCTACTAGTGAATGGAGTGTTAGAAACCCTTATAATGCGCACCACCCCTTGATGTTTTTCAGAAACGTATCCTACATTGCCAATGCATGTTTCCTGACCTTCCCATGCTCACCGTGCCATGCTTTTCTCCATCCAGCATTGCCACTCACTGCCTATCCTGATTCAGGCCCCCCTATTCACACCACCCCGCGATGTTTTTCTTACTCCTACTCGTGAACTGGCTGTTAGAAAGCCTAACAATGCGCACCACTCATGGGTATTTTTCAGAAAACTACCCTACATTGCCAATGCATGTTTCCTGACCTTCCCATGCTCACCATGCCATGCTTTTCTCCATCCTACATTGCCACTCACTGCCTATCCTGATTCAGGCCCTCCTATTCACACCACCCCGTGATGTTTTTCAAACTTCTACTAGGGAATGGCCTGTTAGAAACCCTTACAATGCGCCCCACCCCACGATGTTTTCCAGAATCCTATACTACATTGCCACTGCATGTTCCCTGACCTCCCCATCCTGACGACCCTGTGGTGCTTTTCTCCATCCTACATTGCCACTCACTGCCTATCCTGATTCAGGCCCTCCGATTCACACCACACCGTGATGTTTTTCTCACTCCTACTAGTGAATGGAGTGTTAGAAACCCTTACAATGCACACCACCCCGCGATGTTTTTCAAAATTCTATCCTACATTTCACTGCATGTTTCCTGACCTCCCCATGCTGAACACCCCGTGGTGCTTTTCACCATCCTACATTGTCACTCACTGCCTATCCTTAATTAGGCCCCCCAATTCACACCACCCCGTGATGATTTTCTCACTCCTACTAGTGAATCGCCTGTTAGAAACCCTTACAATGCGCACCACCCAGGGATGTTTTTCAGAAACCTATCCTACATTGCCAATGCATGTTTCCTGACCTCCCCATGATGACCACCACGTGGTGGTTTTCTCCATCCTACATTGCCACTCACTGCCTATCCTCATTCAGGCCCTCCAATTTACACCACTCCGCTATATTTTTCTCACTTTTACTACTGAATGGTCTGTTAGAAACCCTTACAATGCGCACCCCCCCCGCGATTTTTTTCTGAAACCTCTCCTTCATTGCCACTGCATGTTTCCACTTCCCCATGATGACCAGCCCGGGGTGCTTTTCTCCATCCTACATTGCCACTCACTGCCTATCGTAATTCAGGCCCTCCGATTCACACCACTCCGTGATGTTTTCCTCACTCCTACTAGTGAATGGCCTGCTACACACCCTTACAATGCGCACCACCCAGCGATGTTTTTTTTCAGAAACCTATTCTACATTGCCACTGCATGTTTCCTTGCCTCCCCATGCTGACAAACCCGTGGTGATTTTCTCCATCCTACATGGCCACTGACAGCCTTTCCTAATTCAGGCCCTCTGATTCACACCACCCCGTAATGTTTTTTTCACTCCTAGTTGTGAATGGGTTGTTAGAAATCCTTACAATGCACACCACCCCGCGATGTTTTTCAGAAACCTATCCTATATTGCCACTGCTTGTTTCATGACCTCCCGATCCTGACCACCCCGTGGTGCTTTTCTCCATCCTACATTGCCACTCACTGCCTATCCTAATTCAGGCCCTCTGATTCACACCCCCCCGTGATGTTTTTCTCACTCCTACTAGTGAATGCCCTGTTAGAAACCGTTACAATGCGCAACAACCCGCTATGTTTTTTAGAAAGTTGTCCCACATTGCCACTGCATGTTTCCTCACCTCCCTATGCTCACCATGCCGTGGTACTTTTCTCCATCATACATTGCCACTCACTGCCTATCCTGATTCAGGCCTTCCAATTCACACCACCCCGTGATATATTTCTCACTCCTACTAGTGAATTGCCTGTTAAACCCTTACAATGCGCACCACCCTGCGATGTTGTTCAGAAACGTATCCTACATTGCCACTGCATGTTTGCTAACCTCCCCATACTCACCAGGCCGTGGTGCTTTTCTCCATCCTACATTGCTAATCACTGCCTATACACATTCAGGCCCTCGGATTCACACCACCCCGTGATGTTTTTCTCACTCCTACTAGTGGATGGCCTGTTAGAAACCCTAACAATGCGCACCACCCGGCGATGTTTTTCAGAAACCTATCCTACATTGTCAATGCATGTTTTCTGACCTCCCCCTGCTTACCAACCCGTGGTGCTTTTCTCCTTCAACATTGCCACTCACTGCCTACCCTAATTCAGGCCCTCCGATTCACACCACCCCATGAAATTTTTCTCACTCCTACTAGTGAATGGCCTGTTAGAAACTCTTACAATGTGCACAACCCGGGAATGTTTTTCAGAAACCTATCCTACATTGCCAATGCATGTTTCCTGACCTCCCCATGATGACCACCGCATGGTCCTTTTCTCCATCCTACATTGCCACTCACTGCCTATCCTGATTCAGGCACTCCAATTTACACCACCCCGTTATATTTTTCTCAGTCTTGCTAGTGAATGGCCTGTTAGAAACCCTTACAATGCGCACCACCCCGCGATGTTTTTCAGAAACCTATCCTACATTGCCACTGCATGTTTCCTGACCTGCCCATGATGACCAGCCCGTGGTGCTTTTCTCCTTCTACATTGCCACTCACTGCCTACCCTAATTAAGGCCCTCCAATTCACACCACCCCGTGATGATTTTCTCACTCCTACTAGTGAATGGCCTGTTAGAAACCCTTACAATGTGCACAACCCCCCTTTTCTTTTCAGAAAACTATCCTACATTGCCACTGCATGTTTCCTGACCTCCCCATGCTGACCACCCTGTGGTTCCTTTCTCCATCCTACATTGCCACTCAATGCCTATCCTAATTCAGGCCCTCCAGTTCACACCACCCCGTGATTTGTTCTCACTCCTACTAGTGAATGGCCTGTTAGAAACCCTTACAATGCGCACCACCCAGCGATGTTTTTATTCAGAAACCTATTCTACATTGCCACTGCATATTTCCTTGCCTCCCCATGCTGACAAGCCCGTGGTGCTTTTCTCCATCCTACATTGCCACTGACAGCCTTTCCTAATTCAGGCCCTCTGATTCTCACCTCCCCGTGATGCTTTTTTCACTCCTAGCTGTGAATGGCTTGTTAGAAATCCTTACAATGCGCACCACCCTGCGATGTTTTTCAGAAACGTATCCTACATTGCCACTGCATGTTTCCTAACCTCCCCATACGCACCAGGCCATGGTGCTTTTCTCCATCCTACATTGCCACTTACTGCCTATCCAGATTCAGGCCTTCCGATTCACACCACCCCGTGCTGTTTTTCTCACTCCTACTAGTGAATGGCCTGTTAAAAATCCTAACAATGCGCACCACCAGGCGAAGTTTTTCAGAAACCTATCCTACGTTGTCAATGCATGTTTTCGGACCTCCCCATGCTTACCACCCCGTGGTGCTTTTCTCTTTCCTACGTTGAAACTCACTGCCTAACCTAATTCAGAACATCTGATTCACACCACCCCGTGATGTTTTTATCACTCCTAATACTGAATGGCCTGTTAGAAACCATTACAATGCGTACAACACCGTGATGTTTTTCAGAAAACAATCCTAGATTGCTACTGTACGTTTCCTGTCCTCCCCATGCTGACCACCCTGTGGTGCTTTTCTCCATCCTACATTGCCACTCATTGCCTATTCTATTCCAGAACATCTGATTGACACCAACCCGTGATGTTTTTCTCACTCCTACTAGTGAATGGCGTGTTAGAAACCCTTACAATGCGCACCACCCCATTGTGTTTTTCAGAAAACTATCCTACATTGCCACTGTTTGTTTCCTAACCTCCCCTGCTGAGCACCCTGTGGTGCGTTTCTCCATCCCACATTGCCACTCACTTTCTATCTTGATGCAGGCCTTCCAATTCACACCACCCCGTGATGTTTTTCTCACTTCTACTAGTGAATGGCCTATTAGAAACCCTTACAATGCGCACCACCCCGCGATCATTTTCAGAACCGTATCCTACATTTCCACTGCATGTTTCCTGTCCTCCCCGTGCTGACCACCCCGTGGTGCTTTTCTCCATCTTACATTGCCACTCACTGTCTATCATAATTCAGACCCTCCGATTCTCACCACCCCGTGATGTTTTTCTCACTCCTACTAGTGAATGGCCTGTGAGAAACCCTTACAGTGCTCACCACCCAGTGATGTTTTTCAGAAAACTATCCTACATTTCCACTGCATGTTTCCTGACCTCCCCATGTTGACCACCCCGTTGTGCTTTTCTCCATTCTTCATTGGCACTCCGTGCCTATCCTAATTCAGGCCCTCCGATTCACACCACCCTGTGATGTTGTTCTCACTCCTACTAATGAATGACCTGTTAGAAACCCTTACAATGCGCACCACCATGCTTTTATTTTCGGAAACCTATCCTACATTGCCACTGCATGTTTCCTCACCTCCCTATGCTGACCACCCTGTGGTGCTTTTCTCCATCCTACATTGCCACTCAATGCCTATCCTAATTCACGCCCTCCGATTCACACCACCCCGTGATATTTTTCTCATTCCTACTAGTGAATGGATTGATAGAAACCCTTACATTGCGCACCACCCAGCGATGTTTATCAGAAACCTATTCTACTTTGCCACTGCATGTTTCCTTGCATCCCCATGCTGAGAAACCCATGGTTTTTTTCCCATGCTACATTGCCACTCACAGCCTATCCGAATTCAGCCCCTACGATTCACACCACACCGTGATGTTTTTTTCACTCCTACTTGTGAATGGCTTGTTAGAAATCCTTAAAATGTGCACCACCCCGCGATGTTTTTCAAAAAACTATCCTACATTGCCACTGCATGTTTCCTGACCTCCCCATGCTGACCACCCTGTGGTGCTTTTCTCCATCCTGCATTGGAACTCAATTCCTATCCTATTTAAGGCCTTCCGATTCACACCACCCTGTGACGTTTTTTTCACTCCTACTTCTTAATAGCTTATTAGAAAGCCTTACAATGCGCACCAACCCACGATGATTTTCAGAAACCTATCCTACATTGCCACTGCAAGTTTCCGGGCCTCCCCATGTTGACCAGCCCGTGGTGCTTTTCTCCATTCTTCATTGCCACTCACTTCTTATCCTAATTCAGGCCCTCCGATTCACACCACCCCCGCCATGTTTTTCTCACTCCTACTAGTGAATGGCCTGCTACAAACCCTTACAATGCGCAGCACCCCGCGATGTTTTTCAGAAAAACTATCCTACATTGCCATTGCATGTTTCCTGACCTCCCCATGCTCACAAACGCGTGGTGCTTTTCTCCATCCTACATTGCCACTAACTGTCTATCTTGATTCAGGCCTTCCAATTCACACCACCCTGTGATGTTTTTCTCACTTCTACTAGTGAATGGCCTGTTAGAAACCCCTACAATGCGCACCACCCTACGATGTTTTTCAGAAACCTATACTACATTTCCACTGCATGTTTCCTGACCTGCCCATGGTGACCATCCCGTGGTGCGTTTCTCCATCATACATTGCCACTCACTGCCTATCGTAATTCAGGCCCTCCCATTCACACCACCCTATTATATTTTTCTAACTCTTACTTGTGAATGGCCTCTTAGAAACCCTTACAATGCACACCAACCGACATTGTTTTTCAGAAACCTATCCTACATTGACAATGCATGTTTCCTGACCTCCCCTTGCTGACCACCCCGTGGTGCTTTTCTCCATCGTACATTGCCACTCAATGCCTCTCCTGATTCAGGCCCTCCGATTCACACCACCCTGTGATGTTTTTCTCACTCCTACTAGTGAATGGCCTGTTAGAAACCCTTCCAATGCACACCACCCCACGATATTTTTAAGAAACCTATCCAACATTGACACTGCATGTTTCCTGACCTCCCCATGCTGACCACACCGTGCTGCTTTTCTCCATTTTACATTGCCACTCACTGCCTATCCTAATTCAGGCCCCCCGATTCACACCACCGCGTGATGTTTTTCTCATTCCTACTTGTGAATGGCCTGTTAGAAAGCCTTTCTATGCGCACCACCCTGCGATGTTTTTCAGAAACCTATCCTACATTGACAATGCATGTTTCCTGACACCCCATGCTGACCACCCCGTGGTGGTTTTATCCATCCTACATAGCCACTCACTGCCTAAATTAATTTAGGCCCTACGATTCACACCACCCCATGACGTTTTTTTCACTCCTACTAGTGAATGGCCTGTTAGAAATCCTTACAATGCGCACTACCCTGTGATGTTTTTCAGAAAACCTTCCTACGTTGCCAATGCATGTTTCCTGACCTCCCCATGATGACCACCCCGTGGTGCTTTTCTCCATCCTACATTGCCACTCACTGCCTATCCTAATTCAGGCAGTGCGATTCACACCACCCCGTGATGTTTTTTTCACTCCTACTAGTGAATGGCCTGTTATAAACCCTTACAATGCGCACCACCCCACGATGTTTTTCAGAAACCTATTCTACATTGCCAGTGCATGTTTCCTTGCCTCCCCATGCTGACAAACCTGTGGAGCTTTTCTGCATCCTACATTGCCACTCACAGCCTATCAAAATTCAGGCCCTCCGATTCACACCACCCCGTGTTGTTTTTTTCACTTCTACTTGTGAATGCCTTGTTAGATATTCTTATAATGCGCACCACTCCGCGATGTTTTTCAGAAACCTATCCTACATTGCCACTGCATGTTTCCTGACCTCCCGATGTTGACCACCCCATGGTGCTTTTCTCCAATCTTCATTGCCACGCGCTGCCTATCCTAATTCAGGCCCTGTGATTCACACCACCCCGTGATGTATTTCTCACTCCTACTAATGAATGGCCTGCTACAAACCCTTACAATGCATACCACCCCGCATTGTTTTTCAGAAACCTATCCTACATTGCAATTGCATGTTTCCTGACCTCTGCATGGTCACCAACCCGTGGTGCTTTTCTCCATCCTACATTGCCTCTCACTGTCTATCTTGATTCAGGTCCTCTGATTCACACCACACCATGATGTATTTCTCACTCCTACTAGTGATTGGCTTGTTAGAAAGCCTCACAAGGCGCACCGCCCTGCTTTTATTTTCGGAAACCTATCCTACATTGCCACTGCATGTTTCCTGACCACCCCATACTGACCACACCGTGGTGCTTTTCTCCATTTTATGTTGCAACTCACTGCCTTTCCTAATTCAGGCCCTCCGATTCACACCACCCCGTGATGTTTTTCTCATTCCTACTAGTGAATGGACTGTTAGAAATCCTTACAATGCGCACCACCCCGTGATGTTTTTCAGAAAACTATCCTACATTGCCAATGCATGTTTCCTGACCTCCCCATGATGACCACCCCGTAGTGCTTTTCTCCATCCCACATTGCCACTCACTGCCTAACCTAATTCACCCCTCTGATTCACACCAACCCATGATGCTTTTCTCACTCCTACTAGTGAATGGCCTGTTATAAACCCTTACAATGCGCACCACCCCGCTTTTTTTTTTCAGAAACCTATCCTACATTTCCACTGGATGTTTGCTCACCTCCCAATGCTGAACACCTTGTGGTGCTTTTCTCCGTCCTACATTGCCACTAAATGCCTATCCTAATTCAGGCCCTCCGATGCACACCACCCCGTTTTATTTTTCTCACTCCTACTAGTGAATGGCCTGTTAGAAACCCTTACAATGCGCACCACCCCGCGATGTTTTTCAGAAACATATTCTACATTGCCACTGCTTGTTTCCTGACCTCCCCATACTGACCACACCGCGGTGCTTTTCTCCATTTTATATTGCTACTCACTGCCTTTCCTAATTCAGGCCCTCCGAATCACACCACCCCGTGATGTTTTTCTCATTCCTACTAGTGATTGGATTGTTAGAAACCCTTACAATGCGCACCACCCAGCGATGTTTATCAGATACCTATTCTACATTGCCACTGCATGTTTCCTTGCCTCACCATGCTGACAAACCCGTGGTGCTTTTCTCCCTCCTACGTTGCCACTCACAGCCTATGCTAATTCAGGCCCTCCGATACACACCACCCCGTGATGTTTTTTTCACTCCTACTTCTGAATGGCTTGTTAAAAAGCCTTACAAAGCGCACCACCGCCGGATGTTTTTCAGAAACCTATCCTACATTGCCACTGCATGTTTCCTGACCTCCCCATGTTGACCACCCCGTGGTGCTTTTCTCCTTCCTACATTGCCACTCACTGCCTATCCTGATTGAGGGCCTCTTATTCACACTACCCTGTGATGTTTTTCTCACTCCTACTGGTGAATGGAGTGTTAGAAAGCCTTACAATGCGCAACACCGCGCGATGTTTTTCAGAAACCTATCCTACATTGCCACTGACTGTTTCGTGACATCCCCATGTTGACCACCCTGTGGTGGTTTTCTCCATTCTACATTGCCACTCATGGACTATCCTGATTCAGGCCCTCCGATTCACACCACCCCGTGATGTTTTTCTCACTTCTACTAGTGAATGGCCTGTTAGATACCATTACAATGCGCACCACCCTGCGATGCTTTTCAGAAACCTACCCTACATTGCCAATGCATGTTTCCTGACCTTCCCATGTTCACCGTGCCATGCTTTTCTCCATCCTACATTGCCACTCTCTGCCTATCCTGATTCAGGCCCTCCGAATCACACCACCCCGTGATGTTTTTCAAACTTCTACTAGGGAATGGCCTGTTAGAAACCCTTACAATGCGCACCACCCCGCGATGTTTTTCAGAAACATATTCTACATTGCCACTGCATGTTTCCTGACCTCCTCATAATGACCACACCGCGGTTCCTTTCTCCATTTTATATTGCTACTCACTGCCTTTCCTAATTCAGGCCCTCCGAAACACACCACCCCGTGATGTTTTTCTCATTCCTACTTGTGAATGGATTGTTAGAAACCCTTACAATGCGCACCACCCAGTGATGTTTATCAGAAACCTATTCTACATTGCCACTGCATGTTTCCTTGCCTCACCATGCTGACAAACCCGTGGTGCTTTTCTCCCTCCTACGTTGCCACTCACAGCCTATGCTAATTCAGGCCCTCCGATTAACACCACCCCGTGATGTTTTTTTCACTCCTACTTCTGAATGGCTTGTTAAAAAGCCTTATAATGCGCACCACCGCCCGATGTTTTTCAGAAACCTACCCTACATTGCCACTGCATGTTTCCGAACATCCCCATGTTGACCACCCCGTGGTGCATTTCTCCAATCTTCATTGACATGCACTGCCTAAACTAATTCAGGCCCTCCTATTCACACCACCCCGTGATGTTTTTCTCACTCCTACTAGTGAATGGCCTGCTACAAACCCATACAAAGCGTACCACCACGCGTTGTTTTTCAGAAACCTATCCTACATTGCCATTGCATGTTTCCTGACCACCCCATGCTCACCAACACGTGATGCTTTTTTCTATCCTACATTGCCACTCAGTGTGCATCTTGATTCAGGCCCTCGGATTCACACCACACCATGATGTATTTGTCACTCCTACTAGTGAATGGCCTTTTAGAAAGCCTTACAATGCGCACCACCCCGCGATGTTTTTCAGAAACCTGTCCTACATTGCCACTGCATGTTTCCTGACCTACCCATGTTGACCAATCCGTCGTACTTTTCTCCATCCTACATTGCCACTCACTGCCTATCCTAATTCAGGCCCTCCGATTCACACCACCCCGCGATGTTTTTCTCACTCCTACTAGTTCATGGCCTGTTAGAAACCCTTACAATGAGCACCACCCTGCGTTTATTTTCAGAAATCTATCCTACATTGCCAATGCCTGCTTCCTCACGTCCCTATGCTGACCGCCCTGTTGTGCTTTTCTCCATGCTACATTGCCACTCAATGCCTATCCTAATTTAGGCCCTCCGATTCACACCGCCCCGTGATGTTGTTCTCACTCCTACCAGTGAATGGATTGTTAGAAACACTTACAATGCGCACCACCCAGCGATGTTTATCAGAAACCTATTCTACATTGCCACTGCATGTTTCCTTGCCTCCCCATGCTGACAAACCCGTGGTTTTTTTCACCATCCTGCATTGCCACTCACAGCCTATCCTAATTCAGCCCCTACGATTCACAGCACACCATGATGATTTTTTCATGCTACTTGTGAATGGCTTGTTAGAAATCCTTAAAATGCGCACCACCCCGCGATGTTTTTTCAGAAAACTATCCTACATTGCCACTGCATGTTTCCTGACCTCAACATGCTGACCACCCTGTGGTGCTTTTCTCCATCGTACATTGCAACTCAATGCCTATCCTAATTCAGGCCCTCCGATTCACACCACACCGCGTGGTTTTTCTCACTTCTACTAGTGAATGGCTTGTTAGAAACCCTTACAATGCGCACCACCCCGCGATGTTTTTCAGAAACCTATTCTACATTTCCACTGCATGTTTCCTCACTTCCCCATGCTGACCACCCCGTGGTGCTTTTCTCCATTCTTCATTGCCACTCACTGCCTATCCTAATTCACGCACTCTGATTCACACCACCCCGCAATGTTTTTCTCACTCCTACTAGTGAATTGCCTGCTACAAACCCTTACAATGCGCACCACCCCGCGATGTTTTTCAGAAAAACTATCCTACATTGCCATTGCATGTTACCTGACCTCCCCATGCTGACCACCCTGTGGATCTTTTCTCCATCCTACATTGCAACTCAATGCCTATCCTAATTCCAGCCCACCGAATCACACCACCCAGTGACGTTTTTCTTCACTCCTACTTCTGAATGGCTTGTTAGAAAGCCTTACAATGCGCACCAACTCATGATGTTTTTCAGAAACCTATCCTACATTGCCACTGCATGATTCCTGACCTCCCCATGTTGACCACCCCGTGGTGCTTTTCTCCATTCTTCATTGCCACTCACGGCCTATCCTAATTCTGACCCTCCGATTCACACCACCCCGCGATGTTTTTCTCACTCCTACTAGTGAATGGCCTGCTACAAACCATTACAATGCGCACCACCCCGCGATGTTTTGCAGAAAAACTATCCTACGTTGCCATTGCATGTTTCCTGACCTCCCCATGCTCACCAACACGTGGTGCTTTTCTCCATCCTACATTGCCTCTAACTGTCTATCTTGATTCAGGCCTTCCAATTCACACCACCCCGTGATGTTTTTCTCACTTCTACTAGTGAATGGCCTGTTAGAAACCCTTACAATGCGCACCACCCCGCGATGTTTTTCGGAAACCTATCCTACATTTCCACTGCATGTTTCCTGACCTGCCCATGGTGACCACCCCGTGGTCCTTTTCTCCATCCTATATTGCCATTCACTGCCTTTCATAATTCAGGCCCTCCCATTCAAACCACCCCGTTATATTTTTCTAACTCCTACTTGTGAATGGCCTCTTAGAAACCCTTACAATGCACACCAACTGACATTGTTTTTCAGAAACCTATCCTACATTGCCAATGCATGTTTCCTGACCTCCCCATGCTGACCACCCCGTGGTGCTTTTCTGCATCGTACTTTGCCACTCAATGCCTCTCCTGATTCAGGCCCTCCGATTCACACCACCCCGTGATGTTTTACTCACTCCTACTAGTGAATGGCCTGTTAGAAACACTTACAATGCGCACCACTCCGCGATATTTTTAAGAAACCTATCCTACATTGACACTGAATGTTTCCTGACCTCCCCATGCTGACCACACCGTGGTGCTTTTCTCCATCCTACATAGCCACTCACTGCCTAACCTAATTCAGGCCCCCCAATTCACACCACCCCGTGATGTTTTTCTCATTCCTACTAGTGAATGGCCTGTTAGAAAACCTTACTATGCTCACCACACGGCGATGTTTTTCAGAAACCTATCCTACATTGCCAATGCATGTTTCCTGACTCCCCATGCTGACCACCCCGTGGTGCTTTTCTCCATCCTACATAGCCACTCACTGCCTAAATTAATTCAGGCCCTACGATTCACACCTCCCCATGATGCTTTTTTCACTCCTACTAGTGAATGGCCTGTTAGAAATCCTTACAATGCGCACAACCCCGGGATGTTTTTCAGAAAACTATCCTACATTGCAATGCATGTTTCCTGACCTCCCCATGATGACCACCCCGTGGTGCTTTTCTCCATCCCACATTGCCATTCACTGCGTATCCTAATTCAGGCCCTCGGATTCACACCACCCCATGATGTTTTTCTCAATCCTACTAGTGAATGGCCTGTTATAAACCCTTACAATGCGCACCACCCCGCGATGTTTTTCAGAAACCTATCCTACATTTACACTGCATGTTTCCTGACTTGCCATGGTGACCACCCCGTGGTGCTTTTCTCCATCCTACATTGCCACTCAGTGCCTATCTTCATTCAGGCCCTCCGATTCACACCACCCCATGATGTTTTTCTCACTCCTACTTTTGAATGGCTTGTTAGAAAGCCTTACAAAGCGCACCAAACCAAGACGTTTTTCAGAATCCTATCCTACATTGAGACTGCATGTTTCCTGACCTCCCAATGTTGAACACCCCGTGGTGCTTTTCTGCATTTTTCATTGCCACTCACTGCCTACCCTAATTCAGGCCCTCCAATTCACACCACCCAGTGATGTTTTATCACTCCTACTATTGAATGGCCTGCTACAAACCTTACAATGCACACCACCCCACTATGTTTTTCAGAAAAACTATCCTATATTGCCATTGCATGTTTCCTGACCTCCACATGCTCACCAACCCGTGTTGCTTTTCTCAATTCTACATTGCCACTCACTGTCTATCTTGATTCAGGCCTTCCAACTCACACCACCCCGTGATGTTTTTCTCACTTCTACTAGTGAATGGCCTGTTAGAAACCCTCACAATTCGCACCACCCGGCGATGTTTTTCAGAAACCTATCCTACATTTACACTGCATGTTTCCTGACTTGCCATGGTGACCACCCCGTGGTGCTTTTCTCCATCTATACATTGCCACTCACTGCCTATCTTAATTCAGGCCCTCCGATTCACACCACCCCATGATGTTTTTCAAACTTCTACTAGTGAATGGCCTGTTAGAAACCCTTACAATGCACACCACCCTTCATTGTTTTTCAGAAACCTATCCTCCATTGCCAATGCATGTTTCCTGACCTCCTCATGCTGACTACACCTTGGTGTTTTCTCCATCCTACATTGCCACTCAATGCCTCTCCTGATTCAGCCCCTCCGATTCACACCACCCCGTGATGTTTTTTTCATTCCTACTAGTGAATGGATTGTTAGAAACCCTTACAATGCGCACCACCCAGCGATGTTTCTCAGAAACCTATTCTACATTGCCACTGCATGTTTCCCTGCCTCGCCATGCTGACAAACCCGTGGTTTTTTTCTCCATCCTACATTGCCACTCACAGCCTATCCGAATTCATCCCCTAGGATTCACACCACACCGTGATGTTTTTTTCACTCCTACTTGTGAATGGCTTGTTAGAAATCCTTAAAATGCGCACCACCCCGCGATGTTTTTCAGAAAACTATCCTACATTACCACTGCATGTTTCCTGACCTCCCCATGCTGACCACCCTGTGGTGCTTTTCCCCATCCTGCATTGCAACTCAATGCCTCTCCTAATTAAGGGCCTACGATTCACACCACCCCATGACATTTTTTTTCACTCCTACTTCTGAATGGCCTGTTAGAAAGCCTTACAATGCGAACCAACCCACGATGTTTTTCAGAAACCTATCCTACATTGCCACTGCATGATTCCTGACCTCCCCATGTTGACCACCACGTGGTGCTTTTCTCCATTCTTCATTGCCACTCACTGTCTATCCTAATTCAGGCCCTCCGATTCACACCACCCCGTGATGTTTTTCTCACTCCTACTAGTGAATGGCCTGTTACAAACCCTTACAATGCGCACCACGCCGCGATGTTTTTCAGAAAATCTATCCTACATTGCCATTGCATGTTTCCTGACCTCCCCATGCTCACCAACCCGTGGAGGTTTTCTCCATCCTACATTGCCACTAACTGTCTATCTTGATTCAGGCCTTCTAATTCACACCAGCCCATGATGTTTTTCTCACTTCTACTAGTGAATGGCCTGTTAGAAAACCTTACAATGCGCACCACCCCGCGATGTTTTTCAGAAACCTATCCTACATTTACACTGCATGTTTCCTGACTTGCCATGGTGACCACCCCGTGGTGCTTTTCTCCATCCTACATTGCCACTCAATGCCTATCTTAATTCAGGCCCTCCGATTCACACCACCCCATGATGTTTTTCTCACTCCTACTAGTGAATGGCCTGTTAGAAACCCTTACAATGCACACCACCCTTCATTGTTTTTCAGAAACCTATCCTTCATTGCCAATGCATGTTTCCTGACCTCCTCATGCTGACTACCCCTTGGTGCTTTTCTCCATCCTACATTGACACTCAATGCCTCTCCTGATTCAGGCCCTCTGATTCAAACCACCCCTTTTTATTTTTCTCACTCCTACTAGGGAATGGCCTGTTAGAAACCCTTACATAGCGCACCACCCCGCGATGTTTTTCAGAAACCTATCCTACATTGCCACTGCATGTTTCCTGACCTCCCCATACTGACCACCCCGTGGTGCTTTTCTCCATTTTATATTGCTACTCACTGCCTTTGCTAATTCAGGCCCTCCGATTCACAGCACCCCGTGATGTTTTTCTCTTTCCTACTAGGGAATGGACTGTTAGAAACCCTTACAATGCGCACCACCCAGCGATGTTTTTCAGAAAACTATCCTACATTACCACTGCATGTTTCCTGACCTCCCCATGCTGACCACCCTGTGGTGCTTTTCCCCATCCTGCATTGCAACTCAATGCCTCTCCTAATTAAGGGCCTACGATTCACACCACCCCATGACATTTTTTTTCACTCCTACTTCTGAATGGCCTGTTAGAAAGCCTTACAATGCGAACCAACCCACGATGTTTTTCAGAAACCTATCTTACATTGCCACTGCATGATTCCTGACGTCCCCATGTTGACCACCACGTGGTGCTTTTCTCCATTCTTCATTGCCACTCACTGTCTATCCTAATTCAGGCCCTCCGATTCACACCACCCCGTGATGTTTTTCTCACTCCTACTAGTGAATTGCCTGTTACAAACCCTTACAATGCGCACCACGCCGCAATGTTTTTCAGAAAAACTATCCTACATTGCCATTGCATGTTTCCTGACCTCCCCATACTCACCAACCCGTGGAGGTTTTCTCCATCCTACATTGCCACTAACTGTCTATCTTGATTCAGGCCTTCTAATTCACACCACCCCATGTTTTTCTCACTTCTACTAGTGAATGGCCTGTTAGAAACCCTTACAATGTGCACCAACCCGCGATGTTTTTCAGAAACCTATCCTACATTTCCACTGCATGTTTCCTGACCTGCGCATGGTGACCACCCCGTGGTGCTTTTATCCAACCTACATTGCCACTCCCTGCCTATCATAATTCAGGCCCTCCGATTCACACCACCCCGTTATATTTTTCTCACTCCTACTAGTGAATGGCCTGTTAGAAACCCTTACAATGCACACCAACCGACATTGTTTTTCAGAAACCTATCCTACATTGCCAATGCATGTTTCCTGACCTCCCCTTGCTGACCACCCCGTGGTGCTTTTCTCCATCATACATTGCCACTCACTGCCTATCCTGATTCAGGCCCTCCGATTCACACCACACCGTGATGTTTTTCTCATTCCTACTAGTGAATGGGCTGTTAGAAACCCTTACAATGCGCACCACCCCGCGATGTTTATCAGAAACCTATTCTACATTGCCACTGCATGTTTCCTTGCCTCCCCTTGCTGGCAAACCCGTTGTGCTTTTTTCCATCCTACATTGCCACTCACAGCCTATCCGAATTCAGGCCCTCCGATTCACACCACCCCGTGATGTTTTTCTCACTCCTACTTGTTAATGGCCTGTTATAAACCCTTACAATGTGCACTATTCCGCTTTTTTTCCCAGAAACCTATCCTACATTGCCACTGAATGTTTCCTCACCTCCCAATGCTGAACACCTTGTGGTTCTTTTCTCCGTCCTACATTGCCACTCAATGCCTATTCTAATTCAGTCCCTCCGATTCACACCACCCTGTGATGTTGTTCTCACTTCTACTAGTGAATGGCCTGTTAGAAACCCTTACAATGCGCACCACCCCGCGATGTTTATCAGAAACCTATTCTACATTGCCACTGCATGCTTCCTCACCTCCCTATGCTGACCACCCTGTTGTGCTTTTCTCCATGCTACATTGCCACTCAATGCCTATCCTAATTTAGGCCCTCCGATTCACACCGCCCCGTGATGTTGTTCTCACTCCTACCAGTGAATGGATTGTTAGAAACACTTACAATGCGTACCACCCAACGATGTTTATCAGAAACCTATTCTACATTGCCACTGCATGTTTCCTTGCCTCCCCATGCTGACAAACCCGTGGTTTTTTTCTCCATCCTACATTGCCACTCACAGCCTATCCTAATTCAGCCCCTACGATTCACAGCACACCATGATGATTTTTTCATCCTACTTGTGAATGGCTTGTTAGAAATTCTTATAATGCGCACCAACCCGATGTTTTTCAGAAACGTATCCTACATTGCCACTGCATGTTTTCTGACGTCCCCATGATGACCACACTGTGGTCCTTTTCTCCATTTTACGTTGCCACTCACTGCCTATCCTAATTCAGGCACTCTGATTCACACCACCCCGTGATGTTTTTCTCACTCCTACTTGTGAATTGCCTCTTAGAAACCCTTACAATGCACATAAACCGACATTGTTTTTCAGAAACCTATCCTACATTGCCAAGGCATGTTTTTTGACCTCCACATGCTGACCACCCCGTGGTGCTTTTCTGCATCGTACATTGCCACTCAATGCCTCTCCTGATTCAGGCCCTCCGATTCACACCACCCTGTGATGTTTTTCTCATTCCTACTAGTGAATGGCCTGTTAGAAAGCCTTACTATGCGCACCACACGGCGATGTCTTTCATAAACCTATCCTACATTGCCAATGCATGTTTCCTGACTCCCCATGCTGACCACCCCGTGGTGCTTTTCTCCATCCTACATAGCCACTCACTGCCTAAATTAATTCAGGCCCTACGATTCACACCTCCCCATGATGTTTTTTTCACTCCTACTAGTGAATGGCCTGTTAGAAATCCTTACAATGCGCACAACCCCGGGATGTTTTTCAAAAAAATATCCTACATTGCAATGCATGTTTCCTGACCTCCCCATGATGACTACCCCGTGGTGCTTTTCTCCAACCCACATTGCCATTCACTGCCTATCCTAATTCAGGCCCTCGGATTCACACCACCCCATGATGTTTTTCTCAATCCTACTAGTGAATGGCCTGTAATAAACCCTTACAATGCGCACCACCCCGCTTTTTTTTTCAGAAACCTATCCTACATTGCCACTGGATGTTTCATCACCTCCCAATGCTGAATACCTTGTGGTGCTTTTCTCCGTCCTACATTGCCACTCAATGCCTATCCGAATTGAGGCCTTCCGATTCACACCACCCTATGATGTTGTTCTCACTCCTACTAGTGAATGGCCTGTTAGAAACACTTACAATGCGCACCTCCCTGCGATGTTTATCAGAAACCTATTCTACATTGCCACTGCATGTTTCCTTGCCTCCCCATGCTGACAAACCCGTGGTGCTTTTCTCCATCCTACGTTGCCACTCACAGCCTATGCTAATTCAGGCCCTCCAATTCACACCACCCCGTGGTGTTTTTTTTCACTCCTACCTTTGAATGGCTTGTTAGAAATCCTTACAAAGCGCACCAAACCAAGACGTTTTTCAGAATCCTATCCTACATTGAGACTGCATGTTTCCTGACCTCCCAATGTTGAACACCCCATGGTGCTTTTCTGCATTTTTCATTGCCACTCACTGCCTATCCTAATTCAGGCTCTCCAATTCACACCACCCAGTGATGTTTTCTCACTCCTACTATTGAATGGCCTGCTACAAACCTTACAATGCACACCACCCCACGATGTTTTTCAGAAAAACTCTCCTACATTGCCATTGCATGTTTCCTGACCTCCACATGCTCACCAACCCGTGTTGCTTTTCTCGATTCTACATTGCCACTCACTGTCTATCTTGATTCAGGCCTTCCAACTCACACCACCCCGTGATGTTTTTCTCACTTCTACTAGTGAATGGCCTGTTAGAAACCCTTACAATGCGCACCACCCCGCGATGTTTTTCAGAAACCTATCCTACATTTACACTGCATGTTTCCTGACTTGCCATGGTGACCACCCCGTGGTGCTTTTCTCCATCCTACATTGCCACTCACTGCCTATCTTAATTCAGGCCCTCCGATTCACACCACCCCATGATGTTTTTCTCACTCCTACTAGTGAATGGCCTGTTAGAAACCCTTACAATGCACACCACCCTTCATTGTTTTTCAGAAACCTATCCTTCATTGCCAATGCATGTTTCCTGACCTCCTCATGCTGACTACCCCTTGGTGATTTTCTCCATCCTACATTGCCACTCAATGCCTCTCCTGATTCAGGCCCTCTGATTCAAACCACCCCGTTTTATTTTTCTCACTCCTACTAGTGAATGGCCTGTTAGAAACCCTTACATAGCGCACCACCCCGCGATGTTTTTCATAAAGCTATCCTACATTGCCACTGCATGTTTCCTGACCTCCCCATACTGACCACCCCGTGGTGCTTTTCTCCATTTTACATTGCTACTCACTGCCTTTCCTAATTCAGGCCCTCCGATTCACACCACCCCGTGATGTTTTTCTCATTCCTCCTAGTGAATGGATTGTTAGAAACCCTTACAATGTGCACCACCCAGCGATGTTTCTCAGAAACCTATTCTACATTGCCACTGCATGTTTCCCTGCCTCGCCATGCTGACAAACCCGTGGTTTTTTTCTCCATCCTACATTGCCACTCACAGCCTATCCGAATTCAGGCCCTACGATTCACACCACACCGTGATGTTTTTTTCACTCCTACTTGTGAATGGCTTGTTAGAAATCCTTAAAATGCGCACCACCCTGCGATGTTTTTCAGAAAACTATCCTACATTACCACTGCATGTTTCCTGACCTCCCAATGCTGACCACCCTGTGGTGCTTTTCCCCATCCTGCATTGCAACTCAATGCCTCTCCTAATTAAGGGCCTACGATTCACACCACCCCATGACATTTTTTTTCACTCCTACTTTTTAATGGCCTGGTAGAAAGCCTTACAATGCACACCAACGCACGATGTTTTTCAGAAACCTATCCTACATTGCCACTGCATGTTTCCTGACCTCCCCATGTTGACCACCCCATGGTGCTTTTCTCCATTCTTCATTGCCACTCTCTGTCTATCCTAATTCAGGCCCTCCGATTCACACCACCCCGTGATGTTTTTCTCACTCCTACTAGTGAATGGCCTGTTAGAAACCCTTACAATGCGCACCACGCCGCGATGTTTTTTAGAAAAACTATCCTACATTGCCATTGCATGTTTCCTGATCTCCCCATGATCACCAACCCGTGGAGGTTTTCTCCATCCTACATTGCCACTAACTGTCTATCTTGATTCAGGCCTTCTAATTCACACCACCCCGTGATGTTTTTCTCACTTCTACTAGTGAATGGCCTGTTAGAAACCCTTACAATGCGCACCATCCAGCGATGTTTTTCAGAAACCTATCCTACATTTCCACTGCATGTTTCCTGACCTGCGCATGGTGACCACCCCGTGGTGATTTTATCCAACCTACATTGCCACTCACTGCCTATCATAATTCAGGCCCTCCGATTCACACCACCCCGTTTTATTTTTCTCACTCCTGCTAGTGAATGGCCTGTTAGAAACCCTTACAATGCACACCAGCCGACATTGTTTTTCAGAAACCTATCCTACATTGCCAATGCATGTTTCCTGACCTCCCCTTGCTGACCACCCCGTGGTGCTTTTCTCCATCTTACATTGCCACTCACTGCCTATCCTGATTCAGGCCCTCCGATTCACACCACCCCGTGATGTTTTTCTCATTCCTACTAGTGAATGGGCTGTTAGAAACCCTTACAATGCGCACCACCCCGCGATGTTATTCAGAAACCTATTCTACATTGCCAATGCATATTTCCTTGCCTCCCCTTGCTGACAAACCCGTTGTGCTTTTTTCCATCCTACATTGCCACTCACAGCCTATCCGAATTCAGGCCCTCCGATTCACACCACCCCGTGATGTTTTTCTCACTCCTACTAGTGAATGGCCTGTTATAAACCCTTACAATGCGCACTACCCTGCTTTTTTTTCCAGAAACCTATCCTACATTGCCACTGGATGTTTCCTCACCTCCCAATGCTGAACACCTTGTGGTGCTTTTCTCCGTCCTACATTGCCACTCAATGCCTATTCTAATTCAGTCCCTCCGATTCACACCACCCTGTGATGTTGTTCTCACTCCTACTAGTGAATGGCCTGTTAGAAACACTTACATTGTACACCAGCCTGCGATGTTTATCAGAAACCTATTCTACATTGCCACTGCATGTTTCCTTGCCTCCCCATGCTGACAAACCCGTGGTGCTTTTCTCCGTCCTACGTTGCCCCTCACAGCCTATGCTAATTCAGGCCCTCCGATTCACACCACCCAGTGATGTTTTTGCACTCCTACTTGTGAATGGCTTGTTAGAAAGCCTTACAAAGCGCACCAAACCAAGACGTTTTTCAGAATCCTATCCTACATTGAGACTGCATGTTTCCTGACCTCCCAATGTTGAACACCCCGTGGTGCTTTTCTGCATTTTTCATTGCCACTCACTGCCTATCCTAATTCAGGCCCTCCAATTCACACCACCCAGTGATGTTTTCTCACTCCTACTATTGAATGGCCTGCTACAAACCTTACAATGCACACCACCCCACGATGTTTTTCAGAAAAACTATCCTACATTGCCATTGCATGTTTCCTGACCTCCACATGCTCACCAACCCGTGTTGCTTTTCTCGATTCTACATTGCCACTCACTGTCTATCTTGATTCAGGCCTTCCAATTCACACCAGCCCATGATGTTTTTCTCTCTTCTACTAGTGAATGGCCTGTTAGAAACCCTTACAATGCGCACCACCCCGCGATGTTTTTCAGAAACCTATCCTACATTTACACTGCATGTTTCCTGACTTGCCATGGTGACCACCCCGTGGTGCTTTTCTCCATCCTACATTGCCACTCACTGCCTATCTTAATTCAGGCCCTCCGATTCACACCACCCCATGATGTTTTTCTCACTCCTACTAGTGAATGGCCTGTTAGAAACCCTTACAATGCACACCACCCTTCATTGTTTTTCAGAAACCTATCCTTCATTGCCAATGCATGTTTCCTGACCTCCTCATGCTGACTACCCCTTGGTGCTTTTCTCCATCCTACATTGCCACTCAATGCCTCTCCTCATTCAGGCCCTCTGATTCAAACCACCCCGTTTTATTTTTCTCACTCCTACTAGTGAATGGCCTGTTAGAAACCCTTACATAGCGCACCACCCCGCGATGTTTTTCATAAAGCTATCCTACATTGCCACTGCATGTTTCCTGACCTCCCCATACTGACCACCCCGTGGTGCTTTTCTCCATTTTACATTGCTACTCACTGCCTTTCCTAATTCAGGCCCTCCGATTCACACCACCCCGTGATGTTTTTCTCATTCCTACTAGTGAATGGATTGTTAGAAACCCTTACAATGCGCACCACTCAGCGATGTTTCTCAGAAACCTATTCTACATTGCCACTGCATGTTTCCCTGCCTCGCCATGCTGACAAACCCGTGGTTTTTTTCTCCATCCTACATTGCCACTCACAGCCTATCCGAATCCAGGCCCTACGATTCACACCACACCATGATGTTTTTTTCACTCCTACTTGTGAATGGCTTGTTAGAAATCCTTAAAATTCGCACCACCCTGCGATGTTTTTCAGAAAACTATCCTACATTACCACTGCATGTTTCCTGACCTCCCAATGCTGACCACCCTGTGGTGCTTTTCCCCATCCTGCATTGCAACTCAATGCCTCTCCTAATTAAGGGCCTACGATTCACAGCACCCCATGACATTTTTTTTCACTCCTACTTTTTAATGGCCAGGTAGAAAGCCTTACAATGCGCACCAACGCACGATGTTTTTCAGAAACCTATCCTACATTGCCACTGCATGTTTCCTGACCTCCCCATGTTGACCACCCCATGGTGCTTTTCTCCATTCTTCATTGCCACTCTCTGTCTATCCTAATTCAGGCCCTCCGATTCACACCACCCCGTGATGTTTTTCTCACTCCTACTAGTGAATGGCCTGTTACAAACCCTTACAATGCGCACCACGCCGCGATGTTTTTTAGAAAAACTATCCTACATTGCCATTGCATGTTTCCTGATCTCCCCATGATCACCAATCCGTGGAGGTTTTCTCCATCCTACATTGCCACTAACTGTCTATCTTGATTCAGGCCTTCTAATTCACACCACCCCGTGATGTTTTTCTCACTTCTACTAGTGAATGGCCTGTTAGAAACCCTTACAATGCGCACCATCCAGCGATGTTTTTCAGAAACCTATCCTACATTTCCACTGCATGTTTCCTGACCTGCGCATGGTGACCACCCCGTGGTGATTTTATCCAACCTACATTGCCACTCACTGCCTATCATAATTCAGGCCCTCCGATTCACACCACCCCGTTTTATTTTTCTCACTCCTACTAGTGAATGGCCTGTTAGAAACCCTTACAATGCACACCAATCGACATTGTTTTTCAGAAACCTATCCTACATTGCCAATGCATGTTTCCTGACCTCCCCTTGCTGACCACCCCGTGGTGCTTTTCTCCATCTTACATTGCCACTCACTGCCTATCCTGATTCAGGCCCTCCAATTCACACCACCCCGTGATGTTTTTCTCATTCCTACTAGTGAATGGGCTGTTAGAAACCCTTACAATGCGCACCACCCCGCGATGTTATTCAGAAACCTATTCTACATTGCCAATGCATATTTCCTTGCCTCCCCTTGCTGACAAACCCGTTGTGCTTTTTTCCATCCTACATTGCCACTCACAGCCTATCCGAATTCAGGCCCTCCGATTCACACCACCCCGTGATGTTTTTCTCACTCCTACTAGTGAATGGCCTGTTATAAACCCTTACAATGCACACTACCCTGCTTTTTTTTCCAGAAACCTATCCTACATTGCCACTGGATGTTTCCTCACCTCCCAATGCTGAACACCTTGTGGTGCTTTTCTCCGTCCTACATTGCCACTCAATGCCTATTCTAATTCAGTCCCTCCGATTCACACCACCCTGTGATGTTGTTCTCACTCCTACTAGTGAATGGCCTGTTAGAAACACTTACATTGTACACCAGCCTGCGATGTTTATCAGAAACCTATTCTACATTGCCACTGCATGTTTCCTTGCCTCCCCATGCTGACAAAACCGTGGTGCTTTTCTCCCTCCTACGTTGCCCCTCACAGCCTATGCTAATTCAGGCCCTCCGATTCACACCACCCCGTGATGTTTTTGCACTCCTACTTGTGAATGGCTTGTTAGAAAGCCTTACAAAGCGCACCAAACCAAGACGTTTTTCAGAATCCTATCCTACATTGAGACTGCATGTTTCCTGACCTCCCAATGTTTAACACCCCGTGGTGCTTTTCTGCATTTTTCATTGCCACTCACTGCCTATCCTAATTCAGGCCCTCCGATTCACACCACTCCGTGATGTTTTTGGCACTCCTACTTGTGAATGGCTTGTTAGAAATTCTTATAATGCGCACCATCCCACGATGTTTTTCAGAAACATATCCTACATTGCCACTGCATGTTTTCTGACGTCCCCATGATGACCACACCATGGTGCTTTTCTCCATTTTACGTTGCCACTCACTGCCTATCCTAACTCAGGCACTCTGTTTCACACCACCCCGTGATGTTTTTCTCACTCCTACTAGTGAATGGCCTGTTAGAATGCTTTACAATGCGCACCACCCGGCGATGTTTTTCAGAAACCTATCCTACTTTGCCAATGCATTTTTCCTGACCTCCCCATGCTGACCACCCCGTGGTGCTTTTCTCCAACCTACATTGCCACGCACTGCCTATCCTAATTCAGGCCTCCTATTCACACCACCCCGTGATGTTTTTCTCATTCCTACTAGTGAATGGCCTGTTAGAAACCCTTGCAATGAGCACCACCTCGAGATGTTTTTGTGAAAAATATCCTACATTGCCACTGCATGTTTTCTGACCTCCCCATACTGACCACCCTGTGGTGCTTTTCTCCATCCTACATTGCAACTCAATGCCCATCCTAATTCCGGCCCACCGTTTCACACCACCCAGTGACGTTTTTCTTCACTCCTACTTCTGAAAGTCTTGTTAGAAAGCCTTACAATGCGCACCAATCCACGATGTTTTTCAGAAACCTATCCTGCATTGCCACTGCCTGTTTCCTGAGCTCCCCATGTTGACTACCCCGTGGTGCTTTTCTCCATTCTTCATTGCCACTCACTGCCTATCCTAATTCAGTCCCTCCGATTCACACCACCCGGCGATGTTTTTCTCACTCCTACTAGTGAATGGCCTGCTACAAACCCTTACAATGCGCACCACCCCGTGATATTTTTCAGAAACCTATCCTACATTTCCACTGCATGTTTCCTTACCTGCCCATGGTGACCACCCCGTGGTCCTTTTCTCCATCCTACATTGCCACTCACTGCCTATCATAATTCAGGCCCTCCCATTCACACCACCCCGTTATATTTTTCAAACTCCTACTTGTGAATGGCCTCTTAGAAACCCTTACAATGCGCACCACCCTGCTTTTATTTTCAGAAATCTATCCTACATTGCCACTGCATGTTTCCTGACCTGCCCATGGTGACCACCCCTTGGTCCTTTTCCATCCTACATTGCCATTCACTGCCTATCATAATTCAGGCCTTCCCATTCAAACCACCCCGTTATATTTTTCTAACTCCTACTTGTGAATGGCCTCTTAGAAACCCTTACAATGCACACCAACCGACATTGTTTTTCAGAAACCTATCCTACATTGGCAATGCATGTTTCCTGACCTCCCCATGCTGACCACCCCGTGGTGCTTTTCGGCATCGTACATTGCCACTCAATGCCTCTCCTGATTCAGGCCCTCTGATTCACACCACCCCGTGATGTTTTTCTCACTCCTACTAGTGAATGGCCTGTTAGAAACCCTTACAATGCACACCACCCTTCATTGTTTTTCAGAAACCTATCCTACATTGCCAATGCATGTTTCCTGACCTCCCCTTGCTGACCACCCCGTGGTGCTTTTCTCCATCTTACATTGCCACTCACTGCCTATCCTGATTCAGGCCCTCCAATTCACACCACCCCGTGATGTTTTTCTCATTCCTACTAGTGAATGGGCTGTTAGAAACCCTTACAATGCGCACCACCCCGCGATGTTATTCAGAAACCTATTCTACATTGCCAATGCATATTTCCTTGCCTCCCCTTGCTGACAAACCCGTTGTGTTTTTTTCCATCCTACATTGCCACTCACAGCCTATCCGAATTCAGGCCCTCCGATTCACACCACCCCGTGATGTTTTTCTCACTCCTACTAGTGAATGGCCTGTTATAAACCCTTACAATGCACACTACCCTGCATTTTTTTCCAGAAACCTATCCTACATTGCCACTGGATGTTTCCTCACCTCCCAATGCTGAACACCTTGTGGTGCTTTTCTCCGTCCTACATTGCCACTCAATGCCTATTCTAATTCAGTCCCTCCGATTCACACCACCCTGTGATGTTGTTCTCACTCCTACTAGTGAATGGCCTGTTAGAAACACTTACATTTTACACCAGCCTGCGATGTTTATCAGAAACGTATTCTACATTGCCACTGCATGTTTCCTTGCCTCCCCATGCTGACAAAACCGTGGTGCTTTTCTCCCTCCTACGTTGCCCCTCACAGCCTATGCTAATTCAGGCCCTCCGATTCACACCACCCCGTGATGTTTTTGCACTCCTACTTGTGAATGGCTTGTTAGAAAGCCTTACAAAGCGCACCAAACCAAGACGTTTTTCAGAATCCTATCCTACATTGAGACTGCATGTTTCCTGACCTCCCAATGTTTAACACCCCGTGGTGCTTTTCTGCATTTTTCATTGCCACTCACTGCCTATCCTAATTCAGGCCCTCCGATTCACACCACTCCGTGATGTTTTTGGCACTCCTACTTGTGAATGGCTTGTTAGAAATTCTTATAATGCGCACCATCCCACGATGTTTTTCAGAAACATATCCTACATTGCCACTGCATGTTTTCTGACGTCCCCATGATGACCACACCATGGTGCTTTTCTCCATTTTACGTTGCCACTCACTGCCTATCCTAACTCAGGCACTCTGTTTCACACCACCCCGTGATGTTTTTCTCACTCCTACTAGTGAATGGCCTGTTAGAATGCTTTACAATGCGCACCACCCGGCGATGTTTTTCAGAAACCTATCCTACTTTGCCAATGCATTTTTCCTGACCTCCCCATGCTGACCACCCCGTGGTGCTTTTCTCCAACCTACATTGCCACGCACTGCCTATCCTAATTCAGGCCTCCTATTCACACCACCCCGTGATGTTTTTCTCATTCCTACTAGTGAATGGCCTGTTAGAAACCCTTGCAATGAGCACCACCTCGAGATGTTTTTGTGAAAAATATCCTACATTGCCACTGCATGTTTTCTGACCTCCCCATACTGACCACCCTGTGGTGCTTTTCTCCATCCTACATTGCAACTCAATGCCCATCCTAATTCCGGCCCACCGTTTCACACCACCCAGTGACGTTTTTCTTCACTCCTACTTCTGAAAGTCTTGTTAGAAAGCCTTACAATGCGCACCAATCCACGATGTTTTTCAGAAACCTATCCTGCATTGCCACTGCCTGTTTCCTGAGCTCCCCATGTTGACTACCCCGTGGTGCTTTTCTCCATTCTTCATTGCCACTCACTGCCTATCCTAATTCAGTCCCTCCGATTCACACCACCCGGCGATGTTTTTCTCACTCCTACTAGTGAATGGCCTGCTACAAACCCTTACAATGCGCACCACCCCGTGATATTTTTCAGAAACCTATCCTACATTTCCACTGCATGTTTCCTTACCTGCCCATGGTGACCACCCCGTGGTCCTTTTCTCCATCCTACATTGCCACTCACTGCCTATCATAATTCAGGCCCTCCCATTCACACCACCCCGTTATATTTTTCAAACTCCTACTTGTGAATGGCCTCTTAGAAACCCTTACAATGCGCACCACCCTGCTTTTATTTTCAGAAATCTATCCTACATTGCCACTGCATGTTTCCTGACCTGCCCATGGTGACCACCCCTTGGTCCTTTTCTCCATCCTACATTGCCATTCACTGCCTATCATAATTCAGGCCTTCCCATTCAAACCACCCCGTTATATTTTTCTAACTCCTACTTGTGAATGGCCTCTTAGAAACCCTTACAATGCACACCAACCGACATTGTTTTTCAGAAACCTATCCTACATTGGCAATGCATGTTTCCTGACCTCCCCATGCTGACCACCCCGTGGTGCTTTTCGGCATCGTACATTGCCACTCAATGCCTCTCCTGATTCAGGCCCTCTGATTCACACCACCCCGTGATGTTTTTCTCACTCCTACTAGTGAATGGCCTGTTAGAAACCCTTACAATGCACACCACCCTTCATTGTTTTTCAGAAACCTATCCTACATTGCCAATGCATGTTTCCTGACCTCCCCTTGCTGACCACCCCGTGGTGCTTTTCTCCATCTTACATTGCCACTCACTGCCTATCCTGATTCAGGCCCTCCAATTCACACCACCCCGTGATGTTTTTCTCATTCCTACTAGTGAATGGGCTGTTAGAAACCCTTACAATGCGCACCACCCCGCGATGTTATTCAGAAACCTATTCTACATTGCCAATGCATATTTCCTTGCCTCCCCTTGCTGACAAACCCGTTGTGCTTTTTTCCATCCTACATTGCCACTCACAGCCTATCCGAATTCAGGCCCTCCGATTCACACCACCCCGTGATGTTTTTCTCACTCCTACTAGTGAATGGCCTGTTATAAACCCTTACAATGCACACTACCCTGCTTTTTTTTCCAGAAACCTATCCTACATTGCCACTGGATGTTTCCTCACCTCCCAATGCTGAACACCTTGTGGTGCTTTTCTCCGTCCTACATTGCCACTCAATGCCTATTCTAATTCAGTCCCTCCGATTCACACCACCCTGTGATGTTGTTCTCACTCCTACTAGTGAATGGCCTGTTAGAAACACTTACATTGTACACCAGCCTGCGATGTTTATCAGAAACCTATTCTACATTGCCACTGCATGTTTCCTTGCCTCCCCATGCTGACAAAACCGTGGTGCTTTTCTCCCTCCTACGTTGCCCCTCACAGCCTATGCTAATTCAGGCCCTCCGATTCACACCACCCCGTGATGTTTTTGCACTCCTACTTGTGAATGGCTTGTTAGAAAGCCTTACAAAGCGCACCAAACCAAGACGTTTTTCAGAATCCTATCCTACATTGAGACTGCATGTTTCCTGACCTCCCAATGTTTAACACCCCGTGGTGCTTTTCTGCATTTTTCATTGCCACTCACTGCCTATCCTAATTCAGGCCCTCCGATTCACACCACTCCGTGATGTTTTTGGCACTCCTACTTGTGAATGGCTTGTTAGAAATTCTTATAATGCGCACCATCCCACGATGTTTTTCAGAAACATATCCTACATTGCCACTGCATGTTTTCTGACGTCCCCATGATGACCACACCATGGTGCTTTTCTCCATTTTACGTTGCCACTCACTGCCTATCCTAACTCAGGCACTCTGTTTCACACCACCCCGTGATGTTTTTCTCACTCCTACTAGTGAATGGCCTGTTAGAATGCTTTACAATGCGCACCACCCGGCGATGTTTTTCAGAAACCTATCCTACTTTGCCAATGCATTTTTCCTGACCTCCCCATGCTGACCACCCCGTGGTGCTTTTCTCCAACCTACATTGCCACGCACTGCCTATCCTAATTCAGGCCTCCTATTCACACCACCCCGTGATGTTTTTCTCATTCCTACTAGTGAATGGCCTGTTAGAAACCCTTGCAATGAGCACCACCTCGAGATGTTTTTGTGAAAAATATCCTACATTGCCACTGCATGTTTTCTGACCTCCCCATACTGACCACCCTGTGGTGCTTTTCTCCATCCTACATTGCAACTCAATGCCCATCCTAATTCCGGCCCACCGTTTCACACCACCCAGTGACCTTTTTCTTCACTCCTACTTCTGAAAGTCTTGTTAGAAAGCCTTACAATGCGCACCAATCCACGATGTTTTTCAGAAACCTATCCTGCATTGCCACTGCCTGTTTCCTGAGCTCCCCATGTTGACTACCCCGTGGTGCTTTTCTCCATTCTTCATTGCCACTCACTGCCTATCCTAATTCAGTCCCTCCGATTCACACCACCCGGCGATGTTTTTCTCACTCCTACTAGTGAATGGCCTGCTACAAACCCTTACAATGCGCACCACCCCGTGATATTTTTCAGAAACCTATCCTACATTTCCACTGCATGTTTCCTTACCTGCCCATGGTGACCACCCCGTGGTCCTTTTCTCCATCCTACATTGCCACTCACTGCCTATCATAATTCAGGCCCTCCCATTCACACCACCCCGTTATATTTTTCAAACTCCTACTTGTGAATGGCCTCTTAGAAACCCTTACAATGCGCACCACCCTGCTTTTATTTTCAGAAATCTATCCTACATTGCCACTGCATGTTTCCTGACCTGCCCATGGTGACCACCCCTTGGTCCTTTTCTCCATCCTACATTGCCATTCACTGCCTATCATAATTCAGGCCTTCCCATTCAAACCACCCCGTTATATTTTTCTAACTCCTACTTGTGAATGGCCTCTTAGAAACCCTTACAATGCACACCAACCGACATTGTTTTTCAGAAACCTATCCTACATTGGCAATGCATGTTTCCTGACCTCCCCATGCTGACCACCCCGTGGTGCTTTTCGGCATCGTACATTGCCACTCAATGCCTCTCCTGATTCAGGCCCTCTGATTCACACCACCCCGTGATGTTTTTCTCACTCCTACTAGTGAATGGCCTGTTAGAAACACTTACAATGCGCACCACCACGCGATATTTTTAAGAAACCTATCCTACATTGACACTGCATGTTTCCTGACCTCCCCATGCTGACCACACCGTGGTGCTTTACTCCATTTTACGTTGCCACTCACTGCCTATCCTAATTCAGGCCCTCCGATTCACACCAACCCGTGATGTTTTTCTCATTCCTACTAGTGAATGGCCTGTTAGAAACCCTTACTATGCTCACCACACGGCGATGTTTTTCAGAAACCTATCCTACATTGCCAATGCATGTTTCCTGACTCCCCATGCTGACCACCCCGTGGTGCTTTTCTCCATCCTACATAGCCACTCACTGCCTAAATTAATTCAGGCCCTACGATTCACACCTCCCCATGATGTTTTTTTCACTCCTACTAGTGAATGGCCTGTTAGAAATCCTTACAATGCGCACAACCCTGGGATGTTTTCCAGAAAACTATCCTACATTGCAATGCATGTTTCCTGACCTCTCAATTATGACCACCCCTTGGTGCTTTTCTCCATCCCACATTGACACTCACTGCCTATCCTAATTCAGGCCCTCGGATTCACACCACCCCATGATGTTTTTCTCAATCCTACTAGTGAATGGCCTGTTATAAACCCTTACAATGCGCACCACCCCGCTTTTTTTTTCAGAAACGTATCCTTCATTGCCATTGGATGTTTCCTCACCTCCCAATTCTGAATACCTTGTGGTGCTTTTATCCGTCCTACATTGCCACTCAATGCCTATCCTAATTCAGGCCTTCCGATTCACACCACCCTGTGATGTTGTTCTCACTCCTACTAGTGAATGGCCTGTTAGAAACACTTACAATGCGCACCTCCCTGCGATGTTTATCAGAAACCTATTCTACATTGCCACTGCATGTTTCCTTGCCTCCTCATGCTGACAAACCCGTGGTGCTTTTCTCCACCTACGTTGCCACTCACAGCCTATGCTAATGCAGGTCCTCCTATTCACACCACCCCGTGATGTTTTTTTCACTCCTACTTTTGAATGGCTTGTTAGAAAGCCTTACATAGCGCCCCAAACCAAGTTGTTTTTCAGAATCCTATCCCACATTGAGACTGAATGTTTCCTGACCTTCCAATGTTGACCACCCTGTGGTGCTCTTCTCCATTCTTCATTGCCACTCACTGCCTATCCTAATTCAGGCCCTCCAATTCACACCACCCAGTGAAGTTTTTCTTACTCCTACTATTGAATGGCCTTCTACAAACATTACAATGCACACCACCCCATGATGTTTTTTAGAAAAACTATCCTACATTGCCATTGCATGTTTCCTGACCTCCACATGTTCACCCACCCGTGTTGCTTTTCTCCATTCTACATTGCCACTCACTGTCTATCTTGATTCAGGCCTTCCAATTCACACCACCCCGTGATGTTTTCCTCACTTCTACTAGTGAATGGCCTGTTAGAAACCCGTACAATGCGCACCACCCGGCGATGTTTTTCAGAAACCTATCCTACATTTCCACTGCATGTTTCCTGACTTGCACATGGTGACCACCCCGTGGTGCTTTTCTCCATCCTACATTGCCACTCACTGCCTATCTTAATTCAGGCCCTCTGATTCACACTACCCCGTGATGTTTTTCTCTCTCCTACTAGTGAATGGCCTGTTAGAAACACTTACAATGCACACCACCCTTCATTGTTTTTCAGAAACCTATCCTTCATTGCCAATGAATGTTTCCTGACCTCCCCATGCTGACTACCCCTTGGTGCTTTTCTCCATCCTACATTGCCACTCAATGCCTCACCTGATTTAGGCCCTCTGATTCAAACCACCCCGTTTTATTTTTCTCACTCCTACTAGTGAATGGCCTGTTAGAAACCGTTACAATGCGCACTACCCCGCTTTTTTTTCCAGAAAACTATCCTACATTGCCACTGGATGTTTCCTCACCTCCCAATGCTGAACACCTTGTGGTGCTTTTCTCCGTCCTACATTGCCACTCAATGCCTATTCTAATTCAGTCCCTCCGATTCACACCACCCTGTGATGTTGTTCTCACTCCTACTAATGAATGGCCTGTTAGAAACACTTACAATGCACACCACCCTGCGGTGTTTATCAGAAACCTATTCTACATTGCAACTGCATGTTTCCTTGCCTCCCCATGCTGACAAACCCCTGGTGCTTTTCTCCCTCCTACGTTGCCACTCACAGCCTATGCTAATTCAGGCCCTCTGATTCACACCACCCCGTGATGTTTTTTGCACTCCTACGTGTGAATGGCTTGTTAGAATATCTTATAATGCGCACCATCCCACGATGTTTTTCAGAAACGTATCCTACATTGCCACTACATGTTTTCTGACGTCCCCATGATGACCACACCATGGTGCTTTTCTCCATTTTACGTTGCCACTCACTGCCTATCCTAATTCAGGCACTCTGATTCACACCACCCCGTGACGTTTTTCTCACTCCTACTAGTGAATGGCCTGTTAGAATGCCTTACAATGCGCACCACCCGGCGATGTTTTTCAGAAACCTATCCTACTTTGCCCATGCATTTTTCCTGACCTCCCCATGCTGACCACCCCGTGGTGCTTTTCTCCAACCTACATTGCCACTCACTGCCTATCCTAATTCAGAACATCTGATTCACACCACCCCGTGATGTTTTTCTCATTCCTACTAGTGAATGGCCTGTTAGAAACCCTTACAGTGAGCACCACCCTGAGATGTTTTTGTGGAAAATATCCTACATTGCCACTGCATGTTTCCTGACCTCCCCATGCTGACCACATTGTGGATCTTTTCTACATCCTACATTGCAACTCAATGCCTATCCTAACTCCTGCCCACCGATTCACACCACCCAGTGACGTTTTTCTTCACTCCTACTTCTGAATGGCTTGTTAGAAAGCCTTACAGTGCGCACCAACCTACGGTGTTTTTCAGAAACCTATCCTACATTGCCACTGCATGTTTCCTGACCTCCCAATGTTGACTACCCCGTGGTGCTTTTCTCCATTATTCATTGCCACTCACTGCCTATCCTAATTCAGACCCTCCGATTCACACCACCCCGCGATGTTTTTTTCACTCCTACTAGTGAATGGCCTGCTACAAACCCCTACAATGCGCACCACCCCGCGATGTTTTTCAGAAAAACTATCCTACATTGCCATTGCATGTTTCCTGACCTTCCCATGCTCACCAACCCGTGGTGCTTTTCTCCATCCTACATTGGCTCTAACTGTCTATCTTGATTCAGGCCTTGCAATTCACACCACCCCGTGATGTTTTTCTCACTTCTACTAGTGAATGGCCTGTTAGAAACCCTTACAATGCGCACCACCCCGTGATGTTTTTCAGAAACCTATCCTACATTTCCACTGCATGTTTCCTGACCTGCCCATGGTGACCACCCCGTGGTGCTTTTCTCCATCCTACATTGCCACTCACTGCCTATCATAATTCAGGCCCTCCCATTCACACCACCCCGTTATATTTTTCTAACTCCTACTTGTGAAAGGCCTCTTAGAAACCCTTACAATGCGCACCACCCTGCATTTATTTTCAGAAATCTATCCTACATTGCCACTGCATGCTTCCTCACCTCCCTATGCTGACCACCCTGTTGTGCTTTTCTCCATGGTACATTGCCACTCAATGCCTATCCTAATTTAGGCCCTCCGATTCACACCACCCCGTGATGTTGTTCTCACTCCTACCAGTGAATGGATTGTTAGAAACACTTACAATGCGCACCACCCAGCGATGTTTATCAGAAACCTATTCTACATTGCCACTGCATGTTTCCTTGCCTCCCCATGCTGACAAACCCGTGGTTTTTTTCACCATCCTGCATTGCCACTCACAGCCTATCCTAATTCAGCCCCTACGATTCACAGCACACCATGATGATTTTTTCATCCTACTTGTGAATGGCTTGTTAGAAATCCTTAAAATGCGCACCACCCCGCGATGTTTTTTCAGAAAACTATCCTACATTGCCACTGCATGTTTCCTGACCTCAACATGCTGACCACCCTGTGGTGCTTTTCTCCATCGTACATTGCAACTCAATGCCTATCCTAATTCAGGCCCTCCGATTCACACCACACCGCGTGGTTTTTCTCACTTCTACTAGTGAATGGCTTGTTAGAAACCCTTACAATGTGCACCACCCCGCGATGTTTTTCAGAAACCTATTCTACATTTCCACTGCATGTTTCTCACTTCCCCATGCTGACCACCCCGTGGTGCTTTTCTCCATTCTTCATTGCAACTCACTGCCTATCCTAATTCACGCACTCTGATTCACCCCACCCTGCAATGTTTTTCTCACTCCTACTAGTGAATGGCCTGCTACAAACACTTACAATGCGCACCACCCCGTGATGTTTTTCAGAAAAACTATCCTACATTGCCATTGCATGTTTCCTGACCTTCCCATGCTCACCAACGCGTGGTGCTTTTCTCCATTCTACATTGCCTCTAACTGTCTATCTTGATTCAGGCCTTCCAATTCACACCACCCCGTGATGTTTTTCTCACTTCTACTAGTGGATGGCCTGTTAGAAACCCTTACAACGCGCACCACCACGCGATGTTTTTCAGAAACCTATCCTACATTTCCACTGCATGTTTCCTGACCTGCCCATGGTGACCACCCCGTGGTGCTTTTCTCCATCCTACATTGCCACTCACTGCCTATCATAATTCAGGCCCTCCCATTCACACCACCCCGTTATATTTTTCTAACTCCTACTTGTGAATGGCCTCTTAGCAACCCTTACAATGCACACCAACCGACATTGTTTTTCAGAAACCTATCCTACATTGCCAATGCATGCTTCCTCACCTCCCTTTGCTGACCACCCTATTGTGCTTTTCTCCATGCTACATTGCCACTCAATGCCTATCTTAATTTAGGCCCTCCGATTCACACCACCCCGTGATGTTGTTCTCACTCCTACCAGTGAATGGATTGTTAGAAACCCTTACAATGCGCACCACCCAGCGATGTTTATCAGAAACCTATTCTACATTGCCACTGCATGTTTCCTTGCGTCCCCATGCTGACAAACCGTGGTTTTTTTCTCCATCCTACATTGCCACTCACAGCCTATCCTAATTCAGCCCCTACGATTCATAGCACACCGTGATAATTTTTTCACTCGCACTTGTGAATGGCTTGTTAGAAATCCTTAAAATGCGCACCACTCCGCGATGTTTTTTCAGAAAACTATCCTACATTGCCACTGCATATTTCCTGACCACCCCATGCTGACCACCCTGTGGTGCTTTTCTCCATCGTACATTGCAACTCAATGCCTATCCTAATTCAGGCCCTCCGATTCACACCACCCCGTGATGTTTTTTTTCACTCCTACTTTTAAATGGCTTGTTAGAAAACCGTACAATGCGCACCAACCCACGATGTTTTTCAGAAACGTATCCTACATTGCCACTGCATGTTTTCTGACCTCCCCATGATGACCACACCGTGGTGATTTTCTCCATTTTACGTTGCCACTCACTGCCTATCCTAATTCAGGCCCTCTGATTCACACCACCCCGCGATGTTTTTCTCACTCCTACTAGTGAATGGCCTGCTACAAACCCTTACAATGCGCACCACCCCGCGATGTTTTTCAGAAAAACTATCCTACATTGCCATTGCATGTTTCCTGACCTCCCCATGCTCACCAACACGTGGTGCTTTTCTCCATCCTACATTGCCTCTAACTGTCTATCTTAATTCAGGCCTTCCAATTCACACCACCCCGTGATGTTTTTCTCACTTCTACTAGTGAATGGCCTGTTAGAAACCCTTACAATGCGCACCACCCCGCGATGTTTTTCGGAAACCTATCCTACATTTCCACTGCATGTTTCCTGACCTGCCCATGGTGACCACCCCGTGCTCCTATTCTCCATCCTACATTGCCATTCACTGCCTTTCATAATTCAGGCCCTCGCATTCAAACGACCCCGTTATATTTTTCTAACTCCTACTTGTGAATGGCCTCTTAGAAACCCTTACAATGCACACCAACTGACATTGTATTTCAGAAACCTATCCTACATTGCCAATGCATGTTTCCTGACCTCCCCATGCTGACCACCCCGTGGTGCTTTTCTGCATCGTACATTGCCACTCAATGCCTCTCCTGATTCAGGCCCTCCGATTCACACCACCCCGTGATGTTTTTCTCACTCCTACTAGTGAATGGCCTGTTAGAAACACTTACAATGCGCACCACTCCGCGATATTTTTAAGAAACCTATCCTACATTGACACTGAATGTTTCCTGACCTCCCCATGCTGACCACACCGTGGTGCTTTTCTCCATCCTACATAGCCAATCACTGCCTATCCTAATTCAGGCCCCCCAATTCACACCACCCCATGATGTTTTTCTCATTCCTACTAGTGAATGGCCTGTTAGAAACCCTTACTATGCTCATCACACGGCGATGTTTTTCAGAAACCTATCCTACATTGCCAATGCATGTTTCCTGACTCCCCATGCTGACCACCACGTGGTGCTTTTCTCCATCCTACATAGCCACTCACTGCCTAAATTAATTCAGGCCCTACGATTCACACCTCCCCATGATGTTTTTTTCACTCCTACTAGTGAATGGCCTGTTAGAAATCCTTACAATGCGCACAACCCCGGGATGTTTTTCAGAAACCTATCCTACATTGCCAATGCATGTTTCCTGACCTCCCCTTGCTGACCACCCCGTGGTGCTTTTCTCCATCTTACATTGCCACTCACTGCCTATCCTGATTCAGGCCCTCCAATTCACACCACCCCGTGATGTTTTTCTCATTCCTACTAGTGAATGGGCTGTTAGAAACCCTTACAATGCGCACCACCCCGCGATGTTATTCAGAAACCTATTCTACATTGCCAATGCATATTTCCTTGCCTCCCCTTGCTGACAAACCCGTTGTGCTTTTTTCCATCCTACATTGCCACTCACAGCCTATCCGAATTCAGGCCCTCCGATTCACACCACCCCGTGATGTTTTTCTCACTCCTACTAGTGAATGGCCTGTTATAAACCCTTACAATGCACACTACCCTGCTTTTTTTTCCAGAAACCTATCCTACATTGCCACTGGATGTTTCCTCACCTCCCAATGCTGAACACCTTGTGGTGCTTTTCTCCGTCCTACATTGCCACTCAATGCCTATTCTAATTCAGTCCCTCCGATTCACACCACCCTGTGATGTTGTTCTCACTCCTACTAGTGAATGGCCTGTTAGAAACACTTACATTGTACACCAGCCTGCGATGTTTATCAGAAACCTATTCTACATTGCCACTGCATGTTTCCTTGCCTCCCCATGCTGACAAAACCGTGGTGCTTTTCTCCCTCCTACGTTGCCCCTCACAGCCTATGCTAATTCAGGCCCTCCGATTCACACCACCCCGTGATGTTTTTGCACTCCTACTTGTGAATGGCTTGTTAGAAAGCCTTACAAAGCGCACCAAACCAAGACGTTTTTCAGAATCCTATCCTACATTGAGACTGCATGTTTCCTGACCTCCCAATGTTTAACACCCCGTGGTGCTTTTCTGCATTTTTCATTGCCACTCACTGCCTATCCTAATTCAGGCCCTCCGATTCACACCACTCCGTGATGTTTTTGGCACTCCTACTTGTGAATGGCTTGTTAGAAATTCTTATAATGCGCACCATCCCACGATGTTTTTCAGAAACATATCCTACATTGCCACTGCATGTTTTCTGACGTCCCCATGATGACCACACCATGGTGCTTTTCTCCATTTTACGTTGCCACTCACTGCCTATCCTAACTCAGGCACTCTGTTTCACACCACCCCGTGATGTTTTTCTCACTCCTACTAGTGAATGGCCTGTTAGAATGCTTTACAATGCGCACCACCCGGCGATGTTTTTCAGAAACCTATCCTACTTTGCCAATGCATTTTTCCTGACCTCCCCATGCTGACCACCCCGTGGTGCTTTTCTCCAACCTACATTGCCACGCACTGCCTATCCTAATTCAGGCCTCCTATTCACACCACCCCGTGATGTTTTTCTCATTCCTACTAGTGAATGGCCTGTTAGAAACCCTTGCAATGAGCACCACCTCGAGATGTTTTTGTGAAAAATATCCTACATTGCCACTGCATGTTTTCTGACCTCCCCATACTGACCACCCTGTGGTGCTTTTCTCCATCCTACATTGCAACTCAATGCCCATCCTAATTCCGGCCCACCGTTTCACACCACCCAGTGACGTTTTTCTTCACTCCTACTTCTGAAAGTCTTGTTAGAAAGCCTTACAATGCGCACCAATCCACGATGTTTTTCAGAAACCTATCCTGCATTGCCACTGCCTGTTTCCTGAGCTCCCCATGTTGACTACCCCGTGGTGCTTTTCTCCATTCTTCATTGCCACTCACTGCCTATCCTAATTCAGTCCCTCCGATTCACACCACCCGGCGATGTTTTTCTCACTCCTACTAGTGAATGGCCTGCTACAAACCCTTACAATGCGCACCACCCCGTGATATTTTTCAGAAACCTATCCTACATTTCCACTGCATGTTTCCTTACCTGCCCATGGTGACCACCCCGTGGTCCTTTTCTCCATCCTACATTGCCACTCACTGCCTATCATAATTCAGGCCCTCCCATTCACACCACCCCGTTATATTTTTCAAACTCCTACTTGTGAATGGCCTCTTAGAAACCCTTACAATGCGCACCACCCTGCTTTTATTTTCAGAAATCTATCCTACATTGCCACTGCATGTTTCCTGACCTGCCCATGGTGACCACCCCTTGGTCCTTTTCTCCATCCTACATTGCCATTCACTGCCTATCATAATTCAGGCCTTCCCATTCAAACCACCCCGTTATATTTTTCTAACTCCTACTTGTGAATGGCCTCTTAGAAACCCTTACAATGCACACCAACCGACATTGTTTTTCAGAAACCTATCCTACATTGGCAATGCATGTTTCCTGACCTCCCCATGCTGACCACCCCGTGGTGCTTTTCGGCATCGTACATTGCCACTCAATGCCTCTCCTGATTCAGGCCCTCTGATTCACACCACCCCGTGATGTTTTTCTCACTCCTACTAGTGAATGGCCTGTTAGAAACACTTACAATGCGCACCACCACGCGATATTTTTAAGAAACCTATCCTACATTGACACTGCATGTTTCCTGACCTCCCCATGCTGACCACACCGTGGTGCTTTACTCCATTTTACGTTGCCACTCACTGCCTATCCTAATTCAGGCCCTCCGATTCACACCAACCCGTGATGTTTTTCTCATTCCTACTAGTGAATGGCCTGTTAGAAACCCTTACTATGCTCACCACACGGCGATGTTTTTCAGAAACCTATCCTACATTGCCAATGCATGTTTCCTGACTCCCCATGCTGACCACCCCGTGGTGCTTTTCTCCATCCTACATAGCCACTCACTGCCTAAATTAATTCAGGCCCTACGATTCACACCTCCCCATGATGTTTTTTTCACTCCTACTAGTGAATGGCCTGTTAGAAATCCTTACAATGCGCACAACCCTGGGATGTTTTCCAGAAAACTATCCTACATTGCAATGCATGTTTCCTGACCTCTCAATTATGACCACCCCTTGGTGCTTTTCTCCATCCCACATTGACACTCACTGCCTATCCTAATTCAGGCCCTCGGATTCACACCACCCCATGATGTTTTTCTCAATCCTACTAGTGAATGGCCTGTTATAAACCCTTACAATGCGCACCACCCCGCTTTTTTTTTCAGAAACGTATCCTTCATTGCCATTGGATGTTTCCTCACCTCCCAATTCTGAATACCTTGTGGTGCTTTTATCCGTCCTACATTGCCACTCAATGCCTATCCTAATTCAGGCCTTCCGATTCACACCACCCTGTGATGTTGTTCTCACTCCTACTAGTGAATGGCCTGTTAGAAACACTTACAATGCGCACCTCCCTGCGATGTTTATCAGAAACCTATTCTACATTGCCACTGCATGTTTCCTTGCCTCCTCATGCTGACAAACCCGTGGTGCTTTTCTCCACCTACGTTGCCACTCACAGCCTATGCTAATGCAGGTCCTCCTATTCACACCACCCCGTGATGTTTTTTTCACTCCTACTTTTGAATGGCTTGTTAGAAAGCCTTACATAGCGCCCCAAACCAAGTTGTTTTTCAGAATCCTATCCCACATTGAGACTGAATGTTTCCTGACCTTCCAATGTTGACCACCCTGTGGTGCTCTTCTCCATTCTTCATTGCCACTCACTGCCTATCCTAATTCAGGCCCTCCAATTCACACCACCCAGTGAAGTTTTTCTTACTCCTACTATTGAATGGCCTTCTACAAACATTACAATGCACACCACCCCATGATGTTTTTTAGAAAAACTATCCTACATTGCCATTGCATGTTTCCTGACCTCCACATGTTCACCCACCCGTGTTGCTTTTCTCCATTCTACATTGCCACTCACTGTCTATCTTGATTCAGGCCTTCCAATTCACACCACCCCGTGATGTTTTCCTCACTTCTACTAGTGAATGGCCTGTTAGAAACCCGTACAATGCGCACCACCCGGCGATGTTTTTCAGAAACCTATCCTACATTTCCACTGCATGTTTCCTGACTTGCACATGGTGACCACCCCGTGGTGCTTTTCTCCATCCTACATTGCCACTCACTGCCTATCTTAATTCAGGCCCTCTGATTCACACTACCCCGTGATGTTTTTCTCTCTCCTACTAGTGAATGGCCTGTTAGAAACACTTACAATGCACACCACCCTTCATTGTTTTTCAGAAACCTATCCTTCATTGCCAATGAATGTTTCCTGACCTCCCCATGCTGACTACCCCTTGGTGCTTTTCTCCATCCTACATTGCCACTCAATGCCTCACCTGATTTAGGCCCTCTGATTCAAACCACCCCGTTTTATTTTTCTCACTCCTACTAGTGAATGGCCTGTTAGAAACCGTTACAATGCGCACTACCCCGCTTTTTTTTCCAGAAAACTATCCTACATTGCCACTGGATGTTTCCTCACCTCCCAATGCTGAACACCTTGTGGTGCTTTTCTCCGTCCTACATTGCCACTCAATGCCTATTCTAATTCAGTCCCTCCGATTCACACCACCCTGTGATGTTGTTCTCACTCCTACTAATGAATGGCCTGTTAGAAACACTTACAATGCACACCACCCTGCGGTGTTTATCAGAAACCTATTCTACATTGCAACTGCATGTTTCCTTGCCTCCCCATGCTGACAAACCCCTGGTGCTTTTCTCCCTCCTACGTTGCCACTCACAGCCTATGCTAATTCAGGCCCTCTGATTCACACCACCCCGTGATGTTTTTTGCACTCCTACGTGTGAATGGCTTGTTAGAATATCTTATAATGCGCACCATCCCACGATGTTTTTCAGAAACGTATCCTACATTGCCACTACATGTTTTCTGACGTCCCCATGATGACCACACCATGGTGCTTTTCTCCATTTTACGTTGCCACTCACTGCCTATCCTAATTCAGGCACTCTGATTCACACCACCCCGTGACGTTTTTCTCACTCCTACTAGTGAATGGCCTGTTAGAATGCCTTACAATGCGCACCACCCGGCGATGTTTTTCAGAAACCTATCCTACTTTGCCCATGCATTTTTCCTGACCTCCCCATGCTGACCACCCCGTGGTGCTTTTCTCCAACCTACATTGCCACTCACTGCCTATCCTAATTCAGAACATCTGATTCACACCACCCCGTGATGTTTTTCTCATTCCTACTAGTGAATGGCCTGTTAGAAACCCTTACAGTGAGCACCACCCTGAGATGTTTTTGTGGAAAATATCCTACATTGCCACTGCATGTTTCCTGACCTCCCCATGCTGACCACATTGTGGATCTTTTCTACATCCTACATTGCAACTCAATGCCTATCCTAACTCCTGCCCACCGATTCACACCACCCAGTGACGTTTTTCTTCACTCCTACTTCTGAATGGCTTGTTAGAAAGCCTTACAGTGCGCACCAACCTACGGTGTTTTTCAGAAACCTATCCTACATTGCCACTGCATGTTTCCTGACCTCCCAATGTTGACTACCCCGTGGTGCTTTTCTCCATTATTCATTGCCACTCACTGCCTATCCTAATTCAGACCCTCCGATTCACACCACCCCGCGATGTTTTTTTCACTCCTACTAGTGAATGGCCTGCTACAAACCCCTACAATGCGCACCACCCCGCGATGTTTTTCAGAAAAACTATCCTACATTGCCATTGCATGTTTCCTGACCTTCCCATGCTCACCAACCCGTGGTGCTTTTCTCCATCCTACATTGGCTCTAACTGTCTATCTTGATTCAGGCCTTGCAATTCACACCACCCCGTGATGTTTTTCTCACTTCTACTAGTGAATGGCCTGTTAGAAACCCTTACAATGCGCACCACCCCGTGATGTTTTTCAGAAACCTATCCTACATTTCCACTGCATGTTTCCTGACCTGCCCATGGTGACCACCCCGTGGTGCTTTTCTCCATCCTACATTGCCACTCACTGCCTATCATAATTCAGGCCCTCCCATTCACACCACCCCGTTATATTTTTCTAACTCCTACTTGTGAAAGGCCTCTTAGAAACCCTTACAATGCGCACCACCCTGCATTTATTTTCAGAAATCTATCCTACATTGCCACTGCATGCTTCCTCACCTCCCTATGCTGACCACCCTGTTGTGCTTTTCTCCATGGTACATTGCCACTCAATGCCTATCCTAATTTAGGCCCTCCGATTCACACCACCCCGTGATGTTGTTCTCACTCCTACCAGTGAATGGATTGTTAGAAACACTTACAATGCGCACCACCCAGCGATGTTTATCAGAAACCTATTCTACATTGCCACTGCATGTTTCCTTGCCTCCCCATGCTGACAAACCCGTGGTTTTTTTCACCATCCTGCATTGCCACTCACAGCCTATCCTAATTCAGCCCCTACGATTCACAGCACACCATGATGATTTTTTCATCCTACTTGTGAATGGCTTGTTAGAAATCCTTAAAATGCGCACCACCCCGCGATGTTTTTTCAGAAAACTATCCTACATTGCCACTGCATGTTTCCTGACCTCAACATGCTGACCACCCTGTGGTGCTTTTCTCCATCGTACATTGCAACTCAATGCCTATCCTAATTCAGGCCCTCCGATTCACACCACACCGCGTGGTTTTTCTCACTTCTACTAGTGAATGGCTTGTTAGAAACCCTTACAATGTGCACCACCCCGCGATGTTTTTCAGAAACCTATTCTACATTTCCACTGCATGTTTCTCACTTCCCCATGCTGACCACCCCGTGGTGCTTTTCTCCATTCTTCATTGCAACTCACTGCCTATCCTAATTCACGCACTCTGATTCACCCCACCCTGCAATGTTTTTCTCACTCCTACTAGTGAATGGCCTGCTACAAACACTTACAATGCGCACCACCCCGTGATGTTTTTCAGAAAAACTATCCTACATTGCCATTGCATGTTTCCTGACCTTCCCATGCTCACCAACGCGTGGTGCTTTTCTCCATTCTACATTGCCTCTAACTGTCTATCTTGATTCAGGCCTTCCAATTCACACCACCCCGTGATGTTTTTCTCACTTCTACTAGTGGATGGCCTGTTAGAAACCCTTACAACGCGCACCACCACGCGATGTTTTTCAGAAACCTATCCTACATTTCCACTGCATGTTTCCTGACCTGCCCATGGTGACCACCCCGTGGTGCTTTTCTCCATCCTACATTGCCACTCACTGCCTATCATAATTCAGGCCCTCCCATTCACACCACCCCGTTATATTTTTCTAACTCCTACTTGTGAATGGCCTCTTAGCAACCCTTACAATGCACACCAACCGACATTGTTTTTCAGAAACCTATCCTACATTGCCAATGCATGCTTCCTCACCTCCCTTTGCTGACCACCCTATTGTGCTTTTCTCCATGCTACATTGCCACTCAATGCCTATCTTAATTTAGGCCCTCCGATTCACACCACCCCGTGATGTTGTTCTCACTCCTACCAGTGAATGGATTGTTAGAAACCCTTACAATGCGCACCACCCAGCGATGTTTATCAGAAACCTATTCTACATTGCCACTGCATGTTTCCTTGCGTCCCCATGCTGACAAACCGTGGTTTTTTTCTCCATCCTACATTGCCACTCACAGCCTATCCTAATTCAGCCCCTACGATTCATAGCACACCGTGATAATTTTTTCACTCGCACTTGTGAATGGCTTGTTAGAAATCCTTAAAATGCGCACCACTCCGCGATGTTTTTTCAGAAAACTATCCTACATTGCCACTGCATATTTCCTGACCACCCCATGCTGACCACCCTGTGGTGCTTTTCTCCATCGTACATTGCAACTCAATGCCTATCCTAATTCAGGCCCTCCGATTCACACCACCCCGTGATGTTTTTTTTCACTCCTACTTTTAAATGGCTTGTTAGAAAACCGTACAATGCGCACCAACCCACGATGTTTTTCAGAAACGTATCCTACATTGCCACTGCATGTTTTCTGACCTCCCCATGATGACCACACCGTGGTGATTTTCTCCATTTTACGTTGCCACTCACTGCCTATCCTAATTCAGGCCCTCTGATTCACACCACCCCGCGATGTTTTTCTCACTCCTACTAGTGAATGGCCTGCTACAAACCCTTACAATGCGCACCACCCCGCGATGTTTTTCAGAAAAACTATCCTACATTGCCATTGCATGTTTCCTGACCTCCCCATGCTCACCAACACGTGGTGCTTTTCTCCATCCTACATTGCCTCTAACTGTCTATCTTAATTCAGGCCTTCCAATTCACACCACCCCGTGATGTTTTTCTCACTTCTACTAGTGAATGGCCTGTTAGAAACCCTTACAATGCGCACCACCCCGCGATGTTTTTCGGAAACCTATCCTACATTTCCACTGCATGTTTCCTGACCTGCCCATGGTGACCACCCCGTGCTCCTATTCTCCATCCTACATTGCCATTCACTGCCTTTCATAATTCAGGCCCTCGCATTCAAACGACCCCGTTATATTTTTCTAACTCCTACTTGTGAATGGCCTCTTAGAAACCCTTACAATGCACACCAACTGACATTGTATTTCAGAAACCTATCCTACATTGCCAATGCATGTTTCCTGACCTCCCCATGCTGACCACCCCGTGGTGCTTTTCTGCATCGTACATTGCCACTCAATGCCTCTCCTGATTCAGGCCCTCCGATTCACACCACCCCGTGATGTTTTTCTCACTCCTACTAGTGAATGGCCTGTTAGAAACACTTACAATGCGCACCACTCCGCGATATTTTTAAGAAACCTATCCTACATTGACACTGAATGTTTCCTGACCTCCCCATGCTGACCACACCGTGGTGCTTTTCTCCATCCTACATAGCCAATCACTGCCTATCCTAATTCAGGCCCCCCAATTCACACCACCCCATGATGTTTTTCTCATTCCTACTAGTGAATGGCCTGTTAGAAACCCTTACTATGCTCATCACACGGCGATGTTTTTCAGAAACCTATCCTACATTGCCAATGCATGTTTCCTGACTCCCCATGCTGACCACCACGTGGTGCTTTTCTCCATCCTACATAGCCACTCACTGCCTAAATTAATTCAGGCCCTACGATTCACACCTCCCCATGATGTTTTTTTCACTCCTACTAGTGAATGGCCTGTTAGAAATCCTTACAATGCGCACAACCCCGGGATGTTTTTCAGAAAACTATCCTACATTGCCTGCATGTTTCCTGACCTCCCCATGATGACCACCCCGTGTTGCTTTTCTCCATCCCACATTGCCATTCACTGCCTATCCTAATTCAGGCCCTCGGATTCACACCACCCCATGATGTTTTTCTCAATCCTACTAGTGAATAGCCTGTTATAAACCCTTACAATGCGCACCACCCCGCTTTTTTTTTCAGAAACCTACCCTACATTGCCACTGGATGTTTCCTCACCTCCCAATGCTGAATACCTTGTGGTGCTTTTCTCCGTCCTACATTGCCACTCAAAGCCTATCCGAATTCAGGCCTTTCGATTCACACCACCCTGTGATGTTGTTCTCACTCCTACTAGTGAATGGCCTGTTAGAAACACTTACAATGAGCACCTCCCTGCGATGTTTATCAGAAACCTATTCTACATTGCCACTGCATGTTTCCTTGCATCCCCATGCTGACAAACCCTTGGTGCTTTTCTCCATCCTATGTTGCCACTCACAGCCTATGCTAATTCAGGCCCTCCGATTCACACCACCCCGTGATGTTTTTTTCACTCCTACTTTGGATTGGCTTGTAAGAAAGCCTTACAAAGCGCACCAAACCAAGACGTTTTTCAGAATCCTATCCTACATTGAGACTGCATGTTTCCTGACCTCCCAATGTTGACCACCCCGTGGTGCTTTTCTCCATTTTTCATTGCCACTCACTGCCTATCCTAATTCAGGCCCTCCAATTCACACCACCCAGTGATGTTTTCTCACTCCTACTATTGAATGGCCTGCTACAAACTTTACAATGCACACCACCCCAAGATGTTTTTCAGAAAAACTATCCTACATTGCCATTGCATGTTTCCTGACCTCCACATGCTCACCAACCCGTGTTGCTTTTCTCGATTCTACATTGCCACTCACTGTCTATCTTGATTCAGGCCCTCTGATTCAAACCACCCCGTTTTATTTTTCTCACTCCTACTAGGGAATGGCCTGTTAGAAACCCTTACATAGCGCACCACCCCGCGATGTTTTTCAGAAACCTATCCTACATTGCCACTGCATGTTTCCTGACCTCCCCATACTGACCACCCCGTGGTGCTTTTCTCCATTTTATATTGCTACTCACTGCCTTTCCTAATTCAGGCCCACCGATTCACACCACCCCGTGATGTTTTTCTCATTCCTACTAGTGAATGGATTGTTAGAAACACTTACAATGCGCACCACCCAGCGATGTTTTTCAGAAAACTATCCTACATTACCACTGCATGTTTCCTGACCTCCCCATGCTGACCACCCTGTGGTGCTTTTCCCCATCCTGCATTGCAACTCAATGCCTCTCCTAATTAAGGGCCTACGATTCACACCACCCCATGACATTTTTTTTCACTCCTACTTCTGAATGGCCTGTTAGAAAGCCTTAAAATGCGAACCAACCCACGATGTTTTTCAGAAACCTATCCTACATTGCCACTGCATGATTCCTGACCTCCCCATGTTGACCACCACGTGGTGCTTTTCTCCATTCTTCATTGCCACTCAATGTCTATCCTAATTCAGGCCCTCCGATTCACACCACCCCGTGATGTTTTTCTCACTCCTACTAGTGAATGGCCTTTTACAAACCCTTACAATGCGCACCACGCCGCGATGTTTTTCAGAAAAACTATCCTACATTGCCATTGCATGTTTCCTGACCTCCCCATGCTCACCAACCCGTGGAGGTTTTCTCCATCCTACATTGCCACTAACTGTCTATCTTGATTCAGGCCTTCTAATTCACACCAGCCCATGATGTTTTTCTCACTTCTACTAGTGAATGGCCTGTTAGAAACCCTTACAATGCGCACCACCCCGCGATGTTTTTCAGAAACCTATCCTACATTTACACTGCATGTTTCCTGACTTGCCATGGTGACCACCCCGTGGTGCTTTTCTCCATCCTACATTGCCACTCACTGCCTATCTTAATTCAGGCCCTCCGATTCACACCACCCCATGATGTTTTTCTCACTCCTACTAGTGAATTGCCTGTTAGAAACCCTTACAATGCACACCACCATTCATTGTTTTTCAGAAACCTATCCTTCATTGCCAATGCATGTTTCCTGACCTCCTCATGCTGACTACCCCTTGGTGCTTTTCTCCATCCTACATTGCCACTCAATGTCTCTCCTGATTCAGGCCCTCTGATTCAAACCACCCCTTTTTATTTTTCTCACTCCTACTAGGGAATGGCCTGTTAGAAACCCTTACATAGCGCACCACCCCGCGATGTTTTTCAGAAACCTATCCTACATTGCCACTGCATGTTTCCTGACCTCCCCATACTGACCACCCCGTGGTGCTTTTCTCCATTTTATATTGCTACTCACTGCCTTTGCTAATTCAGGCCCTCCGATTCACAGCACCCCGTGATGTTTTTCTCATTCCTACTAGTGAATGGATTGTTAGAAACCCTTATAATGCGCACCACCCAGCGATGTTTTTCAGAAAACTATCCTACATTACCACTGCATGTTTCCTGACCTCCCCATGCTGACCACCCTGTGGTGCTTTTCCCCATCCTGCATTGCAACTCAATGCCTCTCCTAATTAAGGGCCTACGATTCACACCACCCCATGACATTTTTTTTCACTCCTACTTCTGAATGGCCTGTTAGAAAGCCTTACAATGCGAACCAACCCACGATGTTTTTCAGAAACCTATCCTACATTGCCACTGCATGATTCCTGACCTCCCCATGTTGACCACCACGTGGTGCTTTTCTCCATTCTTCATTGCCACTCACTGTCTATCCTAATTCAGGCCCTCCGATTCACACCACCCCGTGATGTTTTTCTCACTCCTACTAGTGAATGGCCTGTTACAAACCCTTACAATGCGCACCACGCCGCGATGTTTTTCAGAAAATCTATCCTACATTGCCATTGCATGTTTCCTGACCTCCCCATGCTCACCAACCCGTGGAGGTTTTCTCCATCCTACATTGCCACTAACTGTCTATCTTGATTCAGGCCTTCTAATTCACACCAGCCCATGATGTTTTTCTCACTTCTACTAGTGAATGGCCTGTTAGAAACCCTTACAATACACACCACCCCGCGATGTTTTTCAGAAACCTATCCTACATTTACAATGCATGTTTCCTGACTTGCCATGGTGACCACCCCGTGGTGCTTTTCTCCATCCTACATCGCCACTCACTGCCTATCTTAATTCAGGCCCTCCGATTCACACCACCCAATGATGTTTTTCTCACTCCTACTAGTGAATGGCCTGTTAGAAACCCTTACAATGCACACCACCATTCATTGTTTTTCAGAAACCTATCCTTCATTGCCAATGCATGTTTCCTGACCTCCTCATGCTGACTACCCCTTGGTGCTTTTCTCCATCCTACATTGCCACTCAATGTCTCTCCTGATTCAGGCCCTCTGATTCAAACCACCCCTTTTTATTTTTCTCACTCCTACTAGGGAATGGCCTGTTAGAAACCCTTACATAGCGCACCACCCCGCAATGTTTTTCAGAAACCTATCCTACATTGCCACTGCATGTTTCCTGACCTCCCCATACTGACCACCGCGTGGTGCTTTTCTCCATTTTATATTGCTACTCACTGCCTTTGCTAATTCAGGCCCTCCGATTCACAGCACCCCGTGATGTATTTCTCATTCCTACTAGTGAATGGATTGTTAGAAACCCTTACAATGCGCACCACCCAGCGATGTTTTTCAGAAAACTATCCTACATTACCACTGCATGTTTCCTGACCTCCCCATGCTGACCACCCTGTGGTGCTTTTCCCCATCCTGCATTGCAACTCAATGCCTCTCCTAATTAAGGGCCTACGATTCACACCACCCCATGACATTTTTTTTCACTCCTACTTCTGAATGGCCTGTTAGAAAGCCTTACAATGCGAACCAACCCACGATGTTTTTCAGAAACCTATCCTACATTGCCACTGCATGATTCCTGACCTCCCCATGTTGACCACCACGTGGTGCTTTTCTCCATTCTTCATTGCCACTCACTGTCTATCCTAATTCAGGCCCTCCGATTCACAGCACCCCGTGATGTTTTTCTCACTCCTACTAGTGAATGGCCTGTTACAAACCCTTACAATGCGCACCACGCCGCAATGTTTTTCAGAAAAACTATCCTACATTGCCATTGCATGTTTCCTGACCTCCCCATGCTCACCAACCCGTGGAGGTTTTCTCCATCCTACATTGCCACTAACTGTCTATCTTGATTCAGGCCTTCTAATTCACACCAGCCCATGATGTTTTTCTCACTTCTACTAGTGAATGGCCTGTTAGAAACCCTTACAATGCGCACCAACCCGCGATGTTTTTCAGAAACCTATCCTACATTTCCACTGCATGTTTCCTGACCTGCGCATGGTGACCACCCCGTGGTGCTTTTATCCAACCTACATTGCCAATCCCTGCCTATCATAATTCAGGCCCTCCAATTCACACCACCCCGTTATATTTTTCTCACTCCTACTCGGGAATGGCCTGTTAGAAACCCTTACAATGCACACCAACCGACATTGTTTTTCAGAAACCTATCCTACATTGCCAATGCATGTTTCCTGACCTCCCCTTGCTGACCACCCCGTGGTGCTTTTCTCCATCATACATTGCCACTCACTGCCTATCCTGATTCAGGCCCTCCGATTCACACCACACCGTGCTGTTTTTCTCATTCCTACTAGTGAATGGGCTGTTAGAAACCCTTACAGTGCGCACCACCCTGCGATGTTTATCAGAAACCTATTCTACATTGCCACTGCATGTTTCCTTGCCTCCCCTTGCTGGCAAACCCGTTGTGCTTTTTTCCATCCTACATTGCAACTCACAGCCTATCCGAATTCAGGCCCTCCGATTCACACCACCCCGTGATGTTTTTCTCACTCCTACTTGTGAATGGCCTGTTATAAACCCTTACAATGTGCACTATTCCGCTTTTTTTTCCAGAAACCTATCCTACATTGCCACTGAATGTTTCCTCACCTCCCAATGCTGAACACCTTGTGGTACTTTTCTCCGTCCTACATTGCCACTCAATGCCTATTCTAATTCAGTCCCTCCGATTCACACCACCCTGTGATGTTGTTCTCACTCCTACTAGTGAATGGCCTGTTAGAAACCCTTACAATGCGCACCACCCCGCGATGTTTATCAGAAACCTATTCTACATTGCCACTGCATGCTTCCTCACCTCCCTATGCTGACCACCCTGTTGTGCTTTTCTCCATGCTACATTGCCACTCAATGCCTATCCTAATTTAGGCCCTCCGATTCACACCACCCCGTGATGTTGTTCTCACTCCTACCAGTGAATGGATTGTTAGAAACACTTACAATGCGCACCACCCAACGATGTTTATCAGAAACCTATTCTACATTGCCACTGCATGTTTCCTTGCCTCCCCATGCTGACAAACCCGTGGTTTTTTTCTCCATCCTACATTGCCACTCACAGCCTATCCTAATTCAGCCCTACGATTCACAGCACACCATGATGATTTTTTCATCCTACTTGTGAATGGCTTGTTAGAAATTCTTATAATGCGCACCAACCCGATGTTTTTCAGAAACGTATCCTACATTGCCACTGCATGTTTTCTGACGTCCCCATGATGACCACACTGTGGTGCTTTTCTCCATTTTACGTTGCCACTCACTGCCTATCCTAATTCAGGCACTCTGATTCACACCACCCCGTGATGTTTTTCTCACTCCTACTAGTGAATGGCCTGTTAGAATGCCTTACAATGCGCACCACACGGCGATGTTTTTCAGAAACCTATCCAACTTTGCCAATGCATTTCTCCTAACCTCCCCATGCTGACCACTCCGTGGTGCTTTTCTCCATCCTGCATTGCAACTCAATGCCTCTCCTAATTCAGAACATCTGATTCACACAACCCCGTGATGTTTTTCTCATTCCTACTAGTGAATGGCCTGCTACAAACCCTTACAATGCGCACCACCCCGCGATGTTTTTCAGAAATCTATCCTACATTTCCAGTGCATGTTTCCTGACCTGCCCATGGTGACCACCCCGTGGTCCTTTTCTCCATCCTACATTGCCACTCACTGCCTATCATAATTCCGGCCTTCCCATTCAAACCACCCCGTTATATTTTTCTAACTCCTACTTGTGAATGGCCTCTTAGAAACCCTTACAATGCACATAAACCGACATTGTTTTTCAGAAACCTATCCTACATTGCCAATGCATGTTTCCTGACCTCCACATGCTGACCACCCCGTGGTGCTTTTCTGCATCGTACATTGCCACTCAATGCCTCTCCTGATTCAGGCCCTCCGATTCACAGCACCCTGTGATGTTTTTCTCATTCCTACTAGTGAATGGCCTGTTAGAAAGCCTTAATATGCGCACCACACGGCGATGTTTTTCAGAAACCTATCCTACATTGCCAATGCATGTTTCCTGACTCCCCATGCTGAGCACCCCATGGTGCTTTTCTCCATCCTACATAGCCACTCACTGCCTAAATTAATTCAGGCCCTACGATTCACACCTCCCCAATGTGTTTTTTTCACTCCTACTAGTGAATGGCCTGTTAGAAATCCTTACAATGCGCACAACCCCGGGATGTTTTTCAGAAAACTATCCTACATTGCAATGCATGTTTCCTGACCTCCCCATGATGACTACCCCGTGGTGATTTTCTCCATCCCACATTGCCATTCACTGCTTATCCTAATTCAGGCCCTCGGATTCACACCACCCCATGATGTTTTTCTCAATCCTACTAGTGAATGGCCTGTAATAAACCCTTACAATGCGCACCACCCCGCTTTTTTTTTCAGAAACCTATCCTACATTGCCACTGGATGTTTCATCACCTCCCAATGCTGAATACCTTGTGGTGCTTTTCTCCGTCCTACATTGTCACTCAATGCCTATCCGAATTGAGGCCTTCCGATTCACACCACCCTGTGATGTTGTTCTCACTCCTACTAGTGAATGGCCTGTTAGAAACACTTACAATGCGCACCTCCCTGCGATGTTTATCAGAAACCTATTCTACATTGCCACTGCATGTTTCCTTGCCTCCTCATGCTGACAAACCCGTGGTGCTTTTCTCCACCTACGTTGCCACTCACAGCCTATGCTAATGCAGGTCCTCCGATTCACACCACCCCGTGATGATTTTTTCACTCCTACTTTTGAATGGCTTGTTAGAAAGCCTTACATAGCGCCCCAAACCAAGTCGTTTTTCAGAATCCTATTCCACATTGAGACTGAATGTTTCCTGACCTTCCAATGTTGACCACCCTGTGGTGCTCTTCTCCATTCTTCATTGCCACTCACTGCCTATCCTAATTCAGGCCCTCCAATTCACACCACCCAGTGAAGTTTTTCTTACTCCTACTATTGAATGGCCTTCTACAAACATTACAATGCACACCACCCCATGATGTTTTTCAGAAAAACTATCCTACATTGCCATTGCATGTTTCCTGACCTCCACATGTTCACCCACCCGTGTTGCTTTTCTCCATTCTACATTGCCACTCACTGTCTATCTTGATTCAGGCCTTCCAATTCACACCACCCCGTGATGTTTTTCTCACTTCTACTAGTGAATGGCCTGTTAGAAACCCGTACAATGCGCACCACCCGGCGATGTTTTTCAGAAACCTATCCTACATTTCCACTGCATGTTTCCTGACTTGCACATGGTGACCACCCCGTGGTGCTTTTCTCCATCCTACATTGCCACTCACTGCCTATCTTAATTCAGGCCCTCTGATTCACACTACCCCGTGATGTTTTTCTCTCTCCTACTAGTGAATGGCCTGTTAGAAACACTTACAATGCACACCACCCTTCATTGTTTTTCAGAAACCTATCCTTCATTGCCAATGAATGTTTCCTGACCTCCCCATGCTGACTACCCGTTGGTGCTTTTCTCCATCCTACATTGCCACTCAATGCCTCACCTGATTTAGGCCCTCTGATTCAAACCACCCCGTTTTATTTTTCTCACTCCTACTAGTGAATGGCCTGTTAGAAACCGTTACAATGCGCACTACCCCGCTTTTTTTTCCAGAAACCTATCCTACATTGCCACTGGATATTTCCTCACCTCCCAATGCTGAACACCTTGTGGTGCTTTTCTCCGTCCTACATTGCCACTCAATGCCTATTCTAATTCAGTCCCTCCGATTCACACCACCCTGTGATGTTGTTCTCACTCCTACTAGTGAATGGCCTGTTAGAAACACTTACAATGCACACCACCATGCGGTGTTTATCAGAAACCTATTCTACATTGCAACTGCATGTTTCCTTGCCTCCCCATGCTGACAAACCCCTGGTGCTTTTCTCCCTCCTACGTTGCCACTCACAGCCTATGCTAATTCAGGCCCTCTGATTCACACCACCCCGTGATGTTTTTTGCACTCCTACGTGTGAATGGCTTGTTAGAATATCTTATAATGCGCACCATCCCACGATGTTTTTCAGAAACGTATCCTACATTGCCACTACATGTTTTCTGACGTCCCCATGATGACCACACCATGGTGCTTTTCTCCATTTTACGTTGCCACTCACTGCCTATCCTAATTCAGGCACTCTGATTCACACCACCCCGTGACGTTTTTCTCACTCCTACTAGTGAATGGCCTGTTAGAATGCCTTACAATGCGCACCACCCGGCGATGTTTTTCAGAAACCTATCCTACTTTGCCCATGCATTTTTCCTGACCTCCCCATGCTGACCACCCCGTGGTGCTTTTCTCCAACCTACATTGCCACTCACTGCCTATCCTAATTCAGAACATCTGATTCACACCACCCCGTGATGTTTTTCTCATTCCTACTAGTGAATGGCCTGTTAGAAACCCTTACAGTGAGCACCACCCTGAGATGTTTTTGTGGAAAATATCCTACATTGCCACTGCATGTTTCCTGACCTCCCCATGCTGACCACATTGTGGATCTTTTCTACATCCTACATTGCAACTCAATGCCTATCCTAACTCCTGCCCACCGACTCACACCACCCAGTGACGTTTTTCTTCACTCCTACTTCTGAATGGCTTGTTAGAAAGCCTTACAGTGCGCACCAACCTACGATGTTTTTCAGAAACCTATCCTACATTGCCACTGCATGTTTCCTGACCTCCCAATGTTGACTACCCCGTGGTGCTTTTCTCCATTATTCATTGCCACTCACTGCCTATCCTAATTCAGACCCTCCGATTCACACCACCCCGCGATGTTTTTTTCACTCCTACTAGTGAATGGCCTGCTACAAACCCCTACAATGCGCACCACCCCGCGATGTTTTTCAGAAAAACTATCCTACATTGCCATTGCATGTTTCCTGATCTTCCCATGCTCACCAACCCGTGGTGCTTTTCTCCATCCTACATTGGCTCTAACTGTCTATCTTGATTCAGGCCTTGCAATTCACACCACCCCGTGATGTTTTTCTCACTTCTACTAGTGAATGGCCTGTTAGAAACCCTTACAATGCGCACCACCCCGTGATGTTTTTCAGAAACCTATCCTACATTTCCACTGCATGTTTCCTGACCTGCCCATGGTGACCACCCCGTGGTGCTTTTCTCCATCCTACATTGCCACTCACTGCCTATCATAATTCAGGCCCTCCCATTCACACCACCCCGTTATATTTTTCTAACTCCTACTTGTGAAAGGCCTCTTAGAAACCCTTACAATGCGCACCACCCTGCATTTATTTTCAGAAATCTATCCTACATTGCCACTGCATGCTTCCTCACCTCCCTATGCTGACCACCCTGTTGTGCTTTTCTCCATGGTACATTGCCACTCAATGCCTATCCTAATTTAGGCCCTCCGATTCACACCACCCCGTGATGTTGTTCTCACTCCTACCAGTGAATGGATTGTTAGAAACACTTACAATGCGCACCACCCAGCGATGTTTATCAGAAACCTATTCTACATTGCCACTGCATGTTTCCTTGCCTCCCCATGCTGACAAACCCGTGGTTTTTTTCACCATCCTGCATTGCCACTCACAGCCTATCCTAATTCAGCCCCTACGATTCACAGCACACCATGATGATTTTTTCATCCTACTTGTGAATGGCTTGTTAGAAATCCTTAAAATGCGCACCACCCCGCGATGTTTTTTCAGAAAACTATCCTACATTGCCACTGCATGTTTCCTGACCTCAACATGCTGACCACCCTGTGGTGCTTTTCTCCATCGTACATTGCAACTCAATGCCTATCCTAATTCAGGCCCTCCGATTCACACCACACCGCGTGGTTTTTCTCACTTCTACTAGTGAATGGCTTGTTAGAAACCCTTACAATGTGCACCACCCCGCGATGTTTTTCAGAAACCTATTCTACATTTCCACTGCATGTTTCTCACTTCCCCATGCTGACCACCCCGTGGTGCTTTTCTCCATTCTTCATTGCAACTCACTGCCTATCCTAATTCACGCACTCTGATTCACCCCACCCTGCAATGTTTTTCTCACTCCTACTAGTGAATGGCCTGCTACAAACACTTACAATGCGCACCACCCCGTGATGTTTTTCAGAAAAACTATCCTACATTGCCATTGCATGTTTCCTGACCTTCCCATGCTCACCAACGCGTGGTGCTTTTCTCCATTCTACATTGCCTCTAACTGTCTATCTTGATTCAGGCCTTCCAATTCACACCACCCCGTGATGTTTTTCTCACTTCTACTAGTGGATGGCCTGTTAGAAACCCTTACAACGCGCACCACCACGCGATGTTTTTCAGAAACCTATCCTACATTTCCACTGCATGTTTCCTGACCTGCCCATGGTGACCACCCCGTGGTGCTTTTCTCCATCCTACATTGCCACTCACTGCCTATCATAATTCAGGCCCTCCCATTCACACCACCCCGTTATATTTTTCTAACTCCTACTTGTGAATGGCCTCTTAGCAACCCTTACAATGCACACCAACCGACATTGTTTTTCAGAAACCTATCCTACATTGCCAATGCATGCTTCCTCACCTCCCTTTGCTGACCACCCTGTTGTGCTTTTCTCCATGCTACATTGCCACTCAATGCCTATCTTAATTTAGGCCCTCCGATTCACACCACCCCGTGATGTTGTTCTCACTCCTACCAGTGAATGGATTGTTAGAAACCCTTACAATGCGCACCACCCAGCGATGTTTATCAGAAACCTATTCTACATTGCCACTGCATGTTTCCTTGCGTCCCCATGCTGACAAACCGTGGTTTTTTTCTCCATCCTACATTGCCACTCACAGCCTATCCTAATTCAGCCCCTACGATTCATAGCACACCGTGATAATTTTTTCACTCGCACTTGTGAATGGCTTGTTAGAAATCCTTAAAATGCGCACCACTCCGCGATGTTTTTTCAGAAAACTATCCTACATTGCCACTGCATATTTCCTGACCACCCCATGCTGACCACCCTGTGGTGCTTTTCTCCATCGTACATTGCAACTCAATGCCTATCCTAATTCAGGCCCTCCGATTCACACCACCCCGTGATGTTTTTTTTCACTCCTACTTTTAAATGGCTTGTTAGAAAACCGTACAATGCGCACCAACCCACGATGTTTTTCAGAAACGTATCCTACATTGCCACTGCATGTTTTCTGACCTCCCCATGATGACCACACCGTGGTGATTTTCTCCATTTTACGTTGCCACTCACTGCCTATCCTAATTCAGGCCCTCTGATTCACACCACCCCGCGATGTTTTTCTCACTCCTACTAGTGAATGGCCTGCTACAAACCCTTACAATGCGCACCACCCCGCGATGTTTTTCAGAAAAACTATCCTACATTGCCATTGCATGTTTCCTGACCTCCCCATGCTCACCAACACGTGGTGCTTTTCTCCATCCTACATTGCCTCTAACTGTCTATCTTAATTCAGGCCTTCCAATTCACACCACCCCGTGATGTTTTTCTCACTTCTACTAGTGAATGGCCTGTTAGAAACCCTTACAATGCGCACCACCCCGCGATGTTTTTCGGAAACCTATCCTACATTTCCACTGCATGTTTCCTGACCTGCCCATGGTGACCACCCCGTGCTCCTATTCTCCATCCTACATTGCCATTCACTGCCTTTCATAATTCAGGCCCTCCCATTCAAACGACCCCGTTATATTTTTCTAACTCCTACTTGTGAATGGCCTCTTAGAAACCCTTACAATGCACACCAACTGACATTGTATTTCAGAAACCTATCCTACATTGCCAATGCATGTTTCCTGACCTCCCCATGCTGACCACCCCGTGGTGCTTTTCTGCATCGTACATTGCCACTCAATGCCTCTCCTGATTCAGGCCCTCCGATTCACACCACCCCGTGATGTTTTTCTCACTCCTACTAGTGAATGGCCTGTTAGAAACACTTACAATGCGCACCACTCCGCGATATTTTTAAGAAACCTATCCTACATTGACACTGAATGTTTCCTGACCTCCCCATGCTGACCACACCGTGGTGCTTTTCTCCATCCTACATAGCCAATCACTGCCTATCCTAATTCAGGCCCCCCAATTCACACCACCCCATGATGTTTTTCTCATTCCTACTAGTGAATGGCCTGTTAGAAACCCTTACTATGCTCATCACACGGCGATGTTTTTCAGAAACCTATCCTACATTGCCAATGCATGTTTCCTGACTCCCCATGCTGACCACCACGTGGTGCTTTTCTCCATCCTACATAGCCACTCACTGCCTAAATTAATTCAGGCCCTACGATTCACACCTCCCCATGATGTTTTTTTCACTCCTACTAGTGAATGGCCTGTTAGAAATCCTTACAATGCGCACAACCCCGGGATGTTTTTCAGAAAACTATCCTACATTGCCTGCATGTTTCCTGACCTCCCCATGATGACCACCCCGTGTTGCTTTTCTCCATCCCACATTGCCATTCACTGCCTATCCTAATTCAGGCCCTCGGATTCACACCACCCCATGATGTTTTTCTCAATCCTACTAGTGAATAGCCTGTTATAAACCCTTACAATGCGCACCACCCCGCTTTTTTTTTCAGAAACCTACCCTACATTGCCACTGGATGTTTCCTCACCTCCCAATGCTGAATACCTTGTGGTGCTTTTCTCCGTCCTACATTGCCACTCAATGCCTATCCGAATTCAGGCCTTTCGATTCACACCACCCTGTGATGTTGTTCTCACTCCTACTAGTGAATGGCCTGTTAGAAACACTTACAATGAGCACCTCCCTGCGATGTTTATCAGAAACCTATTCTACATTGCCACTGCATGTTTCCTTGCATCCCCATGCTGACAAACCCTTGGTGCTTTTCTCCATCCTATGTTGCCACTCACAGCCTATGCTAATTCAGGCCCTCCGATTCACACCACCCCGTGATGTTTTTTTCACTCCTACTTTGGATTGGCTTGTAAGAAAGCCTTACAAAGCGCACCAAACCAAGACGTTTTTCAGAATCCTATCCTACATTGAGACTGCATGTTTCCTGACCTCCCAATGTTGACCACCCCGTGGTGCTTTTCTCCATTTTTCATTGCCACTCACTGCCTATCCTAATTCAGGCCCTCCAATTCACACCACCCAGTGATGTTTTCTCACTCCTACTATTGAATGGCCTGCTACAAACTTTACAATGCACACCACCCCAAGATGTTTTTCAGAAAAACTATCCTACATTGCCATTGCATGTTTCCTGACCTCCACATGCTCACCAACCCGTGTTGCTTTTCTCGATTCTACATTGCCACTCACTGTCTATCTTGATTCAGGCCCTCTGATTCAAACCACCCCGTTTTATTTTTCTCACTCCTACTAGGGAATGGCCTGTTAGAAACCCTTACATAGCGCACCACCCCGCGATGTTTTTCAGAAACCTATCCTACATTGCCACTGCATGTTTCCTGACCTCCCCATACTGACCACCCCGTGGTGCTTTTCTCCATTTTATATTGCTACTCACTGCCTTTCCTAATTCAGGCCCACCGATTCACACCACCCCGTGATGTTTTTCTCATTCCTACTAGTGAATGGATTGTTAGAAACACTTACAATGCGCACCACCCAGCGATGTTTTTCAGAAAACTATCCTACATTGCCATTGCATGTTTCCTGACCTCCCCATGCTCACCAACCCGTGGAGGTTTTCTCCATCCTACATTGCCACTAACTGTCTATCTTGATTCAGGCCTTCTAATTCACACCAGCCCATGATGTTTTTCTCACTTCTACTAGTGAATGGCCTGTTAGAAACCCTTACAATGCGCACCACCCCGCGATGTTTTTCAGAAACCTATCCTACATTTACACTGCATGTTTCCTGACTTGCCATGGTGACCACCCCGTGGTGCTTTTCTCCATCCTACATTGCCACTCACTGCCTATCTTAATTCAGGCCCTCCGATTCACACCACCCCATGATGTTTTTCTCACTCCTACTAGTGAATTGCCTGTTAGAAACCCTTACAATGCACACCACCATTCATTGTTTTTCAGAAACCTATCCTTCATTGCCAATGCATGTTTCCTGACCTCCTCATGCTGACTACCCCTTGGTGCTTTTCTCCATCCTACATTGCCACTCAATGTCTCTCCTGATTCAGGCCCTCTGATTCAAACCACCCCTTTTTATTTTTCTCACTCCTACTAGGGAATGGCCTGTTAGAAACCCTTACATAGCGCACCACCCCGCAATGTTTTTCAGAAACCTATCCTACATTGCCACTGCATGTTTCCTGACCTCCCCATACTGACCACCCCGTGGTGCTTTTCTCCATTTTATATTGCTACTCACTGCCTTTGCTAATTCAGGCCCTCCGATTCACAGCACCCCGTGATGTTTTTCTCATTCCTACTAGTGAATGGATTATTAGAAACCCTTACAATGCGCACCACCCAGCGATGTTTTTCAGAAAACTATCCTACATTACCACTGCATGTTTCCTGACCTCCCCATGCTGACCACCCTGTGGTGCTTTTCCCCATCCTGCATTGCAACTCAATGCCTCTCCTAATTAAGGGCCTACGATTCACACCACCCCATGACATTTTTTTTCACTCCTACTTCTGAATGGCCTGTTAGAAAGCCTTACAATGCGAACCAACCCACGATGTTTTTCAGAAACCTATCCTACATTGCCACTGCATGATTCCTGACCTCCCCATGTTGACCACCACGTGGTGCTTTTCTCCATTCTTCATTGCCACTCACTGTCTATCCTAATTCAGGCCCTCCGTTTCACACCACCCCGTGATGTTTTTCTCACTCCTACTAGTGAATGGCCTGTTACAAACCCTTACAATGCGCACCACGCCGCGATGTTTTTCAGAAAAACTATCCTACATTGCCATTGCATGTTTCCTGACCTCCCCATGCTCACCAACCCGTGGAGGTTTTCTCCATCCTACATTGCCACTAACTGTCTATCTTGATTCAGGCCTTCTAATTCACACCAGCCCATGATGTTTTTCTCACTTCTACTAGTGAATGGCCTGTTAGAAACCCTTACAATACGCACCACCCCGCGATGTTTTTCAGAAACCTATCCTACATTTACAATGCATGTTTCCTGACTTGCCATGGTGACCACCCCGTGGTGCTTTTCTCCATCCTACATCGCCACTCACTGCCTATCTTAATTCAGGCCCTCCGATTCACACCACCCAATGATGTTTTTCTCACTCCTACTAGTGAATGGCCTGTTAGAAACCCTTACAATGCACACCACCATTCATTGTTTTTCAGAAACCTATCCTTCATTGCCAATGCATGTTTCCTGACCTCCTCATGCTGACTACCCCTTGGTGCTTTTCTCCATCCTACATTGCCACTCAATGTCTCTCCTGATTCAGGCCCTCTGATTCAAACCACCCCTTTTTATTTTTCTCACTCCTACTAGGGAATGGCCTGTTAGAAACCCTTACATAGCGCACCACCCCGCGATGTTTTTCAGAAACCTATCCTACATTGCCACTGCATGTTTCCTGACCTCCCCATACTGACCACCCCGTGGTGCTTTTCTCCATTTTATATTGCTACTCACTGCCTTTGCTAATTCAGGCCCTCCGATTCACAGCACCCCGTGATGTATTTCTCATTCCTACTAGTGAATGGATTGTTAGAAATCCTTTCAATGCGCACCACCCAGCGATGTTTTTCAGAAAACTATCCTACATTACCACTGCATGTTTCCTGACCTCCCCATGCTGACCACCCTGTGGTGCTTTTCCCCATCCTGCATTGCAACTCAATGCCTCTCCTAATTAAGGGCCTACGATTCACACCACCCCATGACATTTTTTTTCACTCCTACTTCTGAATGGCCTGTTAGAAAGCCTTACAATGCGAACCAACCCACGATGTTGTTCAGAAACCTATCCTACATTGCCACTGCATGATTCCTGACCTCCCCATGTTGACCACCACGTGGTGCTTTTCTCCATTCTTCATTGCCACTCACTGTCTATCCTAATTCAGGCCCTCCGATTCACAGCACCCCGTGATGTTTTTCTCACTCCTACTAGTGAATGGCCTGTTACAAACCCTTACAATGCGCACCACGCCGCAATGTTTTTCAGAAAAACTATCCTACATTGCCATTGCATGTTTCCTGACCTCCCCATGCTCACCAACCCGTGGAGGTTTTCTCCATCCTACATTGCCACTAACTGTCTATCTTGATTCAGGCCTTCTAATTCACACCAGCCCATGATGTTTTTCTCACTTCTACTAGTGAATGGCCTGTTAGAAACCCTTACAATGCGCACCAACCCGCGATGTTTTTCAGAAACCTATCCTACATTTCCACTGCATGTTTCCTGACCTGCGCATGGTGACCACCCCGTGGTGCTTTTATCCAACCTACATTGCCAATCCCTGCCTATCATAATTCAGGCCCTCCAATTCACACCACCCCGTTATATTTTTCTCACTCCTACTCGGGAATGGCCTGTTAGAAACCCTTACAATGCACACCAACCGACATTGTTTTTCAGAAACCTATCCTACATTGCCAATGCATGTTTCCTGACCTCCCCTTGCTGACCACCCCGTGGTGCTTTTCTCCATCATACATTGCGACTCACTGCCTATCCTGATTCAGGCCCTCCGATTCACACCACACCGTGATGTTTTTCTCATTCCTACTAGTGAATGGGCTGTTAGAAACCCTTACAGTGCGCACCACCCCGCGATGTTTATCAGAAACCTATTCTACATTGCCACTGCATGTTTCCTTGCCTCCCCTTGCTGGCAAACCCGTTGTGCTTTTTTCCATCCTACATTGCAACTCACAGCCTATCCGAATTCAGGCCCTCCGATTCACACCACCCCGTGATGTTTTTCTCACTCCTACTTGTGAATGGCCTGTTATAAACCCTTTCAATGTGCACTATTCCGCTTTTTTTTCCAGAAACCTATCCTACATTGCCACTGAATGTTTCCTCACCTCCCAATGCTGAACACCTTGTGGTACTTTTCTCCGTCCTACATTGCCACTCAATGCCTATTCTAATTCAGTCCCTCCGATTCACACCACCCTGTGATGTTGTTCTCACTCCTACTAGTGAATGGCCTGTTAGAAACCCTTACAATGCGCACCACCCCGCGATGTTTATCAGAAACCTATTCTACATTGCCACTGCATGCTTCCTCACCTCCCTATGCTGACCACCCTGTTGTGCTTTTCTCCATGCTACATTGCCACTCAATGCCTATCCTAATTTAGGCCCTCCGATTCACACCACCCCGTGATGTTGTTCTCACTCCTACCAGTGAATGGATTGTTAGAAACACTTACAATGCGCACCACCCAACGATGTTTATCAGAAACCTATTCTACATTGCCACTGCATGTTTCCTTGCCTCCCCATGCTGACAAACCCGTGGTTTTTTTCTCCATCCTACATTGCCACTCACAGCCTATCCTAATTCAGCCCTACGATTCACAGCACACCATGATGATTTTTTCATCCTACTTGTGAATGGCTTGTTAGAAATTCTTATAATGCGCACCAACCCGATGTTTTTCAGAAACGTATCCTACATTGCCACTGCATGTTTTCTGACGTCCCCATGATGACCACACTGTGGTGCTTTTCTCCATTTTACGTTGCCACTCACTGCCTATCCTAATTCAGGCACTCTGATTCACACCACCCCGTGATGTTTTTCTCACTCCTACTAGTGAATGGCCTGTTAGAATGCCTTACAATGCGCACCACACGGCGATGTTTTTCAGAAACCTATCCAACTTTGCCAATGCATTTCTCCTAACCTCCCCATGCTGACCACTCCGTGGTGCTTTTCTCCATCCTGCATTGCAACTCAATGCCTCTCCTAATTCAGAACATCTGATTCACACAACCCCGTGATGTTTTTCTCATTCCTACTAGTGAATGGCCTGCTACAAACCCTTACAATGCGCACCACCCCGCGATGTTTTTCAGAAATCTATCCTACATTTCCAGTGCATGTTTCCTGACCTGCCCATGGTGACCACCCCGTGGTCCTTTTCTCCATCCTACATTGCCACTCACTGCCTATCATAATTCAGGCCTTCCCATTCAAACCACCCCGTTATATTTTTCTAACTCCTACTTGTGAATGGCCTCTTAGAAACCCTTACAATGCACATAAACCGACATTGTTTTTCAGAAACCTATCCTACATTGCCAATGCATGTTTCCTGACCTCCACATGCTGACCACCCCGTGGTGCTTTTCTGCATCGTACATTGCCACTCAATGCCTCTCCTGATTCAGGCCCTCCGATTCACAGCACCCTGTGATGTTTTTCTCATTCCTACTAGTGAATGGCCTGTTAGAAAGCCTTAATATGCGCACCACACGGCGATGTTTTTCAGAAACCTATCCTACATTGCCAATGCATGTTTCCTGACTCCCCATGCTGACCACCCCGTGGTGCTTTTCTCCATCCTACATAGCCACTCACTGCCTAAATTAATTCAGGCCCTACGATTCACACCTCCCCATGATGTTTTTTTCACTCCTACTAGTGAATGGCCTGTTAGAAATCCTTACAATGCGCACAACCCCGGGATGTTTTTCAGAAAACTATCCTACATTGCAATGCATGTTTCCTGACCTCCCCATGATGACTACCCCGTGGTGATTTTCTCCATCCCACATTGCCATTCACTGCTTATCCTAATTCAGGCCCTCGGATTCACACCACCCCATGATGTTTTTCTCAATCCTACTAGTGAATGGCCTGTAATAAACCCTTACAATGCGCACCACCCCGCTTTTTTTTTCAGAAACCTATCCTACATTGCCACTGGATGTTTCATCACCTCCCAATGCTGAATACCTTGTGGTGCTTTTCTCCGTCCTACATTGTCACTCAATGCCTATCCGAATTGAGGCCTTCCGATTCACACCACCCTGTGATGTTGTTCTCACTCCTACTAGTGAATGGCCTGTTAGAAACACTTACAATGCGCACCTCCCTGCGATGTTTATCAGAAACCTATTCTACATTGCCACTGCATGTTTCCTTGCCTCCCCATGCTGACAAACCCGTGGTGCTTTTCTCCATCCTACGTTGCCACTCACAGCCTATGCTAATTCAGGCCCTCCAATTCACACCACCCCGTGGTGTTTTTTTCACTCCTACTTTTGAATGGCTTGTTAGAAAGCCTTACAAAGCGCACCAAACCAAGACGTTTTTCAGAATCCTATCCTACATTGAGACTGCATGTTTCCTGACCTCCCAATGTTGAACACCCCATGGTGCTTTTCTGCATTTTTCATTGCCACTCACTGCCTATCCTAATTCAGGCCCTCCAATTCACACCACCCAGTGATGTTTTCTCACTCCTACTATTGAATGGCCTGCTACAAACCTTACAATGCACACCACCCCACGATGTTTTTCAGAAAAACTATCCTACATTGCCATTGCATGTTTCCTGAACTCCACATGCTCACCAACCCGTGTTGCTTTTCTCGATTCTACATTGCCACTCACTATCTATCTTGATTCAGGCCTTCCAACTCACACCACCCCGTGATGTTTTTCTCACTTCTACTAGTGAATGGCCTGTTAGAAACCCTTACAATGCGCAGCACCCCGCGATGTTTTTCAGAAACCTATCCTACATTTACACTGCATGTTTCCTGACTTGCCATGGTGACCACCCCGTGGTGCTTTTCTCCATCCTACATTGCCACTCACTGCCTATCTTAATTCAGGCCCTCCGATTCACACCACCCCATGATGTTTTTCTCACTCCTACTAGTGAATGGCCTGTTAGAAACCCTTACAATGCACACCACCCTTCATTGTTTTTCAGAAACATATCCTTCATTGCCAATGCATGTTTCCTGACCTCCTCATGCTGACTACCCCTTGGTGCTTTTCTCCATCCTACATTGCCACTCAATGCCTCTCCTGATTCAGGCCTTCTGATTCAAACCACCCCGTTTTATTTTTCTCACTCCTACTAGTGAATGGCCTGTTAGAAACCCTTACATAGCGCACCACCCCGCGATGTTTTTCATAAAGCTATCCTACATTGCCACAGCATGTTTCCTGACCTCCCCATACTGACCACTCTGTGGTGCTTTTCTCCATTTTACATTGCTACTCACTGCCTTTCCTAATTCAGGCCCTCCGATTCACACCACCCCGTGATGTTTTTCTCATTCCTACTAGTGAATGGATTGTTAGAAACCCTTCCAATGCGCACCACCCAGCGATGTTTCTCAGAAACCTATTCTACATTGCCACTGCATGTTTCCCTGCCTCGCCATGCTGACAAACCCGTGGTTTTTTTCTCCATCCTACATTGCCACTCACAGCCTATCCGAATTCAGGCCCTACGATTCACACCACACCGTGATGTTTTTTTCACTCCTACTTGTGAATGGCTTGTTAGAAATCCTTAAAATGTGCACCACCCCGCGATGTTTTTCAGAAAACTATCCTACATTACCACTGCATGTTTCCTGACCTCCCCATGCTGACCACCCTGTGGTGCTTTTCCCCATCCTGCATTGCAACTCAATGCCTCTCCTAATTAAGGGCCTACGATTCACACCACCCCATGACATTTTTTTTCACTCCTACTTCTTAATGTCCTGGTAGAAAGCCTTACAATGCGCACCAACGCACGATGTTTTTCAGAAACCTATCCTACATTGCCACTGCATTTTTCCTGACCTCCCCATGTTGACCACCCCATGGTGCTTTTCTCCATTCTTCATTGCCACTCTCTGTCTATCCTAATTCAGGCCCTCCGATTCACACCACCCCGTTTTATTTTTCTCACTCCTACTAGTGAATGGCCTGTTAGAAACCCTTACAATGCACACCACCCTTCATTGTTTTTCAGAAACCTATTCTTCATTGCCAATGCATGTTTCCTGACCTCCTCATGCTGACTACCCCTTGGTGCTTTTCTCCATCCTACATTGCCACTCAATGCCTCTCCTGATTCAGGCCCTCTGATTCAAACCACCCCGTTTTATTTTTCTCACTCCTACTAGTGAATGGCCTGTTAGAAACCCTTACATAGCGCACCACCCCGCGATGTTTTTCATAAAGCTATCCTACATTGCCACTGCATGTTTCCTGACCTCCCCATACTGACCACCCCGTGGTGCTTTTCTCCATTTTACATTGCTACTCACTGCCTTTCCTAATAAAGGCCCTCCGATTCACACCACCCCGTGATGTTTTTCTCATTCCTACTAGTGAATGGATTGTTAGAAACCCTTACAATGCGCACCACCCAGCGATGTTTCTCAGAAACCTATTCTACATTGCCACTGCATGTTTCCCTGCCTCGCCATGCTGACAAACCCGTGGTTTTTTTCTCCATCCTACATTGCCACTCACAGCCTATCCGAATTCAGGCCCTACGATTCACACCACACCGTGATGTTTTTTTCACTCCTACTTGTGAATGGCTTGTTAGAAATCCTTAAAATGCGCACCACCCCGCGATGTTTTTCAGAAAACTATCCTACATTACCACTGCATGTTTCCTGACCTCCCCATGCTGACCACCCTGTGGTGCTTTTCCACATCCTGCATTGCAACTCAATGCCTCTCCTAATTAAGGGCCTACGATTCACAACACCCCATGACATTTTTTTTCACTCCTACTTCTTAATGGCCTGGTAGAAAGCCTTACAATGCGAACCAACGCACGATGTTTTTCAGAAACCTATCCTACATTGCCACTGCATGTTTCCTGACCTCCCCATGTTGACCACCCCATGGTGCTTTTCTCCATTCTTCATTGCCACTCTCTGTCTATCCTAATTCAGGCCCTCCGATTCACACCACCCCGTGATGTTTTTCTCACTCCTACTAGTGAATGGCCTGTTACAAACCCTTACAATGCGCACCACGCCGCGATGTTTTTTAGAAAAACTATCCTACATTTCCACTGCATGTTTCCTGACCTGCGCATGGTGACCACCCCGTGGTGCTTTTCTCCATCCTACATTGCCACTCACTGCCTATCATAATTCAGGCCCTCCGATTCACACCACCCCGTTATATTTTTCTCACTCCTACTAGTGAATGGCCTGTTAGAAACCCTTACAATGCACACCAACCGACATTGTTTTTCAGAAACCTATCCTTCATTGCCACTGGATGTTTCCTCACCTCCCAATGCTGAACACCTTGTGGTGCTTTTCTCCGTCCTACATTGCCACTCAATGCCTATTCTAATTCAGTCCCTCCGATTCACACCACCCTGTGATGTTGTTCTCACTCCTACTAGTGAATGGCCTGTTAGAAACACTTACAATGCACACCACCCTGCGATGTTTATCAGAAACCTATTCTACATTGCCACTGCATGTTTCCTTGCCTCCCCATGCTGACAAACCCGTGGTGCTTTTCTCCCTGCTATGTTGTCCCTCACAGCCTATGCTAATTCAGGCCCTCCGATTCACACCACCCCGTGATGTTTTTTGCACTCCTACTTGTGAATGGCTTGTTAGAAATTCTTCTAATGCGCACCATCCCACGATGTTTTTCAGAAATGTATCCTACATTGCCACTGCATGTTTTCTGGCGTCCCCATGATGACCACACCATGGGGCTTTTCTCCATTTTACGTTGCCACTCACTGCCTATCCTAATTCAGGCACTCTGATTCACACCACCCTGTGATGTTTTTCTCACTCCTACTAGAGAATGGCCTGTTAGAATGCCTTACAATGCGCACCACCCGGCGATGTTTTTCAGAAACCTATCCTACTTTGCCAATGCATTTTTCCTGACCTCCCCATGCTGACCACCCTGTGGATCTTTTCTCCATCCTACATTGCAACTCAATGCCTATCCTAATTCCGGCCCACCGATTCACACCACCCAGTGACGTTTTTCTTCGCTCCTACTTCTGAATGGCTTGTTAGAAAGCCTTACAGTGCGCACCAACCTACGATGTTTTTCAGAAACCTATCCTACATTGCCACTGCATGTTTCCTGACCTCCCCATGTTGACTACCCCGTGGTGCTTTTCTCCATTCTTCATTGCCACTCACTGCCTATCCTAATTCAGACCCTCCGATTCACACCACCCCGCAATGTTTTTCTCACTCCTACTAGTGAATGGCCTGCTGCAAAGCCTTACAATGCGCACCACCCCACGATGTTTTTCAGAAAAACTATCCTACATTGCCATTGCATGTTTCCTGACCTCCCCATGCTCACCAACACGTGGTGCTTTTCTCCATCCTACATTGCCTCTAATTGTCTATCTTGATTCAGGCCTTCCAATTCACACCACCCCGTGATGTTTTTCTCACTTCTACTAGTGAATGGCCTGTTAGAAACCATTACAATGCGCACCACCCCGCGATGTTTTTCAGGAACCTATCCTACATTTCCACTGAATGTTTCCTGACCTGCCCATGGTGACCACCCCGTGGTCCTTTTCTCCATCCTACATTGCCACTCACTGCCTATCATAATTCAGGCCTTCCCATTCAAACCACCCCGTGATGTTTTTCTAACTCCTACTTGTGAATGGCCTCTTAGAAACCCTTACAATGCACACCAACCGACATTGTTTTTCAGAAACCTATCCTACATTGGCAATGCATGTTTCCTGACCTCCCCATGCTGACCCCCCGTGGTGCTTTTCGGCGTCGTACATTGCCACTCAATGCCTCTCCTGATTCAGGTCCTCCGATTCACACCACCCCGTGATGTTTTTCTCACTCCTACTAGTGAATGGCCTGTTAGAAACACTTACAATGCGCACCACCCCGCGATATTTTTAAGAAACCTATCCTACATTGATACTGCATGTTTCCTGACCTCCCTATGCTGACCACACCGTGGTGCTTTACTCCATTTTACGTTGCCACTCACTGCCTATCCTAATTCAGGCCCTCCGATTCACACCACCCCGTGATGTTTTTCTCATTCCTACTAGTGAATGGCCTGTTAGAAAGCCTTACTATGCGCACACACGGCGATGTTTTTCAGAAACCTATCCTACATTGCCAATGCATGATTCCTGACTCCCCATGCTGACCACCCCGTGGTGCTTTTCTCCATCCTACATAGCCACTCACTGCCTAAATTAATTCAGGCCCTACTATTCACGCCTCCCCATGATGTTTTTTTCACTCCTACTAGTGAATGGCCTGTTAGAAATCCTTACAATGCGCACAACCCCGGGATGTTTTCCAGAAAACTATCCTACATTGCAATGCATGTTTCCTGACCTCCCAATGATGACCACCCCTTGGTGCTTTTCTCCATCCCACATTGACACTCACTGCCTATCCTAATTCCGGCCCTCGGATTCACACCACCCCATGATGTTTTTCTCAATCCTACTAGTGAATGGCCTGTTATAAACCCTTACAATGCGCACCACCCCGCTTTTTTTTTTAAAAAACCTATCCTTCATTGCCATTGGATGTTTCCTCACCTCCCAATGCTGAATACCTTGTGGTGCTTTTATCCATCCTACATTGCCACTCAATGCCTATCCTAATTCAGGCCTTCCGATTCACACCACCCTGTGATGTTGTTCTCACTCCTACTAGTGAATGGCCTGTTAGAAACACTTACAATGCGCACCTCCATGCGATGTTTATCAGAAACCTATTCTACATTGCCACTGCATGTTTCCTTGCCTCCTCATGCTGACAAACCCGTGGTGCTTTTCTCCACCTACGTTGCCAATCACAGCCTATGCTAATGCAGGTCCTCCGATTCACACCACCCCGTGATGTTTTTTTCACTCCTACTTTTGAATGGCTTGTTAGAAAGCCTTACAAAGCGCCCCAAACCAAGACGTTTTTCAGAATCCTATCCCACATTGAGACTTACTGTTTCCTGACCTCCCAATGTTGACCACCCCGTGGTGCTTTTCTCCATTCTTCATTGCCACTCACTGCCTATCCTAATTCAGGCCCTCCAATTCACACCACCCAGTGATGTTTTTCTTACTCCTACTATTGAATGGCCTTCTACAAACCTTACAATGCACACCACCCCATGATGTTTTTCAGAAAAACTATCCTACATTGCCATTGCATGTTTCCTGACCTCCACATGTTCACCCACCCGTGTTGCTTTTCTCCATTCTACATTGCCACTCACTGTCTATCTTGATTCAGGCCTTCCAATTCACACCACCCCGTGATGTTTTTCTCCCTTCTACTAGTGAATGGCCTGTTAGAAACCCTTACAATTCGCACCACCCGGCGATGTTTTTCAGAAACCTATCCTACATGTCCACTGCATGTTTCCTGACTTGCCCATGGTGACCACCCCGTGGTGCTTTTCTCCATCCTACATTGCCACTCACTGCCTATCTTAATTCAGGCCCTCTGATTCACACCACCCCGTGATGTTTTTCTCACTTCTACTAGTGAATGGCCTGTTAGAAACCCTTACAATGCGCACCACCCCGCGATGTTTTTCGGAAACCTATCCTACATTTCCACTGCATGTTTCCTGACCTGCCCATGGTGACCACCCCGTGGTCCTTTTCTCCATCCTACATTGCCATTCACTGCCTTTCATAATTCAGGCCCTCCCATTCAAACCACCCCGTTATATTTTTCTAACTCCTACTTGTGAATGGCCTCTTAGAAACCCTTACAATGCACACCAACTGACATTGTTTTTCAGAAACCTATCCTACATTGCCAATGCATGTTTCCTGACCTCCCCATGCTGACCACCCCGTGGTGCTTTTCTGCATCGTACATTGCCACTCAATGCCTCTCCTGATTCAGGCCCTCCGATTCACACCACCCCGTGATGTTTTTCTCACTCCTACTAGTGAATGGCCTGTTAGAAACACTTACAATGCGCACCACTCCGCGATATTTTTAAGAAACCTATCCTACATTGACACTGAATGTTTCCTCACCTCCCCATGCTGACCACACCGTGTTGCTTTTCTCCATCCTACATAGCCAATCACTGCCTATCCTAATTCAGGCCCCCCAATTCACACCACCCCGTGATGTTTTTCTCATTCCTACTAGTGAATGGCCTGTTAGAAATCCTTACTATGCTCACCACACAGCGATGTTTTTCAGAAACCTATCCTACATTGCCAATGCATGTTTCCTGACTCCCCATGCTGACCACCACGTGGTGCTTTTCTCCATCCTACATAGCCACTCACTGCCTAAATTAATTCAGGCCATACGATTCACACCTCCCCATGATGTTTTTTTCACTCCTACTAGTGAATGGCCTGTTAGAAATCCTTACAATGCGCACAACCCCGGGATGTTTTTCAGAAAACTATCCTACATTGCAATGCATGTTTCCTGACCTCCCCATGATGACCACCCCGTGGTGCCTTTCTCCATCCCACATTGCCATTCACTGCCTATCCTAATTCAGGCCCTCGGATTCACACCACCCCATGATGTTTTTCTCAATCCTACTAGTGAATAGCCTGTTATAAACCCTTACAATGCGCACCACCCCGCTTTTTTTTTCAGAAACCTACCCTACATTGCCAATGGATGTTTCCTCACCTCCCAATGCTGAATACCTTGTGGTGCTTTTCTCCGTCCTACATTGCCACTCAATGCCTATCCGAATTCAGGCCTTTCGATTCACACCACCCTGTGATGTTGTTCTCACTCCTACTAGTGAATGGCCTGTTAGAAACACTTACAATGAGCACCTCCTTGCGATGTTTATCAGAAACCTATTCTACATTGCCACTGCATGTTTCCTTGCATCCCCATGCTGACAAACCCGTGGTGCTTTTCTCCATCCTATGTTGCCACTCACAGCCTATGCTAATTCAGGCCCTCCGATTCACACCACCCCGTGATGTTTTTTTCACTCCTACTTTGGATTGGCTTGTAAGAAAGCCTTACAAAGCGCACCAAACCAAGACGTTTTTCAGAAACCTATTCTACATTGCCACTGCATGTTTCCCTGCCTCGCCATGCTGACAAACCCGTGGTTTTTTTCTCCATCCTACATTGCCACTCACAGCCTATCCGAATTCAGGCCCTTCGATTCACACCACACCGTGATGTTTTTTTCACTCCTACTTGTGAATGGCTTGTTAGAAATCCTTAAAATGCGCACCACCCCGCGATGTTTTTCAGAAAACTATCCTACATTACCACTGCATGTTTCCTGACCTCCCCATGCTGACCACCGTGTGGTGCTTTTCCCCATCCTGCATTGCAACTCAATGCCTCTCCTAATTAAGGACCTACGATTCACACCACCCCATGACATTTTTTTTCACTCCTACTTCTTAATGGCCTGGTAGAAAGCCTTACAATGCGCACCAACGCACGATGTTTTTCAGAAACCTATCCTACATTGCCACTGCATGTTTCCTGACCTCCCCATGTTGACCACCCCATGGTGCTTTTCTCCATTCTTCATTGCCACTCTCTGTCTATCCTAAATCAGGCCCTCCGATTCACACCACCCCGTGATGTTTTTCTCACTCCTACTAGTGAATGGCCTGTTACAAACCCTTACAATGCGCACCACGCCGCGATGTTTTTTTAGAAAAACTATCCTACATTGCCATTGCATGTTTCCTGATCTCCCCATGATCACCAACCCGTGGAGGTTTTCTCCATCCTACATTGCCACTAACTGTGTATCTTGATTCAGGCCTTCTAATTCACACCACCCCGTGATGTTTTTCTCACTTCTACTAGTGAATGGCCTGTTAGAAACCCTTACAATGCGCACCATCCAGCGATGTTTTTCAGAAACCTATCCTACATTTCCACTGCATGTTTCCTGACCTGCGCATGGTGACCACCCCGTGGTGATTTTATCCAACCTACATTGCCACTCACTGCCTATCATAATTCAGGCCCTCCGATTCACACCACCCCGTTTTATTTTTCTCACTCCTACTAGTGAATGGCCTGTTAGAAACCCTTACAATGCACACCACCATTCATTGTTTTTCAGAAACCTATCCTTCATTGCCAATGCATGTTTCCTGACCTCCTCATGCTGACTACCCCTTGGTGCTTTTCTCCATCCTACATTGCCACTCAATGCCTCTCCTGATTCAGGCCCTCTGATTCAAACCACCCCGTTTTATTTTTCTCACTCCTACTAGTGAATGGCCTGTTAGAAACCCTTACATAGCGCACCACCCTGCGATGTTTTTCATAAAGCTATCCTACATTGCCACTGCATGTTTCCTGACCTCCCCATTCTGACCACCCCGTGGTGCTTTTCTCCATTTTACATTGCTACTCACTGCCTTTCCTAATTCAGGCCCTCCGATTCACACCACCCCGTGATGTTTTTCTCATTCCTACTAGTGAATGGATTGTTAGAAACCCTTCCAATGCGCACCACCCAGCGATGTTTCTCAGAAACCTATTCTACATTGCCACTGCATGTTTCCCTGCCTCGCCATGCTGACAAACCCGTGGTTTTTTTCTCCATCCTACATTGCCACTCACAGCCTATCCGAATTCAGGCCCTACGATTCACACCACACCGTGATGTTATTTTCACTCCTACTTGTGAATGGCTCTTTAGAAATCCTTAAAATGCGCACCACCCCGCGATGTTTTTCAGAAAACTATCCTACATTACCACTGCATGTTTCCTGACCTCCCCATGCTGACCACCCTGTGGTGCTTTTCCACATCCTGCATTGCAACTCAATGCCTCTCCTAATTAAGGGCCTACGATTCACACCACCCCATGACATTTTTTTTCACTCCTACTTCTTAATGGCCTGGTAGAAAGCCTTACAATGCGCACCAACGCACGATGTTTTTCAGAAACCTATCCCACTTTGCCACTGCATGTTTCCTGACCTCCCCATGTTGACCTCCCCACGGTGCTTTTCTCCATTCTTCATTGCCACTCTCTGTCTATCCTAATTCAGGCCCTCCGATTCACACCACCCCGTGATGTTTTTCTCACTCCTACTAGTGAATGGCCTGTTACAAACCCTTACAATGCGCACCACGCCGCGATGTTTTTTAGAAAAACTATCCTACATTGCCATTGCATGTTTCCTGACCTCCCCATGATCACCAACCCGTGGAGGTTTTCTCCATCCTACATTGCCACTAACTGTCTATCTTGATTCAGGCCTTCTAATTCACACCACCCCGTGATGTTTTTCTCACTTCTACTAGTGAATGGCCTGTTAGAAACCCTTACAATGCGCACCATCCAGCGATGTTTTTCAGAAACCTATCCTACATTTCCACTGCATGTTTCCTGACCTGCGCATGGTGAACACCCCGTGGTGCTTTTCTCCATCCTACATTGCCACTCACTGCCTATCCTAATTCAGGCCCTCCGATTCACACCACCCTGTGATGCTGTTCTCACTCCTACTAGTGAATGGCCTGTTAGAAACACTTACAATGCACACCACCCTGCGATGTTTATCAGAAACCTATTCTACATTGCCACTGCATGTTTCCTTGCCTCCCCATGCTGACAAACCCGTGGTGCTTTTCTCCCTCCTACGTTGCCCCTCACAGCCTATGCTAATTCAGGCCCTCCGATTCACACCACCCCGTGATGTTTTTTGCACTCCTACTTGTGAATGGCTTGTTAGAAAGCCTTACAAAGCGCACCAAACCAAGACGTTTTTCAGAATCCTATCCTACATTGAGACTGCATGTTTCCTGACTTCCCAATGTTGAACACCCCGTTGTGCTTTTCTGCATTTTTCATTGCCACTCACTGCCTACCCTAATTCAGGCCCTCCAATTCACACCACCCAGTGATGTTTTCTCACTCCTACTATTGAATGGCCTGCTACAAACCTTACAATGCACACCACCCCACGATGTTTTTCAGAAAAACTATCCTACATTGCCATTGCATGTTTCCTGACCTCCACATGCTCACCAACCCGTGTTGCTTTTCTCGATTCTACATTGCCACTCACTGTCTATCTTGATTCAGGCCTTCCAATTCACACCACCCCGTGATGTTTTTCTCCCTTCTACTAGTGAATGGCCTGTTAGAAATCCTTAAAATGCGCACCACCCTGCGATGTTTTTCAGAAACCTATCCTACATTTACACTGCATGTTTCCTGACTTGCCATGGTGAGCACCCCGTGGTGCTTTTCTCCATCCTACATTGCCACTCACTGCCTATCTTAATTCAGGCCCTCCGATTCACACCACCCAATGATGTTTTTCTCACTCCTACTAGTGAATGGCCTGTTAGAAACCCTTACAATGCACACCACCCTTCATTGTTTTTCAGAAACCTATCCTTCATTGCCAATGCATGTTTCCTGACCTCCTCATGCTGACTACCCCTTGGTGCTTTTCTCCATCCTACATTGCCACTCAATGCCTCTCCTGATTCAGGCCCTCTGATTCAAACCACCCGGTTTTATTTTTCTCACTCCTACTAGTGAATGGCCTGTTAGAAACCCTTACATAGCGCACCACCCTGCGATGTTTTTCATAAAGCTATCCTACATTGCCACTGCATGTTTCCTGACCTCCCCATACTGACCACCCCGTGGTGCTTTTCTCCATTGTACATTGCTTCTCACTGCCTTTCCTAATTCAGGCCCTCCGATTCACACCACCCCGTGATGTTTTTCTCATTCCTACTAGTGAATGGATTGTTAGAAACCCTTACAATGCGCACCACCCAGCGATGTTTCTCAGAAACCTATTCTACATTGCCACTGCATGTTTCCCTGCCTCGCCATGCTGACAAACCAGTGGTTTTTTTCTCCATCCTACATTGCCACTCACAGCCTATCCGAATTCAGGCCCTACGATTCACACCACACCGTGATGTTTTTTTCACTCCTACTTGTGAATGGCTTGTTAGAAATCCTTAAAATGCGCACCACCCCGCGATGTTTTTCAGAAAACTATCCTACATTACCACTGCATGTTTCCTGACCTCCCCATGCTGACCACCCTGTGGTGCTTTTCCCCATCCTGCATTGCAACTCAATGCCTCTCCTAATTAAGGGCCTACGATTCACACCACCCCATGACATTTTTTTTCACTCCTACTTCTTAATGGCCTGGTAGAAAGCCTTACAATGCGCACCAACGCACGATGTTTTTCAGAAACCTATCCCACATTGCCACTGCATGTTTCCTGACCTCCCCATGTTGACCTCCCCACGGTGCTTTTCTCCATTCTTCATTGCCACTCTCTGTCTATCCTAATTCAGGCCCTCCGATTCACACCACCCCGTGATGTTTTTCTCACTCCTACTAGTGAATGGCCTGTTACAAACCCTTACAATGCGCACCACGCCGCGATGTTTTTTAGAAAAACTATCCTACATTGCCATTGCATGTTTCCTGACCTCCCCATGATCACCAACCCGTGGAGGTTTTCTCCATCCTACATTGCCACTAACTGTCTATCTTGATTCAGGCCTTCTAATTCACACCACCACGTGATGTTTTTCTCACTTCTACTAGTGAATGGCCTGTTAGAAACCCTTACAATGCGCACCATCCAGCGATGTTTTTCAGAAACCTATCCTACATTTCCACTGCATGTTTCCTGACCTGCGCATGGTGACCACCCCGTGGTGCTTTTCTCCATCCTACATTGCCACTCACTGCCTATCCTAATTCAGGCCCTCCGATTCACACCACCCTGTGATGCTGTTCTCACTCCTACTAGTGAATGGCCTGTTAGAAACACTTACAATGCACACCACCCTGCGATGTTTATCAGAAACCTATTCTACATTGCCACTGCATGTTTCCTTGCCTCCCCATGCTGACAAACCCGTGGTGCTTTTCTCCCTCCTACGTTGCCCCTCACAGCCTATGCTAATTCAGCCCCTCCGATTCACACCACCCCGTGATGTTTTTTGCACTCCTACTTGTGAATGGCTTGTTAGAAAGCCTTACAAAGCGCACCAAACCAAGACGTTTTTCAGAATCCTATCCTACATTGAGACTGCATGTTTCCTGACTTCCCAATGTTGAACACCCCGTTGTGCTTTTCTGCATTTTTCATTGCCACTCACTGCCTACCCTAATTCAGGCCCTCCAATTCACACCACCCAGTGATGTTTTCTCACTCCTACTATTGAATGGCCTGCTACAAACCTTACAATGCACACCACCCCACGATGTTTTTCAGAAAAACTATCCTACATTGCCATTGCATGTTTCCTGACCTCCACATGCTCACCAAGCCGTGTTGCTTTTCTCGATTCTACATTGCCACTCACTGTCTATCTTGATTCAGGCCTTCCAATTCACACCACCCCGTGATGTTTTTCTCCCTTCTACTAGTGAATGGCCTGTTAGAAATCCTTAAAATGCGCACCACCCTGCGATGTTTTTCAGAAACCTATCCTACATTTACACTGCATGTTTCCTGACTTGCCATGGTGAGCACCCCGTGGTGCTTTTCTCCATCCTACATTGCCACTCACTGCCTATCTTAATTCAGGCCCTCCGATTCACACCACCCCATGATGTTTTTCTCACTCCTACTAGTGAATGGCCTGTTAGAAACCCTTACAATGCACACCACCCTTCATTGTTTTTCAGAAACCTATCCTTCATTGCCAATGCATGTTTCCTGACCTCCTCATGCTGACTACCCCTTGGTGCTTTTCTCCATCCTACATTGCCACTCAATGCCTCTCCTGATTCAGGCCCTCTGATTCAAACCACCCGGTTTTATTTTTCTCACTCCTACTAGTGAATGGCCTGTTAGAAACCCTTACATAGCGCACCACCCTGCGATGTTTTTCATAAAGCTATCCTACATTGCCACTGCATGTTTCCTGACCTCCCCATACTGACCACCCCGTGGTGCTTTTCTCCATTGTACATTGCTTCTCACTGCCTTTCCTAATTCAGGCCCTCCGATTCACACCACCCCGTGATGTTTTTCTCATTCCTACTAGTGAATGGATTGTTAGAAACCCTTACAATGCGCACCACCCAGCGATGTTTCTCAGAAACCTATTCTACATTGCCACTGCATGTTTCCCTGCCTCGCCATGCTGACAAACCAGTGGTTTTTTTCTCCATCCTACATTGCCACTCACAGCCTATCCGAATTCAGGCCCTACGATTCACACCACACCGTGATGTTTTTTTCACTCCTACTTGTGAATGGCTTGTTAGAAATCCTTAAAATGCGCACCACCCCGCGATGTTTTTCAGAAAACTATCCTACATTACCACTGCATGTTTCCTGACCTCCCCATGCTGACCACCCTGTGGTGCTTTTCCCCATCCTGCATTGCAACTCAATGCCTCTCCTAATTAAGGGCCTACGATTCACACCACCCCATGACATTTTTTTTCACTCCTACTTCTTAATGGCCTGGTAGAAAGCCTTACAATGCGCACCAACGCACGATGTTTTTCAGAAACCTATCCCACATTGCCACTGCATGTTTCCTGACCTCCCCATGTTGACCTCCCCACGGTGCTTTTCTCCATTCTTCATTGCCACTCTCTGTCTATCCTAATTCAGGCCCTCCGATTCACACCACCCCGTGATGTTTTTCTCACTCCTACTAGTGAATGGCCTGTTACAAACCCTTACAATGCGCACCACGCCGCGATGTTTTTTAGAAAAACTATCCTACATTGCCATTGCATGTTTCCTGACCTCCCCATGATCACCAACCCGTGGAGGTTTTCTCCATCCTACATTGCCACTAACTGTCTATCTTGATTCAGGCCTTCTAATTCACACCACCCCGTGATGTTTTTCTCACTTCTACTAGTGAATGGCCTGTTAGAAACCCTTACAATGCGCACCATCCAGCGATGTTTTTCAGAAACCTATCCTACATTTCCACTGCATGTTTCCTGACCTGCGCATGGTGACCACCCCGTGGTGCTTTTCTCCATCCTACATTGCCACTCACTGCCTATCCTAATTCAGGCCCTCCGATTCACACCACCCTGTGATGCTGTTCTCACTCCTACTAGTGAATGGCCTGTTAGAAACACTTACAATGCACACCACCCTGCGATGTTTATCAGAAACCTAACCTACATTGCCACTGCATGTTTCCTGAACTCACCATGCTCACCATGCTGTCTTGCATTTTTCCATTCTACATTACCACTCACTGCCTAATCTAATTCAGGTCCTCCAATTCACACCACCCCGTGATGTTATTCTCACTCCTACTAGTGAATGGCCTGTTATGAAACCCTTACAATGCGCACCACCCCACGATGTTTTTCAGAAACCTAATCTACATTGCTGCCGCATTTTTCCTGACCTCCCCATGCTGACCAACCCAGGGTGCTTTTCTCCACCCTACATTGCCACGCACTGCCTATCCTATTTCAGGCCCTCCAAAGCAAACCACCTTGTGACGTTTTTATCACTCTTACTAGTGAAAGGCCTGTTAGAAACCCTTACAATGCCCACCACCCCACGATGTTTTTCAGAAACCTATCCTACATGGCCACTGCATGTTTCCGGAACTCCCCATGCTCACCGTGCCGTCTTGCATTTTTCCATTCTACATTACCACTCACTGCCTAATCTAATTCAGGCCCTCTGATTCACACCACCCTGTGATGTTTTTCTCACTCCTATTATTGAATGGCCTGTTAGAAACCCTTGCAATGCGCACCACCACACTATGTTTATCCGAAACCTATCCTACATTGCCAACGCATGTTTCCTGAGCTCCCCATGCTGAATACCCTGTGGTGCTTTTCTCCATCCTACATTGCCACTCACTGCCTATACTGATTCAGACACTCCGATTCACACCATCCCGTGATGTTTTTCTCACACCTACTAATGAATGGCATTTTAGAAACCCTTACAATGCGCCGCACCCAGTGATGTTTTTCGAAACCTATCCTACATTGCGACCGCATGTTTCCTACCCTGCCCATGCTGACCACCCCGAGATGCTTTTCTCCATCCTACATTGACACTCACTGATTATCCTAAATCAGGCCCTCTGATTCACACGACCCCGTGATGTTTTTCTCACTCCTACTAGTGAATGGCCTGTTAGAAACCCTTACAACGCGCACCACCCCGCCATGTTTTTCAGAAACCTATTCTACATTGCCACCGCATGTTTTCTTACCACCCCATGCTGACCAGCCTGTGGTGCTTTTCTCCATCCTACATTGCAACTCAATGCCTATCCTAATTAGTGCCCTCTGATTCACACCACCCCGTGACGTTTTTTTCACTCCTACTTTTGAATGGCTTGTTAGAAAGCCCTACAATGCGCACCAACCCACGATGTTTTTGAGAAACCTATTCTACATTGCCACTGCATGTTTCCTGACCTCCCCATGTTGACCACCCCGTGGTGATTTTCTCCATTCTTCATTGCCACTCAATGCCTATCCTAATTAAGGCACTCTGATTCACACCACCCCGTGATGTTTTTCTCACTCCTACTAGTGAATGGCCTGTTAGAAACCCTTACAATGTCCCCCAACCCGCGATGTTTTTCAGAAACCTATCCTACATTGCCACTGCATGTTTCCTGACATCCCCTTCCTAACCACCCTGTGGAGCTTTTCTCCATCCTACATTGCCACTCACAGCCTGGCCTGATTCAGGCCCTCCGACTCACACCACCCCATGAAGTTATTCTCACTTCTACTAGTGAATGGCTTGTTAAAAACCCTTACAATGCGCACCACCCCGCGATGTTTTTCAGAAACCTATCCTACATTTCCACTGCATGTTTCCTGACTTCCCCATGCTGACCACACCGTGTTGCTTTTCTCCATCCTGCATTGCCACTCACTGCCTATTATAATTCAGGCAATCTGATTCACACCACCCCGTTATATTTTTCTCACACCTACTACTGAATGGCCTGTAGAAACCCTTACAATGCGCACCACCCTGAGATGTTTTTCCGAAACTTATCCTACATGGCCACTGCATGCTTTCTGACCTCACCATGATGACCACACCGTGGTGCTTTTCTCCATTTTATGTTGCCACTCACTGCCTATCCTAATTCAGGCCCTCTGATTCACACCACCCCGTGATGTTTTTCTCACTCCTACTAGTGAATGGCCTGTTAGAATGCCTTCCAATGCGCACCACCACGCGATGTTTATCCGAAACCTATCCTACATTGCCACCGCATGTTTCCTGAGCTCCCAATGCTGAGTAACCTGTGGTGCTTTTCTCCATCCTACATTGCCACTCACTGCCTATACTGATTCAGACACTCGGATTCACACCACCCCACTATGTTTTTCTCACTCCTACTAGTGAATGGCCTGTTAGAAACCATTACAATGCGCACCACCCCACGATGTTTTTCAGAAACCTATCCTACATTGCCACTGCATGTTTCCTGAATAGCCCATGCTCACCATGCCGTCTTGCATTTTTCCATTCTACATTACCACTCAGTGCGTAATCTAATTCAGGCCCTCCGATTCACACCACACCGTGATGTTTTTCTCACTCCTACTAGTGAATGGCCTGTTAGAAACCCTTACAATGCGCAAAACCACGCGATGTTTATCCGAAACCTATCCTACATTGCCACCGCATGTTTCCAGACCTCCCCATGCTGAATACCCTGTGGTGCTTTTCTCCATCCTACATTGCCACTCACTGCCTATACTGATTCAGACACTCCGATTCACACCATCCCGTGATGTTTTTCTCACTCCTACTAATGAATGGCGTTTTAGAAACCCTTACAATGCGCCCCACCCCGTAATGTTTTTCAGAAACCTATCCGACATTGCCACTGCATGTTTCCTACCCTGCCCATGCTGACCACCCCGTGGTGCTTTTCGCCATCCTACATTGCGACTCACTGCCTATCCTAATTCAGGCCCTCTGATTCACACCACCCATGATGTTTTTCTCACTCCTACTAGTGAATGGCCTGTTAGAAACCCTTACAATGCCCACCACCACACGATGTTTTTCAGAAACCTATTCTACATTCCTGCCGCATTTTTCCTGACCTCCCCATGCTGACAACCCCGTGGTGCTTTTCTCCATTCTACATTGCCACTCAGGGCCTATTTTAATTCAGGCCCTCCAATTCACACAAACCCGTGATGTTTTTCTCACTCCTACTAGTGAATGGCCTGTTAGAAACCCTTACAATGCGCACCACCCCGCGATGTTTTTCAGAAACCTATCCTACATTGCCACCGCATGTTTCCTGACCTCCCCATGCTGACCAACCTGGGGTGCTTTTCTCCATTCTACATTGCCACGCACTGCCTATCCTATTTGAGGCCCTCCGAAGCAAACCACCCTGTGACGTTTTTATCACTCCTACTAGTGAAAGGCCTGTTAGAAACCCTTACAATGCCCACCACCAAACGATGTTTTTCAGAAACCTATCCTACATTGCCACTGCATGTTTCCTGAACTCCCCATGCTCACCATGTCGTCTTGCATTTTTCCATTCTAGATTACCACTCAGTGCCTAATATAATTCAGGCCCTCCGATTCACACCACACCGTGATGTTTTTCTCACTCCTACTAGTGAATGGCCTGTTAGAAAACCTTACAATGCGCACCACCGCGTGATGTTTATCCGAAACCTATCCTACATTGCCACCGCATGTTTCCAGACCTCCCCATGCTGAATACCCTGTGGTGCTTTTCTCCATCCTACATTGCCACTCACTGCCTATACTGATTCAGACACTCCGATTCACACCATCCCGTGATGTTTTTCTCACTCCTAATAATGAATGGCATTTTAGAAACCCTTACAATGCGCCCCACCCCGTAATGTTTTTCAGAAACCTATCCTACATTGCCACTGCCTGTTTCCTGACCTCCTCATGCTGAATACCCCGTGGTGATTTTCTCCATGCTACATTGCCACTCACTGCCTATCCTAATTCAGGCCCTCCGATTCACACCATCCCGTGATGTTTTTCTCAATCCTACTAGTGAATGGCGTTTTAGAAACCCTTACAATGCGCCCCACCCCGCGATGTTTTTCAGAATCCTATTCTACATTGCCACCGCATGTTTCCTGACCTCCCCATGCTGACCAACCCGGGGTGCTTTTCTCCATCCTACATTGTCAGGCACTGCATATCCTATTTCATGCCGTCGGAAGCAAACCACCCTGTGACATTTTTATAACTCCTCCTAATGAAGGGCCTTTTAGAAACCCTTACAATGCCCACCACCAAAGGATGTTTTTCAGAAACCTATCCTACATTGCCACTGCATGTTTCCTGAACTCCCCATGTTCACCATGCAGTCTTGCATTTTTCCATTCTACATTACCACTCACTGCCTAATCTAATTCAGGCCCTCCGATTCACACCACCCCGTGATGTTTTTCTCACTCCTTCTAGTGAATGGCCTGTTAGAAACCCTTACAATGCGCACCACCACGCGATGTTTATCCGAAACCTATCCTACATTGCCACCGCATGTTTTCTGACCTCCCCATGCTGAATACCCTGTGGTGCTTTTCTCCATCCTACATTGCCACTCACTGCCTATACTGATTCCCGCACTCCGATTCACACCATCCCGTGATGTTTTTCTCACTCCTACTAATGAATGGCATTTTAGAAACCATTACAATGCGCCCCACCCCGTAATGTTTTTCTGAAACCTATCCTACATTGCCACTACATGTTTGCTACCCTGCCCATGCTGACCACCCCGTGGTGATTTTCTCCATCCTACATTGCCACTCACTGCCTATCCTAATTCAGGCCCTCCGATACACACCACCCCGTGATGTTTTTCTCACTCCTACTAGTGAATGGCCTGTTAGAAACCATTACAATGCGCACCACCCCACGATGTTTTTCAGAAACCTATTCTACATTCTGGCGCATTTTTCCTGACCTCCCCATGCTGACAACCGCGTGGTGCTTTTCTCCATCCTACATTGCCACGCACGGCCTATTTTAATTCAGGCCCGCCGATTCACACCACCCCGTTTTGTTTTTCTCACTCCTACTAGTGAATGGCCTGTTAGAAACCCTTACAATGCCCACCACCACACGATGTTTTTCAGAAACCTATTCTACATTGCCACCGCATGTTTCCAACCGTGCCCATGCTGACCACCCCGTGGTGCTTTTCTCCATCCTACATTGCCACTCACTGCCTATCCTAATTCAGGCCCTCTGATTCACACCACCCCGTGATGTTTTTCTCACTCCTACTAGTGAATGACCTGTTAGAAACCCTTACAATGCCCACCACCACACGATGTTTTTCAGAAACCTATTCTACATTCCTGCCGCATTTTTCCTTACCTCCCCATGCTGACAACCCCGTGGTGCTTTTCTCCATTCAACATTGCTCCTCAGGGCCTATATTAATTCAGGCCCTCTGATTCACACAAACCCGTGATGTTTTTCACACTCCTACTAGTGAATGGCCTGTTAGAAACCCTTGCAATGCGCACCACCCCGCGATGTTTTTCAGAAACCTATCCTACATTGCCACCGCATGTTTCCTAACCTCCCCATGCTGACCAACCCGGGGTGCTTTTTTCCATTCTACATTGCCACGCACTGCCTATCCTATTTGACGCCCTCCGAAGCAAACCACCCTGTGACGTTTTTATCACTCCTACTAGTGAAAGGCCTGTTAGAAACCCTTACAATGCCCACCACCAAACGATGTTTTTCAGAAACCTATCCTACATTGCAACTGCATGTTTCCTGAACTCCCCATGCTCACCATGCCATCTTGCATTTTTCCATTCTACATTACCACTCACTGCCTAATCTAATTCAGGCCCTCCTATTCACACCACACCGTGATGTTTTTCTCACTCCTACTAGAGAATGGACTGTTAGAAACCCTTACAATGCGCACCACCACGCGATGTTTATCCGAAACCTATCCTACATTGCCACCGCATGTTTCCTGACCTCCCCATGCTGAATACCCTGTGGTGCTTTTCTCCATCCTACATTGCCACTCACTGCCTATACTGATTCAGACACTCTGATTCACACCATCCCGTGATGTTTTTCTCACTCCTACTAGTGAATGGCGTTTTAGAAACCCGTACAATGCGCCCCACCCCGCGATGTTTTTCAGAAACCTATCCTACATTGCCACTGCATGTTTCCTGACCTCTTAATGCTGAATACCCCGTGGTGATTTTCTCCATCCTACATTGCCACTCACTGCCTATCCTAATTCAGGCCCTCAGATTCACACCATCCCGTGATGTTTTTCTCACTCCTACTAGTGAATGGCCTGTTAGAAACCATTACAATGCGCACCACCCCCCGATGTTTTTCAGAAACCTATTCTAAATTCCTGCCGCATTTTTCCTGAGCTCCCCATGCTGACAACCCCGTGGTGCTTTTCTCCATTCTACATTGCCACTCAGGGCCTATTTTAATTCAGGCCCTCCGATTCACACCACCCCGTTTTGTTTTTCTCACTCCTACTAGTGAATGGCCTGTTAGAAACCCTTACAATGCCCAACACCACACGATGTTTTTCAGAAACCATCCTACATTGCCACCGCATGTTTCCTGACCTCCCCGTACTGACCAACCCTTGGTGTTTTCTCCATCCTACATTGCCACTCACTGCCTATTCGAATTGATGCCCTCCTATTCACAACCTCCTGTGATGTTTTTCACACTCCTCCTAGTGAAAGTTCTGTTAGATAACCTTACACTGCACATCACCCCACGATATTTTTCAGAAATCTATCCTACATTGCCACCGCATGTTTCCTGACCTCCCCATGCTGCCCACCACATGGTATATTTCTCCAACCTTCATTGTCACTCACTGCCTGTCGTAATTCAGGCCCTCCGATTCACCCCACCCCGTGATGTTTTTCTCACTCCTACTAGTGAATGCCCTGTTAGAAACCCTTACAATGTGCACCACCGTGCGATGTTTTTCAGAAACCTATCCTACCTTTCCACCACATGTTTCATGAAATCCCAATGCTGAATACCCGGTGGTGCTTTTCTCCATCCTACATTGCCACTCACTGCCTATCCTAATTCAGGCCCTCTGTTTCACACATTCCCGTGATGTTTTTCTCACTCCTACTAGTGAATGGCCTGTTATGAAACCCTTACAATGCGCACCACCACGCGATGTTTTTCAGAAACCTATTCTACACTGCTGCCGCATTTTTCCAGACCTCCCCATGCTGACCAACCCGGGGTGCTTTTCTCCATCCTACATTGCCACGTACTGCCTATCCTATTTCAGGCCCTCCGAAGCAAACTACCCTGTGATTTTTTTTCACTCCTACTAGTGAAAGGCTTGTTAGAAACCCTTACAATGCCCACCACCCCACGATGTTTTTCAGAAACCTATCCAACATTGCCACTACATGTTTCCTGAACTCCGCATGCTCACCATGCTGTCTTGCATTTTTCCATTCTACATTACCACTCACTGCCGAATCTAATTCAGGCCCTCCGATTCACCACACCCCGTAATGTTTTTCTCACTCATACTATTGAATGGCCTGTTAGAAACCCTTACAATGAGCCACACCCTGCGATGTTTTTCAGAAACCTATCCTACATTGTCACCGCATGTTTCCTGACCTCCTCATGCTGAATACCCCGTGGTGATTTTCTCCATTCTACATTGCCACTCACTGCCTATCCTAATTCAGTCCCTCCGATTCACACCAACCCATGATTTTTTCTCACTCCTACTAGTGAATGGCTTGTTAGAAACCCTTACAATGCGCTCCACCCCGAGATGTTTTTCAGAAACCTATCCTACACTGCCACCGCATGTTTCCTACCCTGCCCATGCTGACCACCCCATGGTGCTTTTCTCCATTCTACATTGCCACTCACTGCATATCCTAATTCAGGCCCTCCGATTCACACGACCCCATTATGTTTTTCTCACTCCTACTAGTGAATGACCTGTTAGAAACCCTTACAATGCGCACCACTCCGCGATGTTCTTCATAAACCAATCCTACATTGCCACCGCATATTTCCTGACCTCCCCATTTTGACCACCTCGTGGTGCTTTTCTCCATGGTACATTGCCACTCACTGCCTATCCCAATTCAGGCCGTCTGATTCACACCACTCCCTTATATTTTTCTCTCTCCTACTTGTAAATTGCCTGTTAGTAACACTTACAATGCGCACCACCATGTGATGTTTTTCAGAAAACTATCCTAGATTGCCAACGCATGTTTCCTGTCCTCCCCATGCTGACCACCCCGTGGTGCTTTTCTCCATCCTCCATTGCCACTCACTGCCTATGCTAATTCAGGCCCTCCGATTCACATCTCCCCGTTATGTTTTTCTCACTCCTACTAGTGAATGGCCTGTTAGAAACCCTTACAATGCCCACCACCCCGCAATGTCTCTCAGAAATCTATCCTACATTGCCACCACATGTGTCCTGCCCTCCAGATGATGACCACCCCATGGTGCTTTTCTCCATCCTACATTTCCACTCACTGCCTTTTTTAATTCAAGCCATCCGATTCACACCACCCCGTGATGTTTTTCTCACTCCTAGTAGTGAATGGTCTGTTAGAATCCCTTACAATGCGCACCACCCCGCGATGTTTTTCAGAAACCTATCCTACATTGCCACCGCATGTTTCCTGACCTCCCAATGCTGACCACCCTGTGGTGCTTTTCTCCATCCTCCATTCCCACTCATTGCCTATGCTAATTCATGCCCTCTAATTCACACCACTCCCTGATGTTTTTCTAACTCCTACTAGTGAGTGGCCTGTTAGAAAACTTTCAATGCGCACCACCCAGCGATGTTTTTCAGAAACCTATCCTACATTGCCACCGAATGTTTCCTGACCTCCCAATGCTGACCACCCTATGGTGCTTTTCTCCATCCTCCATTCCCACTCACTGCCTATGCTAATTCATGCCCTCTAATTCACACCACTCCCTGATGTTTTTCTAACTCCTACTAGTGAATGGCCTGTTAGAAAACTTTCAATGCGCACCACCCAGCGATGTTTTTCTGAAACCTATCCTACATTGCCACCACATGTTTCCTGACCTCCTCGTGCTGACCACCCCTTGGTGTTTTCTCCATCCTACCTTGCCACTTACTGCCTATCCGAATTCAGGCCTTCCATATCACACCCTCCTTTGATGTTTTTCACACTCCTACTAGTGAAAGGCCTGTTAGAAACCCTGACAATGCGCACCACACCGCGATATTTTTCAGAAACCTATCCTTCATTGCCACCGCATTTTTCCTGACCTCCCCTTGGTTACCACCCCATGGTGCTTTTCTCCACCCGCCATTGCCACTCTCTGCCTATGCTACTTCAGGCCCTCCGATTCACACCACCCCGTGATGTTTTTCTCACTCCTACTAGTGAATGGCTTGTCAGAAACCCTTACAATGCCCACCACCCCACGATGTTTTTCAGAAACCTATCCTACATTGCCACTGCATGTTTCCTGAACTCCTCAAGCTCACCATGCCGTCTTGCATTTTTCCATTCTACATTACCACTCACTGCCTAATCTAATTCAGGCCCTCCGATTCACACCACCCTGTGATGTTTTTTTCACTCCTACTTGTGATTGGCATGTTAGAAAACCTTACAATGCGCACCACCCTGTGATGTTTTTCAGAAACCTATGCAACATTGACACTGCATCTTTCCTGACCTCCACTTGCTGACCAGACCATGGTGCTTTTCTCCATCCTACATTGCCACTCACGGCCTGTACTAATTCAGGCCCGCTGATTCACACCACCCCGTGATTTTTTTCTCACTCCTGCGAGTGAATGGCCTGATAGAAACCCTTACAATGCGCACCACATCGCGATGTTCTTCATAAACCAATCCTTCATTGCCACCACATATTTCCTGACCTCCCCATGCTGACCACCTCGTGGTGCTTTTCTCCATGCTACATTGCCACTCACTGCCTATCCCAATTCAGGCCCTCTGATTCACACAACTCCTTGATATTTTTCCCTCTCCTACTTGTAAATTGCCTGTTAGAAACACTTACAATGTGCACCATCCCGCTATGTTCTTCATAAACCAATCCTAGATTGCCAACACATGTTTCCTGTCCTCCCCATGCTGACCACCCCGTGGTGCTTTCTCCATCCACCATTGCCACTCACTGCCTATGCTAATTCTGGCCCTCCGATTCACATCACCCTGTGAGGTTTTTCTCACTCCTACTAGTGAATGGCCTGTTAGAAACAAAGTGCACCACCCCGCAATGTTTTTCTGAAACCTATAATACATTGCCACCGCATGTGTCTTGACCTCCCAATGCTGACCACCCCTTGGTGTTTTCTCCAGCCTACATTGCCACTCACTTGTATCCGAATACAGGCCCTCGGGTTCACACCAACCCTGTGCTGTTTTTCTCATTCCTACTAGTGAATGGCCTGGTAGAAACGCTTACAATGCGCCACACCCCGCGATGTTTTTCAGAAACCTATCCTACATTGCCACCGCATATTTCGTTACCTCCTCATGATGAATACCCCGTGGTGCTTTTCTCCATCCTACATTGCCACTCACTGCCTATCCTAATTCAGGCCCTCCTATTCACAGGACCCTGTGATTTTTTTCTCACTCCTACTAGAGAATGGCCTGTTAGAAACCTTACAATGCGCACCACCCCCGCGATGTTTTTCAGAAACCTATCCTACATTGCCACCGCATGTGTCCTGCCCTCCAGATGCTGACCAACCCATGGCGCTTTTCTCCATCCTACATTTACCCTCACTGCCAATCCAAATTCAAACCCTCAGATTTACAACACCCCGTGATGTTTTTCTCACTCCTACTAGTGAATGGCCTGTTAGAAACCCTTACAATGCCAAGCACCACGGGATGTTTTTCAGAAACCTATCCTACATTGTCACCGCATGTTTCCTGACCTCCCCTTTCTGACCACCCTGTTGTGCTTTTCCCCATCCTACATTGCCAATCACTGCCTATGCTAATTCAGGCCCTCCGTGTCACACCACCACATTATGTTTTTCTCACTCCTACTAGTGAATGGCCTGTTAGCAAACCTTACATGGCGCACCACCCCACGATCTTTTTCAGAAACATATCCCACATTGCCACCGCATGTTTCCTGACCTCCCAATGCTGACCACCCTGTGGTGCTTTTCTCCATCCTCCATTCCAACTCACTGCCTATGCTAATTCAGGCCCTCTGATTCACACCACCCCGTGATGTTTTTCTCACTCCTTCTAGTGATTGGCCTGTTTGAAAACCTTTCAATGCGCACCACCCCGCAATGTTTTTCAGAAACCTATCCTACATTGCCACCGCATGTTTCCTGACCTCCCTGTGCTGACCACCCCTTGGTGTTTTCTCCATCCTATATTGCCACACACTGCCTATCCTAATTCAGGCGCTCCGATTCACACCACCCCGTGATGTTTTCTCACTCCTACAAGTGAATGACCTTTTAGAAACCCTGACAATGTGCTCCACCCCGCGATGTTTTTCAGAAACCTATCCTACATTGCCACCACATGTTTCCTGACCTCCTCATGCTGACCACACTGTGGTGCTTTTCTCCATCCTAAATTGCTAATCACTGCCTCTCCTAATTCAGGCCCTCCGATTCACACCAACCTCTGATGTTTTTCTCACTCCTACTAGTGAATGGCCTGCTGGAAAACCTTACATTGCGCAACCCCCGTGATGTTTTTCAGAAACCTATCCTACATTGCCACCGCATGTGTCCTACCATCCAGATGATGACAACCACATGGTGCTTTTCTCCATCCTACATTGCCACTCACGGCCTGTACTAATTCAGGCCCGCTGATTCACACCACCCCGTGATTTTTTCTCACTCCTGCGAGTGAATGGCCTGATAGAAACCCTTACAATGCGCACCACCCCGCGATGTTCTTCATAAACCAATCCTTCATTGCCACCACATATTTCCTGACCTCCCCATGCTGACCACCTCATGGTGCTTTTCTCCATGCTACATTGCCACTCACTGCCTATCCCAATTCAGGCCCTCTGATTCACACCACTGCCTGATATTTTTCTCTCTCCTACTTGTAAATTGCCTGTTAGAAACACTTACAATGTGCACCACCCCGCTATGTTCTTCATAAACCAATCCTAGATTGCCAACACATGTTTCCTGTCCTCCCCATGCTGACCACCCCGTGTTGCTTTCTCCATCCACCATTGCCACTCACTGCCTATGCTAATTCTGGCCCTCCGATTCACATCACCCCGTGAGGTTTTTCTCACTCCTACTAGTGAATGGCCTGTTAGAAACAATGCGCACCACCCCGCAATGTTTTTCTGAAACCTATAATACATTGCCACCGCATGTGTCTTGACCTCCCAATGCTGACCACCCCTTGGTGTTTTTTCCAGCCTACATTGCCACTCACTTGTATTCGAATACAGGCCCTCGGGTTCACAACAACCCTGTGCTGTTTTTCTCATTCTTACTAGTGAATGGCCTGGTAGAAACGCTTACAATGCGCCACACCCCGCGATGTTTTTCAGAAACCTATCCTACATTGCCACTGCATGTTTCATTATCTCCTCATGATGAATACCCCGTGGTGCTTTTCTCCATCCTACATTGCCACTCACTGCCTATCCTAATTCAGGCCCTCCTATTCACACGACCCTGTGATTTTTTTCTCACTCCTACTAGAGAATGGCCTGTTAGAAACCTTACAATGCGCACCACCCCCGCGATGTTTTTCAGAAACCTATCCTACATTGCCACCGCATGTGTCCTGCCCTCCAGATGCTGACCAACCCATGGCGCTTTTCTCCACCCTACATTTACCCTCACTGCCAATCCAAATTCAAACCCTCAGATTTACACCACCCCGTGATGTTTTTCTCACTCCTCCTAGTGAATGGCCTGTTAGAAACCCTTACAATGCCAAGCACCACGGGATGTTTTTCAGAAACCTATCCTACATTGTCACCGCATGTTTCCTGACCTCCCCATTCTGACCACCCTGTTGTGCTTTTCCCCATCCTACATTGCCAATCACTGCCTATGCTAATTCAGGCCCTCCGTGTCACACCACCCCATTATGTTTTTCTCACTCCTACTAGTGAATGGCCTGTTAGCAAACCTTACATGGCGCACCACCCCACGATGTTTTTCAGAAACCTATCCCACATTGCCACCGCATGTTTCCTGACCTCCCAATGCTGACCACCCTGTGGTGCTTTTCTCCATCCTCCATTCCAAGTCACTGCCTATGCTAATTCAGGCCCTCCGATTCACACCACCCCGTGTTGTTTTTCTCACTCCTTCTAGTGATTGGCCTGTTTGAAAACCTTTCAATGCGCACCACCCCGCAATGTTTTTCAGAAACCTATCCTACATTGCCACCGCATGTTTCATGACATCCCCGTGCTGACCACCCCTTGGTGTTTTCTCCATCCTACATTGCCACTCACTGCCTATCCTAATTCAGGCGCTCCGATTCAGACCACCCCGTGATGTTTTTCTCACTCCTACAAGTGAATGACCTTTTAGAAACCCTGACAATGTGCTCCACCCCGCGATGTTTTTCAGAAACCTATCCTACATTGCCACCACATGTTTCCTGACCTCCTCATGCTGACCACACTGTGGTGCTTTTCTCCATCCTAAATTGCTAATCACTGCCTCTCCTAATTCAGGCCCTCCGATTCACACCACCCTCTGATGTTTTTCTCACTCCTACTAGTGAATGGCCTACTGGAAACCCTTACATTGCGCAACCCCTGTGATGTTTTTCAGAAACCTATCCTACATTGCCACCGCATGTGTCCTACCCTCCAGATGATGACAACCACATGGTGCTTTTCTCCATCCTACATTTCCACTCACTGCCTATTTTAATTCAGGCAATCCGATTCACACCACCCCGTGATGTTTTTCTCACTCTTACTAGTGAATTCCCTGTTAGAAACCATTACAATACGCACCAACCTGCGATGTTTCTCAGAAATCTATCCTAAATTGCCACTGTATGTTTCCTGACCTCCTCATGCTGAATACCCCATGGTCCTTTTCTCCATACTACATTGCCACTAACTGCCTATCCTAATTCAGGCCCTCCGATTAACAACACCCCGTGATGTTTTTCTCACTCCTACTGGTGAATGGTCTGTTAGAAACCCTTACAATGCGCACAAACCCGCGGTGTTTTCCAGAAACCTATCTTATATTGCCACTGTTTGTTTCCTGACCTCCCCATGCTGACCACCCCGTGTTGCTTTTCTCCATCCTACATTGCCACTCACAGCCGATAGGAACTCAAACCCTCCGATTCACACCACTCCGTGATGTTTTTCTAACTCCTACCAATGAATGGCCTGTTAGAAACACTTACAATGCGCACCACCATGTGATGTTTTTCGGAAACCTATCCTACGTTTCCACTGCATGTTTCCTGACATCCCCATGCTGGCCACCGCACGGTGCTTTTCTCAATCCTACATTGCAAGTCACTACCTATCCTAATTCAGAACCTCCATTTCACACCATCCTGATATATTTTTCTCACTCCTACTAGTGAATGGCCTGTTAGAAACCCTTACAATGCGCACCACCGCGTGATGTTTTTCAGAAATCTATCCTACATTGCCACCGCATGTGTCGGGACCTCCCAATGCTGACCACCCCTTGGTGTTTTCTCCAGCCTACATTGCCACTCACTGGTATCCGAATTCAGGCCCTCGGGTCACACACCCTCTGTGCTTTTTTTTTCATTCCTACTAGTGAATGGCCTGGTAGAAACCCTTACAATGCATACCATCCCGCGATGTTTTTCAGAATCCTATCCTACATTGCCACCGCATGTTTCCTACCCTGCCCCTGCTGACCACCCCATGGTGCTTTTCTCCGTCCTGCATTTCCACTCACTGCCTATCCTAATTCAGGCCCTCCAATTCACACGACTCCGTGATGTTTTTCTCACTCCTACTAGTGAATGACCTGTTAGAAACCCTTACAATGCGAACCAACCCGCGATGTTTTTCAGAAACCTAACCTACATTGCCACCACATGTTTCCTGACCTCCCCATGCTGACCACAGCGTGGTGCTTTTCTCAATCCTATATTGCCACTCACTGCCTCTCCTAATTCGGGCCCTCTGATTCACACCACCCCGTGATGTTTTTCTCACTCCTACTAGTGAATGGCCTGCTTGAAACCCTTACAATGTGCACCACCCCGCGATGGATTTCAGAAACCTATCCTACATTGCCACCGCATGTTTCCTACCCTCCCCATGGGGTCCACTCGTGGTGCTTTTCTCCATCCTCGATTGCCACTCACTGTCTATGCTATTTCAGGCCCTCTGATTCAAACTACCACGTGATGTTTTTCTCACTGCTACTAGTGAATGGCCTGTTACAAAACCTTACAATGCACACCACCCCGCTATGTTTTTCAGAAACCTATCCTACATTGCCACCACATGTTTCCTGACCTCCCCATGCTGACCACCCCGTCTTGCTTTTCTCCATCCTACGTTGCCACTCACTGCCTATGCTAATTCAGGCCCTCCCATTCACACCACCCCGTGATGTTTTTCTCACTCCTACTAGTGAATGGCATGTTAGAAAACCTTACAACGCGCACCACCCTGCGATGTTTTTTAGAAACATATGCAACATTGCACCCACATGTTTCCTGACCTCCACTTGCTGACAACACCATGGTGCTTTTCTCCATCTTACATTGCCACTCACTGCCTGTCCTAATTCAGGCCCTCTGATTCACACCACCCCGTGATTTTTTTCTCACTCCTGTTAGTGAATGTCCTGTTAGAAACCCTTACAAAGCGCACCACCCCGCGATGTTCTTCATAAACCTATCCTACACTGCCACCGCATATTTCCTGACCTCCCCATGCTGACCACCCCGTGGTGCTTTTCTGCATGCTACATTGCCACTCACTGCCTATGACAATTCAGGCCTTCTAATTCACACCACTCCCTGATATTTTTCTCTCTCCTGCTTGTAAATTGCCTGTTAGAAACCCTTACAAAGCGCACCACCCCGCGATGTTTTTCAGAAACCTATCCTAGATTGCCAACACACGTTTCCTTTCCTCCCCATTCTGACCACCCTGTGGTGCTTTCTCCATCCACCATTGCCACTCACTGCCTATGCTAACTCTGGCCCTCCGATTCACATCACCCAGTGAGGTTTTTCTCACTGCTACTAGTAAATGGCCTGTTAGAAACAATGCGCACCACCCCGCAATGTTTTTCCGAAACCTATAATACATTGCCACCGCATGTGTCTTGACCTCCCAATCCTGACCACCCCTTGGTGTTTTCTCCAGCTTACATTGCCACTCACTTGTATCCGAATACAGGCCCTCGGGTTCACACCAACCCTGTGCTGTTTTTCTCATTCCTACTAGTGAATGGCCTGGTAGAAACGCTTACAATGTGCCACACCCCGCGATGTTTTTCAGAAACCTATCCTACATTGCCACCGCATGTTTCATTACCTCCTCATGATGAATACCCCTTGGTGCTTTTCTCCATCCTACATTGCCACTCACTGCCTATCCTAATTCAGGCCCTCCTATTCACACCACCCTGTGATTTTTTTCTCACTCCTACTAGAGAATGGCCTGTTAGAAACCTTACAATGCGCACCACCCCCGCGATGTTTTTCAGAAATTTCCTGACCTCCCCATTCTGACCACCCCGTTGTGCTTTTCCCCATCCTACATGCCAATCACTGACTATGCTAATTCAGGCCCTCCGTGTCACACCACCCCATTATGTTTTTCTCACTCCTACTAGTGAATGGCCTGTTAGCAAATCTTACATTGCGCACCACCCCACGATGTTTTTCAGAAACCTATCCCACATTGCCACCGCATGTTTCCTGACCTCCCAATGCTGACCACCCTGTGGTGCTTTTCTCCATCCTCCATTCCAACTCACTGCGTATGCTAATTCAGGCCCTCCGATTCACACCACCCCGTGATGATTTTCTCACTCCTACTAGTAATTGGCCTGTTTGAAAACTTTTCAATGCGCACCACCCAGCGATGTTTTTCAGAAACCTATCCTACATTGCCACCGAATGTTTCCTGATCTCCCCGTGCTGACCACCCCTTGGTGTTTTCTCCATCCTACATTGCCACTCAGTGCCTATCCGAATTCAGGCCCTCCAATTCACACCCTCCTGTGATGTTTTTCACACTCCTACTAGTGAAAGGCCTGTTAGAAACCCTTACAATGCGCACCACCCTGCGATATTTTTCAGAAACCTATCCTAGATTGCCACCACATGTTTCCTGACCTCCCCATGCTGACCACTCCATGGTGCTTTTCTCCAACCTGCATTGTCACTCACTGCGTATCGTAATTCAGTCCCTCCGATTCACCCCACCCCGTGATTTTTTTCTCACTCCTACTAGTGAATGGCCTGTTAGAAACCCTTACAATGCGCACCACCCCGTGATGTTTTTCAGAAACCTATCCTAACTTGCCACCACATGTTTCCTGAAATCCCAAAGCTGAATACCCCATTGTGCTTTTCTCCATCCTACATTGCCACTCACTGCCTATCCCAATTCAGGCCCTCTGATTCACACATTCCCGTGATGTTTTTCTCACTCCTACTAGTGAATGGCCTGTTAGAAACCCTTACAATGCGCACCACACCCGATGATTTTCAGAACCCTATTGTACCTTGACACCACATGTTTCCTGACCTCCCCATGCTGACCAACCCCGGGTCCTTTTCTACATCCTACATTGCCACACACTGCCTATCCTATTTCAGACCCTCCGAAGCAAACCACCCTGTGACGTTTTTATCACTCCTACTAGTGAAAGGCATGTTAGAAACCCTTACAATGCCCACCACCCCACGATGTTTTTCAGAAACCTATCCTACATTGCCACCGCATGTTTCCTGACCTCCCCATGCTGAATGCCCTGTGGTTCTTTTCTCCATCTTACATTGCCAATCACTGCCTATACTAATTCAGACACTCCAATTCACACCACCCCGTGATGTTTTTCTCACTCCTACTAGTGAATGGCCTTTTAGCAACCCTTACAATGCGCCCCACCCCGTGATGTTTTTCAGAAACCTATCCTACATTGCAACCGCATATTTACTGACCTCTACATTCTGAACACCCCGTGGTGCTTTTCTCCAACCTACATTGCGACTCACTGCCTGTCCTAATTCAGGCCCTCCGATTCACACCACTCCATGATGTTTTTCTCAATCCTACTAGTGAACGGCCTGTTAGAAACCCTTACAATGCGCACCACCTCGCGTTGTTTTTCAGAAACCTATCCTACATTGCCACCGCATGTTTCCTGACCTCCCAATGCTGAGCAACCCGGGTACATTTCTCCATCCTACATTGCCACTCACTGGGTATCCTATTTCGGGCCCTCCGAAGCAAACCACCCCGTGACGTTTTTGTCACTCCTACTAGTGAAAGGCCTGTTGGAAACCCTTACAATGCACACCGACCCACGATGTTTTTCACAAACCTAACCTACATTGCCACTGCATGCTTCCTGAACACCCCATGCTCACCACGCTGTCTTGCTTTTCTCCATTCTACATAACCACTCACTGTCTAATCTAATTCAGGCCCTCCAATTCACACAAACCCGTGATGTTTTTCTCACTCCTACTAGTGAATGGCCTGTTAGAAACCCTTACAATGCGGACCACCCCGCGATGTTTTTCAGAAACCTATCCTACATTGCCACCGCATGTGTCCTGCCCTCCAGATGCTGACCAACCCATGGTGCTTTTCTCCATCCTACATTTACCCTCACTGCCAATCCAAATTCAAACCCTCAGATTCACACCACCCCGTGATGGTTTTCTCTCTCCTACTTGTGAATGGCCTTTTAGAAACACTTACAATGCGCACCACACTGCAATGTTTTTCAGAAACCTATCCTACATTTCCATTGCGTATTTCCTGACCTCCCGATGCTGACCACCCCATTGTGCTTTTCCAGATCCTACTTTGCCACTCCCTGCCTATCCTAATTCAGACACTCCGAATTGCAGTACCCTGGATGTTTTTCTAACTCCTCTTAGTGCATGCCCTGCTATAAACACTTACAATGCGCACCACCCAAAAATGATTTTCAGAAACCTATCCTATATTGCCACTGCATGTTTCCTGACCTCCACATGCTGACTACCCCGTGGTGCTATTCTCCATCCTACATTGCCACTCACTGCCTATACTAACTGAGACCCTCTGATTCACACCACCTCGTGATGTTTTTCTCACTCCTATTAGTGAATGGCCTCTAAGAAACCTTTACAATGAGCACCACTCCACGATGTTTTTCATAAACTTATGCTACATTGCCACTGCATGTTTCTTGACTTCCCCGTGCTGACCACCCCGTGGTGCTTTTCTCCATCCTACATTGCCACTCACTGCCTATCCTAATTCAGACACTCCGAATTACACCACCCTGGATGTTTTTCTCACTCCTACTAGTGAATGGCCTCTAAGAAACCCTAACAATGAGCACCACCCCGCGATGTTTTTCGGAAACCTATTGTACATTGCCTCTGCATGTTTCCTCACCTCCCCATGCTGATCACCCCGTGGTGCTTTTCTTCATCCTACATTGCGACTCACTGACTATGCTAATTCAGACCCTCCGATTCACACCACGCCGTGATGTTTTTCTCACTCCTACCAGTGAATGGCGTTTTAGAAACCCTTACAATGCGCCCACCCCGCAATGTTTTTCAGAAACCTATCCTACATTGCCACCGCATGTTTCCTACCCTGCCCATGCTGACCACCCCGTGGTGCTATTCTCCATCCTCCATTGCCACTCACTGACTATACTAATCAAGACCCTCGATTCACACCATGCTGTGATGTTTTTCTCACTCCTACCAGTGAATGGCCTGTTAGAAACCTTTACAATGCGCACCACCCCGCGATGTTATTTGGAAAACTATCCTACGTTTCCACTGCATGTTTCCTGACCTCCCCATGATGGCCACCCCGTGATGCTTTTCTCCATCCTGAATTGCTACTCATTGCCTATCCTTATTCAGACCCTCCGATTCATACCACCTCGTGATGTTTTTCTCATTTCTTCTAGTGAATGGCCTTTTAGATACCCTTTCAATGCGCACCACCCCATGATGTGTTTCAGACACGTATCCTACATTGCCCCTGCATATTTCCTGACTTTCCAATAATGACCACCCCTTGGTGCTTTCCTGCATCCTACATTGCCAATCACTGCCTATCCTATTTGAGACCGTCTGACTCACACCACCTCCTGATGTTTTTCTCACTCCTACTAGTGAATGGCCTGTTAGAAACCATTACAATGCACACCACCCTGCGATGTTTTTGATAAACTTTTCCTACATTGCCACTCCATGTTTGAAGACCTCCCCATGCTGAGCACCCCATGGTGCTTGTCTCCATCCTACATTGCCCCTCACTGCGTATCCTAGTTCAGACCCTCCAATTCACACCACCCTGTGATGTTTTTCTCACTCCTACTAGAAAATGGCCTGTTAGAAATCCTTAAAATGCGAACTACCCTGCGATGTTTTTCAGAAACCTATCCTACCTTGCCACTGCATATTTCCTGACCTCCCCATGCTGACCACACCGTGGTGATTTTCTCCAAACTACATTGCCACTGACTGCCTATCCTAATTCATACTCTCTGAATCACACCACCCCTTGATGTTATCATCACACTTCCTAGTGAATGGCCTGTTAGAAATACTTACAATGCGCATCACCCTGCGATGTTTTTTGGAAACCTATCCAACATTGCCCCTGCATGTTTCCTGATCTCCCGATGCTGACCACGCCGAGGTGCTTTTCCCCATCCTACGTTGCCACTCACTGCCTATCCTAATTCAGACACTCTGAATTACACCACCTTGGATGTTTTTCTCACTCCTCCGAGTGAATGGCCTGTTAGAAACAATTAGAATGCACACCACCCCACTATGTTTTTCATAAACGTATCCTACATTGCCACTGCATGTTTACTGACCTCCCCATGCTGACCTCCCCTGGTTCTTTTCTCCGTCCTGCCTTGCGACTCACTGCCTATACTAATTCACACTGTCTGAATCACACCACCCTGTGAGGTTTTTGTCACTCCTTCTAGTGAATGGCCTGTTTGAAACCCTTACAATGCACACCACACAACGGTGTTTTTCAGAAACCTATCCTAGATAGCCACTGCATGTTTCCTGACCTCCCCATGCTGACGACCCGTGGTGCTTTTCTCCATCCTACATTGCCACTCACTGCGTATCCTAATTCAGACCCCCTGATTCACACCATGCCGTGATGTTTTTCTCACTCCTTCTATTGAATGGCCTCTGAGAAACCCTTACAATGCGCACCACCCCGAGATGTTTTTCGGAAACCAATCGTACATTGCCACTGCATGTTTCCTGATCTCCCCATGCTGACAATCCCGAGGTGCTTTTCTCCATCCTACATTGCCAATGACTGCCTATCCTAATTCATACTCTCTGAATCACACCACCCCTTGATGTTTTCATCACACCTCCTAGTGAATGGCCTGTTAGAAATACTTACAATGCGCATCACCCTGCGATGTTTTTTGGAAACCTATCCTACATGGCCACTGCATGTTTCCTGATCTCCCCGTGCTGAGAAGCCCGTGGTGCTTTTCTCCATCGTACATTGCCACTCACTGCCTATCCTAATTCAGACCCTCCGATTCCCACCACGCCGTGATATATTCCTCACTCCTGCTAGTGAATGGTCTGTTAGAAACCCTTACAATGCGCACCACCCCACGATGTTTTTCGGAAACCTATCCTACATTTCCGCTACATGTTTCCTGACCTCCCCATGTTGGCCACCCCGTGGTGCTTTTCTGCATCCTACATTGCAACTCACTGTCTAACCTAATTCAGACCGTCCATTTCACACCAGCCCTATATATTTTTCTCACTTCTACTAGTGAATGGCAGTTTGGAAACCCTTACAGTGCGCACCACCCCGTGATGTTTTTCAGAAACCTATCCTATATTGCCACTGCATGGTTCCTGACCTCCCCATGCTGACCACCCCGTGGTGCTTTTCTCCAACCTACATTGCCACTCACTGCCTATCATAATTCAAACTCTTCGAATCACAACACCCCTTGATGTTTTTGTCACTCCTACTAGTGAATGGCCTGTTAGAAATCCTTACAATGTGCACCACCACATGATGTTATTCAGAAACCTATCCTACATTGCCACCGCATGTTTCCTGACCTCCACATGCTGACCACTCCGTGGTGCTTTTCTCCATCCTACATTGCGACACACTGCTTATCCTAATTCAGACCCTCTGATTCAAACCACCCTGTATTGTTTCTCTCACTCCTACGTGTGAATGGCCTGTTAGAAACCCTTACAATTCGCACAACCCCGCGTTGTTTTTCAGAAACCTATCTTACATTGCCGCTGTTTGTTTCTTGACCTCCCCAAGCTGACCACACCGTGTTGCTTTTCTCCATCCTACATTTCCCCTCACTGCCAATTGAAATTCAGCCCCTCTTATTCACACCACCCCGTGATGTTTTTCTCAGTCCTACTAGTGAATGGCCCGTAAGAAACACTTACAATGCGCACCACCCCGCGATGATTTTCAGAAACCTATCCTACATTTCCACTGCATATTTCCTGATCTCCTCATGCTGACCACCCCGAGGTGCTTTCCTCCACCCTACAATGCCACACACTGCCTCTCCTAATTCGGGCCCTCCGATTCACACCACCCTGTGATGTTTTTCTCACTCCTGCTAGTGAATGGCCTGTTGGAAACCCTTACAATGCGCACTCCCCAAGATATTTATCAGAAACCTATCCTACATTGCCACCGCGTGTTTCCTTACCTCCCCATGCTTACCACCTCGTGGTGCTTTTCTCCATCCTCGATTGACACTCACAGCCTATGCTAATTCAGACCCTTTGATTCAAACCAGCACGTGATGTTTTTCTCACTGCTACTAGTGAATGGCCTATTGGAAAACCTTACAATGCACACCACCCCGCTATGTTTTTCAGAAACCTATCACACATTGCCACCAAATGTTTCCTGACCTCCCCATGCTGACCACACCGTCTTGCTTTTCTCCATCCTACATTGACACTCACTGCCTATGCTAATTCAGTCCCTCAGATTCACACGACCCCGTGAAGTTTTTCTCACTCCTACTAGTGAATGACGTGTTAGAAAACCTTACAATGCGCACAACCCTGCGATGTTTTTCAGAAACCTATGCAACATTGCCACCGCATGTTTCCTGACCTCCACTTGCTGACCACACCATGGTGCTTTTCTACATCCTACATTGCCACTCACTGCCTGTCCTAATTCAGGCCTTCTGATTCACACGACCCCGTGGTTTTTTTCTCACTTCTGCTAGTGAATGGCCTGTTTGAAACCCTTACAATGCGCACCACCCCGCGATGTTCTTCAGAAACCTTTCCTACATTTCCACCGCATGTTTCCCTTCCTCCCCATGCTGACCACACCGTGGTGCTTTTCTCCATCCTACATTGCCACTCACTGCCTTTCCCAATTCAGGCCCTCTGATTCACACCACTCCCTCATATTTTTCTCTTTCCTACATGTAAATTGCCTGTTAGAAACACTTACAATGCGAACTACCCTGCGAAGTTTTTCAGAAAACGATCCTAGAATGCCACCGCATGATTCCTGTCCTCCCCATGCTGACCACCCCGTGGTGCTTTTCTCCATCCTCCAATGCCACTCACTGCCTATGCTAATTCAGGCATTCCAATTCATATCTCCCCATGATGTTTTTCTCACTCCTACTAGTAAATGGCATGTTAGAAACCCTTACAATGCACACCACTCCGCAATGTTTTTCAGAAACCTATCCTACATTGCCACCGCATGTGTCCTGACCTCCCAATGCTGACCACCCCTTGGTGTTTTCTCCAGCCTACATTGTCACTCACTGGTATCGGAATACCGGCCCTCGGGTTAACACCACCCCTGTGCTGTTTTTCTCATTCCTACTAGTGAATGGCCTGGTAGAAACGCTTACAATGTGCCCCAACCCAAGATGTTTTTCAGAAACCTATCCTACATTGCCACCGCATGTTTCCTGACCTCCTCATGCTGAATATCCTGTCGTGCTTTTCTCCATCCTACATTGCCACTCACTGCCTATCCTAATTCAGGCCGTCCGAATCACACCACCCCGTGATTTTTTTCTCACTCCTACTAGTGAATGGCCTGTTAAAAACCCTTACAATGCGCACCACCCCGCAATGTTTTTCAAAAACCTATCCTACATTGCCACCGCATGTGTCCTGCCCTCCAGATGCTGACCAACCCATGGTGCTTTTCTCCATCCTACATTTACCCTCACTGCCAATACAAATTCAAACCCTCAGATTCACACCACCCCATGATGTTTTTCTCTCTCCTACTTGTGAATGGCCTGTTAGAAACACTTACAATGCGCACCACACTGCAATGTTTTTCAGAAACCTATCCTACATTTCCACTGCGTATTTCCTGACCTCCCGATGCTGACGACCCCGTGGGGCTTTTCCCCATCCTACTTTGCCACTCCCTGCCTATCCTAATTCAGACACTCCGAATTACAGAACCCTGGATGTTTTTCTAACTCCTCCTATTGCATGCCCTGTTAGAAACACTTACAATGCGCACCACCCAAAAGTGGTTTTCACAAACCTATCCTATATTGCCACTGCATATTTCCTGACCTCCACATGCTGACTACCCCGTGGTGCTATTCTCCATCCTACATTGCAACTCACTGCCTATACTAACTGAGACCCTCTGATTCACACCACCTCGTGATGTTTTTCTCACTCCTACTAGTGAATGGCCTCTAAGAAACCTTTACAATGAGCACCACTCCACGATGTTTTTCATAAACTTATGCTACATTGCCACTGCATGTTTCTTGACTTCCACATGCTGACCACCCCGTGGTGCTTTTCTCCATCCTACATTGCCACTCACTGCCTATCCTAATTCAGACTCTCCGAATCACACCATCTCGTGATCCTTTTCTCACTCCTCCTAGTGAATTGCCTTTTGGAATCCATTACAATGCGCACCACCCCGCGGTGTTTTTCAGAAACCTATCCTACATTGCCACTGCATGTTTCCTCACCTCCCCTTGCTGATAACCCCGTGGTGCTTTTCTTCATCCTACATTGTGACTCCCTGACTATACTAATTCAGACCCTCCGATTCACACCACGCCGTGATGTTTTTCTCACTCCTACCAGTGAATGGCGTTTTAGAAACCCTTACGATGTGCACCACCCTGCGATGTTTTTCAGAAACCTATCCTACATTGCCACCGCATGTTTCCTACCCTGCCCATGCTGACCACCCCATGGTGCTTTTCTCCACCCTCCATTGCCACTCACTGACTATACTAATTAAGACCCTCGATTCACACCATGCTGTGATGTTTTTCTCACTCCTACCAGTGAATGGCCTGTTAGAAACCTTTACAATGCGCACCACCCCGCGATGTTCTTTGGAAAACTATCCTACATTTCCACTGCATGTTTCCTGACCTCCCCATGATGGCCACCCCGTGCTGCTTTTTTCCATCCTGAATTGCAACTCATTGCCTATCCTTATTCAGACCCTCCGATTCATACCACCTTGTGATGTTTTTCTCACTATTTCTAATGAATGGCCTTTTAGATACCCTTTCAATGCGCACCACCCCATGATGTTTTTCAGACACGTATCCTACATTGCCCCTGCATATTTCCTGACTTTCCAATAATGACCACCCCTTGGTGCTTTCCTGCATCCTACATTGCCAATCACTGCCTATCCTATTTGAGACCGTCTGACTCACACCACCTCATGATGTTTTTCTCACTCCTACTAGTGAATGGCCTGTTAGAAACCATTACAATGCACACCACCGTGCGATGTTTTTCATAAACTTTTCCTACATTGCCACTCCATGTTTGATGACCTCCCCATGCTGAGCAATCCATGGTGCTTGTCTCCTTCCTACATTGCCCCTCACTGCGTATCCTAGTTCAGACCCTCCAATTCACACCACCCTGTGATGTTTTTCTCACTCCTACTAGAAAATGGCCTGTTAGAAACCCTTAAAATGCGCACCACCCTGCGATGTTTTTCAGAAACCTATCCTACCTTGCCATTGCATATTTCCTGACCTCCCCATGCTGACCACATCGTGGTGATTTTCTCCATCCAACATTGCCACTGACTGCGTATCCTAATTCCTACTCTCTGAATCACACCACCCTTTGATGTTTTCATCACACCTCCTAGTGAATGGCCTGTTAGAAATACTTACAATGCGCATCACCCTGCGATGTTTTTTGGAAACCTATCCAACATTGCCCCTGCATGTTTCCTGATCTCCCCGTGCTGACCACCCCGTGGTGCTTTTCTCCATCCCACTTTTCCCCTCACTGCCAATTCAAATTCAGACCCTTAGATTCACACCACACCGTGTTGTTTTTCTCAGTCCTACTAGTGAATGTTCTGTTAGAAACACATACAATGCGCACCACCCCACAATGTTTTTCAGAAACCTATGCTACATTTCCACTGCATATTTCCTGATCTCCCGATGCTGACCACCCCGTGGTGCTTTTCCCCATCCTACATTGCCACTCACGGCCTATCCTAATTCAGACACTCTGAATTACACCACCTTGGATGTTTTTTCACTCCTCCGAGTGAATGGCCTGTTAGAAACACTTAGAATGCACACCACCCCACTATTTTTTTCATAAACGTATCCTACATTACCACTGCATGTTTAGTGATCTCCCCATGCTGACCTCCCCTGGTTCTTTTCTCTGTCCTGCCTTGCGACTCACTGCCTATACTAATTCACACTGTCCGAATCACAATACCCCGTGAGGTTTTTGTCACTCCTTCTAGAGAATGGCCTGTTTGAAACCCTTACAATGCACACTACACAACGGTGTTTTTCAGAAACCTATCCTAGATTTCCACTGCATGTTTCCTGACCTCCCCATGCTGATGACCCGTGGTGCTTTTCTCCATCCTACATTGCCACTCACTGCGTATCCTAATACAGACCCCCTGATTCACACCATGCGGTGATGTTTTTCTCACTCCTCTATTGAATGGCCTCTGAGAAACCCTTACAATGCGCACCACCCCGAGATGTTTTTCGGAAACCAATCGTACATTGCCACTGCATGTTTCCTGATCTCCCCATGCTGACAATCCCGAGATGCTTTTCTCCATCCTACGTTGCCACTGACTGTCTATCCTAATTCATACTCTCTGAATCACACCACCCCTTGATGTTTTCATCACACCTCCTAGTGAATGGCCTTTTAGAAATACTTACAATGCGCATCACCCTGCGATGTTTTTTGGAAACCTATCCTACATGGCCACTGCATGTTTCCTGATCTCCCAGTGCTGACAAGCCCGTGGTGCTTTCCTCCATCCTACATTGCCACTCACTGCCTATCCTAATTCAGACCCTCCGATTCCCACCACGCCGTGATATATTCCTCACTCCTGCTAGTGAATGGTCTGTTAGAAACCCTTACAATGCGCACCACCCCGCGATGTTTTTCAGAAACCTATCCTACATTTCCGCTATATGTTTCCTGACCTCCCCATGATGGCCACCCCGTGGTGCTTTTCTGCATCCTACATTGCAACTCACTGTCTAACCTAATTCAGACCGTCCATTTCACACCACCCCTATATATTTTTCTCACTCCTACTAGTGAATGGCAGTTTGGAAACCCTTACAGTGCGCACCACCCCGTGATGTTTTTCATAAACATATCCTACATTGCCACTGCATGATTCCTGACCTCCCCATGCTGACCACCCCGTGGTGCTTTTCTCCAACCTACATTGCCACTCACTGCCTATCCTAATTCAAACTCTTCGAATCACAACACCCCTTGATGTTTTTGTCACTCCTACTAGTGAATGGCCTGTTAGAAATACTTACAATGTGCACCACCCCATGATGTTATTCAGAAACCCATCCTACTTTGCCACTGCATGTTTTCTGACCTCCACACGCTGACCACTCCGCGGTGCTTTTCTCCATCCTACATTGCGACACACTGCTTATCCCAATTCAGACCTTCTGATTCACACCACCATGTGTTGTTTCTCTCACTCCTACGTGTGAATGGCCTGTTAGAAACCCTTACAATTCGTACAACCCCGCGTTGTTTTTCAGAAACCTCTCTTACATTGCCGCTGTTTGTTTCTTGACCTCCCCAAGCTGACCACACCATGTTGCTTTTCTCCATCCTACATTTCCCCTCACTGCCAATTCAAATTCAGCCCCTCTTATTCACACCACCCCGTGATGTATTTCTCAGTCCTATTAGGGAATAGCCCGTAAGAAACACTTACAATGCGCAACAGCCCGCGATGATTATCAGAAACCTATCGTACATTTCCACTGCGTATTTCCTGATCTCCTCATGGTGACCACCCCGAGGTGCTTTCCTCCACCCTAAATTGCCACTCACTGCCTATCCTAATTCGGGCCCTCCGATTCACACCACCCCGTGATGTTTTTCTCACTCCTACTAGTGAATCGCCTGTTAGAAAGCCTTACAATGCGCACAACCTTGCGATGTTTTTCAGAAACCTATGCAGCATTGCCACCGCATGTTTCCTGACCTCCACTTGCTGACCACACCATGGTGCTTTTCTCCATACTACATTGCCACTCACTGCCTGTCTTTATTCAGGCCTTCTGATTCACACCACCCTGTGATTTTTTTCTCACTCCTGCTAGTGAATGGCCTGTTTGAAACCCTTACAATATGCACCACCCCGCAATGTTTTTCAGAAACCTATGCTACATTTGGACTGCGTATTTCCTGACCTCCCCATGCTGACCACACCGTGGTGCTTTTCTCCATCCTACATTGCCACTCACTGCCGTTCCCAATTCAGGCCCTCTGATTCACACCACTCCCTCATATTTTTCTCTTTCCTACATGTAAATTGCCTGTTAGAAACACTTACAATGCGAACTACCCTGCGAAGTTTTGAGAAAACTATCCTAGATTGTCACCGCATGTTTCCTGTCCTCCCCATGCTGACCACCCAGTGGTGCTTTTCTCCATCCTCCATTGCCACTCACTGCCTATGCTAATTCAGGCCTTCCGATTTACATCTCCCCATGATGTTTTTCTCACTTCTCCTAGTAAATGGCCTGTTAGAAACCCTTACAATGCGCACCACCCCGCAATGTTTTTCAGAAACCTATCCTACATTGCCACCGCATGTGTCCTGACCTCCCAATGCTGACCACGCCTTGGTGTTTTCTCCAGCCTACATTGCCACTCACTGGTATCTGAATACAGGCCCTCGGGTTAACACCCCCCCTGTGTTGTTTTTCTCATTCCTACTAGTGAATGGCCTGGTAGGAATGCTTACAATGCGCCCCACCCCACGATGTTTTTCAGAAACCTATCCTACATTGCCACTGCATATTTCCTGACCTCCTCATGCTAAATACCCCGTGGTGCTTTTCTCCATCCTACATTGCCTCTCACTGCCTATCCTAATTCAGGCCCTCCGAATCACACCACCCCGTGATTTTTTCTCACTCCTACTAGTGAATGGCCTGTTAAAAACCCTTACAATGCGCACCACCCCCAATGTTTTTCAGAAACCTATCCTACATTGCCACCGCATGTGTCCTGCCCTCCAGATGCTGACCAACCCATGGTGCTTTTCTCCATCGTACATTTACCCTCACTGCCAATACAAATTCAAACCCTCAGATTCACACCACCCCGTGATGTTTTTCTCTCTCCTACTTGTGAATGGCCTGTTAGAAACACTTACAATGCGCACCACACTGCAATGATTTTCAGAAACCTATCCTACATTTCCGCTGCGTATTTCCTGACCTCCCGATGCTGACCACCCCGTCGTGCTTTTCCCCATCCTACTTTGCCACTCCCTGCCGATCCTAATTCAGACATTCCGAATTGCAGTACCCTGCATATTTTTCTAACTCCTACTAGTGCATGCCCTGTTAGAAACACTTACAATGCGCACCACCCAAAAATGGTTTTCAGAAACCTATCCTATATTACCACTGCATGTTTCCTGACCTCCACATGCTGACTACCCCGTGGTGCTATTCTCCATCCTACTTTGCCACTCACTGCCTATACTAACTGAGACCCTCTGATTCACACCTCCTCGTGATGTTTTTCTCACTCCTACTAGTGAATGGTCTCTAACAAACCCTTACAATGAGCACCACTCCACGATGTTTTTCATAAACTTATGCTACATTGCCACTGCATGTTTCTTGACTTCCCCATGCTGACCACCCCGTGGTGCTTTTCTCCATCCTACATTGCCACTCACTGCCTATCCTAATTCAGACTCTCCGAATCACACCATCTCGTGATCCTTTTTTCACTCCTCCTAGTGTATTGCCTTTTGGAATCCATTACAATGCGCACCACCCCGAGGTGTTTTTCAGAAACCTATCCTACATTGCCAATGCATGTTTCCTGACCTCCCCATGCTGACCACCCCGCGTGCTTTTCCCCATCCTACATTGCCACTCACTGCCTATGCTAATTCAGACATTTCGAATTACACCACCCTGGATGTGTTTCTCACTCCTACTAGTGAATGGCCTCTAAGAAACCCTAACAATGAGCACCACCCCGCGATGTTTTTCGGAAACCTATCCTACATTGCCAACGCATGTTTCCTACCATGCCCATGCTGACCACCCCGTTTTTCTCACTCCTACTAGTGAATGGCCTGTTAGAAACCCTTACAATGCGCACCACAGGGCGATGATTTTCAGAAACCTATCCTACATTGCCACTGCAAGTTTCCTGACCTCCGCATGTTGACCGCCCATGGTGCTTTTCTCCATCCTACATTGGCACTCACTGCCTATCCTAACTCAGGCCCTTTGATTCACACCACAATGTGATGTTTTTCTCACTCCTACTAGTGAATGGCCTGTAAGAAACCCTTATAATGCGCCCTACCAGCTATTTTTTTTCAGAAAACTATCCTAAATTGCCACTGCTTGTTTGCTGTCCTCTCCATGCCGACCACCCCGTGGTGCTTTTCTCCATCCTACATTGCCACTCACTGCCTATTTTGATTCAGGCCCTCTGATTCACAGCACCCCGTGATGTTGTTCTCACTCCTACTACTGAATGGCTTCTTAGAAACCCTTACAATGCGCACCACACCGCGATTTTTTTCAGAAACCTATCTTAAATTGGCCCTAAATGTTTCCTGACTTCCACATCCTAATCACCCCGTGGTGCTTTTCTACATCCTACATTGCCTCTCACTGCCTATTCTGAATCAGGCCCTCCGATTCACACCACCCCGTGATGTTTTTCTCACTTCTACTAGTAAATGGCCTGTTAGATACCCTTACAATGCGCACCACCCTGCGATGTTTTTCAGAAACCAATCCTGCATTGCCACTGCATGTTTCCTGATCTCCCGATCCTGACCAACCGTGGTGCTTTTCTCCACTTTACATTGCTACTCACTGCCTATCCTAATTCAGGCCCTCCGATTCACACCACCCCGTGATTTGTTCTCACTCCTACTAGTGAAAGGCCTGTTAGAAAGCCTTTCAATGCACAACAACCCGCAATGTTTTTCAGAATCCTATCCTACATTGGCAATGCATGTTTCCTGACCTCCCCATGCGGACCACCCCGTGGTGCTTTTCCCCATCCTACATTGCCACTCACTGCCTATCCTAATTCAGAACATCTGATTCACACCACCCCTTGATGTTTTTCTCACTCCTACTAGTGAATGGCCTGTCAGAAACCCTTACAATGCGCACCACCCCGTGATGTTTTTAAGAAAACTATCCTACATTGCCACTGCATGTTTCCTGACCTCCCCATGCTGACCACCTCGTGCTGTTTTTCTCCATCCTACATTGCCACTCACTGCCTATCATGATTGTGGGCCTCTGTTTCACACTACCACGTGAGGTTTTTCTCACTCCTACTAGTGAATGTCCTGTTAGAAGCACTGACAATGCGCACCACACTGCGATATTTTTCAGAAACCTATCCTACATTGCCACTGAATGTTTCGTGACATCCCCATGCTGACCACCATGTGTTGCTTTTCTCCATCCTATATTGCCACTCACTGCCTATCCTGATTCAGGCCCTCTGATTCACACAATCCCGTGATGTTTTTCTCACTCCTACTAGTGAATGGCCTGTTAGAAACCCTTACAATTCTCACCACCGCGATGTTTTTCAGAAACCTATCCAACATTGCCACTGCATGTGTCCTGACCTCTCCAATGCTGTCCACCCCTTGGTGCTTTTCTCCATCCTACATTGCCACTCACTGCCGATCCTGATTCAGGTCCTCCGATTCACACCACGCCGTGATGTTTTTCTCACTTCTACTAGTGAATGGCCTGTTAGAAACCCATACAATACGCACCACCCCGCAATGTTTTTCAGAAACCTATACTACATTGCCCCTACATGTTTCCTGACCTCCCCATGCTCACCATGCCGTGGTGCTTTACTCCATCCTACATTGCCACTCACTGCCTATACTGATTCAGGCCTTCCAATTCACACAACCCCATGATGTATTTCTCACTCCTACTAGTGAATGGCCTGTTAGAAACCCTTTCAATGGGCACCACCACGCGATTTTTTTCAGAAACCTATCTTACATAGGCCTTACATTTTTCCTGACTTCCACATCCTAATCACCCCGTGGTGCTTTTCTACATCCTACATTGCCTCTCACTGCCTATCCTGATTCAGGCCCTCGGATTCACACCACTCCGTGATGTTTTTCACACTTCTACTAGTGAAGGGCCTGTCAGAAACCCTTACAATGCGCACCACCATGCGATGTTTTTCAGAAACCTATCCTACATTGCCACTGCATGTATCCTGACCTCCAGATCCTGACCACCCCTTGGTGCTTTTCTCCATCCTACATTGCCACTCAATGCCTATCATAATTCAGGCCCTCCGATTCACACCACCCCGTGATGTTTTTCACACTTCTACTTGTAAATGGCCTGTTAGAAACCCTTACAATGCGCACCACCCTGCGATGCTTTTCAGAAACCTATCCTACATTGCCACTGCTTGTATCCTGACCTCCCGATCCTGACCACGCCATGGTGCTTTTCTCTATCCTACATTGCCACACAATGCCTCTCCTGATTCAGGCCCTCCGATTCACACCACCCCGTGATGTTTTTCTCACTCCTACTAGTGAATGGCCTGTTAGAAACCCTTACAATGCGCACCACCACGCGAAGTTTTTCAGAAACCTATCCTACATTGCCACTGCATGTTTCCTGACCTCCCCACCCTGACCGCCCCTTGTTGCTTTTCTCCATACTACATTGCCACTCATTGTCAATCCTGATTCAGGCCCTCCGATTCACACCACACCATGATGTATTTCTCACTCTTACTAGTGAATGCCCTGGTAGAAACCCATACAATGCCCACCACACAGTGATGCTTTTTCAGAAAACTATCCTACATTGCCACTGTATGTTTCCTGACCTCCCCATGCTGAACACACCGTGGTGCTTTTCTCCACTTTACATTGCCACTCACTGCCTATCCTAATTCAGACCCTCCGATTCACCCCACCCCGTGATGATGTTCTCACTCCTACTAGTGAAAGGCCTGTTAGAAAGCCTTTCAATGCACAACACCCCGCAATGTTTTTCAGAATCCTATCCTACATTGGCAATGCATGTTTCCTGACCTCCCCATGCGGACCACCCCGTGGTGGTTTTCCCCATCCTACATTGCCACTCACTGCCTATCCTAATTCAGAACATCTGTTTCACACCACGCCTTGATGTTTTTCTCACTCCTACTAGTGAATGGCCTGTCAGAAACCCTTACAATGCGCACCACCCCGTGATGTTTTTCAGAAACCTATCCTACATTGCCACTGCAAGTTTCCTGACCTCCGCATGTTGACCGCCCATGGTGCTTTTCTCCATCCTACATTGCCACTCACTGCCTATCCTAACTCAGGCCCTTTGATTCACACCACAATGTGATGTTTTTCTCACTCCTACTAGTGAATGGGCTGTAAGAAACCCGGATAATGCGCCCCAACCCGCTATTTTTTTCAGAAACCTATCCTAAATTGCCACTGCATGTTTGCTGTCCTCTCCATCCCGACCACCCCGTGGTGCTTTTCTCCATCCTACATTGCCACTCACTGCCTATTTTTATTCAGGCCCTCTGATTCACAGCACCCCGTGATGTTGTTCTCACTCCTACTAGTGAATGGCTTGTTAGAAACCCTTACATTGCACAACAACCTGAAATCTTTTTCAGAAATCTATCCTACATTGCCACTGCATGATTCCTGACCTCCACATGCTGACCACCCCGTTGTGCTTTTCTCCATCCTACATTATCACTCACTGCCTATCCTGATTCAGGCACTCCGATTCACACCACCCCTTGATGATTTTCTGACTCCTACTAGTGAATGGCCTTTTAGAAACCCTTACAACGCGCATCACCCTGCGATGTTTTTCAGTACCTTTCCTATTTGCCACTGCATGTTTCCTGACCTCCACATGCTAACCAACCCTGGAGCTTTTCTCCATCCTCCATTGCCACTCACTGCCTATACTGATTCAGGCCCTCCAATTCACACAACTCCGTGATGTTTTTCTCACTCCTACTACTGAATGGCCTGTTAGAAATCCTTACAATGCGCACACTACCCCGAGATGTTTTTCAGAAACATATCCTACATTGCAACTGCATGTTTCTAGACATCTCAATGCTGACCGCCCCGTGGTGTTTTTCTCCATCCTACAATGCCCCTCACTGCCTATCCTAATTCAGCCACTCAGATTCACACCACCCCATGATGTTTTTCTCACTCCTACTAGTGAATGGCCTATTAGAAACCCTTACAATGCGCACAACACCCTGATGTTTCACAGAAACCTATCCTACATTGCCACTGCATGTTTCCTGACCTCCCATCCTGACCACCAGTTGGTGCTTTTCTCCATCCTACATTGCCAATCACTGCCTATTCTAATTCAGCCCCTCTGATTCGCACAACCCCTTGATGTTTTTCTCACTCCTACTAGTGAATTGTCTGTTAGAAACCCTTACAATGTGCACCACCCCGCGATGTTTTTCAAAAACCTATCCTACATTGCCACTGCATGTTTCCTGACCTCCCCATGCTAACCACCCCGTGGTGTTTTTCTCCATCCTACATTGCCACTCCCTCCGTATCCTGATTCAGGCCCTCTGATTAACATCACCCCATGATGTTTTTCTCACTCTTACTAGTCAGTGGCCTGTTAGAAACCCTTACAATGTGCACCACCACGCGATGTTTTTCCGAAACCTGTCCTACATTGCCACAGCATGTTTCCTGACCTCCCCATGCTGAACACCCCGTGGTGCTTTTCTCCATCCTACATTGCCACTCCCTGCCTATCCTAATTAAGGCCCTCCGCTTCACACCAACCCGTGATGTTTTTCTCACTCCTACTAGTGAATGGCCTTTTAGAAACCCTAACAATGCGTACCACCCGCCGATGTTTTTCAGAAATCTATCCTACATTGCCACTGCATGTTTCCTCATCTCCCCATTGTGACCAACCCATAGTGCTTTTACCCCTCCTACTTTGCCCCTCACTGCCTATCCTAATTCAGGCTCTCTGATTCACACCACCCCTGATGTTTTTCTCACTCCTACTAGTGAAGGGCCTTTAAGAAACCCTTACAATGCACACCACTCCATGATGTATTTCAGAAACCTATCCTACATTGCCACTGCATGTTTCCTGCCCTCCCAATGCTGACCACCCCTGGTGCTTTTCTCCATCGTACATTTCCACTTACTGCCTATCCTGATTCAGCCCTTCCGATTCACACCACACAGTGATGTTTTTCTGGCTCCTACTAGTCAATGGCCTGTTAGAAAGCCTTACAATGCGCACCACCCCGTGATGTTTTTCAGAAACCTACCCTACATTGCCAAAGCATGTTCCAGACCTCCCCATGCAGACCAACCCGTGGTGCTTTTCTCCATCCTACATTGCCACTCACTGCCTATACTCATTCAGGCACTCCGATTCACACCACACCACGATCTTTTTATCACTCCCTCTAGTGAATGTCCTGTTAGAAACCCTTACCATGAGCACCACCCCACGATGTTTTTTCAGAAACCTATCCTACATTGCCACTGCATGTTTTCTGATCTCCCATGCTGACCACCCCTGGTGCTTTTCTCCATCCTACATTGCCACTCACTGCCTATACTGATTCAGGCCCTCCGATTCACACCACACCGCGATCTTTTTATCACACCCTCTAGTGAATGGCCTGTTAGAAACCCTTACAAAACGCACCACCCCACGATGTTTTTCAGAAACCTATCCTACATTGCCACTGTATGATTCCTGACCTCCCCATGCTGACCACCCAGTGGTGCTTTTCTCCATCCTACATTGGGAACTCACTGCCTATTCAGATTCAGGCCCTCCGATTCACACCACCCGTGATGTTTTCTCACTCCTACTAGTGAATGGCCTTTTAGAAACCATTACAATGTGCAACACCCCGCGATGTTTTTCAGAAAACTATCCTATTTGCCACTGCATGTTTCTTGACCTCCCCATGCTGACCACCACTGGAGCTTTTCTCCATCCTCCATTGCCACTCACTGCCTATACTGATTCAGGCCCTCCAATTCACACAATCCTGTGATGTTTTTCTCACTCCTACTCCTGAATGGCCTATTAGAAAACCTTACAATGTGCACCACCCCACGATGTTTTTCAGAAACATATCCTACATTGCAACTGCATGTTTCCTGACATCTCCATGCTAACCACTCCATGGTGCTTTTCTCCATCCTACATTGCCACTCACTGCCTATCCTGATTCAGCCACTCAGTTTCACAACACCCCATGATGTTTTTCTCACTCCTACTAGTGAATGGCCTGTTAGAAACCCTTTCAATGGGCACCACCACGCGATTTTTTTCACAATCCTATCTTACATTTGCCTTGCATGTTTCCTGACTTCCACATTTTAATCACCCTGTGGTGCTTTTCTACATCCTACATTGCCACTCACTGCCTATCCTGATTCAGGCCGTCCGATTCACAGCAGCCCGTGATGGTTTCCTCACTCCTACTACTGAATGGCTTGTTAGAAACCATTATTTTGCGCACCACCCCGCGATGTTTTTCTGAAACCTATCCTACATTGCCACTGCATGATTCCTGACCTCCCCATGGTGACCTCCCCGTGGTGCTTTTCTCCATTCTACATTTCCACTCACTGCCTATCCTGATTCAGGCCCTCCGATTCACACCACTCCTTATGTTTTTCTCATTCCTGCTAGTGAAAAGCCTGTTAGAAACCCTTACAATGCGCACCACCCCACGATGTTTTTCAGAAACCTATCCTACATTGCCACTGCATGATTCCTGACCTCCACATGCTGCCCACCCCGTGTTGCTTTTCTCCATTCTATATTGCCACTCACTACCTATCCTGATTCAGGCCCTCCAATTAACACCACACTGTGAGGTTTTTCTCACTCGTACTAGTGAATGGCCTGTTACAAAACCTTACAAAGCTAATCGAGCCGCGATGTTTTTCCGAAAACTATCCTACTTTGCCACTGCATGTCTCGTGACCTCCCCATGCTGACCACCCCGTGGTACTTTTCTCCATCCTACATTGCCACTCACTACCTATCCTGAGCCAGACCCTCCGATTCACACCACCCCGTGACATTTTTCTCAATCCTAATTGTGAATGGCCTTTTAGAAACCCTTACAATGCGCATCACCCCGCGATGTTTTTCAGAAACCTATGCTGTTTTCCACTGCATGTTTCCTGAACTCCACATGCTGACCACCCTTGAAGCTTTTCTCCACCCTTCATTGCCACTCAGTGCCTATCCTAATTCAGGCCCTCCGATTCACACCACCCCTCATGTTTTTCTCACTCCTACTAGTGGATGGCATGTTAGAAACCCTAAGAATGCGCACCACCCGCCGATGTTTTTCAGAAATCTATCCTACATTGCCACTGCATGTTTCCTGATCTCCCCATGCTGACCAACCCATGGTGCTTTTATACCTCCTACTTTGCCCCTCACTGCCTATCCTAATTCAGGCCCTCCGATTCACATCACCCCTGATGTTTTTCTCACTCCTACTAGTGAAGGGCCTTTAAGAAACCCTTACAATGCGCACCACTCCACGATGTTTTTCAGAAACCTATCCTACATTGCAACTGCATGTTTCCTGCCCTCCCCATGCTGACCACCCCTGGTGCTTTTCTCCATCCTACATTGCCACTTACTGCCTATCCTGATTCAGCCCTTCAGATTCACACCACACCGTGATGTTTTTCTGTCTCCTAGTATTCAATGGCCTGGTAGAAAGCCTTACAATGTGCACAACCCCGTGATGTTTTTCAGAAACCTATCCTACATTGCCAAAGCATGTTCCAGACCTCCCCAGGCAGACCAACCCGTGGTGCTTTTCTCCATCCTACATTGCCACTCACTGCCTATACTCATTCGGGCCCTCCGATTCACACCACACCGCCATCTTTTTATCACTCCCTCTAGTGAATGGCCTGTTTGAAACCCTTACAAAGGAAACCACACTGAGATGTTTTCCAGAAAACTATCCTACAGTGCCACTGCATGATTCCTGACCTCCCCATGCTGACAAACCCGTGGTGCTATTCTCCTCCCTACATTGCCACTCAGTGCAAATCCTGATTCAGGCCCTCCGATTCACACCACCCCGTGATGTTTTCGCAATCCTACTAGTGAATGGCCTGTTAGAAACCCTTACAATGCGCACCACCCCGCAATGTTTTTCAGAAACCTAGCCTACATTGCCACTGCATGTTTCATGACCTCCACATGCTGACCAACCCTGGAGCTTTTCTCCATCCTCCCTTGCCACTCACTGCCTATAATGATTCAGGAACTCCGATTCACACCACACCGTGAAGTTTTTCTCACTCCTACTAGTGAATGGCCTGTTAGAAACACTTACTTTGCGCACAACCCCGCGATGTTTTTCTGAAACCTATCCTACATTGCCACTGCATGATTCCTGACCTCCGCATGCTGACCAGCCCCTGGTGCTTTTCTCCCTCCAACATTGCGAACTCACTGCCTATTCAGATTCAGGACCTCCGATTCACACCTCCCCGTGACGTTTTCACACTCCTACTAGTGAATGGCACTTTAGAAACCATTACAATTCGCATCACCCCGCGATGTTTTACAGAAACCTATCCTATTTGCCACTGCATGTTTCTTGACCTCCCATGGTGACCACCCCTGGTGCTTTTCTCCATCCTACATTGCCACTCACTGCCTATACTGATTCAGGTCCTCCGATTCACACCACACCGTGAAGTTTTTCTCACTCCTACTAGTGAATGGCCTGTTAGAAACCCTTACTTTGCGACAACGCCGCAATGTTTTTCAGAAACCTATCCTACATTGCCACTGCATGATTCCTGACCTCCCCATGCTGACCACGCTGTGGTGCTTTTCTCCATCCTACATTGCCACTCAATGGCTATCCTGATTCAAGCCCTCCGATTAACACAACCCCATGATGTTTTTCTCACTCTTACTAGTCAGTGGCCTGTTAGAAACCCTTACAATGTGCACCACCCCGCGATGTTTTTCAGAAACCTGTCCTACTTTGCGACTGCATGTTTCCTGACCTCCTCTTGCTGACCACGCTTTGGTGCTTTTCTCCATCCTACATTGCCACTCCCTGCCTATCCTAATTAAGGCCCTCCGATTCACACCACCCCGTGATGTTTTTCTCACTCCTACTAGTGAATGGCCTTTTAAAAACCCTTACAATGCGCACCACCCGGGGATGTTTTTCAGAAACAGATCCTACTTTGCCATTGCATGTTTCCTGACCTCCTCATGCTGACCACACTGCGGGGCTTTCTCCATGCTGCATTGTCACTCAGTGCCTAGCCTAATTCAGGCCCTCCGATTCACACCATCCCATGATGTTTTTCTCACTCCCACTAGTGAATTGCCTGTTAGAAAGCTTTACAAAGCGCACCACCCCGCGATGTTTTTCAGAAATCTATCCTACATTGCCACTGCCTGTTTCTTGACGTCCCTATGTTGACCACCCGGTGGTGTTACTCCATCCTTCATTGCCACTTACTGTCTATCCTAATTCAGGCCCTCCGATTCACACCACCCCTAATGTTTTTCTCACTCCTACTAGTGAATGGCCTGTTAGAAACCCTTACAATGCGCACCACCCCGTGATGTTTTTCAGAAACCTATCCTACAATGCCACTGCATGTTTCCTGCCCTCCCCATGCTGACCACCCCTGGTGCTTTTCTCCATCCTACATTGCCACTTACTGCCTATCATGATTCCTCTCCTCCGAATCACACCACACTGTGATGTTTTTCTTGCCCCTACTAGTGAATGGCCTGTTAGAAACCCTTACAAAGCAAACCACACCGAGATGTTTTTCAGAAACCTATCCTACAGTGCCACTGCATGATTCCTGACCTCCCCATGCTGACCAACCCGTGGTGATTTTCTCGATCCTACATTGCCAATCTCTGCCTATCCTGATTCAGGCCCTCCGATTCACAGCACACCGTGATGTTTTTCTCACTCCTATTAGTGAATGGCCTTTTAGAAACCCTTAAAATTCGCATCACACAGTGATGTTTTTCAAAAACCTATCCTATTTGCCACTGCATTTGTCCTGAACTCCCGATGCTGACCACCCCGTGGTTTTATCTATATCCTACATTGCCACTAACTGCCTAACTTAATTCAGGCCCTCTGATTCACACCACCCCTGATGTTTTTCTCACTCCTCCTAGTGAATGGCATGTTAAAAACCCTTACAATGCGCACCACCCCGCGATGTTTTTCAGAAACCTATCCTACATTGACACTGCATGTTTCCTGATGTCCCCTTGCTGACCGCTTATGGTTCTTTTCTCCATCTTACATTGCCACTCAATGCCTATCCTGATTCAAGCCCTCCGATTAACACCACCCCGTGATGTTTTTCTCACTCTTACCAGTCATTGGCCTTTTAGAAACCCTTACAATGCCCACCACCCCGCGATGTTTTTCAGAAACCTGTCCTACATTGCCAATGCATGTTTCCTGACCTCCCCATGCTGAGCACCCCTTGGTGCTTTTGTCCTTCTTACATTGCCACTCACTGCCTATCATGATTCAGTCCCTGCGATTTACACCACCCCGTGATTTTTTTCTCACTCTTACAAGTGAATGGCCTGTTTGAAACCTTACAATGCGCACCACCCCGGAATGTTTTTCAGAAACCTATCCTACATTGCCACTGCATGTTTCCTGACCTCCCCATGCTGACCACGCCGTGGTGCTTTTCTCCATCCTACATTGCCACTCACTGCCTATACTCATTCAGCCCCTCCGATTCAAACCACCCTGTGATGGTTTTCTCACTCCTACTACTGAATTGCCTATTAGAAACCCTTACAATGCGCACCACCCCGCGATGTTTTTCAGAAACCTATCTACATTGCCACTGCATGTTTCCTGACCTCCCCATGCTGACCACGCTGTGAGGCTTTCTCCATGCTGCATTGTCACTCAGTGCCTATCCTAATTCAGGCCCTCCGATTCACACCATCCCATGATGATTTCCTCACTCCTACTAGTGTATGGCCTGTTAGATACCCTTAAAATGCGCACCACGCCGCGATGTTTTTCAGAAACGTATCCTACATTGCCACTGCATGTTTCCTGACCTCCCCATGCTGACCACCCTGTTGTGCTTTTTTCCATTATACATTGCCACTCACTGTCTATACTAATTCAGGCCCTCCGATCCGCAACACCCCGTGATGTTTTTCTCACTCCTACTCGTAAATTGCCTGTTAGAAACCCTGACAAAACGCACCACCCCGCGATGTTTTTCAGAAAACTATCCTACATTGCCACAGCATCTTTCCTGACGTCCCTATGTTGACCACCCTGTGGTGTTACTCCATCCTTCATTGCCACTCACTGCCTATCCTAATTCAGGCCCTCCGATTCACACCACACCTAATGTTTTTGTCACTCCTACTAGTGAATGGCCTGTTAGAAACCCTTAAAATTCGCATCACCCCGGGATGTTTTTCAGAAACCTATCCTATTTGCCACTGCATTTTTCCTGAAATCCCGATGCTGACCACCCAGGGAGCTTTTCTCCATCCTACATTGCCACTCACTGCCTATCCTAATTCAGGCCCTCCGATTCACACCATCCCATGATGTTTTCCTCACTCCTACTAGTGTATGGCCTGTTAGATACCCTTAAAATGTGCACCACCACTCGATGTTTTTCAGAAACCTATCCTACATTGCCAATGCATGTTTGCTGACCTCTCCATGCCGGCCAACCCGTGGTGCTTTTCTCCATCCTACATTGCCACTCACTGCCTATTTTGATTCAGGCCCTCTGATTCACAGCACCCCGTGATGTTGTTCTCACTTCTACTAGTGAATGGCTTGTTAGAAACCCTTACAATGCGCACCACCTCGAAATGTTTTTCAGAAACCTATCCTACATTGCCACTGCATGTTTCCTGACCTCCACATGCTGACCACCCCGTTGTGCTTTTCTCCATTCTACATTGCCACTCACTGCCTATCCTGATTCAGGCCTTCCGGTTAACACCACACTGTGATGTTTTTCTCACTCGTACTAGTGAATGGCCTGTTACAAACACTTAAAATGAGCATCACCCCGCGATATTTCACCGAAACCTATCCTACTTTGCCACTGCATGTCTCCGGACCTCCCCATGCTGACCACCCGCTGGTGCTTTTGTCCATCCTACATTGCCACTCACTGCCTATCCTTATTCAGGCCCTCCGATTCACACCACCTTGTGATGTTTTTCCACTCCTACTAGTGAAAGGTCTGTTAGAAACCCTTGCAATGCGCACCACCCCGCTATGTTTTTCGAAACCTATCCTACATTGCCACTGCATGTTTCCTGACCTCCCATGCTGACCACCCCTGGTGCTTTTCTCCATCCTACATTGCCACTCACTGCCTATACTGATTCAGGCACTCCGATTCACACCACACCGTGATGTTTTTCTTACTCCTACTAGTGAATGGCCACTTAGAAACCCTTACAATGTGCACCATCCTGCAATGTTTTTCAGAAACCTATCCTACATTGCCACTGTATGATTCCTGACCTCCCCATGCTGACCACCCGGTGGTGTTTTTCTCCATCCTACATTGCGAACTCACTGCCTATTCAGATTCAGGCCCTGCGATTCACACCACCCCGTGATGTTTTCTGACTCCTACTAGTGAATGGCCTTTTAATAACCATTACAATGCGCAACACCCCGCGATGTTTTTCAGAAACCTATCCTATTTGCCACTGCATGTCACTTGACCTCCATATTCTGACCACCACTGGCGCTTTTATCCATCCTACATTGTCACTCACTGCCTATCCTGATTCAGGCACTCCGATTCACACCACCCCTTGATGCTTTTCTGACTCCTACTAGTGAATGGCCTTTTAGAAACCCTTACAACGCGCATCACACTGCGATGTTTTTCAATACCTATCCAATTTGCCACTGCATGTTTCCTGACCTCCACATGCTGACCAACCCTGGAGCTTTTCTCCATCCTCCATTGCCACTCACTGCCTATACTGATTCAGACCCTCCAATTCAGACAACCCCATGATGTTTTTCTCACTCCTACTACTGAATGGCCTGTTAGAAACCCTTACAATGCGCGCCACCCCGCGATGTTTTTCAGAAACATATCCTACATTGCAACTGCATGTTTCCAGACATCTCCATGCAGACAACCCCGTGGTGCTTTTCTCCATCCTACATTGCCCCTCTCTGCCTATCCTAACTCAGCCACTCAGATTCACACAACCCCATGATGTTTTTCTCACTCCTACTAGTGAATGGCCTATTAGAAACCCTTACAATGCGCACCACACCGCGATGTTTCACAGAAACCTATCCTACATTGCCACTGCATGTTTCCTGACCTCCCATCCTGACCACCAGTTGGTGCTTTTCTCCATCATACATTGCCACTCACTGCCTATTCTAATTCAGGCCCTCGATTCGCACAACCCCTTGATGTTTTTCTCACTCCTACTAGTGAATTGTCTGTTAGAAAACCTTACAATGCGCACCACCCCGCGATGTTTTTCAAAAACCTATCCTACATTGCCACTGCATGTTTCCTGACCTCCCCATGCTAACCACCCCGTGGTGTTTTTCTCCATCCTACATTGCCACTCCCTGCCTATACTAATTCAGGTCCTCCGATTAACATCACCCCATGATGTTTTTCTCACTCCTACTAGTGAATGGCCTGTTAGATACCCTTACAATGCGCACCACTGGGTGATGTTTTTCAGAAACCTATCCTACACTGCCACTGCAAGTTTCCTGACCTCCGCATGTTGACCGCCACATGCTGTTCTTCTCCATCCTCCATTGCCACTCACTGCCTATCCTAATTCAGGCCCTTTGATTCACACCACAACGTGATGTTTTTCTCACTCCTACTAGTGAGTGGCCTGTAAGAAACCCTTATAATGCGCACCAACACGCTATTTTTTCAGAAACCTATCCTACATTGCCACTGCATGTTTGCTGACCTCTGCATGCCGACCACTCCGTGGTGCTTTTCACCATCCTACATTGCCACTCAATGCCTATTTTGATTCAGGCCCTCTGATTCACAGCACCCTGTGATGTTGTTCTCGCTCCTACTAGTGAATGGCTTGTTAGAAACCCCTACAATGCGCACCACCCCGCGATGTTTTTCAGAAACCTATCCTACATTGCCACTGCATGATTCCTACCCTCCACATGCTGACAACACCGTTGTGCTTTTCTCCATTCTACATTGACACTCACTGCCTAGCCTGATTCAGACCCTCAGGTTAACACCACACTGTGATGTTTTTCTCACTCGTACTAGTGAATGGCCTGTTACAAACCCTTAAAATGAGCATCACCCCGCTATGTTTTTCCGAAACCTATCCTACTTGGCCACTGCATGTCTCCTGACCTCCCCATGCTGACCACCCCGTGGTGCTTTTCTCCATCCTACATTACCACTCATTGCCTATCCTAATTCAGGACCTCCGATTCACATCACCCCATGATGTGTTTCTCACTCCTACTAGTGAATGGCCTGTTAGAAAACCTTACAATGCGCACCACCCTGCGATGTTTTTCAGAAACATATCCTACATTGCCACTGCATATTTCCTGACCTCCCCATGCTCACCAACCCGTGGTGCTTTTCTCCATCCTACATTGCCACTCACTGCCTATCCTAATTCAGGCCCTCCGATTCACACCACCCTGTGATGTTTTTCTCACTCCTACTAGTGAATGGTCTGTTAAAAACCCTTACAATGCGCACCACCCCGTGATGTTTTTCAGAAACCTATCCTACATTGCCACTGCATGTTTCCTGACCTCCCATGCTGACCACTCCTGGTGCTTTTCTCCATCCTACATTGCCACTCACTGCCTATACTGATTCAGGCCCTCCGATTCACACCACACCTAATGTTTTTCTCACTCCTACTAGTGAATGGCCTGTTAGAAAGCCTTAAAATTCGGATCACCCCGGGATGTTTTTCAGAAACCTATCCTATTTGCCACTGCATTTTTCCTGAAATCCCGATGCTGACCACCCCGGAGCTTTTCTCCATCCTAAATTGCCACTCACTGCCTATCTTAATTCAGGCCCCTGATTCACACCACTCCATGATGTTTTTAACACTCCTACTAGAGATTGGCCTGTTAGAAACCCTTACAATGCGCACCACCCTGTGATGTTTTTCAGAAACCTATCCTACATTGCCACTGCGTGTTTGCTGACCTCCCTATGCTGACCACCCCGTGGTGCTTTTATCCATCCTACTTTGCCACTCACTGCCTATACTGATTCAGGCCCTCCGATTCACACCACCCCGTGATGTTTTCGCACTCCTACAATGAATGGCGTTTTAGAAACCATTACAATGCACAACACCCCACGATGTTTTTCAGAAACCTATCCTTTTTGCCACTGCATGTTTCTTGACCTCCACATGCTGACCACCACTGGCACTTTTCTGCATCCTACATTGTCACTCACTGCCTATCCTGATTCAGGCATTCCAGTTCACACTACACTGTGAAGTTTTTCTCACTCCTACTAGTGAATGGCCTGTTAGAAACCATTACTTTGCGCACCACCCCGCGATGTTTTTCAGAAACCTATCCTATATTACCACTGTATGATTCCTGACCTCCTCATGCTGACCACCCCGTGGTGCTTTTCTCCATCCTACATTGCCACTCAATGCCTGTCCTGATTCAAGCCCTCCAATTCACACCACACCGTGATGTTTTTCTACTCCTACTCATGAATGGCCTATTAGAAACCTTACTATGCGCACCACACCGCGATGTTTCACAGAAACCTATCCTACATTGCCACTGCATGTTTCCTGACCTCCCATCCTTACCACCAATTGGTGCTTTTCTCCATCATACAATGTCACTCACTGCCTACTCTAATTCAGGCCCTCCGATTCGCACAGCTCCGTGATGTTTTTCTCACTTCTACTAGTGAATTGTCTGTTAGAAACACTTACAATGCGCACCACCCCGCAATGTTTTTCAAAAACCTATCCTAATTGCCACTGCATGTTTCCAGACCTCCTCATGCAGACCACCCCATGGTGCTTTTCTCCATCCTACATTGTCACTCACTGCCTATCCTAATTCATGCCCTCCAATTCACACCACTCCTGATGTTTTTCTCACTCCTACTACTGAATGGCCTCTTAGAAACAATTATAATGTGCAACACCCCACGATGTTTTTCAGAAACCTATCCTACATTGCACCTGCATGTTTGCTGACCTGCCCATGCTAACCACCCCACGGTGTTTTTCTCCATCCTACATTGCCACTCCCTGCCAATCCTAATTCAGGCCCTCCGATTAACATCACCCCATGATGTTTTTCTCACTCCTACTAGTGAATGGCCTGTTAGAAACTCTTACAATGCACACCACCGGGCGATGTTTTTCAGAAACCTATCCTACATTGCCTCTGCAAGTTTCCTGACCTCCGCATGTTGACCGCCCCATGGTGCTTTTCTCCATCCTACATTGCCACTCACTGCCTATCCTAATTCAGGCCCTTTGATTCACACCACAACGTGATGTTTTTCTCACTCCTACTAGTGAGTGGCCTGTAAGAAACCCTTGTCATGCGCACCAACCCGCTATTTTTTCAGAAACCTATCCTACATTGCCACTGCATGTTTGCTGACCTCTCCATGCCGACCACCCCGTGGTGCATTTCTCCATCCTACATTGCCACTCACTGCCTATTTTGATTCAGGCCCTCTGATTTACAGCACCCCGTGATGTTGTTCTCACTCCTACTACTGAATGGCCTGTTAGAAACCCTTACAATGCGCACCACCCCGTGATGTTTTTCAGAAACATATCCTACATTGCCACTGCATGATTCCAGACCTCCACATGCTGACCACCCCATTGTGCTTTTCTCCATTCTCCATTGCCACTCACTGCCTATCCTGATTCAGGACCTCCGGTTACCACCACACTGTGATGTTTTTCTCTCTGGTACTAGTGAATGGCCTGTTACAAACCCTTAAAATGAGCATCACCCCACGATGTTTTTACGAAACCCATCCTACTTTGCCACTGCATGTCTCTTGACCTCCCCATGCTGACAAACACGTGGTGCTATTCTCCTCCCTACATTGCCACTCACTGCCAATCCTGATTCAGGCCCTCCGATTCACACCACCCCGTGATGTTTTTGCACTCCTACTAGTGAATGGCCTGTTAGAAACCCTTACAATTCGCACCACCCCGCAATGTTTTTCAGAAACCTAGCCTACATTGCCACTGCATGTTTCATGACCTCCACATGCTGACCAACCCTGGAGCTTTTCTCCATCCTCCCTTGCCACTCACTGCCTATAATGATTCAGGAACTCTGATTCACACCACACCGTGAAGTTTTTCTCACTCCTACTAGTGAATGGCCTGTTAGAAACACTTACTTTGCGCACAACCCCGCGATGATTTTCTGAAACCTATCCTACATTGCCACTGCATGATTCCTGACCTCCGCATGCTGACCAGCCCCTGGTGCTTTTCTCCCTCCAACATTGCGAACTCACTGCCTATTCAGATTCAGGACCTCCGATTCACACCACCCCGTGACGTTTTCACACTCCTACTAGTGAATGGCCCTTTAGAAACCATTACAATTCGCATCACCCTGCGATGTTTTTCAGAAACCTATCCTATTTGCCACTGCATGTTTCTTGACCTCCCATGGTGACCACCCCTGGTGCTTTTCTACATCTTACATTGCCACTCACTGCCTATACTGATTCAGGTCCTCCGATTCACACCACACCGTGAAGTTTTTCTCACTCCTACTAGTGAATGGCCTGTTAGAAACCCTTACTTTGCGACAACGCCGCGATGTTTTTCAGAAACCTATCCTACATTGCCACTGCATGATTCCTGACCTCCCCATGCTGACCACGCTGTGGTGCTTTTCTCCATCCTACATTGCCACTCAATGTCTATCCTGATTCAAGCCCTCCGATTAACACAACCCCATGATGTTTTTGTCACTCTTACTAGTCAGTGGCCTGTTAGAAACCCTTACAATGTGCACCACCCCGCGATGTTTTTCAGAAACCTGTCCTACTTTGCGACTGCATGTTTCCTGACCTCCTCTTGCTGACCACGCTTTGGTGCTTTTCTCCATCCTACATTGCCACTCCCTGCCTATCCTAATTAAGGCCCTCCGATTCACACCACCCCGTGATGTTTTTCTCACTCCTACTAGTGAATGGCCTTTTAAAAACCCTTACAATGCGCACCACCCGGGGATGTTTTTCAGAAACAGATCCTACATTGCCATTGCATGTTTCCTGACCTCCTCATGCTGACCACACTGCGGGGCTTTCTCCATGCTGCATTGTCACTCAGTGCCTAGCCTAATTCAGGCCCTCCGATTCACACCGTCCCATGATGTTTTTCTCACTCCCACTAGTGAATTGCCTGTTAGAAAGCGTTACAAAGCGCACCACCCCGCGATGTTTTTCAGAAACCTATCCTACATTGCCACTGCCTGTTTCTTGACGTCCCTATGTTGACCACCCGGTGGTGATACTCCATCCTTCATTGCCACTTACTGTCTATCCTAATTCAGGCCCTCCGATTCACACCACCCCTAATGTTTTTCTCACTCCTACTAGTGAATGGCCTGTTAGAAACCCTTACAATGCGCACCACCCCGTGATGTTTTTCAGAAACCTATCCTACATTGCCACTGCATGTTTCCTGCCCTCCCCATGCTGACCACCCCTGGTGCTTTTCTCCATCCTACATTGCCACTTACTGCCTATCATGATTCCTCTCCTCCGAATCACACCACACCGTGATGTTTTTCTTGCCCCTACTAGTGAATGGCCTGTTAGAAACCCTTACAAAGCAAACCACACCGAGATGTTTTTCAGAAACCTATCCTACTGTGCCACTGCATGATTCCTGACCTCCCCATGCTGACCAACCCGTGGTGATTTTCTCGATCCTACATTGCCAATCTCTGCCTATCCTGATTCAGGCCCTCCGATTCACAGCACACCGTGATGTTTTTCTCACTCCTATTAGTGAATGGCCTTTTAGAAACCCTTAAAATTCGCATCACCCAGTGATGTTTTTCAAAAACCTATCCTATTTGCCACTGCATTTGTCCTGAACTCCCGATGCTGACCACCCCGTGGTTTTATCTATATCCTACATTGCCACTCACTGCCTAACTTAATTCAGGCCCTCCGATTCACAGCACCCCTGATGTTTTTCTCACTCCTCCTAGTGAATGGCGTGTTAAAAACCCTTACAATGCGCACCACCCCGCGATGTTTTTCAGAAACCTATCCTACATTGACACTGCATGTTTCCTGATGTCCCCTTGCTGACCGCTTATGGTTCTTTTCTCCATCTTACATTGCCACTCAATGCCTATCCTGATTCAAGCCCTCCGATTAACACCACCCCGTGATGTTTTTCTCACTCTTACCAGTCATTGGCCTTTTAGAAACCCTTACAATGCCCACCACCCCGCGATGTTTTTCAGAAACCTGTCCTACATTGCCAATGCATGTTTCCTGACCTCCCCATGCTGAGCACCCCTTGGTGCTTTTGTACTTCTTACATTGCCACTCACTGCCTATCATGATTCAGTCCCTGCGATTTACACCACCCCTTAATTTTTTTCTCACTCTTACAAGTGAATGGCCTGTTTGAAACCCTTACAATGCGCACCACCCCGGAATGTTTTTCAGAAACCTATCCTACATTGCCACTGCATGTTTCCTGACCTCCCCATGCTGACCACGCCGTGGTGCTTTTCTCCATCCTACATTGCCACTCACTGCCTATACTCATTCAGCCCCTCCGATTCAAACCACCCTGTGATGGTTTTCTCACTCCTACTACTGAATTGCCTATTAGAAACCCTTACAATGCGCACCACCCCGCGATGTTTTTCAGAAACCTATCTACATTGCCACTGCATGTTTCCTGACCTCCCCATGCTGACCACGCTGTGAGGCTTTCTCCATGCTGCATTGTCACTCAGTGCCTATCCTAATTCAGGCCCTCCGATTCACACCATCCCATGATGATTTCCTCACTCCTACTAGTGTATGGCCTGTTAGATACCCTTAAAATGCGCACCACGCCGCGATGTTTTTCAGAAACGTATCCTACATTGCCACTGCATGTTTCCTGACCTCCCCATGCTGACCACCCTGTTGTGCTTTTTTCCATTATACATTGCCACTCACTGTCTATACTAATTCAGGCCCTCCGATCCGCAACACCCCGTGATGTTTTTCTCACTCCTACTCGTGAATTGCCGGTTAGAAACCCTGACAAAACGCACCACCCCGCGATGTTTTTCAGAAACCTATCCTACATTGCCACAGCATCTTTCCTGACGTCCCTATGTTGAACACCCTGTGGTGTTACTCCATCCTTCATTGCCACTCACTGCCTATCCTAATTCAGGCTCTCCGATTCACACCACACCTAATGTTTTTCTCACTCCTACTAGTGAATGGCCTGTTAGAAACCCTTAAAATTCGCATCACCCCGGGATGTTTTTCAGAAACCTATCCTACATTGCCACTGCATGATTCCTGACCTCCACATGCTGACCACCCCGTTGTGCTTTTCTCCATTCTACATTGCCACTCACTGCCTATCCTGATTCAGGCCTTCCAGTTAACACCACACTGTGATGTTTTTCTCACTCATACTAGTGAATGGCCTGTTACAAACATTTAAAATGAGCATCACCCCGCGATATTTCACCGAAACCTATCCTACTTTGCCACTGCATGTCTCCGGACCTCCCCATGCTGACCACCCGCTGGTACTTTTGTCCATCCTACATTGCCACTCACTGCCTATCCTTATTCAGGCCCTCCGATTCACACCACCTTGTGATGTTTTTCCACTCCTACTAGTGAAAGGTCTGTTAGAAACCCTTGCAATGCGCACCACCCCGCTATGTTTTTCAGAAACCTATCCTACACAGCCACTGCATGTTTCCTGACCTCCCATGCTGACCACCCCTGGTGCTTTTCTCCATCCTACATTGCCACTCACTGCCTATACTGATTCAGGCCCTCCGATTCACACCACACCGTGATGTTTTTCTTACTCCTACTAGTGAATGGCCTCTTAGAAACCCTTACAATGCGCACCATCCTGCAATGTTTTTCAGAAACCTGTCCTACATTGCCACTGTATGATTCCTGACCTCCCCATGCTGACCACCCGGTGGTGCTTTTCTCCATCTTACATTGCGAACTCACTGCCTATTCAGATTCAGGCCCTGCGATTCACACCACCCCGTGAGGTTTTCTCACTCCTACTAGTGAATGGCCTTTTAATAACCATTACAATGCACAACACCCCGCGATATTTTTCAGAAACCTATCCTATTTGCCACTGCATGTCTCTTGACCTCCACATTCTGACCACCACTGGCGCTTTTCTCCATCCTACATTGTCACTCACTGCCTATCCTGATTCAGGCACTCCGATTCACACCACCCCTTGATGCTTTTCTGACTCCTACTATTGAATGGCCTTTTAGAAACCCTTACAACGCGAATCACACTGCGATGTTTTTCAATAACTATCCAATTTGCCACTGCATGTTTCCTGACCTCCACATGCTGACCAACCCTGGAGCTTTTCTCTATCTTCCATTGCCACTCACTGCCTATACTGATTCAGGCCCTCCAATTCACACAACCCCGTGATGTTTTTCTCACTCCTACTACTGAATGGCCTGTTAGAAACCCTTACAATGCGCGCCACCCCACGATGTTTTTCAGAAACATATCCTACATTGCAACTGCATGTTTCCAGACATCTCCATGCAGACAACCCCGTGGTGATTTTCTCCATCCTACATTGCCCCTCTCTGCCTATCCTAATTCAGCCACTCAGATTCACACCACCCCATGATGTTTTTCTCATTCCTACTAGTGAATGGCCTATTAGAAACCCTTACAATGCGCACCACACCGCGATGTTTCACAGAAACCTATCCTACATTGCCACTGCATGTTTCCTGACCTCCCATCCTGACCACCAGTTGGTGCTTTTCTCCATCATACATTGCCACTCACTGCCTATTCTAATTCAGGCCCTCGATTCGCACAACCCCTTGATGTTTTTCTCACTCCTACTAGTGAATTGTCTGTTAGAAAACCTTACAATGCGCACCACCCCGCGATGTTTTTCAAAAACCTATCCTACATTGCCACTGCATGTTTCCTGACCTCCCCATGCTAACCGACCCGTGGTGTTTTTCTCCATCCTACATTGCCACTCCCTGCCTATCCTAATTCAGGCCCTCTGATTAACATCACCCCATGATGTTTTTCTCACTCCTACAAGTGAATGGCCTGTTAGAAACCCTTAAAATGCGCACCACTGGGTGATGTTTTTCAGAAACCTATCCTACACTGCCACTGCAAGTTTCCTGACCTCTGCATGTTGACCGCCACATGGTGTTCTTCTCCATCCTACATTGCCACTCACTGCCTATCCTAATTCAGGCCCTTTGATTCACACCACAACGTGATGTTTTTCTCACTCCTACTAGTGAGTGGCCTGTAAGAAACCCTTATAATGCGCACCAACCCGCTATTTTTTCAGAAACCTATCCTACATTGCCACTGCATGTTTGCAGACCTCTGCATGCCGACCACTCCGTGGTGCTTTTCTCCATCCTACATTGCCACTCAATGCCTATTTTGATTGAGGCCCTCTGATTCACAGCACCCTGTGATGTTGTTCTCACTCCTACTAGTGAATGGCTTGTTAGAAACCCTTACAATGCGCACCACCCCGCGATGTTTTTCAGAAACCTATCCTACATTGCCACTGCATGATTCCTACCCTCCACATGCTGACAACCCCGTTGTGCTTTTCTCCATTCTACATTGACACTCACTGCCTATCCTGATTCAGGCCCTCAGGTTAACACCACACTGTGATGTTTTTCTCACTCATACTAGTGAATGGCCTGTTACAAACCCTTAAAATGAGCATCACCCCGCGATGTTTTTCCGAAACCTATACTACTTGGCCACTGCATGTCTCCTGACATCCCCATGCTGACCACCCCGTGGTGCTTTTCTCCATCCTACATTACCACTCACTGCCTATCCTAATTCAGGACCTCCGATTCACATCACCCCGTGATGTGTTTCTCACTCCTACTAGTGAATGGCCTGTTAGAAAACCTTACAATGCGCACCATCCTGCGATGTTTTTCAGAAACCTATCCTACATTGCCACTGCACGTTTCCTGACCTCCAATGCTGCCCACTCCTGGTGCTTTTCTCCATCCTACATTGCCACTCACTGCCTATACTGATTCAGGCCCTCCGATTCACACCACACCTAATGATTTTCTCACTCCTACTAGTGAATGGCCTGTTAGAAACCCTTAAAATTCGCATCACCCCGGGATGTTTTTCAGAAACCTATCCTATTTGCCACTGCATTTTTCCTGAAATCCGGATGCTGACCACCCCGGAGCTTTTCTCCATCCTACATTGCCACTCACTGCCTATCTTAATTCAGGCCTCCGATTCACACCACTCCATGATGTTTTTAACACTCCTACTAGAGATTGGCCTGTTACAAACACTTACAATGCGCACCACCACGCGATGTCATTCAGAACCCTATCCTACATTGCCAATGCGTGTTTGCTGACCTCTCCATGCCGACCTCCCCGTGGTGCTTTTCTCCATCCTACATTGCCACTCACTGCCTATTTTGATTCAGGCCCTCTGATTCACAGCACCCCGTGATGTTGTTCTCACTTCTACTAGTGAATGGCTTGTTAAAAACCCTTACAATGCGCACCACCCCGCAATGTTTTTCAGAAACCTATCCTACATTGCCACTGCATGATTCCTGACCTCCACATGCTGACCACCCCGTTGTGCTTTTCTCCATTCTACATTGCCACTCACTGCCTATCCTGATTCAGGCCTTCCGGTTAACCCCACACTGTGATGTTTTTCTCACTCGTACTAGTGAATGGCCTGTTACAAACACTTAAAATGAGCATCACCCCGCGATATTTCACCAAAACCTATCCTACTTTGCCACTGCATGTCTCCGGACCTCCCCATGCTGACCACCCGCTGGTGCTTTTGTCCATCCTACATTGCCACTCAGTGCCTATCCTTATTCAGGCCCTCCGATTCACACCACCTTGTGATGTTTTTCCATTGCTACTAGTGAATGGTCTGTTAGAAACCCTTGCAATGCGCACCACCCCGCTATGTTTTTCAGAAACCTATCCTACATTGCCACTGCATGTTTCCTGACCTCCCATGCTGACCACCCCTGGTGCTTTTCTCCATCTTACATTGCCACTCACTGCCTATTTTGATTCAGGCCCTCTGATTCACAGCACCCCGTGATGTTGTTCTCACTCCTACTAGTGAATGGCTTGTTAGAAACCCTTACAATACGCAACGCTCCGCAATGTTTTTCAGAATCCTATCGTACATTGCCACTGTGTGATTCCTGACCTCCCCATGCTGACCACCCCGTGGTGCTTTTATCCATCCTACATTGCGAACTCACTGCCTATTCTGATTCAGGCCCTCCGATTCACACCACCTTGTGATGTTTTTCCACTCCTACTAGTGAATGGTCTGTTAGAAACCCTTGCAATGCGCACCACCCCGCTATGTTTTTCAGAAACCTATCCTACATTGCCACTGCATGTTTCCTGACCTCCCATGCTGACCACCCCTGGTGCTTTTCTCCATCCTACATTGCCACTCACTGCCTATACTGATTCAGGCCCTCCGATTCACACCACACCGTGATGTTTTTCTTACTCCTACTAGTGAATGGCCTCTTAGAAACCCTTACAATGCGCACCATCCTGCAATGTTTTTCAGAAACCTATCGTACCTTGCCACTGTATGATTCCTGACCTCCCCATGCTGACCACCCGGTGGTGCTTTTCTCCATCCTACATTGCGAACTCACTGCCTATTCAGATTCAGGCCCTGCGATTCACACCACCCCGTGATGTTTTCTGACTCCTACTAGTGAATGGCCTTTTAATAACCATTACAATGCACAACACCCCGCGATGTTTTTCAGAAACCTATCCTATTTGCCACTGCATGTTTCTTGACCTCCACATTCTGACCACCACTGGCACTTTTCTCCATCCTACATTGTCACTCACTGCCTATCCTGATTCAGGCACTCCCATTCACACCACCCCTTGATGCTTTTCTGACTCCTACTAGTGAATGGCCTTTTAGAAACCCTTACAACGGGCATCACACTGCGATGTTTTTCAATACCTATCCTATTTGCCACTGCATGTTTCCTGACCTCCACATGCTGACCAACCCTGGAGCTTTTCTCCCTCCTCCATTGCCACTCTCTGCCTATACTGATTCAGGCCCTCCAATTCACACAACCCCGTGATGTTTTTCTCACTCCTACTACTGAATGGCCTGTTAGAAACACTTATAATGCGCGCCACCCCGCGATGTTTTTCAGAAACATATCCTACATTGCAACTGCATGTTTCCAGACATCTCCATGCAGACAACCCCGTGGTGCTTTTCTCCATCCTACATTGCCCCTCTCTGCCTATCCTAATTCAGCCACTCAGATTCACACCACCCCATGATGTTTTTCTCACTCCTACTAGTGAATGGCCTATTGGAAACCTTAACAATGCGCACCACACCGCGATGTTTCACAGAAACCTATCCTATATTGCCACTGCATGTTTCCTGACCTCCAATCCTGAGCACCAGTTGGTGCTTTTCTCCATCATACATTGCCACTCACTGCCTATTCTAATTCAGGCCCTCGATTCGCACAACCCCTTGATGTTTTTCTCACTGCTACTAGTAAATTGTCTGTTAGAAAACCTTACAATGCGCACCACCCCGCGATGTTTTTCAAAAACCTATCCTACATTGCCACTGCATGTTTCCTGACCTCCCCATGCTAACCACCCCGTGGTGTTTTTCTCCATCCTACATTGCCACTCCCTGCCTATCCTAATTCAGGCCCTCCGATTAACATCACCCCATGATGTTTTTCTCACTCCTACTATTGAATGGCCTGTTAGAAACCCTTACAATGCGCACCACTGGGTGATGTTTTTCAGAAACCTATCCTACACTGCCACTGCAAGTTTCCTGACCTCCGCATGTTGACCGCCACATGGTGTTCTTCTCCATCCTCCATTGCCACTCACTGCCTATCCTAATTCAGGCCCTTTGATTCACACCACAACGTGATGTTTTTCTCACTCCTACTAGTGAGTGGCCTGTAAGAAACCCTTATAATGCGCACCAACCCGCTATTTTTTCAGAAACCTATCCTACATTGCCACTGCATGTTTGCTGACCTCTGCATGCCGACCACTCCGTGGTGCTTTTCACCATCCTACATTGCCACTCAATGCCTATTTTGATTCAGGCCCTCTGATTCACAGCACCCTGTGATGTTGTTCTCACTCCTACTAGTGAATGGCTTGTTAGAAACCCTTACAATGCGCACCACCCCGCGATGTTTTTCAGAAACCTATCCTACATTGCCACTGCATGATTCCTACCCTCCACATGCTGACAACCCCGTTGTGCTTTTCTCCATTCTACATTGACACTCACTGCCTATCCTGATTCAGGCCCTCAGGTTAACACCACACTGTGATGTTTTTCTCACTCGTACTAGTGAATGGCCTGTTACAAAACCTTAAAATGAGCATCACCCCGCGATGTTTTTCCGAAACCTATACTACTTGGCCACTGCAAGTCTCCTGACCTCCCCATGCTGACCACCCCGTGGTGCTTTTCTCCATCCTACATTACCACTCACTGCCTATCCTAATTCAGGACCTCCGATTCACATCACCCCGTGATGTGTTTCTCACTCCTACTAGTGAATGGCCTGTTAGAAAACCTTACAATGCGCACCACCCTGCGATGTTTTTCAGAAACCTATCCTACATTGCCACTGCATTTTTCCTGACCTCCCCATGCGCACCAACCCGTGGTGCTTTTCTCCATCCTACATTGCCACTCACTGCCTATCCTAATTCAGGCCCTCCGATTCACACCACCCTGTGATGTTTTTCTCACTCCTACTAGTGAATGGTCTGTTAAAAACCCTTACAATGCGCACCAGCCCGTGATGTTTTTCAGAAACCTATCCTACATTGCCACTGCATGTTTCCTGACCTCCCATGCTGACCACTCCTGGGGCTTTTCTCCATCCTACATTGCCACTCAATGCCTATTTTGATTGAGGCCCTCTGATTCACAGCACCCTGTGATGTTGTTCTCACTCCTACTAGTGAATGGCTTGTTAGAAACCCTTACAATGCGCACCACCCCGCGATGTTTTTCAGAAACCTATCCTACATTGCCACTGCATGATTCCTACCCTCCACATGCTGACAACCCCGTTGTGCTTTTCTCCATTCTACATTGACACTCACTGCCTATCCTGATTCAGGCCCTCAGGTTAACACCACACTGTGATGTTTTTCTCACTCATACTAGTGAATGGCCTGTTACAAACCCTTAAAATGAGCATCACCCCGCGATGTTTTTCCGAAACCTATACTACTTGGCCACTGCATGTCTCCTGACATCCCCATGCTGACCACCCCGTGGTGCTTTTCTCCATCCTACATTACCACTCACTGCCTATCCTAATTCAGGACCTCCGATTCACATCACCCCGTGATGTGTTTCTCACTCCTACTAGTGAATGGCCTGTTAGAAAACCTTACAATGCGCACCATCCTGCGATGTTTTTCAGAAACCTATCCTACATTGCCACTGCACGTTTCCTGACCTCCAATGCTGCCCACTCCTGGTGCTTTTCTCCATCCTACATTGCCACTCACTGCCTATACTGATTCAGGCCCTCCGATTCACACCACACCTAATGATTTTCTCACTCCTACTAGTGAATGGCCTGTTAGAAACCCTTAAAATTCGAATCACCCCGGGATGTTTTTCAGAAACCTATCCTATTTGCCACTGCATTTTTCCTGAAATCCGGATGCTGACCACCCCGGAGCTTTTCTCCATCCTACATTGCCACTCACTGCCTATCTTAATTCAGGCCTCCGATTCACACCACTCCATGATGTTTTTAACACTCCTACTAGAGATTGGCCTGTTACAAACACTTACAATGCGCACCACCACGCGATGTCATTCAGAACCCTATCCTACATTGCCAATGCGTGTTTGCTGACCTCTCCATGCCGACCTCCCCGTGGTGCTTTTCTCCATCCTACATTGCCACTCACTGCCTATTTTGATTCAGGCCCTCTGATTCACAGCACCCCGTGATGTTGTTCTCACTTCTACTAGTGAATGGCTTGTTAAAAACCCTTACAATGCGCACCACCCCGCAATGTTTTTCAGAAACCTATCCTACATTGCCACTGCATGATTCCTGACCTCCACATGCTGACCACCCCGTTGTGCTTTTCTCCATTCTACATTGCCACTCACTGCCTATCCTGATTCAGGCCTTCCGGTTAACCCCACACTGTGATGTTTTTCTCACTCGTACTAGTGAATGGCCTGTTACAAACACTTAAAATGAGCATCACCCCGCGATATTTCACCGAAACCTATCCTACTTTGCCACTGCATGTCTCCGGACCTCCCCATGCTGACCACCCGCTGGTGCTTTTGTCCATCCTACATTGCCACTCAGTGCCTATCCTTATTCAGGCCCTCCGATTCACACCACCTTGTGATGTTTTTCCATTGCTACTAGTGAATGGTCTGTTAGAAACCCTTGCAATGCGCACCACCCCGCTATGTTTTTCAGAAACCTATCCTACATTGCCACTGCATGTTTCCTGACCTCCCATGCTGACCACCCCTGGTGCTTTTCTCCATCTTACATTGCCACTCACTGCCTATTTTGATTCAGGCCCTCTGATTCACAGCACCCCGTGATGTTGTTCTCACTCCTACTAGTGAATGGCTTGTTAGAAACCCTTACAATACGCAACGCTCCGCAATGTTTTTCAGAATCCTATCGTACATTGCCACTGTGTGATTCCTGACCTCCCCATGCTGACCACCCCGTGGTGCTTTTATCCATCCTACATTGCGAACTCACTGCCTATTCTGATTCAGGCCCTCCGATTCACACCACCTTGTGATGTTTTTCCACTCCTACTAGTGAATGGTCTGTTAGAAACCCTTGCAATGCGCACCACCCCGCTATGTTTTTCAGAAACCTATCCTACATTGCCACTGCATGTTTCCTGACCTCCCATGCTGACCACCCCTGGTGCTTTTCTCCATCCTACATTGCCACTCACTGCCTATACTGATTCAGGCCCTCCGATTCACACCACACCGTGATGTTTTTCTTACTCCTACTAGTGAATGGCCTCTTAGAAACCCTTACAATGCGCACCATCCTGCAATGTTTTTCAGAAACCTATCGTACCTTGCCACTGTATGATTCCTGACCTCCCCATGCTGACCACCCGGTGGTGCTTTTCTCCATCCTACATTGCGAACTCACTGCCTATTCAGATTCAGGCCCTGCGATTCACACCACCCCGTGATGTTTTCTGACTCCTACTAGTGAATGGCCTTTTAATAACCATTACAATGCACAACACCCCGCGATGTTTTTCAGAAACCTATCCTATTTGCCACTGCATGTTTCTTGACCTCCACATTCTGACCACCACTGGCACTTTTCTCCATCCTACATTGTCACTCACTGCCTATCCTGATTCAGGCACTCCCATTCACACCACCCCTTGATGCTTTTCTGACTCCTACTAGTGAATGGCCTTTTAGAAACCCTTACAACGGGCATCACACTGCGATGTTTTTCAATACCTATCCTATTTGCCACTGCATGTTTCCTGACCTCCACATGCTGACCAACCCTGGAGCTTTTCTCCCTCCTCCATTGCCACTCTCTGCCTATACTGATTCAGGCCCTCCAATTCACACAACCCCGTGATGTTTTTCTCACTCCTACTACTGAATGGCCTGTTAGAAACACTTATAATGCGCGCCACCCCGCGATGTTTTTCAGAAACATATCCTACATTGCAACTGCATGTTTCCAGACATCTCCATGCAGACAACCCCGTGGTGCTTTTCTCCATCCTACATTGCCCCTCTCTGCCTATCCTAATTCAGCCACTCAGATTCACACCACCCCATGATGTTTTTCTCACTCCTACTAGTGAATGGCCTATTGGAAACCTTAACAATGCGCACCACACCGTGATGTTTCACAGAAACCTATCCTATATTGCCACTGCATGTTTCCTGACCTCCAATCCTGAGCACCAGTTGGTGCTTTTCTCCATCATACATTGCCACTCACTGCCTATTCTAATTCAGGCCCTCGATTCGCACAACCCCTTGATGTTTTTCTCACTGCTACTAGTAAATTGTCTGTTAGAAAACCTTACAATGCGCACCACCCCGCGATGTTTTTCAAAAACCTATCCTACATTGCCACTGCATGTTTCCTGACCTCCCCATGCTAACCACCCCGTGGTGTTTTTCTCCATCCTACATTGCCACTCCCTGCCTATCCTAATTCAGGCCCTCCGATTAACATCACCCCATGATGTTTTTCTCACTCCTACTATTGAATGGCCTGTTAGAAACCCTTACAATGCGCACCACTGGGTGATGTTTTTCAGAAACCTATCCTACACTGCCACTGCAAGTTTCCTGACCTCCGCATGTTGACCGCCACATGGTGTTCTTCTCCATCCTCCATTGCCACTCACTGCCTATCCTAATTCAGGCCCTTTGATTCACACCACAACGTGATGTTTTTCTCACTCCTACTAGTGAGTGGCCTGTAAGAAACCCTTATAATGCGCACCAACCCGCTATTTTTTCAGAAACCTATCCTACATTGCCACTGCATGTTTGCTGACCTCTGCATGCCGACCACTCCGTGGTGCTTTTCACCATCCTACATTGCCACTCAATGCCTATTTTGATTCAGGCCCTCTGATTCACAGCACCCTGTGATGTTGTTCTCACTCCTACTAGTGAATGGCTTGTTAGAAACCCTTACAATGCGCACCACCCCGCGATGTTTTTCAGAAACCTATCCTACATTGCCACTGCATGATTCCTACCCTCCACATGCTGACAACCCCGTTGTGCTTTTCTCCATTCTACATTGACACTCACTGCCTATCCTGATTCAGGCCCTCAGGTTAACACCACACTGTGATGTTTTTCTCACTCGTACTAGTGAATGGCCTGTTACAAAACCTTAAAATGAGCATCACCCCGCGATGTTTTTCCGAAACCTATACTACTTGGCCACTGCAAGTCTCCTGACCTCCCCATGCTGACCACCCCGTGGTGCTTTTCTCCATCCTACATTACCACTCACTGCCTATCCTAATTCAGGACCTCCGATTCACATCACCCCGTGATGTGTTTCTCACTCCTACTAGTGAATGGCCTGTTAGAAAACCTTACAATGCGCACCACCCTGCGATGTTTTTCAGAAACCTATCCTACATTGCCACTGCATTTTTCCTGACCTCCCCATGCGCACCAACCCGTGGTGCTTTTCTCCATCCTACATTGCCACTCACTGCCTATCCTAATTCAGGCCCTCCGATTCACACCACCCTGTGATGTTTTTCTCACTCCTACTAGTGAATGGTCTGTTAAAAACCCTTACAATGCGCACCACCCCGTGATGTTTTTCAGAAACCTATCCTACATTGCCACTGCATGTTTCCTGACCTCCCATGCTGACCACTCCTGGGGCTTTTCTCCATCCTACATTGCCACTCACTGCCTATACTGATTCAGGCCCTCCGATTCACACCACACCTAATGTTTTTCTCACTCCTACTAGTGAATGGCCTGTTGGAAAGCCTTAAAATTCGCATCACCCCGGGATGTTTTTCAGAAACCTATCCTATTTGCCACTGCATTATTTCCTGAAATCCCGATGTTGACCACCCCGGAGCTTTTCTCCATCCCACATTGCCACTCACTGCCTATCTTAATTCAGGCCCCTGATTCACACCACTCCATGATGTTTTTAACACTCCTACTAGAGATTGGCCTGTTAGAAACCCTTACAATGCGCACCACCCTGTGATGTTTTTCAGAAACCTATCCTACATTGCCACTGCACGTTTCCTGACCTCCCATGCTGCCCACTCCTGGTGCTTTTCTCCATCCTACATTGCCACTCACTGCCTATACTGATTCAGGCCCTCCGATTCACACCACACCTAATGTTTTTCTCACTCCTACTAGTGAATGGCCTGTTAGAAACCCTTAAAATTCGCATCACCCCAGGATGTTTTTCAGAAACCTATCCTATCTGCCACTGCATTTTTCCTGAAATCCGGATGCTGACCACCCCGGAGCTTTTCTCCATCCTACATTGCCACTCACTGCCTATCTTAATTCAGGCCTCCGATTCACACCACTCCATGATGTTTTTAACACTCCTACTAGAGATTGGCCTGTTACAAACCCTTACAATGCGCACCACCACGCGATGTCATTCAGAACCCTATCCTACATTGCCAATGCATGTTTGCGGACCTCTCCATGCCGACCACCCCGTGGTGCTTTTCTCCATCCTACATTGCCACTCACTGCCTATTTTGTTTCAGGCCCTCTGATTCACAGCACCCCATGATGTTGTTCTCACTTCTACTAGTGAATGGCTTGTTAGAAACCCTTACAATGCGCACCACCCCGCAATGTTTTTCAGAAACCTATCCTACATTGCCACTGCATGATTCCTGACCTCCACATGCTGACCACCCCGTTGTGCTTCTCTTCATTCTACATTGCCACTCACTGCCTATCCTGATTCAGGCCTTCCCGTTAACCCGACACTGTGATGTTTTTCTCACTCGTACTAGTGAATGGCCTGTTACAAACACTTAAAATGAGCATCACCCCGCGATATTTCACCGAAACCTATCCTACTTTGCCACTGCATGTCTCCGGACCTCCCCATGCTGACCACCCGCTGGTGCTTTTGTCCATCCTACATTGCCACTCAGTGCCTATCCTTATTCAGGCCCTCCGATTCACACCACCTTGTGATGTTTTTCCATTGCTACTAGTGAATGGTCTGTTAGAAACCCTTGCAATGCGCACCACCCCGCTATGTTTTTCAGAAACCTATCCTACATTGCCACTGCATGTTTCCTGACCTCCCATGCTGACCACCCCTGGTGCTTTTCTCCATCCTACATTGCCACTCACTGCCTATTTTGATTCAGGCCCTCTGATTCACAGCACCCGTGATGTTGTTCTCACTCCTACTAGTGAATGGCTTGTTAGAAACCCTTACAATACGCACCACTCCGCAATGTTTTTCAGAATCCTATCGTACATTGCCACTGTATGATTCCTGACCTCCCCATGCTGACCACCCCGTGGTGCTTTTATCCATCCTACATTGCGAACTCACTGCCTATTCTGATTCAGGCCCTCCGATTCACACCACCTTGTGATGTTTTTCCACTCCTACTAGTGAATGGTCTGTTAGAAACCCTTGCAATGCGCACCACCCCGCTATGTTTTTCAGAAACCTATCCTACATTGCCACTGCATGTTTCCTGACCTCCCATGCTGACCACCCCTGGTGCTTTTCTCCATCCTGCATTGCCACTCACTGCCTATACTGATTCAGGCCCTCTGATTCACACCTCACCGTGATGTTTTTCTTACTCCTACTAGTGAATGGCCTCTTAGAAACCCTTACAATGCGCACCATCCTGCAATGTTTTTCAGAAACCTATCGTACATTGCCACCGTATGATTCCTGACCTCCCCATGCTGACCACCCGGTGGTGCTTTTCTCCATCCTACATTGCGAACTCACTGCCTATTCAGATTCAGGCCCTGCGATTCACACCATCCCGTGATGTTTTCTGACTCCTACTAGTGAATGGCCTTTTAATAACCATTACAATGCACAACACCCCGCGATGTTTTTCAGAAATCTATCCTATTTTCCACTGCATGTTTCTTGACCTCCACATTCTGACCACCACTGGCACTTTTCTCCATCCTACATTGTCACTCACTGCCTATCCTGATTCAGGCACTCCGATTCACACCACCCCTTGATGCTTTTCTGACTCCTACTAGTGAATGGCCTTTTAGAAACCCTTACAACGGGCATCACACTGCGATGTTTTTCAATACCTATCCTATTTGCCACTGCAGGTTTCCTGACCTCCACATGCTGACCAACCCTGGAGCTTTTCTCCATCCTCCATTGTCACTCTCTGCCTATACTGATTCAGGCCCTCCAATTCACACAACCCCGTGATGTTTTTCTCACTCCTACTAGTGAATGGCCTATTAGAAACCCTTACAATGCGCACCACACCGCGATGTTTCACAGAAACCTATCCTACATTGCCACTGCATGTTTCCTGACCTCCCATCCTGACCACCAGTTGGTGCTTTTCTCCATCATACATTGCCACTCACTGCCTATTCTAACTCAGGCCCTCGATTCGCACAACCCCTTGATGTTTTTCTCACTCCTACTAGTGAATTGTCTGTTAGAAAACCTTACAATGCGCACCACCCCGCGATGTTTTTCAAAAACCTATCCTACATTGCCACTGCATGTTTCCTGACCTCCCCATGCTAACCACCCCGTGGTGTTTTTCTCCATCCTACATTGCCACTCCCTGCCTATCCTAATTCAGGCCCTCCGATTAACATCACCCCATGATGTTTTTCTCACTCCTACTAGTGAATGGCCTGTTAGCAACCCTTACAATGCGCACCACTGGGTGATGTTTTTCAGAAACCTATCCTACACTGCCACTGCAAGTTTCCTGACCTCCGCATGTTGACTGCCACATGGTGTTCTTCTCCATCCTCCATTGCCACTCACTGCCTATCCTAATTCAGGCCCTTTGATTCACACCACAACGTGATGTTTTTCTCACTCCTACTAGTGAGTGGCCTGTAAGAAACCCTTATAATGCGCACCAACCCGCTATTTTTTCAGAAACCTATCCTACATTGCCACTGCATGTTTGCTGACCTCTGCATGCCGACCACTCCGTGGTGCTTTTCACCATCCTACATTGCCACTCAATGCCTATTTTGATTCAGGCCCTCTGATTCACAGCACCCTGTGATGTTGTTCTCACTCCTACTAGTGAATGGCTTGTTAGAAACCCTTACAATGCGCACCACCCCGCTATGTTTTTCAGAAACCTATCCTACATTGCCACTGCATGATTCCTACCCTCCACATGCTGACAACCCCGTTGTGCTTTTCTCCATTCTACATTGACACTCACTGCCTATCCTGATTCAGGCCCTCAGGTTAACACCACACTGTGATGTTTTTCTCACTCGTACTAGTGAATGGCCTGTTACAAAACCTTAAAATGATCATCACCCCGCGATGTTTTTCCGAAACCTATACTACTTGGCCACTGCATGTCTCCTGACCTCCCCATGCTGACCACCCCGTGGTGCTTTTCTCCATCCTACATTACCACTCACTGCCTATCCTAATTCAGGACCTCCGATTCACATCACCCCGTGATGTGTTTCTCACTCCTACTAGTGAATGGCCTGTTAGAAAACCTTACAATGCGCACCACCCTGCGATGTTTTTCAGAAACCTATCCTACATTGCCACTGCATATTTCCTGACCTCCCCATGCGCACCAACCCGTGGTGCTTTTCTCCATCCTACATTGCCACTCACTGCCTATCCTAATTCAGGCCCTCCGATTCACACCACCCTGTGATGTTTTTCTCACTCCTACTAGTGAATGGTCTGTTAAAAACCCTTACAATGCGCACCACCCCGTGATGTTTTTCAGAAACCTATCCTACATTGCCACTGCATGTTTCCTGACCTCCCATGCTGACCACTCCTGGGGCTTTTCTCCATCCTACATTGCCACTCACTGCCTATACTGATTCAGGCCCTCCGATTCACACCACACCTAATGTTTTTCTCACTCCTACTAGTGAATGGCCTGTTGGAAAGCCTTAAAATTCGCATCACCCCGGGATGTTTTTCAGAAACCTATCCTATTTGCCACTGCATTTTTCCTGAAATCCCGATGTTGACCACCCCGGAGCTTTTCTCCATCCTACCTTGCCACTCACTGCCTATCTTAATTCAGGCCCCTGATTCACACCACTCCATGATGTTTTTAACACTCCTACTAGAGATTGGCCTGTTAGAAACCCTTACAATGCGCACCACCCTGTGATGTTTTTCAGAAACCTATCATACATTGCCAGTGCACGTTTCCTGACCTCCCATGCTGCCCACTCCTGGTGCTTTTCTCCATCCTACATTGCCACTCACTGCCTATACTGATTCAGGCCCTCCGATTCACACCACACCTAATGTTTTTCTCACTCCTACTAGTGAATGGCCTGTTAGAAACCCTTAAAATTCGCATCACCCCGGGATGTTTTTCAGAAACCTATCCTATCTGCCACTGCATTTTTCCTGAAATCCGGATGCTGACCACCCCGGAGCTTTTCTCCATCCTACATTGCCACTCACTGCCTATCTTAATTCAGGCCTCCGATTCACACCACTCCATGATGTTTTTAACACTCCTACTAGAGATTGGCCTGTTACAAACCCTTACAATGCGCACCACCACGCGATGTCATTCAGAACCCTATCCTACATTGCCAATGCATGTTTGCTGACCTCTCCATGCCGACCACCCCGTGGTGCTTTTCTCCATCCTACATTGCCACTCACTGCCTATTTTGATTCAGGCCCTCTGATTTACAGCACCCCGTGATGTCGTTCTCACTTCTACTAGTGAATGGCTTGTTAGAAACCCTTACAATGCGCACCACCCCGCAATGTTTTTCAGAAACCTATCCTACATTGCCACTGCATGATTCCTGACCTCCACATGCTGACCACCCCGTTGTGCTTTTCTCCATTCTACATTGCCACTCACTGCCTATCCTTATTCAGGCCTTCCGGTTAACCCCACACTGTGATGTTTTTCTCACTCGTACTAGTGAATGGCCTGTTACAAACACTTAAAATGAGCATCACCCCGCGATATTTCACCGAAACCTATCCTACTTTGCCACTGCATGTCTCCGGACCTCCCCATGCTGACCACCCGCTGGTGCTTTTGTCCATCCTACATTGCCACTCAGTGCCTATCCTTATTCAGGCCCTCCGATTCACACCACCTTGTGATGTTTTTCCATTGCTACTAGTGAATGGTCTGTTAGAAACCCTTGCAATGCGCACCACCCCGCTATGTTTTTCAGAAACCTATCCTACATTGCCACTGCATGTTTTCTGACCTCCCATGCTGACCACCCCTGGTGCTTTTCTCCATCCTACATTGCCACTCACTGCCTATTTTGATTCAGGCCCTCTGATTCACAGCACCCCGTGATGTTGTTCTCACTCCTACTAGTGAATGGCTTGTTAGAAACCCTTACAATACGCACCACTCCGCAATGTTTTTCAGAATCCTATCGTACATTGCCACTGTATGATTCCTGACTGCCCCATGCTGACCACCCCGTGGTGCTTTTATCCATCCTACATTGCGAACTCACTGCCTATTCTGATTCAGGCCCTCCGATTCACACCACCTTGTGAAGTTTTTCCACTCCTACTAGTGAATGGTCTGTTAGAAACCCTTGCAATGCGCACCACCCCGCTATGTTTTTCAGAAACCTATCCTACATTGCCACTGCATGTTTCCTGACCTCCCATGCTGACCACCCCTGGTGCTTTTCTCCATCCTACATTGCCACTCACTGCCTATACTGATTCAGGCCCTCTGATTCACACCACACCGTGATGTTTTTCTTACTCCTACTAGTGAATGTCCTCTTAGAAACCCTTACAATGCGCACCATCCTGCAATGTTTTTCAGAAACCTATCGTACATTGCCACTGTATGATTCCTGACCTCCCCATGCTGACCACCCGGTGGTGCTTTTCTCCATCCTACATTGCGAACTCACTGCCTATTCAGATTCAGGCCCTGTGATTCACACCACCCCGTGATGTTTTCTGACTCCTACTAGTGAATGGCCTTTTAATAACCATTACAATGCACAACACCCCGCGATGTTTTTCAGAAACCTATCCTATTTGCCACTGCATGTTTCTTGACCTCCACATTCTGACCACCACTGGCACTTTTCTCCATCCTACATTGTCACTCACTGCCTATCCTGATTCAGGCACTCCGATTCACACCACCCCTTGATGCTTTTCTGACTTCTACTAATGAATGGCCTTTTAGAAACCCTTACAACGGGCATCACACTGCGATGTTTTTCAATACCTATCCTATTTGCCACTGCATGTTTCCTGACCTCCACATGCTGACCAACCCTGGAGCTTTTCTCCATCCTCCATTGCCACTCTCTGCCTATACTGATTCAGGCCCTCCAATTCACACAACCCCGTGATGTTTTTCTCACTCGTACTACTGAATGGCCTGTTAAAAACCCTTACAATGCGTACCACACCGCTATGTTTCACAGAAACCTATCCTACATTGCCACTGCATGTTTCCTGACCTCCCATCAGACCACCAGTTGGTGATTTTCTCCATCATACATTGCCACTCACTGCCTATTCTAATTCAGGCCCTCCGATTCGCACAACCCCTTGATGTTTTTCTCACTCCTACTAGTGAATGGCTTGTTAGAAACCCTTACATTGCGCACCACCGCGCGATGTTTTTTAGAAACCTATCCTACATTGCCACTGCATGATTCCTACCCTCCACATGCTGACAACCCCGTTGTGCTTTTCTCCATTCTACATTGACACTCACTGCCTCTCCTGATTCAGTCCCTCAGGTTAACACCACAATGTGATGTTTTTCTCACTCGTACTAGTGAATGGCCTGTTACAAACCCTTAAAATGAGCATCACCCCGCGATGTTTTTCCGAAACCTATACTACTTGGCCACTGCATGTCTCCTGACCTCCCCATGCTGACCACCCCGTGGTGCTTTTCTCCATCATACATTACCACTCACTGCCTATCTTAATTCAGGACCTCCGATTCACATCACCCCGTGATGTGTTTCTCACTCCTACTAGTGAATGGCCTGTTAGAAAACCTTACAATGCTCACCACCCGTGATGTTTTTCAGAAACCTATCCTACATTTCCACTGCATATTTCCTGACCTCCCATGCTGACCACTCCTGGTGCTTTTCGCCATCCTACATTGCCACTCACTGCCTATTTTGATTCAGGCCCTCCGATTCACACCACACCTAATGTTTTTCTCAGTCCTACTAGTGAATGGCCTGTTAGAAACCCTTAAAATTCGCATCACCCCGGGATGTTTTTCAGAAACCTATCCTATTTGCCACTGCATTTTTCCTGAAATCCGGATGCTGACCACCCCGGAGCTTTTCTCCATCCTACATTGCCACTCACTGCCTATCTTAATTCAGGCCCCCGATTCACACCATTCCATGATGTTTTTAACACTCCTACTAGAGATTGGCCTGTTAGAAACCCTTACAATGCGCACAGCCACGCGATGTCATTCAGAACCCTATCCTACATTGCCAATACATGTTTGCTGACCTCTCCATGCCGACCACCCCGTGGTGCTTTTCTCCATCCTACATTGCCACTCACTGCCTATTTTGATTCAGGCCCTCTGATTCACAGCACCCCGTGATGTTGTTCTCACTCCTACTAGTGAATGGCTTGTTAGAAACCCTTACAATGCGCACCACCCCGCAATGTTTTTCAGAAACCTATCGTACATTGCCACTGTATGATTCCTGACCTCCCCATGCTGACCACCCCGTGGTGCTTTTATCCATCCTACATTACGAACTCACTGCCTATTCTGATTCAGGCCCTCCGATTCACACCACCCCATGATGTTTTCTCACTCCTACTAGTGAATGGCGTTTTAGAAACCATTACAATGCGCAACACCCCACGATGTTTTTCAGAAACCTATCCTATTTGCCACTGCATGTTTCTTGACTTCCACATGCTGAACACCACTGGCACTTTTCTGCATCCTACATTGTCACTCACTGCCTATCCTGATTCAGGCACTCCAATTCACACCACACTGTGAAGTTTTTCTCACTCCTACTAGTGAATGGCCTGTTAGAAACCATTACTTTGCGCATCAACCCGCGATGTTTTTCCGAAACCTATCCTACATTGCCACTGCATGATTCCTGACCTCCCCATGCTGACCACCCCGTTGTGCTTTTCTCCATTCTCCATTGCCACTCACTGCCTATCCTGATTCAGGCCCACCGGTTAATACCACACTGTGATGTTCTTCTCACTCGTACTAGTGAATGGCCTGTTACAAAACCTTACAATATGCACCACCCCACGATGTTTTTCAGAAACCTATCCTACATTGCCACTGTATGATTCCTGACCTCCCCATGCTGAAAACCCGGTGGTGCTTTTCTCCATCCTAATTGCGAACTCACTGCCTATTCAGATTCAGGCCCTCCGATTCACACCACCCCGTGATGTTTTCTCACCCCTACTAATGAATGGCCTTTTAGAAACCATTACAATGCGAAACACCCCGCGTTGTTTTTCAGAAACCTATCATATTTGCCACTGAATGTTTCCTGACCGCCACATGCTGAACAACCTGGAGTTTTTCTCCATCCTCCATTGGCACTCACTGCCTATACTGATTCAGGCCCTCCAATTCACACAACCCCGTGATGTTTTTCTCACTCCTACTCCTGAATGGCCTGCTAGAAAACCTTACAATGCGCACCACCCCACGATGTTTTTCAGAAACATATCCTACATTGCAACTGCATGTTTCCTGACATCTCCATGCTGACCACACCATGGTGCTTTTCTCCATCCTACATTGGCACTCACTGCCTATCCTGATTCAGCCACTCAGATTCACAACACCCCATGATGTTTTTCTCACTCCTACTAGTGTATGGCCTGTTAGAAACCGTTACTTTGCGCACCACACCGCGATGTTTTTCCGTAACCTATCCTACATTGCCACTGCATGATTCCTGACCTCCCCATGCTGACAACCCCGTGGTGCTTTTCTCCATCCTACATTGCCACTCAAGGCCTATCCTGATTCAGGCCCTCCGATTAACACCACACTGTGATGTTTTTCTCACTCGTACTAGTGAATGGCCTCTTACAATACCTTACAATGCGAATCGCCCCGCGATGTTTTTCCGAAAACTATCCTACTTTTCCACTGCATGTCTCCTGACCTCCCCATGCTGACCACCCCGTGGTGCCTTTCTCCATCCTACATTGCCACTCACTACCTATCCTGAGCCAGACCCTCCGATTCACACCACCCCGTGACATTTTTCTCAATCCTACTTGTAAATGGCCTTTTAAAAACACTTATAATGCGCATCACCCCGCGATGTTTTTCAGAAACCTATCCTATTTTCCACTGCATGTTTCCTGACCTCCCCATGCTGACCACCCTTGGAGCTTTTCTCCATCGTTCATTCCCACTCAGTGCCTATCCTAATTCAGGCCCTCCGATTCACACCACCCCGTGATGTTTATCTCACTCCTACTAGTGGATGGCATGTTAGAAACCCTAACAATGCGCACCACCCGCCGATGTTTTTCAGAAATCTATCCTACATTGCCACTGCATGTTTCCTGATCTCCCCATGCTGACCAACCCATGGTGCTTTTACCCCTCCTACTTTGACCCTCACTGCCTATACTAATTAAGGCCCTCCGATTCACACCACCCCGTGATGTTTTTCTTACTCCTACTAGTAAATGGCCTTTTAGAAACCCTTACAATGCGCACCACCCCTGGATGTTTTTCAGAAACGTATCCTACATTGCCATTGCATGTTTCCTGACCTCCCCATGCTGACCATCCCGTGGTTCTTTTCTCCATTCTACATTGCCACTCACTGCCTACCCTGATTCAGTCCCTCCGATTCACACCACTCCTTATGTTTTTCTCATTCCTGCTAGTGAATGGCCTGTTAGAAACCCTTACAATGCGCACCACCCCACGATGTTTTTCAGAAACCTATCCTGCATGATTCCTGACCTCCACATGCTGACCACCACGTGCTGCTTTTCTCCATTCTACATTGCCACTCACTACCTATCCTGATTCAGGCCCTCCGATTAACACCACACTGTGATGTTTTTCTCACTCGTACTAGTGAATGGCCTCTTACAAACCCTTACAATGCGAATCGCCCCGCGATGTTTTTCCGAAAACTATCTTACTTTTCCACTGCATGTCTCCTGACCTCCCCATGCTGACCACCCCGTGGTGCTTTTCTCCAGCCTACATTTCCACTCACTACCTATCCTGAGCCAGACCCTCCGATTCACACCACCCCGTGACATTTTTCTCAATTCTACTTGTGAAAGGCCTTTTAGAAACCCTTACAATGCGCATCACCCCGCGATGTTTTTCAGAAACCTATCCTATTTTCCACTGCATGTTTCCTGACCTCCCCATGCTAACCACCCTTGGAGCTTTTCTCCATCCTTCATTGCCACTCAGTGCCTATCCTAATTCAGGCCCTGTGATTCACACCACCCCTGATGTTTTTCTCACTCCTACTAGTGGATGGCATGTTAGAAACCCTAACAATGTGCACAACCCGCTGATGTTTTTCAGAAATCTATCCTACATTGCCAATGCATGTTTCCTGATCTCCCCATGCTGACCAACCCGTGGTGCTTTTACCCCTCCTACTTTGCCCCTCACTGCCTATCCTAATTCAGGCCCTCTGATTCACACCACCCCTGATGTTTTTCTCACTCCTACTAGTGAAGGGCCTTTAAGAAACCCTTACAATGCGCACCACTCCACGATGTTTTTCAGAAACCTATCCTACATTGCCACTCCATGTTTCCTGCCCTCCCCAAGCTGACCACCCCTGGTGCTTTTCTCCATCCTACATTGCCACTTACTTCCTATCCTGATTCAGCCCCTCCGATTCACACCACACTGTGATGTTTTTCTGGCTCCTACTGGTCAATGGCCTCTTAGAAAGCCTTACAATGCGCACCACCCCGTGATGTTTTTCAGAAACCTATCCTACATTGCCAAAGCATGTTCCAGACCTCCTCAGGCAGACCAACCCGTGGTGCTTTTCTCCATCCTACATTGCCACTCACTGCCTATACTCATTCAGGCCCTCCGATTCACAGCACACCGCGATCTTTTTTATCACACCCTCCAGTAAATGGCCTGTTATAAACCCTTACAATACGCACCACCCCGCAATGTTTTTCAGAAACCTATCCTTTATTGCCACTGTATGATTCCTGACCTCCCCATGCTGAAAACCCGGTGGTGCTTTTCTCCATCCTAATTGCGAACTCACTGCCTATTCATATTCAAGCCCTCCAATTCACACCACCCCGTGATGTTTTCTCACTCCTACTAGTGAATGGCCTTTCATCTAGCTTTTGTCCTTGTGTCTCCAATGGTCTAAATAGGTTGTATCTTACTGGATTTTATTATGTACGATATTATAAGCAAAAACCTTGTAAAGACAAGGAGATTATACAGAAACCATTATTCATTTCCTGTTAGTCGATTCTAAATACTCTGTAATGCTGTCATTCTCTTGAATGGTTTTACATTGCTTTGATATACTTAATGCTACAGTATATGAAGTTGTACTCAAGGATTTCAAAGAAAGACAATATGGTAACTACTTTTAGGTTAGGATTATCTGGTGGTGAAACACTATTCTGCTTAAATGGTTATGTTTTGATCTGCGCTGTTTCGTTGTTATGCCCTCTTTTATCTCAATCTCCACTCCATTATTTACTTTTTTATCTTTATCCTTTTAATTAAAGGAAAAAAATAGCAGGATATATTATAGTAACCCACTTTGACTTTTTATTACCTTGATTTAAAGCCCTGTATTACTCTCACCATCTGGTTTTTAACTGATGTTCCCCTATTCTGTTTTGCTGGATAGTATCAGGTTCGAAAGTTTAGGCATCAGCTGTGAAGATAATGAGATTCATTATGACGCCTATTCTTGTTGACTTTTATCTACTTTTGAAGACCTACAATGTCTCCAATGTTTTGGTTTTGTCGGTTTTATTCTTTACTGTTTTGTTCAATTGTATTATAACTAGCGATATAGGCAATTCTATTAGAGATAGCAGGAGGCATTATAGTAACCATTGTTGATCACCTTGTATTATGTTTTTACATTATCTATTATGTCCACCCTTTTGACTTGACCGATTCTGTTCTGTTATGTCACATTTGGTTTTACTCTCTTCCAAAAAAGTAATAAGAACCGTGGGAGCAATGAAACCCAAAATGTGTAATAGTCATGGTACAAAAGAGAGGAAAAGAAAGTGCTCCAAACTATATAACTGCATGTATATTTAAGTGTATAAGATAGAAAATGATATCACAGAGTTTTATTGGATCAATGAACAGAACTGTTTGCAGTATCATTGATGGAATGTCCACTTTACAAGCTTTAATTTTGTGACTTGAATAATTATTTCTAAGATGACAATATGTAATCCATTAACTAGTGATTTCCTACTGTTCATTTTTTTTCTGTAAATCTGTATAACTTGTACCCTTTCACTGCTTTTTTTCTCTTTTCTCCTTAAATAAAATTAAAAAAAAAAGTGTATAAGATAGATAACCATTATTGAGTTTTTGTTGGATCATTGAACAGAAATGTTTGCAGTCTCACTGTTTGAATGTCCACTTTATATGCTTTAACTTTGTAACTTGAACAACTATTTCTAAGATGACAATATGTAATCTATTAACTAGTGATTTCCTATTTTTTTTTGAAATTCTGTATAACTTGTACCCTTTTTCTGTATTTTTTTCTTTTTCTCCTTAAATAAAAAAATAAATAAAAATAAAACTGAAAAAAAAAAAAAAAAAAAAGAAACCATTGCAATGCGAAACACCCCGCGTTGTTTTTCAGAAACCTATCCTATTTGCCACTGAATGTTTCCTGACCGCCACATGCTGAACAACCTGGAGCTTTTCTCCATCCTCCATTGGCACTCACTGCCTATACTGATTCAGGCCCTCCAATTCACACAACCCCGTGATGTTTTTCTCACTCCTACTCCTGAATGGCCTGCTAGAAAACCTTACAATGCGCACCACCCCACGATGTTTTTCAGAAACATATCCTACATTGCAACTGCATGTTTCCTGACATCTCCATGCTGACCACACCATGGTGCTTTTCTCCATCCTACATTGGCACTCACTGCCTATCCTGATTCAGCCACTCATATTCACAACACCCCATGATGTTTTTCTCACTCCTACTAGTGTATGGCCTGTTAGAAACCGTTACTTTGCGCACCTCCCAGCGATGTTTTTCCGTAACCTATCCTACATAGCCACTGCATGATTCCGGACCTCCCCATGCTGACAACCCCGTGGTGCTTTTCTCCATCCTACATTGCCACTCAATGCCTATCCTGATTCAATCCCTCCGATTCACACCACACAGTGTGGTTTTTCTCACTCTTACTAGTCAGTGGCCTGTTAGAAACCCTTACGATTCGCACCACCCTCCGATGTTTTTCCGAAACCTGTCCTACATTGCCACAGCATGTTTCCTGACCTCCCCATGCTGACCACCCCGTGGTGTTTTACTCCATCCTACATTGCCACTCCCTGCCTATCCAAATTAAGGCCCTCCGATTCACACCACCCCGTGATGTTTTTCTCACTCCTACTAGTGAATGGCCTTTTAGAAACGCTTACAATGCGCACCACCTCGGGATGTTTTTCAGAAACATATCCTACATTGCCATTGCATGTTTTCTGACCTCCCCATGCTGAGCATCCCGTGGTGCTTTTCTCCATTCTACATTGCCACTCACTGCCTATCCTGATTCAGGCCCTCCGATTCACACCACTCCTTATGTTTTTCTCATTCCTGCTAGTGAAAGGCCTGTTAGAAACCCTTACAATGCGCACCACCCCACGATGATTTTCAGGAAACCTATCCTACATTGCCACTGCATGATTCCTGACCTCCACATGCTGACCAACCCGTGTTGCTTTTCTCCATTCTACATTGCCACTCATGACCTATCCTGATTCAGGCCCTCCGATTAACACCACACTGTGATGTTTTTCTCAATCGTACTAGTGAATGGCCTCTTACAATACCTTACAATGCGAATCGCCCCGCGATGTTTTTCCGAAAACTATCCTACTTTTCCACTGCATGTCTCCTGACCTCCCCATGCTGACCATCCCGTGGTGCTTTTCTCCATCCTACATTGCCACTCACTACCTATCCTGAGCCAGACCCTCCGATTCACACCACCCCGTGACATTTTTCTCAATCCTACTTGTAAATGGCCTTTTAGAAACACTTATAATGCGCATCACACCGCGATGTTTTTCAGAAACCTATCCTATTTTCCACTGCATGTTTCCTGACCTCCCCATGCTGACCACCCTTGGAGCTTTTCTCCATCCTTCATTGCCACTCAGTGCCTATCCTAATTCAGGCCCTCCGATTCACACCACCCCGTGATGTTTATCTCACTCCTACTAGTGGATGGCATGTTAGAAACCCTAACAATGCGCACCACCCGCCGATGTTTTTCAGAAATCTATCCTACATTGCCACTGCATGTTTCCTGATCTCCCCATGCTGACCAACCCATGGTGCTTTTACCCCTCCTAATTTGCCCCTCACTGCCTATTCTAATTCAGACCCTCCGATTCACACCACCCCTGATGTTTTTCTCACTCCTACTTTTGAAGGGCCTTTAAGAAATCCTTACAATGCGCACCACTTCACGATGTTTTTCAGAAACCTATCCTACATTGCCACTGCATGTTTCCTGCCCTCCCCATGCTGACCACCCATGGTGCTTTCCTCCATCCTACATTGCCACTTACTGCCTATCCTGATTCACCTCTCCGATTCACACCACACCGTGATGTTTTTCTGGCTCCTTCTAGTCAATGGCCTGTTAGAAAGCCATACAATGAGCACCACCCCGTGATGTTTTTCAGAAACCTATCCTACATTGCCAAAGCATGTTCCAGACCTCCCCAGGCAGACCAACCGGTGGTGCTTTTCTCCATCCCACATTGCCACTCACTGCCTATACTCATTCAGGCCCTCCAATTCACACCACACCACGATCTTTTTATCACTCCCTCTAGTGAATGGCCTGTTAGAAACCATTACCATGCGCACAACCCCGCGATGTTTTTCAGAAACCTATCCTACATTGCCACTGCATGTTTCCTGACCTCCCATGCTGACCACCCCTGGTGCTTTTCTCCATCCTTCATTGCCACTCACTGCCTATACTGATTCAGGCCCTCCGATTCACACCAAACCGCGATCTTTTTATCACACCCTCTAGTGAATGGCCTGTTAGAAACCCTTACAATACTCACCACCCCGCGATGTTTTTAAGAAACCTATCCTACATTGCCACTGTATGATTCCTACCTCCCCGTGCTGACCACCACTGGCGCTTTTCTCCATCCTACATTGCCACTCACTGCCTATCCTAATTTAGGCCCTCCGATTCACACCACCGCTGATGTTTTTCTCGCTCCTACTAGTGAAGGGCCTTTAAGAAACCCTTACAATGCCTGCCACACCACGATGTTTTTCAGAAACCTATCCTCCATTGCCACTGCATGTTTCCTGCACTCCCTATGCTGACCACCCATGGTGCTTTCCTCCATCCTACATTGCCACTTACTGCCTATCCTGATTCACCCCTCCGATTCACACCACACCGTGATGTTTTTCTGGCTCCTACTTGTCAATGGCCTGTTAGAAAGCCATACAATGAGCACCATCCCGTGATGTTTTTCAGAAACCTATCCTACATTGCCAAAGCATGTTCCAGACCTCCCCAGGCAGACCAACCGGTGGTGCTTTTCTCCATCCCACATTGCCACTCACTGCCTATACTCATTCAGGCCCTCCAATTCACACCACACCATGATCTTTTTATCACTCCCTCTAGTGAATGGCCTGTTAGAAACCCTTACAATGCGCACCACCCCGCGATGTTTTTCAGAAACCAATCCTACATTGCCACTGCATGTTTCCTGACCTCCCATGCTGACCACCCCTGGTGCTTTTCTCCATCCTTCATTGCCACTCACTGCCTATACTGATTCAGGCCCTCCGATTCACACCACACCGCGATCTTTTTATCACACACTCTAGTGAATGGCCTGTTAGAAACCCTTACAATACGCACCCCCCCGCGATGTTTTTCAGAAACCTATCCTACATTGCCACTGTATGATTCCTACCTCCCCATGCTGACCACCACTGGCGCTTTTCTCCATCCTACATTGTCACTCACTGCCTATCCTGATTCAGGCACTGCGATTCACACCACCCCTTGATGCTTTTCTGACTCCTACTAGTGAATGGCATTTTAGAAACCCTTACAACGCGCATCACCCTGCGATGTTTTTCGAAACCTATCCTATTTGCCACTGCATGTTTCCTGACCTCCACATGCTGACCAACCCTGGAGCTTTTCTCCATCCTCCATTGCCACTCACTGCCTATACTGATTCAGGCCCTCCAATTCACACAACCCCGTCATGTTTTTCTCACTCCTACTCCTGAATGGTCTGTTAGAAAACCTTACAATGCGCACCACCCCACGATGTTTTTCAGAAACCTATCCTACATTGCCACTGTATGATTCCTACCTCCCCATGCTGACCACCACTGGCGCTTTTCTCCATCCTACATTGCCACTCACTGCCTATCCTGATTCAGCCACTCAGATTCACAACACCCCATGATGTTTTTCTCACTCCTACTAGTAAATGGCCTGTTAGAAACCCTTTCAATGTGCACCACCACGTGATTTTTTTCACAAACCTATCTTACATTTGCCTTGCATGTTTCCTGACTTCCACATCCTAATCACCCCGTGGTGCTTTTCTACATCCTACATTGCCACTCACTGCCTATCCTGATTCAGGCCGTCCGATTCACAGCACCCCGTGATGTTTTTCTCACTCCTACTTGTGAATGGCCAGTTAGAAATGCTTACAATTCACACCACCCCGCGATGTTTTCCAGAAAGCTATAATATATTGCCACTGCATGTTTCCTGACCTGTCCATGCTGACCACTCCGTGGTGCTTTTCTCCTTCCTACATTGCCACTCACTGCCTATCCTAATTCAGGCTCTCCGATTCACACCACACCGTGATGTTTTTCTACTCCTACTAGTGAATGGCCTATTAGAAACCCTTACAATGCGCAATACACCGCGATGTTTCACAGAAACCTATCCTACATTGCCACTGCATGTTTCCTGACCTCCCATACTGACCACCAATTGGTGCTTTCCTCCATCATACATTGCCACTCACTGCCTACTCTAATTCAAGCCCTCCGATTCGCACAACTCCTTGATGTTTTTCTCACTCCTACTAGTGAATTGTCTGTTAGAAACCCTTACAATGCGCACCACCCCGTGATGTTTTTCAAAAACCTATCCTAATTGCCACTGCATGTTTCCTGACCTCCTCATGCAGACCACCCCATGGTGCTTTTCTCAATCTTACATTGTCACTCACTGCCTATCCTAATTCAGGCCCTCCGATTCACACCACCCCTGATGTTTTTTTCACTCCTACTACTGAATGGCCTGTTAGAAACCCTTATAATGTGCACCACCCCGCGATGTTTTTCAGAAACCTATCCTACATTGCCACTGCATGTTTGCTGACCTCCCCATGCTGACCACCCCGTGGTGCTTTTATCCATGCTACACTGCCACTCACTGCCTATACTGATTCAGGCCCTCCGATTCACACCACACCGTGATGTTTTCCTCAATCCTACTAGTGAATGGCCTGTTAGAAACCCTTACAGTGCGCACCACCCGGCAAAGTTTTTCAGAAACCTAAACTACATTGCCACTGCATGATTCCTGACCTCCCCATGCTGACCACCCCGTGGTGCTTTAATCCATCCTACATTGCGAACTCACTGCCTATTCAGATTCAGGCCTTCCGATTCACACCACCCCGTGATGTTTTCGCACTCCAACTAGTGAGTGGCGTTTTAGAAACCATTACAATGCACCACACCCCACGATGTTTTTCAGAAACCTATCCTATTTGCCACTGCATGTTCCTTGACCTCCACATGCTGACCACCACTGGCGCTTTAATGCATCCTACATTGTCACTCACTGCCTATCCTGATTCAGGCACTCCAATTCACACTACATTGTGAAGTTTTTCTCACTCCTACTAGTGAATGGCCTGTTAGAAACCATTACTTTGCGCACCACCCCGCAATGTTTTTCAGAAACCTATCCTACATTGCCACTGCATGATTCCTGACATCCCTATGCTGACCACCCCGTGGTGCTTTTCTCCATCCTACATTGCCACTCAATGCCTATCCTGATTCAAGCCCTCCGATTCACGCCACACCGTGATGTTTTTCTACTCCTACTAGGGAATGGCCTATTAGAAACCCTTACAATAGACACCACACCGCGATGTTTCACAGAAACCTATCCTACATTGCCACTGCATGTTTCCTGACCTCCCATCCTTACCAACAATTGGTGCTTTTCTCCATCATACATTGCCACTCACTGCCTACTCTAATTCAGGCCCTCCGATTCGCACAAATCCTTGATGTTTTCCTTACTCCTAATAGTGAATGGTCTGTTAGAAACCCTTACAGTGCGCACCACTGGGCGATGTTTGTCAGAAACCTATCCTACATTGCCACTGCATGTTTGCTGACCTCTCCATGCAGACCACCCCGTGGTGCTTTTCTCCATCCTACATTGCCATTCACTGCCTATTTTGATTCAGGCCCTCTGATTCACAGCACCCCGTGATGTTGTTCTCACTCCTACTACTGAATGGCCTGTTAGAAACCCTTACAATGCGCACCACCCCGCGATGTTTTTCAGAAACCTATCCTACATTACCACTGCATGATTCCAGACCTCCACATGGTGACCACCCCATTGTGCTTTTCTCCATTCTACATTGCCACTCACTGCCTATCCTGATTCAGGCCCTCCGGTTAATACCACACTGTGATGTTTTTCTCACTCGTACTAGTGAATGGGCTGTTACAAACCCTTTAAATGAGCATCACCCCGCGATGTTTTTCCGAAACCTATCCTACTTTGCCACTGCATGTCTCCTGACCTCCCCATGCTGACCAACCCGTGGTGCTTTTCTCCATCCTACATTGCCACTCACTATCTATACTGATTCAGGCCCTCCGATTCACACCACACTGTGATGTTTTTCTCAATCATACTCGTGAATGGCCTCTTAGAAACCATTACAATGGGCACCACCCCGAAATGTTTTTCAGAAACCTATCCTACATTGCCACTGCATGATTCCTGACCTCCCCATGCTGACCAACCGTGGTGCTTTTATCCATCCTACATTGCGAACTCACTGCCTATTCAGATTCAGGCCCTCCGATTCGCACCACCCCGTTATGTTTTCGCACTCCTACTAGTGAATGGCCTGTTAGAAACCCTTACAATTCTCACCACCCCGCGATGTTTTTCAGAAACCTATCCTACATTGCCACTGCATGTTTCCAGACCTCCCCATGCTGACCAACCCGTGGTGCTATTCTCCTCCCTACATTGCCACTCACTGCCAATGCTGATTCAGGCCCTCCGATTCACACCACCCCGTGATGTTTTCGCACTCCTACTAGTGAATGGCCTGTTAGAAACCCTTACAATGCGCACCACCCCGCAATGTTTTTTAGAAACCTATCCTACATTGCCACTGCATGTTTCCTGACCTCCCATGCTGACCACCCCTGGTGCTTTTCTCCATCCTACATTGCCACTCACTGCCTATACTGATTCAGGTCCTCTGATTCACACCACACGCGATCTTTTTATCACTCCCTCTAGTGAATGGCCTATTAGAAACCCTTACAATACGCACCACCCCGCGATGTTTTTCAGAAACCTATCCTACATTGCCACTGGCTGTTTCCTGACGTCCCTATGTTGACCACCCGGTGGTGTTACTCCAACCTTCCTTGCCACTCAGTACCTATCCTAATTCAGGCCCTCCGATTCACACCACCCCTGATGTTTTTCTCACTCATCCTAGTGAATGGCGTGATAAAAACCCTTACAATGCGCACCACCCCGCAATGTTTTTCAGAAACCTATCCTACATTGCCACTGCATGTTTACTGATGTCCCCATGCTGACGTCCTATGGTTCTTTTCTCCATCCTACATTGCCACTCACTGCCTATCCTAATTCAGGCCCTCCGATTCACACCACCGCTGATGTTTTTCTCACTCATCCTAGTGAATGGTGCGTTAAAAACCCTTACATTGCGCACCACCCTGCAATGTTTTTCAGAAACCTATCCTACATTGCCACTGCATGTTTACTGATGTCCCCATGCTGACGTCCTATGGTTCTTTTCTCCATCCTACATTGCCACTCACTGCCTATCCTAATTCAGGCCCTCCATCCTACATTGCCACTCACTGCCTATCATAATTCAGGCCCTCCCATTCACACCGCTGATGTTTTTCTCGCTTCTACTAGTGAAGGGCCTTTAAGAAACCCTTACAATGCCTACCACACCACGATGTTTTTCAGAAACTTATCCTACATTGCCACTGCATGTTTCCTGCACTCCCTATGCTGACCACCCATGGTGCTTTCCTCCATCCTACATTGCCACTTACTGCCTATCCTGATTCACCCCTCCGATTCACACCACACCGTGATGTTTTTCTGGCTCCTACTTGTCAATGGCCTGTTAGAAAGCCATACAATGAGCACCATCCCGTGATGTTTTTCAGAAACCTATCCTACATTGCCAAAGCATGTTCCAGACCTCCCCAGGCAGACCAACCGGTGGTGCTTTTCTCCATCCCACATTGCCACTCACTGCCTATACTCATTCAGGCCCTCCAATTCACACCACACCACGATCTTTTTATCACTCCCTCTAGTGAATGGCCTGTTAGAAACCCTTACCATGCGCACCACCCCGCGATGTTTTTCAGAAACCAATCCTACATTGCCACTGCATGTTTCCTGAACTCCCATGCTGACCACCCCTGGTGCTTTTCTCCATCCTTCATTGCCACTCACTGCCTATACTGATTCAGGCCCTCCGATTCACACCACACCGTGATCTTTTTATCACACACTCTAGTGAATGGCCTGTTAGAAACCCTTACAATACGCACCACCCCGCGATGTTTTTCAGAAACCTATCCTACATTGCCACTGTATGATTCCTACCTCCCCATGCTGACCACCACTGGCGCTTTTCTCCATCCTACATTGTCACTCACTGCCTATCCTGATTCAGGCACTGCGATTCACACCACCCCTTGATGCTTTTCTGACTCCTACTAGTGAATGGCATTTTAGAAACCCTTACAACGCGCATCACCCTGCGATGTTTTTCGAAACCTATCCTATTTGCCACTGCATGTTTCCTGACCTCCACGTGCTGACCAACCCTGGAGCTTTTCTCCATCCTCCATTGCCACTCACTGCCTATACTGATTCAGGCCCTCCAATTCACACAACCCCGTCATGTTTTTCTCACTCCTACTCCTGAATGGTCTGTTAGAAAACCTTACAATGCGCACCACCCCACGATGTTTTTCAGAAACATATCCTACATTGCAACTGCATGTTTCCTGACATCTCCATGCTGACCACACCATGGTGCTTTTCTCCATCCTACATTGCCACTCACTGCCTATCCTGATTCAGCCACTCAGATTCACAACACCCCATGATGTTTTTCTCACTCCTACTAGTGAATGGCCTGTTAGAAACCCTTTCAATGTGCACCACCACGCGATTTTTTTCACAAACCTATCTTACATTTGCCTTGCATGTTTCCTGACTTCCACATCCTAATCACCCCGTGGTGCTTTTCTACATCCTACATTGCCACTCACTGCCTATCCTGATTCAGGCCGTCCGATTCACAGCACCCCGTGATGTTTTTCTCACTCCTACTTGTGAATGGCCAGTTAGAAACGCTTACAATTCACACCACCCCGCGATGTTTTCCAGAAAGCTATAATATATTGCCACTGCATGTTTCCTGACCTGTCCATGCTGACCACTCCGTGGTGCTTTTCTCCTTCCTACATTGCCACTCACTGCCTATCCTAATTCAGGCTCTCCGATTCACACCACACCGTGATGTTTTTCTACTCCTACTAGTGAATGGCCTATTAGAAACCCTTACAATGCGCAATACACCGCGATGTTTCACAGAAACCTATCCTACATTGCCACTGCATGTTTCCTGACCTCCCATACTGACCACCAATTGGTGCTTTCCTCCATCATACATTGCCACTCACTGCCTACTCTAATTCAGGCCCTCCGATTCGCACAACTCCTTGATGTTTTTCTCACTCCTACTAGTGAATTGTCTGTTAGAAACCCTTACAATGCGCACCACCCCGTGATGTTTTTCAAAAACCTATCCTAATTGCCACTGCATGTTTCCTGACCTCCTCATGCAGACCACCCCATGGTGCTTTTCTCAATCTTACATTGTCACTCACTGCCTATCCTAATTCAGGCCCTCCGATTCACACCACCCCTGATGTTTTTTTCACTCCTACTACTGAATGGCCTGTTAGAAACCCTTATAATGTGCACCACCCCGCGATGTTTTTCAGAAACCTATCCTACATTGCCACTGCATGTTTGCTGACCTCCCCATGCTGACCACCCCGTGGTGCTTTTATCCATGCTACACTGCCACTCACTGCCTATACTGATTCAGGCCCTCCGATTCACACCACACCGTGATGTTTTTCTCAATCCTACTAGTGAATGGCCTGTTAGAAACCCTTACAGTGCGCACCACCCCGCAAAGTTTTTCAGAAACCTAAACTACATTGCCACTGCATGATTCCTGACCTCCCCATGCTGACCACCCCGTGGTGCTTTAATCCATCCTACATTGCGAACTCACTGCCTATTCAGATTCAGGCCTTCCGATTCACACCACCCCGTGATGTTTTCGCACTCCAACTAGTGAGTGGCGTTTTATAAACCATTACAATGCACCACACCCCACGATGTTTTTCAGAAACCTATCCTATTTGCCACTGCATGTTCCTTGACCTCCACATGCTGATCACCACTGGCGCTTTAATGCATCCTACATTGTCACTCACTGCCTATCCTGATTCAGGCACTCCAATTCACACTACATTGTGAAGTTTTTCTCACTCCTACTAGTGAATGGCCTGTTAGAAACCATTACTTTGCGCACCACCCCGCAATGTTTTTCAGAAACCTATCCTACATTGCCACTGCATGATTCCTGACATCCCTATGCTGACCACCCCGTGGTGCTTTTCTCCATCCTACATTGCCACTCAATGCCTATCCTGATTCAAGCACTCCGATTCACGCCACACCGTGATGTTTTTCTAATCCTACTAGTGAATGGCCTATTAGACCCCTTACAATGCGCACCACACCGCGATGTTTCACAGAAACCTATCCTACATTGCCACTGCATGTTTCCTGACCTCCCATCCTTACCAACAATTGGTGCTTTTCTCCATCATACATTGCCACTCACTGCCTACTCTAATTCAGGCCCTCCGATTCGCACAAATCCTTGATGTTTTCCTTACTCCTAATAGTGAATGGTCTGTTAGAAACCCTTACAGTGCGCACCACTGGGCGATGTTTGTCAGAAACCTATCCTACATTGCCACTGCATGTTTGCTGACCTCTCCATGCAGACCACCCCGTGGTGCTTTTCTCCATCCTACATTGCCATTCACTGCCTATTTTGATTCAGGCCCTCTGATTCACAGCACCCCGTGATGTTGTTCTCACTCCTACTACTGAATGGCCTGTTAGAAACCCTTACAATGCGCACCACCCCGCGATGTTTTTCAGAAACCTATCCTACATTACCACTGCATGATTCCAGACCTCCACATGGTGACCACCCCATTGTGCTTTTCTCCATTCTACATTGCCACTCACTGCCTATCCTGATTCAGGCCCTCCGGTTAATACCACACTGTGATGTTTTTCTCACTCGTACTAGTGAATGGGCTGTTACAAACCCTTTAAATGAGCATCACCCCGCGATGTTTTTCCGAAACCTATCCTACTTTGCCACTGCATGTCTCCTGACCTCCCCATGCTGACCAACCCTGGAGCTTTTCTCCATCCTCCATTGCCACTCACTGCCTATACTGATTCAGGCCCTCCAATTCACACAACCCCGTCATGTTTTTCTCACTCCTACTCCTGAATGGTCTGTTAGAAAACCTTACAATGCGCACCACCCCACGATGTTTTTCAGAAACATATCCTACATTGCAACTGCATGTTTCCTGACATCTCCATGCTGACCACACCATGGTGCTTTTCTCCATCCTACATTGCCACTCACTGCCTATCCTGATTCAGCCACTCAGATTCACAACACCCCATGATGTTTTTCTCACCCCTACTAGTGAATGGCCTGTTAGAAACCCTTTCAATGTGCACCACCACGCGATTTTTTTCACAAACCTATCTTACATTTGCCTTGCATGTTTCCTTACTTCCACATCCTAATCACCCCGTGGTGCTTTTCTACATCCTACATTGCCACTCACTGCCTATCCTGATTCAGGCCGTCCGATTCACAGCACCCCGTGATGTTTTTCTCACTCCTACTTGTGAATGGCCAGTTAGAAATGCTTACAATTCACACCACCCCGCGATGTTTTCCAGAAAGCTATAATATATTGCCACTGCATGTTTCCTGACCTGTCCATGCTGACCACTCCGTGGTGCTTTTCTCCTTCCTACATTGCCACTCACTGCCTATCCTAATTCAGGCTCTCCGATTCACACCACACCGTGATGTTTTTCTACTCCTACTAGTGAATGGCCTATTAGAAACCCTTACAATGCGCAATACACCGCGATGTTTCACAGAAACCTATCCTACATTGCCACTGCATGTTTCCTGACCTCCCATACTGACCACCAATTGGTGCTTTTCTCCATCATACATTGCCACTCACTGCCTACTCTAATTCAGGCCCTCCGATTCGCACAACTCCTTGATGTTTTTCTCACTCCTACTAGTGAATTGTCTGTTAGAAACCCTTACAATGCGCACCACCCTGCGATGTTTTTCAAAAACCTATCCTAATTGCCACTGCATGTTTCCTGACCTCCTCATGCAGACCACCCCATGGTGCTTTTCTCAATCTTACATTGTCACTCACTGCCTATCCTAATTCAGGCCCTCCGATTCACACCACCCCTGATGTTTTTTTCACTCCTACTACTGAATGGCCTGTTAGAAACCCTTATAATGTGCACCACCCCGCGATGTTTTTCAGAAACCTATCCTACATTGCCACTGCATGTTTGCTGACCTCCCCATGCTGACCACCCCGTGGTGCTTTTATCCATGCTACACTGCCACTCACTGCCTATACTGATTCAGGCCCTCCAATTCACACCACACCGTGATGTTTTTCTCAATCCTACTAGTGAATGGCCTGTTAGAAACCCTTACAGTGCGCACCACCCCGCAATGTTTTTCAGAAACCTATCCTACATTGCCACTGCATGATTCCTGACCTCCCCATGCTGACCACCCCGTGGTGCTTTAATCCATCCTACATTGCGAACTCACTGCCTATTCAGATTCAGGCCCTCCGATTCACACCACCCCGTGATGTTTTCGCACTCCAACTAGTGAGTGGCGTTTTAGAAAACATTACAATGCACCACACCCCACGATGTTTTTCAGAAACCTATCCTATTTGCCACTGCATGTTCCTTGACCTCCACATGCTGATCACCACTGGCGCTTTAATGCATCCTACATTGTCACTCACTGCCTATCCTGATTCAGGCACTCCAATTCACACTACATTGTGAAGTTTTTCTCACTCCTACTAGTGAATGGCCTGTTAGAAACCATTACTTTGCGCACCACCCCGCAATGTTTTTCAGAAACCTATCCTACATTGCCACTGCATGATTCCTGACATCCCTATGCTGACCACCCCGTGGTGCTTTTCTCCATCCTACATTGCCACTCAATGCCTATCCTGATTCAAGCCCTCCGATTCACGCCACACCGTGATGTTTTTCGACTCCTACTAGTGAATGGCCTATTAGAAACCCTTACAATGCGCACCACACCGCGATGTTTCACAGAAACCTATCCTACATTGCCACTGCATGTTTCCTGACCTCCCATCCTTACCAACATTTGGTGCTTTTCTCCATCATACATTGCCACTCACTGCCTAATCTAATTCAGGCCCTCCGATTCGCACAACTCCTTGATGTTTTCCTCACTCCTAATAGTGAATGGTCTGTTAGAAACCCTTACAGTGCGCACCACCAGGCGATGTTTTTCAGAAACCTATCCTACATTGCCTCTGCAAGTTTCCTGACCTCCGCATGTTGACCGCCCCATGGTGCTTTTCTCCATCCTACATTGCCACTAACTGCCTATGCTAATTCAGGCCCTTTGATTCACACCACAACGTGATGTATTTCTCACTCCTACTAGAGAGTGGCCTGTAAGAAACCCTTGTCATGGGCACCAACCCGCTATTTTTTCAGAAACCTATCCTACATTGCCACTGCATGTTTGCTGACCTCTCCATGCCGACCACCCCGTGGTGCTTTTCTTCATCCTACATTGCCATTCACTGCCTATTTTGATTCAGGCCCTCTGATTCACAGCACCCCGTGATGTTGTTCTCACTCCTACTACTGAATGGCCTGTTAGAAACCCTTACAATACGCACCACCCCGCGATGTTTTTCAGAAACCTATCCTACATTACCACTGCATGATTCCAGACCTCCACATGCTGACCACCCCATTGTGCTTTTCTCCATTCTACATTGCCACTCACTGCCTATCCTGATTCAGGCCCTCAGGTTAATACCACACCGTGATGTTTTTCTCACTCGTACTAGTGAATGGCCTGTTACAAACCCTTTAAATGAGCATCACCCCGCGATGTTTTTCCGAAACCTATCCTACTTTGCCACTGCATGTCTCCTGACCTCCCCATGCTGACCAACCCGTGGTGCTTTTCTCCATCCTACATTTCCACTCACTATCTATACTGATTCAGGCCCTCCGATTCACACCACACCGTGATGTTTTTCTCAATCCTACTCGTGAATGGCCTCTTAGAAACCCTTACAATGGGTACCACCCCGAAATGTTTTTCAGAAACCTATCCTACATTGCCACTGCATGATTCCTGACCTCCCCATGCTGACCACCCCGTGGTGCTTTTATCCATCCTACATTGCGAACTCACTGCCTATTCAGATTCAGGCCCTCCGATTCGCACCACCCCGTTATGTTTTCGCACTCCTACTAGTGAATGGCCTGTTAGAAACCCTTACAATTCTCACCACCCAGCGATGTTTTTCAGAAACCTATCCTACATTGCCACTGCATGTTTCCAGACCTCCCCATGCTGACCAACCCGTGGTGCTATTCTCCTCCCTACATTGCCACTCACTGCCAATCCTGATTCAGGCCCTCCGATTCACACCACCCCGTGATATTTTCGCACTCCTACTAGTGAATGGCCTGTTAGAAACCCTTACAATGCGCACCACCCCGCAATGTTTTTTAGAAACCTATCCTACATTGCCACTGCATGTTTCCTGACCTCCCATGCTGACCACCCCTGGCGTTTTTCTCCATCCTACATTGCCACTCACTGCCTATACTGATTCAGATCCTCCGATTCACACCACACGTGATCTTTTTATCACTCCCTCTAGTGAATGGCCTATTAGAAACCCTTACAATATGCACCACCCCGCGATGTTTTACAGAAACCTATCCTACATTGCCACTGCCTGTTTCCTGACGTCCCTATGTTGACCACCCGGTGGTGTTACTCCAACCTTCATTGCCACTCAGTACCTATCCTAATTCAGGCCCTCCGATTCACAACACCCCTGATGTTTTTCTCACTCATCCTAGAGAATGGCGTGTTAAAAACCCTTACAATGCGCTCCACCCCGCAATGTTTTTCAGAAACCTATCCTACATTGCCACTGCATGTTTACTGATGTCCCCATGCTGACGTCCTATGGTTCTTTTCTCCATCCTACATTGCCACTCACTGCCTATCCTAATTCAGGCCCTCCGATTCACACCACCGCTGATGTTTTTCTCGCTCCTACTAGTGAAGGGCCTTTAAGAAACCCTTACGATGCCTACCACACCACGATGTTTTTCAGAAACCTATCCTACATTGCCACTGCATGTTTCCTGACCTCCACATGCTGACCAACCCTGGAGCTTTTCTCGATCTTCCATTGCCACTCACTGCCTATACTGATTCAGGCCCTCCGATTCACACCACTCCGTGTTGTTTTTAACACTCCTACTAGTGAATGGCTTGTTAGAAACCCTGACAACGCGCACCACCCCGCGATGTTTTTCAGAAACCTATCCTACATTGCCACTGCATGTTTCCTAACCTCCCCATGCTGATCAACCCGTGGTACTTTTCTACATCATATATTGCCACTCACTGCCTATCTTAATTCTGGCCCCTGATCACACCACCCTGTGATGTTTTTCACACTCCTACTAGGTAATGGCCTGTTAGAAACCCATACAATGCGCACCACCCCGCAATGTTTTTCAGAAACCTAACCTACATTGCCACTGCATGTTTCCTGACGTCCCCATGTTGAACACACTGTGGTGTTACTCCATCCTTCATTGCCATTCACTGCCTATCCTAATTCAGGCCCTCCAATTCACACCACCACTAATATTTTTTTCACTCCTACTAGTGAATGGCCTGTTAGAGACCCTTACAATGCGCACCACCTCGCGATTTTTTTCAGAAACCAATCCTACTTTGCCACTGCATGTTTCCTGCCCTCCCCATGCTGACCACCCTTGGTGCTTTTCTCAATCCTACATTGCCACTTACTGCCTATCATGATTCCGCCCCTCCGATTATCACCACACCATGATGTTTTTCTCGCCCCTACTAGTGAATGGCATGTTAGAAACCCTTACAATGCTCACCACCCCACGATGATTTTCAGAAACCTATCCTGCCTTGCCACTGCATGTTTCTTGACCTCCCCATGCTGACCACCCCGTGGTGCTGTTCTCCATCCTACATTGCCCCTCCCTGCCTATCCCAATTAAGGCCCTCCGATACACATCACCCCGTGATGTTTTTCTCAATCCTACTAGTGAATGGCCTGTTAGAAAGCCTTACAATGCGCACCACCCCGCAATGTTTTTCAGAAACCTATCCTACATTGCCACTGCCTGATTGCTGACCTCCACATGCTGACCACCCCACGGTGCTTTTCTCCATCATACATTGCCACTCACTGCCTATACTGATTCAGGCCCTCAGATTAACACCACCCCGTGCTGTTTTTCTCACCCCTACTAGTGAATGGCCTTTTAGAAACCCTTACAATGCGCATAACCCCGCGATGCTTTTCAGAAACGTATCTTATTTTCCACTGCATGTTTCTTAACCTCCCCATGCTGACCACCCCTGGAGCTTTTCTCCATCCTTGATTACCACTCAGTGCCCGTCCTAATTCAGGCCCTCCGATTCACACCACCCCTGATGCTTTTCTCACTCCTACTGGTGAATGGCGTGTTAGAAACACTTACAATACGCACCACTCCAAGATGTTTTTCAGAAACCTATCCTACATTGCCACTGCATGATTCCTGACGTCCCAATGCTGACCACCCCTGGTTCTTTTCTCCATCCTACATTGCCACTCACTGCCTATCCTAATTCAGGCCCTCCAATTCACAGCACACCGTGATGTTTTTCTCACTCCTACTAGTGAATGGCCTGTAAGAAACCCTTAAAATTCACACGAACCCGCTATTTTTTTCAGAAACCTATCCTACATTGCCACTGCATGTTTCCTGACCTCCCCATGCAGACCACCCCGTGGTGCTTTTCTCCTTCCTCCATTGACACTCAGTGATTATTTTGATTCAGGCCCTCTGTTTCACAGCACCCCGTGATTTTGTTCTCACTCCTTCTAGTGAATGGCCTGTTAGAAACCCTTACAATGCGCACCACCCCGCGATGTTTTCAGAAACCTATCCTACATTGCCACTGCATGATTCCTGACCTCCCCATGCTGACCACGCCGTGGTGCTTTTCTCCATCCTACATTGCCACTCAGTGCCTATCCTGATTCAAGCCCTCTGATTCACACCACCCCGTGATGTTTTACTCACTCTTACTAGTCAGTGGCGTGTTAGAAACACTTACAATGCGCACCACCCCGCGATGTTTTTTAGAAACCTGTCCTACATTGCCACTGCATGTTTAAGGACCTCCCAATGCTGACCACCCCGTGGTGCTTTTCTCCATCCTACATTGCCACCCACTGTATATACTTATTCAGGCCCTCCGATTCCCATCACACCATGAAGTTTTTCTCAGACGTACTAGTGAATGGCCTGTTAGAAACCCTTACAATGCACAACACCCCGCGATATTTTTCAGAAACCTATCCTTCATTGCCAATGCATGTTTCCTGACCTCCCCATGCTGACCACCCCGTGGTGTTTTGTCCATCTTACATTGCCACTCACTGCTTATCCTGATTCAGTCCCTGCGATTTACACCACCCCATGATGTTTTTCTCACTCCTACAATTGAATGGCCTGTGAGAAACCCTTACAATGCGCACCACCCCACGATGTTTTTCAAAAACCTATCCTACATTGCCAATGCATGTTTCATGACCTCCCCATGCGGACCACCCCTGGTGCTTTTCTCCATCCTACATTGCCACTCAGTGCCTATACTGATTCAGGCCCTCCAATTCACACCACCCCGTGATGTTTTTCACACTCCTACTAGTGAATGGCCTGTTAGAAACCCTTACAATGAGCACCATCCCGCGATATTTTTCAGAAACATATCCTACATTTCCACTGCATGTTTCCTGACTTCCCCATGCTCACCTACCCTTGGGGCTTTTCTCCATCCTACATTGTCATTCACTGCCTATCCTAATTCAGGCCCTCCAATTCACACCACCCCTGATGTTTTTCTCACTCCTACTAGTGAAGGGCCTTTAAGAAACACTTACAATGCGCAACACTCCACGATGTTTTTCAGAAACCTATCCTACATTGCCACTGTATGTTTCCTGCCCTCTCCATGCTGACCACCTCGTGTTGCTTTTCTCCATGATACATTGCCACTTACTGCCTATCCTGATTCAGCCCCTCTGATTAACACCACACCGTGATGATTTTCTCGCTCCTATTTGTGAATGGCCTGTTAGAAACCCTTACAATGCGCACCACCCCGCTATGTTTTTCAGAAAGCTATCCTACATTGACAATGCATGTTTCCTGACCTCCCCATGGTGACCAACCCGTGGTGCTTTTTTCCATGCTACATTGGCAATCACTGCCTATCCTTATTAGGCCCTCCGATTCACACCACCCCATAATGTTTTTCTCACCCCTACTAGTGAATGGCCTGTTAGAAACCCTTACAATTTGCACCATCCCGTGATGTTTTTGAAAAAACTATCCTACCTTGCCACTGCATGTTTCCTGATCTCCCCATGCTGACCACCCCGTGGTGCTTTTCTCCATCCTACATTGACACTCCCTACCTATCCTAATTCAGGCCGTCCGATTCACACCACAACTGATGTTTTTCTCACTCCTACTAGTGAATGGCATGTAAGAAACCCTTAAAATTCGCACCAACCCGCTATTTTTTTCAGAAACCTATCCTACATTGCCACTGACTGATTGCTGACCTCCACATGCTGACCACCCCGTGGTGCTTTTCTCCATTCTCCATTGCCACTCACTGCCTATACTGATTCAGGCCCTCAGATTATCAGCACCCCGTGCTGTTTTTCTCACTCCTACTAGTGAATGGCATTTTAGAAACCCTTACAATGCGCATCACCCCGCGATGCTTTTCACAAACGTATCTTATGTGCTACTGCATGTTTCTTAACCTCCCCATGCTGACCACCCCTGGAGATTTTCTCCATCCTTGATTGCCACTCAGTGCCTATCCTAATTCAGGCCCTCCGATTCACACCACCCCTGATGTTTTTCTCACTCCTACTAGTGAATGGCGTGTTAGAAACCCTTACAATACGCACCACTCCACGATGTTTTTCAGAAACCTATCCTACATTGCCACTGAATGTTTCCTGACGTCCCCATGCAGACCACCCCGTGGTGCTTTTCTCCTTACTCCATTGAAACTCAGTGCCTATTTTGATTCAGGCCCTCTGTTTCACAGCACCCCGTGACGTTGTTCTCACTCCTACTAGTGAATGGCCTGTTATTGAAACCCTTACAATGCGCACCACCCCGTGATGTTTCTCTCACAACTACTAGTGAATGTAATGTAACACACACCCATACAATGCCCACCACCCCGTGATGTTTCTTTCACTCCTACTAGTGAATGTAATGTAACACACACCCATACAATGCGCACCACCCCGTGATGTTTTTCTCACTCCTACTAGTGAATGTAATGTAACACACAGCCATAAAATGCGCACCACCCCGTGATGTTTTTCTCACTGCTACTAGTGAATGTAATGTAACACACAGCCATACAATGCGCACCACCCCGCGATGTTTTTCAGAAACCTATCCTACATTGTCACTGCATGTTCCCTGACCTCCCCATGCTGACCACCCCGCGGTGCTTTTCTCCATCTTACATTGCCACTCACTGCCTATCCTAATTCAGACCCTCTGATTCACACCACCCAGTGATGTTTTTCTCACTCCTAGTAGTGAATGTAATTTAACACACACCTATACAATGCGCACCACCCCGTCATGTTTTTCTCACTCCTACTAGTGAATGTAATGTAACACACACCCATACAATGCGGACCACCCCGTGATGTTTTTCTCACTCCTACTAGTGAATGTAATGTAACACACACCCATACAATGCGCACCACCCCGTGATGTTTTTCTCACTCCTACTAGTGAATGTAATGTAACACACACCCATACAATGCGCACCACCCCGTGATGTTTTTCTCACTCCTACTAGTGAATGTAATGTAACACACACCCATACAATGCGCACCACCCCGTGATGTTTTTCTCACTCCTACTAGTGTACGTAATGTAACACACACCCATACAATGCGCACCACCCCGTGATGTTTTTCTCACTCCTACTAGTGAACGTAATGTAACACACACCCATACAATGCGCACCACCCCGTGATGTTTTTCTCACTCCTACTAGTGAACGTAATGTAACACACACCCATACAATGCGCACCACCCCGTGATGTTTTTCTCACTCCTACTAGTGAACGTAATGTAACACACACCCATACAATGCGCACCACCCCGTGATGTTTTTCTCACTCCTACTAGTGAACGTAATGTAACACACACCCATACAATGCGCACCACCCCGTGATGTTTTTCTCACTCCTACTAGTGAACGTGATGTAACACACACCCATACAATGCGCACCACCCCGTGATGTTTTTCTCACTCCTACTAGTGAATCTAATGTAACACACACCCATACAATGCGCACCACCCCGTGATGTTTTTCTCACTCCTACTAGTGAGTGTAATGTAACACACACCCATACAATGCGCACCACCCCGTCATGTTTTTCTCACTCCTACTAGTGAATGTAATGTAACACACACCCATACAATGCGGACCACCCCGTGATGTTTTTCTCACTCCTACTAGTGAATGTAATGTAACACACACCCATACAATGCGCACCACCCCGTGATGTTTTTCTCACTCCTACTAGTGAATGTAATGTAACACACACCCATACAATGCGCACCAACCCGTGATGTTTTTCTCACTCCTACTAGTGAACGTAATGTAACACACACCCATACAATGCGCACCACTCCGTGATGTTTTTCTCACTCCTACTAGTGAACGTAATGTAACACACACCCATACAATGCGCACCACCCCGTGATGTTTTTCTCACTCCTACTAGTGTACGTAATGTAACACACACCCATACAATGCGCACCACCCCGTGATGTTTTTCTCACTCCTACTAGTGAACGTAATGTAACATACACCCATACGATGCGCACCACCCCGTGATGTTTTTCTCACTCCTACTAGTGAATGTAATGTAACACACACCCATACGATGCGCACCACCCCGTGATGTTTTTCTCACTCCTACTAGTGAATGTAATGTAACACAAACCCATACAATGCGCACCACCCCGTGATGTTTTTCTCACTCCTACTAGGGAACGTAATGTAACACACACCCATACAATGCGCACCACCCCGTGATGTTTTTCTCACTCCTACTAGTGAACGTAATGTAACACACACCCATACAATGCGCACCACCCCGTGATGTTTTTCTCACTCCCACTAGTGAACGTAATGTAACACACACCCATACAATGCGCACCACCCCGTGATGTTTTTCTCACTCCTACTAGTGAATGTAATGTAACACACACCCATACAATGCGCACCACCCCGTGATGTTTTTCCTACTCCTACTAGTGAATCTAATGTAACACACACCCAAACAATGCGCACAACCCCGTGATGATTTTCTCACTCCTACTAGTGAATGTAATGTAACACACACCCATACAATGCGCACCACCCGGTGATGTTTTTCTCACTCCTACTAGTGAATGTAATGTAACACACACCCATTCAATGCGCACCACCCCGTGATGTTTTTCTCACTCCTATTAGTGAATGTAATTTAACACACACCCATACAATGCGCACCACCCCGTGATGTTTTTCTCACTCCTACTAGTGAATGTAATGTAACACACACCCATACAATGCGCACCACCCCGTGATGTTTTTCTCACTCCTACTAATGAGTCTAATGTAACACACACTCATACAATGCGCACCACACCGTGATGTTTTTCTCACTCCTACTAGTGAGTCTAATGTAACACACACCCATACAATGAGCACCACCACGTGATGTTTTTCTCACTCCTACTAGTGAGTCTAATGTAACACACACCCATACAATGCGCACCACCCCATGATGTTTTTCTCACTCCTACTAGTGAATCTAATGTAACACACACCCATACAATGCGCACCACCCCGTGATGTTTTTCTGACTCCTACTAGTGAATGTAATGTAACACACACCCATACAATGCGCACCACCCCGTGATGTTTTTCTCACTCCTACTAGTGAATGTAATGTAACACACGCCCATACAATGCGCACCACCCCGTGATGTTTTTCTCACTCCTACTAGTGAATGTTATGTAACACACACCCATACAATGCGCACCACCCCGTGATGTATTTCTCACTCCTACTAGTGAATGTAATGTAACACACACCCATACAATGCGCACCACCCCGTGATGTTTTTCTCACTTCTACTAGTGAATGTAATGTAACACACACCCATACAATGCGCACCACCCCGTGATGTTTTTCTCACTCCTACTAGTGAATCTAATGTAACAAACACCCATACAATGTGCACCACCCCGTGATGTTTTTCTCACTCCTACTAGTGAATCTAATGTAACACACACCCATACAATGCGCACCACCCCGTGATGTTTTTCTCACTCCTACTAGTGAATGTAATGTAACACACACCCATACAATACGCACCACCCCGTGATGTTTTTCTCACTCCTACTAGTGAATGTAATGTAACACACACCCATACAATGGGCACCACACCGTGATGTTTTTCTCACTCCTACTAGTGAATGTAATGTAACACACACCCATACAATGCGCACCACCCCGTGATGTTTTTCTGACTCCTACTAGTGAATGTAACGTAACACACACCCATACAATGGGCACCACCCCGTGATGTTTTTCTCACTCCTACGAGTGAATGTAATGTGACACACACCCATACAATGCGCACCACCCCGTGATGTTTCTCTCACACCTACTAGTGAATGTAATGTAACACACACCCATACAATGCCCACCACCCTGTGATGTTTCTCTCACTCTTACTAGTGAATGTAATGTAACACACACCCATACAATGCGCACCACCCCGTGATGTTTTTCTCACTCCTACTAGTGAATGTAATGTAACACACAGCCATAAAATGCGCACCACCCCGTGATGTTTTTCTCACTGCTACTAGTGAATGTAATGTAACACACAGCCATACAATGCGCACCACCCCGTGATGTTTTTCTCACACCTACTAGTGAATGTAATGTAACACACACCCATAAAATGCGCACCACCCCGTGATGTTTTTCTCACTCCTACTAGTGAATGTAATGTAACACACACCCATACAATGCGCACCACCCCGTGATGTTTTTCTCACTCCTACTAGTGAATGTAATGTAACACACACCCATACAATGCGCACCACCCCGTGATGTTTTTCTCACTCCTACTAGTGAATGTAATGTAACACACACCCATACAATGCGCAACACCCCGTGATGTTTTTCTCACTCCTACTAGTGAATCTAATGTAACACACACCCATACAATGCGCACCACCCCGTGATGTTTTTCTCACTCCTACTAGTGAATGTAATGTAACACACACCCATACAATGCGCACCACCCCGTGATGTTTTTCTCACTCCTACTAGTGAATGTAATGTAACACACACCCTTGCAATGCGCACCACCCCTTGATGTTTTTCTCACTCCTACTAGTGAATGTAATGTAACACACACCCATACAATGCGCACCACCCCGTGATGATTTTCTCACTCCTACTAGTGAATCTAATGTAACACACACCCATACAATGCGCACCACCCCGTGATGTTTTTCTCACTCCTACTAGTGAATGTAATGTAACACACACCCGTACAATGCGAACCACCCCGTGATGTTTTTCTCACTCCTACTAGTGAATGTAATGTAACACACACCAATACAATGCGCACCACCCCGTGATGTTTTTCTCACTCCTACTAGTGAATGTAATGTAACACACACCAATACAATGGGCACCACCCCGTGATGTTTTTCTCACTCCTACTAGTGAATGTAATGTAACACACACCCATACGATGGGCACCACCCCGTGATGTTTTTCTCACTCCTACTAGTGAATCTAATGTAACACACACCCATACAATGCGCACCACCCCGCGATGTTTTTCAGAAACCTATCCTACATTGCCACTGCATGTTCCCTGACCTCCCCATGCTGACCACCCCGCGGTGCTTTTCTCCATCCTATATTGCCACTGACTGCCTATCCTAATTCAGACCCTCCGATTCACACCACCCCGTGAAGTTTTTCTCACTCCTACTAGTGAATGTAATGTGACACACACCCATAAAATGCGCACCACCCCGTGATGTTTCTCTCACACCTACTAGTGAATGTAATGTAACACACACCCATACAATGCGCACCACCCGTGATGTTTTTCTCACTCCTACTAGTGAATGTAATGTAACACACACCCAAACAATGCGCACAACCCCGTGATGTTTTTCTCACTCCTACTAGTGAGTCTAATGTAACACACACCCATACAATGCGCACCACACCGTGATGTTTTTCTCACTCCTACTAGTGAGTCTAATGTAACACACACCCATACAATGAGCACCACCCCGTGATGTTTTTCTCACTCCTACTAGTGAGTCTAATGTAACACACACCCATACAATGCGCACCACCCCGTGATGTTTTTCTCACTCCTACTAGTGAATCTAATGTAACACACACCCATACAATGCGCACCACCCCGTGATGTTTTTCTGACTCCTACTAGTGAATGTAATGTAACACACACCCATACAATGCGCACCACCCCGTGATGTTTTTCTCACTCCTACTAGTGAATGTAATGTAACACACACCCATACAATGCGCACCACCCCGTGATGTATTTCTCACTCCTACTAGTGAATGTAATGTAACACACACCCATACAATGCGCACCACCCCGTGATGTTTTTCTGACTCCTACTAGTGAATGTAACGTAACACACACCCATACAATGGGCACCACCCCGTGATGTTTTTCTCACTCCTACTAGTGAATCTAATGTAACACACACCCATACAATGCGCACCACCCCGTGATGTTTTTCTCACTCCTACTAGTGAATGTAATGTAACACACAGCCAAAAAATGCGCACCACCCCGTGATGTTTTTCTCACTGCTACTAGTGAATGTAATGTAACACACAGCCATACAATGCGCACCACCCCGTGATGTTTTTCTCACTCCTACTAGTGAATGTAATGTAACACACACCCATACAATGCGCACCACCCCGTGATGTTTTTCTGACTCCTACTAGTGAATGTAACGTAACACACACCCATACAATGTGCACCACCCCGTGATGTTTTTCTCACTCCTACTAGTGAATCTAATGTAACACACACCCATACAATGCGCACCACCCCGTGATGTTTTTCTCACTCCTACTAGTGAATGTAATGTAACACACACCCATACAATACGCACCACCCCGTGATGTTTTTCTCACTCCTACTAGTGAATGTAATGTAACACACACCCATACAATGGGCACCACACCGTGATGTTTTTCTCACTCCTACTAGTGAATGTAATGTAACACACACCCATACAATGCGCACCACCCCGTGATGTTTTTCTGACTCCTACTAGTGAATGTAACGTAACACACACCCATACAATGGGCACCACCCCGTGATGTTTTTCTCACTCCTACGAGTGAATGTAATGTGACACACACCCATACAATGCGCACCACCCCGTGATGTTTCTCTCACACCTACTAGTGAATGTAATGTAACACACACCCATACAATGCCCACCACCCCGTGATGTTTCTCTCACTCTTACTAGTGAATGTAATGTAACACACACCCATACAATGCGCACCACCCCGTGATGTTTTTCTCACTCCTACTAGTGAATGTAATGTAACACACAGCCATAAAATGCGCACCACCCCGTGATGTTTTTCTCACTGCTACTAGTGAATGTAATGTAACACACAGCCATACAATGCGCACCACCCCGTGATGTTTTTCTCACACCTACTAGTGAATGTAATGTAACACACACCCATACAATGCGCACCACCCCGTGATGTTTTTCTCACTCCTACTAGTGAATGTAATGTAACACACACCCATACAATGCGCACCACCCCGTGATGTTTTTCTCACTCCTACTAGTGAATGTAATGTAACACACACCCATACAATGCGCACCACCCCGTGATGTTTTTCTCACTCCTACTAGTGAATGTAATGTAACACACACCCATACAATGCGCAACACCCCGTGATGTTTTTCTCACTCCTACTAGTGAATCTAATGTAACACACACCCATACAATGCGCACCACCCCGTGATGTTTTTCTCACTCCTACTAGTGAATGTAATGTAACACACACCCATACAATGCGCACCACCCCGTGATGTTTTTCTCACTCCTACTAGTGAATGTAATGTAACACACACCCTTGCAATGCGCACCACCCCTTGATGTTTTTCTCACTCCTACTAGTGAATGTAATGTAACACACACCCATACAATGCGCACCACCCCGTGATGATTTTCTCACTCCTACTAGTGAATCTAATGTAACACACACCCATACAATGCGCACCACCCCGTGATGTTTTTCTCACTCCTACTAGTGAATGTAATGTAACACACACCCGTACAATGCGAACCACCCCGTGATGTTTTTCTCACTCCTACTAGTGAAGGTAATGTAACACACACCAATACAATGCGCACCACCCCGTGATGTTTTTCTCACTCCTACTAGTGAATGTAATGTAACACACACCAATACAATGGGCACCACCCCGTGATGTTTTTCTCACTCCTACTAGTGAATGTAATGTAACACACACCCATACGATGGGCACCACCCCGTGATGTTTTTCTCACTCCTACTAGTGAATCTAATGTAACACACACCCATACAATGCGCACCACCCCGCGATGTTTTTCAGAAACCTATCCTACATTGCCACTGCATGTTCCCTGACCTCCCCATGCTGACCACCCCGCGGTGCTTTTCTCCATCCTATATTGCCACTGACTGCCTATCCTAATTCAGACCCTCCGATTCACACCACGCCGTGAAGTTTTTCTCACTCCTACTAGTGAATGTAATGTGACACACACCCATAAAATGCGCACCACCCCGTGATGTTTCTCTCACACCTACTAGTGAATGTAATGTAACACACACCCATACAATGCGCACCACCCGTGATGTTTTTCTCACTCCTACTAGTGAATGTAATGTAACACACACCCAAACAATGCGCACAACCCCGTGATGTTTTTCTCACTCCTACTAGTGAGTCTAATGTAACACACACCCATACAATGCGCACCACACCGTGATGTTTTTCTCACTCCTACTAGTGAGTCTAATGTAACACACACCCATACAATGAGCACCACCCCGTGATGTTTTTCTCACTCCTACTAGTGAGTCTAATGTAACACACACCCATACAATGCGCACCACCCCGTGATGTTTTTCTCACTCCTACTAGTGAATCTAATGTAACACACACCCATACAATGCGCACCACCCCGTGATGTTTTTCTGACTCCTACTAGTGAATGTAATGTAACACACACCCATACAATGCGCACCACCCCGTGATGTTTTTCTCACTCCTACTAGTGAATGTAATGTAACACACACCCATACAATGCGCACCACCCCGTGATGTATTTCTCACTCCTACTAGTGAATGTAATGTAACACACACCCATACAATGCGCACCACCCCGTGATGTTTTTCTGACTCCTACTAGTGAATGTAACGTAACACACACCCATACAATGGGCACCACCCCGTGATGTTTTTCTCACTCCTACTAGTGAATGTAATGTGACACACACCCATACAATGCGCACCACCCCGTGATGTTTCTCTCACACCTACTAGTGAATGTAATGTAACACACACCCATACAATGCCCACCACCCCGTGATGTTTCTCTCACTCTTACTAGTGAATGTAATGTAACACACACCCATACAATGCGCACCACCCCGTGATGTTTTTCTCACTCCTACTAGTGAATGTAATGTAACACACAGCCAAAAAATGCGCACCACCCCGTGATGTTTTTCTCACTGCTACTAGTGAATGTAATGTAACACACAGCCATACAATGCGCACCACCCCGTGATGTTTTTCTCACTCCTACTAGTGAATGTAATGTAACACACACCCATACAATGCGCACCACCCCGTGATGTTTTTCTCACTCCTACTAGTGAATGTAATGTAACACACACCCATACAATGCGCACCACCCCGTGATGTTTTTCTCACTCCTACTAGTGAATGTAATGTAACACACACCCATACAATGCGCACCACCCCGTGATGTTTTTCTCACTCCTACTAGTGAATGTAATGTAACACACACCCATACAATGCGCACCACCCCGTGATGTTTTTCTCACTCCTACTAGTGAATGTAATGTAACACACACCCATACAATGCGCACCACCCCGTGATGTTTTTCTCACTCCTACTAGTGAATGTAATGTAACACACACCCATACAATGCGCACCACCCCGTGATGTTTTTCTCACTCCTACTAGTGAATGTAATGTAACACACACCCTTGCAATGCGCACCACCCCTTGATGTTTTTCTCACTCCTACTAGTGAATGTAATGTAACACACACCCATACAATGCGCACCACCCCGTGATGATTTTCTCACTCCTACTAGTGAATCTAATGTAACACACACCCATACAATACGCACCACCCCGTGATGTTTTTCTCACTCCTACTAGTGAATGTAATGTAACACACACCCATACAATGCGAACCACCCCGTGATGTTTTTCTCACTCCTACTAGTGAATGTAATGTAACACACACCAATACAATGCGCACCACCCCGTGATGTTTTTCTCACTCCTACTAGTGAATGTAATGTAACACACACCAATACAATGGGCACCACCCCGTGATGTTTTTCTCACTCCTACTAGTGAATGTAATGTAACACACACCCATACAATGGGCACCACCCCGTGATGTTTTTCTCACTCCTACTAGTGAATCTAATGTAACACACACCCATACAATGCGCACCACCCCGCGATGTTTTTCAGAAACCTATCCTACATTGCCACTGCATGTTCCCTGACCTCCCCATGCTGACCACCCCGCGGTGCTTTTCTCCATCCTATATTGCCACTGACTGCCTATCCTAATTCAGACCCTCCGATTCACACCACCCCGTGATGTTTTTCTCACTCCTACTAGTGAATGTAATGTGACACACACCCATAAAATGCGCACCACCCCGTGATGTTTCTCTCACACCTACTAGTGAATGTAATGTAACACACACATATGCAATGCGCACCACCCCGTGATGTTTTTCTCACTCCTACTAGTGAATGTAATGTAACACACACCCATGCAATGCGCACCACCCCGTGATGTTTTTCTCTCTCCTACTAGTGAATGTAATGTAACACACACCCATACAATGCGCACCACCCCGTGATGTTTTTCTCACTCCTACTAGTGAATCTAATGTAACACACACCCATACAATGCGCACCACCCCGTGATGTTTTTCTCACTCCTACTAGTGAATCTAATGTAACACACACCCATACAATGCGCACCACCCCGCGATGTTTTTTAGAAACCTATCCTACATTGCCACTGCATGTTCCCTGACCTCCCCATGCTGACCACCCCGCGGTGCTTTTCTCCATCCTACATTGCCACTGACTCCCTATCCTAATTCAGACCCTCCGATTCACACAACCCCGTGATGTTTTTCTCACTCCTACTAGTGAATGTCATGTGACACACACCCATAAAATGCGCACCACCCCGTGATGTTTCTCTCACACCTACTAGTGAATGTAATGTAACACACACCCATGCAATGCGCACCACCCCGTGATGTTTTTCTCACTCTTACTAGTGAATGTAATGTAACACACACCCATGCAATGCGCACCACCCCGTGATGTTTTTCTCACTGCTACTAGTGAATGTAATGTAAAACACACCCCCATACAATGCGCACCACCCCGTGATGTTTTTCTCACTCCTACTAGTAAATGTAACCTAACACACACCCATACAATGGGCACCACCCCGTGATGTTTTTCTCACTCCTACTAGTGAATGCAATGTGACACACACCCATACAATGCGCACCACCCCGTGATGTTTCTCTCACACCTACTAGTGAATGTAATGTAACACACACCCATACAATGCGCACCACCCCGTGATGTTTTTCTCACTCCTACTAGTGAGTCTAATGTAACACACACCCATACAATGCGCACCACACCGTGATGTTTTTCTCACTCCTACTAGTGAATGTAATGTAACACACAACCATACAATGCGCACCACACCGTGATGTTTTTCTCACTCCTACTAGTGAATGTAATGTAACACACACCCATACAATGCGCACCACCCCGTGATGTATTTCTCACTCCTACTAGTGAATGTAATGTAACACACACCCATACAATGCGCACCACCCCGTGATGTTTTTCTCACTCCTACTAGTGAATTCAATGTAACACACACCCATACAATGCGCACCACCCCGTGATGTTTTTCTCACTCCTACTAGTGAATCTAATGTAACACACACCCATACAATGTGCACCACCCCGTGATGTTTTTCTCACTCCTACTAGTGAATCTAATGTAACACACACCCATACGATTCGCACCACACCGTGATGTTTTTCTCACTCCTACTAGTGAATGTAATGTAACACACACCCATACAATGGGCACCACACCGTGATGTTTTTCTCACTCCTACTAGTGAATCTAATGTAACACACACCCATACAATGCGCACCACCCCGTGATGTTTTTCTCACTCCTACTAGTGAATCTAATGTAACACACACCCATACAATGCGCACCACCCCGTGATGTTTTTCTCACTCCTACTAGTGAATGTAACGTGACACACACCCATACAATGGGCACCACCCCGTGATGTTTTTCTCACTCCTACTAGTGAATGTAATGTGACACACACCCATACAATGCGCACCACCCCGTGATGTTTCTCTCACAGCTACTAGTGAATGTAATGTAACACACACCCATACAATGCCCACCACCCCGTGATGTTTCTCTCACTCTTACTAGTGAATGTAATGTAACACACACCCATACAATGCGCACCACCCCGTGATGTTTTTCTCACTCCTACTATTGAATGTAATGTAACACACAGCCATAAAATGCGCACCACCCCGTGATGTTTTTCTCACTGCTACTAGTGAATGTAATGTAACACACAGCCATACAATGCGCACCACCCCGTGATGTTTTTCTCACTCCTACTAGTGAATGTAATGTAACACACACCCATACAATGCGCACAACCCCGTGATGTTTTTCTCACTCCTACTAGTGAATGTAATGTAACACACACCCATACAATGCGCACCACCCCGTGATGTTTTTCTCACTCCTACTAGTGAATGTAATGTAACACACACCCATACAATGCGCACCACCCCGTGATGTTTTTCTCACTCCTACTAGTGAATGTAATGTAACACACACCCATACAATGCGCACCACCCCGTGATGTTTTTCTCACTCCTACTAGTGAATGTAATGTAACACACACCCATACAATGCGCACCACCCCGTGATGTTTTTCTCACTCCTACTAGTGAATGTAATGTAACACACACCCATACAATGCGCACCACCCCGTGATGTTTTTCTCACTCCTACTAGTGAATGTAATGTAACACACACCCTTGCAATGCGCACCACCCCTTGATGTTTTTCTCACTCCTACTAGTGAATGTAATGTAACACACACCCATACAATGCGCACCACCCCGTGATGATTTTCTCACTCCTACTAGTGAATCTAATTTAACACACACCCATACAATGCGCACCACCCCGTGATGTTTTTCTCACTCCTACTAGTGAATGTAATGTAACACACACCCATACAATGCGAACCACCCCGTGATGTTTTTCTAACTCCTACTAGTGAATGTAATGTAACACACACCAATACAATGCGCACCACCCCGTGATGTTTGTCTCACTCCTACTAGTGAATGTAATGTAACACACACCAATACAATGGGCACCACCCCGTGATGTTTTTCTCACTCCTACTAGTGAATGTAATGTAACACACACCCATACAATGGGCACCACCCCGTGATGTTTTTCTCACTCCTACTAGTGAATCTAATGTAATACACACCCATACAATGCGCACCACCCCGCGATGTTTTTCAGAAACCTATCCTACATTGCCACTGCATGTTCCCTTACCTCCCCATGCTGACCACCCCGCGGTGCTTTTCTGCATCCTATATTGCCACTGACTGCCTATCCTAATTCAGACCCTCCGATTCACACCACCCCGTGATGTTTTTCTCACTCCTACTAGTGAATGTAATGTGACACACACCCATAAAATGCGCACCACCCCGTGATGTTTCTCTCACACCTACTAGTGAATGTAATGTAACACACACACATGCAATGCGCACCACCCCGTGATGTTTTTCTCACTCCTACTAGTGAATGTAATGTAACACACACCCATGCAATGCGCACCACCCCGTGATGTTTTTCTCACTCCTACTAGTGAATGTAATGTAACACACACCCATACAATGCGCACCACCCCGTGATGTTTTTCTCACTCCTACTAGTGAATCTAATGTAACACACACCCATACAATGCGCACCACCCCGTGATGTTTTTCTCACTCCTACTAGTGAATCTAATGTAACACACACCCATACAATGCGCACCACCCTGCGATGTTTTTCAGAAACCTATCCTACATTGCCACTGCATGTTCCCTGACCTCCCCATGCTGACCACCCCGCGGTGCTTTTCTCCATCCTACATTGCCACTGACTGCCTATCCTAATTCAGACCCTCCGATTCAAACCACCCCGTGATGTTTTTCTCACTCCTACTAGTGAATGTCATGTGACACAAACCCATAAAATGCGCACCACCCCGTGATGTTTCTCTCACACCTACTAGTGAATGTAATGTAACACACATCCATGCAATGCGCACCACCCCGTGATGTTTTTCTCACTCCTACTTGTGAACGTAATGTAACACACACCCATGCAATGCGCACCACCCCGTGATGTTTTTCTCACTGCTACTAGTGAATGTAATGTAACACACACCCATACAATGCGCACCACCCCTGATGTTTTTCTCACTCCTACTAGTGAATGTAATCTAACACACAACCATACAATGGGCATCACCCCGTGATGTTTTTCTCACTCCTACTCGTGAATGTAATGTGACACACACCCATACAATGTGCACCACCCCGTGATGTTCCTCTCACACCTACTAGTGAATGTAATGTAACACACACCCATACAATGCCCACCACCCCGTGATGTTTCTCTCACTCCTACTAGTGAATGTAATGTAACACACACCCATACAATGCGCACCACGCCGTCATGTTTTTCTCACTCCTACTAGTGAATGTAATGTAACACACACCCATACAATGCGGACCACCCCGTGATGTTTTTCTCACTCCTACTAGTGAATGTAATGTAACACACACCCATACAATGCGCACCACCCCGTGATGTTTTTCTCACTCCTACTAGTGAACGTAATGTAACACACACCCATACAATGCGCACCACCCCGTGATGTTTTTCTCACTCCTACTAGTGTACGTAATGTAACACACACCCATACAATGCGCACCACCGGGTGATGTTTTTCTCACTCCTACTAGTGAACGTAATGTAACACACACCCATACAATGCGCACCACCCCGTGATGTTTTTCTCACTCCTACTAGTGAACGTAATGTAACACACACCCATACAATGCGCACCACCTCGTGATGTTTTTCTCACTCCTACTAATGAACGTAATGTAACACACACCCATACAATTCGCACCACCCCGTGATGTTTTTCTCACTCCTACTAGTGAACGTAATGTAACACACACCCATACAATGCGCACCACCCCGTGATGTTTTTCTCACTCCTACTAGTGAATCTAATGTAACACACACCCATACAATGCGCACCACCCCGTGACGTTTTTCTCACTCCTACTAGTGAATTTAATGTAACACACACCCATACAATGCGCACCACCCCGTGACGTTTTTCTCACTCCTACTAGTGAATGTAATGTAACACACACCCATACAATGCGCACCACCCCATGACGTTTTTCTCACTCCTACTAGTGAATGTAATGTAACACACACCCATACAATGCGCACCACCCCGTGATGTTTTTCTCACTCCTACTAGTGAATGTAATGTAACACACACCCATACAATGCGCACCACCCCGTGATGTTTCTCTCACTCCTACTAGTGAATCTAATGTAACACACACCTATACAATGCGCACCACCCCGTGATGTTTCTCTCATTCCTACTAGTGAATCTAATGTAACACACACCCATACAATGCGCACCACCCCGTGATGTTTCTCTCACTCCTACTAGTGAATGTAATGTAACACACACCCATACAATGCGCACCACCCCGTGTAGTTTTTCTCACTCCTACTAGTGAATGTAATGTAACACACACCCATACAATGCGCACCACCCCGTGATGTTTTTCTCACTTCTATTATTGTATGTAATGTAACACACACCCATACAATGGGCACCACCCCGTGATGTTTTTCTCACTCCTACCAGTGAATGTAATGTAACACACACCCATACAATGCGCACCACCCCGTGATGTTTTTCTCACTCCTACTAGTGAATGAAATGTAACACACACCCATACAATGCGCACCACCCCGTGATGTTTTTCCTACTCCTACTAGTGAATCTAATGTAACACACACCCAAACAATGCGCACAACCCCGTGATGATTTTCTCACTCCTACTAGTGAATGTAATGTAACACACACCCATACAATGCGCACCACCCGGTGATGTTTTTCCCACTCCTAATAGTGAATGTAATGTAACACACACCCATTCAATGCACACCACCCCGTGATGTTTTTCTCACTCCTATTAGTGAATGTAATTTAACACACACTCATACAATGCGCACCACCCCGAGATGTTTTTCTCACTCCTACTAGTGAATGTAATGTAACAGACACCCATACAATGCGCACCACCCCGTGATGTTTTTCTCACTTCTATTATTGTATGTAATGTAACACACACCCATACAATGGGCACGACCCCGTGATGTTTTTCTCACTCCTACCAGTGAATGTAATGTAACACACACCCATACAATGGGCACCACCCCGTGATGTTTTTCTCACTCCTACCAGTGAATGTAATGTAACACACACCCATACAATGCGCACCACCCCGTGATGTTTTTCTCACTCCTTCTAGTGAATGTAATGTAACACACACCCATACAATGCGCACCACCCCGTGATGTTTTTCTCACTGCTACTAGTGAATGTAATGTAACACATACCCATACAATGCGCACCACCCCGTGATGTTTTTCTCACTGCTACTAGTGAATGTAATGTAACACATACCCATACAATGCGCACCACCCAGTGATGTTTTTCTCACTCCTAGTAGTGAATGTAATGTAACACACACCCATACAATGCGCACCACTCCGTGATGTTTTTCTCACTCCTACTACTGAATCTAATGTAACACACACGCATACAATGCGCACCACCCCGTGATGTTTTTCTCACTCCTACTAGTGAATGTAATGTAACACACACCCATACAATGCGCACCAGCCCGTGATGATTTTCTCACTCCTACTAGTGAATGTAATGTAACACACACCCATACAATGCGCACCACCCCGTGATGTTTTTCTCACTCCTACTAGTGAATGAAATGTAACACACATCCATACAATGCGCACCACCCCGTGATGTTTTTCTCACTTCTATTATTGAATGTAATGTAACACACACCCATACAATGGGCACCACCCCGTGATGTTTTTCTCACTCCTACAAGTGAATGTAATGTAACACACACCCATACAATGCGCACCACACCGTGATGTTTTTCTCACTCCTTCTAGTGAATGTAATGTAACACACACCCATACAATGCGCACCACCCCGCTATGTTTTTCAGAAACCTATCCTCCATTGCCACTGCATGTTCCCTGACCTCACCATGCTGACCACCCCACGGTGCTTTTCTCCATCCTACATTGCCACTCACTGCCTAACCTAATTCAGACCCTCTGATTCACACCACCCCGTGATGTTTTTCTCACTCCTAATAGTGAATGTAATGTAACACACACCCATACAATGCACACCACCCCGTGATGTTTTTCTCACTCCTACTAGTGAATGTAATGTGACACACACCCATACAATGCGCACCACCCCGTGATGTTTTTCTCACTCCTACTAGTGATTGTAATGTAACACACACCCATACAATGCGCACCACACCGTGATGTTTTTTCACTCCTACTAGTGAATGTAATGTAACACACACCCATACAATGCGCACCACCCCGTGATGTTTTTCTCACTCCTACTAGTGAATGTAATGTAACACACACCCATACAATGCGCAGCACCCCGTGATGTTTTTCTCACTCCTACTAGTGAATCCAATGTAACACACACCCGTACAATGCGCACCACCCCGTGATGTTTTTCTCACTCCTACTATTGAATGAAATGTAACACACATCCATACAATGCGCACCACCCCGTGATGTTTTTCTCACTTCTATTATTGAATGTAATGTAACACACACCCATACAATGGGCACCACCCCGTGATATTTTTCTCACTCCTACCAGTGAATGTAATGTAACACACACCCATACAATGGGCACCACCCCGTGATGTTTTTCTCACTCCTACCAGTGAATGTAATGTAACACACACCCATACAATGCGCACCACCCCGCGATGTTTTTCAGAAACCTATCCTACATTGCCACTGCATGTTCCCTGACCTCCCCATGCTGACCAACCCACGGTCCTTATCTCCATCCTACATTGCCACTCACTGCCTATCCTAATTCAGACCCTCCGATTCACACCACCCCGTGATGTTTTTCTCACTCCTAGTAGTGAATGTAATGTAACACACACCCATACAATGCGCACCACCCCGTGATGTTTTTCTCACTCCTACTAGTGAATGTTATGTAACACACAACCATACAATGCGCACCACCCCGTGATGTTTTTCTCACTCCTACTAGTGAATGTAATATAACACACACCCATACAATGCGCACCACCGCGTGATATTTTTCTCACTCGTACTAGTGAATGTAATGTAACACACACCCATACAATGCGCACCACCCCGTGATATTTTTCTCACTCCTACTAGTGAATGTAATGTAACACACACCCATACCATGCGCACAACCCCGTGATGTTTTTCTCACTCCTACTAGGGAATGTAATGTAACACACACCCATACAATGCGCACCACCCCGTGATGTTTTTCTCACTCCTACTAGGGAATGTAACATAACACACACCCATACAATGCGCACCACCCCGTGATGTTTTTCTCACTCCTACTAGGGAATGTAATGTAACACACAGCCATACAATGCGCACCACCCCGTGATGTTTTTCTCACTCCTACTAGTGAATGTAATGTAACACACAACCATGCAATGCGCATCACCCCGTGATGTTTTTCTCACTCCTACTAGTGAATGTAATGTAACACACACCCATACAATGCGCACCACCCCGCGATGTTTTTCAGAAACCTATCCTCCATTGCCACTGCATGTTCCCTGACCTCACCATGCTGACCACCCCACGGTGCTTTTCTCCATCCTACATTGCCACTCACTGCCTAACCTAATTCAGACCCTCTGATTCACACCACCCCGTGATGTTTTTCTCACTCCTAGTAGTGAATGTAATGTAACACACACCCATACAATGCGCACCACCCCGTGATGTTTTTCTCACTCCTACTAGTGAATGTAATGTGACACACACCCATACAATGCGCACCACCACGTGATGTTTTTCTCACTCCTACTAGTGATTGTAATGTAACACACACCCATACAATGCGCACCACACCGTGATGTTTTTTCACTCCTACTAGTGAATGTAATGTAACACACACCCATACAATGCGCACCACCCCGTGATGTTTTTCTCACTCCTACTAGTGAATGTAATGTAACACACACCCATACAATGCGCAGCACCCCGTGATGTTTTTCTCACTCCTACTAGTGAATCCAATGTAACACACACCCGTACAATGCGCACCACCCCGTGATGTTTTTCTCACTCCTACTATTGAATGAAATGTAACACACATCCATACAATGCGCACCACCCCGTGATGTTTTTCTCACTTCTATTATTGAATGTAATGTAACACACACCCATACAATGGGCACCACCCCGTGATGTTTTTCTCACTCCTACCAGTGAATGTAATGTAACACACACCCATACAATGGGCACCACCCCGTGATGTTTTTCTCACTCCTACCAGTGAATGTAATGTAACACACACCCATACAATGCGCACCTCTCCGTGATGTTTTTCTCACTCCTACTAGTGAATCTAATGTAACACACACGCATACAATGCGCACCACCCCGTGATGTTTTTCTCACTCCTACCAGTGAATGTAATGTAACACACACCCATACAATGCGCACCAGCCCGTGATGTTTTTCTCACTCCTACTATTGAATGTAATGTAACACACACCCATACAATGCGCACCAGCCCGTGATGATTTTCTCACTCCTACTAGTGAATGTAATGTAACACACACCCATACAATGCGCACCACCCCGTGATGTTTTTCTCACTCCTACTAGTGAATGAAATGTAACACACATCCATACAATGCGCACCACCCCGTGATGTTTTTCTCACTGCTATTATTGAATGTAATGTAACACACACCCATACAATGGGCACCACCCCGTGATGTTTTTCTCACTCCTACCAGTGAATGTAATGTAACACACACCCATACAATGCGCACCACCCCGTGATGTTTTTCTCACTCCTTCTAGTGAATGTAATGTAACACACACCCATACAATGCGCACCACCCCGCGATGTTTTTCAGAAACCTATCCTACATTGCCACTGCATGTTCCCTGACCTCCCCATGCTGACCACCCCACGGTGCTTTTCTCCATCCTACATTGCCACTCACTGCCTATCCTAATTCAGACCCTCCGATTCACACCACCCCGTGATGTTTTTCTCACTCCTAGTAGTGAATGTAATGTAACACACACCCATACAATGCGCACCACCCCGTGATGTTTTTCTCACTCCTACTAGTGAATGTAATGTAACACACAACCATACAATGCGCACCACCCCGTGATGTTTTTCTCACTCCTACTAGTGAATGTAATGTAATACACACCCATACAATGCGCACCACCGCGTGATATTTTTCTCACTCCTACTAGTGAATGTAATGTAACACACACCCATACAATGCGCACCACCCCGTGATATTTTTCTCACTCCTACTAGTGAATGTAATGTAACACACACCCATACCATGCGCACAACCCCGTGATGTTTTTCTCACTCCTACTAGGGAATGTAATGTAACACACACCCATACAATGCGCACCACCCCGTGATGTTTTTCTCACTCCTACTAGTGAATGTAATGTAACACACACCCATACGATGCGCACAACCCCGTGATGTTTTTCTCACTCCTACTAGGGAATGTAATGTAACACACACCCATACAATGCGCACCACCCCGTGATATTTTTCTCACTCCTACTAGTGAATGTAATGTAACACACACCCATACGATGCGCACAACCCCGTGATGTTTTTCTCACTCCTACTAGGGAATGTAATGTAACACACACCCATACAATGCGCACCACCCCGGGATGTTTTTCTCACTCCTACTAGGGAATGTAACGTAACACACACCCATACAATGCGCACCACCACGTGATGTTTTTCTCACTCCTACTAGGGAATGTAATGTAACACACAGCCATACAATGCGCACCACCCCGTGATGTTTTTCTCACTCCTACTAGTGAATGTAATGTAACACACACCCATGCAATGCGCATCACCCCGTGATGTTTTTCTCACTCCTACTAGTGAATGTAATGTAACACACACCCATACAATGCGCACCACCCCGCGATGTTTTTCAGAAACCTATCCTCCATTGCCACTGCATGTTCCCTGACCTTACCATGCTGACCACCCCACGGTGCTTTTCTCCATCCGACATTGCCACTCACTGCCTAACCTAACTCAGACCCTCTGATTCACACCACCCCGTGATGTTTTTCTCACTCCTAATAGTGAATGTAATGTAACACACACCCATACAATGCACACCACCCCGTGATGTTTTTCTCACTCCTACTAGTGAATGTAATGTGACACACACCCATACAATGCGCACCACCACGTGATGTTTTTCTCACTCCTACTAGTGATTGTAATGTAACACACACCCATACAATGCGCACCACACCGTGATGTTTTTTCACTCCTACTAGTGAATGTAATGTAACACACACCCATACAATGCGCACCACCCCGTGATGTTTTTCTCACTCCTACTAGTGAATGTAATGTAACACACACCCATACAATGCGCAGCACCCCGTGATGTTTTTCTCACTCCTACTAGTGAATCCAATGTAACACACACCCGTACAATGCGCACCACCCCGTGATGTTTTTCTCACTCCTACTATTGAATGAAATGTAACACACATCCATACAATGCGCACCACCCCGTGATGTTTTTCTCACTTCTATTATTGAATGTAATGTAACACACACCCATACAATGGGCACCACCCCGTGATATTTTTCTCACTCCTACCAGTGAATGTAATGTAACACACACCCATACAATGGGCACCACCCCGTGATGTTTTTCTCACTCCTACCAGTGAATGTAATGTAACACACACCCATACAATGCGCACCACCCCGCGATGTTTTTCAGAAACCTATCCTACATTGCCACTGCATGTTCCCTGACCTCCCCATGCTGACCAACCCACGGTCCTTATCTCCATCCTACATTGCCACTCACTGCCTATCCTAATTCAGACCCTCCGATTCACACCACCCCGTGATGTTTTTCTCACTCCTAGTAGTGAATGTAATGTAACACACACCCATACAATGCGCACCACCCCGTGATGTTTTTCTCACTCCTACTAGTGAATGTAATGTAACACACAACCATACAATGCGCACCACCCCGTGATGTTTTTCTCACTCCTACTAGTGAATGTAATATAACACACACCCATACAATGCGCACCACCGCGTGATATTTTTCTCACTCCTACTAGTGAATCTAATGTAACACACACCCATACCATGCGCACAACCCTGTGATGTTTTTCTCACTCCTACTAGGGAATGTAATGTAACACACACCCATACAATGCGCACCACCCCGTGATGTTTTTCTCACTCCTACTAGGGAATGTAACGTAACACACACCCATACAATGCGCACCACCCCGTGATGTTTTTCTCACTCCTACTAGGGAATGTAATGTAACACACAGCCATACAATGCGCACCACCCCGTGATGTTTTTCTCACTCCTACTAGTGAATGTAATGTAACACACACCCATGCAATGCGCATCACCCCGTGATGTTTTTCTCACTCCTACTAGTGAATGTAATGTAACACACACCCATACAATGCGCACCACCCCGCGATGTTTTTCAGAAACCTATCCTGCATTGCCACTGCATGTTCCCTGACCTCACCATGCTGACCACCCCACGGTGCTTTTCTCCATCCTACATTGCCACTCACTGCCTAACCTAATTCAGACCCTCTGATTCACACCACCCCGTGATGTTTTTCTCACTCCTAGTAGTGAATGTAATGTAACACACACCCATACAATGCGCACCACCCCGTGATGTTTTTCTCACTCCTACTAGTGAATGTAATGTGACACACACCCATACAATGCGCACCACCACGTGATGTTTTTCTCACTCCTACTAGTGATTGTAATGTAACACACACCCATACAATGCGCACCACACCGTGATGTTTTTTCACTCCTACTAGTGAATGTAATGTAACACACACCCATACAATGCGCACCACCCCGTGATGTTTTTCTCACTCCTACTAGTGAATGTAATGTAACACACACCCATACAATGCGCAGCACCCCGTGATGTTTTTCTCACTCCTACTAGTGAATCCAATGTAACACACACCCGTACAATGCGCACCACCCCGTGATGTTTTTCTCACTCCTACTATTGAATGAAATGTAACACACATCCATACAATGCGCACCACCCCGTGATGTTTTTCTCACTTCTATTATTGAATGTAATGTAACACACACCCATACAATGGGCACCACCCCGTGATGTTTTTCTCACTCCTACCAGTGAATGTAATGTAACACACACCCATACAATGGGCACCACCCCGTGATGTTTTTCTCACTCCTACCAGTGAATGTAATGTAACACACACCCATACAATGCGCACCACTCCGTGATGTTTTTCTCACTCCTACTAGTGAATCTAATGTAACACACACGCATACAATGCGCACCACCCCGTGATGTTTTTCTCACTCCTACCAGTGAATGTAATGTAACACACACCCATACAATGCGCACCAGCCCGTGATGTTTTTCTCACTCCTACTAGTGAATGTAATGTAACACACACCCATACAATGCGCACCAGCCCGTGATGATTTTCTCACTCCTACTAGTGAATGTAATGTAACACACACCCATACAATGCGCACCACCCCGTGATGTTTTTCTCACTCCTACTAGTGAATGAAATGTAACACACATCCATACAATGCGCACCACCCCGTGATGTTTTTCTCACTGCTATTATTGAATGTAATGTAACACACACCCATACAATGGGCACCACCCCGTGATGTTTTTCTCACTCCTACCAGTGAATGTAATGTAACACACACCCATACAATGCGCACCACCCCGTGATGTTTTTCTCACTCCTTCTAGTGAATGTAATGTAACACACACCCATACAATGCGCACCACCCCGCGATGTTTTTCAGAAACCTATCCTACATTACCACTGCATGTTCCCTGACCTCCCCATGCTGACCACCCCACGGTGCTTTTCTCCATCCTACATTGCCACTCACTGCCTATCCTAATTCAGACCCTCCGATTCACACCACCCCGTGATGTTTTTCTCACTCCTAGTAGTGAATGTAATGTAACACACACCCATACAATGCGCACCACCCCGTGATGTTTTTCTCACTCCTACTAGTGAATGTAATGTAACACACAACCATACAATGCGCACCACCCCGTGATGTTTTTCTCACTCCTACTAGTGAATGTAATGTAACACACACCCATACAATGCGCACCACCGCGTGATATTTTTCTCACTCCTACTAGTGAATGTAATGTAACACACACCCATACAATGCGCACCACCCCGTGATATTTTTCTCACCCCTACTAGTGAATGTAATGTAACACACACCCATACCATGCGCACAACCCCGTGATGTTTTTCTCACTCCTACTAGGGAATGTAATGTAACACACACCCATACTATGCGCACCACCCCGTGATGTTTTTCTCACTCCTACTAGGGAATGTAATGTAACACACACCCATACAATGCGCACCACCCCGTGATGTTTTTCTCACTCCTACTAGTGAATGTAATGTAACACACACCCATGCAATGCGCATCACCCCGTGATGTTTTTCTCACTCCTACTAGTGAATGTAATGTAACACACACCCATGCAATGCCCACCACCCCATGATGTTTTTCTCACTCCTATTAGTGAAAGTAATGTAACACACACCCATGCAATGCGCACCACCCCGTGATGTTTTTCTCACTCCTACTAGTGAATGTAGTGTAACACACACCCATGCAATGCGCACCACCCCGTGATGTTTTTCTCACTCCTACTAGTGAATGTAATGTAACACACACCCATACAATGCGCACCACCCCGTGATGTTTTTCTCACTCCTACTAGTGAATGTAATGTAACACACACCCATACAATGCGCACCACCCCGTGATGTTTTTCTCACTCCTACTAGTGAATGTAATGTAACACACACCCATGCAATGCGCACCACCCCGTGATGTTTTTCTCACTCCTACTAGTGAATCTAATGTAACACACACCCATACAATGCGCACCAACCCGTGATGTTTTTCTCACTCCTACTAGTGAATGTAATGTAACACACACCCATACAATGCGCACCACCCCGTGATGTTTTTCTCACTCCTACTAGTGAATGTAATGTAACACACACCCATACACTGCGCACCACCCCGGGATGTTTTTCTCACTCCTACTAGTGAACGTAATGTAACACACACCCATACAATGCGCACCACCCCGTGATGTTTTTCTCACTGCTACTAGTGAATGTAATGTAACACATACCCATACAATGCGCACCACCCCGTGATGTTTTTCTCACTCCTAGTAGTGAATGTAATGTAACACACACCCATACAATGCGCACCACTCCGTGATGTTTTTCTCACTCCTACTAGTGAATCTAATGTAACACACACGCATACAATGCGTACCCCCCCGTGATGTTTTTCTCACTCCTACTAGTGAATGTAATGTAACACACACCCATACAATGCGCACCAGCCCGTGATGATTTTCTCACTCCTACTAGTGAATGTAATGTAACACACACCCATACAATGCGCACCACCCCGTGATGTTTTTCTCACTCCTACTATTGAATGAAATGTAACACACATCAATACAATGCGCACCACCCCGTGATGTTTTTCTCACTTCTATTATTGTATGTAATGTAACACACACCCATACAATGGGCACCACCCCGTGATGTTTTCTCACTCCTACCAGTGAATGTAATGTAACACACACCCATACATTGGGCACCACCCCGTGATGTTTTTCTCACTCCTACCAGTGAATGTAATGTAACACACACCCATACAATGCGCACCACCCCGTGATGTTTTTCTCACTCCTTCTAGTGAATGTAATGTAACACACACCCATACAATGCGCACCACCCCGTGATGTTTTTCTCACTGCTACTAGTGAATGTAATGTAAGACATACCCATACAATGCGCACCACCCCGTGATGTTTTTCTCACTGCTACTAGTGAATGTAATGTAACACATACCCATACAATGCGCACCACCCAGTGATGTTTTTCTCACTCCTAGTAGTGAATGTAATGTAACACACACCCATACAATGCGCACCACTCCGTGATGTTTTTCTCACTCCTACTAGTGAATGTAATGTAACACACACGCATACAATGCGCACCACCCCGTGATGTTTTTCTCACTCCTACTAGTGAATGTAATGTAACACACACCCATACAATGCGCACCAGCCCGTGATGATTTTCTCACTCCTACTAGTGAATGTAATGTAACACACACCCATACAATGCGCACCACCCCGTGATGTTTTTCTCACTCCTACTAGTGAATGAAATGTAACACACATCCATACAATGCGCACCACCCCGTGATGTTTTTCTCACTTCTATTATTGAATGTAATGTAACACACACCCATACAATGGGCACCACCCCGTGATGTTTTTCTCACTCCTACCAGTGAATGTAATGTAACACACACCCATACAATGCGCACCACCCCGTGATGTTTTTCTCACTCCTTCTAGTGAATGTAATGTAACACACACCCATACAATGCGCACCACCCCGCGATTTTTTCAGAAACCTATCCTACATTGCCACTGCATGTTCCCTGACCTCCCCATGCTGACCACCCCACGGTGCTTTTCTCCATCCTACATTGCCACTCACTGCCTATCCTAATTCAGACCCTCCGATTCACACCACCCCGTGATGTTTTTCTCACTCCTAGTAGTGAATGTAATGTAACACACACCCATACAATGCACACCACCCCGTGATATTTTTCTCACTCCTACTAGTGAATGTAATGTAACACACACCCATACAATGCACACCACCCCGTGATATTTTTCTCACTCCTACTAGTGAATGTAATGTAACACACACCCATACATGCGCACAACCCCGTGATGTTTTTCTCACTCCTACTAGGGAATGTAATGTAACACACACCCATACAATGCGCACCACCCCGTGATGTATTTCTCACTCCTACTAGGGAATGTAATGTAACACACACCCATACAATGCGCACCACCCCGTGATGTTTTCTCACTCCTACTAGGGAATGTAATGTAACACACAGCCATACAATGCGCACCACCCCGTGATGTTTTTCTCACTCCTACTAGTGAATGTAATGTAACACACACCCATGCAATGCGCCTCACCCCGTGATGTTTTTCTCACTCCTACTAGTGTATGTAATGTAACACACACCCATACAATGCGCACCACCCCGCAATGTTTTTCAGAAACCTATCCTCCATTGCCACTGCATGTTCCCTGACCTCACCATGCTGACCACCCCACGGTGCTTTTCTCCATCCTACATTGCCACTCACTGCCTAACCTAATTCAGACCCTCTGATTCACACCACCCCGTGATGTTTTTCTCACTCCTAGTAGTGAATGTAATGTAACACACACCCATACAATGCGCACCACCCCGTGATGTTTTTCTCACTCCTACTAGTGAATGTAATGTGACACACACCCATACAATGCGCACCACCCCGTGATGTTTTTCTCACTCCTACTAGTGAATGTAATGTGACACACACCCATACAATGCGCACCACCACGTGATGTTTTTCTCACTCTTATTAGTGATTGTAATGTAACACACACCCATACAATGCGCACCACCCCGTGATGTTTTTTCACTCCTACTAGTGAATGTAATGTAACACACACCCATACAATGCGCACCTCCCCGTGATGTTTTTCTCACTCCTACTAGTGAATGTAATGTAACACACACCCATACAATGCGCACCACCCCGTGATGTTTTTCTCACTCCTACTAGTGAATCCAATGTAACACACACCCGTACAATGCGCACCACCCCGCGATGTTTTTCTCACTCCTACTAGTGAATGTAATGTAACACACACCCGTACAATGCGCACCACCCCGTGATGTTTTTCTCACTCCTACTAGTGAATGTAATGTAACACACACCCATACAATGCGCACCACCCCGTGATGTTTTTCTCACTCCTACTAGTGAATGTAATGTAACACACACCCATACAATGCGCACCACCCCGCGATGTATTTCAGAAACCTATCCTACATTGCCACTGCATGTTCCCTGACCTCCCCATGCTGACCACCCCACGGTGCTTTTCTCCATCCTACATTGCCACTCACTGCCTATCCTAATTCAGACCCTCCGATTCACACCACCCCGTGATGTTTTTCTCACTCCTAGTAGTGAATGTAATGTAACACACACCCATACAATGCGCACCACCCCGTGATGTTTTTCTCACTCCTACTAGTGAATGTAATGTAACACACAACCATACAATGCGCACTACCCCGTGATGTTTTTCTCACTCCTACTAGTGAATGTAATATAACACACACCCATACAATGCGCACCACCGCGTGATATTTTTCTCACTCCTACTAGTGAATGTAATGTAACACACACCCATACAATGCACACCACCCCGTGATATTTTTCTCACTCCTACTAGTGAATGTAATGTAACACACACCCATACCATGCGCACAACCCCGTGATGTTTTTCTCACTCCTACTAGCGAATGTAATGTAACACACACCCATACAATGCGCACCACCCCGTGATGTCTTTCTCACTCCTACTTGGGAATGTAATGTAACACACACCCATACAATGCGCACCACCCCGTGATGTTTTTCTCACTCCTACTAGGGAATGTAATGTAACACACAGCCATACAATGCGCACCACCCCGTGATGTTTTTCTCACTCCTACTAGTGAATGTAATGTAACACACACCCATGCAATGCGACTCACCCCGTGATGTTTTTCTCACTCCTACTAGTGAATGTAATGTAACACACACGCATACAATCCGCACCACCCCGCGATGTTTTTCAGAAACCTATCCTCCATTGCCACTGCATGTTCCCTGACCTCACAATGCTGACCACCCCACGGTGCTTTTCTGCATCCTACATTGCCACTCACTGCCTAACCTAATTCAGACCCTCTGATTCACACCACCCCGTGATGTTTTTCTCACTCCTGCTAGTGAATGTAATGTAACACACACCCATACAATGCGCACCACCCCGTGATGTTTTTCTCACTCCTACTAGTGAATGTAATGTGACACACACCCATACAATGCGCACCACCCCGTGATGTTTTTCTCACTCCTACTAGTGAATGTAATGTGACACACACCCATACAATGCGCACCACCACGTGATGTTTTTCTCACTCCTACTAGTGATTGTAATGTAACACACACCCATACAATGCGCACCACCCCGTGATGTTTTTTCACTCCTACTAGTGAATGTAATGTAACACACACCCATACAATGCGCACCACCCCGTGATGTTTTTCTCACTCCTACTAGTGAATGTAATGTAACACACACCCATACAATGCGCAGCACCCCGTGATTTTTTTCTCACTCCTACTAGTGAATCCAATGTAAGACACACCCGTACAATGCGCACCACCCCGCGATGTTTTTCTCACTCCTACTAGTGAATGTAATGTAACACACACCCGTACAATGCGCACCACCCCGTGATGTTTTTCTCACTCCTACTAGTGAATGTAATGTAACACACACCCATACAATGCGCACCACCCCGTGATGTTTTTCTCACTCCTACTAGTGAATGTAATGTAACACACACCCATACAATGCGCACCACCCCGCGATGTTTTTCAGAAACCTATCCTACATTGCCACTGCATGTTCCCTGACCTCCCCATGCTGACCACCCCACGGTGCTTTTCTCCATCCTACATTGCCACTCACTGCCTATCCTAATTCAGACCCTCCGATTCACACAACCCCGTGATGTTTTTCTCACTCCTAGTAGTGAATGTAATGTAACACACACCCATACACTGCGCACCACCTCGGGATGTTTTTCTCACTCCTACTAGTGAATGTAATGTAACACACACCCATACAATGCGCACCACCCCGTGATGTTTTTCTCACTGCTACTAGTGAATGTAATGTAACACATACCCATACAATGCGCACCACCCCGTGATGTTTTTCTCACTCCTAGTAGTGAATGTAATGTAACACACACCCATACAATGCGCACCACTCCGTGATGTTTTTCTCACTCCTACTAGTGAATCTAATGTAACACACACGCATACAATGCGCACCCCCCCGTGGTGTTTTTCTCACTCCTACTAGTGAATGTAATGTAACACACACCCATACAATGCGCACCAGCCCGTGATGATTTTCTCACTCCTACTAGTGAATGTAATGTAACACACACCCATACAATGCGCACCACCCCGTGATGTTTTTCTCACTCCTACTAGTGAATGAAATGTAACACACATCCATACAATGCGCACCAGCCCGTGATGTTTTTCTCACTTCTATTATTGAATGTAATGTAACACACACCCATACAATGGGCACCACCCCTTGATGTTTTTCTCACTCCTACCAGGAATGTAATGTAACACACACCCATACAATGGGCACCACCCCGTGATGTTTTTCTCACTCCTACCAGTGAATGTAATGTAACATACACCCATACAATGCGCACCACCCCGTGATGTTTTTCTCACTCCTTCCAGTGAATGTAATGTAACACACACCCATACAATGCACATCACCCTGTGATGTTTTTCTCACTCCTACTAGTGAATGTAATGTAACACACATCCATACAATGCGCACCACACCGTGATGTTTTTCTCACTGCTACTAGTGAATGTAATGTAACACATACCCATACAATGCGCACCACCCAGTGATGTTTTTCTCACTCCTAGTAGTGAATGTAATGTAACACACACCCATACAATGCGCACCACTCCGTGATGTTTTTCTCACTCCTACTAGTGAATCTAATGTAACACACACGCATACAATGCGCACCACCCCGTGATGTTTTTCTCACTCCTACTAGTGAATGTAATGTAACACACACCCATACAATGCGCACCAGCCCGTGATGATTTTCTCACTCCTACTAGTGAATGTAATGTAACACACACCCATACAATGCGCACCACCCCGTGATGTTTTTCTCACTCCTACTAGTGAATGAAATGTAACACACATCCATACAATGCGCACCACCCCGTGATGTTTTTCTCACTTCTATTATTGAATGTAATGTAACACACACCCATACAATGGGCACCACCCCGTGATGTTTTTCTCACTCCTACCAGTGAATGTAATGTAAAACACACCCATACAATGCGCACCACCCCGTTATGTTTATCTCACTCCTTCTAGTGAATGTAATGTTACACACACCCATACAATGCGCACCACCCCGCGATGTTTTTCAGAAACCTATCCTACATTGCCACTGCATGTTCCCTGACCTCCCCATGCTGACCACCCCACGGTGCTTTTCTCCATCCTACATTGCCACTCACTGCCTATCACAATTCAGACCCTCCGATTCACACCACCCCGTGATGTTTTTCTCACTCCTAGTAGTGAATGTAATGTAACACACACGCATACAATGCGCACCACCCCGTGATGTTTTTCTCACTCCTACTAGTGAATGTAATGTAACACACAACCATACAATGCGCACCACCCCGTGATGTTTTTCTCACTCCTACTAGTGAATGTAATGTAACACACACCCATACAATGCGCACCACCGCGTGATATTTTTCTCACTCCTACTAGTGAATGTAATGTAACACACACCCATACCATGCGCACAACCCCTTGATGTTTTTCTCACTCCTACTAGGGAATGTAATGTAACACACACCCATGCAATGCCCACCACCCCATGATGTTTTTCTCACTCCTATTAGTGAAAGTAATGTAACACACACCCATAAAATGCGCACCACCCCGTGATGTTTTTCTCACTCCTACTAGTGAATGTAGTGTAACACACACCCATGCAATGCGCATCACCCCGTGATGTTTTTCTCACTTCTACTAGTGAATGTAATGTAACACACACCCATACAATGCGCACCACCCCGTGATTATGTTTTTCTCACTCCTACTAGTGAATGTAATGTAACACACACCCATACAATGCGCACCACCCCGTGATGTTTTTCTCACTCCTACTAGTGAATGTAATGTAACACACACCCATACAATGCGCACCACCCCGCGATGTTTTTCAGAAACCTATCCTCCATTGCCACTGCATGTTCCCTGACCTCACCATGCTGACCACCCCACGGTGCTTTTCTCCATCCTACATTGCCACTCACTGCCTAACCTAATTCAGACCCTCTGATTCACACCACCCCGTGATGTTTTTCTCACTCCTAGTAGTGAATGTAATGTAACACACACCCATACAATGCGCACCACCCCGTGATGTTTTTCTCACTCCTACTAGTGAATGTAATGTGACACACACCCATACAATGCGCACCACCCCGTGATGTTTTTCTCACTCCTACTAGTGAATGTAATGTAACACACACCCATACAATGCGCACAACCACGTAAAGTTTTTCTCACTCCTACTAGTGATTGTAATGTAACACACACCCATACAATGCGCACCACCCCGTGATGTTTTTCTCACTCCTACTAGTGAATGTAATGTAAAACACACCCATACAATGCGCACCACCCCGTGATTTTTTTCTCACTCCTACTAGTGAATGTAATGTAACACACACCCATACAATGTGCAGCACCCCGTGATGTTTTTCTCACTCCTACTAGTGAATCCAATGTAACACACGCCCGTACAATGCGCACCACCCCGTGATGTTTTTCTCACTCCTACTAGTGAATGTAATGTAACACACACCCATACAATGCGCACCACCACGTGATGTTTTTCTCACTCCTACTAGTGAATGTAATGTAACACACACCCATACAATGCGCACCACCCCGTGATGTTTTTCTCACTCCTACTAGTGAATGTAATGTACCACACACCCATACAATGCGCACCACCCCGCGATGTTTTTCAGAAATCTATCCTACATTGCCACTGCATGTTCCCTGACCTCCCCATGCTGACCACCCCACGGTGCTTTTCTCCATCCTACATTGCCACTCACTGCCTATCCTAATTCAGACCCTCCGATTCACACAACCCCGTGATGTTTTTCTCACTCCTAGTAGTGAATGTAATGTAACACACACCCATAAAATGCGCACCACCCCGTGATGTTTTTCTCACTCCTACTAGTGAATGTAATGTAACACACACCCATACAATGGGCACCACCCCGTGATGTTTTTCTCACTCCTACCAGTGAATGTAATGTAACACACACCCATACAATGCGCACCACCCCGTGATGTTTTTCTCACTCCTTCTAGTGAATGTAATGTAACACACACCCATACAATGCACATCACCCCGTGATGTTTTTCTCACTCCTACTAGTGAATGTAATGTAACACACATCCATACAATGCGCACCACCCCGTGATGTTTTTCTCACTGCTACTAGTGAATGTAATGTAACACATACCCATACAATGCACACCACCCCGTGATGTTTTTCTCACTCCTAGTAGTGAATGTAATGTAACACACACCCATACAATGCGCACCACTCCGTGATGTTTTTCTCACTCCTACTAGTGAATCTAATGTAACACACACGCATACAATGCGCACCACCCCGTGATGTTTTTCTCACTCCTACTAGTGAATGTAATGTAACACACACCCATACAATGCGCACCAGCCCGTGATGATTTTCTCACTCCTACTAGTGAATGTAATGTAACACACACCCATACAATGCGCACCACCCCGTGATGTTTTTCTCACTCCTACTAGTGAATGAAATGTAACACACATCCATACAATGCGCACCACCCCGTGATATTTTTCTCACTTCTATTATTGAATGTAATGTAACACACACCCATACAATGGGCACCACCCCGTGATGTTTTTCTCACTCCTACCAGTGAATGTAATGTAACACACACCCATACAATGCGCACCACACCGTGATGTTTTTCTCACTCCTACTAGTGAATGTAATGTAACACACACCCATACAATGCGCACCACCCCGCGATGTTTTTCAGAAACCTATCCTACATTGCCACTGCATGTTCCCTGACCTCCCCATGCTGACCACCCCACGGTGCTTTTCTCCATCCTACATTGCCACTCACTGCCTATCCTAATTCAGACCCTCCGATTCACACCACCCCGTGATGTTTTTCTCACTCCTGCTAGTGAATGTAATGTAACACACACCCATACAATGCGCACCACCCCGTGATGTTTTTCTCACTCCTACTAGTGAATGTAATGTGACACACACCCATACAATGCGCACCACCCCGTGATGTTTTTCTCACTCCTACTAGTGAATGTAATGTGACACACACCCATACAATGCGCACCACCCCGTGATGTTTTTCTCACTCCTACTAGTGAATGTAATGTAACACACACCCATACAATGCGCACCACCCCGCGATGTTTTTCAGAAACCTATCCTACATTGCCACTGCATGTTCCCTGACCTCCCCATGCTGACCACCCCACGGTGCTTTTCTCCATCCTACATTGCCACTCACTGCCTATCCTAATTCAGACCCTCCGATTCACACAACCCCGTGATGTTTTTCTCACTCCTAGTAGTGAATGTAATGTAACACACACCCATACACTGCGCACCACCTCGGGATGTTTTTCTCACTCCTACTAGTGAATGTAATGTAACACACACCCATACAATGCGCACCACCCCGTGATGTTTTTCTCACTGCTACTAGTGAATGTAATGTAACACATACCCATACAATGCGCACCACCCCGTGATGTTTTTCTCACTCCTAGTAGTGAATGTAATGTAACACACACCCATACAATGCGCACCACTCCGTGATGTTTTTCTCACTCCTACTAGTGAATCTAATGTAACACACACGCATACAATGCGCACCCCCCCCGTGATGTTTTTCTCACTCCTACTAGTGAATGTAATGTAACACACACCCATACAATGCGCACCAGCCCGTGATGATTTTCTCACTCCTACTAGTGAATGTAATGTAACACACACCCATACAATGCGCACCACCCCGTGATGTTTTTCTCACTCCTACTAGTGAATGAAATGTAACACACATCCATACAATGCGCACCAGCCCGTGATGTTTTTCTCACTTCTATTATTGAATGTAATGTAACACACACCCATACAATGGGCACCACCCCTTGATGTTTTTCTCACTCCTACCAGGAATGTAATGTAACACACACCCATACAATGGGCACCACCCCGTGATGTTTTTCTCACTCCTACCAGTGAATGTAATGTAACATACACCCATACAATGCGCACCACCCCGTGATGTTTTTCTCACTCCTTCCAGTGAATGTAATGTAACACACACCCATACAATGCACATCACCCCGTGATGTTTTTCTCACTCCTACTAGTGAATGTAATGTAACACACATCCATACAATGCGCACCACACCGTGATGTTTTTCTCACTGCTACTAGTGAATGTAATGTAACACATACCCATACAATGCGCACCACCCAGTGATGTTTTTCTCACTCCTAGTAGTGAATGTAATGTAACACACACCCATACAATGCGCACCACTCCGTGATGTTTTTCTCACTTCTACTAGTGAATCTAATGTAACACACACGCATACAATGCGCACCACCCCGTGATGTTTTTCTCACTCCTACTAGTGAATGTAATGTAACACACACCCATACAATGCGCACCAGCCCGTGATGATTTTCTCACTCCTACTAGTGAATGTAATGTAACACACACCCATACAATGCGCACCACCCCGTGATGTTTTTCTCACTCCTACTAGTGAATGAAATGTAACACACATCCATACAATGCGCACCACCCCGTGATGTTTTTCTCACTTCTATTATTGAATGTAATGTAACACACACCCATACAATGGGCACCACCCCGTGATGTTTTTCTCACTCCTACCAGTGAATGTAATGTAAAACACACCCATACAATGCGCACCACCCCGTTATGTTTTTCTCACTCCTTCTAGTGAATGTAATGTTACACACACCCATACAATGCGCACCACCCCGCGATGTTTTTCAGAAACCTATCCTACATTGCCACTGCATGTTCCCTGACCTCCCCATGCTGACCACCCCACGGTGCTTTTCTCCATCCTACATTGCCACTCACTGCCTATCACAATTCAGACCCTCCGATTCACACCACCCCGTGATGTTTTTCTCACTCCTAGTAGTGAATGTAATGTAACACACACGCATACAATGCGCACCACCCCGTGATGTTTTTCTCACTCCTACTAGTGAATGTAATGTAACACACAACCATACAATGCGCACCACCCCGTGATGTTTTTCTCACTCCTACTAGTGAATGTAATGTAACACACACCCATACAATGCGCACCACCGCGTGATATTTTTCTCACTCCTACTAGTGAATGTAATGTAACACACACCCATACCATGCGCACAACCCCTTGATGTTTTTCTCACTCCTACTAGGGAATGTAATGTAACACACACCCATGCAATGCCCACCACCCCATGATGTTTTTCTCACTCCTATTAGTGAAAGTAATGTAACACACACCCATAAAATGCGCACCACCCCGTGATGTTTTTCTCACTCCTACTAGTGAATGTAGTGTAACACACACCCATGCAATGCGCATCACCCCGTGATGTTTTTCTCACTTCTACTAGTGAATGTAATGTAACACACACCCATACAATGCGCACCACCCCGTGATTATGTTTTTCTCACTCCTACTAGTGAATGTAATGTAACACACACCCATACAATGCGCACCACCCCGTGATGTTTTTCTCACTCCTACTAGTGAATGTAATGTAACACACACCCATACAATGCGCACCACCCCGCGATGTTTTTCAGAAACCTATCCTCCATTGCCACTGCATGTTCCCTGACCTCACCATGCTGACCACCCCACGGTGCTTTTCTCCATCCTACATTGCCACTCACTGCCTAACCTAATTCAGACCCTCTGATTCACACCACCCCGTGATGTTTTTCTCACTCCTAGTAGTGAATGTAATGTAACACACACCCATACAATGCGCACCACCCCGTGATGTTTTTCTCACTCCTACTAGTGAATGTAATGTAACACACAACCATACAATGCGCACCACCCCGTGATGTTTTTCTCACTCCTACTAGTGAATGTAATGTAACACACACCCATACAATGCGCACCACCGCGTGATATTTTTCTCACTCCTACTAGTGAATGTAATGTAACACACACCCATACCATGCGCACAACCCCTTGATGTTTTTCTCACTCCTACTAGGGAATGTAATGTAACACACACCCATGCAATGCCCACCACCCCATGATGTTTTTCTCACTCCTATTAGTGAAAGTAATGTAACACACACCCATAAAATGCGCACCACCCCGTGATGTTTTTCTCACTCCTACTAGTGAATGTAGTGTAACACACACCCATGCAATGCGCATCACCCCGTGATGTTTTTCTCACTTCTACTAGTGAATGTAATGTAACACACACCCATACAATGCGCACCACCCCGTGATTATGTTTTTCTCACTCCTACTAGTGAATGTAATGTAACACACACCCATACAATGCGCACCACCCCGTGATGTTTTTCTCACTCCTACTAGTGAATGTAATGTAACACACACCCATACAATGCGCACCACCCCGCGATGTTTTTCAGAAACCTATCCTCCATTGCCACTGCATGTTCCCTGACCTCACCATGCTGACCACCCCACGGTGCTTTTCTCCATCCTACATTGCCACTCACTGCCTAACCTAATTCAGACCCTCTGATTCACACCACCCCGTGATGTTTTTCTCACTCCTAGTAGTGAATGTAATGTAACACACACCCATACAATGCGCACCACCCCGTGATGTTTTTCTCACTCCTACTAGTGAATGTAATGTGACACACACCCATACAATGCGCACCACCCCGTGATGTTTTTCTCACTCCTACTAGTGAATGTAATGTAACACACACCCATACAATGCGCACAACCACGTAATGTTTTTCTCACTCCTACTAGTGATTGTAATGTAACACACACCCATACAATGCGCACCACCCCGTGATGTTTTTCTCACTCCTACTAGTGAATGTAATGTAACACACACCCATACAATGCGCACCACCCCGTGATTTTTTTCTCACTCCTACTAGTGAATGTAATGTAACACACACCCATACAATGTGCAGCACCCCGTGATGTTTTTCTCACTCCTACTAGTGAATCCAATGTAACACACGCCCGTACAATGCGCACCACCCCGTGATGTTTTTCTCACTCCTACTAGTGAATGTAATGTAACACACACCCATACAATGCGCACCACCACGTGATGTTTTTCTCACTCCTACTAGTGAATGTAATGTAACACACACCCATACAATGCGCACCACCCCGTGATGTTTTTCTCACTCCTACTAGTGAATGTAATGTACCACACACCCATACAATGCGCACCACCCCGCGATGTTTTTCAGAAATCTATCCTACATTGCCACTGCATGTTCCCTGACCTCCCCATGCTGACCACCCCACGGTGCTTTTCTCCATCCTACATTGCCACTCACTGCCTATCCTAATTCAGACCCTCCGATTCACACAACCCCGTGATGTTTTTCTCACTCCTAGTAGTGAATGTAATGTAACACACACCCATAAAATGCGCACCACCCCGTGATGTTTTTCTCACTCCTACTAGTGAATGTAATGTAACACACACCCATACAATGGGCACCACCCCGTGATGTTTTTCTCACTCCTACCAGTGAATGTAATGTAACACACACCCATACAATGCGCACCACCCCGTGATGTTTTTCTCACTCCTTCTAGTGAATGTAATGTAACACACACCCATACAATGCACATCACCCCGTGATGTTTTTCTCACTCCTACTAGTGAATGTAATGTAACACACATCCATACAATGCGCACCACCCCGTGATGTTTTTCTCACTGCTACTAGTGAATGTAATGTAACACATACCCATACAATGCACACCACCCCGTGATGTTTTTCTCACTCCTAGTAGTGAATGTAATGTAACACACACCCATACAATGCGCACCACTCCATGATGTTTTTCTCACTCCTACTAGTGAATCTAATGTAACACACACGCATACAATGCGCACCACCCCGTGATGTTTTTCTCACTCCTACTAGTGAATGTAATGTAACACACACCCATACAATGCGCACCAGCCCGTGATGATTTTCTCACTCCTACTAGTGAATGTAATGTAACACACACCCATACAATGCGCACCACCCCGTGATGTTTTTCTCACTCCTACTAGTGAATGAAATGTAACACACATCCATACAATGCGCACCACCCCGTGATATTTTTCTCACTTCTATTATTGAATGTAATGTAACACACACCCATACAATGGGCACCACCCCGTGATGTTTTTCTCACTCCTACCAGTGAATGTAATGTAACACACACCCATACAATGCGCACCACACCGTGATGTTTTTCTCACTCCTACTAGTGAATGTAATGTAACACACACCCATACAATGCGCACCACCCCGCGATGTTTTTCAGAAACCTATCCTACATTGCCACTGCATGTTCCCTGACCTCCCCATGCTGACCACCCCACGGTGCTTTTCTCCATCCTACATTGCCACTCACTGCCTATCCTAATTCAGACCCTCCGATTCACACCACCCCGTGATGTTTTTCTCACTCCTGCTAGTGAATGTAATGTAACACACACCCATACAATGCGCACCACCCCGTGATGTTTTTCTCACTCCTACTAGTGAATGTAATGTGACACACACCCATACAATGCGCACCACCCCGTGATGTTTTTCTCACTCCTACTAGTGAATGTAATGTGACACACACCCATACAATGCGCACCACCACGTGATGTTTTTCTCACTCCTACTAGTGATTGTAATGTAACACACACCCATACAATGCGCACCACCCCGTGATGTTTTTCTCACTCCTACTAGTGAATGTAATGTAACACACACCCATACAATGCGCACCACCCCGTGATGTTTTTCTCACTCCTACTAGTGAATGTAATGTAACACACACCCATACAATGCGCAGCACCCCGTGATGTTTTTCTCACTCCTACTAGTGAATCCAATGTAAGACACACCCGTACAATGCGCACCACCCCGCGATGTTTTTCTCACTCCTACTAGTGAATGTAATGTAACACACACCCGTACAATGCGCACCACCCCGTGATGTTTTTCTCACTCCTACTAGTGAATGTAATGTAACACACACCCATACAATGCGCACCACCCCGTGATGTTTTTCTCACTCCTACTAGTGAATGTAATGTAACACACACCCATACAATGCGCACCACCCCGCGATGTTTTTCAGAAACCTATCCTACATTGCCACTGCATGTTCCCTGACCTCCCCATGCTGACCACCCCACGGTGCTTTTCTCCATCCTACATTGCCACTCACTGCCTATCCTAATTCAGACCCTCCGATTCACACAACCCCGTGATGTTTTTCTCACTCCTAGTAGTGAATGTAATGTAACACACACCCATACACTGCGCACCACCTCGGGATGTTTTTCTCACTCCTACTAGTGAATGTAATGTAACACACACCCATACAATGCGCACCACCCCGTGATGTTTTTCTCACTCCTAGTAGTGAATGTAATGTAACACACACCCATACAATGCGCACCACTCCGTGATGTTTTTCTCACTCCTACTAGTGAATCTAATGTAACACACACGCATACAATGCGCTCCCCCCCGTGATGTTTTTCTCACTCCTACTAGTGAATGTAATGTAACACACACCCATACAATGCGCACCAGCCCGTGATGATTTTCTCACTCCTACTAGTGAATGTAATGTAACACACACCCATACAATGCGCACCACCCCGTGATGTTTTTCTCACTCCTACTAGTGAATGAAATGTAACACACATCCATACAATGCGCACCAGCCCGTGATGTTTTTCTCACTTCTATTATTGAATGTAATGTAACACACACCCATACAATGGGCACCACCCCTTGATGTTTTTCTCACTCCTACCAGGAATGTAATGTAACACACACCCATACAATGGGCACCACCCCGTGATGTTTTTCTCACTCCTACCAGTGAATGTAATGTAACATACACCCATACAATGCGCACCACCCCGTGATGTTTTTCTCTCTCCTTCCAGTGAATGTAATGTAACACACACCCATACAATGCACATCACCCCGTGATGTTTTTCTCACTCCTACTAGTGAATGTAATGTAACACACATCCATACAATGCGCACCACACCGTGATGTTTTTCTCACTGCTACTAGTGAATGTAATGTAACACATACCCATACAATGCGCACCACCCAGTGATGTTTTTCTCACTCCTAGTAGTGAATGTAATGTAACACACACCCATACAATGCGCACCACTCCGTGATGTTTTTCTCACTCCTACTAGTGAATCTAATGTAACACACACGCATACAATGCGCACCACCCCGTGATGTTTTTCTCACTCCTACTAGTGAATGTAATGTAACACACACCCATACAATGCGCACCAGCCCGTGATGATTTTCTCACTCCTACTAGTGAATGTAATGTAACACACACCCATACAATGCGGACCACCCCGTGATGTTTTTCTCACTCCTACTAGTGAATGAAATGTAACACACATCCATACAATGCGCACCACCCCGTGATGTTTTTCTCACTTCTATTATTGAATGTAATGTAACACACACCCATACAATGGGCACCACCCCGTGATGTTTTTCTCACTCCTACCAGTGAATGTAATGTAAAACACACCCATACAATGCGCACCACCCCGTTATGTTTTTATCACTCCTTCTAGTGAATGTAATGTTACACACACCCATACAATGCGCACCACCCCGCGATGTTTTTCAGAAACCTATCCTACATTGCCACTGCATGTTCCCTGACCTCCCCATGCTGACCACCCCACGGTGCTTTTCTCCATCCTACATTGCCACTCACTGCCTATCACAATTCAGACCCTCCGATTCACACCACCCCGTGATGTTTTTCTCACTCCTAGTAGTGAATGTAATGTAACACACACCCATACAATGCGCACCACCCCGTGATGTTTTTCTCACTCCTACTAGTGAATGTAATGTAACACACAACCATACAATGCGCACCACCCCGTGATGTTTTTCTCACTCCTACTAGTGAATGTAATGTAACACACACCCATACAATGCGCACCACCGCGTGATATTTTTCTCACTCCTACTAGTGAATGTAATGTAACACACACCCATACCATGCGCACAACCCCGTGATGTTTTTCTCACTCCTACTAGGGAATGTAATGTAACACACACCCATGCAATGCCCACCACCCCATGATGTTTTTCTCACTCCTATTAGTGAAAGTAATGTAACACACACCCATAAAATGCGCACCACCCCGTGATGTTTTTCTCACTCCTACTAGTGAATGTAGTGTAACACACACCCATGCAATGCGCATCACCCCGTGATGTTTTTCTCACTTCTACTAGTGAATGTAATGTAACACACACCCATACAATGCGCACCACCCCGTGATTATGTTTTTCTCACTCCTACTAGTGAATGTAATGTAACACACACCCATACAATGCGCACCACCCCGTGATGTTTTTCTCACTCCTACTAGTGAATGTAATGTAACACACACCCATACAATGCGCACCACCCCGCGATGTTTTTCAGAAACCTATCCTCTATTGCCACTGCATGTTCCCTGACCTCACCATGCTGACCACCCCACGGTGCTTTTCTCCATCCTACATTGCCACTCACTGCCTAACCTAATTCAGACACTCTGATTCACACCACCCCGTGATGTTTTTCTCACTCCTAGTAGTGAATGTAATGTAACACACACCCATACAATGCGCACCACCCCGTGATGTTTTTCTCACTCCTACTAGTGAATGTAATGTGACACACACCCATACAATGCGCACCACCCCGTGATGTTTTTCTCACTCCTACTAGTGAATGTAATGTAACACACACCCATACAATGCGCACCACCACGTAATGTTTTTCTCACTCCTACTAGTGATTGTAATGTAACACACACCCATACAATGCGCACCACCCCGTGATGTTTTTTCACTCCTACTAGTGAATGTAATTTAACACACACCCATACAATGCGCACCACCCCGTGATTTTTTTCTCACTCCTACTAGTGAATGTAATGTAACACACACCCATACAATGCGCAGCACCCCGTGATGTTTTTCTCACTCCTACTAGTGAATCCAATGTAACACACGCCCGTACAATGCGCACCACCCCGTGATGTTTTTCTCACTCCTACTAGTGAATGTAATGTAACACACACCCGTACAATGCGCACCACCACGTGATGTTTTTCTCACTCCTACTAGTGAATGTAATGTAACACACACCCATACAATGCGCACCACCCCGTGATGTTTTTCTCACTCCTACTAGTGAATGTAATGTACCACACACCCATACAATGCGCACCACCCCGCGATGTTTTTCAGAAATCTATCCTACATTGCCACTGCATGTTCCCTGACCTCCCCATGCTGACCACCCCACGGTGCTTTTCTCCATCCTACATTGCCACTCACTGCCTATCCTAATTCAGACCCTCCGATTCACACAACCCCGTGATGTTTTTCTCACTCCTAGTAGTGAATGTAATGTAACACACACCCATAAAATGCGCACCACCCCGTGATGTTTTTCTCACTCCTACTAGTGAATGTAATGTAACACACACCCATACAATGGGCACCACCCCGTGATGTTTTTCTCACTCCTACCAGTGAATGTAATGTAACACACACCCATACAATGCGCACCACCCCGTGATGTTTTTCTCACTCCTTCTAGTGAATGTAATGTAACACACACCCATACAATGCACATCACCCCGTGATGTTTTTCTCACTCCTACTAGTGAATGTAATGTAACACACATCCATACAATGCGCACCACCCCGTGATGTTTTTCTCACTGCTACTAGTGAATGTAATGTAACACATACCCATACAATGCACACCACCCCGTGATGTTTTTCTCACTCCTAGTAGTGAATGTAATGTAACACACACCCATACAATGCGCACCACTCCGTGATGTTTTTCTCACTCCTACTAGTGAATCTAATGTAACACACACGCATACAATGCGCACCACCCCGTGATGTTTTTCTCACTCCTACTAGTGAATGTAATGTAACACACACCCATACAATGCGCACCAGCCAGTGATGATTTTCTCACTCCTACTAGTGAATGTAATGTAACACACACCCATACAATGCGCACCACCCCGTGATGTTTTTCTCACTCCTACTAGTGAATGAAATGTAACACACATCCATACAATGCGCACCACCCCGTGATATTTTTCTCACTTCTATTATTGAATGTAATGTAACACACACCCATACAGTGGGCACCACCCCGTGATGTTTTTCTCACTCCTACCAGTGAATGTAATGTAACACACACCCATACAATGCGCACCACACCGTGATGTTTTTCTCACTCCTACTAGTGAATGTAATGTAACACACACCCATACAATGCGCACCACCCCGCGATGTTTTTCAGAAACCTATCCTACATTGCCACTGCATGTTCCCTGACCTCACCATGCTGACCACCCCACGGTGCTTTTCTCCATCCTACATTGCCACTCACTGCCTATCCTAATTCAGACCCTCCGATTCACACCACCCCGTGATGTTTTTCTCACTCCTAGTAGTGAATGTAATGTAACACACACCCATACAATGCGCACCACCCCGTGATGTTTTTCTCACTCCTTCTAGTGAATGTAATGTAACACACACCCATACAATGGGCACCACCCCGTGATGTTTTTCTCACTCCTACCAGTGAATGTAATGTAACACACACCCATACAATGCGCACCACCCCGTGATGATTTTCTCACTCCTACAAGTGAATGTAATGTAACACACACCCATACAATGCGCACCACCCCGTGATGTTTTTCTCACTGCTACTAGTGAATGTAATGTAACACATACCCATACAATGCGCACCACCCAGTGATGTTTTTCTCACTCCTAGTAGTGAATGTAATGTAACACACACCCATACAATGCGCACCACTCCGTGATGTTTTTCTCACTCCTACTAGTGAATCTAATGTAACACACACGCATACAATGCGCACCACCCCGTGATGTTTTTCTCACTCCTACTAGTGAATGTAATGTAACACACACCCATACAATGCGCACCAGCCCGTGATGATTTTCTCACTCCTACTAGTGAATGTAATGTAACACACACCCATACAATGCGCACCACCCCGTGATGTTTTTCTCACTCCTACTAGTGAATGAAATGTAACACACATCCATACAATGCGCACCACCCCGTGATGTTTTTCTCACTTCTATTATTGAATGTAATGTAACACACACCCATACAATGGGCACCACCCCGTGATGTTTTTCTCACTCCTACCAGTGAATGTAATGTAACACACACCCATACAATGCGCACCACCCCGTGATGTTTTTCTCACTCCTACTAGTGAATGTAATGTAACACACACCCATACAATGCGCACCACCCCGCGATGTTTTTCAGAAACCTATCCTACATTGCCACTGCATGTTCCCTGACCTCCCCTTGCTGACCACCCCACGGTGCTTTTCTCCATCCTACATTGCCACTCACTGCCTATTCTAATTCAGACCCTCCGATTCACACCACCCCGTGATGTTTTTCTCACTCCTAGTAGTGAATGTAATGTAACACACACCCATACAATGCGCACCACCCCGTGATGTTTTTCTCACTCCTACTAGTGAATGTAATGTAACACACAACCATACAATGCGCACCACCCCGTGATGTTTTTCTCACTCCTACTAGTGAATGTAATGTAACACACACCCATACAATGCGCACCACCGCGTGATATTTTTCTCACTCCTACTAGTGAATGTAATGTAACACACACCAATACAATGCGCACCACCCCGTGATATTTTTCTCACTCCTACTAGTGAATGTAATGTAACAAACACCCATACCATGCGCACAACCCCGTGATGTTTTTCTCACTCCTACTAGGGAATGTAATGTAACACACACCCATACAATGCGCACCACCCCGTGATGTTTTTCTCACTCCTACTAGGGAATATAATGTAACACACACCCATACAATGCGCACCACCCCGTGATGTTTTTCTCACTCCTACTAGGGAATGTAATGTAACACACAGCCATACAATGCGCACCACCCCGTGATGTTTTTCTCACTCCTACTAGTGAATGTAATGTAACACACACCCATGCAATGCGCATCACCCCGTGATGTTTTTCTCACTCCTACTAGTGAATGTAATGTAACACACACCCATGCAATGCCCACCACCCCATGATGTTTTTCTCACTCCTATTAGTGAAAGTAATGTAACACACACCCATACAATGCGCACCACCCCGTGATGTTTTTCTCACTCCTACTAGTGAATGTAGTGTATCACACACCCATGCAATGCGCATCACCCCGTGATGTTTTTCTCACTCCTACTAGTGAATGTAATGTAACACACACCCATACAATGCGCACCAACCCGTGATGTTTTTCTCACTCCTACTAGTGAATGTAATGTAACACACACCCATACAATGCGCACCACCCCGCGATGTTTTTCAGAAACCTATCCTCCATTGCCACTGCATGTTCCCTGACCTCACCATGCTGACCACCCCACGGTGCTTTTCTCCATCCTACATTGCCACTCACTGCCTAACCTAATTCAGACCCTCTGATTCACACCACCCCGTGATGTTTTTCTCACTCCTAGTAGTGAATGTAATGTAACACACACCCATACAATGCGCACCACCCCGTGATGTTTTTCTCACTCCTACTAGTGAATGTAATGTGACACACACCCATACAATGCGCACCACCCCGTGATGTTTTTCTCACTCCTACTAGTGAATGTAATGTGACACACACCCATACAATGCGCACCACCACGTAATGTTTTTCTCACTCCTACTAGTGATTGTAATGTAACACACAACCATACAATGCGCACCACCCCGTGATGTTTTTTCAATCCTACTAGTGAATGTAATGTAACACACACCCATAAAATGCGCACCACCCCGTGATGTTTTTCTCACTCCTACTAGTGAATGTAATGTAACACACACCCATACAATGCGCAGCACCCCGTGATGTTTTTCTCACTCCTACTAGTGAATCCAATGTAACACACACCCGTACAATGCGCACCACCCCTTGATGTTTTTCTCACTCCTACTAGTGAATGTAATGTAACACACACCCGTACAATGCGCACCACCCCGTGATGTTTTTCTCACTCCTACTAGTGAATGTAATGTAACACACACCCATACAATGCGCACCACCCCGTGATGTTTTTCTCACTCCTACTAGTGAATGTAATGTAACACACACCCATACAATGCGCACCACCCCGCAATGTTTTTCAGAAATCTATCCTACATTGCCACTGCATGTTCCCTGACCTCCCCATGCTGACCACCCCACGGTGCTTTTCTCCATCCTACATTGCCACTCACTGCCTATCCTAATTCAGACCCTCCGATTCACACAACCCCGTGATGTTTTTCTCACTCCTAGTAGTGAATGTAATGTAACACACACCCATAAAATGCGCACCACTCCGTGATGTTTTTCTCACTCCTACTAGTGAATCTAATGTAACACACACGCATACAATGCGCACCCCCCCGTGATGTTTTTCTCACTCCTACTAGTGAATGTAATGTAACACACACCCATACACTGCGCACCACCTCGGGATGTTTTTCTCACTCCTACTAGTGAATCTAATGTAACACACACCCATACAATGCGCACCACCCCGTGATGTTTTTCTCACTCCTAGTAGTGAATGTAATGTAACACACACCCATGCAATGCGCACCACCCCGTGATGTTTTTCTCACTCCTACTAGTGAATCTAATGTAACACACACCCATACAATGCGCACCACCCCGTGATGTTTTTCTCACTCCTACTAGTGAATGAAATGTAACACACACCCATACAATGCGCACCACCCCGTGATGTTTTTCTCACTCCTACTAGTGAATGTAATGTAACACACACCCATACACTGCGCACCACCTCGGGATGTTTTTCTCACTCCTACTAGTGAATGTAATGTAACACACACCCATACAATGCGCACCACTCCGTGATGTTTTTCTCACTCCTACTAGTGAATCTAATGTTACACACACGCATACAATGCGCACACCCCCGTGATGTTTTTCTCACTCCTACTAGTGAATGTAATGTAACACACACCCATACAATGCGCACCAGCCCGTGATGATTTTCTCACTCCTACTAGTGAATGTAATGTAACACACACCCATACAATGCGCACCACCCCGTGATGTTTTTCTCACTCCTTCTAGTGAATGTAATGTAACACACACCCATACAATGCGCACCACCCCGTGATGTTTTTCTCACTGCTACTAGTGAATGTAATGTAACACATACCCATACAATGCGCACCACCCAGTGATGTTTTTCTCACTCCTAGTAGTGAATGTAATGTAACACACACCCATACAATGCGTACCACTCCGTGATGTTTTTCTCACTCCTACTAGTGAATCTAATGTAACACACATGCATACAATGCGCACCACCCCGTGATGTTTTTCTCACTCCTACTAGTGAATGTAACGTAACACACACCCATACAATGCGCACCAGCCCGTGATGATTTTCTCACTTCTACTAGTGAATGTAATGTAACACAAACCCATACAATGCGCACCACCCCGTGATGTTTTTCTCACTCCTACTAGTGAATGAAATGTAACACACATCCATACAACGCGCACCACCCCGTGATGTTTTTCTCACTTCTATTATTGAATGTAATGTAACACACACCCATACAATGGGCACCACCCCGTGATGTTTTTCTCACTCCTACCAGTGAATGTAATGTAACACACACCCATACAATGCGCACCACCCCGTGATGTTTTTCTCACTCCTTCTAGTGAATGTAATGTAACACACACCCATACAATGCACATCACCCCGTGATGTTTTTCTCACTCCTACTAGTGAATGTAATGTAACACACACCCATACAATACGCACCACCCCGTGATGTTTTTCTCACTCCTACTAGTGAATCTAATGTAACACACACCCATACAATGCGCAACACCCCGTGATGTTTTTCTCACTCCTACTAGTGAATGTAATGTAACACACACCCATACAATGCGCACCACCCCGTGATGTTTTTCTCACTCCTACTAGTGAATGTAATGTAACACACACGCATACAATGCGCACCACCCCGTGATGTTTTTCTCACTCCTACTAGTGAATGTAATGTAACACACACCCATACAATGCGCACCACCCCGCGATGTTTTTCAGAAACCTATCCTACATTGCCACTGCATGTTCGCTGATCTCCCCATGCTGACCACCCCACGGTGCTTTTCTCCATCCTACATTGCCACTCACTGCCTATCCTAATTCAGACCCTCTGATTCACACCACCCCGCGATGTTTTTCTCACTCCTAGTAGTGAATGTAATGTAACACACACCCATACAATGCGCACCACCCCGTGATGTTTTTCTCACTCCTACTAGTGAATGTAATGTAACACACACCCATACAATGCACACCACTCTGTGATGTTTTTCTACTCCTACTAGTGAATGTAATGTAACACACACCCATACAATGCGCACCACCCCGTGATGTTTTTCTCACTCCTACCAGTGAATCTAATGTAACACACACCCATACAATGCGCACCACCCCGTGATGTTTTTCTCACTCCTACTAGTGAATGTAATGTTACACACACCCATACAATGCGCACCACCCAGTGATGTTTTTCTCACTCCTACTAGTGAATGTAATGTAACACACACCCATACAATGCGCACCACCCCGTGATGTTTTTCTCACTCCTACTAGTGAATCTAATGTAACACACACCCATACAATGCGCACCACCCCGTGATGTTTTTCTCACTCCTACTAGTGAATGTAATGTTACACACACCCATACAATGCGCACCACCCCGTGATGTTTTTCTCACTCCTACTAGTGAATGTAATGTAACACACACCCATACAATGCGCACCACCCCGTGATGTTTTTCTCACTCCTACTAGTGAATGAAATGTAACACACATCCATACAATGCGCACCACCCCGCGATGTTTTTCAGAAACCTATCCTACATTGCCACTGCATGTTCGCTGACCTCCCCATGCTGACCACCCCACGGTGCTTTTCTCCATCCTACATTGCCACTCACTGCCTATCCTAATTCAGACCCTCCGATTCACACCACCCCGTGATGTTTTTCTCACTCCTAGTAGTGAATGTAATGTAACACACACCCATACAATGCGCACCACCCCGTGATGTTTTTCTCACTCGTACTAGTGAATGTAATGTAACACACACCCATACAATGCGCACCAGCCCGTGATGATTTTCTCACTCCTACTAGTGAATGTAATGTAACACACACCCATACAATGCGCACCACCCCGTGATGTTTTTCTCACTCCTACTAGTGAATGAAATGTAACACACATCCATACAATGCGCACCACCCCGTGATGTTTTTCTCACTTCTATTATTGAATGTAATGTAACACACACTCATACAATGGGCACCACCCCGTGATGTTTTTCTCACTCCTACCAGTGAATGTAATGTAACACACACACATACAATGCGCACCACCCCGTGATGTTTTTCTCACTCCTTCTAGTGAATGTAATGTAACACACACCCATACAATGCACATCACCCCGTGATGTTTTTCTCACTCCTACTAGTGAATGTAATGTAACACACACCCATACAATGCGCACCACCCCGTGATGTTTTTCTCACTCCTACTAGTGAATGTCATGTAACACACACCCATACAATGCGCACCACCCCGTGATGTTTTTCTCACTCCTACTAGTGAATCTAATGTAACACACACCCATACAATGTGCACCACCCCGTGATGTTTTTCTCACTCCTACTAGTGAATGTAATGTAACACACACCCATACAATGCGCACCACCCCGTGATGTTTTTCTCACTCCTACTAGTGAATGTAATGTAACACACACCCATACAATGTGCACCAACCCGTGATGTTTTTCTCACTCCTACTAGTGAATGTAATGTAACACACACCCATACAATGCGCACCACCCCGCGATGTTTTTCAGAAACCTATCCTACATTGTCACTGCATGTTCGCTGACCTCCCCATGCTGACCACCCCACGGTGCTTTTCTCCATCCTACATTGCCACTCACTGCCTATCCTAATTCAGACCCTCCGATTCACACCACCCCGTGATGTTTTTCTCACTCATACTAGTGAATGTAATGTAACACACACCCATACAATGCGCACCACCCCGTGATGTTTTTCTCACTCCTACTAGTGAATGTAATGTAACACACACCCATACAATGCGCACCACCCCGTGATGATTTTCTCACTCCTACTAGTGAATGTAATGTAACACACACCCATGCAATGCGCACCACCCCGTGATGTTTTTCTCACTCCTACTAGTGAATGTAATGTAACACACACCCATACAATGCGCACCACCCCGTGATGTTTTTCTCACTCCTACTAGTGAATGTAATGTAACACACACCCATACAATACGTGATGTTTTTCTCACTCCTACTAGTGAATGTAATGTAACGCACACCCATACAATGCGCACCACCCTGTGATGTTTTTCTCACTCCTACTAGTGAATGTAATGTAACACAAACCCATACAATTCGCACCACCCCGTGATGTTTTTCTCACTCCTACTAGTGAATGTAATGTAACACACACCCATACAATATGCACCACCCCGTGATGTTTTTCTCACTCCTACTAGTGAATGTAATGAAACACACACCCATACAATGCGCATCACCCCGTGATGTTTTTCTCACTCCTACTAGTGAATCTAATGTAACACACACCCATACAATACGCACCAACCCGTGATGTTTTTCTCACTCCTACTAGTGAATGTAATGTAACACACACCCATACAATGCGCACCACCCCGTGATGTTTTTCTCACTCCTACTAGTGAATGTAATGTAACACACACCCATACAATGCGCACAACCCCGTGATGTTTTTCTCACTCCTACTAGTGAATGTAATGTAACACACACCCATACAATGCGCACCACCCCGTGATGTTTTTCTCACTCCTACTAGTGAATGTAATGTTACACACACCCATACAATGCGCACCACCCCGTGATGTTTTTCTCACTCCTACTAGTGAATGTAATGTAACACACACCCATACAATGCGCACCACCCCGTGATGTTTTTCTCACTCCTACTAGTGAATGTAATGTAACACACATCCATACAATGCGCACCACCCCGCGACGTTTTTCAGAAACCTATCCTACATTGCCACTGCATGTTCGCTGACCTCCCCATGCTGACCACCCCACGGTGCTTTTCTCCATCCTACATTGCCACTCACTGCCTATCCTAATTCAGACCCTCCGATTCACACCACCCCGTGATGTTTTTCTCACTCATACTAGTGAATGTAATGTAACACACACCCATACAATGCGCACCACCCCGTGATGTTTTTCTCACTCCTACTAGTGAATGTAATGTAACACACACCCATACAATGCGCACCACCCCGTGATGATTTTCTCACTCCTACTAGTGAATGTAATGTAACACACACCCATGCAATGCGCACCACCCCGTGATGTTTTTCTCACTCCTACTAGTGAATGTAATGTAACACACACCCATACAATGCGCACCACCCCGTGATGTTTTTCTCACTCCTACTAGTGAATGTAATGAAACACACACCCATACAATGCGCATCACCCCGTGATGTTTTTCTCACTCCTACTAGTGAATCTAATGTAACACACACCCATACAATACGCACCAAACCGTGATGTTTTTGTCACTCCTACTAGTGAATGTAATGTAACACAAACCCATACAATGCGCACCACCCCGTGATGTTTTTCTCACTCCTACTAGTCAATGTAATGTAACACACACCCATACAATGCGCACCACCCCGTGATGTTTTTCTCACTCCTACTAGTGAATGTAATGTAACACACACCCATACAATGCGCACCACCCCGTGATGTTTTTCTCACTCCTACTAGTGAATGTAATGTAACACACACCCATACAATATGCACCACCCCGTGATGTTTTTCTCACTCCTACTAGTGAATGTAATGTAACACACACCCATACAATGCGCATCACCCCGTGATGTTTTTCTCACTCCTACTAGTGAATCTAATGTAACACACACCCATACAATACGCACCACCCCGTGATGTTTTTGTCACTCCTACTAGTGAATGTAATGTAACACACACCCATACAATGCGCACCACCCCGTGATGTTTTTCTCACTCCTACTAGTGAATGTAATGTAACACACACCCATACAATGCGCACCACCCCGTGATGTTTTTCTCACTCCTACTAGTGAATGTAATGTAACACACACCCATACAATGTGCACCACCCCGTGATGTTTTTCTCACTCCTACTAGTGAATGTAACGTAAGACACATACATACAATGCGTACCACCCCGTGATGTTTTTCTCACTCCTACTAGTGAATGTAATGTAACACACACCCATACAATGTGCACCACCCCGCGATGTTTTTCAGAAACCTGTCCTACATTGCCACTACATGTTCCCTGACCTCCCCATGCTGACCACCCCGCTGTGCTTTTCTCCATCCTACATTGCCACTCACTGCCTATCCTTATTCAGACCCTCCGATTCACACCACCCCGTGATGTTTTTCTCACTCCTACTAGTGAATGTAATGTAACACACACCCATACAATGCGCACCAACCCGTGATGTTTTTCTCACTCCTACTAGTGAATGTAATGTAACACACACCCATACAATGCGCACCACCCAGCGATGTTTTTCAGAAACCTATTCTACATTGCCACTACATGTTCCCTGACCTCCCCATGCTGACCACCCCGCGGTGCTTTTCTCCATCCTACATTGCCACTCACTGACTATCCTAATTCAGACCCTCCGATTCACACCACCCCGTGATGTTTTTCTCACACCTACGAGTGAATGTAATGTAACACACACCCATACAATGCGCACCACCCCGTGATGTTTTTCTCACTCCTACTAGTGAATATAATGTAACACACACCCATACAATGCGCACCACCCCGCGATGTTGTTCAGAAACCTATTCTACATTGCCACTGCATGTTCCCTGACCTCCCCATGCTGACCACCCCACGGTGCTTTTCTCCATCCTACATTGCCACTCACTGCCTATCCTAATTCAGACCCTCCGATTCACACCACCACGTGATGTTTTTCTCACTCCTACTAGTGAATGTAATGTAACACACACCCATACAATGCGCACCACACCTTGATGTTTTTCTCACTCCTACTAGTGAATGTAATGTAACACACACCCATACAATGCGCACCACCCCGTGATGATTTTCTCACTCCTACTAGTGAATGTAATGTAACACACACCCATGCAATGCGCACCACCCCGTGATGTTTTTCTCACTCCTACTAGTGAATGTAATGTAACACACACCCATACAATGCGTGATGTTTTTCTCACTCCTACTAGTGAATGTAATGTAACACACACCCATACAATGCGCACCACCCTGTGATGTTTTTCTCACTCCTACTAGTGAATGTAATGTAAGACACACCCATACAATGTGCACCACCCCGTGATGTTTTTCTCACTCCTACTAGTGAATGTAATGTAACACACACCCATAGAAGCGCACCACCCCGTGATGTTTTTCTCACTCCTACTAGTGAATGTAATGTAACACACACCCATACAATGCGCACCACCCCGTGATGTTTTTCTCACTCCTACTAGTGAATGTAATGTAACACACACCAATACAATACGCACCACCCCGTGATGTTTTTCTCACTCCTACTAGTGAATGTAATGTAACACACACCCATACAATGCGCACCACCCCATGATGTTTTTCTCACTCCTACTAGTGAATGTAATGTAACACACACCCATACAATGCGCACCACCCCGTGATGTTTTTCTCACTCCTACTAGTGAATGTAATGTAACACACACCCATACAATGCGCACGACACCGTGATGTTTTTCCCACTCCTACTAGTGAATGTAACGTAAGACACACCCATACAATGCGCACCACTCCGTGATGTTTTTCTCACTCCTACTAGTGAATGTAATGTAACACACACCCATACAATGCGCACCACCCCGCGATGTTTTTCAGAAACCTGTCCTACATTGCCACTACATGTTCCCTGACCTCCCCATGCTGACCACCCCGCGGTGCTTTTCTCCATCTTACATTGCCACTCACTGCCTATCCTTATCCAGACCCTCCGATTCACACCACGCCGTGATGTTTTTCTCAGTCCTACTAGTGAATGTAATGTAACACACACCCATACAATGCGCACCAACCCGTGATGTTTTTCTCAATCCTACTAGTGAATGTAATGTAACACACACCCATACAATGCGCACCACCCAGTGATGTTTTTCAGAAACCTATTCTACATTGCCACTACATGTTCCCTGACCTCCCCATGCTGACCACCCCGCGGTGCTTTTCTCCATCCTACATTGCCACTCACTGCCTATCCTAATTCAGACCCTCCGATTCACACCACCCTGTGATGTTTTTCTCACTCCTACTAGTGAATGTAATGTAACACACACCCAAACAATGCGCACCACCCCGTGATGTTTTTCTCACTCCTAGTAGTGAATGTAATGTAACACACACCCATACAATGCGCACCACACTGATGTTTTTCTCACTCCTACTAGTGAATGTAATGTAACACACACCCATACAATGCGCACCACCCCGTGATGTTTTTCTCACTCCTACTAGTGAATGTAATGTAACACACACCCATACAATGCGCACCACCCCGTGATATTTTTCTCACTCCTACTAGTGAATGTAATGTAACACACACCCATACAATGCGCACCACCCCGTGATATTTTTCTCACTCCTACTAGTGAATGTAATGTAACACACACCCATACAATGCGCACCACCCCGTGATGTTTTTCTCACTCCTACTAGGGAATGTAATGTAGCACACACCCATACAATGCGCACCACCCCGTGATGTTTTTCTCACTCCTACTAGGGAATGTAATGTAACACACACCCATACAATGCGCAACACCCCGTGATGTTTTTCTCACTCCTACTAGGGAATGTAATGTAACACACCCCCATACAATGCGCACCACCCCGTGATGTTTTTCTCACTCCTACTAGTGAATGTAATGTAACACACACCCATGCAATGCGCATCACCCCGTGATGTTTTTCTCACTCCTACTAGTGAATGTAATGTAACACACACCCATGCAATGCGCACCACTCCGTGATGTTTTTCTCACTCCTACTAGTGAATGTAATGTAACACACACCCATACAATGCGCACCACTCCGTGATGTTTTTCTCACTCCTACTAGTGAATGTAATGTAACACACACCCATGCAATGCGCACCACCCCGTGATGTTTTTCTCACTTCTACGAGTGAATGTAATGTAACACACACCCATACAATGCCCACCACCCCGCGATGTTTTTCAGAAACCTATCCTCCATTGCCACTGCATGTTCCCTGACCTCCCCATGCTGACCACCCCATGGTGCTTTTCTCCATCCTACATTGCCACTCACTGCCTATCCTAATTCAGACCCTCCGATTCACACCACCCCGTGATGTTTTTCTCACTCCTAGTAGTGAATGTAATGTAACACACACCAATACAATGCGCACCACCCCGTGATGTTTTTCTCACTCCTCCTAGTGAATGTAATGTGACACACACCCATACAATGCGCACCACCCCGTGATGTTTTTCTCACTCCTACTAGTGAATGTAATGTGAAACACACCCATACAATGCGCACCACCCCGTGATGTTTTTCTCACTCCTACTAGTGAATTTAATGTAACACACACCCATACAATGCGCACCACCCCGTGATGTTTTTCTCACTCCTACTAGTGAATGTAATGTAACACACACCCATATAATGCGCACCACCCCGTGATGTTTTTCTCACTCCTACTAGTGAATGTAATATAACACACACCCATGCAATGCGCACCACCCCATGATGTTTTTCTCACTCCTACTAGTGAATATAATGTAACACACACCCATGCAACGCGCACCACCCCGTGATGTTTTTCTCACTCCTACTAGTGAATGTAATGTAACACACACCCATGCAACGCGCACCACCCCGTGATGATTTTCTCACTCCTACTAGTGAATGTAATGTAACACACACCCATGCAATGCGCACCACCCCGTGATGTTTTTCTCACTCCTACTAGTGAATGTAATGTAACGCACACCCATTAAATGCGCACCACCCCGTGATGTTTTTCTCACTCCTTCTAGTGAATGTAATGTAACACACACCCATACAATGCGCACCACCCCGTGATGTTTTTCTCACTCCTACTAGGGATTGTAATGTAACACACACCCATACAATGCTCACTACCCCGTGATGTTTTTCTCACTCCTACTAGTGAATGTATTGTAACACACACCCATATAATGCGCACCACCCCGTGATGTTTTTCTCACTCCTACTAGTGAATGTAATATAACACACACCCATACAATGAGCACCACCCCGTGATGTTTTTCTCACTCCTAGTAGTGAATGTAATGTAACACACACCCATGCAATGCGCATCACCCCGTGATGTTTTTCTCACTCCTACTAGTGAATGTAATGTAACACACACCCATGCAATGCACACCACCCCGTGATGTTTTTCTCACTCCTACTAGTGAATGTAATGTAACACACACCCATACATTGCGCACCACCCCGTGATGTTTTTCTCCCTCCTACTAGTGAATGTAATGTAACACACACCCATACAATGCGCACCACCCCGTGATTTTTTTCTCACTCCTACTAGTGAATGTAACGTAAGACACACCCATACAATGCGCACCACCCCGCGATGTTTTTCAGAAACCTATCCTACATTGCAACTGCATGTTCCCTGACCTCCCCATGCTGACCACCCCATGGTGCTTTTCTCCATCCTACATTGCCACTCACTGCCTATCCTAATTCAGAGCCTCCGATTCACACCACCCCGTGATGTTTTTCTCACTCCTAGTAGTGAATGTAATGTAACACACACCCATGCAATGCGCACCACCCCGTGATGTTTTTCTCACTCCTACTAGTGAATATAATGTAACACACACCCATAAAATGCGCACCACCCCGTGATGTTTTTCTCACTCCTTCTAGTGAATGTAATGTAACACACACCCATACAATGCGCACCACCCCGTGATGTTTTTCTCACTCCTACTAGTGAATGTAATGTAACACACACCCATACATTGCGCACCACCCCGTGATATTTTTCTCACTCCTACTAGGGAATGTAATGTAACACACACCCATACAATGCTCACCACCCCGTGATGTTTTTCTCACTCCTACTAGTGAATGTAATGTAACACACACCCATACAATGCACACCACCCCGTGATGTTTTTCTCACTCCTACTAGTGAATGTAATGTAACACACACCCATACAATGCGCACCAACCCGTGATGTTTTTCTCAATCCTACTAGTGAATGTAATGTAACACACACCCATACAATGCGCACCACCCAGTGATGTTTTTCAGAAACCTATTCTACATTGCCACTACATGTTCCCTGACCTCCCCATGCTGACCACCCCGCGGTGCTTTTCTCCATCCTACATTGCCACTCACTGCCTATCCTAATTCAGACCCTCCGATTCACACCACCCCGTGATGTTTTTCTCACTCCTACTAGTGAATGTAATGTAACACACACCCAAACAATGCGCACCACCCCGTGATGTTTTTCTCACTCCTAGTAGTGAATGTAATGTAACACACACCCATACAATGCGCACCACACTGATGTTTTTCTCACTCCTACTAGTGAATGTAATGTAACACACACCCATACAATGCGCACCACCCCGTGATGTTTTTCTCACTCCTACTAGGGAATGTAATGTAACACACACCCATACAATGCGCAACACCCCGTGATGTTTTTCTCACTCCTACTAGGGAATGTAATGTAACACACCCCCATACAATGCGCACCACCCCGTGATGTTTTTCTCACTCCTACTAGTGAATGTAATGTAACACACACCCATGCAATGCGCATCACCCCGTGATGTTTTTCTCACTCCTACTAGTGAATGTAATGTAACACACACCCATGCAATGCGCACCACCCCGTGATGTTTTTCTCACTCCTACTAGTGAATGTAATGTAACACACACCCATACAATGCGCACCACTCCGTGATGTTTTTCTCACTCCTACTAGTGAATGTAATGTAACACACACCCATACAATGCGCACCACCCCGTGATGTTTTTCTCACTTCTACGAGTGAATGTAATGTAACACACACCCATACAATGCGCACCACCCCGTGATGTTTTTCAGAAACCTATCCTACATTGCCACAGCATGTTCCCTGACCTCCCCATGCTGACCACCCCATGGTGCTTTTCTCCATCCTACATTGCCACTCACTGCCTATCCTAATTCAGACCCTCCGATTCACACCACCCCGTGATGTTTTTCTCACTCCTAGTAGTGAATGTAATGTAACACACACCAATACAATGCGCACCACCCCGTGATGTTTTTCTCACTCCTCCTAGTGAATGTAATGTGACACACACCCATACAATGCGCACCACCCCGTGATGTTTTTCTCACTCCTACTAGTGAATGTAATGTGAAACACACCCATACAATGCGCACCACCCCGTGATGTTTTTCTCACTCCTACTAGTGAATTTAATGTAACACACACCCATACAATGCGCACCACCCCGTGATGTTTTTCTCACTCCTACTAGTGAATGTAATGTAACACACACCCATATAATGCGCACCACCCCGTGATGTTTTTCTCACTCCTACTAGTGAATGTAATATAACACACACCCATGCAATGCGCACCACCCCATGATGTTTTTCTCACTCCTACTAGTGAATATAATGTAACACACACCCATGCAACGCGCACCACCCCGTGATGTTTTTCTCACTCCTACTAGTGAATGTAATGTAACACACACCCATGCAATGCGCACCACCCCGTGATGATTTTCTCACTCCTACTAGTGAATGTAATGTAACACACACCCATGCAATGCGCACCACCCCGTGATGTTTTTCTCACTCCTACTAGTGAATGTAATGTAACGCACACCCATAAAATGCGCACCACCCCGTGATGTTTTTCTCACTCCTTCTAGTGAATGTAATGTAACACACACCCATACAATGCGCACCACCCCGTGATGTTTTTCTCACTCCTACTAGGGATTGTAATGTAACACACACCCATACAATGCTCACGACCCCGTGATGTTTTTCTCACTCCTACTACTGAATGTAATGTAACACACACCCATATAATGCGCACCACCCCGTGATGTTTTTCTCACTCCTACTAGTGAATGTAATATAACACACACCCATACAATGAGCACCACCCCGTGATGTTTTTCTCACTCCTAGTAGTGAATGTAATGTAACACACACCCATGCAATGCGCATCACCCCGTGATGTTTTTCTCACTCCTACTAGTGAATGTAATGTAACACACACCCATGCAATGCACACCACCCCGTGATGTTTTTCTCACTCCTACTAGTGAATGTAATGTAACACACACCCATACATTGCGCACCACCCCGTGATGTTTTTCTCCCTCCTACTAGTGAATGTAATGTAACACACACCCATACAATGCGCACCAACCCGTGATTTTTTTCTCACTCCTACTAGTGAATGTAACGTAAGACACACCCATACAATGCGCACCACCCCGCGATGTTTTTCAGAAACCTATCCTACATTGCAACTGCATGTTCCCTGACCTCCCCATGCTGACCACCCCATGGTGCTTTTCTCCATCCTACATTGCCACTCACTGCCTATACTAATTCAGAGCCTCCGATTCACACCACCCCGTGATGTTTTTCTCACTCCTAGTAGTGAATGTAATGTAACACACACCCATGCAATGCGCACCACCCCGTGATGTTTTTCTCACTCCTACTAGTGAATGTAATGTAACAACACCCATAAAATGCGCACCACCCCGTGATGTTTTTCTCACTCCTTCTAGTGAATGTAATGTAACACACACCCATACAATGCGCACCACCCCGTGATGTTTTTCTCACTCCTACTAGTGAATGTAATGTAACACACACCCATACATTGCGCACCACCCCGTGATATTTTTCTCACTCCTACTAGGGAATGTAATGTAACACACACCCATACAATGCTCACCACCCCGTGATGTTTTTCTCACTCCTACTAGTGAATGTAATGTAACACACACCCATACAATGCACACCACCCCGTGATGTTTTTCTCACTCCTACTAGTGAATGTAATATAACACAAACCCATGCAAAGCGCACCACCCCATGATGTTTTTCTCACTCCTACTAGTGAATATAATGTAACACACACCCATGCAATGCGCACCACACCGTGATGTTTTTCTCACTCCTACTAGTGAATGTAATGTAACACACACCCATGCAATGCGCACCACCCCGTGATGATTTTCTCATTCCTACTAGTGAATGTAATGTAACACACACCCATGCAATGCGCACCACCCAGTGATGTTTTTCTCACTCCTACTAGTGAATGTAATGTAACACACACACATGCAATGCGCACCACCCCGTGATGTTTTTCTCACTCCTACTAGTGAATGTAATGTAACACACACCCATGCAATGCGCACCACCCCATGATGTTTTTCTCACTCCTACTAGTGAATGTAATGTAACAAACACCCATGCAATGTGCACCACCCCGTGATGTTTTTCTCACTCCTACTACTGAATGTAATGTAACACACACCCATGCAATGCGCACCACCCCGTGATGATTTTCTCACTCCTACTAGTGAATGTAATGTAACACACACCCATATAATGCGCACCACCCCGTGATGTTTTTCTCACTCCTACTAGTGAATGTAATGTAACACACACCCATGCAATGCGCACCACCCCATGATGTTTTTCTCACTCCTTCTAGTGAATGTAATGTAACACACACCCATGCAATGCGCACCACCCCGTGATGTTTTTCTCATTCCTACTAGTGAATGTAATGTAACACACACCTATGCAATGCGCAGCACCCCGTGATATTTTTCTCACTCCTACTAGTGAATGTAATGTAACACACACCCATACAATGCGCACCACCCCGTGATGTTTTTCTCACTCCTACTAGTGAATGTAATGTAACACACACCCATACAATGCGCACCTCCCCGTGATGCTTTTCTCACTCCTACTAGTGAATGTAATGTAACACACACCCATACAATGCGCACCACCCCGTGATGTTTTTCTCACTCCTACTAGTGAATGTAATGTAACACACACCCATACGATGCGCACCACCCCGTGATGTTTTTCTCACTCCTTCTAGTGAATGTAATGTAACACAAACCCATAAATGCGCACCACCCCGTGATGTTTTTCTCACTCCTACTAGTGAATGTAATGTAACACACACCCATACAATGCGCACCACCCCGTGATGTTTTTCTCACTCCTACTAGTGAATGTAATGTAACACACACCCTTGCAATGCGCACCACCGCTTGATGTTTTTCTCACTCCTACTAGTGAATGTAATGTAACACACACCCATACAATGCGCACCACCCCGTGATGATTTTCTCACTCCTACTAGTGAATCTAATGTAACACACCCCAATACAATGCGCACCACCCCGTGATGTTTTTCTCACTCCTACTAGTGAATGTAATGTAACACACACCCATACAATGCGAACCACCCCGTGATGTTTTTCTCACTCCTACTAGTGAATGTAATGTAACACACACCCATACAATGCGCACCACCCCGTGATGTTTTTCTCACTCCTACTAGTGAATGTAATGTAACACACACCAATACAATGGTCACCACCCCGTGATGTTTTTCTCACTCCTACTAGTGAATCTAATGTAACACAGACCCATACAATGCGCACCAACCCGTGATGTTTTTCTCACTCCTACTAGTGAATCTAATGTAACACACACCCATACAATGCGCACCACACCGCGATGTTTTTCAGAAACCTATCCTACATTGCCACTGCATGTTCCCTTACCTCCCAATGCTGACCACCCCGCGGTGCTCTTCTCCATCCTACATTGCCACTGACTGCCTATCCTAATTCAGACCCTTCGATTCACACCACACCGTGATGTTTTTCTCACTCCTACTAGTGAATGTAATGTGACACACACCCATAAAATGCGCACCACCCCGTGATGTTTCTCTCACACCTACTAGTGAATGTAATGTAACACACACACATGCAATGCGCACCACCCCGTGTTGTTTTTCTCACTCCTACTAGTGAATGTAATATAACACACACCCATGCAATGCGCACCACCCCGTGATGTTTTTCTCACTCCTACTAGTGAATGTAATGTAACACACACCCATTCAATACCACCACCCCGTGATGTTTTTCTCACTCCTACTAGTGAATCTAATGTAACACACACCCATACAATGTGCACCACCCCGTGGTGTTTTTCTCACTCCTACTAGTGAATCTAACGTAACACACAACCATACAATGCGCACCACCCCGCGATGTTTTTCAGAAACCTATCCTACATTGCCACTGCATGTTCCCTGACCTCCCCATGCTGACCACCCCATGGTGCTTTTCTCCATCCTACATTGCCACTCACTGCCTATCCTAATTCAGAGCCTCCGATTCACACCACCCCGTGATGTTTTTCTCACTCCTAGTAGTGAATGTAATGTAACACACACCCATGCAATGCGCACCACCCCGTGATGTTTTTCTCACTCCTTCTAGTGAATGTAATGTAACACACACCCATACAATGCGCACCACCCCGTGATGTTTTTCTTACTCCTACTAGTGAATGTAATGTAACACACACCCATACATTGCGCACCACCCCGTGATATTTTTCTCACTCCTACTAGGGAATGTAATGTAACACACACCCATACAATGCTCACCACCCCGTGATGTTTTTCTCACTCCTACTAGTGAATGTAATGTAACACACACCCATACAATGCACACCACCCCGTGAGGTTTTTCTCACTCCTACTAGTGAATGTAATATAACACAAACCCATGCAATGCGCACCACCCCATGATGTTTTTCTCACTCCTACTAGTGAATATAATGTAACACACAGCCATGCAATGCGCACCACCCCGTGATGTTTTTCTCACTCCTACTAGTGAATGTAATGTAACACACACCCATGCAATGCGCACCACCCCGTTATGATTTTCTCACTCCTACTAGTGAATGTAATGTAACACACACCCATGCAATGCGCACCACCCCGTGATGTTTTTCTCACTCCTACTAGTGAATGTAATGTAACACACACACATGCAATGCGCACCACCCCGTGATGTTCTTCTCACTCCTACTAGTGAATGTAATGTAACACACACCCATGCAATGCGCACCACCCCATGATGTTTTTCTCACTCCTACTAGTGAATATAATGTAACAAACACCCATGCAATGTGCACCACCCCGTGATGTTTTTCTCACTCCTACTAGTGAATGTAATGTAACACACACGCATGCAATGCGTACCACCCCGTGATGATTTTCTCACTCCTACTAGTGAATGTAATGTAACACACACCCATGCAATGCGCACCACCCCGTGATGTTTTTCTCACTCCTACTAGTGAATGTAATGTAACACACACCCATGCAATGCGCACCACCCCGTGATATTTTTCTCACTCCTTCTAGTGAATGTAATGTAACACACACCCATGCAATGCGCACCACCCCGTGATGTTTTTCTCACTCCTACTAGTGAATGTAATGTAACACACACCTATGCAATGCGCAGCACCCCGTGATGTTTTTCTCACTCCTACTAGTGAATGTAATGTAACACACACCCATACAATGCGCACCACCCCGTGATGTTTTTCTCACTCCTACTAGTGAATGTAATGTAACACACACCCATACAATGCGCACCACCCCGTGATGCTTTTCTCACTCCTACTAGTGAATGTAATGTAACACACACCCATACAATGCGCACCACCCCGTGATGTTTTTCTCACTCCTACTAGTGAATGTAATGTAACACACACCCATACAATGCGCACCACCCCGTGATGTTTTTCTCACTCCTTCTGGTGAATGTAATGTAACACAAACCCATAAATGCGCACCACCCCGTGATGTTTTTCTCACTCCTACTAGTGAATGTAATGTAACACACACCCATACAATGCGCACCACCCCGTGATGTTTTTCTCACTCCTACTAGTGAATGTAATGTAACACACACCCTTGCAATGCGCACCACCCCTTGATGTTTTTCTCACTCCTACTAGTGAATATAATGTAACACACACCCATGCAACGCGCACCACCCCGTGATGTTTTTCTCACTCCTACTAGTGAATGTAATGTAACACACACCCATACAATGCGCACCACACCGTGATTTTTTTCTCACTCCTACTAGTGAATGTAACGTAAGACACACCCATACAATGCGCACCACCCCGCGATGTTTTTCAGAAACCTATCCTACATTGCAACTGCATGTTCCCTGACCTCCCCATGCTGACCACCCCATGGTGCTTTTCTCCATCCTACATTGCCACTCACTGCCTATACTAATTCAGAGCCTCCGATTCACACCACCCCGTGATGTTTTTCTCACTCCTAGTAGTGAATGTAATGTAACACACACCCATGCAATGCGCACCACCCCGTGATGTTTTTCTCACTCCTACTAGTGAATGTAATGTAACAACACCCATAAAATGCGCACCACCCCGTGATGTTTTTCTCACTCCTTCTAGTGAATGTAATGTAACACACACCCATACAATGCGCACCACCCCGTGATGTTTTTCTCACTCCTACTAGTGAATGTAATGTAACACACACCCATACATTGCGCACCACCCCGTGATATTTTTCTCACTCCTACTAGGGAATGTAATGTAACACACACCCATACAATGCTCACCACCCCGTGATGTTTTTCTCACTCCTACTAGTGAATGTAATGTAACACACACCCATACAATGCACACCACCCCGTGATGCTTTTCTCACTCCTACTAGTGAATGTAATATAACACAAACCCATGCAAAGCGCACCACCCCATGATGTTTTTCTCACTCCTACTAGTGAATATAATGTAACACACACCCATGCAATGCGCACCACCCCGTGATGTTTTTCTCACTCCTACTAGTGAATGTAATGTAACACACACCCATGCAATGCGCACCACCCCGTGATGATTTTCTCATTCCTACTAGTGAATGTAATGTAACACACACCCATGCAATGCGCACCACCCAGTGATGTTTTTCTCACTCCTACTAGTGAATGTAATGTAACACACACACATGCAATGCGCACCACCCCGTGATGTTTTTCTCACTCCTACTAGTGAATGTAATGTAACACACACCCATGCAATGCGCACCACCCCATGATGTTTTTCTCACTCCTACTAGTGAATGTAATGTAACAAACACCCATGCAATGTGCACCACCCCGTGATGTTTTTCTCACTCCTACTACTGAATGTAATGTAACACACACCCATGCAATGCGCACCACCCCGTGATGATTTTCTCACTCCTACTAGTGAATGTTATGTAACACACACCCATGCAATGCGCACCACCCCGTGATGTTGTTCTCACTCCTACTAGTGAATGTAATGTAACACACACCCATGCAATGCGCACCACCCCATGATGTTTTTCTCACTCCTTCTAGTGAATGAAATGTAACACACACCCATGCAATGCGCACCACCCCGTGATGTTTTTCTCACTCCTACTAGTGAATGTAATGTAACACACACCTATGCAATGCGCAGCACCCCGTGATATTTTTCTCACTCCTACTAGTGAATGTAATGTAACACACACCCATACAATGCGCACCACCCCGTGATGTTTTTCTCACTCCTACTAGTGAATGTAATGTAACACACACCCATACAATGCGCACCTCCCCGTGATGCTTTTCTCACTCCTACTAGTGAATGTAATGTAACACACACCCATACAATGCGCACCACCCCGTGATGTTTTTCTCACTCCTACTAGTGAATGTAATGTAACACACACCCATACGATGCGCACCACCCCGTGATGTTTTTCTCACTCCTTCTAGTGAATGTAATGTAACACAAACCCATAAATGCGCACCACCCCGTGATGTTTTTCTCACTCCTACTAGTGAATGTAATGTAACACACACCCATACAATGCGCACCACCCCGTGATGTTTTTCTCACTCCTACTAGTGAATGTAATGTAACACACACCCTTGCAATGCGCACCACCGCTTGATGTTTTTCTCACTCCTACTAGTGAATGTAATGTAACACACACCCATACAATGCGCACCACCCCGTGATGATTTTCTCACTCCTACTAGTGAATCTAATGTAACACACACCCATACAATGCGCACCAACCCGTGATGTTTTTCTCACTCCTACTAGTGAATGTAATGTAACACACACCCATACAATGCGAACCACCCCGTGATGTTTTTCTCACTCCTACTAGTGAATGTAATGTAACACACACCCATACAATGCGCACCACCCCGTGATGTTTTTCTCACTCCTACTAGTGAATGTAATGTAACACACACCAATACAATGGTCACCACCCCGTGATGTTTTTCTCACTCCTACTAGTGAATCTAATGTAACACACACCCATACAATGCGCACCAACCCGTGATGTTTTTCTCACTCCTACTAGTGAATCTAATGTAACACACACCCATACAATGCGCACCACACCGCGATGTTTTTCAGAAACCTATCCTACATTGCCACTGCATGTTCCCTTACCTCCCCATGCTGACCACCCCGCGGTGCTCTTCTCCATCCTACATTGCCACTGACTGCCTATCCTAATTCAGACCCTTCGATTCACACCACACCGTGATGTTTTTCTCACTCCTACTAGTGAATGTAATGTGACACACACCCATAAAATGCGCACCACCCCGTGATGTTTCTCTCACACCTACTAGTGAATGTAATGTAACACACACACATGCAATGCGCACCACCCCGTGTTGTTTTTCTCACTCCTACTAGTGAATGTAATATAACACACACCCATGCAATGCGCACCACCCCGTGATGTTTTTCTCACTCCTACTAGTGAATGTAATGTAACACACACCCATTCAATACCACCACCCCGTGATGTTTTTCTCACTCCTACTAGTGAATCTAATGTAACACACACCCATACAATGTGCACCACCCCGTGATGTTTTTCTCACTCCTACTAGTGAATCTAACGTAACACACAACCATACAATGCGCACCACCCCGCGATGTTTTTCAGAAACCTATCCTACATTGCCACTGCATGTTCCCTGACCTCCCCATGCTGACCACCCCATGGTGCTTTTCTCCATCCTACATTGCCACTCACTGCCTATCCTAATTCAGAGCCTCCGATTCACACCACCCCGTGATGTTTTTCTCACTCCTAGTAGTGAATGTAATGTAACACACACCCATGCAATGCGCACCACCCCGTGATGTTTTTCTCACTCCTACTAGTGAATGTAATGTAACACACACCCATGCAATGCGCACCACCCCGTGATGTTTTTCTCACTCCTTCTAGTGAATGTAATGTAACACACACCCATACAATGCGCACCACCCCGTGATGTTTTTCTCACTCCTACTAGTGAATGTAATGTAACACACACCCATACATTGCGCACCACCCCGTGATATTTTTCTCACTCCTACTAGGGAATGTAATGTAACACACACCCATACAATGCTCACCACCCCGTGATGTTTTTCTCACTCCTACTAGTGAATGTAATGTAACACACACCCATACAATGCACACCACCCCGTGAGGTTTTTCTCACTCCTACTAGTGAATGTAATATAACACAAACCCATGCAATGCGCACCACCCCATGATGTTTTTCTCACTCCTACTAGTGAATATAATGTAACACACACCCATGCAATGCGCACCACCCCGTGATGTTTTTCTCACTCCTACTAGTGAATGTAATGTAACACACACCCATGCAATGCGCACCACCCCGTTATGATTTTCTCACTCCTACTAGTGAATGTAATGTAACACACACCCATGCAATGCGCACCACCCCGTGATGTTTTTCTCACTCCTACTAGTGAATGTAATGTAACACACACACATGCAATGCGCACCACCCCGTGATGTTCTTCTCACTCCTACTAGTGAATGTAATGTAACACACACCCATGCAATGCGCACCACCCCATGATGTTTTTCTCACTCCTACTAGTGAATATAATGTAACAAACACCCATGCAATGTGCACCACCCCGTGATGTTTTTCTCACTCCTACTAGTGAATGTAATGTAACACACACCCATGCAATGCGTACCACCCCGTGATGATTTTCTCACTCCTACTAGTGAATGTAATGTAACACACACCCATGCAATGCGCACCACCCCGTGATGTTTTTCTCACTCCTACTAGTGAATGTAATGTAACACACACCCATGCAATGCGCACCACCCCGTGATGTTTTTCTCACTCCTTCTAGTGAATGTAATGTAACACACACCCATGCAATGCGCACCACCCCGTGATGTTTTTCTCACTCCTACTAGTGAATGTAATGTAACACACACCTATGCAATGCGCAGCACCCCGTGATGTTTTTCTCACTCCTACTAGTGAATGTAATGTAACACACACCCATACAATGCGCACCACCCCGTGATGTTTTTCTCACTCCTACTAGTGAATGTAATGTAACACACACCCATACAATGCGCACCACCCCGTGATGCTTTTCTCACTCCTACTAGTGAATGTAATGTAACACACACCCATACAATGCGCACCACCCCGTGATGTTTTTCTCACTCCTACTAGTGAATGTAATGTAACACACACCCATACAATGCGCACCACCCCGTGATGTTTTTCTCACTCCTTCTGGTGAATGTAATGTAACACAAACCCATAAATGCGCACCACCCCGTGATGTTTTTCTCACTCCTACTAGTGAATGTAATGTAACACACACCCATACAATGCGCACCACCCCGTGATGTTTTTCTCACTCCTACTAGTGAATGTAATGTAACACACACCCTTGCAATGCGCACCACCCCTTGATGTTTTTCTCACTCCTACTAGTGAATATAATGTAACACACACCCATGCAACGCGCACCACCCCGTGATGTTTTTCTCACTCCTACTAGTGAATGTAATGTAACACACACCCATGCAATGCGCACCACCCCGTGATGATTTTCTCACTCCTACTAGTGAATGTAATGTAACACACACCCATGCAATGCGCACCACCCCGTGATGTTTTTCTCACTCCTACTAGTGAATGTAATGTAACGCACACCCATAAAATGCGCACCACCCCGTGATGTTTTTCTCACTCCTTCTAGTGAATGTAATGTAACACACACCCATACAATGCGCACCACCCCGTGATGTTTTTCTCACTCCTACTAGGGATTGTAATGTAACACACACCCATACAATGCTCACTACCCCGTGATGTTTTTCTCACTCCTACTAGTGAATGTAATGTAACACACACCCATATAATGCGCACCACCCCGTGATGTTTTTCTCACTCCTACTAGTGAATGTAATATAACACACACCCATACAATGAGCACCACCCCGTGATGTTTTTCTCACTCCTAGTAGTGAATTTAATGTAACACACACCCATGCAATGCGCATCACCCCGTGATGTTTTTCTCACTCCTACTAGTGAATGTAATGTAACACACACCCATGCAATGCACACCACCCCGTGATGTTTTTCTCACTCCTACTAGTGAATGTAATGTAACACACACCCATACATTGCGCACCACCCCGTGATGTTTTTCTCCCTCCTACTAGTGAATGTAATGTAACACACACCCATACAATGCGCACCACCCCGTGATTTTTTTCTCACTCCTACTAGTGAATGTAACGTAAGACACACCCATACAATGCGCACCACCCCGCGATGTTTTTCAGAAACCTATCCTACATTGCAACTGCATGTTCCCTGACCTCCCCATGCTGACCACCCCATGGTGCTTTTCTCCATCCTACATTGCCACTCACTGCCTATCCTAATTCAGAGCCTCCGATTCACACCACCCCGTGATGTTTTTCTCACTCCTAGTAGTGAATGTAATGTAACACACACCCATGCAATGCGCACCACCCCGTGATGTTTTTCTCACTCCTACTAGTGAATGTAATGTAACACACACCCATAAAATGTGCACCACCCCGTGATGTTTTTCTCACTCCTTCTAGTGAATGTAATGTAACACACACCCATACAATGCGCACCACCCCGTGATGTTTTTCTCACTCCTACTAGTGAATGTAATGTAACACACACCCATACATTGCGCACCACCCCGTGATATTTTTCTCACTCCTACTAGGGAATGTAATGTAACACACACCCATACAATGCTCACCACCCCGTGATGTTTTTCTCACTCCTACTAGTGAATGTAATGTAACACACACCCATACAATGCACACCACCCCGTGATGTTTTTCTCACTCCTACTAGTGAATGTAATATAACACAAACCCATGCAATGCGCACCACCCCATGATGTTTTTCTCACTCCTACTAGTGAATATAATGTAACACACACCCATGCAATGCGCACCACCCCGTGATGTTTTTCTCACTCCTACTAGTGAATGTAATGTAACACACACCCATGCAATGCGCACCACCCCGTGATGATTTTCTCACTCCTACTAGTGAATGTAATGTAACACACACCCATGCAATGCGCACCACCCAGTGATGTTTTTCTCACTCCTACTAGTGAATGTAATGTAACACACACACATGCAATGCGCACCACCCCGTGATGTTTTTCTCACTCCTACTAGTGAATGTAATGTAACACACACCTATGCAATGCGCAGCACCCCGTGATATTTTTCTCACTCCTACTAGTGAATGTAATGTAACACACACCCATATAATGCGCACCACCCCGTGATGTTTTTCTCACTCCTACTAGTGAATGTAATGTAACACACACCCATACAATGCGCACCTCCCCGTGATGCTTTTCTCACTCCTACTAGTGAATGTAATGTAACACACACCCATACAATGCGCACCACCCCGTGATGTTTTTCTCACTCCTACTAGTGAATGTAATGTAACACACACCCATACGATGCGCACCACCCCGTGATGTTTTTCTCACTCCTTCTAGTGAATGTAATGTAACACAAACCCATAAATGCGCACCACCCCGTGATGTTTTTCTCACTCCTACTAGTGAATGTAATGTAACACACACCCATACAATGCGCACCACCCCGTGATGTTTTTCTCACTCCTACTAGTGAATGTAATGTAACACACACCCTTGCAATGCGCACCACCGCTTGATGTTTTTCTCACTCCTACTAGTGAATGTAATGTAACACACACCCATACAATGCGCACCACCCCGTGATGATTTTCTCACTCCTACTAGTGAATCTAATGTAACACACACCCATACAATGCGCACCACCCCGTGATGTTTTTCTCACTCCTACTAGTGAATGTAATGTAACACACACCCATACAATGCGAACCACCCCGTGATGTTTTTCTCACTCCTACTAGTGAATGTAATGTAACACACACCCATACAATGCGCACCACCCCGTGATGTTTTTCTCACTCCTACTAGTGAATGTAATGTAACACACACCAATACAATGGTCACCACCCCGTGATGTTTTTCTCACTCCTACTAGTGAATCTAATGTAACACACACCCATACAATGCGCACCACCCCGTGATGTTTTTCTCACTCCTACTAGTGAATCTAATGTAACACACACCCATACAATGCGCACCACCCCGCGATGTTTTTCAGAAACCTATCCTACATTGCCACTGCATGTTCCCTTACCTCCCCATGCTGACCACCCCGCGGTGCTCTTCTCCATCCTACATTGCCACTGACTGCCTATCCTAATTCAGACCCTTCGATTCACACCACCCCGTGATGTTTTTCTCACTCCTACTAGTGAATGTAATGTGACACACACCCATAAAATGCGCACCACCCCGTGATGTTTCTCTCACTCCTACTAGTGAATGTAATGTAACACACACCCATACAATGCGCACCACCCCGTGATGTTTTTCTCACTCCTACTAGTGAATGTAATGTAACACACACACATGCAATGCGCACCACCCCGTGTTGTTTTTCTCACTCCTACTAGTGAATGTAATATAACACACACCCATGCAATGCGCACCACCCCGTGATGTTTTTCTCACTCCTACTAGTGAATGTAATGTAACACACACCCATTCAATACCACCACCCCGTGATGTTTTTCTCACTCCTACTAGTGAATCTAATGTAACACACACCCATACAATGTGCACCACCCCGTGATGTTTTTCTCACTCCTACTAGTGAATCTAACGTAACACACAACCATACAATGCGCACCACCCCGCGATGTTTTTCAGAAACCTCTCCTACATTGCCACTGCATGTTCCCTGACCTCCCCATGCTGACCACCCCATGGTGCTTTTCTCCATCCTACATTGCCACTCACTGCCTATCCTAATTCAGAGCCTCCGATTCACACCACCCCGTGATGTTTTTCTCACTCCTAGTAGTGAATGTAATGTAACACACACCCATGCAATGCGCACCACCCCGTGATGTTTTTCTCACTCCTACTAGTGTATGTAATGTAACACACACCCATGCAATGCGCACCACCCCGTGATGTTTTTCTCACTCCTTCTAGTGAATGTAATGTAACACACACCCATGCAATGCGCACCACCCCGTGATGTTTTTCTCACTCCTTCTAGTGAATGTAATGTAACACACACCCATGCAATGCGCACCACCCCGTGATGTTTTTCTCACTCCTACTAGTGAATGTAATGTAACACACACCTATGCAATGCGCAGCACCCCGTGATGTTTTTCTCACTCCTACTAGTGAATGTAATGTAACACACACCCATACAATGCGCACCACCCCGTGATGTTTTTCTCACTCCTACTAGTGAATGTAATGTAACACACACCCATACAATGCGCACCACCCCGTGATGCTTTTCTCACTCCTACTAGTGAATGTAATGTAACACACACCCATACAATGCGCACCACCCCGTGATGTTTTTCTCACTCCTACTAGTGAATGTAATGTAACACACACCCATACAATGCGCACCACCCCGTGATGTTTTTCTCACTCCTTCTGGTGAATGTAATGTAACACAAACCCATAAATGCGCACCACCCCGTGATGTTTTTCTCACTCCTACTAGTGAATGTAATGTAACACACACCCATACAATGCGCACCACCCCGTGATGTTTTTCTCACTCCTACTAGTGAATGTAATGTAACACACACCCTTGCAATGCGCACCACCCCTTGATGTTTTTCTCACTCCTACTAGTGAATATAATGTAACACACACCCATGCAACGCGCACCACCCCGTGATGTTTTTCTCACTCCTACTAGTGAATGTAATGTAACACACACCCATGCAATGCGCACCACCCCGTGATGATTTTCTCACTCCTACTAGTGAATGTAATGTAACACACACCCATGCAATGCGCACCACCCCGTGATGTTTTTCTCACTCCTACTAGTGAATGTAATGTAACGCACACCCATAAAATGCGCACCACCCCGTGATGTTTTTCTCACTCCTTCTAGTGAATGTAATGTAACACACACCCATACAATGCGCACCACCCCGTGATGTTTTTCTCACTCCTACTAGGGATTGTAATGTAACACACACCCATACAATGCTCACTACCCCGTGATGTTTTTCTCACTCCTACTAGTGAATGTAATGTAACACACACCCATATAATGCGCACCACCCCGTGATGTTTTTCTCACTCCTACTAGTGAATGTAATATAACACACACCCATACAATGAGCACCACCCCGTGATGTTTTTCTCACTCCTAGTAGTGAATTTAATGTAACACACACCCATGCAATGCGCATCACCCCGTGATGTTTTTCTCACTCCTACTAGTGAATGTAATGTAACACACACCCATGCAATGCACACCACCCCGTGATGTTTTTCTCACTCCTACTAGTGAATGTAATGTAACACACACCCATACATTGCGCACCACCCCGTGATGTTTTTCTCCCTCCTACTAGTGAATGTAATGTAACACACACCCATACAATGCGCACCACCCCGTGATTTTTTTCTCACTCCTACTAGTGAATGTAACGTAAGACACACCCATACAATGCGCACCACCCCGCGATGTTTTTCAGAAACCTATCCTACATTGCAACTGCATGTTCCCTGACCTCCCCATGCTGACCACCCCATGGTGCTTTTCTCCATCCTACATTGCCACTCACTGCCTATCCTAATTCAGAGCCTCCGATTCACACCACCCCGTGATGTTTTTCTCACTCCTAGTAGTGAATGTAATGTAACACACACCCATGCAATGCGCACCACCCCGTGATGTTTTTCTCACTCCTACTAGTGAATGTAATGTAACACACACCCATAAAATGTGCACCACCCCGTGATGTTTTTCTCACTCCTTCTAGTGAATGTAATGTAACACACACCCATACAATGCGCACCACCCCGTGATGTTTTTCTCACTCCTACTAGTGAATGTAATGTAACACACACCCATACATTGCGCACCACCCCGTGATATTTTTCTCACTCCTACTAGGGAATGTAATGTAACACACACCCATACAATGCTCACCACCCCGTGATGTTTTTCTCACTCCTACTAGTGAATGTAATGTAACACACACCCATACAATGCACACCACCCCGTGATGTTTTTCTCACTCCTACTAGTGAATGTAATATAACACAAACCCATGCAATGCGCACCACCCCATGATGTTTTTCTCACTCCTACTAGTGAATATAATGTAACACACACCCATGCAATGCGCACCACCCCGTGATGTTTTTCTCACTCCTACTAGTGAATGTAATGTAACACACACCCATGCAATGCGCACCACCCCGTGATGATTTTCTCACTCCTACTAGTGAATCTAATGTAACACACACCCATACAATGCGCACCACCCCGTGATGTTTTTCTCACTCCTACTAGTGAATGTAATGTAACACACACCCATACAATGCGAACCACCCCGTGATGTTTTTCTCACTCCTACTAGTGAATGTAATGTAACACACACCCATACAATGCGCACCACCCCGTGATGTTTTTCTCACTCCTACTAGTGAATGTAATGTAACACACACCAATACAATGGTCACCACCCCGTGATGTTTTTCTCACTCCTACTAGTGAATCTAATGTAACACACACCCATACAATGCGCACCACCCCGTGATGTTTTTCTCACTCCTACTAGTGAATCTAATGTAACACACACCCATACAATGCGCACCACCCCGCGATGTTTTTCAGAAACCTATCCTACATTGCCACTGCATGTTCCCTTACCTCCCCATGCTGACCACCCCGCGGTGCTCTTCTCCATCCTACATTGCCACTGACTGCCTATCCTAATTCAGACCCTTCGATTCACACCACCCCGTGATGTTTTTCTCACTCCTACTAGTGAATGTAATGTGACACACACCCATAAAATGCGCACCACCCCGTGATGTTTCTCTCACTCCTACTAGTGAATGTAATGTAACACACACCCATACAATGCGCACCACCCCGTGATGTTTTTCTCACTCCTACTAGTGAATGTAATGTAACACACACACATGCAATGCGCACCACCCCGTGTTGTTTTTCTCACTCCTACTAGTGAATGTAATATAACACACACCCATGCAATGCGCACCACCCCGTGATGTTTTTCTCACTCCTACTAGTGAACGTAATGTAACACACACCCATTCAATACCACCACCCCGTGATGTTTTTCTCACTCCTACTAGTGAATCTAATGTAACACACACCCATACAATGTGCACCACCCCGTGATGTTTTTCTCACTCCTACTAGTGAATCTAACGTAACACACAACCATACAATGCGCACCACCCCGCGATGTTTTTCAGAAACCTCTCCTACATTGCCACTGCATGTTCCCTGACCTCCCCATGCTGACCACCCCATGGTGCTTTTCTCCATCCTACATTGCCACTCACTGCCTATCCTAATTCAGAGCCTCCGATTCACACCACCCCGTGATGTTTTTCTCACTCCTAGTAGTGAATGTAATGTAACACACACCCATGCAATGCGCACCACCCCGTGATGTTTTTCTCACTCCTACTAGTGTATGTAATGTAACACACACCCATGCAATGCGCACCACCCCGTGATGTTTTTCTCACTCCTTCTAGTGAATGTAATGTAACACACACCCATGCAATGCGCACCACCCCGTGATGTTTTTCTCACTCCTTCTAGTGAATGTAATGTAACACACACCCATGCAATGCGCACCACCCCGTGATGTTTTTCTCACTCCTACTAGTGAATGTAATGTAACACACACCTATGCAATGCGCAGCACCCCGTGATGTTTTTCTCACTCCTACTAGTGAATGTAATGTAACACACACCCATACAATGCGCACCACCCCGTGATGTTTTTCTCACTCCTACTAGTGAATGTAATGTAACACACACCCATACAATGCGCACCACCCCGTGATGCTTTTCTCACTCCTACTAGTGAATGTAATGTAACACACACCCATACAATGCGCACCACCCCGTGATGTTTTTCTCACTCCTACTAGTGAATGTAATGTAACACACACCCATACAATGCGCACCACCCCGTGATGTTTTTCTCACTCCTTCTGGTGAATGTAATGTAACACAAACCCATAAATGCGCACCACCCCGTGATGTTTTTCTCACTCCTACTAGTGAATGTAATGTAACACACACCCATACAATGCGCACCACCCCGTGATGTTTTTCTCACTCCTACTAGTGAATGTAATGTAACACACACCCTTGCAATGCGCACCACCCCTTGATGTTTTTCTCACTCCTACTAGTGAATATAATGTAACACACACCCATGCAACGCGCACCACCCCGTGATGTTTTTCTCACTCCTACTAGTGAATGTAATGTAACACACACCCATGCAATGCGCACCACCCCGTGATGATTTTCTCACTCCTACTAGTGAATGTAATGTAACACACACCCATGCAATGCGCACCACCCCGTGATGTTTTTCTCACTCCTACTAGTGAATGTAATGTAACGCACACCCATAAAATGCGCACCACCCCGTGATGTTTTTCTCACTCCTTCTAGTGAATGTAATGTAACACACACCCATACAATGCGCACCACCCCGTGATGTTTTTCTCACTCCTACTAGGGATTGTAATGTAACACACACCCATACAATGCTCACTACCCCGTGATGTTTTTCTCACTCCTACTAGTGAATGTAATGTAACACACACCCATATAATGCGCACCACCCCGTGATGTTTTTCTCACTCCTACTAGTGAATGTAATATAACACACACCCATACAATGAGCACCACCCCGTGATGTTTTTCTCACTCCTAGTAGTGAATTTAATGTAACACACACCCATGCAATGCGCATCACCCCGTGATGTTTTTCTCACTCCTACTAGTGAATGTAATGTAACACACACCCATGCAATGCACACCACCCCGTGATGTTTTTCTCACTCCTACTAGTGAATGTAATGTAACACACACCCATACATTGCGCACCACCCCGTGATGTTTTTCTCCCTCCTACTAGTGAATGTAATGTAACACACACCCATACAATGCGCACCACCCCGTGATTTTTTTCTCACTCCTACTAGTGAATGTAACGTAAGACACACCCATACAATGCGCACCACCCCGCGATGTTTTTCAGAAACCTATCCTACATTGCAACTGCATGTTCCCTGACCTCCCCATGCTGACCACCCCATGGTGCTTTTCTCCATCCTACATTGCCACTCACTGCCTATCCTAATTCAGAGCCTCCGATTCACACCACCCCGTGATGTTTTTCTCACTCCTAGTAGTGAATGTAATGTAACACACACCCATGCAATGCGCACCACCCCGTGATGTTTTTCTCACTCCTACTAGTGAATGTAATGTAACACACACCCATAAAATGTGCACCACCCCGTGATGTTTTTCTCACTCCTTCTAGTGAATGTAATGTAACACACACCCATACAATGCGCACCACCCCGTGATGTTTTTCTCACTCCTACTAGTGAATGTAATGTAACACACACCCATACATTGCGCACCACCCCGTGATATTTTTCTCACTCCTACTAGGGAATGTAATGTAACACACACCCATACAATGCTCACCACCCCGTGATGTTTTTCTCACTCCTACTAGTGAATGTAATGTAACACACACCCATACAATGCACACCACCCCGTGATGTTTTTCTCACTCCTACTAGTGAATGTAATATAACACAAACCCATGCAATGCGCACCACCCCATGATGTTTTTCTCACTCCTACTAGTGAATATAATGTAACACACACCCATGCAATGCGCACCACCCCGTGATGTTTTTCTCACTCCTACTAGTGAATGTAATGTAACACACACCCATGCAATGCGCACCACCCCGTGATGATTTTCTCACTCCTACTAGTGAATGTAATGTAACACACACCCATGCAATGCGCACCACCCAGTGATGTTTTTCTCACTCCTACTAGTGAATGTAATGTAACACACACACATGCAATGCGCACCACCCCGTGATGTTTTTCTCACTCCTACTAGTGAATGTAATGTAACACACACCTATGCAATGCGCAGCACCCCGTGATATTTTTCTCACTCCTACTAGTGAATGTAATGTAACACACACCCATATAATGCGCACCACCCCGTGATGTTTTTCTCACTCCTACTAGTGAATGTAATGTAACACACACCCATACAATGCGCACCTCCCCGTGATGCTTTTCTCACTCCTACTAGTGAATGTAATGTAACACACACCCATACAATGCGCACCACCCCGTGATGTTTTTCTCACTCCTACTAGTGAATGTAATGTAACACACACCCATAAGATGCGCACCACCTCGTGATGTTTTTCTCACTCCTTCTAGTGAATGTAATGTAACACAAACCCATAAATGCGCACCACCCCGTGATGTTTTTCTCACTCCTACTAGTGAATGTAATGTAACACACACCCATACAATGCGCACCACCCCGTGATGTTTTTCTCACTCCTACTAGTGAATGTAATGTAACACACACCCTTGCAATGCGCACCACCGCTTGATGTTTTTCTCACTCCTACTAGTGAATGTAATGTAACACACACCCATACAATGCGCACCACCCCGTGATGATTTTCTCACTCCTACTAGTGAATCTAATGTAACACACACCCATACAATGCGCACCACCCCGTGATGTTTTTCTCACTCCTACTAGTGAATGTAATGTAACACACACCCATACAATGCGAACCACCCCGTGATGTTTTTCTCACTCCTACTAGTGAATGTAATGTAACACACACCCATACAATGCGCACCACCCCGTGATGTTTTTCTCACTCCTACTAGTGAATGTAATGTAACACACACCAATACAATGGTCACCACCCCGTGATGTTTTTCTCACTCCTACTAGTGAATCTAATGTAACACACACCCATACAATGCGCACCACCCCGTGATGTTTTTCTCACTCCTACTAGTGAATCTAATGTAACACACACCCATACAATGCGCACCACCCCGCGATGTTTTTCAGAAACCTATCCTACATTGCCACTGCATGTTCCCTTACCTCCCCATGCTGACCACCCCGCGGTGCTCTTCTCCATCCTACATTGCCACTGACTGCCTATCCTAATTCAGACCCTTCGATTCACACCACCCCGTGATGTTTTTCTCACTCCTACTAGTGAATGTAATGTGACACACACCCATAAAATGCGCACCACCCCGTGATGTTTCTCTCACTCCTACTAGTGAATGTAATGTAACACACACCCATACAATGCGCACCACCCCGTGATGTTTTTCTCACTCCTACTAGTGAATGTAATGTAACACACACACATGCAATGCGCACCACCCCGTGTTGTTTTTCTCACTCCTACTAGTGAATGTAATATAACACACACCCATGCAATGCGCACCACCCCGTGATGTTTTTCTCACTCCTACTAGTGAATGTAATGTAACACACACCCATTCAATACCACCACCCCGTGATGTTTTTCTCACTCCTACTAGTGAATCTAATGTAACACACACCCATACAATGTGCACCACCCCGTGATGTTTTTCTCACTCCTACTAGTGAATCTAACGTAACACACAACCATACAATGCGCACCACCCCGCGATGTTTTTCAGAAACCTCTCCTACATTGCCACTGCATGTTCCCTGACCTCCCCATGCTGACCACCCCATGGTGCTTTTCTCCATCCTACATTGCCACTCACTGCCTATCCTAATTCAGAGCCTCCGATTCACACCACCCCGTGATGTTTTTCTCACTCCTAGTAGTGAATGTAATGTAACACACACCCATGCAATGCGCACCACCCCGTGATGTTTTTCTCACTCCTACTAGTGTATGTAATGTAACACACACCCATGCAATGCGCACCACCCCGTGATGTTTTTCTCACTCCTTCTAGTGAATGTAATGTAACACACACCCATAAAATGCGCACCACCCCGTGATGTTTTTCTCACTCCTACTAGTGAATGTAATGTAACACACACCCATACATTGCGCACCACCCCGTGATATTTTTCTCACTCCTACTAGGGAATGTAATGTAACACACACCCATACAATGCTCACCACCCCGTGATGTTTTTCTCACTCGTACTAGTGAATGCAATGTAACACACACCCATACAATGCACACCACCCCGTGAGGTTTTTCTCACTCCTACTAGTGAATGTAATATAACACAAACCCATGCAATGCGCACCACCCCATGATGTTTTTCTCACTCCTACTAGAGAATATAATGTAACACACACCCATGCAATGCGCACCACCCCGTGATGTTTTTCTCACTCCTACTAGTGAATGTAATGTAACACACACCCATGCAATGCGCACCACCCCGTTATGATTTTCTCACTCCTACTAGTGAATGTAATGTAACACACACCCATGCAATGCGCACCACCCCGTGATGTTTTTCTCACTCCTACTAGTGAATGTAATGTAACACACACACATGCAATGCGCACCACCCCGTGATGTTTTTCTCACTCCTACTAGTGAATGTAATGTAACACACACCCATGCAATGCGCACCACCCCATGATGTTTTTCTCACTCCTATTAGTGAATATAATGTAACAAACACCCATGCAATGTGCACCACCCCGTGATGTTTTTCTCACTCCTACTAGTGAATGTAATGTAACACACACCCATGCAATGCGTACCAGCCCGTGATGATTTTCTCACTCCTACTAGTGAATGTAATGTAACACACACCCATGCAATGCGCACCACCCCGTGATGTTTTTCTCACTCCTACTAGTGAATGTAATGTAACACACACCCATGCAATGCGCACCACCCCGTGATGTTTTTCTCACTCCTTCTAGTGAATGTAATGTAACACACACCCATGCAATGCGCACCACCCCGTGATGTTTTTCTCACTCCTACTAGTGAATGTAATGTAACACACACCTATGCAATGCGCAGCACCCCGTGATGTTTTTCTCACTCCTACTAGTGAATGTAATGTAACACACACCCATACAATGCGCACCACCCCGTGATGTTTTTCTCACTCCTACTAGTGAATGTAATGTAACACACACCCATACAATGCGCACCACCCCGTGATGCTTTTCTCACTCCTACTAGTGAATGTAATGTAACACACACCCATACAATGCGCACCACCCCGTGATGTTTTTCTCACTCCTACTAGTGAATGTAATGTAACACACACCCATACAATGCGCACCACCCCGTGATGTTTTTCTCACTCCTTCTAGTGAATGTAATGTAACACAAACCCATAAATGCGCACCACCCCGTGATGTTTTTCTCACTCCTACTAGTGAATGTAATGTAACACACACCCAAACAATGCGCACCACCCCGTGATGTTTTTCTCACTCCTACTAGTGAATGTAATGTAACACACACCCTTGCAATGCGCACCACCCCTTGATGTTTTTCTCACTCCTACTAGTGAATGTAATGTAACACACACCCATACAATGCGCACCACCCCGTGATGATTTTCTCACTCCTACTAGTGAATCTAATGTAACACACACCCATACAATGCACACCACCCCGTGATGTTTTTCTCACTCCTACTAGTGAATGTAATGTAACACACACCAATACAATGGTCACCACCCCGTGATGTTTTTCTCACTCCTACTAGTGAATCTAATGTAACACACACCCATACAATGCGCACCACCCCGTGATGTTTTTCTCACTCCTACTAGTGAATGTAATGTAACACACACCAATACAATGGTCACCACCCCGTGATGTTTTTCTCACTCCTACTAGTGAATCTAATGTAACACACACCCATACAATGCGCACCACCCCGTGATGTTTTTCTCACTCCTACTAGTGAATCTAATGTAACACACACCCATACAATGCGCACCACCCCGCGATGTTTTTCAGAAACCTATCCTACATTGCCACTGCATGTTCCCTGACCTCCCCATGCTGACCACCCCGCGGTGCTCTTCTCCATCCTACATTGCCACTGACTGCCTATCCTAATTCAGACCCTTTGATTCACACCACCCCGTGATGTTTTTCTCACTCCTACTAGTGAATGTAATGTGACACACACCCATAAAATGCGCACCACCCCGTGATGTTTCTCTCACACCTACTAGTGAATGTAATGTAACACACACACATGCAATGCGCACCACCCCGTGATGTTTTTCTCACTCCTACTAGTGAATGTAATATAACACACACCCATGCAATGCGCACCACCCCGTGATGTTTTTCTCACTCCTACTAGTGAATGTAATGTAACACACACCCATTCAATACCACCACCCCGTGATGTTTTTCTCACTCCTACTAGTGAATCTAATGTAACACACACCCATACAATGCGCACCACCCCGTGATGTTTTTCTCACTCCTACTAGTGAATCTAATGTAACACACAACCATACAATGCGCACCACCCCGCGATGTTTTTCAGAAACCTATCCTACATTGCCACTGCATGTTCCCTGACCTCCCCATGCTGACCACCCCGCGTTGCTTTTCTCCATCCTACATTGCCACTGACTGCCTATCCTAATTCAGACCCTCCGATTCACACCACCCCGTGATGTTTTTCTCACTCCTACTAGTGAATGTCATGTGACACACACCCATAAAATGCGCACCACCCCGTGATGTTTCTCTCACACCTACTAGTGAATGTAATGTAACACACACCCATGCAATGCGCACCACCCCGTGATGTTTTTCTCACTCCTACTAGTGAATGTAATGTAACACACACCGATACAATGCTCACCACCCCGTGATGTTTTTCTGACTCCTACTAGTGAATGTAATGTAACACACACCCATACAATGCGCACCACCCCGTGATGTTTTTCTCACTCCTACTTGTGAATGTAATGTAACACACACCCATACAATGCGCACCACCCCGTGATGTTTTTCTCACTCCTACTAGTGAATGTAATGTAACACACACCCATACAATGCGCACCACCCCGTGATGTATTTCTCACTCCTACTAGTGAATGTAATGTAACACACACCCATACAATGTGCACCACCCCGTGATGTTTTTCTCAATCCTACTAGTGAATGTAATGTAACACACACCCATACAATGCGCACCAACCCGTGATGTTTTTCTCACTCCTACTAGTGAATCTAATGTAACACACACCCATACAATGTGCACCACCCCGTGATGTTTTTCTCACTCCTACTAGTGAATCAAATGTAAAACACACCCATACAATGCGCACCACCCCGTGATGTTTTTCTCACTCCTACTAGTGAATGTAATGTAACACACACCCATACAATACGCACCACCCCGTGATGTTTTTCTCACTCCTACTAGTGAATGTAATGTAACACACACCCATACAATGGGCACCACACCGTGATGTTTTTCTCACTCCTACTAGTGAATCTAATGTAACACACACCCATACAATGCGCACCACCCCGTGATGTTTTTCTCACTGCTACTAGTGAATGTAATGTAACACACACCCATACAATGCGCACCACCCCGTGATGTTTTTCTCACTCCTACTAGTGAATGTAACGTAACACACACCCATACAATGGGCACCACCCCGTGATGTTTTTCTCACTCCTACTAGTGAATGTAATGTGACACACACCCATACAATGCGCACCACCCCGTGATGTTTCTCTCACACCTACTAGTGAATGTAATGTAACACACACACATACAATGCCCACCACCCCGTGATGTTTTTCTCACTCCTTCTAGTGAATGTAATGTAACACACACCCATAAAATGCGCACCACCCCGTGATGTTTTTCTCACTCCTACTAGTGAATGTAATGTAACACACACCCATACATTGCGCACCACCCCGTGATATTTTTCTCACTCCTACTAGGGAATGTAATGTAACACACACCCATACAATGCTCACCACCCCGTGATGTTTTTCTCACTCGTACTAGTGAATGCAATGTAACACACACCCATACAATGCACACCACCCCGTGAGGTTTTTCTCACTCCTACTAGTGAATGTAATATAACACAAACCCATGCAATGCGCACCACCCCATGATGTTTTTCTCACTCCTACTAGTGAATATAATGTAACACACACCCATGCAATGCGCACCACCCCGTGATGTTTTTCTCACTCCTACTAGTGAATGTAATGTAACACACACCCATGCAATGCGCACCACCCCGTTATGATTTTCTCACTCCTACTAGTGAATGTAATGTAACACACACCCATGCAATGCGCACCACCCCGTGATGTTTTTCTCACTCCTACTAGTGAATGTAATGTAACACACACACATGCAATGCGCACCACCCCGTGATGTTTTTCTCACTCCTACTAGTGAATGTAATGTAACACACACCCATGCAATGCGCACCACCCCATGATGTTTTTCTCACTCCTATTAGTGAATATAATGTAACAAACACCCATGCAATGTGCACCACCCCGTGATGTTTTTCTCACTCCTACTAGTGAATGTAATGTAACACACACCCATGCAATGCGTACCAGCCCGTGATGATTTTCTCACTCCTACTAGTGAATGTAATGTAACACACACCCATGCAATGCGCACCACCCCGTGATGTTTTTCTCACTCCTACTAGTGAATGTAATGTAACACACACCCATGCAATGCGCACCACCCCGTGATGTTTTTCTCACTCCTTCTAGTGAATGTAATGTAACACACACCCATGCAATGCGCACCACCCCGTGATGTTTTTCTCACTCCTACTAGTGAATGTAATGTAACACACACCTATGCAATGCGCAGCACCCCGTGATGTTTTTCTCACTCCTACTAGTGAATGTAATGTAACACACACCCATACAATGCGCACCACCCCGTGATGTTTTTCTCACTCCTACTAGTGAATGTAATGTAACACACACCCATACAATGCGCACCACCCCGTGATGCTTTTCTCACTCCTACTAGTGAATGTAATGTAACACACACCCATACAATGCGCACCACCCCGTGATGTTTTTCTCACTCCTACTAGTGAATGTAATGTAACACACACCCATACAATGCGCACCACCCCGTGATGTTTTTCTCACTCCTTCTAGTGAATGTAATGTAACACAAACCCATAAATGCGCACCACCCCGTGATGTTTTTCTCACTCCTACTAGTGAATGTAATGTAACACACACCCAAACAATGCGCACCACCCCGTGATGTTTTTCTCACTCCTACTAGTGAATGTAATGTAACACACACCCTTGCAATGCGCACCACCCCTTGATGTTTTTCTCACTCCTACTAGTGAATGTAATGTAACACACACCCATACAATGCGCACCACCCCGTGATGATTTTCTCACTCCTACTAGTGAATCTAATGTAACACACACCCATACAATGCACACCACCCCGTGATGTTTTTCTCACTCCTACTAGTGAATGTAATGTAACACACACCAATACAATGGTCACCACCCCGTGATGTTTTTCTCACTCCTACTAGTGAATCTAATGTAACACACACCCATACAATGCGCACCACCCCGTGATGTTTTTCTCACTCCTACTAGTGAATGTAATGTAACACACACCAATACAATGGTCACCACCCCGTGATGTTTTTCTCACTCCTACTAGTGAATCTAATGTAACACACACCCATACAATGCGCACCACCCCGTGATGTTTTTCTCACTCCTACTAGTGAATCTAATGTAACACACACCCATACAATGCGCACCACCCCGCGATGTTTTTCAGAAACCTATCCTACATTGCCACTGCATGTTCCCTGACCTCCCCATGCTGACCACCCCGCGGTGCTCTTCTCCATCCTACATTGCCACTGACTGCCTATCCTAATTCAGACCCTTTGATTCACACCACCCCGTGATGTTTTTCTCACTCCTACTAGTGAATGTAATGTGACACACACCCATAAAATGCGCACCACCCCGTGATGTTTCTCTCACACCTACTAGTGAATGTAATGTAACACACACACATGCAATGCGCACCACCCCGTGATGTTTTTCTCACTCCTACTAGTGAATGTAATATAACACACACCCATGCAATGCGCACCACCCCGTGATGTTTTTCTCACTCCTACTAGTGAATGTAATGTAACACACACCCATTCAATACCACCACCCCGTGATGTTTTTCTCACTCCTACTAGTGAATCTAATGTAACACACACCCATACAATGCGCACCACCCCGTGATGTTTTTCTCACTCCTACTAGTGAATCTAATGTAACACACAACCATACAATGCGCACCACCCCGCGATGTTTTTCAGAAACCTATCCTACATTGCCACTGCATGTTCCCTGACCTCCCCATGCTGACCACCCCGCGTTGCTTTTCTCCATCCTACATTGCCACTGACTGCCTATCCTAATTCAGACCCTCCGATTCACACCACCCCGTGATGTTTTTCTCACTCCTACTAGTGAATGTCATGTGACACACACCCATAAAATGCGCACCACCCCGTGATGTTTCTCTCACACCTACTAGTGAATGTAATGTAACACACACCCATGCAATGCGCACCACCCCGTGATGTTTTTCTCACTCCTACTAGTGAATGTAATGTAACACACACCGATACAATGCTCACCACCCCGTGATGTTTTTCTGACTCCTACTAGTGAATGTAATGTAACACACACCCATACAATGCGCACCACCCCGTGATGTTTTTCTCACTCCTACTTGTGAATGTAATGTAACACACACCCATACAATGCGCACCACCCCGTGATGTTTTTCTCACTCCTACTAGTGAATGTAATGTAACACACACCCATACAATGCGCACCACCCCGTGATGTATTTCTCACTCCTACTAGTGAATGTAATGTAACACACACCCATACAATGTGCACCACCCCGTGATGTTTTTCTCACTCCTACTAGTGAATGTAATGTAACACACACCCATACAATGCGCACCAACCCGTGATGTTTTTCTCACTCCTACTAGTGAATCTAATGTAACACACACCCATACAATGTGCACCACCCCGTGATGTTTTTCTCACTCCTACTAGTGAATCAAATGTAAAACACACCCATACAATGCGCACCACCCCGTGATGTTTTTCTCACTCCTACTAGTGAATGTAATGTAACACACACCCATACAATACGCACCACCCCGTGATGTTTTTCTCACTCCTACTAGTGAATGTAATGTAACACACACCCATACAATGGGCACCACACCGTGATGTTTTTCTCACTCCTACTAGTGAATCTAATGTAACACACACCCATACAATGCGCACCACCCCGTGATGTTTTTCTCACTGCTACTAGTGAATGTAATGTAACACACACCCATACAATGCGCACCACCCCGTGATGTTTTTCTCACTCCTACTAGTGAATGTAACGTAACACACACCCATACAATGGGCACCACCCCGTGATGTTTTTCTCACTCCTACTAGTGAATGTAATGTGACACACACCCATACAATGCGCACCACCCCGTGATGTTTCTCTCACACCTACTAGTGAATGTAATGTAACACACACACATACAATGCCCACCACCCCGTGATGTTTCTCTCACTCTTACTAGTGAATGTAATGTAACACACACCCATACAATGCGCACCACCCCGTGATGTTTTTCTCACTCCTACTAGTGAATGTAATGTAACACACAGCCATAAAATGCGCACCACCCCGTGATGTTTTTCTCACTGCTACTAGTGAATGTAATGTAACACACAGCCATACAATGCGCACCACCCCGTGATGTTTTTCTCACTCCTACTAGTGAATGTAATGTAACACACACCCATAAAATGCGCACCACCCCGTGATGTTTTTCTCACTCCTACTAGTGAATGTAATGTAACACACACCCATACAATGCGCACCACCCCGTGATGTTTTTCTCACTCCTACTAGTGAATGTAATGTAACACACACCCATACAATGCGCACCACCCCGTGATGTTTTTCTCACTCCTACTAGTGAATGTAATGTAACACACACCCATACAATGCGCACCACCCCGTGATGTTTTTCTCACTCCTTCTAGTGAATGTAATGTAACACAAACCCATACAATGCGCACCACCCCGTGATGTTTTTCTCACTCCTACTAGTGAATGTAATGTAACACACACCCATACAATGCGCACCACCCCGTGTTTTTCTCACTCCTACTAGTGAATGTAATGTAACACACACCCTTGCAATGCGCACCACCCCTTGATGTGTTTCTCACTCCTACTAGTGAATGTAATGTAACACACACCCATACAATGCGCACCACACCGTGATGATTTTCTCACTCCTACTAGTGAATCTAATGTAACACACACCCATACAATGCGCACCACCCCGTGATGTTTTTCTCACTCCTACTAGTGAATGTAATGTAACACACACCCATACAATGCGAACCACCCCGTGATGTTTTTCTCACTCCTACTAGTGAATGTAATGTAACACACACCCATGCAATGCGCACCACCCCGTGATGTTTTTCTCACTCCTACTAGTGAATGTAATGTAACACACACCAATAGAGTGGTCACCACCCCGTGATGTTTTTCTCACTCCTACTAGTGAATCTAATGTAACACACACCCATACAATGCGCACCACCCCGTGCGCACCACCCCGTGATGTTTTTCTCATTCCGACTAGTGAATCTAATGTAACACACACCCATACAATGCGCACCACCCCGTGATGTTTTTCTCACTCCTACTAGTGAATGTAATGTAACACACACCCATGCAATGCGCACCACCCCGTGATGTTTTTCTCACTCCTACTAGTGAATGTAATGTAACACACACCCATGCAATGCGCACCACCCCGTGATGTTTTTCTCACTCCTACTAGTGAATGTAATGTAACACACACCCATACAATGCGCACCACCCCGTGATGTTTTTCTCACTCCTACTAGTGAATGTAATGTAACACACACCCATACAATGCGCACCACCCCGTGATGTTTTTCTCACTCCTACTAGTGAATGTAATGTAACACACACCCATACAGTGCGCACCACCCCGTGATGTTTTTCTCACTCCTACTAGTGAATGTAATGTAACACACACCCATACAATGCGCACCACCCCGTGAAGTTTTTCTCACTCCTACTAGTGAATCTAATGTAACACACACCCATACAATGCGCACCACCCCGTGATGTTTTTCTCACTCCTTCTAGTGAATGTAATATAACACACAGCCATACAATGCGCACCACCCCGTGATGTTTTTCTCACTCCTACTAGTGAATGTAATGTAACACAAACCCATACAATGCGCACCACCCCGTGATGTTTTTCTCACTCCTAGTAGTGAATCTAATGTAACACACACCCATACAATGCGCACCACCCCGTGATGTTTTTCTCACTCCTACTAGTGAATGTAATGTAACACACACCCATGCAATGCGCACCACCCCGTGATGTTTTTCTCACTCCTACTAGTAAATGTAATGTAACACAAACCCATACAATGCGCACCACCCCGTGATGTTTTTCTCACTCCTACTAGTGAATGTAATGTAACACACACCCATACAATGCGCACCACCCCGTGATGTTTTTCTCACTCCTACTAGTGAACGTAATGTAACACACACCCATACAATGCGCACCACCCCGTGATGTTTTTCTCACTCCTACTAGTGAATGTAACGTAACACACACCCATACAATGGGCACCACCCCGTGATGTTTTTCTCACTGTTACTAGTGAATGTAATGTAACACACAGCCATACAATGCGCACCACCCCGCGATGTTTTTCTCACTCCTACTAGTGAATGTAATGTAACACACAGCCATAAAATGCGCACCACCCCGTGATGTTTTTCTCACTGCTACTAGTGAATGTAATGTAACACACAGCCATACAATGCGCACCACCCCGCGATGTTTTTCTCACTCCTACTAGTGAATGTAATGTAACACACACCCATACAATGGGCACCACCCCGCGATGTTTTTCTCACTCCTACTAGTGAATCTAATGTAACACACACCCATACAATGCGCACCACCCCGTGATGTTTTTCTCACTCCTACTAGTGAATCTAATGCAACACACACCCATACAATGCGCACCACCCCGTGATGTTTTTCTCACTCCTACTAGTGAATCTAATGTAACACACACCCATACAATGAGCACCACCCCGTGATGTTTTTCTCACTCCTACTAGTGAATGTAATGTAACACACACCCATACAATGCGCACCACCCCGTGATGTTTTTCTCACTCCTACTAGTGAATGTAATGTATCACACACCCATACAATGCGCACCACCCCGTGATGTTTTTCCCACTCCTTCTAGTGAATGTAATGTAACACACACCCATACAATGTCACCACCCCGCGATGTTTTTCAGAAACCTATCCTACATTGCCACTGCATGTTCCCTGACCTCCCCATGCTGACCACCCCGCGGTGCTTTTCTCCATCCTACATTGCCACTCACTGCCTATCCTAATTCAGACCCTCCGATTCACACCACCCCGTGATGTTTTTCTCACTCCTACTAGTGAATATAATGTGACACACACCCATAAAATGCGCACCACCCCGTGATGTTTCTCTCACTCCTACTAGTGAATGTAATGTAACACACACCCATACAATGCGCACCACCCCGTGATGTTTTTCTCACTCCTACTAGTGAATGTAATGTAACACACACCCATACAATGCGCACCACCCCGTGATGTTTTTCTCACTCCTACTAGTGAAAGTAATGTAACACACACCCATACAATGCGCACCACCCCGTGATGTTTTTCTCACTCCTACTAGTGAACGTAATGTAACACACACCCATGCAATGCGCACCACCCCGTGATATTTTTCTCACTCCTACTAGTGAACGTAATGTAAAACACACCCATGCAATGCGCACCACCACATGATGTTTTTCTCACTCCTACTAGTGAACGTAATGTAACACACACCCATACAATGCGCACCACCCCGTGATGTTTTTCTCACTCCTACTAGTGAACGTAATGTAACACACACCCATACAATGCGCACCACCCCGTGATGTTTTTCTCACTCCTACTAGTGAATGTAATGTAACACACACCCATACAATGCGCACCACCCCGTGATGTTTTTCTCACTCCTACTAGTGAATGTAATGTAACACACACCCATACAATGCGCACCACCCCGTGATGTTTTTCTCACTCCTACTAGTGAATGTAATGTAACACACACCCATACAATGCGCACCACCCCGTGATGTTTTTCTCACTCCTACTAGTGAATGTAATGTAACACACACCCATACAATGGGCACCACCCCGTGATGTTTTTCTCACTCGTACTAGTGAATCTAATGTAACACACACCCATACAATGCGCACCACCCCGTGATGTTTTTCTCACTCGTACTAGTGATTCTAATGTAACACACACCCATGCAATGCGCACCACCCCGTGATGTTTTCCTCACTCCTACTAGTGAATGTAATGTAACACCCACCCATACAATGCGCACCACCCCGTGATGTTTTTCTCACTCCTACTAGTGAATGTAATGTAACACACACCCATACTATGCGCACCACCCCGTGATGTTTTTCTCACTCCTAATTGTGAATGTAATGTAACACACACCCATACAATGCGCACCACCCCGTGATGTTTTTCTCACTCCTAATAGTGAATGTAATGTAACACACACCCATACAATGCGCACCACCCCGCGATGTTTTTCAGAAACCTATCCTACATTGCCACTGCATGTTCCCTGACCTCCCCATGCTGACCACCCCGCGGTGCTTTTCTCCATCCTACATTGCCACTCACTGCCTATCCTAATTCAGACCCTCCGATTCACACCACCCCGTGATGTTTTTCTCACACCTACTAGTGAATGTAATGTGACACACACCCATAAAATGCGCACCACCACGTGATGTTTCTCTCACACCTACTAATGAATGTAATGTAACACACACCCATACAATGCGCACCACCCCGTGATGTTTTTCTCACTCCTATTAGTGAATGTAAATTAACACACATTCATACAATGCGCACCACCCCGAGATGTTTTTCTCACTCCTACTAGTGAATGTAATGTAACACACACCCATACAATGCGCACCACCCCGTGATGTTTTTCTCACTCCTACTAGTGAGTCTAATGTAACACACACCCATACAATGCGCACCACCCCGTGATGTTTTTCTCACTCCTACTAGTGAGTCTAATGTAACACACACCCATACAATGAGCACCACCCCGTGATGTTTTTCTCACTCCTACTAATGAGTCTAATGTAACACACACCCATACAATGCACACCACCCCGTGATGTATTTCTCACTCCTACTAGTGAGTCTAATGTAACACACACCCATACAATGCGCACCACCCCGTGATGTTTTTCTGACTCCTAATAGTGAATGTAATGTAACACACACCCATACAATGCGCACCACCCCGTGATGTTTTTCTCACTCCTACTAGTGAATGTAATGTAACACACACCCATACAATGCGCACCACCCCGTGATGTTTTTCTCACTCCTACTAGTGAATCTAATGTAACACACACCCATACAATGCGCACCACCCCGTGATGTTTTTCTCACTCCTACTAGTGAATGTAATGTAACACACACCCATACAATGCGCACCACCCCGTGATGTTTTTCTCACTCCTACTAGTGAATGTAATGTAACACACACCCATACAATGCGCACCACCACGTGATGTTTTTCTCACTCCTACTACTGAATGTAATGTAACACACACCCATACAATGCGCACCACCCCGTGATGTTTTTCTCACTCCTACTAGTGAATGTAATGTAACACACACCCATACAATGCGCACCACCCCGTGATGTTTTTCTCACTCCTACTAGTGAATGTAATATAACACACACCCATGCAATGCGCACCACCCCGTGATGTTTTTCTCACTCCTACTAGTGATTGTAAGGTAACACACACCCATACAATGCGCACCACCCCGTGATGTTTTTGTCACTCCTACTAGTGAATCTAATGTAACACACACCCATACAATGCGCACCACCCCGTGATGTTTTTCTCACTCCTACTAGTGTATGTAATGTAACACACAGCCATACAATGCGCACCACCCCGTGATGTTTTTCTCACTCCTACTACTTAATGTAATGTAACACACACCCATACAATGCGCACCACCCCGTGATGTTTTTCTCACTCCTACTAGTGAATGTAATGTAACACACACCCATACAATGCGCACCACCCCGTGATGTTTTTCTCACTCCTACTAGTGAATCTAATGTGACACACACCCATACAATGCGCACCACCCCGTGATGTTTCTCTCACACCTACTAGTGAATGTAATGTAACACACACCCATACAATGCCCACCACCCCGTGATGTTTCTCTCACTCCTACTAGTGAATGTAATGTAACACACCCCCATACAATGCGCACCACCCCGTGATGTTTTTCTCACTCCTACTAGTGAATGTAATGTAACACACAGCCATAAAATGCCCACCACCCCGTGATGGTTTTCTCACTGCTACTAGTGAATGTAATGTAACACACAGCCATACAATTCGCACCAACCCGTGATGTTTTTCTCACTCCTACTAGTGAATGTAATGTAACACACACCCATACAATGCACACCACCCCGTGATGTTTTTCTCACTCCTACTAGTGAATGTAATGTAACACACACCCATACAATGCGCACCACCCCGTGATGTTTTTCTCACTCCTACTAGTGAATGTAATGTAACACACACCCATACAATGCGCACCACCCCGTGATGTTTTTCTCACTCCTACTAGTGAATGTAATGTAACACACACCCATACAATGGGCACCACCCCGTGATGTTTTTCTAACTCCTACTAGTGAATGTAAAGAAACACACAACCATACAATGAGCACCACCCCGTGATGTATTTCTCACTCCTACTAGTGAATGTAATGTAACACACACCCATACAATGCGCACCACCCCGTGATGTTTTTCTCACTCCTACTAGTGAATGTAATGTAACACACACCCATACAATGCGCACCACCCCGTGATGTTTTTCTCACTCCTACTAGTGAATGTAATGTAACACACACCCATACAATGCGCACCACCCCGTGATGTTTTTCTCACTCCTACTAGTGAATATAATGTAACAAACACCCATACAATGGGCACCACACCGTGATGTTTTTCTCACTCCTACTAGTGAATCTAATGTAACACACACCCATACAATGCGCACCACCCCGTGATGTTTTTCTCACTCCTACTAGTGAATGTAATGTAACACACACCCATAGAGTGCGCACCACCCCGTGATGTTTTTCTCACTCCTACTAGTGAATGTAATGTAACACACAACCATACAATGCGCACCACCCCGTGATGTTTTTCTCACTCCTACTAGTGAATGTAATGTAACACACACCCATACAATGCGCACCACCCAGTGATGATTTTCTCACTCCTACTAGTGAATGTAATGTAACACACACCCATGCAATGCGCACCACCCCGTGATGTTTTTCTCACTCCTACTAGTGAATGTAATGTAACACCCACCCATACAATGCGCACCACCCCGTGATGTTTTTCTCACTCCTACTAGTGAATGTAATGTAACACACACCCATACAATGCGCACCACCCCGTGATGTTTTTCTCACTCCTACTTGTGAATGTAATGTAACACCCACCCATACAATGCGCACCACCCCGTGATGTTTTTCTCACTCCTACTAGTGAATATAATGTAACACACACCCATACAATGCGCACCACCCCGTGATGTTTTTCTCACTCCTACTAGTGAATGTAATGTAACACACACCCATAAAATGCGCACCACCCCGTGATGTTTTTCTCACTCCTACTAGTGAATGTAATGTATCACACACCCATACAATGCGCACCACCCCGTGATGTTTTTCTCACTCCTACTCGTGAATGTAATGTAACACACAGCCATAAAATGCGCACCACCCCGTGATGTTTTTCTCACTGCTACTAGTGAATGTAATGTAACACACAGTCATACAATGCGCACCACACCGCGATGTTTTTCAGAAACCTATCCTACATTGCCACTGCATGTTCCCTGACCTCCCCATGCTGACCACCCCGCGGTGCTTTTCTCCATCTTACATTGCCACTCACTGCCTATCCTAATTCAGACCCTCTGATTCACACCACCCTGTGATGTTTTTCTCACTTCTAGTAGTGAATGTAATGTAACACACACCCGTACAATGCGCACCACCCCGTCATGTTTTTCTCACTCCTACTAGTGAATGTAACACACACCAATACAATGCGGACCACCCCGTGATGTTTTTCTCACTCCTACTAGTGAATGTAATGTAACACACACCCACTCAATGCGCACCACCCCGTGATGTTTTTCTCACTCCTACTAGTGAATGTAATGTAACAGACACCCATACAATGCGCACCACCCCGTGATGTTTTTCTCACTCCTACTAGTGAACGTAACGTAACACACACCCATACAATGCGCACCACCACGTGATGTTTTTCTCACTCCTACTAGTGAACGTAACGTAACACACACCCATACAATGCGCACCACCCCGTGATGTTTTTCTCACTCCTACTAGTGTACGTAATGTAACACACACCCATACAATGCGCACCACCCCGTGATGTTTTTCTTACTCCTACTAGTGAACGTAATGTAACACACACCCATACAATGCGCACCACCCCGTGATGTTTTTCTCACTCCTACTAGTGAACGTAATGTAACACACACCCATACAATGCGCACCACCCCGTGATGTTTTTCTCACTCCTACTAGTGAACGTAATGTAACACACACCCATACAATGCGCACCACCCCGTGATGTTTTTCTCACTCCTACTAGTGAACGTAATGTATCACACACCCATACAATGCGCACCACCCCGTAATGTTTTTCTCACTCCTACTAGTGAATGTAATGTAACACACACCCATTCAATGCGCACCACCCCGTGATGTTTTTCTCACTCCTATTAGTGAATGTAATTTAACACACACCCATACAATGCGCACCACCCCGTGATGTTTTTCTCACTCCTACTAGTGAATGTAATGTAACACACACCCATACAATGCGCACCACCCCGTGATGTTTTTCTCACTCCTACTAGTGAGTCTAATGTAACACACACCCATACAATGCGCACCACCGCGTGATGTTTTTCTCACTCCTACTAGTGAGTCTAATGTAACACACACCCATACAATGAGCACCACCCCGTGATGTTTTTCTCACTCCTACTAGTGAGTCTAATGTAACACACACCCATACAATGCGCACCACCCCGTGATGTTTTTCTCACTCCTACTAGTGAATCTAATGTAACACACACCCATACAATGCGCACCACCCCGTGATGTTTTTCTCACTCCTACTAGTGCATGTAATGTAACACACACCCATACAATGGGCACCACACCGTGATGTTTTTCTCACTCCTACCAGTGAATCTAATGTAACACACACCCATACAATGTGCACCACCCCGTGATGTTTTTCTCACTGCTACTACTGAATATAATGTAACACACACCCATACAATGCGCACCACCCCGTGATGTTTTTCTCACTCCTACTAGTGAATGTAACGTAACACACACCCATACAATGGGCACCACCCCGTGATGTTTTTCTCACTCCTACTAGTGAATGTAATGTGACACACACCCATACAATTCGCACCACCCCGTGATGTTTCTCTCACACCTACTAGTGAATGTAATGTAACACACACCCATACAATGCCCACCACCCCGTGATGTTTCTCTCACTCTTACTAGTGAATGTAATGTAACACACACCCATACAATGCGCACCACCCCGTGATGTTTTTCTCACTCCTACTAGTGAATGTAATGTAACACACAGCCATAAAATGCGCACCACCCCGTGATGTTTTTCTCACTGCTACTAGTGAATGTAATGTAACACACAGCCATACAATGCGCACCACCCCGTGATGATTTTCTCACTCCTACTAGTGAATGTAATGTAACACACACCCATACAATGCGCACCACACCGTGATATTTTTCTCACTCCTACTAGTGAATGTAATGTAACACACACCCATACAATGCGCACCACCCCGTGATGTTTTTCTCACTCCTACTAATGAATGTAATGTAACACACACCCATACAATGCGCACCACCCCGTGATGTTTTTCTCACTCCTACTAGTGAATGTAATGTAACACACACCCATACAATGCGCACCACCCCGTGATGTTTTTCTCATTCCTACTAGTGAATGTAATGTAACACACACCCATACAATGCGCACCACCCCGTGATGTTTTTCTCACTCCTACTAGTGAATGTAATGTAACACACACCCATACAATGCGCACCACCCCGTGATGTTTTTCTCACTCCTACTAGTGAATGTAATGTAACACACACCCATACAATGCGTACCACTCCGCGATGTTTTTCTCACTCCTACTAGTGAATGTAATGTAACACACACCCATACAATGGGCACCACCCCGCGATGTTTTTCTCACTCCTACTAGTGAATCTAATGTAACAGACACCCATACAATGCGCACCACCCCGTGATGTTTTTCTCACTCCTACTAGTGAATCTAATGCAACACACACCCATACAATGCGCACCACCCCGTGATGTTTTTCTCACTCCTACTAGTGAATCTAATGTAACACACACCCATACAATGAGCACCACCCCATGATGTTTTTCTCACTCCTACTAGTGAATGTAATGTAACACACACCCATACAATGCGCACCACCCCGTGATGTTTTTCTCACTCCTACTAGTGAATGTAATGTATCACACACCCATACAATGCGCACCACCCCGTGATGTTTTTCCCACTCCTACTAGTGAATCTAATGTAACACACACCCATACAATGCGCACCACCCCTCGATGTTTTTCAGAAACCTATCCTACATTGCCACTGCATGTTCCCTGACCTCCCCATGCTGACCACCCCGCGGTGCTTTTCTCCATCCTACATTGCCACTCACTGCCTATCCTAATTCAGACCCTCCGATTCACACCACCCCGTGATGTTTTTCTCACTCCTACTAGTGAATGTAATGTGACACACACCCATAAAATGCGCACCACCCCGTGATGTTTCTCACACCTACTAGTGAATGTAATGTAACACACACCCATACAATGCGCACCACCCCGTGATGTTTTTCTCACTCCTACTAGTGAATGTAATGTAACACACACCCATACAATGCGCACCACCCCGTGATGTTTTTCTCACTCCTACTAGTGAATGTAATGTAACACACACCCATACAATGCGCACCACCCCGTGATGTTTTTCTCACTCCTACTAGTGAATGTAATGTAACACACACCCATACAATGCGCACCACCCCGTGATGTTTTTCTCACTCCTACTAGTGAAAGTAATGTAACACACACCCATACAATGCGCACCACCCCGTGATGTTTTTCTCACTCCTACTAGTGAACGTAATGTAACACACACCCATGCAATGCGCACCACCCCGTGATGTTTTTCTCACTCCTACTAGTGAACGTAATGTAACACACACCCATGCAATGCGCACCACCCCGTGATATTTTTCTCACTCATACTAGTGAACGTAATGTAACACACACCCATACAATGCGCACCACCCCGTGATGTTTTTCTCACTCCTACTAGTGAACGTAATGTAACACACACCCATACAATGCGCACCACCCCGTGAGGTTTTTCTCACTCCTACTAGTGAACGTAATGTAACACACACCCATGCAATGCGCACCACCCCGTGATGTTTTTCTCACTCCTACTAGTGAACGTAATGTAACACACACCCATGCAATGCGCACCACCCCGTGATATTTTTCTCACTCATACTAGTTAACGTAATGTAACACACACCCATACAATGGGCACCACCCCGTGATGTTTTTCTCACTCCTACTAGTGAACGTAATGTAACACACACCCATACAATGCGCACCACCCCGTGATGTTTTTCTCACTCCTACTAGTGAATCTAATGTAACACACACCCATACAATGCGCACCACCCCGTGATGTTTTTCTCACTCCTACTAGTGAACGTAATATAACACACACCCATACAATGCGCACCACCCCGTGATGTTTTTCTCACTCCTACTAGTGAATGTAATGTAACACACACCCATACAATGCGCACCACCCCGTGATGTTTTTCTCACTCCTACTAGTGAATGTAATGTAACACACACCCATACAATGCGCACCACCCCGTGATGTTTTTCTCACTCCTACTAGTGAATGTAATGTAACACACACCCATACAATGCGCACCACCCCGTGATGTATTTCTCTCTCCTACTAGTGAATGTAATGTAACACACACCCATAAAATGCGCACCACACCGTGATGTTTTTCTCACTCCTACTAGTGAATGTAATGTAACACACACCCATACAATGCGCACCACCCCGTGATGTTTTTCTCACTCCTACTAGTGAATCTAATGTAACACACACCCATACAATGCGCACCACCCCGTGATGTTTTTCTCACTCCTACTAGTGTATGTAATGTAACACACAGCCATACAATGCGCACCACCCCGTGATGTTTTTCTCACTCCTACTAGTGAATGTAATGTAACACACACCCATACAATGCGCACCACCCCGTGATGTTTTTCTCACTCCTACTACTTAATGTAATGTAACACACACCCATACAATGCGCACCACCCCGTGATGTTTTTCTCACTCCTACTAGTGAATGTAATGTAACACACACCCATACAATGCGCACCACCCCGTGATGTTTTTCTCACTCCTACTAGTGAATCTAATGTGACACACACCCATACAATGCGCACCACCCCGTGATGTTTCTCTCACACCTACTAGTGAATGTAATGTAACACACACCCATACAATGCCCACCACCCCGTGATGTTTCTCTCACTCCTACTAGTGAATGTAATGTAACACACACCCATACAATGCGCACCACCCCGTGATGTTTTTCTCACTCCTACTAGTGAATCTAATGTAACACACACCCATACAATGCGCACCACCCCGTGATGTTTTTCTCACTCCTACTAGTGTATGTAATGTAACACACACCCATACAATGCGCACCACCCCGTGATGTTTTTCTCACTCCTACTAGTGAATGTAATGTAACACACACCCATACAATGCGCACCACCCCGTGATGTTTTTCTCACTCCTACTACTTAATGTAATGTAACACACACCCATACAATGCGCACCACCCCGTGATGTTTTTCTCACTCCTACTAGTGAATGTAATGTAACACACACCCATACAATGCGCACCACCCCGTGATGTTTTTCTCACTCCTACTAGTGAATCTAATGTGACACACACCCATACAATGCGCACCACCCCGTGATGTTTCTCTCACACCTACTAGTGAATGTAATGTAACACACACCCATACAATGCCCACCACCCCGTGATGTTTCTCTCACTCCTACTAGTGAATGTAATGTAACACACACCCATACAATGCGCACCACCCCGTGATGTTTTTCTCACTCCTACTAGTGAATGTAATGTAACACACAGCCATAAAATGCGCACCACCCCGTGATGTTTTTCTCACTGCTACTAGTGAATGTAATGTAACACACAGCCATACAATGCGCACCAACCCGTGATGTTTTTCTCACTCCTACTAGTGAATGTAATGTAACACACACCCATACAATGCACACCACCCCGTGATGTTTTTCTCACTCCTACTAGTGAATGTAATGTAACACACACCCATACAATGCGCACCACCCCGTGATGTTTTTCTCACTCCTACTAGTGAATGTAATGTAACACACACCCATACAATGCGCACCACCCCGTGATGTTTTTCTCACTCCTACTAGTGAATGTAATGTAACACACACCCATACAATGCGCACCACCCCGTGATGTTTTTCTAACTCCTACTAGTGAATGTAAAGAAACACACAACCATACAATGTGCACCACCCCGTGATGTATTTCTCACTCCTACTAGTGAATGTAATGTAACACACACCCATACAATGCGCACCACCCCGTGATGTTTTTCTCACTCCTACTAGTGAATGTAATGTAACACACACCCATACAATGCGCACCACCCCGTGATGTTTTTCTCACTCCTACTAGTGAATGTAATGTAACACACACCCATACAATGCGCACCACCCCGTGATGTTTTTCTCACTCCTACTAGTGAATGTAATGTAACACACACCCATACAATGGGCACCACCCCGTGATGTTTTTCTCACTCCTACTAGTGAATCTAATGTAACACACACCCATACAATGCGCACCACCCCGTGATGTTTTTCTCACTCCTACTAGTGAATGTAATGTAACACACACCCATAGAGTGCGCACCACCCCGTGATGTTTTTCTCACTCCTACTAGTGAATGTAATGTAACACACAACCATACAATGCGCACCACCCCGTGATGTTTTTCTCACTCCTACTAGTGAATGTAATGTAACACACACCCATACAATGCGCAACACCCAGTGATGATTTTCTCACTCCTACTAGTGAATGTAATGTAACACACACCCATGCAATGCGCACCACCCCGTGATGTTTTTCTCACTCCTACTAGTGAATGTAATGTAACACCCACCCATACAATGCGCACCACCCCGTGATGTTTTTGTCACTCCTACTAGTGAATGTAATGTAACACACACCCATACAATGCGCACCACCCCGTGATGTTTTTCTCACTCCTACTTGTGAATGTAATGTAACACACACCCATACAATGCGCACCACCCCGTGATGTTTTTCTCACTCCTACTAGTGAATGTAATGTAACACACACCCATACAATGCGCACCACCCCGCGATGTTTTTCAGAAACCTATCCTACATTGCCACTGCATGTTCCCTGACCTCCCCATGCTGACCACACCGCGGTGCTTTTCTCCATCCTACATTGCCACTCACTGCCTATCCTAATTCAGACCCTCCGATTCACAACACCCCGTGATGTTTTTCTCACACCTACTAGTGAATGTAATGTGACACACACCCATAAAATGCGCACCACCCCGTGATGTTTCTCTCACACCTACTAATGAATGTAATGTAACATACACCCATACAATGCGCACCACCCCGTGATGTTTTTCTCACTCCTACTAGTGATTGTAAGGTAACACACACCCATACAATGCGCACCACCCCGTAATGTTTTTCTCACTCCTACTAGTGAATGTAATGTAACACACACCCATGCAATGCGCACCACCCCGTGATGTTTTTCTCACTCCTACTAGTGAATGTAATGTAACACACACCCATACAATGCGCACCACCCCGTGATGTTTTTCTTCCTCCTACTAGTGAATGTAATGTAACACACACCCATGCCATGCGCACCACCCCGTGATGTTTTTCTGACTCCTACTAGTGAATGTTATGTAACACCCACCCATACAATGCACACCACCCCGTGATGTTTTTCTCACTCCTACTAGTGAATGTAATGTAACACACACCCATACAATGCGCACCACCCGGTGATGTTTTTCTCACTCCTACTAGTGAATGTAATGTAACACACACCCATTCTATTCGCACCACCCCGTGATGTTTTTCTCACTCCTATTAGTGAATGTAATTTAACACACACTCATACAATGCGCACCACCCCGAGATGTTTTTCTCACTCCTACTAGTGAATGTAATGTAACACACACCCATACAATCCGCACCACCCCGTGATGTTTTTCTCACTCCTACTAGTGAGTCTAATGTAACACACACCCATACAATGCGCACCACCCCGTGATGTTTTTCTCACTCCTACTAGTGAGTCTAATGTAACACACACCCATACAATGAGCACCACCCCGTGATGTTTTTCTCACTCCTACTAATGAGTCTAATGTAACACACACCCATACAATGCACACCACCCCGTGATGCATTTCTCACTCCTACTAGTGAGTCTAATGTAACACACACCCATACAATGCGCACCACCCCGTGATGTTTTTCTGACTCCTACTAGTGAATGTAATGTAACACACACTCATACAATGCGCACCACCCCGTGATGTTTTTCTCACTCCTACTAGTGAACGTAATGTAACACACACCCATACAATGCGCACCACCCCGTGATGTTTTTCTCACTCCTACTAGTGAACGTAATGTATCACACACCCATACAATGCGCACCACCCCGTAATGTTTTTCTCACTCCTACTAGTGAATGTAATGTAACACACACCCATTCAATGCGCACCACCCCGTGATGTTTTTCTCACTCCTATTAGTGAATGTAATTTAACACACACCCATACAATGCGCACCACCCCGTGATGTTTTTCTCACTCCTACTAGTGAATGTAATGTAACACACACCCATACAATGCGCACCACCCCGTGATGTTTTTCTCACTCCTACTAGTGAGTCTAATGTAACACACACCCATACAATGCGCACCACCGCGTGATGTTTTTCTCACTCCTACTAGTGAGTCTAATGTAACACACACCCATACAATGAGCACCACCCCGTGATGTTTTTCTCACTCCTACTAGTGAGTCTAATGTAACACACACCCATACAATGCGCACCACCCCGTGATGTTTTTCTCACTCCTACTAGTGAATCTAATGTAACACACACCCATACAATGCGCACCACCCCGTGATGTTTTTCTCACTCCTACTAGTGCATGTAATGTAACACACACCCATACAATGGGCACCACACCGTGATGTTTTTCTCACTCCTACCAGTGAATCTAATGTAACACACACCCATACAATGTGCACCACCCCGTGATGTTTTTCTCACTGCTACTACTGAATATAATGTAACACACACCCATACAATGCGCACCACCCCGTGATGTTTTTCTCACTCCTACTAGTGAATGTAACGTAACACACACCCATACAATGGGCACCACCCCGTGATGTTTTTCTCACTCCTACTAGTGAATGTAATGTGACACACACCCATACAATTCGCACCACCCCGTGATGTTTCTCTCACACCTACTAGTGAATGTAATGTAACACACACCCATACAATGCCCACCACCCCGTGATGTTTCTCTCACTCTTACTAGTGAATGTAATGTAACACACACCCATACAATGCGCACCACCCCGTGATGTTTTTCTCACTCCTACTAGTGAATGTAATGTAACACACAGCCATAAAATGCGCACCACCCCGTGATGTTTTTCTCACTGCTACTAGTGAATGTAATGTAACACACAGCCATACAATGCGCACCACCCCGTGATGATTTTCTCACTCCTACTAGTGAATGTAATGTAACACACACCCATACAATGCGCACCACACCGTGATATTTTTCTCACTCCTACTAGTGAATGTAATGTAACACACACCCATACAATGCGCACCACCCCGTGATGTTTTTCTCACTCCTACTAATGAATGTAATGTAACACACACCCATACAATGCGCACCACCCCGTGATGTTTTTCTCACTCCTACTAGTGAATGTAATGTAACACACACCCATACAATGCGCACCACCCCGTGATGTTTTTCTCATTCCTACTAGTGAATGTAATGTAACACACACCCATACAATGCGCACCACCCCGTGATGTTTTTCTCACTCCTACTAGTGAATGTAATGTAACACACACCCATACAATGCGCACCACCCCGTGATGTTTTTCTCACTCCTACTAGTGAATGTAATGTAACACACACCCATACAATGCGTACCACTCCGCGATGTTTTTCTCACTCCTACTAGTGAATGTAATGTAACACACACCCATACAATGGGCACCACCCCGCGATGTTTTTCTCACTCCTACTAGTGAATCTAATGTAACAGACACCCATACAATGCGCACCACCCCGTGATGTTTTTCTCACTCCTACTAGTGAATCTAATGCAACACACACCCATACAATGCGCACCACCCCGTGATGTTTTTCTCACTCCTACTAGTGAATCTAATGTAACACACACCCATACAATGAGCACCACCCCATGATGTTTTTCTCACTCCTACTAGTGAATGTAATGTAACACACACCCATACAATGCGCACCACCCCGTGATGTTTTTCTCACTCCTACTAGTGAATGTAATGTATCACACACCCATACAATGCGCACCACCCCGTGATGTTTTTCCCACTCCTACTAGTGAATCTAATGTAACACACACCCATACAATGCGCACCACCCCTCGATGTTTTTCAGAAACCTATCCTACATTGCCACTGCATGTTCCCTGACCTCCCCATGCTGACCACCCCGCGGTGCTTTTCTCCATCCTACATTGCCACTCACTGCCTATCCTAATTCAGACCCTCCGATTCACACCACCCCGTGATGTTTTTCTCACTCCTACTAGTGAATGTAATGTGACACACACCCATAAAATGCGCACCACCCCGTGATGTTTCTCACACCTACTAGTGAATGTAATGTAACACACACCCATACAATGCGCACCACCCCGTGATGTTTTTCTCACTCCTACTAGTGAATGTAATGTAACACACACCCATACAATGCGCACCACCCCGTGATGTTTTTCTCACTCCTACTAGTGAATGTAATGTAACACACACCCATACAATGCGCACCACCCCGTGATGTTTTTCTCACTCCTACTAGTGAATGTAATGTAACACACACCCATACAATGCGCACCACCCCGTGATGTTTTTCTCACTCCTACTAGTGAAAGTAATGTAACACACACCCATACAATGCGCACCACCCCGTGATGTTTTTCTCACTCCTACTAGTGAACGTAATGTAACACACACCCATGCAATGCGCACCACCCCGTGATGTTTTTCTCACTCCTACTAGTGAACGTAATGTAACACACACCCATGCAATGCGCACCACCCCGTGATATTTTTCTCACTCATACTAGTGAACGTAATGTAACACACACCCATACAATGCGCACCACCCCGTGATGTTTTTCTCACTCCTACTAGTGAACGTAATGTAACACACACCCATACAATGCGCACCACCCCGTGAGGTTTTTCTCACTCCTACTAGTGAATGTAATGTAACACACACCCATACAATGCGCACCACCCCGTGATGTATTTCTCACTCCTACTAGTGAATGTAATGTAACACACACCCATACAATGCGCACCACCCCGTGATGTTTTTCTCACTCCTACTAGTGAATGTAATGTAACACACACCCATACAATGCGCACCACCCCGTGATGTTTTTCTCACTCCTACTAGTGAATCTAATGTAACACACACCCATACAATGTGCACCACCCCGTGATGTTTTTCTCACTGCTACTAGTGAATCTAATGTAACACACACCCATACAATGCTCACCACCCCGTGATGTTTTTCTCACTCCTACTATTGAATGTAATGTAACACACACCCATACAATACGCACCACCCCGTGATGTTTTTCTCACTCCTACTAGTGCATGTAATGTAACACACACCCATACAATGGGCACCACACCGTGATGTTTTTCTCACTCCTACCAGTGAATCTAATGTAACACACACCCATACAATGCGCACCACCCCGTGATGTTTTTCTCACTGCTACTACTGAATATAATGTAACACACACCCATACAATGCGCACCACCCCGTGATGTTTTTCTCACTCCTACTAGTGAATGTAACGTAACACACACCCATACAATGGGCACCACCCCGTGATGTTTTTCTCACTCCTACTAGTGAATGTAATGTGACACACACCCATACAATTCGCACCACCCCGTGATGTTTCTCTCACACCTACTAGTGAATGTAATGTAACACACACCCATACAATGCCCACCACCCCGTGATGTTTCTCTCACTCTTACTAGTGAATGTAATGTAACTCACACCCATACAATGCGCACCACCCCGTGATGTTTTTCTCACTCCTACTAGTGAATGTAATGTAACACACAGCCATAAAATGCGCACCACCCCGTGATGTTTTTCTCACTGCTACTAGTGAATGTAATGTAACACACAGCCATACAATGCGCACCACCCCGTGATGATTTTCTCACTCCTACTAGTGAATGTAATGTAACACACACCCATACAATGCGCACCACCCCGTGATATTTTTCTCACTCCTACTAGTGAATGTAATGTAACACACACCCATACAATGCGCACCACCCCGTGATGTTTTTCTCACTCCTACTAGTGAATGTAATGTAACACACACCCATACAATGCGCACCACCCCGTGATGTTTTTCTCACTCCTACTAGTGAATGTAATGTAACACACACCCATACAATGCGCACCACCCCGTGATGTTTTTCTCACTCCTACTAGTGAATGTAATGTAACACACACCCATACAATGCGCACCACCCCGTGATGTTTTTCTCACTCCTACTAGTGAATGTAATGTAACACACACCCATACAATGCGCACCACCCCGTGATGTTTTTCTCACTCCTACTAGTGAATGTAACGTAACACACACCCATACAATGGGCACCACCCCGTGATGTTTTTCTCACTCCTACTAGTGAATGTAATGTGACACACACCCATACAATTCGCACCACCCCGTGATGTTTCTCTCACACCTACTAGTGAATGTAATGTAACACACACCCATACAATGCCCACCACCCCGTGATGTTTCTCTCACTCTTACTAGTGAATGTAATGTAACTCACACCCATACAATGCGCACCACCCCGTGATGTTTTTCTCACTCCTACTAGTGAATGTAATGTAACACACAGCCATAAAATGCGCACCACCCCGTGATGTTTTTCTCACTGCTACTAGTGAATGTAATGTAACACACAGCCATACAATGCGCACCACCCCGTGATGATTTTCTCACTCCTACTAGTGAATGTAATGTAACACACACCCATACAATGCGCACCACCCCGTGATATTTTTCTCACTCCTACTAGTGAATGTAATGTAACACACACCCATACAATGCGCACCACCCCGTGATGTTTTTCTCACTCCTACTAGTGAATGTAATGTAACACACACCCATACAATGCGCACCACCCCGTGATGTTTTTCTCACTCCTACTAGTGAATGTAATGTAACACACACCCATACAATGCGCACCACCCCGTGATGTTTTTCTCACTCCTACTAGTGAATGTAATGTAACACACACCCATACAATGCGCACCACCCCGTGATGTTTTTCTCACTCCTACTAGTGAATGTAATGTAACACACACCCATACAATGCGCACCACCCCGTGATGTTTTTCTCACTCCTACTAGTGAATGTAATGTAACACACACCCATACAATGCGTACCACTCCGCGATGTTTTTCTCACTCCTGCTAGTGAATGTAATGTAACACACACCCATACAATGGGCACCACCCCGCGATGTTTTTCTCACTCCTACTAGTGAATCTAATGTAACACACACCCATACAATGCGCACCACCCCGTGATGTTTTTCTCACTCCTACTAGTGAATCTAATGCAACACACACCCATACAATGCGCACCACCCCGTGATGTTTTTCTCACTCCTAATAGTGAATCTAATGTAACACACACCCATACAATGAGCACCACCCCATGATGTTTTTCTCACTCCTACTAGTGAATGTAATGTAACACACACCCATACAATGCGCACCACCCCGTGATGTTTTTCTCACTCCTACTAGTGAATGTAATGTATCACACACCCATACAATGCGCACCACCCCGTGATGTTTTTCCCACTCCTACTAGTGAATCTAATGTAACACACACCCATACAATGCGCACCACCCCACGATGTTTTTCAGAAACCTATCCTACATTGCCACTGCATGTTCCCTGACCTCCCCATGCTGACCACCCCGCGGTGCTTTTCTCCATCCTACATTGCCACTCACTGCCTATCCTAATTCAGACCCTCCGATTCACACCACCCCGTGATGTTTTTCTCACTCCTACTAGTGAATGTAATGTGACACACACCCATAAAATGCGCACCACCCCGTGATGTTTCTCTCACACCTACTAGTGAATGTAATGTAACACACACCCATACAATGCGCACCACCCCGTGATGTTTTTCTCACTCCTACTAGTGAATGTAATGTAACACACACCCATACAATGCGCACCACCCCGTGATGTTTTTCTCACTCCTACTAGTGAATGTAATGTAACACACACCCATACAATGCGCACCACCCCGTGATGTTTTTCTCACTCCTACTAGTGAATGTAATGTAACACACACCCATACAATGCGCACCACCCCGTGATGTTTTTCTCACTCCTACTAGTGAAAGTAATGTAACACACACCCATACAATGCGCACCACCCCGTGATGTTTTTCTCACTCCTACTAGTGAACGTAATGTAACACACACCCATGCAATGCGCACCACCCCGTGATGTTTTTCTCACTCCTACTAGTGAACGTAATGTAACACACACCCATGCAATGCGCACCACCCCGTGATATTTTTCTCACTCATACTAGTTAACGTAATGTAACACACACCCATACAATGGGCACCACCCCGTGATGTTTTTCTCACTCCTACTAGTGAACGTAATGTAACACACACCCATACAATGCGCACCACCCCGTGATGTTTTTCTCACTCCTACTAGTGAATCTAATGTAACACACACCCATACAATGCGCACCACCCCGTGATGTTTTTCTCACTCCTACTAGTGAACGTAATATAACACACACCCATACAATGCGCACCACCCCGTGATGTTTTTCTCACTCCTACTAGTGAATGTAATGTAACACACACCCATACAATGCGCACCACCCCGTGATGTTTTTCTCACTCCTACTAGTGAATGTAATGTAACACACACCCATACAATGCGCACCACCCCGTGATGTTTTTCTCACTCCTACTAGTGAATGTAATGTAACACACACCCATACAATGCGCACCACCCCGTGATGTATTTCTCTCTCCTACTAGTGAATGTAATGTAACACACACCCATAAAATGCGCACCACACCGTGATGTTTTTCTCACTCCTACTAGTGAATGTAATGTAACACACACCCATACAATGCGCACCACCCCGTGATGTTTTTCTCACTCCTACTAGTGAATCTAATGTAACACACACCCATACAATGCGCACCACCCCGTGATGTTTTTCTCACTCCTACTAGTGTATGTAATGTAACACACACCCATACAATGCGCACCACCCCGTGATGTTTTTCTCACTCCTACTAGTGAATGTAATGTAACACACACCCATACAATGCGCACCACCCCGTGATGTTTTTCTCACTCCTACTACTTAATGCAATGTAACACACACCCATACAATGCGCACCACCCCGTGATGTTTTTCTCACTCCTACTAGTGAATGTAATGTAACACACACCCATACAATGCGCACCACCCCGTGATGTTTTTCTCACTCCTACTAGTGAATCTAATGTGACACACACCCATACAATGCGCACCACCCCGTGATGTTTCTCTCACACCTACTAGTGAATGTAATGTAACACACACCCATACAATGCCCACCACCCCGTGATGTTTCTCTCACTCCTACTAGTGAATGTAATGTAACACACACCCATACAATGCGCACCACCCCGTGATGTTTTTCTCACTCCTACTAGTGAATCTAATGTAACACACACCCATACAATGCGCACCACCCCGTGATGTTTTTCTCACTCCTACTAGTGTATGTAATGTAACACACACCCATACAATGCGCACCACCCCGTGATGTTTTTCTCACTCCTACTAGTGAATGTAATGTAACACACACCCATACAATGCGCACCACCCCGTGATGTTTTTCTCACTCCTACTACTTAATGTAATGTAACACACACCCATACAATGCGCACCACCCCGTGATGTTTTTCTCACTCCTACTAGTGAATGTAATGTAACACACACCCATACAATGCGCACCACCCCGTGATGTTTTTCTCACTCCTACTAGTGAATCTAATGTGACACACACCCATACAATGCGCACCACCCCGTGATGTTTCTCTCACACCTACTAGTGAATGTAATGTAACACACACCCATACAATGCCCACCACCCCGTGATGTTTCTCTCACTCCTACTAGTGAATGTAATGTAACACACACCCATACAATGCGCACCACCCCGTGATGTTTTTCTCACTCCTACTAGTGAATGTAATGTAACACACAGCCATAAAATGCGCACCACCCCGTGATGTTTTTCTCACTGCTACTAGTGAATGTAATGTAACACACAGCCATACAATGCGCACCAACCCGTGATGTTTTTCTCACTCCTACTAGTGAATGTAATGTAACACACACCCATACAATGCACACCACCCCGTGATGTTTTTCTCACTCCTACTAGTGAATGTAATGTAACACACACCCATACAATGCGCACCACCCCGTGATGTTTTTCTCACTCCTACTAGTGAATGTAATGTAACACACACCCATACAATGCGCACCACCCCGTGATGTTTTTCTCACTCCTACTAGTGAATGTAATGTAACACACACCCATACAATGCGCACCACCCCGTGATGTTTTTCTAACTCCTACTAGTGAATGTAAAGAAACACACAACCATACAATGTGCACCACCCCGTGATGTATTTCTCACTCCTACTAGTGAATGTAATGTAACACACACCCATACAATGCGCACCACCCCGTGATGTTTTTCTCACTCCTACTAGTGAATGTAATGTAACACACACCCATACAATGCGCACCACCCCGTGATGTTTTTCTCACTCCTACTAGTGAATGTAATGTAACACACACCCATACAATGCGCACCACCCCGTGATGTTTTTCTCACTCCTACTAGTGAATGTAATGTAACACACACCCATACAATGGGCACCACCCCGTGATGTTTTTCTCACTCCTACTAGTGAATCTAATGTAACACACACCCATACAATGCGCACCACCCCGTGATGTTTTTCTCACTCCTACTAGTGAATGTAATGTAACACACACCCATAGAGTGCGCACCACCCCGTGATGTTTTTCTCACTCCTACTAGTGAATGTAATGTAACACACAACCATACAATGCGCACCACCCCGTGATGTTTTTCTCACTCCTACTAGTGAATGTAATGTAACACACACCCATACAATGCGCACCACCCAGTGATGATTTTCTCACTCCTACTAGTGAATGTAATGTAACACACACCCATGCAATGCGCACCACCCCGTGATGTTTTTCTCACTCCTACTAGTGAATGTAATGTAACACCCACCCATACAATGCGCACCACCCCGTGATGTTTTTGTCACTCCTACTAGTGAATGTAATGTAACACACACCCATACAATGCGCACCACCCCGTGATGTTTTTCTCACTCCTACTTGTGAATGTAATGTAACACACACCCATACAATGCGCACCACCCCGTGATGTTTTTCTCACTCCTACTAGTGAATGTAATGTAACACACACCCATACAATGCGCACCACCCCGCGATGTTTTTCAGAAACCTATCCTACATTGCCACTGCATGTTCCCTGACCTCCCCATGCTGACCACCCCGCGGTGCTTTTCTCCATCCTACATTGCCACTCACTGCCTATCCTAATTCAGACCCTCCGATTCACAACACCCCGTGATGTTTTTCTCACACCTACTAGTGAATGTAATGTGACACACACCCATAAAATGCGCACCACCCCGTGATGTTTCTCTCACACCTACTAATGAATGTAATGTAACATACACCCATACAATGCGCACCACCCCGTGATGTTTTTCTCACTCCTACTAGTGATTGTAAGGTAACACACACCCATACAATGCGCACCACCCCGTGATGTTTTTCTCACTCCTACTAGTGAATGTAATGTAACACACACCCATGCAATGCGCACCACCCCGTGATGTTTTTCTCACTCCTACTAGTGAATGTAATGTAACACACACCCATACAATGCGCACCACCCCGTGATGTTTTTCTTCCTCCTACTAGTGAATGTAATGTAACACACACCCATGCCATGCGCACCACCCCGTGATGTTTTTCTGACTCCTACTAGTGAATGTTATGTAACACCCACCCATACAATGCGCACCACCCCGTGATGTTTTTCTCACTCCTACTAGTGAATGTAATGTAACACACACCCATACAATGCGCACCACCCGGTGATGTTTTTCTCACTCCTACTAGTGAATGTAATGTAACACACACCCATTCTATTCGCACCACCCCGTGATGTTTTTCTCACTCCTATTAGTGAATGTAATTTAACACACACTCATACAATGCGCACCACCCCGAGATGTTTTTCTCACTCCTACTAGTGAATGTAATGTAACACACACCCATACAATCCGCACCACCCCGTGATGTTTTTCTCACTCCTACTAGTGAGTCTAATGTAACACACACCCATACAATGCACACCACCCCGTGATGTTTTTCTCACTCCTACTAGTGAGTCTAATGTAACACACACCCATACAATGAGCACCACCCCGTGATGTTTTTCTCACTCCTACTAATGAGTCTAATGTAACACACACCCATACAATGCACACCACCCCGTGATGCATTTCTCACTCCTACTAGTGAGTCTAATGTAACACACACCCATACAATGCGCACCACCCCGTGATGTTTTTCTGACTCCTACTAGTGAATGTAATGTAACACACACTCATACAATGCGCACCACCCCGTGATGTTTTTCTCACTCCTACTAGTGAATGTAATGTAACACACACCCATATAATGCGCACCACCCCGTGATGTTTTTCTCACTCCTACTAGTGAATGTAATGTAACACACACCCATACAATGGGCACCACCCCGTGATGTTTTTCTCACTCCTACTAGTGAATGTAATGTAACACACACCCATACAATGCGCACCACCCCGTGATGTTTTTCTCACTCCTACTAGTGAATGTAATGTAACACACACCCATACAATGCGCACCACCCCGTGATGTTTTTCTCACTCCTACGAGTGAATGTAATGTAACACACAACCATACAATGCGCACCACCCCATGATGTTTTTCTCACTCCTACTAGTGAATGTAATGTAACACACACCCATACAATGCGCACCACCCAGTGATGATTTTCTCACTCCTACTAGTGAATGTAATGTAACACACACCCATACAATGCGCACCACCCCGTGATGTTTTTCTCACTCCTACTAGTGAATGTAATGTAACACACACCCATACAATGCGCACCACCCCGTGATGTTTTTCTCACTCCTACTAGTGAATGTAATGTAACACACACCCATACAATGGGCACCACCCCGTGATGTTTTTCTCACTCCTACTAGTGAATCTAATGTAACACACACCCATACAATGCGCACCACCCCGTGACGTTTTTCTCACTCCTACTAGTGAATGTAATGTAACACACACCCATACAGTGCGCACCACCCCGTGATGTTTTTCTCACTCCTACTAGTGAATGTAATGTAACACACAACCATAGAATGCGCACCACCCCGTGATGTTTTTCTCACTCCTACTAGTGAATGTAATGTAACACACAGCCATACAATGCGCACCACCCCGTGATGATTTTCTCACTCCTACTAGTGAATGTAATGTAACACACACCCATGCAATGCGCACCACCCCGTGATGTTTTTCTCACTCCTACTAGTGAATGTTATGTAACACCCACCCATACAATGCGCACCACCCCGTGATGTTTTTCTCACTCCTACTAGTGAATGTAATGTAACACACACCCATACAATGCGCACCACCCCGTGATGTTTTTCTCACTCCTACTAGTGAATGTAATGTAACACACACCCATACAATGCGCACCACCCCGTGATGTTTTTCTCACTCCTACTAGTGAATGTAATGTAACACACACCCATACAATGCGCACCACCCCGTGATGTTTTTCTCACTCCTACTATGGAATGTAATGTATCACACACCCATACAATGCGCACCACCCCGTGATGTTTTTCCCACTCCTACTAGTGAATCTAATGTAACACACACCCATACAATGCCCACCACCCCGCGATGTTTTTCAGAAACCTATCCTACATTGCCACTGCATGTTCCCTGACCTCCCCATGCTGACCACCCCGTGGTCCTTTTCTCCATCCTACATTGCCACTCACTGCCTATCCTAATTCAGACCCTCCGATTCACACCACCCCGTGATGTTTTTCTCACTCCTACTAGTGAATGTAATGTAACACACACCCATACAATGCGCACCACCCCGTGATGTTTTTCTCACTCCTACTAGTGAATGTAATGTAACACACACCCATACAATGCGCACCACCCCGTGATGTTTTTCTCACTCCTACTATTGAATGTAATGTAACACACACCCATACAATGCGCACCACCCCGTGATGTTTTTCTCACTCCTACTAGTGAATGTAATGTAACACACACCCATACAGTGCGCACCACCCCGTGATGTTTTTCTCCCTCCTACTAGTGAATGTAATGTAACACACACCCATACAATGCGCACCACCCCGTGATGTTTTTCTCACTCCTACTAGTGAATGTAATGTAACACACACCCATACAGTGCGCACCACCCCGTGATGTTTTTCTCACTCCTACTAGTGAATGTAATGTAACACACACCCATACAGTGCGCACCACCCCGTGATGTTTTTCTCACTCCTACTAGTGAATGTAATGTAACACACACCCATACAGTGCGCACCACCCCGTGAAGTTTTTCTCACTCCTACTAGTGAATCTAATGTAACACACACCCATACAATGCGCACCACCCCGTGAAGTTTTTCTCACTCCTACTAGTGAATCTAATGTAACACACACCCATACAATGCGCACCACCCCGTGATGTTTTTCTCACTCCTACTAGTGAATGTAATGTAACACACACCCATACAATGCGCACCACCCCGTGATGTTTTTCTCACTCCTACTAGTGAATGTAATGTAACACACACCCATACAATGCGCACCACCCCGTGATGTTTTTCTCACTCCTACTAGTGAATGTAATGTAACACACACCCATACAATGCGCACCACCCCGTGATGTTTTTCTCACTCCTACTAGTGAATGTAATGTAACACACACCCATACAATGGCCACCACCCCGTGATGTTTTTCTCACTCCTACTAGTGAATGTAATGTAACACACATCCATACAGTGCGCACCACCCCGTGATGTTTTTCTCACTCCTACTAGTGAATGTAATGTAACACACACCCATACAGTGCGCACCACCCCGTGAAGTTTTTCTCACTCCTACTAGTGGATCTAATGTAACACACACCCATACAATGCGCACCACCCCGTGATGTTTTTCTCACTCCTACTAGTGGATGTAATGTAACACCCACCCATACAATGCGCACCACCCCGTGATGTTTTTCTCACTCCTACTAGTGAATGTAATGTAACACACACCCATACAATGCGCACCACCCCGTGATGTTTTTCTCACTCCTACTAGTGAATGTAATGTAACACACACACATACAATGCGCACCACCCCATGATGTTTTTCTCACTCCTACTAGTGAATGTAATGTAACACACACCCATACAAGGCGCACCACCCCGTGATGTTTTTCTCACTCCTACTAGTGAATGTAATGTAACACACACCCATACAATGCGCACCACCCCGTGATGTTTTTCCCACTCCTACTAGTGAATCTAATGTAACACACACCGTTACAATGCGCACCACCCCGCGATGTTTTTCAGAAACCTATCCTACATTGCCACTGCATGTTCCCTGACCTCCCCATGCTGACCACCCCGTGGTGCTTTTCTCCATCCTACATTGCCACTCACTGCCTATCCTAATTCAGACCCTCCGATTCACACCACCCCGTGATGTTTTTCTCACTCCTACTAGTGAATGTAATGTGACACACACCCATAAAATGCGCACCACCCCGTGATGTTTTTCTCACTCCTACTAGTGAATGTAATGTAACACACACCCATACAATGCGCACCACCCCGTGATGTTTTTCTCACTCCTACTAGTGAATGTAATGTAACACACACCCATACAATGGGCACCACCCCGTGATGTTTTTCTCACTCCTACTAGTGAATCTAATGTAACACACACCCATACAATGCGCACCACGCCGTGACGTTTTTCTCACTCCTACTAGTGAATGTAATGTAACACACACCCATACAGTGCGCACCACCCCGTGATGTTTTTCTCACTCCTACTAGTGAATGTAATGTAACACACAACCATAGAATGCGCACCACCCCGTGATGTTTTTCTCACTCCTACTAGTGAATGTAATGTAACACACACCCATACAATGCGCACCACCCCGTGATGATTTTCTCACTCCTACTAGTGAATGTAATGTAACACACACCCATGCAATGCGCACCACCCCGTGATGTTTTTCTCACTCCTACTAGTGAATGTTATGTAACACCCACCCATACAATGCGCACCACCCCGTGATGTTTTTCTCACTCCTACTAGTGAATGTAATGTAACACACACCCATACAATGCGCACCACCCCGTGATGTTTTTCTCACTCCTACTAGTGAATGTAATGTAACACACACCCATACAATGCGCACCACCCCGTGATGTTTTTCTCACTCCTACTAGTGAATGTAATGTAACACACACCCATACAATGCGCACCACCCCGTGATGTTTTTCTCACTCCTACTATGGAATGTAATGTATCACACACCCATACAATGCGCACCACCCCGTGATGTTTTTCCCACTCCTACTAGTGAATCTAATGTAACACACACCCATACAATGCCCACCACCCCGCGATGTTTTTCAGAAACCTATCCTACATTGCCACTGCATGTTCCCTGACCTCCCCATGCTGACCACCCCGTGGTCCTTTTCTCCATCCTACATTGCCACTCACTGCCTATCCTAATTCAGACCCTCCGATTCACACCACCCCGTGATGTTTTTCTCACTCCTACTAGTGAATGTAATGTAACACACACCCATACAATGCGCACCACCCCGTGATGTTTTTCTCACTCCTACTAGTGAATGTAATGTAACACACACCCATACAATGCGCACCACCCCGTGATGTTTTTCTCACTCCTACTATTGAATGTAATGTAACACACACCCATACAATGCGCACCACCCCGTGATGTTTTTCTCACTCCTACTAGTGAATGTAATGTAACACACACCCATACAGTGCGCACCACCCCGTGATGTTTTTCTCCCTCCTACTAGTGAATGTAATGTAACACACACCCATACAATGCGCACCACCCCGTGATGTTTTTCTCACTCCTACTAGTGAATGTAATGTAACACACACCCATACAGTGCGCACCACCCCGTGATGTTTTTCTCACTCCTACTAGTGAATGTAATGTAACACACATCCATACAGTGCGCACCACCCCGTGATGTTTTTCTCACTCCTACTAGTGAATGTAATGTAACACACACCCATACAGTGCGCACCACCCCGTGAAGTTTTTCTCACTCCTACTAGTGGATCTAATGTAACACACACCCATACAATGCGCACCACCCCGTGATGTTTTTCTCACTCCTACTAGTGGATGTAATGTAACACCCACCCATACAATGCGCACCACCCCGTGATGTTTTTCTCACTCCTACTAGTGAATGTAATGTAACACACACCCATACAATGCGCACCACCCCGTGATGTTTTTCTCACTCCTACTAGTGAATGTAATGTAACACACACACATACAATGCGCACCACCCCATGATGTTTTTCTCACTCCTACTAGTGAATGTAATGTAACACACACCCATACAAGGCGCACCACCCCGTGATGTTTTTCTCACTCCTACTAGTGAATGTAATGTAACACACACCCATACAATGCGCACCACCCCGTGATGTTTTTCCCACTCCTACTAGTGAATCTAATGTAACACACACCGTTACAATGCGCACCACCCCGCGATGTTTTTCAGAAACCTATCCTACATTGCCACTGCATGTTCCCTGACCTCCCCATGCTGACCACCCCGTGGTGCTTTTCTCCATCCTACATTGCCACTCACTGCCTATCCTAATTCAGACCCTCCGATTCACACCACCCCGTGATGTTTTTCTCACTCCTACTAGTGAATGTAATGTGACACACACCCATAAAATGCGCACCACCCTGTGATGTTTCTCTCACACCTACTAGTGAATGTCATGTAACACACACCCATACAATGCGCACCACCCCGTGATGTTTTTCTCACTCCTACTAGTGAATGTAATGTAACACACACCCATGCAATGCGCACCACCCCGTGATGCTTTTCTCACTCCTACTAGTGAATGTAATGTAACACACAGCCATACAATGCGCACCACCCCGTGATATTTTTCTCACTGCTACTAGTGAATATAATGTAACACACACCCATACAATGTGCACCACCCCGTGATGTTTTTCTCACTCCGACTAGTGAATGTAATGTAACACACACCCATACAATGCACACCACCCCGTGATGTTTTTCTCACTCCTACTAGTGAATGTAATGTAACACATACCCATACAATGCGCACCACCCCGTGATGTTTTTCTCACTCCTACTAGTGAATGTAATGTAACACACACCCATACAATGCGCACCACCCGTGATGTTTTTCTCACTCCTACTAGTGAATGTAATGTAACACACACCCATACAATGCGCACCACCCCGTGATGTTTTTCTCACTCCTACTAGTGAATGTAATGTAACACACACCCATACAATGCGCACCACCCCGTGATGTTTTTCTCACTCCTACTAGTGAATGTAATGTAACACACACCCATACAGTGCGCACCACCCCGTGATGTTTTTCACACTCCTACTAGTGAATGTAATGTAACACACACCCATACAGTGCGCACCACCCGTAATGTTTTTATCACTCCTACTAGTGAATGTAATGTAACACACACCCATACAGTGCGCACCACCCCGTGATGTTTTTCTCACTCCTACTAGTGAATGTAATGTAACACACACCCATACAGTGTGCACCACCCCGTGAAGTTTTTCTCACTCCTACTAGTGAATCTAATGTAACACACACCCATACAATGCGCACCACCCCGTGAAGTTTTTCTCACTCCTACTAGTGAATCTAATGTAACACACACCCATACAATGCGCACCACCCCGTGATGTTTTTCTCACTCCTACTAATGAATGTAAAGTAACACACACCCATACAATGCGCACCACCCCGTGATGTTTTTCTCACTCCTACTAGTGAATGTAATGTAACACACACCCATACAATGCGCACCACCCCGTGATGTTTTTCTCACTCCTACTAGTGAATGTAATGTAACACACACCCATACAATGCGCACCACCCCGTGATGTTTTTCTCACTCTTACTAGTGAATGTAATGTAACACACACCCATACAATGCGCACCACCCCGTGATGTTTTTCTCTCTCCTACTAGTGAATGTAACGTAACACACACCCATACAATGGCCACCACCCCGTGATGATTTTCTCACTCCTACTAGTGAATCTAATGCAACACACACCCATACAATGCGCACCACCCCGTGATGTTTTTCTCACTCCTACTAGTGAATCTAATGCAATACACACCCATACAATGCACACCACCCCGTGATGTTTTTCTCACTCCTACTAGTGAATCTTATGTAACACACACCCATACAATGAGCACCACCCCGTGATGTTTTTCTCACTCCTACTAGTGAATGTAATGTAACACACACCCATACAATGAGCACCGCCCCGTGATGTTTTTCTCACACCTACTAGTGAATGTAATGTAACACACACCCATACAATGCGCACCACCCCGTGATGTTTTTCTCACTCCTACTAGTGAATGTAATGTAACACACACCCATACAATGCGCACCACCCCGTGATGTTTTTCTCACTCCTACTAGTGAATGTAATGGAACACCCACCCATACAATGCGCACCACCCCTTGATGTTTTTCTCACTCCTACTAGTGAATGTAATGTAACACACACCCATACAATGCGCACCACCCCGTGATGTTTTTCTCACTCCTACTAGTGAATGTAATGTAACACACCCATACAATGCGCACCACCCCGTGATGTTTTTCTCACTCCTACTAGTGAATGTAATGTAAAACACACCCATACAATGCGCACCACCCCGTGATGTTTTTCTCACTCCTACTAGTGAATGTAATGTAACACACACCCATACAATGCGCACCACCCCGTGATGTTTTTCCCACTCCTATTAGTGAATCTAATGTAACACACACCGTTACAATGCGCACCACCCCGCGATGTTTTTCAGAAACCTATCCTACATTGCCACTGCATGTTCCCTGACCTCCCCATGCTGACCACAGCGTGGTGCTTTTCTCCATCCTACATTGCCACTCACTGCCTATCCTAATTCAGACCCTCCGATTCAAACCACCCCGTGATGTTTTTCTCACTCCTACTAGTGAATGTAATGTGACACACACCCATAAAATGCGCACCACCCTGTGATGTTTCTCTCACACCTACTAGTGAATGTAATGTAACACACACCCATACAATGCGCACCACCCCGTGATGTTTTTCTCACTCCTACTAGTGAATGTAATGTAACACACACCCATACAATGCGCACCACCCCGTGATGCTTTTCTCACTCCTACTAGTGAATGTAATGTAACACACACCCATACAATGCGCACCACCCCGTGATGTTTTTCTCACTCCTACTAGTGAATGTAATGTTACACACACCCATACAATGCGCACCACCCCGTGATGTTTTTCTCACTCCTACTAGTGAATGTAATGTAACACACACCCATACAATGCGCACCACCCCGTGATGTTTTTCTCACTCCTACTAGTGAATGTAATGTGACACACACCCATAAAATGCGCACCACCCCGCGATGTTTTTCAGAAACCTATCCTACATTGCCACTGCATGTTCCCTGACCTCCCCATGCTGACCACCCCGTGGTGCTTTTCTCCATCTTACATTGCCACTCACTGCCTATCCTAATTCAGACCCTCCGATTCACACCACCCCGTGATGTTTTTCTCACTCCTACGAGTGAATGTAATGTGACACACACCCATAAAATGCGCACCACCCTGTGATGTTTCTCTCACACCTACTAGTGAATGTAATGTAACACACACCCATACAATGCGCACCACCCCGTGATGTTTTTCTCACTCCTTCTAGTGAATGTAATGTAACACACACCCATGCAATGCGCACCACCCCGTGATGCTTTTCTCACTCCTACTAGTGAATGTAATGTAACACACAGCCATACAATGCGCACCACCCCGTGATATTTTTCTCACTGCTACTAGTGAATGTAATGTAACACACACCCATAAAATGTGCACCACCCCGTGATGTTTTTCTCACTCCTACTAGTGAATGTAATGTAACACACACCCATACAATGCACACCACCCCGGGATGTTTTTCTCACTCCTACTAGTGAATGTAATGTAACACACACCCATACAATGCGCACCACCCCGTGATGTTTTTCTCACTCCTACTAGTGAATGTAATGTAACACACACCCATACAATGCGCACCACCCCGTGATGTTTTTCTCACTCCTACTAGTGAATGTAATGTAACACACACCCATACAATGCGCACCACCCCGTGATGTTTTTCTCACTCCTACTAGTGAATGTAATGTAACACACACCCATACAATGCGCACCACCCCGTGATGTTTTTCTCACTCCTACTAGTGAATGTAATGTAACACACACCCATACAGTGCGCACCACCCCGTGATGTTTTTCTCACTCCTACTAGTGAATGTAATGTAACACACACCCATACAGTGCGCACCACCCCGTAATGTTTTTCTCACTCCTACTAGTGAATGTAATGTAACACACACCCATACAGTGCGCAGCACCCCGTGATATTTTTCTCACTCCTACTAGTGAATGTAATGTAACACACACCCATACAGTGCGCACCACCCCGTGAAGTTTTTCTCACTCCTACTAGTGAATCTAATGTAACACACACCCATACAATGCGCACCACCCCGTGAAGTTTTTCTCACTCCTACTAGTGAATCTAATGTAACACACACCCATACAATGCGCACCACCCCGTGATGTTTTTCTCACTCCTACTAATGAATGTAAAGTAACACACACCCAAACAATGCGCACCACCCCGTGATGTTTTTCTCACTCCTACTAGTGAATGTAATGTAACACACACCCATACAATGCGCACCACCCCGTGATGTTTTTCTCACTCCTACTAGTGAATGTAATGTAACACACACCCATACAATGCGCACCACCCCGTGATGTTTTTCTCACTCCTACTAGTGAATGTAACGTAACACACACCCATACAATGGCCACCACCCCGTGATGTTTTTCTCACTCCTACTAGTGAATCTAATGCAACACACACCATACAATGCGCACCACCCCGTGATGTTTTTCTCACTCCTACTAGTGAATCTAATGCAATACACACCCATACAATGCACACCACCCCGTGATGTTTTTCTCACTCCTACTAGTGAATGTAATGTAACACACACCCATACAATGCGCACCACCGTGTGATGTTTTTCTCACTCCTACTAGTGAATCTAATGTAACACACACCCATACAATGCGCACCACCCCGTGATGTTTTTCTCACTCCTACTAGTGAATGTAATGTAACACACACCCATACAATGCGCACCACCCCGTGATGTTTTTCTGACTCCTACTAGTGAATGTTATGTAACACCCACCCATACAATGCGCACCACCCCGTGATGTTTTTCTCACTCCTACTAGTGAATGTAATGTAACACACACCCATACAATGCGCACCACCCCGTGATGTTTTTCTCACTCCTACTAGTGAATGTAATGTAACACACACCCATACAATGCGCACCACCCCGTGATGTTTTTCTCACTCCTACTAGTGAATGTAATGTGTCACACACCCATACAATGCGCACCACCCCGTGATGTTTTTCCCACTCCTACTCATGAATCTAATGTAACACACACAAATACAATGCGCACCACCCCGCGATGTTTTTCAGAAACCTATCCTACATTGCAACTGCATGTTCCCTGACATCCCCATGCTGACCACCCCGCGGTGCTTTTCTCCATCCTACATTGCCACTCACTGCCTATCCTAATTCAGACCCTCCGATGCACACCACCCCATGATGTTTTTCTCACTCCTACTGGTGAAAGTAATGTAACACACACCCATACAATGCGCACCACCCCGTGATGTTTTTCTCACTCCTACTAGTGAATGTAATGTAACACACAGCCATACAATGCGCACCACCCCGTGATATTTTTCTCACTGCTACTAGTGAATGTAATGTAACACACACCCATACAATGCGCACCACCCTGTGATGTTTTTCTCACTCCTACTAGTGAATGTAATGTAACACACACCCATACAATGCGCACCACCCCGTGATGTTTTTCTCACTCCTACTAGTGAATGTAATGTAACACACACCCATACAATGCGCACCACCCCGTGATGTTTTTCTCACTCCTACTAGTGAATGTAATGTAACACACACCCATACAATGCGCACCACCCCGTGATGTTTTTCTCACTCCTACTAGTGAATGTAATGTAACACACACCCATACAATGCGCACCACCCCGTGATGTTTTTCTCACTCCTACTAGGGAATGTAATGTAACACACACCCATACAATGCGCACCACCCCGTGATGTTTTTCTCACTCCTACTAGTGAATCTAATGTAACACACACCCATACAATGCGCACCACCCCGTGATGTTTTTCTCACTCCTACTAGTGAATGTAATGTAACACACACCCATACAATGCGCACCACCCCATGATGTTTTTCTCACTCCTACTAGTGAATGTAATGTAACACACACCCATGCAATGCGCACCACCCCGTGATGTTTTTCTCACTCCTACTAGTGAATGTAATGTAACACACACCCATACAATGCGCACCACCCCGTGATGTTTTTCTCACTCCTACTAGTGAATGTAATGTAACACACACCCATACAATGCGCACCACCCCGTGATGTTTTTCTCACTCCTACTAGTGAATGTAATGTAACACACACCCATACAGTGCACACCACCCCGCGATGTTTTTCAGAAACCTATCCTACATTGCCACTGCATGTTCCCTGACCTCCCCATGCTGACCACCCCGCGGTGCTTTTCTCCATCCTACATTGCCACTCACTGCCTATCTTAATTCAGACCCTCCAATTCACACCACCCCGTGATGTTTTTCTCACTCCTACTAGTGAATGTAATGTAACACACACCCATACAATGCGCACCACCCCGTGATGTTTTTCTCACTCCTACTAGTGAATGTAATGTAACACACACCCATACAATGCGGACCACCCCGTGATGTTTTTCTCACTCCTACTAGTGAATGTAATGTAACACACACCCATACAATGCGCACCACCCCGTGATGTTTTTCTCACTCCTACTAGTGAATGTAATGTAACACACACCCATACAGTGCGCACCACCCCGTGATGTTTTTCTCACTCCTACTAGTGAATGTAATGTAACACACACACATAAAGTGCGCACCACCCCGTGAAGTTTTTCTCACTCCTAATAGTGAATCTAATGTAACACACACCCATACAATGCGCACCACCCCGTGAAGTTTTTCTCACTCCTACTAGTGAATCTAATGTAACACACACCCATACAATGCGCACCACCCCGTGATGTTTTTCTCACTCCTACTAGTGAATGTAAAGTAACACACACCCATACAATGCGCACCACCCCGTGATGTTTTTCTCACTCCTACTAGTGAATGTAATGTAACACACACCGTTACAATGCGCACCACCCGGCGATGTTTTTCAGAAACCTATCCTACATTGCCACTGCATGTTCCCTGACCTCTCCATGCTGACCACCCCGTGGTGCTTTTCTCCATCCTACATTGCCACTCACTGCCTATCCTAATTCAGACCCTCCGATTCACACCACCCCGTGATGTTTTTCTCACTCCTACTAGTGAATGTAATGTGACACACACCCATAAAATGCTCACCACCCCGTGATGTTTCTCTCACACCTACTAGTGAATGTAATGTAACACAAACCCATACAATGCGCACCACCCCGTGATGTTTTTCTCACTCCTACTAGTGAATGTAATGTAACACACACCCATACAATGCGCACAACCCCGTGATGCATTTCTCACTCCTCCTAGTGAATGTAATGTAATACACAGCCATACAATGCGCACCACCCCGTCATATTTTTCTCACTGCTACTAGTGAATGTAATGTAACACACACCCATACAATGCGCACCACCCCGTGATGTTTTTCTCACTCCTACTAGTGAATGTAATGTATCACACACCCATACAATGCGCACCACCCCGTGATGTTTTTCCCACTCCTACTAGTGAATCTAATGTAACACACACCGTTACAATGCGCACCACCCCGCGAAGTTTTTCAGAAACCTATCCTACATTGCCACTGCATGTTCCCTGACCTCCCCATGCTGACCACCCCGTGGTGCTTTTCTCCATCCTACATTGCCACTCACTGCCTCTTCTAATTCAGACCCTCCGATTCACACCACCCCGTGATGTTTTTCTCACTCCTACTAGTGAATGTAATGTGACACACACCCATAAAATGCGCACCACCACGTGATGTTTTTCTCACACCTACTAGTGAATGTAATGTAACACACACCCATACAATGCGCACCACCCCGTGATGTTTTTCTCACTCCTACTAGTGAATGTAATGTAACACACACCCATACAATGCGCACCACCCCGTGATGTTTTTCTCACTCCTACTAGTGAATGTAATGTAACACACACCCATACAATGCGCACCACCCCGTGATGTTTTTCTCACTGCTACTAGTGAATGTAATGTAACACACACCCATACAATGCGCACCACCCCGTGATGTTTTTCTCACTCCTACTAGTGAATCTAATGTAACACACACTCATACAATGCGCACAACCCCGTGATGTTTTTCTCACTGCTACTAGTGAATGTAATGTAACACACCCATACAATGCGCACCACTCCGTGATGTTTTTCTCACTCCTACTAGTGAATGTAATGTAACACACACCTATACAATGCACACCACCCCGTGAGGTTTTTCTCACTCCTACTAGTGAATGTAATGTAACACACACCCATACAATGCGCACCACCCCGTGATGCTTTTCTCACTCCTACTAGTGAATCTAATGTAACACACACCCATACAATGCGCACCACCCCGTGATGTTTTTATCACTCCTACTAGTGAATCTAATGTAACACACACCCATACAATGCGCACCACCCCGTGATGTTTTTCGCACTCCTAGTAGTAAATGTTATGTGACACACACCCATACAATGCACACCACCCCGTGATGTTTTTCTCACACCTACTAGTGAATGTAATGTAACACACACCCATACAATGCGCACCACCCCGTGATGTTTTTCTCACTCCTACTAGTGAATGTAATGTAACACACACCCATGCAATGCGCACCAGCCCGTGATGTTTTTCTCACTCCTACTAGTGAATCTAATGTAACACACACCCATACAATGCGCACCACCCCGTGATGTTTTTCTCACTCCTACTAGTGAATCTAATGTAACACACACCCATACAATGCGCACCACCCCGTGATGTTTTTCTCACTCCTACTAGTGAATCTAATGTACACACACCCATACAATTTGCACCACCCCGCGATGTTTTTCAGAAACCTATCCTACATTGCCACTGCATGTTCCCTGACCTCCCCATGCTGAACACAACGCGGTGCTTTTCTCCATCCTACATTGCCACTGACTGCCTATCCTAATTCAGACCCTCTGCTTCACACCACCCCGTGATGTTTTTCTCACTCCTACTAGTGAATGTAATGTGACACACACCCATAAAATGCGCACCACCCCGTGATGTTTCTCTCACACCTACTAGTGAATGTAATGTAACACACACCCATACAATGCGCACCACCCCGTGATGTTTTTCTCACTCCTACTAGTGGATGTAATGTAACACACACCCATACAATGCGCACCACCCCGTGATGTTTTTCTCACTCCTACTAGTGAATGTAATGTAACACACAGCCATACAATGCGCACCACCCCGTGATGTTTTTCTCACTGCTACTAGTGAATGTAATGTAACACACACCCATACAATGCGCACCACCCCGTGATGTTTTCCTCACTCCTACTAGTGAATGTAATGTAACACACACCCATACAATGCTCACCACCCCGTGATGTTTTTCTCACTCCTACTAGTGAATGTAATGTAACACACACCCATACAATGCGCACCACCCCGTGATATTTTTCTCACTCCTACTAGTGAATCTAATGTAACACACACCCATACAATGCGCACCACCCCGTGATGTTTTTCTCACTCCTACTAGTGAATGTAATGTAACACACACCCATACAATGCGCACCACCCCGTGATATTTTTCTCACTCCTACTAGTGAATGTAATGTAACACACACCCATAAAATGCGCCCACCCCGTGATGTTTTTCTCACTCCTACTAGTGAATGTCATGTAACACACACCCATACAGTGCGCACCACCCCGTGATGCTTTTCTCACTCCTACTAGTGAATGTAATGTAACACACACCCATACAGTGCGCACCACCCCGTGATGTTTTTCTCACTCCTACTAGTGAATGTAATGTAACACACACCCATACAGTGCGCACCACCCCGTGATGTTTTTCTCACTCCTACTAGTGAATGTAATGTAACCCACACCCATACAGTGCGCACCACACCGTGATGTTTTTCTCACTCCTACTAGTGAATGTAACACACACCCATACAATGCGCAACACCCCGTGATGTTTTTCTCACTCCTACTAGTGAATGTAATGTAACACACACCCATACAATGCGCACCACCCCGTGATGTTTTTCTCACTCCTACTAGTGAATGTACTGTAACACACAACTATACAATGCGCACCACCCCGTGATGTTTTTCTCACTCCTACTAGTGAATGTAATGTAACACACACCCATGCAATGCGCACCACCCCGTGATGTTTTTCTCACTCCTACTAGTGAATGTAATGTAACACACACCCATACAATGCGCACCACCCCGTGATGTTTTTCTCACTCCTACTAGTGAATCTAATGTAACACACACCCATACAATGCGCACCACCCCGTGATGTTTTTCTCACTCCTACTAGTGAATCTAATGTAACACACACCCATACAATGCGCACCACCCCGTGATGTTTTTCTCACTCCTACTAGTGAATCTAATGTAACACACACCCATACAATGCGCACCACCCCGTGATGTTTTTCTCACTCCTACTAGTGAATGTAATGTAACACACACCCATACAATGCGCACCACCCCGTGATGTTTTTCTCACTCCTACTAGTGAATGTAATGTAACACACACCCATACAATGGGCACCACCCCGTGATGTTTTTCTCACTCCTACTAGTGAATCTAATGTAACACTCACCCATACAATGCGCACCAACCCGTGATGTTTTTCTCACTCCTACTAGTGAATCTAATGTAACACACACCCATACAATGCGCACCACCCCGCCATGTTTTTCAGAAACCTATCCTACATTGCCACTGCATGTTCCCTGACCTCCCCATGCTGACCACCCCGCGGTGCTTTTCTCCATCCTACATTGCCACTGACTGCCTATCCTAATTCAGACCCTCCGATTCACACCACCCCGTGATGATTTTCTCACTCCTACTAGTGAATGTAATGTGACACACACCCATAAAATGCGCACCACCCCGTGATGTTTCTCTCACACCTACTAGTGAATGTAATGTAACACACACCCATACAGTGCGCACCACCCCGTGATGTTTTTCTCACTCCTACTTGTGAATGTAATGTAACACACACCCATACAATGCGCACCACCCCGTGATGTTTTTCTCACTCCTACTAGTGAATGTAATGTAACACACACCCATACAGTGCGCACCACCCCGTGATGTTTTTCTCACTCCTACTAGTGAATGTAATGTAACACACACCCATACAATGCGCACCACCCCGTGATGTTTTTCTCACTCCAACTAGTGAATGTAATGTAACACACACCCATACAATGCGCACCACCCCGTGATGTTTTTATCACTCCTACTAGTGAATGTAATGTAACACACACCCATACAATGCGCACCACCCCGTGATGTTTTTCTCTCTCCTACTAGTGAATGTAATGTAACACACACCCATACAATGCGCACCACCCCGTGATGTTTTTCTCACTCCTACTAGTGAATGTAATGTATCACACACCCATACAATGCGCACCACCCCGTGATGTTTTTCCCACTCCTACTAGTGAATCTAATGTAACACACACCGTTACAATGCGCACCACCCCGTGATGTTTTTATCACTCCTACTAGTGAATCTAATGTAACACACACCCATACAATGCGCACCACCCCGTGATGTTTTTCGCACTCCTAGTAGTAAATGTTATGTGACACACACCCATACAATGCACACCACCCCGTGATGTTTTTCTCACACCTACTAGTGAATGTAATGTAACACACACCCATACAATGCGCACCACCCCGTGATGTTTTTCTCACTCCTACTAGTGAATGTAATGTAACACACACCCATGCAATGCGCACCAGCCCGTGATGTTTTTCTCACTCCTACTAGTGAATCTAATGTAACACACACCCATACAATGCGCACCACCCCGTGATGTTTTTCTCACTCCTACTAGTGAATCTAATGTAACACACACCCATACAATGCGCACCACCCCGTGATGTTTTTCTCACTCCTACTAGTGAATCTAATGTACACACACCCATACAATTTGCACCACCCCGCGATGTTTTTCAGAAACCTATCCTACATTGCCACTGCATGTTCCCTGACCTCCCCATGCTGAACACAACGCGGTGCTTTTCTCCATCCTACATTGCCACTGACTGCCTATCCTAATTCAGACCCTCTGCTTCACACCACCCCGTGATGTTTTTCTCACTCCTACTAGTGAATGTAATGTGACACACACCCATAAAATGCGCACCACCCCGTGATGTTTCTCTCACACCTACTAGTGAATGTAATGTAACACACACCCATACAATGCGCACCACCCCGTGATGTTTTTCTCACTCCTACTAGTGGATGTAATGTAACACACACCCATACAATGCGCACCACCCCGTGATGTTTTTCTCACTCCTACTAGTGAATGTAATGTAACACACAGCCATACAATGCGCACCACCCCGTGATGTTTTTCTCACTGCTACTAGTGAATGTAATGTAACACACACCCATACAATGCGCACCACCCCGTGATGTTTTCCTCACTCCTACTAGTGAATGTAATGTAACACACACCCATACAATGCTCACCACCCCGTGATGTTTTTCTCACTCCTACTAGTGAATGTAATGTAACACACACCCATACAATGCGCACCACCCCGTGATATTTTTCTCACTCCTACTAGTGAATCTAATGTAACACACACCCATACAATGCGCACCACCCCGTGATGTTTTTCTCACTCCTACTAGTGAATGTAATGTAACACACACCCATACAATGCGCACGACCCCGTGATGTTTTTCTCACTCCTACTAGTGAATGTAATGTAACACACACCCATACAATGCGCACCACCCCGTGATATTTTTCTCACTCCTACTAGTGAATGTAATGTAACACACACCCATAAAATGCGCCCACCCCGTGATGTTTTTCTCACTCCTACTAGTGAATGTCATGTAACACACACCCATACAGTGCGCACCACCCCGTGATGCTTTTCTCACTCCTACTAGTGAATGTAATGTAACACACACCCATACAGTGCGCACCACCCCGTGATGTTTTTCTCACTCCTACTAGTGAATGTAATGTAACACACACCCATACAGTGCGCACCACCCCGTGATGTTTTTCTCACTCCTACTAGTGAATGTAATGTAACCCACACCCATACAGTGCGCACCACACCGTGATGTTTTTCTCACTCCTACTAGTGAATGTAACACACACCCATACAATGCGCAACACCCCGTGATGTTTTTCTCACTCCTACTAGTGAATGTAATGTAACACACACCCATACAATGCGCACCACCCCGTGATGTTTTTCTCACTCCTACTAGTGAATGTACTGTAACACACAACTATACAATGCGCACCACCCCGTGATGTTTTTCTCACTCCTACTAGTGAATGTAATGTAACACACACCCATGCAATGCGCACCACCCCGTGATGTTTTTCTCACTCCTACTAGTGAATGTAATGTAACACACACCCATACAATGCGCACCACCCCGTGATGTTTTTCTCACTCCTACTAGTGAATCTAATGTAACACACACCCATACAATGCGCACCACCCCGTGATGTTTTTCTCACTCCTACTAGTGAATCTAATGTAACACACACCCATACAATGCGCACCACCCCGTGATGTTTTTCTCACTCCTACTAGTGAATCTAATGTAACACACACCCATACAATGCGCACCACCCCGTGATGTTTTTCTCACTCCTACTAGTGAATGTAATGTAACACACACCCATACAATGCGCACCACCCCGTGATGTTTTTCTCACTCCTACTAGTGAATGTAATGTAACACACACCCATACAATGGGCACCACCCCGTGATGTTTTTCTCACTCCTACTAGTGAATCTAATGTAACACTCACCCATACAATGCGCACCAACCCGTGATGTTTTTCTCACTCCTACTAGTGAATCTAATGTAACACACACCCATACAATGCGCACCACCCCGCCATGTTTTTCAGAAACCTATCCTACATTGCCACTGCATGTTCCCTGACCTCCCCATGCTGACCACCCCGCGGTGCTTTTCTCCATCCTACATTGCCACTGACTGCCTATCCTAATTCAGACCCTCCGATTCACACCACCCCGTGATGATTTTCTCACTCCTACTAGTGAATGTAATGTGACACACACCCATAAAATGCGCACCACCCCGTGATGTTTCTCTCACACCTACTAGTGAATGTAATGTAACACACACCCATACAGTGCGCACCACCCCGTGATGTTTTTCTCACTCCTACTTGTGAATGTAATGTAACACACACCCATACAATGCGCACCACCCCGTGATGTTTTTCTCACTCCTACTAGTGAATGTAATGTAACACACACCCATACAGTGCGCACCACCCCGTGATGTTTTTCTCACTCCTACTAGTGAATGTAATGTAACACACACCCATACAATGCGCACCACCCCGTGATGTTTTTCTCACTCCAACTAGTGAATGTAATGTAACACACACCCATACAATGCGCACCACCCCGTGATGTTTTTATCACTCCTACTAGTGAATGTAATGTAACACACACCCATACAATGCGCACCACCCCGTGATGTTTTTCTCTCTCCTACTAGTGAATGTAATGTAACACACACCCATACAATGCGCACCACCCCGTGATGTTTTTCTCACTCCTACTAGTGAATGTAATGTATCACACACCCATACAATGCGCACCACCCCGTGATGTTTTTCCCACTCCTACTAGTGAATCTAATGTAACACACACCGTTACAATGCGCACCACCCCGCGAAGTTTTTCAGAAACCTATCCTACATTGCCACTGCATGTTCCCTGACCTCCCCATGCTGACCACCCCGTGGTGCTTTTCTCCATCCTACATTGCCACTCACTGCCTATTCTAATTCAGACCCTCCGATTCACACCACCCCGTGATGTTTTTCTCACTCCTACTAGTGAATGTAATGTGACACACACCCATAAAATGCGCACCACCACGTGATGTTTTTCTCACACCTACTAGTGAATGTAATGTAACACACACCCATACAATGCGCACCACCCCGTGATGTTTTTCTCACTCCTACTAGTGAATGTAATGTAACACACACCCATACAATGCGCACCACCCCGTGATGTTTTTCTCACTCCTACTAGTGAATCTAATGTAACACACACTCATACAGTGCGCACAACCCCGTGATGTTTTTCTCACTGCTACTAGTGAATGTAATGTAACACACCCATACAATGCGCACCACTCCGTGATGTTTTTCTCACTCCTACTAGTGAATGTAATGTAACACACACCCATACAATGCACACCACCCCGTGAGGTTTTTCTCACTCCTACTAGTGAATGTAATGTAACACACACCCATACAATGCGCACCACCCCGTGATGCTTTTCTCACTCCTACTAGTGAATCTAATGTAACACACACCCATACAATGCGCACCACCCCGTGATGTTTTTATCACTCCTACTAGTGAATCTAATGTAACACACACCCATACAATGCGCACCACCCCGTGATGTTTTTCGCACTCCTAGTAGTAAATGTTATGTGACACACACCCATACAATGCACACCACCCCGTGATGTTTTTCTCACACCTACTAGTGAATGTAATGTAACACACACCCATACAATGCGCACCACCCCGTGATGTTTTTCTCACTCCTACTAGTGAATGTAATGTAACACACACCCATGCAATGCGCACCAGCCCGTGATGTTTTTCTCACTCCTACTAGTGAATCTAATGTAACACACACCCATACAATGCGCATCACCCCGTGATGTTTTTCTCACTCCTACTAGTGAATCTAATGTAACACACACCCATACAATGCGCACCACCCCGTGATGTTTTTCTCACTCCTACTAGTGAATCTAATGTACACACACCCATACAATTTGCACCACCCCGCGATGTTTTTCAGAAACCTATCCTACATTGCCACTGCATGTTCCCTGACCTCCCCATGCTGAACACAACGCGGTGCTTTTCTCCATCCTACATTGCCACTGACTGCCTATCCTAATTTAGACCCTCTGCTTCACACCACCCCGTGATGTTTTTCTCACTCCTACTAGTGAATGTAATGTGTCACACACCCATAAAATGCGCACCACCCCGTGATGTTTCTCTCACACCTACTAGTGAATGTAATGTAACACACACCCATACAATGCGCACCACCCCGTGATGTTTTTTTCACTCCTACTAGTGGATGTAATGTAACACACACCCATACAATGCGCACCACCCCGTGATGTTTTTCTCACTCCTACTAGTGAATGTAATGTAACACACAGCCATACAATGCGCACCACCCCGTGATGTTTTTCTCACTGCTACTAGTGAATGTAATGTAACACACACCCATACAATGCGCACCACCCCGTGATGTTTTCCTCACTCCTACTAGTGAATGTAATGTAACACACACCCATACAATGCGCACCACCCCGTGATGTTTTTCTCACTCCTACTAGTGAATGTAATGTAACACACACCCATACAATGCGCACCACCCCGTGATATTTTTCTCACTCCTACTAGTGAATCTAATGTAACACACACCCATACAATGCGCACCACCCCGTGATGTTTTTCTCACTCCTACTAGTGAATGTAATGTAACACACACCCATACAATGCGCACGACCCCGTGATGTTTTTCTCACTCCTACTAGTGAATGTAATGTAACACACACCCATACAATGCGCACAACCCCGTGATATTTTTCTCACTCCTACTAGTGAATGTAATGTAACACACACCCATAAAATGCGCCCACCCCGTGATGTTTTTCTCACTCCTACTAGTGAATGTCATGTAACACACACCCATACAGTGCGCACCACCCCGTGATGCTTTTCTCACTCCTACTAGTGAATGTAATGTAACACACACCCATACAGTGCGCACCACCCCGTGATGTTTTTCTCACTCCTACTAGTGAATGTAATGTAACACACACCCATACAGTGCGCACCACCCCGTGATGTTTTTCTCACTCCTACTAGTGAATGTAATGTAACCCACACCCATACAGTGCGCACCACACCGTGATGTTTTTCTCACTCCTACTAGTGAATGTAACACACACCCATACAATGCGCAACACCCCGTGATGTTTTTCTCACTCCTACTAGTGAATGTAATGTAACACACACCCATACAATGCGCACCACCCCGTGATGTTTTTCTCACTCCTACTAGTGAATGTACTGTAACACACAACCATACAATGCGCACCACCCCGTGATGTTTTTCTCACTCCTACTAGTGAATGTAATGTAACACACACCCATGCAATGCGCACCACCCCGTGATGTTTTTCTCACTCCTACTAGTGAATCTAATGTAACACACACACATACAATGCGCACCACCCCGTGATGTTTTTCTCACTCCTACTAGTGAATCTAATGTAACACACACCCATACAATGCGCACCACCCCGTGATGTTTTTCTCACTCCTACTAGTGAATCTAATGTAACACACACCCATACAATGCGCACCACCCCGTGATGTTTTTCTCACTCCTACTAGTGAATGTAATGTAACACACACCCATACAATGCGCACCACCCCGTGATGTTTTTCTCACTCCTACTAGTGAATGTAATGTAACACACACCCATACAATGGGCACCACCCCGTGATGTTTTTCTCACTCCTACTAGTGAATCTAATGTAACACTCACCCATACAATGCGCACCAACCCGTGATGTTTTTCTCACTCCTACTAGTGAATCTAATGTAACACACACCCATACAATGCGCACCACCCCGCCATGTTTTTCAGAAACCTATCCTACATTGCCACTGCATGTTCCCTGACCTCCCCATGCTGACCACCCCGCGGTGCTTTTCTCCATCCTACATTGCCACTGACTGCCTATCCTAATTCAGACCCTCCGATTCACACCACCCCGTGATGTTTTTCTCACTCCTACTAGTGAATGTAATGTGACACACACCCATAAAATGCGCACCACCCCGTGATGTTTCTCTCACACCTACTAGTGAATGTAATGTAACACACACCCATACAGTGCGCACCACCCCGTGATGTTTTTCTCACTCCTACTTGTGAATGTAATGTAACACACACCCATACAATGCGCACCACCCCGTGATGTTTTTCTCACTCCTACTAGTGAATGTAATGTAACACACACCCATACAGTGCGCACCACCCCGTGATGTTTTTCTCACTCCTACTAGTGAATGTAATGTAACACACACCCATACAATGCGCACCACCCCGTGATGTTTTTCTCACTCCTACTAGTGAATGTAATGTAACACACACCCATACAATGTGCACAACCCCTTGATGTTTTTCTCACTCCTACTAGTGAATGTAATGTAACACACACCCATACAGTGCGCACCACCCCATGATGTTTTTCTCACTCCTACTTGTGAATGTAATGTAACACACACCCATACAATGCGCACCACACCGTGACGTATTTCTCACTCCTAATAGTGAATGTAACGTAACACACACCCATACAATGCGCACCACCCCGTGACGTTTTTCTCACTCCTACTAGTGAATGTAATGTAACACACACCCATACAATGCGCACCACCCCGTGACGTTTTTCTCACTCCTACTAGTGAATGTAATGTAACACACACCCATACAATGCGCACCACCCCGTGATGTTTTTCTCACTCCTACTAGTGAATGTAATGTAACACACACCCATACAATGCACACCACCCCGTGATGTTTTTCTCACTCCTAATAGTGAATGTAATGTAACACACACCCATACAATGCGCACCACCCCGTGATATTTTTCTCACTCCTACTAGTGAATCTAATGTAACACACACCCATACAATGCGCACCACCCTGTGATGTTTTTCTCACTCCTGCTAGTGAATGTAATGTAACACACACCCATACAATGCGCACCACCCCGTGATGTTTTTCTCACTCCTACTAGTGAATGTAATGTAACGCACACCCATACAATGCGCACCACCCCGTGATGTTTTTCTCACTCCTACAAGTGAATGTAATGTAACACACACCCATACAGTGCGCACCACCCCGTGATGTTTTTCTCACTCCTACTAGTGAATCTAATGTAACACACACCCATACAATGCGCACCACCCCGTGATGTTTTTCTCACTCCTACTAGTGAATGTAATGTAACACACACCCATACAATGCGCACCACCCCGTGATGTTTTTCTCACTCCTACTAGTAAATGTAATGTAACACACACCCATACAATGCGCACCACCCCGTGATGTTTTTCTCACTCCTACTAGTGAATGTAATGTAACACACACCCATACAATGCGCACCACCCCGTGATGTTTTTCTCACTCCTACTAGTGAATGTAATGTAACACACACCCATACAGTGCGCACCACCCCGTGATGTTTTTCTCACTCCTACTAGTGAATGTAATGTAACACACACCCATACAGTGCGCACCACCCCGTGAAGTTTTTCTCACTCCTACTAGTGAATCTAATGTAACACACACCCATACAATGCGCACCACCCCGTGATGTTTTTCTCACTCCTACTAGTGAATGTAAAGTAACACACACCCATACAATGCGCACCACCCCGTGATGTTTTTCTCACTCCTACTAGTGAATGTAACGAAACACACACCCATACAGTGCGCACCACCCCGTGATGTTTTTCTCACTCCTACTAGTGAATGTAATGTAACACCCACCCATACAGTGCGCACCACCCCGTGATGTTTTTCTCACTCCTACTAGTGAATGTAATGTAACACACACCCATACAATGCGCACCACCCCGTGATGTTTTTCTCACTCCTACTATTGAATGTAATGTAACACACACCCATACAATGGGCACCACCCCTTGATGTTTTTCTCACTCCTACTAGTGAATCTAATGTAACACACACCCATACAATGCGCACCACCCCGTGATGTTTTTCTCACTCCTACTAGTGAATGTAATGTAACACCCACCCATACAGTGCGCACCACCCCGTGATGTTTTTCTCACTCCTACTAGTGAATGTAATGTAACACACACCCATACAATGCGCACCACCCCGTGAAGTTTTTCTCACTCCTACTAGTGAATGTAATGTAACACCCACCCATACAGTGCGCACCACCCCGTGATGTTTTTCTCACTCCTACTAGTGAATGTAATGTAACACACACCCATACAATGCGCACCACCCCGTGATGTTTTTCTCACTCCTACTATTGAATGTAATGTAACACACACCCATACAATGGGCACCACCCCTTGATGTTTTTCTCACTCCTACTAGTGAATCTAATGTAACACACACCCATACAATGCGCACCACCCCGTGATGTTTTTCTCACTCCTACTAGTGAATCTAATGCAACACACACACATACAATGCGCACCACCCCGTGATGTTTTTCTCACTCCTACTAGTGAATCTAATGTAACACACAACCATACAATGAGCACCACCCCGTGATGTTTTTCTCACTCCTACTAGTGAATGTAATGTAACACACACCCATACAATGCTCACCACCCCGTGATGTTTTTCTCATTCCTACTAGTGAATGTAATGTAACACACACCCATACAATGCGCACCACCCCGTGATGTTTTTCTCACTCCTACTAATAAATGTAATGTAACACACACCCATACAATGCGCACCACCCCGTGATGTTTTTCTCACTCCTACTAGTGAATGTAATGTAACACACACCCATGTAATGCGCACCACCCCGTGATGTTTTTCTCACTCCTACTAGTGAATGTAATGTAACACCCACCCATACAATGCGCACCACCCCGTGATGTTTTTCTCACTCCAACTAGTGAATGTAATGTAACACACACCCATACAATGCGCACCACCCCGTGATGTTTTTATCACTCCTACTAGTGAATGTAATGTAACACACACCCATACAATGCGCACCACCCCGTGATGTTTTTCTCTCTCCTACTAGTGAATGTAATGTAACACACACCCATACAATGCGCACCACCCCGTGATGTTTTTCTCACTCCTACTAGTGAATGTAATGTATCACACACCCATACAATGCGCACCACCCCGTGATGTTTTTCCCACTCCTACTAGTGAATCTAATGTAACACACACCGTTACAATGCGCACCACCCCGCGAAGTTTTTCAGAAACCTATCCTACATTGCCACTGCATGTTCCCTGACCTCCCCATGCTGACCACCCCGTGGTGCTTTTCTCCATCCTACATTGCCACTCACTGCCTATTCTAATTCAGACCCTCCGATTCACACCACCCCGTGATGTTTTTCTCACTCCTACTAGTGAATGTAATGTGACACACACACATAAAATGCGCACCACCACGTGATGTTTTTCTCACACCTACTAGTGAATGTAATGTAACACACACCCATACAATGCGCACCACCCCGTGATGTTTTTCTCACTCCTACTAGTGAATGTAATGTAACACATACCCATACAATGCGCACCACCCCGTGATATTTTTCTCACTCCTACTAGTGAATGTAATGTAACACACACCCATACAATGCGCACCACCCCGTGATGTTTTTCTCACTGCTACTAGTGAATGTAATGTAACACACACCCATACAATGCGCACCACCCCGTGATGTTTTTCTCACTCCTACTAGTGAATCTAATGTAACACACACTCATACAATGCGCACAACCCCGTGATGTTTTTCTCACTGCTACTAGTGAATGTAATGTAACACACCCATACAATGCGCACCACTCCGTGATGTTTTTCTCACTCCTACTAGTGAATGTAATGTAACACACACCCATACAATGCACACCACCCCGTGAGGTTTTTCTCACTCCTACTAGTGAATGTAATGTAACACACACCCATACAATGCGCACCACCCCGTGATGCTTTTCTCACTCCTACTAGTGAATCTAATGTAACACACACCCATACAATGCGCACCACCCCGTGATGTTTTTATCACTCCTACTAGTGAATCTAATGTAACACACACCCATACAATGCGCACCACCCCGTGATGTTTTTCGCACTCCTAGTAGTAAATGTTATGTGACACACACCCATACAATGCACACCACCCCGTGATGTTTTTCTCACACCTACTAGTGAATGTAATGTAACACACACCCATACAATGCGCACCACCCCGTGATGTTTTTCTCACTCCTACTAGTGAATGTAATGTAACACACACCCATGCAATGCGCACCAGCCCGTGATGTTTTTCTCACTCCTACTAGTGAATCTAATGTAACACACACCCATACAATGCGCACCACCCCGTGATGTTTTTCTCACTCCTACTAGTGAATCTAATGTAACACACACCCATACAATGCGCACCACCCCGTGATGTTTTTCTCACTCCTACTAGTGAATCTAATGTACACACACCCATACAATTTGCACCACCCCGCGATGTTTTTCAGAAACCTATCCTACATTGCCACTGCATGTTCCCTGACCTCGCCATGCTGAACACAACGCGGTGCTTTTCTCCATCCTACATTGCCACTGACTGCCTATCCTAATTCAGACCCTCTGCTTCACACCACCCCGTGATGTTTTTCTCACTCCTACTAGTGAATGTAATGTGACACACACCCATAAAATGCGCACCACCCCGTGATGTTTCTCTCACACCTACTAGTGAATGTAATGTAACACACACCCATACAATGCGCACCACCCCGTGATGTTTTTCTCACTCCTACTAGTGGATGTAATGTAACACACACCCATACAATGCGCACCACCCCGTGATGTTTTTCTCACTCCTACTAGTGAATGTAATGTAACACACAGCCATACAATGCGCACCACCCCGTGATGTTTTTCTCACTGCTACTAGTGAATGTAATGTAACACACACCCATACAATGCGCACCACCCCGTGATGTTTTTCTCACTCCTACTAGTGAATGTAATGTAACACACACCCATACAATGCGCACCACCCCGTGATGTTTTTCTCACTCCTACTAGTGAATGTAATGTAACACACACCCATACAATGCGCACCACCCCGTGATATTTTTCTCACTCCTACTAGTGAATCTAATGTAACACACACCCATACAATGCGCACCACCCCGTGATGTTTTTCTCACTCCTACTAGTGAATGTAATGTAACACACACCCATACAATGCGCACGACCCCGTGATGTTTTTCTCACTCCTACTAGTGAATGTAATGTAACACACACCCATACAATGCGCACCACCCCGTGATATTTTTCTCACTCCTACTAGTGAATGTAATGTAACACACACCCATAAAATGCGCCCACCCCGTGATGTTTTTCTCACTCCTACTAGTGAATGTCATGTAACACACACCCATACAGTGCGCACCACCCCGTGATGCTTTTCTCACTCCTACTAGTGAATGTAATGTAACACACACCCATACAGTGCGCACCACCCCGTGATGTTTTTCTCACTCCTACTAGTGAATGTAATGTAACACACACCCATACAGTGCGCACCACCCCGTGATGTTTTTCTCACTCCTACTAGTGAATGTAATGTAACCCACACCCATACAGTGCGCACCACACCGTGATGTTTTTCTCACTCCTACTAGTGAATGTAACACACACCCATACAATGCGCAACACCCCGTGATGTTTTTCTCACTCCTACTAGTGAATGTAATGTAACACACACCCATACAATGCGCACCACCCCGTGATGTTTTTCTCACTCCTACTAGTGAATGTACTGTAACACACAACCATACAATGCGCACCACCCCGTGATGTTTTTCTCACTCCTACTAGTGAATGTAATGTAACACACAGCCATGCAATGCGCACCACCCCGTGATGTTTTTCTCACTCCTACTAGTGAATGTAATGTAACACACACCCATACAATGCGCACCACCCCGTGATGTTTTTCTCACTCCTACTAGTGAATCTAATGTAACACACACCCATACAATGCGCACCACCCCGTGATGTTTTTCTCACTCCTACTAGTGAATCTAATGTAACACACACCCATACAATGCGCACCACCCCGTGATGTTTTTCTCACTCCTACTAGTGAATCTAATGTAACACACACCCATACAATGCGCACCACCCCGTGATGTTTTTCTCACTCCTACTAGTGAATGTAATCTAACACACACCCATACAATGCGCACCACCCCGTGATGTTTTTCTCACTCCTACTAGTGAATGTAATGTAACACACACCCATACAATGGGCACCACCCCGTGATGTTTTTCTCACTCCTACTAGTGAATCTAATGTAACACTCACCCATACAATGCGCACCAACCCGTGATGTTTTTCTCACTCCTACTAGTGAATCTAATGTAACACACACCCATACAATGCGCACCACCCCGCCATGTTTTTCAGAAACCTATCCTACATTGCCACTGCATGTTCCCTGACCTCCCCATGCTGACCACCCCGCGGTGCTTTTCTCCATCCTACATTGCCACTGACTGCCTATCCTAATTCAGACCCTCCGATTCACACCACCCCGTGATGTTTTTCTCACTCCTACTAGTGAATGTAATGTGACACACACCCATAAAATGCGCACCACCCCGTGATGTTTCTCTCACACCTACTAGTGAATGTAATGTAACACACACCCATACAATGCGCACCACCCCGTGATGTTTTTCTCACTCCTACTAGTGAATGTAATGTAACACACACCCATACAGTGCGCACCACCCCGTGATGTTTTTCTCACTCCTACTAGTGAATGTAATGTAACACACACCCATACAATGCGCACCACCCCGTGATGTTTTTCTCACTCCTACTAGTGAATGTAATGTAACACACACCCATACAATGTGCACAACCCCTTGATGTTTTTCTCACTCCTACTAGTGAATGTAATGTAACACACACTCATACAGTGCAAACCACCCCATGATGTTTTTCTCACTCCTACTTGTGAATGTAATGTAACACACACCCATACAATGCGCACCACACCGTGACGTTTTTCTCACTCCTAATAGTGAATGTAACGTAACACACACCCATACAATGCGCACCACCCCGTGACGTTTTTCTCACTCCTACTAGTGAATGTAATGTAACACACACCCATACAATGCGCACCACCCAGTGACGTTTTTCTCACTCCTACTAGTGAATGTAATGTAACACACACCCATACAATGCGCACCACCCCGTGATGTTTTTCTCACTCCTACTAGTGAATGTAATGTAACACACACCCATACAATGCACACCACCCCGTGATGTTTTTCTCACTCCTAATAGTGAATGTAATGTAACACACACCCATACAATGCGCACCACCCCGTGATATTTTTCTCACTCCTACTAGTGAATCTAATGTAACACACACCCATACAATGCGCACCACCCCGTGATGTTTTTCTCACTCCTGCTAGTGAATGTAATGTAACACACACCCATACAATGCGCACCACCCCGTGATGTTTTTCTCACTCCTACTAGTGAATGTAATGTAACGCACACCCATACAATGCGCACCACCCCGTGATGTTTTTCTCACTCCTACAAGTGAATGTAATGTAACACACACCCATACAGTGCGCACCACCCCGTGAGGTTTTTCTCACTCCTAATTGTGAATGTAATGTAACACACACCCATACAATGCGCACCACCCCGTGATGTTTTTCTCACTCCTACTAGTGAATGTAATGTAACACACACCCATACAGTGCGCACCACCCCGTGATGTTTTTCTCACTCCTACTAGTGAATGTAATGTAACACACACCCATACAATGCGCACCACCCCGTGACGTTTTTCTCACTCCTACTAGTGAATGTAATGTAACACACACCCATACAATGCGCACCACCCCGTGATGTTTTTCTCACTCCTACTAGTGAATGTAATGTGACACACACCCATAAAATGCGCACCACCCCGTGATGTTTTTCTCACACCTACTAGTGAATGTAATGTAACACACACCCATAAAATGCGCACCACCACGTGATGTTTTTCTCACTCCTACTAGTGAATGTAATGTAACACACACCCATACAATGCGCACCACACCGTGATGTTTTTCTCACTCCTACTAGTGAATGTAATGTAACACACACCCATACAATGCGCACCACCCCGTGATGTTTTTCTCACTGCTACTAGTGAATGTAATGTAACACACACCCATACAATGCACACCACCCCGTGATGTTTTTCTCACTCCTACTAGTGGATCTAATGTAACACACACCCATACAATGCGCACCACCCCGTGATGTTTTTCTCACTCCTACCAGTGAATGTAATGTAACACACACCCATACAATGCGCACCACCTCGTGACCTTTTTCTCACTCCTACTAGTGAATCTAATGTAATACACACCCATACAATGCGCACCACACCGTGACGTTTTTCTCACTCCTAATAGTGAATGTAACGTAACACACACCCATACAATGCGCACCACCCCGTGACGTTTTTCTCACTCCTACTAGTGAATGTAATGTAACACACACCCATACAATGCGCACCACCCCGTGACGTTTTTCTCACTCCTACTAGTGAATGTAATGTAACACACACCCATACAATGCGCACCACCCCGTGATGTTTTTATCACTCCTACTAGTGAATGTAATGTAACACACACCCATACAATGCGCACCACCCCGTGATGTTTTTCTCACTCCTAATAGTGAATGTAATGTAACACACACCCATACAGTGCGCACCACCCCGTGATATTTTTCTCACTCCTACTAGTGAATCTAATGTAACACACACCCATACAATGCGCACCACCCCGTGATGTTTTTCTCACTCCTGCTAGAGAATGTAATGTAACACACACCCATACAATGCGCACCACCCCGTGATGTTTATCTCACTCCTACTAGTGAATGTAATGTAACGCACACCCATACAATGCGCACCACCCCGTGATGTTTTTCTCACTCCTACAAGTGAATGTAATGTAACACACACCCATACAGTGCGCACCACCCCGTGATGTTTTTCTCACTCCTACTAGTGAATCTAATGTAACACACACCCATACAATGCGCTCCACCCCGTGATGTTTTTCTCACTCCTACTAGTGAATGTAATGTAACACACACCCATACAATGCGCACCACCTCGTGACCTTTTTCTCACTCCTACTAGTGAATCTAATGTAATACACACCCATACAATGTGCACCACACCGTGACGTTTTTCTCACTCCTAATAGTGAATGTAACGTAACACACACCCATACAATGCGCACCACCCCGTGACGTTTTTCTCACTCCTACTAGTGAATGTAATGTAACACACACCCATACAATGCGCACCACCCCGCTACGTTTTTCTCACTCCTACTAGTGAATGTAATGTAACACACACCCATACAGTGCGCACCACCCCGTGATGTTTTTCTCACTCCTACTAGTGAATGTAATGTAACACACACCCATACAATGCGCACCACCCCGTGATGTTTTTCTCACTCCTAATAGTGAATGTAATGTAACACACACCCATACAATGCGCACCACCCCGTGATATTTTTCTCACTCCTACTAGTGAATCTAATGTAACACACACCCATACAATGCGCACCACCCCGTGATGTTTTTCTCACTCCTGCTAGTGAATGTAATGTAACACACACCCATACAATGCGCACCACCCCGTGATGTTTTTCTCACTCCTACTAGTGAATGTAATGTAACGCACACCCATACAATGCGCACCACCCCGTGATGTTTTTCTCACTCCTACAAGTGAATGTAATGTAACACACACCCATACAGTGCGCACCACCCCGTGATGTGTTTCTCACTCCTAATTGTGAATGTAATGTAACACACACCCATACAATGCGCACAACCCCGTGATGTTTTTCTCACTACTACTAGTGAATGTAATGTAACACACACCCATACAGTGCGCACCACCCCGTGATGTTTTTCTCACTCCTACTAGTGAATGTAATGTAACACACACCCATACAATGCGCACCACCCCGTGACGTTTTTCTCACTCCTAAGAGTGAATGTAATGTAACACACACCCATACAATGCGCACCACCCCGTGATGTTTTTCTCACTCCTACTAGTGAATGTAATGTAACACACACCCATACAATGCGCACCACCCCGTGATGTATTTCTCACTCCTACTAGTGAATGTAATGTAACACACACCCATACAATGCGCACCACCCCGTGATGTTTTTCTCACTCCTACTAGTGAATGTAATGTAACACACACCCATACAATGCCCACCACCCCGTGATGTTTTTCTCACTCCTACTAGTGAATGTAATGTATCACACACCCATACAATGCGCACCACCCCGTGATGTTTTTCCCACTCCTACTAGTGAATCTAATGTAACACACACCATTACAATGCGCACCACCCCGCGATGTTTTTCAGAAACCGATCCTACATTGCCACTGCATGTTCCCTGACCTCCCCATGCTGACCACCCCGTGGTGCTTTTCTCCATCCTACATTGCCACTCACTGCCTATTCTAATTCAGACCCTCCGATTCACACCACCCCGTGATGTTTTTCTCACTCCTACTAGTGAATGTAATGTGACACACACCCATAAAATGCGCACCACCCCGTGATGTTTTTCTCACACCTACTAGTGAATGTAATGTAACACACACCCATACAATGCGCACCACCCCGTGATGTTTTTCTCACTCCTACTAGTGAATGTAATGTAACACACACCCATACAATGCGCACCACCCCGTGATGTTTTTCTCACTCCTACTAGTGAATGTAATGTAACACACACCCATACAATGCGCACCACCCCGTGATGTTTTTCTCACTGCTACTAGTGAATGTAATGTAACACACACCCATACAATGCGCACCACCCCGTGATGTTTTTCTCACTCCTACTAGTGAATCTAATGTAACACACACCCATACAATGCGCACAACCCCGTGATGTTTTTCTCACTGCTACTAGTGAATGTAATGTAACACACCCATACAATGCGCACCACTCCGTGATGTTTTTCTCACTCCTACTAGTGAATGTAATGTAACACACACCCATACAATGCACACCACCCCGTGAGGTTTTTCTCACTCCTACTAGTGAATGTAATGTAACACACACCCATACAATGCGCACCACCCCGTGATGTTTTTCTCACTCCTACTAGTGAATGTAATGTAACACACACCCATACAATGCGCACCACCCCGTGATGTTTTTATCACTCCTACTAGTGAATCTAATGTAACACACACCCATACAATGCGCACCACCCCGTGATGTTTTTCTCACTCCTACTAGTGAATGTAATGTAACACACACCCATACAATGCGCACCACCCCGTGATGTTTTTCTCACTCCTACTATTGAATGTAATGTAACACACACCCATACAATGCGCACCACCCCGTGATGTTTTTCTCACTCCTACTAGTGAATGTAATGTAACACACCCCCATACAATGCGTAACACCCCGTGATGTTTTTCTCACTCCTACTAGTGAATGTAATGTAACACACCCCCATACAATGCGTAACACCCCGTGATGATTTTCTCACTCCTACTAGTGCATCTAATGTAACACACACCCATACAATGCGCACCACCCCGTGATGTTTTTCTCACTCCTACTAGTGAATGTAATGTAACACACACCCATACAATGCGCACCACCCCGTGATGATTTTCTCACTCCTACTAGTGCATCTAATGTAACACACACCCATACAATGCGCACCACCCCGTGATGTTTTTCTCACTCCTACTATTGAATGTAATGTAACACACACCCATACAATGCGCACCACCCCGTGATGTTTTTCTCACTCCTACTAGTGAATGTAATGTAACACACCCCCATACAATGCGTAACACCCCGTGATGTTTTTCTCACTCCTACTAGTGAATGTAATGTAACACACACCCATACAATGCGCACCACCCCGTGATGATTTTCTCACTCCTACTAGTGCATCTAATGTAACACACACCCATACAATGCGCACCACCCCGTGATGTTTTTCTCACTCCTACTAGTGAATGTAATGTAACACACACCCATACAATGCGCACCACCCCGTGATGCTTTTCTCACTCCTACTAGTGAATCTAATGTAACACACACCATTACAATGCGCACCACCCCGCGATGTTTTTCAGAAACCGATCCTACATTGCCACTGCATGTTCCCTGACCTCCCCATGCTGACCACCCCGTGGTGCTTTTCTCCATCCTACATTGCCACTCACTGCCTATTCTAATTCAGACCCTCCGATTCACACCACCCCGTGATGTTTTTCTCACTCCTACTAGTGAATGTAATGTGACACACACCCATAAAATGCGCACCACCCCGTGATGTTTTTCTCACACCTACTAGTGAATGTAATGTAACACACACCCATACAATGCGCACCACCCCGTGATGTTTTTCTCACTCCTACTAGTGAATGTAATGTAACACACACCCATACAATGCGCACCACCCCGTGATGTTTTTCTCACTCCTACTAGTGAATGTAATGTAACACACACCCATACAATGCGCACCACCCCGTGATGTTTTTCTCACTGCTACTAGTGAATGTAATGTAACACACACCCATACAATGCGCACCACCCCGTGATGTTTTTCTCACTCCTACTAGTGAATCTAATGTAACACACACCCATACAATGCGCACAACCCCGTGATGTTTTTCTCACTGCTACTAGTGAATGTAATGTAACACACCCATACAATGCGCACCACTCCGTGATGTTTTTCTCACTCCTACTAGTGAATGTAATGTAACACACACCCATACAATGCACACCACCCCGTGAGGTTTTTCTCACTCCTACTAGTGAATGTAATGTAACACACACCCATACAATGCGCACCACCCCGTGATGTTTTTCTCACTCCTACTAGTGAATGTAATGTAACACACACCCATACAATGCGCACCACCCCGTGATGTTTTTATCACTCCTACTAGTGAATCTAATGTAACACACACCCATACAATGCGCACCACCCCGTGATGTTTTTCTCACTCCTACTAGTGAATGTAATGTAACACACACCCATACAATGCGCACCACCCCGTGATGTTTTTCTCACTCCTACTATTGAATGTAATGTAACACACACCCATACAATGCGCACCACCCCGTGATGTTTTTCTCACTCCTACTAGTGAATGTAATGTAACACACCCCCATACAATGCGTAACACCCCGTGATGTTTTTCTCACTCCTACTAGTGAATGTAATGTAACACACCCCCATACAATGCGTAACACCCCGTGATGATTTTCTCACTCCTACTAGTGCATCTAATGTAACACACACCCATACAATGCGCACCACCCCGTGATGTTTTTCTCACTCCTACTAGTGAATGTAATGTAACACACACCCATACAATGCGCACCACCCCGTGATGATTTTCTCACTCCTACTAGTGCATCTAATGTAACACACACCCATACAATGCGCACCACCCCGTGATGTTTTTCTCACTCCTACTATTGAATGTAATGTAACACACACCCATACAATGCGCACCACCCCGTGATGTTTTTCTCACTCCTACTAGTGAATGTAATGTAACACACCCCCATACAATGCGTAACACCCCGTGATGTTTTTCTCACTCCTACTAGTGAATGTAATGTAACACACACCCATACAATGCGCACCACCCCGTGATGATTTTCTCACTCCTACTAGTGCATCTAATGTAACACACACCCATACAATGCGCACCACCCCGTGATGTTTTTCTCACTCCTACTAGTGAATGTAATGTAACACACACCCATACAATGCGCACCACCCCGTGATGCTTTTCTCACTCCTACTAGTGAATCTAATGTAACACACACCCATACAATGCGCACAAACCCGTGATGTTTTTCTCACTGCTACTAGTGAATGTAATGTAACACACCAATACATTGCGCACGACCCCGTGATGTTTTTCTCACTCCTACTAGTGAATGTAATGTAACACACACCCATACAATGCGCACCACCCCGTTAGGTTTTTCTCACTCCTACTAGTGAATGTAATGTAACACACACCCATACAATGCGCACCACCCCGTGATGTTTTTCTCACTCCTACTAGTGAATGTAATGTAACACACACCCATACAATGCGCACCACCCCGTCATGTTTTTCGCACTCCTAGTAGTAAATGTTATGTGACACACACCCATACAATGCACACCACCCCGTGATGTTTTTCTCACACCTACTAGTGAATGTAATGTAACACACACCCATACAATGCGCACCAACCCGTGATGTTTTTCTCACTCCTACTAGTGAATGTAATGTAACACACACCCATGCAATGCGCACCAGTCCGTGATGTTTTTCTCACTCCTACTAGTGAATCTAATGTAACACACACCCATACAATGCGCACCACCCCGTGATGTTTTTGTCACTCCTACTAGTGAATCTAATGTAACACACACCCATACAATGCGCACCACCCCGTGATGTTTTTCTCACTCCTACTAGTGAATCTAATGTACACACACCCATACAATTCGCACCACCCCGCGATGTTTTTCAGAAACCTATCCTACATTGCCACTGCATGTTCCCTGACCTCCCCATGCTGACCACAACGCGGTGCTTTTCTCCATCCTACATTGCCACTGACTGCCTATCCTAATTCAGACCCTCCGATTCACACCACCCCGTGATGTTTTTCTCACTCCTACTAGTGAATGTAATGTGACACACACCCATAAAATGCGCACCACCCCGTGATGTTTCTCTCACACCTACTAGTGAATGTAATGTAACACACACCCATACAATGCGCACCACCCCGTGATGTTTTTCTCACTCCTACTAGTGAATGTAATGTAACACACACCCATACAATGCGCACCACCCCGTGATGTTTTTCTCACTCCTACTAGTGAATGTAATGTAACACACACCCATACAATGCGCACCACCCCGTGATGTTTTTCTCACTCCTACTAGTGAATGTAATGTATCACACACCCATACAATGCGCACCACCCCGTGATGTTTTTCCCACTCCTACTAGTGAATCTAATGTAACACACACCATTACAATGCGCACCACCCCGCGATGTTTTTCAGAAACCGATCCTACATTGCCACTGCATGTTCCCTGACCTCCCCATGCTGACCACCCCGTGGTGCTTTTCTCCATCCTACATTGCCACTCACTGCCTATTCTAATTCAGACCCTCCGATTCACACCACCCCGTGATGTTTTTCTCACTCCTACTAGTGAATGTAATGTGACACACACCCATAAAATGCGCACCACCCCGTGATGTTTTTCTCACACCTACTAGTGAATGTAATGTAACACACACCCATACAATGCGCACCACCCCGTGATGTTTTTCTCACTCCTACTAGTGAATGTAATGTAACACACACCCATACAATGCGCACCACCCCGTGATGTTTTTCTCACTCCTACTAGTGAATGTAATGTAACACACACCCATACAATGCGCACCACCCCGTGATGTTTTTCTCACTGCTACTAGTGAATGTAATGTAACACACACCCATACAATGCGCACCACCCCGTGATGTTTTTCTCACTCCTACTAGTGAATCTAATGTAACACACACCCATACAATGCGCACAACCCCGTGATGTTTTTCTCACTGCTACTAGTGAATGTAATGTAACACACCCATACAATGCGCACCACTCCGTGATGTTTTTCTCACTCCTACTAGTGAATGTAATGTAACACACACCCATACAATGCACACCACCCCGTGAGGTTTTTCTCACTCCTACTAGTGAATGTAATGTAACACACACCCATACAATGCGCACCACCCCGTGATGTTTTTCTCACTCCTACTAGTGAATGTAATGTAACACACACCCATACAATGCGCACCACCCCGTGATGTTTTTATCACTCCTACTAGTGAATCTAATGTAACACACACCCATACAATGCGCACCACCCCGTGATGTTTTTCTCACTCCTACTAGTGAATGTAATGTAACACACACCCATACAATGCGCACCACCCCGTGATGTTTTTCTCACTCCTACTATTGAATGTAATGTAACACACACCCATACAATGCGCACCACCCCGTGATGTTTTTCTCACTCCTACTAGTGAATGTAATGTAACACACCCCCATACAATGCGTAACACCCCGTGATGTTTTTCTCACTCCTACTAGTGAATGTAATGTAACACACACCCATACAATGCGCACCACCCCGTGATGTTTTTCTCACTCCTACTAGTGAATGTAATGTAACACACACCCATACAATGCGCACCACCCCGTGATGATTTTCTCACTCCTACTAGTGCATCTAATGTAACACACACCCATACAATGCGCACCACCCCGTGATGTTTTTCTCACTCCTACTAGTGAATGTAATGTAACACACACCCATACAATGCGCACCACCCCGTGATGCTTTTCTCACTCCTACTAGTGAATCTAATGTAACACACACCCATACAATGCGCACAAACCCGTGATGTTTTTCTCACTGCTACTAGTGAATGTAATGTAACACACCCATACATTGCGCACCACCCCGTGATGTTTTTCTCACTCCTACTAGTGAATGTAATGTAACACACACCCATACAATGCGCACCACCCCGTTAGGTTTTTCTCACTCCTACTAGTGAATGTAATGTAACACACACCCATACAATGCGCACCACCCCGTGATGTTTTTCTCACTCCTACTAGTGAATGTAATGTAACACACACCCATACAATGCGCACCACCCCGTCATGTTTTTCGCACTCCTAGTAGTAAATGTTATGTGACACACACCCATACAATGCACACCACCCCGTGATGTTTTTCTCACACCTACTAGTGAATGTAATGTAACACACACCCATACAATGCGCACCAACCCGTGATGTTTTTCTCACTCCTACTAGTGAATGTAATGTAACACACACCCATGCAATGCGCACCAGTCCGTGATGTTTTTCTCACTCCTACTAGTGAATCTAATGTAACACACACCCATACAATGCGCACCACCCCGTGATGTTTTTGTCACTCCTACTAGTGAATCTAATGTAACACACACCCATACAATGCGCACCACCCCGTGATGTTTTTCTCACTCCTACTAGTGAATCTAATGTACACACACCCATACAATTCGCACCACCCCGCGATGTTTTTCAGAAACCTATCCTACATTGCCACTGCATGTTCCCTGACCTCCCCATGCTGACCACAACGCGGTGCTTTTCTCCATCCTACATTGCCACTGACTGCCTATCCTAATTCAGACCCTCCGATTCACACCACCCCGTGATGTTTTTCTCACTCCTACTAGTGAATGTAATGTGACACACACCCATAAAATGCGCACCACCCCGTGATGTTTCTCTCACACCTACTAGTGAATGTAATGTAACACACACCCATACAATGCGCACCACCCCGTGATGTTTTTCTCACTCCTACTAGTGAATGTAATGTAACACACACCCATACAATGCGCACCACCCCGTGATGTTTTTCTCACTCCTACTAGTGAATGTAATGTAACACACAGCCATACAATGCGCACCACCCCGTGATGTTTTTCTCACTGCTACTAGTGAATGTAATGTAACACACACCCATACAATGCGCACCACCCCGTGATGTTTTTCTCACTCCTACTAGTGAATGTAATGTAACACACACCCATACAATGCGCACCACCCCGTGATGTTTTTCTCACTCCTACTAGTGAATGTAATGTAACACACACCCATACAATGCGCACCACCCCGTGATATTTTTCTCACTCCTACTAGTGAATCTAATGTAACACACACCCATACAATGCGCACCACCCCGTGATGTTTTTCTCACTCCTACTAGTGAATGTAATGTAACACACACCCATACAATGCGCACCACCCCGTGATGTTTTTCTCACTCCTACTAGTGAATGTAATGTAACACACACCCATACAATGCGCACCACCCCGTGATATTTTTCTCACTCCTACTAGTGAATGTAATGTAACACACACCCATAAAATGCGCCCACCCCGTGATGTTTTTCTCACTCCTACTAGTGAATGTCATGTAACACACACCCATACAGTGCGCACCACCCCGTGATGCTTTTCTCACTCCTACTAGTGAATGTAATGTAACACACACCCATACAGTGCGCACCACCCCGTGATGTTTTTCTAACTCCTACTAGTGAATGTAATGTAAACCACACCCATACAATGCGCACCACACCGTGATGTTTTTCTCACTCCTACTAGTGAATGTAATGTAACACACACCCTTACAATGCGCAACACCCCGTGATGTTTTTCTCACTCCTACTAGTGAATGTAATGTAACACACACCCAAACAATGCGCACCACCCCGTGATGTTTTTCTCACTCCTACTAGTGAATGTACTGTAACACACAACCATACAATTCGCACCACCCCGTGATGTTTTTCTCACTCCTACTAGTGAATGTAATGTAACACACACCCATGCAATGCGCACCACCCCGTGATGTTTTTCTCACTCCTACTAGTGAATGTAATGTAACACACACCCATACAATGCGCACCACCCCGTGATGTTTTTCTCACTCCTACTAGTGAATCTAATGTAACACACACGCATACAATGCGCACCACCCCGTGATGTTTTTCTCACTCCTACTAGTGAATGTAATGTAACACACACCCATACAATGCGCACCACCCTGTGATGTTTTTCTCACTCCTACTAGTGAATGTAATGTAACACACACCCATACAATGCGCACCACCCCGTGATGTTTTTCTCACTCCTACTAGTGAATGTAATGTAACACACACCCATACAATGCGCACCACCCCGTGATGTTTTTCTCACTCCTACTAGTGAATGTAATGTAACACACACCCATACAATGGGCACCACCCCGTGATGTTTTTCTCACTCCTACTAGTGAATCTAATGTAACACTCACCCATACAATGCGCACCACCCCGTGATGTTTTTCTCACTCCTACTAGTGAATCTAATGTAACACACACCCATACAATGCGCACCACCCCGCCATGTTTTTCAGAAACCTATCCTACATTGCCACTGCATGTTCCCTGACCTCCCCATGCTGACCACCCCGCGGTGCTTTTCTACATCCTACATTGCCACTGACTGCCTATCCTAATTCAGACCCTCCGATTCACACCACCCCGTGATGTTTTTCTCACTCCTACTAGTGAATGTAATGTGACACACACCCATAAAATGCGCACCACCCCGTGATGTTTCTCTCACACCTACTAGTGAATGTAATGTAACACACACCCATACAGTGCGCACCACCCCGTGATGTTTTTCTCACTCCTACTTGTGAATGTAATGTAACACACACCCATACAATGCGCACCACCCCGTGATGTTTTTCTCACTCCTACTAGTGAATGTAATGTAACACACACCCATACAGTGCGCACCACCCCGTGATGTTTTTCTCACTCCTACTAGTGAATGTAATGTAACACACACCCATACAATGCGCACCACCCCGTGATGTTTTTCTCACTCCTACTAGTGAATGTAATGTAACACACACCGATGCAATGCGCACCACCCCGTGATGTTTTTCTCACTCCTACTAGTGAATGTAATGTAACACACACCCATTCAATGCGCTCCACCCCGTGATGTTTTTCTCACTCCTACTAGTGAATGTAATGTAACACACACCCATACAATGCGCACCACCTCGTGACCTTTTTCTCACTCCTACTAGTGAATCTAACGTAATACACACCCATGCAATGCGCACCACACCGTGACGTTTTTCTCACTCCTAATAGTGAATGTAACGTAACACACATCCATACAATGCGCACCACCCCGTGACGTTTTTCTCACTCCTACTAGTGAATGTAATGTAACACACACCCATACAATGCGCACCACCCCGTGACGTTTTTCTCACTCCTACTAGTGAATGTAATGTAACACACACCCATACAATGCGCACCACCCCGTGATGTTTTTCTCACTCCTACTAGTGAATGTAATGTAACACACACCCATACAATGCGCACCACCCCGTGATGTTTTTCTCACTCCTAATAGTGAATGTAATGTAACACACACCCATACAGTGCGCACCACCCCGTGATGTTTTTCTCACTCCTACTTGTGAATGTAATGTAACACACACCCATACAATGCGCACCACCCCGTGATGTTTTTCTCACTACTACTAGTGAATGTAATGTAACACACACCCATACAGTGCGAACCACCCCGTGATGTTTTCTCACTCCTACTAGTGAATGTAATGTAACACACACCCATACAATGCGCACCACCCCGTGACGTTTTTCTCACTCCTACTAGTGAATGTAATGTAACACACACCCATACAATGCGCACCACCCCGTGATGTTTTTCTCACTCCTACTAGTGAATGTAATGTAACACACACCCATACAATGCGCACCACCCCGTGATGTATTTCTCACTCCTACTAGTGAATGTAATGTAACACACACCCATACAATGCGCACCAACACGTGATGTTTTTCTCACTCTTATTAGTGAATGTAATGTAACACACACCCATACAATGCGCACCACCCCATGATGTTTTTCTCACTTCTACTAGTGAATCTAATGTAACACACACCCATACAATGCGCACCACCCCGCGATGTTTTTCAGAAACCTATCCTACATTGCCACTGCATGTTCCCTGACATCCCCATGCTGACCACCCCGCGGTGCTTTTCTCCATCCTACATTGCCACTCACTGCCTATCTTAATTCAGACCTTCCGATTCACACCACCCCGTGATGTTTTTCTCACACCTACTAGTGAATATAATGTAACACACACCCATACAATGCGCACCACCCCGTGATGTTTTTCTCACTCCTACTAGTGAATGTAATGTAACACACACCCATACAATGCGCACCACCCCGTGATGTTTTTCTCACTGCTACTAGTGAATGTAATGTAACACACACCCATACAATGCGCACCACCCCGTGATGTTTTTCTCACTCCTACTAGTGAATCTAATGTAACACACACCCATACAATGCGCACAACCCCGTGATGTTTTTCTCACTGCTACTAGTGAATGTAATGTAACACACCCATACAATGCGCACCACTCCGTGATGTTTTTCTCACTCCTACTAGTGAATGTAATGTAACACACACCCATACAATGCACACCACCCCGTGAGGTTTTTCTCACTCCTACTAGTGAATGTAATGTAACACACACCCATACAATGCGCACCACCCCGTGATGTTTTTCTCACTCCTACTAGTGAATGTAATGTAACACACACCCATACAATGCGCACCACCCCGTGATGTTTTTATCACTCCTACTAGTGAATCTAATGTAACACACACCCATACAATGCGCACCACCCCGTGATGTTTTTCTCACTCCTACTAGTGAATGTAATGTAACACACACCCATACAATGCGCACCACCCCGTGATGTTTTTCTCACTCCTACTATTGAATGTAATGTAACACACACCCATACAATGCGCACCACCCCGTGATGTTTTTCTCACTCCTACTAGTGAATGTAATGTAACACACCCCCATACAATGCGTAACACCCCGTGATGTTTTTCTCACTCCTACTAGTGAATGTAATGTAACACACACCCATACAATGCGCACCACCCCGTGATGTTTTTCTCACTCCTACTAGTGAATGTAATGTAACACACACCCATACAATGCGCACCACCCCGTGATGATTTTCTCACTCCTACTAGTGCATCTAATGTAACACACACCCATACAATGCGCACCACCCCGTGATGTTTTTCTCACTCCTACTAGTGAATGTAATGTAACACACACCCATACAATGCGCACCACCCCGTGATGCTTTTCTCACTCCTACTAGTGAATCTAATGTAACACACACCCATACAATGCGCACAAACCCGTGATGTTTTTCTCACTGCTACTAGTGAATGTAATGTAACACACCCATACATTGCGCACCACCCCGTGATGTTTTTCTCACTCCTACTAGTGAATGTAATGTAACACACACCCATACAATGCGCACCACCCCGTTAGGTTTTTCTCACTCCTACTAGTGAATGTAATGTAACACACACCCATACAATGCGCACCACCCCGTGATGTTTTTCTCACTCCTACTAGTGAATGTAATGTAACACACACCCATACAATGCGCACCACCCCGTCATGTTTTTCGCACTCCTAGTAGTAAATGTTTTGTGACACACACCCATACAATGCACACCACCCCGTGATGTTTTTCTCACACCTACTAGTGAATGTAATGTAACACACACCCATACAATGCGCACCAACCCGTGATGTTTTTCTCACTCCTACTAGTGAATGTAATGTAACACACACCCATGCAATGCGCACCAGCCCGTGATGTTTTTCTCACTCCTACTAGTGAATCTAATGTAACACACACCCATACAATGCGCACCACCCCGTGATGTTTTTGTCACTCCTACTAGTGAATCTAATGTAACACACACCCATACAATGCGCACCACCCCGTGATGTTTTTCTCACTCCTACTAGTGAATCTAATGTACACACACCCATACAATTCGCACCACCCCGCGATGTTTTTCAGAAACCTATCCTACATTGCCACTGCATGTTCCCTGACCTCCCCATGCTGACCACAACGCGGTGCTTTTCTCCATCCTACATTGCCACTGACTGCCTATCCTAATTCAGACCCTCCGATTCACACCACCCCGTGATGTTTTTCTCACTCCTACTAGTGAATGTAATGTGACACACACCCATAAAATGCGCACCACCCCGTGATGTTTCTCTCACACCTACTAGTGAATGTAATGTAACACACACCCATACAATGCGCACCACCCCGTGATGTTTTTCTCACTCCTACTAGTGAATGTAATGTAACACACACCCATACAATGCGCACCACCCCGTGATGTTTTTCTCACTCCTACTAGTGAATGTAATGTAACACACAGCCATACAATGCGCACCACCCCGTGATGTTTTTCTCACTGCTACTAGTGAATGTAATGTAACACACACCCATACAATGCGCACCACCCCGTGATGTTTTTCTCACTCCTACTAGTGAATGTAATGTAACACACACCCATACAATGCGCACCACCCCGTGATGTTTTTCTCACTCCTACTAGTGAATGTAATGTAACACACACCCATACAATGCGCACCACCCCGTGATATTTTTCTCACTCCTACTAGTGAATCTAATGTAACACACACCCATACAATGCGCACCACCCCGTGATGTTTTTCTCACTCCTACTAGTGAATGTAATGTAACACACACCCATACAATGCGCACCACCCCGTGATGTTTTTCTCACTCCTACTAGTGAATGTAATGTAACACACACCCATACAATGCGCACCACCCCGTGATATTTTTCTCACTCCTACTAGTGAATGTAATGTAACACACACCCATAAAATGCGCCCACCCCGTGATGTTTTTCTCACTCCTACTAGTGAATGTCATGTAACACACACCCATACAGTGCGCACCACCCCGTGATGCTTTTCTCACTCCTACTAGTGAATGTAATGTAACACACACCCATACAGTGCGCACCACCCCGTGATGTTTTTCTCACTCCTACTAGTGAATGTAATGTAAACCACACCCATACAATGCGCACCACACCGTGATGTTTTTCTCACTCCTACTAGTGAATGTAATGTAACACACACCCTTACAATGCGCAACACCCCGTGATGTTTTTCTCACTCCTACTAGTGAATGTAATGTAACACACACCCAAACAATGCGCACCACCCCGTGATGTTTTTCTCACTCCTACTAGTGAATGTACTGTAACACACAACCATACAATGCGCACCACCCCGTGATGTTTTTCTCACTCCTACTAGTGAATGTAATGTAACACACACCCATGCAATGCGCACCACCCCGTGATGTTTTTCTCACTCCTACTAGTGAATGTAATGTAACACACACCCATACAATGCGCACCACCCCGTGATGTTTTTCTCACTCCTACTAGTGAATCTAATGTAACACACACGCATACAATGCGCACCACCCCGTGATGTTTTTCTCACTCCTACTAGTGAATGTAATGTAACACACACCCATACAATGCGCACCACCCCGTGATGTTTTTCTCACTCCTACTAGTGAATGTAATGTAACACACACCCATACAATGCGCACCACCCCGTGATGTTTTTCTCACTCCTACTAGTGAATGTAATGTAACACACACCCATACAATGCGCACCACCCCGTGATGTTTTTCTCACTCCTACTAGTGAATGTAATGTAACACACACCCATACAATGGGCACCACCCCGTGATGTTTTTCTCACTCCTACTAGTGAATCTAATGTAACACTCACCCATACAATGCGCACCACCCCGTGATGTTTTTCTCACTCCTACTAGTGAATCTAATGTAACACACACCCATACAATGCGCACCACCCCGCCATGTTTTTCAGAAACCTATCCTACATTGCCACTGCATGTTCCCTGACCTCCCCATGCTGACCACCCCGCGGTGCTTTTCTCCATCCTACATTGCCAATGACTGCCTATCCTAATTCAGACCCTCCGATTCACACCACCCCGTGATGTTTTTCTCACTCCTACTAGTGAATGTAATGTGACACACACCCATAAAATGCGCACCACCCCGTGATGTTTCTCTCACACCTACTAGTGAATGCAATGTAACACACACCCATACAGTGCGCACCACCCCGTGATGTTTTTCTCACTCCGACTTGTGAATGTAATGTAACACACACCCATACAATGCGCACCACCCCGTGATGTTTTTCTCACTCCTACTAGTGAATGTAATGTAACACACACCCATACAGTGCGCACCACCCCGTGATGTTTTTCTCACTCCTACTAGTGAATGTAATGTAACACACACCCATACAATGCGCACCACCCCGTGATGTTTTTCTCACTCCTACTAGTGAATGTATTGTAACACACACCGATGCAATGCGCACCACCCCGTGATGTTTTTCTCACTCCTACTAGTGAATGTAATGTAACACACACCCATTCAATGCGCTCCACCCCGTGATGTTTTTCTCACTCCTACTAGTGAATGTAATGTAACACACACCCATACAATGCGCACCACCTCGTGACCTTTTTCTCACTCCTACTAGTGAATCTAACGTAATACACACCCATACAATGCGCACCACACCGTGACGTTTTTCTCACTCCTAATAGTGAATGTAACGTAACACACATCCATACAATGCGCACCACCCCGTGACGTTTTTCTCACTCCTACTAGTGAATGTAATGTAACACACACCCATACAATGCGCACCACCCCGTGACGTTTTTCTCACTCCTACTAGTGAATGTAATGTAACACACACCCATACAATGCGCACCACCCCGTGATGTTTTTCTCACTCCTACTAGTGAATGTAATGTAACACACACCCATACAATGCGCACCACCCCGTGATGTTTTTCTCACTCCTAATAGTGAATGTAATGTAACACACACCCATACAGTGCGCACCACCCCGTGATGTTTTTCTCACTCCTACTTGTGAATGTAATGTAACACACACCCATACAATGCGCACCACCCCGTGATGTTTTTCTCACTACTACTAGTGAATGTAATGTAACACACACCCATACAGTGCGAACCACCCCGTGATGTTTTCTCACTCCTACTAGTGAATGTAATGTAACACACACCCATACAATGCGCACCACCCCGTGACGTTTTTCTCACTCCTACTAGTGAATGTAATGTAACACACACCCATACAATGCGCACCACCCCGTGATGTTTTTCTCACTCCTACTAGTGAATGTAATGTAACACACACCCATACAATGCGCACCACCCCGTGATGTATTTCTCACTCCTACTAGTGAATGTAATGTAACACACACCCATACAATGCGCACCACCCCGTGATGTTTTTCTCACTCCTACTAGTGAATGTAATGTAACACACACCCATACAATGCGCACCACCCCGTGAAGTTTTTCTCACTCCTACTAGTGAATCTAATGTAACACACACCCATACAATGCGCACCACCCCGTGATGTTTTTCTCACTCCTACTAGTGAATCTAATGTAACACACACCCATACAATGCGCACCACCCCGCGATGTTTTTCAGAAACCTATCCTACATTGACACTGCATGTTCCCTGACCTCCCCATGCTGACCACCCCGCGGTGCTTTTCTCCATCCTACATTGCCACTCACTGCCTATCTTAATTCAGACCTTCCGATTCACACCACCCCGTGATGTTTTTCTCACACCTACTAGTGAATGTAATGTAACACACACCCATACAATGCGCACCACCCCGTGATGTTTTTCTCACTCCTACTAGTGAATGTAATGTAACACACACCCATACAGTGCGCACCACCCCGTGATGTTTTTCTCACTCCTACTAGTGAATGTGATGTAACACACACCCATGTAATGCGCAGCACCCCGTGACGTTTTTCTCACTCCTCTTAGTGAATGTAATGTAACACACACCCATACAATGCGCACCACCCCGTGACGTTTTTCTCACTCCTACTAGTGAATCTAATGTAACACACACCCATACAATGCGCACCACCCCGTGACGTTTTTCTCACTCCTACTAGTGAATCTAATGTAACACACACCCATACAATGCGCACCACCCCGTGACGTTTTTCTCACTCCTACTAGTGAATCTAATGTAACACACACCCATACAATGCGCACCAACACGTGATGTTTTTCTCACTCCTATTAGTGAATGTAATGTAACACACACCCATACAATGCGCACCACCCCGTGATGTTTTTCTCACTTCTACTAGTGAATCTAATGTAACACACACCCATACAATGCGCACCACCCCGCGATGTTTTTCAGAAACCTATCCTACATTGCCACTGCATGTTCCCTGACATCCCCATGCTGACCACCCCGCGGTGCTTTTCTCCATCCTACATTGCCACTCACTGCCTATCTTAATTCAGACCTTCCGATTCACACCACCCCGTGATGTTTTTCTCACACCTACTAGTGAATGTAATGTAACACACACCCATACAATGCGCACCACCCCGTGATGTTTTTCTCACTCCTACTAGTGAATGTAATGTAACACACACCCATACAATGCGCACCACCCCGTGATGTATTTCTCACTCCTACTAGTGAATGTAATGTAACACACACCCATACAATGCGCACCACCCCGTGATGTTTTTCTCACTCCTACTAGTGAATGTAATGTAACACACACCCATACAATGCGCACAACCCCGTGATGTTTTTCTCACTCCTGATAGTGAATGTAATGTAACACACACCCATACAATGCGCACCACCCCGTGATGTTTTTCTCACTCCTACTAGTGAATGTAATGTAACACACACCCATACAATGCGCACCACCCCGTGATGTTTTTCTCACTCCTACTAGTGAATGTAATGTAACACACACCCATACAGTGCGCACCACCCCGTGATGTTTTTCTCACTCCTACTAGTGAATGTAATGTAACACACACCCATACAATGCGCACCACCCCGTGATGTTTTTCTCACTCCTACTAGTGAATCTAATGTAACACAGACCCATACAATGGGCACCACCCCGTGATGTTTTTCTCACTCCTACTAGTGAATCTAATGTAACACACACCCATACAATGCGCACCACCCCGCCATGTTTTTCAGAAACCTATCCTACATTGCCAATGCATGTTCCCTGACCTCCCCATGCTGACCACCCCGCGGTGCTTTTCTCCATCCTACATTGCCACTGACTGCCTATCCTAATTCAGACCCTCCGATTCACACCACCCCGTGATGTTTCTCTCACACCTACTAGTGAATGTAATGTAACACACACCCATACAATGCGCACCACCCCGTGATATTTTTCTCACTCCTACTAGTGAATCTAATGTAACACACACCCATACAATGCGCACCCCCCCGTGATGTTTTTCTCACTCCTACTAGTGAATGTAATGTAACACACACCCATACAATGCGCACCACCCCGTGATGTTTTTCTCACTCCTACTAGTGAATGTAATGTAACACACACCCATACAATGCGCACCACCCCGTGATATTTTTCTCACTCCTACTAGTGAATGTAATGTAACACACACCCATAAAATGCGCCCACCCCGTGATGTTTTGATCACTCCTACTAGTGAATGTCATGTAACACACACCCATACAGTGCGCACCACCCCGTGATGCTTTTCTCACTCCTACTAGTGAATGTAATGTAACACACACCCATACAGTGCGCACCACCCCGTGATGTTTTTCTCACTCCTACTAGTGAATGTAATGTAAACCACACCCATACAATGCGCACCACACCGTGATGTTTTTCTCACTCCTACTAGTGAATGTAATGTAACACACACCCTTACAATGCGCAACACCCCGTGATGTTTTTCTCACTCCTACTAGTGAATGTAATGTAACACACACCCAAACAATGCGCACCGCCCCGTGATGTTTTTCTCACTCCTACTAGTGAATGTAATGTAACACACACCCATACAATGCGCACCACCCCGTGATGTTTTTCTCACTCCTACTAGTGAATGTAATGTAACACACACCCATGCAATGCGCACCACCCCGTGATGTTTTTCTCACTCCTACTAGTGAATGTAATGTAACACACACCCATACAATGCGCACCACCCCGTGATGTTTTTCTCACTCCTACTACTGAATCTAATGTAACACACACGCATACAATGCGCACCACCCCGTGATGTTTTTCTCACTCCTACTAGTGAATGTAATGTAACACACACCCATACAATGCGCACCACCCCGTGATGTTTTTCTCACTCCTACTAGTGAATGTAATGTAACACACACCCATACAATGCGCACCACCCCGTGATGTTTTTCTCACTCCTACTAGTGAATGTAATGTAACACACACCCATACAATGCGCACCACCCCGTGATGTTTTTCTCACTCCTACTAGTGAATGTAATGTAACACACACCCATACAATGGGCACCACCCCGTGATGTTTTTCTCACTCCTACTAGTGAATCTAATGTAACACTCACCCATACAATGCGCACCACCCCGTGATGTTTTTCTCACTCCTACTAGTGAATCTAATGTAACACACACCCATACAATGCGCACCACCCCGCCATGTTTTTCAGAAACCTATCCTACATTGCCACTGCATGTTCCCTGACCTCCCCATGCTGACCACCCCGCGGTGCTTTTCTCCATCCTACATTGCCACTGACTGCCTATCCTAATTCAGACCCTCCGATTCACACCACCCCGTGATGTTTTTCTCACTCCTACTAGTGAATGTAATGTGACACACACCCATAAAATGCGCACCACCCCGTGATGTTTCTCTCACACCTACTAGTGAATGCAATGTAACACACACCCATACAGTGCGCACCACCCCGTGATGTTTTTCTCACTCCTACTTGTGAATGTAATGTAACACACACCCATACAATGCGCACCACCCCGTGATGTTTTTCTCACTCCTACTAGTGAATGTAATGTAACACACACCCATACAGTGCGCACCACCCCGTGATGTTTTTCTCACTCCTACTAGTGAATGTAATGTAACACACACCCATACAATGCGCACCACCCCGTGATGTTTTTCTCACTCCTACTAGTGAATGTAATGTAACACACACCGATGCAATGCGCACCACCCCGTGATGTTTTTCTCACTCCTACTAGTGAATGTAATGTAACACACACCCATTCAATGCGCTCCACCCCGTGATGTTTTTCTCACTCCTACTAGTGAATGTAATGTAACACACACCCATACAATGCGCACCACCTCGTGACCTTTTTCTCACTCCTACTAGTGAATCTAACGTAATACACACCCATACAATGCGCACCACACCGTGACGTTTTTCTCACTCCTAATAGTGAATGTAACGTAACACACATCCATACAATGCGCACCACCCCGTGACGTTTTTCTCACTCCTACTAGTGAATGTAATGTAACACACACCCATACAATGCGCACCACCCCGTGACGTTTTTCTCACTCCTACTAGTGAATGTAATGTAACACACACCCATACAATGCGCACCACCCCGTGATGTTTTTCTCACTCCTACTAGTGAATGTCATGTAACACACACCCATACAATGCGCACCACCCCGTGATGTTTTTCTCACTCCTAATAGTGAATGTAATGTAACACACACCCATACAGTGCGCACCACCCCGTGATGTTTTTCTCACTCCTACTTGTGAATGTAATGTAACACACACCCATACAATGCGCACCACCCCGTGATGTTTTTCTCACTACTACTAGTGAATGTAATGTAACACACACCCATACAGTGCGAACCACCCCGTGATGTTTTCTCACTCCTACTAGTGAATGTAATGTAACACACACCCATACAATGCGCACCACCCCGTGACGTTTTTCTCACTCCTACTAGTGAATGTAATGTAACACACACCCATACAATGCGCACCACCCCGTGATGTTTTTCTCACTCCTACTAGTGAATGTAATGTAACACACACCCATACAATGCGCACCACCCCGTGATGTATTTCTCACTCCTACTAGTGAATGTAATGTAACACACACCCATACAATGCGCACCACCCCGTGATGTTTTTCTCACTCCTACTAGTGAATGTAATGTAACACACACCCATACAATGCGCACCACCCCGTGAAGTTTTTCTCACTCCTACTAGTGAATCTAATGTAACACACACCCATACAATGCGCACCACCCCGTGATGTTTTTCTCACTCCTACTAGTGAATCTAATGTAACACACACCCATACAATGCGCACCACCCCGCGATGTTTTTCAGAAACCTATCCTACATTGACACTGCATGTTCCCTGACCTCCCCATGCTGACCACCCCGCGGTGCTTTTCTCCATCCTACATTGCCACTCACTGCCTATCTTAATTCAGACCTTCCGATTCACACCACCCCGTGATGTTTTTCTCACACCTACTAGTGAATGTAATGTAACACACACCCATACAATGCGCACCACCCCGTGATGTTTTTCTCACTCCTACTAGTGAATGTAATGTAACACACACCCATACAGTGCGCACCACCCCGTGATGTTTTTCTCACTCCTACTAGTGAATGTGATGTAACACACACCCATGTAATGCGCAGCACCCCGTGACGTTTTTCTCACTCCTCTTAGTGAATGTAATGTAACACACACCCATACAATGCGCACCACCCCGTGACGTTTTTCTCACTCCTACTAGTGAATCTAATGTAACACACACCCATACAATGCGCACCACCCCGTGACGTTTTTCTCACTCCTACTAGTGAATCTAATGTAACACACACCCATACAATGCGCACCACCCCGTGACGTTTTTCTCACTCCTACTAGTGAATCTAATGTAACACACACCCATACAATGCGCACCAACACGTGATGTTTTTCTCACTCCTATTAGTGAATGTAATGTAACATACACCCATACAATGCGCACCACCCCGTGATGTTTTTCTCACTTCTACTAGTGAATCTAATGTAACACACACCCATACAATGCGCACCACCCCGCGATGTTTTTCAGAAACCTATCCTACATTGCCACTGCATGTTCCCTGACATCCCCATGCTGACCACCCCGCGGTGCTTTTCTCCATCCTACATTGCCACTCACTGCCTATCTTAATTCAGACCTTCCGATTCACACCACCCCGTGATGTTTTTCTCACACCTACTAGTGAATGTAATGTAACACACACCCATACAATGCGCACCACCCCGTGATGTTTTTCTCACTCCTACTAGTGAATGTAATGTAACACACACCCATACAATGCGCACCACCCCGTGATGTATTTCTCACTCCTACTAGTGAATGTAATGTAACACACACCCATACAATGCGCACCACCCCGTGATGTTTTTCTCACTCCTACTAGTGAATGTAATGTAACACACACCCATACAATGCGCACAACCCCGTGATGTTTTTCTCACTCCTGATAGTGAATGTAATGTAACACACACCCATACAATGCGCACCACCCCGTGATGTTTTTCTCACTCCTTCTAGTGAATGTAATGTAACACACACCCATACAATGCGCACCACCCCGTGATGTTTTTCTCACTCCTACTAGTGAATGTAATGTAACACACACCCATACAGTGCGCACCACCCCGTGATGTTTTTCTCACTCCTACTAGTGAATGTAATGTAACACACACCCATACAATGCGCACCACCCCATGATGTTTTTCTCACTCCTACTAGTGAATCTAATGTAACACACACCCATACAATGGGCACCACCCCGTGATGTTTTTCTCACTCCTACTAGTGAATCTAATGTAACACACACCCATACAATGCGCACCACCCCGCCATGTTTTTCTCACTCCTACTAGTGAATGTAATGTAACACACACCCATACAATGCGCACCACCCCGTGATGTTTTTCTCACTCCTACTAGTGAATGTAATGTAACACACACCCATACAATGCGCACCACCCCGTGATGTTTTTCTCACTCCTACTAGTGAATGTAATGTAACACACACCCATACAGTGCGCACCACCCCGTGATGTTTTTCTCACTCCTACTTGTGAATGTAATGTAACACACACCCATACAATGCGCACCACCCCGTGATGTTTTTCTCACTACTACTAGTGAATGTAATGTAACACACACCCATACAGTGCGAACCACCCCGTGATGTTTTTCTCACTCCTACTAGTGAATGTAATGTAACACACACCCATACAATGCGCACCACCCCGTGATGTTTTTCTCACTCCTACTAGTGAATGTAATGTAACACACACCCATACAATGCGCACCACCCCGTGATGTTTTTCTCACTCCTACTAGTGAATGTAATGTAACACACACCCATACAATGCGCACCACCCCGTGATGTATTTCTCACTCCTACTAGTGAATGTAATGTAACACACACCCATACAATGCGCACCACCCCGTGATGTTTTTCTCACTCCTACTAGTGAATGTAATGTAACACACACCCATACAGTGCGAACCACCCCGTGATGTTTTTCTCACTCCTACTAGTGAATGTAATGTAACACACACCCATACAATGCGCACCACCCCGTGATGTTTTTCTCACTCCTACTAGTGAATGTAATGTAACACACACCCATACAATGCGCACCACCCCGTGATGTTTTTCTCACTACTACTAGTGAATGTAATGTAACACACACCCATACAGTGCGAACCACCCCGTGATGTTTTTCTCACTCCTACTAGTGAATGTAATGTAACACACACCCATACAATGCGCACCACCCCGTGATGTTTTTCTCACTCCTACTAGTGAATGTAATGTAACACACACCCATACAATGCGCACCACCCCGTGATGTTTTACTCACTCCTACTAGTGAATGTAATGTAACACACACCCATACAATGCGCACCACCCCGTGATATATTTCTCACTCCTACTAGTGAATGTAATGTAACACACACCCATACAATGCGCACCACCCCGTGAAGTTTTTCTCACTCCTACTAGTAAATCTAATGTAACACACACCCATACAATGCGCACCACCCCGTGATGTTTTTCTCACTCCTACTAGTGAATGTGATGTAACACACACCCATATAATGCGCACCACCCCGTGACGTTTTTCTCACTCCTCTTAGTGAATGTAATGTAACACACACCCATACAATGCGCACCACCCCGTGACGTTTTTCTCACTCCTACTAGTGAATCTAATGTAACACACACCCATACAATGCGCACCACCCCGTGACGTTTTTCTCACTCCTACTAGTGAATGTAATGTAACACACACCCATACAATGCGCACCACCCCGTGATGTTTTTCTCACTCCTAATAGTGAATGTAATGTAACACACACCCATACAATGCGCACCACCCCGTAATGTTTTTCTCACTCCTACTAGTGAATCTAATGTAAGACACACCCATACAATGCGCACCACCCCGTGATGTTTTTCTCACTCCTACTTGTGAATGTAATGTAACACACACCCATACAATGCGCACCACCCCGTGATGTTTTTCTCACTACTACTAGTGAATGTAATGTAACACACACCCATACAGTGCGAACCACCCCGTGATGTTTTTCTCACTCCTACTAGTGAATGTAATGTAACACACACCCATACAATGCGCACCACCCCGTGACGTTTTTCTCACTCCTACTAGTGAATGTAAAGTAACACACACCCATACAATGCGCACCACCCCGTGATGTTTTTCTCACTCCTACTAGTGAATGTAATGTAACACACACCCATACAATGCGCACCACCCCGTGATGTATTTCTCACTCCTACTAGTGAATGTAATGTAACACACACCCATACAATGCGCACCACCCCGTGATGTTTTTCTCACTCCTACTAGTGAATGTAATGTAACACACACCCATACAATGCGCACCACCCCGTGAAGTTTTTCTCACTCCTACTAGTGAATCTAATGTAACACACACCCATACAATGCGCACCACCCCGTGATGTTTTTCTCACTCCTACTAGTGAATGTGATGTAACACACACCCATATAATGCGCACCACCCCGTGACGTTTTTCTCACTCCTCTTAGTGAATGTAATGTAACACACACCCATACAATGCGCACCACCCCGTGACGTTTTTCTCACTCCTACTAGTGAATCTAATGTAACACACACCCATACAATGCGCACCACCCCGTGACGTTTTTCTCACTCCTACTAGTGAATCTAATGTAACACACACCCATACAATGCGCACCAACACGTGATGTTTTTCTCACTCCTACTAGTGAATGTAATGTAACACACACCCATACAATGCGCACCACCCCGTGATGTTTTTCTCACTTCTACTAGTGAATCTAATGTAACACACACCCATACAATGCGCACCACCCCGCGATGTTTTTCAGAAACCTATCCTACATTGCCACTGCATGTTCCCTGACCTCCCCATGCTGACCACCCCGCGGTGCTTTTCTCCATCCTACATTGCCACTCACTGCCTATCTTAATTCAGACCTTCCGATTCACACCACCCCGTGATGTTTTTCTCACACCTACTAGTGAATGTAATGTAACACACACCCATACAATGCGCACCACCCCGTGATGTTTTTGTCACTCCTACTAGTGAATGTAATGTAACACACACCCATACAATGCGCACCACCCCGTGATGTATTTCTCACTCCTACTAGTGAATGTAATGTAACACACACCCATACAATGCGCACCACCCCGTGATGTTTTTCTCACTCCTACTAGTGAATGTAATGTAACACACACCCATACAATGCGCACCACCCCGTGATGTTTTTCTCACTCCTGCTAGTGAATGTAATGTAACACACACCCATACAATGCGCACCACCCCGTGATGTTTTTCTCACTCCTACTAGTGAATGTAATGTAACACACACCCATACAATGCGCACCACCCCGTGATGTTTTTCTCACTCCTACTAGTGAATGTAATGTAACACACACCCATACAGTGCGCACCACCCCGTGATGTTTTTCTCACTCCTACTAGTGAATGTGATGTAACACACACCCATATAATGCGCAGCACCCCGTGACGTTTTTCTCACTCCTCTTAGTGAATGTAATGTAACACACACCCATACAATGCGCACCACCCCGTGACGTTTTTCTCACTCCTACTAGTGAATCTAATGTAACACACACCCATACAATGCGCACCACCCCGTGACGTTTTTCTCACTCCTACTAGTGAATCTAATGTAACACACACCCATACAATGCGCACCACCCCGTGACGTTTTTCTCACTCCTACTAGTGAATCTAATGTAACACACACCCATACAATGCGCACCAACACGTGATGTTTTTCTCACTCCTATTAGTGAATGTAATGTAACACACACCCATACAATGCGCACCACCCCGTGATGTTTTTCTCACTTCTACTAGTGAATCTAATGTAACACACACCCATACAATGCGCACCACCCCGCGATGTTTTTCAGAAACCTATCCTACATTGCCACTGCATGTTCCCTGACATCCCCATGCTGACCACCCCGCGGTGCTTTTCTCCATCCTACATTGCCACTCACTGCCTATCTTAATTCAGACCTTCCGATTCACACCACCCCGTGATGTTTTTCTCACACCTACTAGTGAATGTAATGTAACACACACCCATACAATGCGCACCACCCCGTGATGTTTTTCTCACTCCTACTAGTGAATGTAATGTAACACACACCCATACAATGCGCACCACCCCGTTATGTATTTCTCACTCCTACTAGTGAATGTAATGTAACACACACCCATACAATGCGCACCACCCCGTGATGTTTTTCTCACTCCTACTAGTGAATGTAATGTAACACACACCCATACAATGCGCACAACCCCGTGATGTTTTTCTCACTCCTGATAGTGAATGTAATGTAACACACACCCATACAATGCGCACCACCCCGTGATGTTTTTCTCACTGCTACTAGTGAATGTAATGTAACACACACCCATACAATGCGCACCACCCCGTGATGTTTTTCTCACTCCTACTAGTGAATGTAATGTAACACACACCCATACAGTGCGCACCACCCCGTGATGTTTTTCTCACTCCTACTAGTGAATGTAATGTAACACACACCCATACAATGCGCACCACCCCGTGATGTTTTTCTCACTCCTACTAGTGAATCTAATGTAACACACACCCATACAATGGGCACCACCCCGTGATGTTTTTCTCACTCCTACTAGTGAATCTAATGTAACACACACCCATACAATGCGCACCACCCCGCCATGTTTTTCAGAAACCTATCCTACATTGCCACTGCATGTTCCCTGACCTCCCCATGCTGACCACCCCGCGGTGCTTTTCTCCATCCTACATTGCCACTGACTGCCTATCCTAATTCAGACCCTCCGATTCACACCACCCCGTGATGTTTCTCTCACACCTACTAGTGAATGTAAAGTAACACACACCCATGCAATGCGAACCACCCCGTGATGTTTTTCTCACTCCTACTAGTGAATGTAATGTAACACACACCCATACAATGCGCACCACCCCGTGATGTTTTTCTCACTCCTACTAGTGAATGTAATGTAACACACAGCCATACAATGCGCACCACCCCGTGATGTTTTTCTCACTGCTACTAGTGAATATAATGTAACACACACCCATACAATGCGCACCACCCCGTGATGTTTTTCTCACTCCTACTAGTGAATGTAATGTAACACACACCCATACAATGCGCACCACACCGTGATGGTTTTCTCACTCCTACTAGTGAATGTAATGTAACACACACCCATACAATGTGCACCACCCCATGATGTTTTTCTCACTCCTACTAGTCAATGTAATGTAACACACACCGATACAATGAGCACCACCCCGTGATGTTTTTTTCACTCCTACTAGTGAATGTAATGTAACACACACCCATACAATGCGAACCACCCCGTGATGTTTTTCTCACTTCTACTAGTGAATCTAATGTAACACACACCCATACAATGCGCACCACCCCGCGATGTTTTTCAGAAACCTATCCTACATTGCCACTGCATGTTCCCTGACCTCCCCATGCTGACCACCCCGTGGTGCTTTTCTCCATCCTACACTGCCACTCACTGCCTATCTTAATTCAGACCCTCCGATTCACACCACCCCGTGATGATTTTCTCACTCCTACTAGTGAATGTAATGTAACACACACCCATACAATGCGCACCACCCCGTGATGTTTTTCTCACTCCTACTAGTGAATCTAATGTAACACACACCCATACAATGCGCACCAACACGTGATGTTTTTCTCACTCCTACTAGTGAATGTAATGTAACACACACCCATACAATGCGCACCACCCCGTGATGTTTTTCTCACTTCTACTAGTGAATCTAATGTAACACACACCCATACAATGTGCACCACCCCGCGATGTTTTTCAGAAACCTATCCTACATTGACACTGCATGTTCCCTGACCTCCCCATGCTGACCACCCCGCGGTGCTTTTCTCCATCCTACATTGCCACTCACTGCCTATCTTAATTCAGACCTTCCGATTCACACCACCCCGTGATGTTTTTCTCACACCTACTAGTGAATGTAATGTAACACACACCCATACAATGCGCACCACACCATGATGTTTTTCTCACTCCTACTAGTGAATGTAATGTAACACACACCCATACAATGCGCACCACCCCGTGATGTTTTTCTCACTCCTACTAGTGAATCTAATGTAACACACACCCATAAAATGCGCACCACCCCGTGATGTTTTTCTCACTCCTACTAGTGAATGTAATGTAACACACCCCCATACAATGCGCACCACCCCGTGATGCTTTTCTCACTCCTACTAGTGAATCTAATGTAACACACACCCATACAATGCGCACAAACCCGTGATGTTTTTCTCACTGCTACTAGTGAATGTAATGTAACACACCCATACATTGCGCACCACCCCGTGATGTTTTTCTCACTCCTACTAGTGAATGTAATGTAACACACACCCATACAATGCGCACCACCCCGTTAGGTTTTTCTCACTCCTACTAGTGAATGTAATGTAACACACACCCATACAATGCGCACCACCCCGTGATGTTTTTCTCACTCCTACTAGTGAATGTAATGTAACACACACCCATACAATGCGCACCACCCCGTGATGTTTTTCGCACTCCTAGTAGTAAATGTTATGTGACACACACCCATACAATGCACACCACCCCGTGATGTTTTTCTCACACCTACTAGTGAATGTAATGTAACACACACCCATACAATGCGCACCAACCCGTGATGTTTTTCTCACTCCTACTAGTGAATGTAATGTAACACACACCCATGCAATGCGCACCAGCCCGTGATGTTTTTCTCACTCCTACTAGTGAATCTAATGTAACACACACCCATACAATGCGCACCACCCCGTGATGTTTTTTTCACTCCTACTAGCGAATCTAATGTAACACACACCCATACAATGCGCACCACCCCGTGATGTTTTTCTCACTCCTACTAGTGAATCTAATGTACACACACCCATACAATTCGCACCACCCCGCGATGTTTTTCAGAAACCTATCCTACATTGCCACTGCATGTTCCCTGACCTCCCCATGCTGACCACAACGCGGTGCTTTTCTCCATCCTACATTGCCACTGACTGCCTATCCTAATTCAGACCCTCCGATTCACACCACCCCGTGATGTTTTTCTCAAACCTACTAGTGAATGTAATGTGACACACACCCATAAAATGCGCACCACCCCGTGATGTTTCTCTCACACCTACTACTGAATGTAATGTAACACACACCCATACAATGCGCACCACCCCGTGATGTTTTTCTCACTCCTACTAGTGAATGTAATGTAACACACACCCATACAATGCGCACCACCCCGTGATGTTTTTCTCACTCCTACTAGTGAATGTAATGTAACACACAGCCATACAATGCGCACCACCCCGTGATGTTTTTCTCACTGCTACTAGTGAATGTAATGTAACACACACCCATACAATGCGCACCACCCCGTGATGTTTTTCTCACTCCTACTAGTGAATGTAATGTAACACACACCCATACAATGCGCACCACCCCGTGATGTTTTTCTCACTCCTACTAGTGAATGTAATGTAACACACACCCATACAATGCGCACCACCCCGTGATATTTTTCTCACTCCTACTAGTGAATGTAATGTAACACACACCCATAAAATGCGCCCACCCCGTGATGTTTTTCTCACTCCTACTAGTGAATGTCATGTAACACACACCCATACAGTGCGCACCACCCCGTGATGCTTTTCTCACTCCTACTAGTGAATGTAATGTAACACACACCCATACAGTGCGCACCACCCCGTGATGTTTTTCTCACTCCTACTAGTGAATGTAATGTAAACCACACCCATACAATGCGCACCACACCGTGATGTTTTTCTCACTCCTACTAGTGAATGTAATGTAACACACACCCATACAATGCGCAACACCCCGTGATGTTTTTCTCACTCCTACTAGTGAATGTAATGTAACACACACCCAAACAATGCGCACCACCCCGTGATGTTTTTCTCACTCCTACTAGTGAATGTACTGTAACACACAACCATACAATGCGCACCACCCCGTGATGTTTTTCTCACTCCTACTAGTGAATGTAATGTAACACACACCCATACAATGCGCACCACCCCATGATGTTTTTCTCACTCCTACTAGTGAATGTAATGTAACACACACCCATACAATGCGCACCACCCCGTGATGTTTTTCTCACTCCTACTAGTGAATGTAATGTAACACACACCCATACAATGCGCACCACCCCGCCATGTTTTTCAGAAACCTATCCTACATTGCCAATGCATGTTCCCTGACCTCCCCATGCTGACCACCCCGCGGTGCTTTTCTCCATCCTACATTGCCACTGACTGCCTATCCTAATTCAGACCCTCCGATTCACACCACCCCGTGATGTTTCTCTCACACCTACTAGTGAATGTAATGTAACACACACCCATACAATGCGCACCACACCGTGACGTTTTTCTCACTCCTAATAGTGAATGTAACGTAACACACATCCATACAATGCGCACCACCCCGTGACGTTTTTCTCACTCCTGCTAGTGAATGTAATGTAACACACACCCATACAATGCGCACCACCCCGTGACGTTTTTCTCACTCCTACTAGTGAATGTAATGTAACACACACCCATACAATGCACACCACCCCGTGATGTTTTTCTCACTCCTACTAGTGAATGTAATGTAACACACACCCATACAATGCGCACCACCCCGTGATGTTTTTCTCACTCCTAATAGTGAATGTAATGTAACACACACCCATACAATGCGCACCACCCCGTAATGTTTTTCTCACTCCTACTAGTGAATCTAATGTAAGACACACCCATACAATGCGCACCACCCCGTGATGTTTTTCTCACTCCTGCTAGTGAATGTAATGTAACACACACCCATACAATGCGCACCACCCCGTGATGTTTTTCTCACTCCTACTAGTGAATGTAATGTAACACACACCCATACAATGCGCACCACCCCGTGATGTTTTTCTCACTCCTACTAGTGAATGTAATGTAACACACACCCATACAGTGCGCACCACCCCGTGATGTTTTTCTCACTCCTACTTGTGAATGTAATGTAACACACACCCATACAATGCGCACCACCCCGTGATGTTTTTCTCACTACTACTAGTGAATGTAATGTAACACACACCCATACAGTGCGAACCACCCCGTGATGTTTTTCTCACTTCTACTAGTGAATCTAATGTAACACACACCCATACAATGCGCACCACCCCGCGATGTTTTTCAGAAACCTATCCTACATTGCCACTGCATGTTCCCTGACATCCCCATGCTGACCACCCCGCGGTGCTTTTCTCCATCCTACATTGCCACTCACCGCCTATCTTAATTCAGACCTTCCGATTCACACCACCCCGTGATGTTTTTCTCACACCTACTAGTGAATGTAATGTAACACACACCCATACAATGCGCACCACCCCGTGATGTTTTTCTCACTCCTACTAGTGAATGTAATGTAACACACACCCATACAATGCGCACCACCCCGTGATGTATTTCTCACTCCTACTAGTGAATGTAATGTAACACACACCCATACAATGCGCACCACCCCGTGATGTTTTTCTCACTCCTACTAGTGAATGTAATGTAACACACACCCATACAATGCGCACCACCCCGTGATGTTTTTCTCACTCCTACTAGTGAATGTAAAGTAACACACACCCATACAATGCGCACCACCCCGTGATGTTTTTCTCACTCCTACTAGTGAATGTAATGTAACACACACCCATACATTGCGCACCACCCCGTGATGTTTTTCTCACTCCTACTAGTGAATGTAATGTAACACACACCCATACAATGCGCACCACCCCGTGATGTTTTTCTCACTCCTACTAGTGAATCTAATGTAACACACACCCATACAATGGGCACCACCCCGTGATGTTTTTCTCACTCCTACTAGTGAATCTAATGTAACACACACCCATACAATGCGCACCACCCCGCCATGTTTTTCAGAAACCTATCCTACATTGCCACTGCATGTTCCCTGACCTCCCCATGCTGACCACCCCGAGGTGCTTTTCTCCATCCTACATTGCCACTGACTGCCTATCCTAATTCAGACCCTCCGATTCACACCACCCCGTGATGTTTCTCTCACACCTACTAGTGAATGTAATGTAACACACACCCATACAATGCGCACCACACCATGACGTTTTTCTCACTCCTAATAGTGAATGTAACGTAACACACATCCATACAATGCGCACCACCCCGTGACGTTTTTCTCACTCCTACTAGGGAATGTAATGTAACACACACCCATACAATGCGCACCACCCCGTGACGTTTTTCTCACTCCTACTAGTGAATGTAATGTAACACACACCCATACAATGCGCACCACCCCGTGATGTTTTTCTCACTCCTACTAGTGAATGTAATGTAACACACACCCATACAATGCGCACCACCCCGTGATGTTTTTCTCACTCCTAATAGTGAATGTAATGTAACACACACCCATACAATGCGCACCACCCCGTAATGTTTTTCTCACTCCTACTAGTGAATCTAATGTAAGACACACCCATACAATGCGCACCACCCCATGATGTTTTTCTCACTCCTGCTAGTGAATGTAATGTAACACACACCCATACAATGCGCACCACCCCGTGATGTTTTTCTCACTCCTACTAGTGAATGTAATGTAACACACACCCATACAATGCGCACCACCCCGTGATGTATTTCTCACTCCTACTAGTGAATGTAATGTAACACACACCCATACAATGCGCACCACCCCGTGATGTTTTTCTCACTCCTACTAGTGAATGTAATGTAACACACACCCATACAGTGCAAACCACCCCGTGATGTTTTTCTCACTCCTACTAGTGAATGTAATGTAACACACACCCATACAATGCGCACCACCCCGTGATGTTTTTCTCACTCCTACTAGTGAATGTAATGTAACACACACCCATACAATGCGCACCACCCCGTGATGTTTTTCTCACTACTACTAGTGAATGTAATGTAAAACACACCCATACAGTGCGAACCACCCCGTGATGTTTTTCTCACTCCTACTAGTGAATGTAATGTAACACACACCCATACAATGCGCACCACCCCGTGATGTTTTTCTCACTCCTACTAGTGAATGTAATGTAACACACACCCATACAATGCGCACCACCCCGTGATGTTTTACTCACTCCTACTAGTGAATGTAATGTAACACACACCCATACAATGCGCACCACCCCGTGATATATTTCTCACTCCTACTAGTGAATGTAATGTAACACACACCCATACAATGCGCACCACCCCGTGAAGTTTTTCTCACTCCTACTAGTAAATCTAATGTAACACACACCCATACAATGCGCACCACCCCGTGATGTTTTTCTCACTCCTACTAGTGAATGTGATGTAACACACACCCATATAATGCGCACCACCCCGTGACGTTTTTCTCACTCCTCTTAGTGAATGTAATGTAACACACACCCATACAATGCGCACCACCCCGTGACGTTTTTCTCACTCCTACTAGTGAATCTAATGTAACACACACCCATACAATGCGCACCACCCCGTGACGTTTTTCTCACTCCTACTAGTGAATGTAATGTAACACACACCCATACAATGCGCACCACCCCGTGATGTTTTTCTCACTCCTAATAGTGAATGTAATGTAACACACACCCATACAATGCGCACCACCCCGTAATGTTTTTCTCACTCCTACTAGTGAATCTAATGTAAGACACACCCATACAATGCGCACCACCCCGTGATGTTTTTCTCACTCCTACTTGTGAATGTAATGTAACACACACCCATACAATGCGCACCACCCCGTGATGTTTTTCTCACTACTACTAGTGAATGTAATGTAACACACACCCATACAGTGCGAACCACCCCGTGATGTTTTTCTCACTCCTACTAGTGAATGTAATGTAACACACACCCATACAATGCGCACCACCCCGTGACGTTTTTCTCACTCCTACTAGTGAATGTAAAGTAACACACACCCATACAATGCGCACCACCCCGTGATGTTTTTCTCACTCCTACTAGTGAATGTAATGTAACACACACCCATACAATGCGCACCAACCCGTGATGTATTTCTCACTCCTACTAGTGAATGTAATGTAACACACACCCATACAATGCGCACCACCCCGTGATGTTTTTCTCACTCCTACTAGTGAATGTAATGTAACACACACCCATACAATGCGCACCACCCCGTGAAGTTTTTCTCACTCCTACTAGTGAATCTAATGTAACACACACCCATACAATGCGCACCACCCCGTGATGTTTTTCTCACTCCTACTAGTGAATGTGATGTAACACACACCCATATAATGCGCACCACCCCGTGACGTTTTTCTCACTCCTCTTAGTGAATGTAATGTAACACACACCCATACAATGCGCACCACCCCGTGACGTTTTTCTCACTCCTACTAGTGAATCTAATGTAACACACACCCATACAATGCGCACCACCCCGTGACGTTTTTCTCACTCCTACTAGTGAATCTAATGTAACACACACCCATACAATGCGCACCAACACGTGATGTTTTTCTCACTCCTACTAGTGAATGTAATGTAACACACACCCATACAATGCGCACCACCCCGTGATGTTTTTCTCACTTCTACTAGTGAATCTAATGTAACACACACCCATACAATGCGCACCACCCCGCGATGTTTTTCAGAAACCTATCCTACATTGCCACTGCATGTTCCCTGACCTCCCCATGCTGACCACCCCGCGGTGCTTTTCTCCATCCTACATTGCCACTCACTGCCTATCTTAATTCAGACCTTCCGATTCACACCACCCCGTGATGTTTTTCTCACACCTACTAGTGAATGTAATGTAACACACACCCATACAATGCGCACCACCCCGTGATGTTTTTCTCACTCCTACTAGTGAATGTAATGTAACACACACCCATACAATGCGCACCACCCCGTGATGTATTTCTCACTCCTACTAGTGAATGTAATGTAACACACACCCATACAATGCGCACCACCCCGTGATGTTTTTCTCACTCCTACTAGTGAATGTAATGTAACACACACCCATACAATGCGCACCACCCCGTGATGTTTTTCTCACTCCTGCTAGTGAATGTAATGTAACACACACCCATACAATGCGCACCACCCCGTGATGTTTTTCTCACTCCTACTAGTGAATGTAATGTAACACACACCCATACAATGCGCACCACCCCGTGATGTTTTTCTCACTCCTACTAGTGAATGTAATGTAACACACACCCATACAGTGCGCACCACCCCGTGATGTTTTTCTCACTCCTACTAGTGAATGTGATGTAACACACACCCATATAATGCGCAGCACCCCGTGACGTTTTTCTCACTCCTCTTAGTGAATGTAATGTAACACACACCCATACAATGCGCACCACCCCGTGACGTTTTTCTCACTCCTACTAGTGAATCTAATGTAACACACACCCATACAATGCGCACCACCCCGTGACGTTTTTCTCACTCCTACTAGTGAATCTAATGTAACACACACCCATACAATGCGCACCACCCCGTGACGTTTTTCTCACTCCTACTAGTGAATCTAATGTAACACACACCCATACAATGCGCACCAACACGTGATGTTTTTCTCACTCCTATTAGTGAATGTAATGTAACACACACCCATACAATGCGCACCACCCCGTGATGTTTTTCTCACTTCTACTAGTGAATCTAATGTAACACACACCCATACAATGCGCACCACCCCGCGATGTTTTTCAGAAACCTATCCTACATTGCCACTGCATGTTCCCTGACATCCCCATGCTGACCACCCCGCGGTGCTTTTCTCCATCCTACATTGCCACTCACTGCCTATCTTAATTCAGACCTTCCGATTCACACCACCCCGTGATGTTTTTCTCACACCTACTAGTGAATGTAATGTAACACACACCCATACAATGCGCACCACCCCGTGATGTTTTTCTCACTCCTACTAGTGAATGTAATGTAACACACACCCATACAATGCGCACCACCCCGTTATGTATTTCTCACTCCTACTAGTGAATGTAATGTAACACACACCCATACAATGCGCACCACCCCGTGATGTTTTTCTCACTCCTACTAGTGAATGTAATGTAACACACACCCATACAATGCGCACAACCCCGTGATGTTTTTCTCACTCCTGATAGTGAATGTAATGTAACACACACCCATACAATGCGCACCACCCCGTGATGTTTTTCTCACTGCTACTAGTGAATGTAATGTAACACACACCCATACAATGCGCACCACCCCGTGATGTTTTTCTCACTCCTACTAGTGAATGTAATGTAACACACACCCATACAGTGCGCACCACCCCGTGATGTTTTTCTCACTCCTACTAGTGAATGTAATGTAACACACACCCATACAATGCGCACCACCCCGTGATGTTTTTCTCACTCCTACTAGTGAATCTAATGTAACACACACCCATACAATGGGCACCACCCCGTGATGTTTTTCTCACTCCTACTAGTGAATCTAATGTAACACACACCCATACAATGCGCACCACCCCGCCATGTTTTTCAGAAACCTATCCTACATTGCCACTGCATGTTCCCTGACCTCCCCATGCTGACCACCCCGCGGTGCTTTTCTCCATCCTACATTGCCACTGACTGCCTATCCTAATTCAGACCCTCCGATTCACACCACCCCGTGATGTTTCTCTCACACCTACTAGTGAATGTAAAGTAACACACACCCATGCAATGCGAACCACCCCGTGATGTTTTTCTCACTCCTACTAGTGAATGTAATGTAACACACACCCATACAATGCGCACCACCCCGTGATGTTTTTCTCACTCCTACTAGTGAATGTAATGTAACACACAGCCATACAATGCGCACCACCCCGTGATGTTTTTCTCACTGCTACTAGTGAATATAATGTAACACACACCCATACAATGCGCACCACCCCGTGATGTTTTTCTCACTCCTACTAGTGAATGTAATGTAACACACACCCATACAATGCGCACCACACCGTGATGGTTTTCTCACTCCTACTAGTGAATGTAATGTAACACACACCCATACAATGTGCACCACCCCGTGATGTTTTTCTCACTCCTACTAGTCAATGTAATGTAACACACACCGATACAATGAGCACCACCCCGTGATGTTTTTTTCACTCCTACTAGTGAATGTAATGTAACACACACCCATACAATGCGAACCACCCCGTGATGTTTTTCTCACTTCTACTAGTGAATCTAATGTAACACACACCCATACAATGTGCACCACCCCGCGATGTTTTTCAGAAACCTATCCTACATTGCCACTGCATGTTCCCTGACCTCCCCATGCTGACCACCCCGTGGTGCTTTTCTCCATCCTACATTGCCACTCACTGCCTATCTTAATTCAGACCTTCCGATTCACACCACCCCGTGATGTTTTTCTCACACCTACTAGTGAATGTAATGTAACACACACCCATACAATGCGCACCACCCCGTGATGTTTTTCTCACTCCTGCTAGTGAATGTAATGTAACACACACCCATACAATGCGCACCACCCCGTGATGTTTTTCTCACTGCTACTAGTGAATGTAATGTAACACACACCCATACAATGCGCACCACCCCGTGATGTTTTTCTCACTCCTACTAGTGAATGTAATGTAACACACACCCATACAATGCGCACCACACCATGATGTTTTTCTCACTCCTACTAGTGAATGTAATGTAACACACACCCATACAATGTGCACCACCCCGTGATGTTTTTCTCACTCCTACTAGTGAATGTAATGTAACACACACCGATACAATGAGCACCACCCCGTGATGTTTTTTTCACTCCTACTAGTGAATGTAATGTAACACACACCCATACAATGCGAACCACCCCGTGATGTTTTTCTCACTTCTACTAGTGAATCTAATGTAACACACACCCATACAATGCGCACCACCCCGCGATGTTTTTCAGAAACCTATCCTACATTGCCACTGCATGTTCCCTGACCTCCCCATGCTGACCACCCCGTGGTGCTTTTCTCCATCCTACACTGCCACTCACTGCCTATCTTAATTCAGACCCTCCGATTCACACCACCCCGTGATGATTTTCTCACTCCTACTAGTGAATGTAATGTAACACACACCCATACAATGCGCACCACCCCGTGATGTTTTTCTCACTCCTACTAGTGAATCTAATGTAACACACACCCATACAATGCGCACCAACACGTGATGTTTTTCTCACTCCTACTAGTGAATGTAATGTAACACACACCCATACAATGCGCACCACCCCGTGATGTTTTTCTCACTTCTACTAGTGAATCTAATGTAACACACACCCATACAATGTGCACCACCCCGCGATGTTTTTCAGAAACCTATCCTACATTGACACTGCATGTTCCCTGACCTCCCCATGCTGACCACCCCGCGGTGCTTTTCTCCATCCTACATTGCCACTCACTGCCTATCTTAATTCAGACCTTCCGATTCACACCACCCCGTGATGTTTTTCTCACACCTACTAGTGAATGTAATGTAACACACACCCATACAATGCGCACCACACCATGATGTTTTTCTCACTCCTACTAGTGAATGTAATGTAACACACACCCATACAATGCGCACCACCCCGTGATGTTTTTCTCACTCCTACTAGTGAATCTAATGTAACACACACCCATAAAATGCGCACCACCCCGTGATGTTTTTCTCACTCCTACTAGTGAATGTAATGTAACACACCCCCATACAATGCGCACCACCCCGTGATGCTTTTCTCACTCCTACTAGTGAATCTAATGTAACACACACCCATACAATGCGCACAAACCCGTGATGTTTTTCTCACTGCTACTAGTGAATGTAATGTAACACACCCATACATTGCGCACCACCCCGTGATGTTTTTCTCACTCATACTAGTGAATGTAATGTAACACACACCCATACAATGCGCACCACCCCGTTAGGTTTTTCTCACTCCTACTAGTGAATGTAATGTAACACACACCCATACAATGCGCACCACCCCGTGATGTTTTTCTCACTCCTACTAGAGAATGTAATGTAACACACACCCATACAATGCGCACCACCCCGTGATGTTTTTCGCACTCCTAGTAGTAAATGTTATGTGACACACACCCATACAATGCACACCACCCCGTGATGTTTTTCTCACACCTACTAGTGAATGTAATGTAACACACACCCATACAATGCGCACCAACCCGTGATGTTTTTCTCACTCCTACTAGTGAATGTAATGTAACACACACCCATGCAATGCGCACCAGCCCGTGATGTTTTTCTCACTCCTACTAGTGAATCTAATGTAACACACACCCATACAATGCGCACCACCCCGTGATGTTTTTTTCACTCCTACTAGCGAATCTAATGTAACACACACCCATACAATGCGCACCACCCCGTGATGTTTTTCTCACTCCTACTAGTGAATCTAATGTACACACACCCATACAATTCGCACCACCCCGCGATGTTTTTCAGAAACCTATCCTACATTGCCACTGCATGTTCCCTGACCTCCCCATGCTGACCACAACGCGGTGCTTTTCTCCATCCTACATTGCCACTGACTGCCTATCCTAATTCAGACCCTCCGATTCACACCACCCCGTGATGTTTTTCTCACTCCTACTAGTGAATGTAATGTGACACACACCCATAAAATGCGCACCACCCCGTGATGTTTCTCTCACACCTACTACTGAATGTAATGTAACACACACCCATACAATGCGCACCACCCCGTGATGTTTTTCTCACTCCTACTAGTGAATGTAATGTAACACACACCCATACAATGCGCACCACCCCGTGATGTTTTTCTCACTCCTACTAGTGAATGTAATGTAACACACAGCCATACAATGCGCACCACCCCGTGATGTTTTTCTCACTGCTACTAGTGAATGTAATGTAACACACACCCATACAATGCGCACCACCCCGTGATGTTTTTCTCACTCCTACTAGTGAATGTAATGTAACACACACCCATACAATGCGCACCACCCCGTGATGTTTTTCTCACTCCTACTAGTGAATGTAATGTAACACACACCCATACAATGCGCACCACCCCGTGATATTTTTCTCACTCCTACTAGTGAATGTAATGTAACACACACCCATAAAATGCGCCCACCCCGTGATGTTTTTCTCACTCCTACTAGTGAATGTCATGTAACACACACCCATACAGTGCGCACCACCCCGTGATGCTTTTCTCACTCCTACTAGTGAATGTAATGTAACACACACCCATACAGTGCGCACCACCCCGTGATGTTTTTCTCACTCCTACTAGTGAATGTAATGTAAACCACACCCATACAATGCGCACCACACCGTGATGTTTTTCTCACTCCTACTAGTGAATGTAATGTAACACACACCCATACAATGCGCAACACCCCGTGATGTTTTTCTCACTCCTACTAGTGAATGTAATGTAACACACACCCAAACAATGCGCACCACCCCGTGATGTTTTTCTCACTCCTACTAGTGAATGTACTGTAACACACAACCATACAATGCGCACCACCCCGTGATGTTTTTCTCACTCCTACTAGTGAATGTAATGTAACACACACCCATACAATGCGCACCACCCCATGATGTTTTTCTCACTCCTACTAGTGAATGTAATGTAACACACACCCATACAATGCGCACCACCCCGTGATGTTTTTCTCACTCCTACTAGTGAATGTAATGTAACACACACCCATACAATGCGCACCACCCCGCCATGTTTTTCAGAAACCTATCCTACATTGCCAATGCATGTTCCCTGACCTCCCCATGCTGACCACCCCGCGGTGCTTTTCTCCATCCTACATTGCCACTGACTGCCTATCCTAATTTAGACCCTCCGATTCACACCACCCCGTGATGTTTCTCTCACACCTACTAGTGAATGTAATGTAACACACACCCATACAATGCGCACCACACCGTGACGTTTTTCTCACTCCTAATAGTGAATGTAACGTAACACACATCCATACAATGCGCACCACCCCGTGACGTTTTTCTCACTCCTGCTAGTGAATGTAATGTAACACACACCCATACAATGCGCACCACCCCGTGACGTTTTTCTCACTCCTACTAGTGAATGTAATGTAACACACACCCATACAATGCACACCACCCCGTGATGTTTTTCTCACTCCTACTAGTGAATGTAATGTAACACACACCCATACAATGCGCACCACCCCGTGATGTTTTTCTCACTCCTAATAGTGAATGTAATGTAACACACACCCATACAATGCGCACCACCCCGTAATGTTTTTCTCACTCCTACTAGTGAATCTAATGTAAGACACACCCATACAATGCGCACCACCCCGTGATGTTTTTCTCACTCCTGCTAGTGAATGTAATGTAACACACACCCATACAATGCGCACCACCCCGTGATGTTTTTCTCACTCCTACTAGTGAATGTAATGTAACACACACCCATACAATGCGCACCACCCCGTGATGTTTTTCTCACTCCTACTAGTGAATGTAATGTAACACACACCCATACAGTGCGCACCACCCCGTGATGTTTTTCTCACTCCTACTTGTGAATGTAATGTAACACACACCCATACAATGCGCACCACCCCGTGATGTTTTTCTCACTACTACTAGTGAATGTAATGTAACACACACCCATACAGTGCGAACCACCCCGTGATGTTTTTCTCACTTCTACTAGTGAATCTAATGTAACACACACCCATACAATGCGCACCACCCCGCGATGTTTTTCAGAAACCTATCCTACATTGCCACTGCATGTTCCCTGACATCCCCATGCTGACCACCCCGCGGTGCTTTTCTCCATCCTACATTGCCACTCACCGCCTATCTTAATTCAGACCTTCCGATTCACACCACCCCGTGATGTTTTTCTCACACCTACTAGTGAATGTAATGTAACACACACCCATACAATGCGCACCACCCCGTGATGTTTTTCTCACTCCTACTAGTGAATGTAATGTAACACACACCCATACAATGCGCACCACCCCGTGATGTATTTCTCACTCCTACTAGTGAATGTAATGTAACACACACCCATACAATGCGCACCACCCCGTGATGTTTTTCTCACTCCTACTAGTGAATGTAATGTAACACACACCCATACAATGCGCACCACCCCGTGATGTTTTTCTCACTCCTACTAGTGAATGTAAAGTAACACACACCCATACAATGCGCACCACCCCGTGATGTTTTTCTCACTCCTACTAGTGAATGTAATGTAACACACACCCATACATTGCGCACCACCCCGTGATGTTTTTCTCACTCCTACTAGTGAATGTAATGTAACACACACCCATACAATGCGCACCACCCCGTGATGTTTTTCTCACTCCTACTAGTGAATCTAATGTAACACACACCCATACAATGGGCACCACCCCGTGATGTTTTTCTCACTCCTACTAGTGAATCTAATGTAACACACACCCATACAATGCGCACCACCCCGCCATGTTTTTCAGAAACCTATCCTACATTGCCACTGCATGTTCCCTGACCTCCCCATGCTGACCACCCCGCGGTGCTTTTCTCCATCCTACATTGCCACTGACTGCCTATCCTAATTCAGACCCTCCGATTCACACCACCCCGTGATGTTTCTCTCACACCTACTAGTGAATGTAATGTAACACACACCCATACAATGCGCACCACACCATGACGTTTTTCTCACTCCTAATAGTGAATGTAACGTAACACACATCCATACAATGCGCACCACCCCGTGACGTTTTTCTCACTCCTACTAGGGAATGTAATGTAACACACACCCATACAATGCGCACCACCCCGTGACGTTTTTCTCACTCCTACTAGTGAATGTAATGTAACACACACCCATACAATGCGCACCACCCCGTGATGTTTTTCTCACTCCTACTAGTGAATGTAATGTAACACACACCCATACAATGCGCACCACCCCGTGATGTTTTTCTCACTCCTAATAGTGAATGTAATGTAACACACACCCATACAATGCGCACCACCCCGTAATGTTTTTCTCACTCCTACTAGTGAATCTAATGTAAGACACACCCATACAATGCGCACCACCCCATGATGTTTTTCTCACTCCTGCTAGTGAATGTAATGTAACACACACCCATAAAATGCGCACCACCCCGTGATGTTTTTCTCACTCCTACTAGTGAATGTAATGTAACACACACCCATACAATGCGCACCACCCGTGATGTTTTTCTCACTCCTACTAGTGAATGTAATGTAACACACACCCATACAGTGCGCACCACCCCGTGATGTTTTTCTCACTCCTACTTGTGAATGTAATGTAACACACACCCATACAATGCGCACCACCCCGTGATGTTTTTCTCACTACTACTAGTGAATGTAATGTAACACACACCCATACAGTGCGAACCACCCCGTGATGTTTTTCTCACTCCTACTAGTGAATGTAATGTAACACACACCCATACAATGCGCACCACCCCGTGACGTTTTTCTCACTCCTACTAGTGAATGTAATGTAACACACACCCATACAATGCGCACCACCCCGTGATGTTTTTCTCACTCCTACTAGTGAATGTAATGTAACACACACCCATACAATGCGCACCACCCCGTGATGTATTTCTCACTCCTACTAGTGAATGTAATGTAACACACACCCATACAATGCGCACCACCCCGTGATGTTTTTCTCACTCCTACTAGTGAATGTAATGTAACACACACCCATACAATGCGCACCACCCCGTGAAGTTTTTCTCACTCCTACTAGTGAATCTAATGTAACACACACCCATACAATGCGCACCACCCCGTGATGTTTTTCTAACTCCTACTAGTGAATGTGATGTAACACACACCCATATAATGCGCACCACCCCGTGACGTTTTTCTCACTCCTCTTAGTGAATGTATTGTAACACACACCCATACAATGCGCACCACCCCGTGACGTTTTTCTCACTCCTACTAGTGAATCTAATGTAACACACACCTATACAATGCGCACCACCCCGTGACGTTTTTCTCACTCCTACTAGTGAATGTAATGTAACACACACCCATACAATGCGCACCACCCCGTGATGTTTTTCTCACTCCTAATAGTGAATGTAATGTAACACACACCCATACAATGCGCACCACCCCGTAATGTTTTTCTCACTCCTACTAGTAAATCTAATGTAAGACACACCCATACAATGCACACCACCCCGTGATGTTTTTCTCACTCCTGCTAGTGAATGTAATGTAACACACACCCATACAATGCGCACCACCCCGTGATGTTTTTCTCACTCCTACTAGTGAATGTAATGTAACACACACCCATACAATGCGCACCACCCCGTGATGTTTTTCTCACTCCTACTAGTGAATGTAATGTAACACACACCCATACAGTGCGCACCACCCCGTGATGTTTTTCTCACTCCTACTTGTGAATGTAATGTAACACACACCCATACAATGCGCACCACCCCGTGATGTTTTTCTCACTACTACTAGTGAATGTAATGTAACACACACCCATACAGTACGAACCACCCCGTGATGTTTTTCTCACTCCTACTAGTGAATGTAATGTAACACACACCCATACAATGCGCACCACCCCGTGACGTTTTTCTCACTCCTACTAGTGAATGTAATGTAACACACACCCATACAGTGCGCACCACCCCATGATGTTTTTCTCACTCCTACTTGTGAATGTAATGTAACACACACCCATACAATGCGCACCACCCCGTGATGTTTTTCTCACTACTACTAGTGAATGTAATGTAACACACACCCATACAGTGCGAACAACCCCGTGATGTTTTTCTCACTTCTACTAGTGAATCTAATGTAACACACACCCATACAATGCGCACCACCCCGCGATGTTTTTCACAAACCTATCCTACATTGCCACTGCATGTTCCCTGACATCCCCATGCTGACCACCCCGCGGTGCTTTTCTCCATCCTACATTGCCACTCACCGCCTATCTTAATTCAGACCTTCCGATTCACACCACCCCGTGATGTTTTTCTCACACCTACTAGTGAATGTAATGTAACACACACCCATACAATGCGCACCACCCCGTGATGTTTTTCTCACTCCTACTAGTGAATGTAATGTAACACACACCCATACAATGCGCACCACCCCGTGATGTATTTCTCACTCCTACTAGTGAATGTAATGTAACACACACCCATACAATGCGCACCACCCCGTGATATTTTTCTCACTCCTACTAGTGAATGTAATGTAACACACACCCATACAATGCGCACCACCCCGTGATGTTTTTCTCACTCCTACTAGTGAATGTAAAGTAACACACACCCATACAATGCGCACCACCCCGTGATGTTTTTCTCACTCCTACTAGTGAATGTAATGTAACACACACCCATACATTGCGCACCACCCCGTGATGTTTTTCTCACTCCTACTAGTGAATGTTATGTAACACACACCCATACAATGCGCACCACCCCGTGATGTTTTTCTCACTCCTACTAGTGAATCTAATGTAACACACACCCATACAATGGGCACCACCCCGTGATGTTTTTCTCACTCCTACTAGTGAATCTAATGTAACACACACCCATACAATGCGCACCACCCCGCCATGTTTTTCAGAAACCTATCCTACATTGCCACTGCATGTTCCCTGACCTCCCCATGCTGACCACCCCGCGGTGCTTTTCTCCATCCTACATTGCCACTGACTGCCTATCCTAATTCAGACCCTCCGATTCACACCACCCCGTGATGTTTCTCTCACACCTACTAGTGAATGTAATGTAACACACACCCATACAATGCGCACCACACCATGACGTTTTTCTCACTCCTAATAGTGAATGTAACGTAACACACATCCATACAATGCGCACCACCCCGTGACGTTTTTCTCACTCCTACTAGGGAATGTAATGTAACACACACCCATACAATGCGCACCACCCCGTGACGTTTTTCTCACTCCTACTAGTGAATGTAATGTAACACACACGCATACAATGCGCACCACCCCGTGATGTTTTTCTCACTCCTACTAGTGAATGTAATGTAACACACACCCATACAATGCGCACCACCCCGTGATGTTTTTCTCACTCCTAATAGTGAATGTAATGTAACACACACCCATACAATGCGCACCACCCCGTAATGTTTTTCTCACTCCTACTAGTGAATCTAATGTAAGACACACCCATACAATGCGCACCACCCCATGATGTTTTTCTCACTCCTGCTAGTGAATGTAATGTAACACACACCCATACAATGCGCACCACCCCGTGATGTTTTTCTCACTCCTACTAGTGAATGTAATGTAACACACACCCATACAATGCGCACCACCCCGTGATGTTTTTCTCACTCCTAATAGTGAATGTAATGTAACACACACCCATACAATGCGCACCACCCCGTAATGTTTTTCTCACTCCTACTAGTAAATCTAATGTAAGACACACCCATACAATGCGCACCACCCCGTGATGTTTTTCTCACTCCTGCTAGTGAATGTAATGTAACACACACCCATACAATGCGCACCACCCCGTGATGTTTTTCTCACTCCTACTAGTGAATGTAATGTAACACACACCCATACAATGCGCACCACCCCGTGATGTTTTTCTCACTCCTACTAGTGAATGTAATGTAACACACACCCATACAGTGCGCACCACCCCGTGATGTTTTTCTCACTCCTACTTGTGAATGTAATGTAACACACACCCATACAATGCGCACCACCCCGTGATGTTTTTCTCACTACTACTAGTGAATGTAATGTAACACACACCCATACAGTGCGAACCACCCCGTGATGTTTTTCTCACTCCTACTAGTGAATGTAATGTAACACACACCCATACAATGCGCACCACCCCGTGACGTTTTTCTCACTCCTACTAGTGAATGTAATGTAACACACACCCATACAATGCGCACCACCCCGTGATGTTTTTCTCACTCCTACTAGTGAATGTAATGTAACACACACCCATACAATGCGCACCACCCCGTGATGTATTTCTCACTCCTACTAGTGAATGTAATGTAACACACACCCATACAATGCGCACCACCCCGTGATGTTTTTCTCACTCCTACTAGTGAATGTAATGTAACACACACCCATACAATGCGCACCACCCCGTGAAGTTTTTCTCACTCCTACTAGTGAATCTAATGTAACACACACCCATACAATGCGCACCACCCCGTGATGTTTTTCTCACTCCTACTAGTGAATGTGATGTAACACACACCCATATAATGCGCACCACCCCGTGACGTTTTTCTCACTCCTCTTAGTGAATGTAATGTAACACACACCCATACAATGCGCACCACCCCGTGACGTTTTTCTCACTCCTACTAGTGAATCTAATGTAACACACACCCATACAATGCGCACCACCCCGTGACGTTTTTCTCACTCCTACTAGTGAATCTAATGTAACACACACCCATACAATGCGCACCAACACGTGATGTTTTTCTCACTCCTACTAGTGAATGTAATGTAACACACACCCATACAATGCGCACCACCCCGTGATGTTTTTCTCACTTCTACTAGTGAATCTAATGTAACACACACCCATACAATGCGCACCACCCCGCGATGTTTTTCAGAAACCTATCCTACATTGCCACTGCATGTTCCCTGACCTCCCCATGCTGACCACCCCGCGGTGCTTTTCTCCATCCTACATTGCCACTCACTGCCTATCTTAATTCAGACCTTCCGATTCACACCACCCCGTGATGTTTTTCTCACACCTACTAGTGAATGTAATGTAACACACACCCATACAATGCGCACCACCCCGTGATGTTTTTCTCACTCCTACTAGTGAATGTAATGTAACACACACCCATACAATGCGCACCACCCCGTGATGTATTTCTCACTCCTACTAGTGAATGTAATGTAACACACACCCATACAATGCGCACCACCCCGTGATGTTTTTCTCACTCCTACTAGTGAATGTAATGTAACACACACCCATACAATGCGCACCACCCCGTGATGTTTTTCTCACTCCTGCTAGTGAATGTAATGTAACACACACCCATACAATGCGCACCACCCCGTGATGTTTTTCTCACTCCTACTAGTGAATGTAATGTAACACACACCCATACAATGCGCACCACCCCGTGATGTTTTTCTCACTCCTACTAGTGAATGTAATGTAACACACACCCATACAGTGCGCACCACCCCGTGATGTTTTTCTCACTCCTACTAGTGAATGTGATGTAACACACACCCATATAATGCGCAGCACCCCGTGACGTTTTTCTCACTCCTCTTAGTGAATGTAATGTAACACACACCCATACAATGCGCACCACCCCGTGACGTTTTTCTCACTCCTACTAGTGAATCTAATGTAACACACACCCATACAATGCGCACCACCCCGTGACGTTTTTCTCACTCCTACTAGTGAATCTAATGTAACACACACCCATACAATGCGCACCACCCCGTGACGTTTTTCTCACTCCTACTAGTGAATCTAATGTAACACACACCCATACAATGCGCACCAACACGTGATGTTTTTCTCACTCCTATTAGTGAATGTAATGTAACACACACCCATACAATGCGCACCACCCCGTGATGTTTTTCTCACTTCTACTAGTGAATCTAATGTAACACACACCCATACAATGCGCACCACCCCGCGATGTTTTTCAGAAACCTATCCTACATTGCCACTGCATGTTCCCTGACATCCCCATGCTGACCACCCCGCGGTGCTTTTCTCCATCCTACATTGCCACTCACTGCCTATCTTAATTCAGACCTTCCGATTCACACCACCCCGTGATGTTTTTCTCACACCTACTAGTGAATGTAATGTAACACACACCCATACAATGCGCACCACCCTGTGATGTTTTTCTCACTCCTACTAGTGAATGTAATGTAACACACACCCATACAATGCGCACCACCCCGTGATGTATTTCTCACTCCTACTAGTGAATGTAATGTAACACACACCCATACAATGCGCACCACCCCGTGATGTATTTCTCACTCCTACTAGTGAATGTAATGTAACACACACCCATACAATGCGCACCAACACGTGATGTTTTTCTCACTCCTACTAGTGAATGTAATGTAACACACACCCATACAATGCGCACCACCACGTGATGTTTTTCTCACTCCTACTAGTGAATCTAATGTAACACACACCCATACAATGGGCACCACCCCGTGATGTTTTTCTCACTCCTACTAGTGAATCTAATGTAACACACACCCATACAATGCGCACCACCCCGCCATGTTTTTCAGAAACCTATCCTACATTGCCACTGCATGTTCCCTGACCTCCCCATGCTGACCACCCCGCGGTGCTTTTCTCCATCCTACATTGCCACTGACTGCCTATCCTAATTCAGACCCTCCGATTCACACCACCCCGTGATGTTTCTCTCACACCTACTAGTGAATGTAATGTAACACACACCCATACAATGCGAACCACCCCGTGATGTTTTTCTCACTCCTACTAGTGAATGTAATGTAACACACACCCATACAATGCGCACCACCCCGTGATGTTTTTCTCACTCCTACTAGTGAATGTAATGTAACACACACCCATACAATGCGCACCACCCCGTGATGTTTTTCTCACTGCTACTAGTGAATGTAATGTAACACACACCCATACAATGCGCACCACCCCGTGATGTTTTTCTCACTCCTACTAGTGAATGTAATGTAACACACACCCATACAATGCGCACCACACCGTGATGTTTTTCTCACTCCTACTAGTGAATGTAATGTAACACACACCCATACAATGTGCACCACCCCGTGATGTTTTTCTCACTCCTACTAGTCAATGTAATGTAACACACACCGATACAATGAGCACCACACCGTGATGTTTTTTTCACTCCTACTAGTGAATGTAATGTAACACACACCCATACAATGCGAACCACCCCGTGATGTTTTTCTCACTTCTACTAGTGAATCTAATGTAACACACACCCATACAATGTGCACCACCCCGCGATGTTTTTCAGAAACCTATCCTACATTGCCACTGCATGTTCCCTGACCTCCCCATGCTGACCACCCCGTGGTGCTTTTCTCCATCCTACATTGCCACTCACTGCCTATCTTAATTCAGACCTTCCGATTCACACCACCCCGTGATGTTTTTCTCACACCTACTAGTGAATGTAATGTAACACACACCCATACAATGCGCACCACCCCGTGATGTTTTTCTCACTCCTGCTAGTGAATGTAATGTAACACACACCCATACAATGCGCACCACCCCGTGATGTTTTTCTCACTGCTACTAGTGAATGTAATGTAACACACACCCATACAATGCAAACCACCCCGTGATGTTTTTCTCACTCCTACTAGTGAATGTAATGTAACACACACCCATACAATGCGCACCACACCATGATGTTTTTCTCACTCCTACTAGTGAATGTAATGTAACACACACCCATACAATGCGCACCACCCCGTGATGTTTTTCTCACTCCTATTAGTGAATGTAATGTAACACACACCCATACAATGCGCACCACCCCGTGATGTTTTTCTCACTCCTCTTAGTGAATGTAATGTAACACACACCCATACAATGCGCACCACCCCGTGACGTTTTTCTCACTCCTACTAGTGAATCTAATGTAACACACACCCATACAATGCGCACCACCCCGTGACGTTTTTCTCACTCCTACTAGTGAATCTAATGTAACACACACCCATACAATGCGCACCACCCCGTGACGTTTTTCTCACTCCTACTAGTGAATCTAATGTAACACACACCCATACAATGCGCACCAACACGTGATGTTTTTCTCACTCCTATTAGTGAATGTAATGTAACACACACCCATACAATGCGCACCACCCCGTGATGTTTTTCTCACTTCTACTAGTGAATCTAATGTAACACACACCCATACAATGCGCACCACCCCGCGATGTTTTTCAGAAACCTATCCTACATTGCCACTGCATGTTCCCTGACATCCCCATGCTGACCACCCCGCGGTGCTTTTCTCCATCCTACATTGCCACTCACTGCCTATCTTAATTCAGACCTTCCGATTCACACCACCCCGTGATGTTTTTCTCACACCTACTAGTGAATGTAATGTAACACACACCCATACAATGCGCACCACCCCGTGATGTTTTTCTCACTCCTACTAGTGAATGTAATGTAACACACACCCATACAATGCGCACCACCCCGTGATGTGTTTCTCACTCCTACTAGTGAATGTAATGTAACACACACCCATACAATGCGCACCACCCCGTGATGTTTTTCTCACTCCTACTAGTGAATGTAATGTAACACACACCCATACAATGCGCACCACCCCGTGATGTGTTTCTCACTCCTACTAGTGAATGTAATGTAACACACACCCATACAATGCGCACCACCCCGTGATGTTTTTCTCACTCCTACTAGTGAATGTAATGTAACACACACCCATACAATGCGCACCACCCCGTGATGTTTTTCTCACTCCTACTAGTGAATGTAATGTAACACACACCCATACAGTGCGCACCACCCCGTGATGTTTTTCTCACTCCTACTAGTGAATGTAATGTAACACACACCCATACAATGCGCACCACCCCGTGATGTTTTTCTCACTCCTACTAGTGAATCTAATGTAACACACACCCATACAATGGGCACCACCCCGTGATGTTTTTCTCACTCCTACTAGTGAATCTAATGTAACACACACCCATACAATGCGCACCACCCCGCCATGTTTTTCAGAAACCTATCCTACATTGCCACTGCATGTTCCCTGACCTCCCCATGCTGACCACCCCGCGGTGCTTTTCTCCATCCTACATTGCCACTGACGGCCTATCCTAATTCAGACCCTCCGATTCACACCACCCCGTGATGTTTCTCTCACACCTACTACTGAATGTAATGTAACACACACCCATACAATGCGAACCACCCCGTGATGTTTTTCTCACTCCTACTAGTGAATGTAATGTAACACACACCCATACAATGCGCACCACCCCGTGATGTTTTTCTCACTCCTACTAGTGAATGTAATGTAACACACAGCCATACAATGCGCACCACCCCGTGATGTTTTTCTCACTGCTACTAGTGAATGTAATGTAACACACACCCATACAATGCGCACCACCCCGTGATGTTTTTCTCACTCCTACTAGTGAATGTAATGTAACACACACCCATACAATGCGCACCACACCGTGATGTTTTTCTCACTCCTACTAGTGAATGTAATGTAACACACACCCATACAATGTGCACCACCCCGTGATGTTTTTCTCACTCCTACTAGTGAATGTAATGTAACACACACCGATACAATGAGCACCAACACGTGATGTTTTTTTCACTCCTACTAGTGAATGTAATGTAACACACACCCATACAATGCGAACCACCCCGTGATGTTTTTCTCACTTCTACTAGTGAATCTAATGTAACACACACCCATACAATGCGCACCACCCCGCGATGTTTTTCAGAAACCTATCCTACATTGCCACTGCATGTTCCCTGACCTCCCCATGCTGACCACCCCGTGGTGCTTTTCTCCATCCTACATTGCCACTCACTGCCTATCTTAATTCAGACCCTCCGATTCACACCACCCCGTGATGATTTTCTCACTCCTACTAGTGAATGTAATGTAACACACACCCATACAATGCGCACCACCCCGTGATGTTTTTCTCACTCCTATTAGTGAATGTAATGTAACACACACCCATACAATGCGCACCACCCCGTGATGTTTTTCTCACTCCTACTAGTGAATGTAATGTAACACACACCCATACAATGCGCACCACCCCGTGATGTTTTTCTCACTCCTACTAGTGAATGTAATGTAACACACACCCATACAATGCGCACCACCCCGTGATGTTTTTCTCACTCTTACTAGTGAATGTAATGTAACACACACCCATACAATGCGCACCACCCCGTGATGTTTTTCTCACTCCTACTAGTGAATGTAATGTAACACACACCCATACAGTGCGCACCACCCCGCGATGTTTTTCAGAAACCTATCCTACATTGCCACTGCATGTTCCCTGACCTCCCCATGCTGACCACCCCGCGGTGCTTTTCTCCATCCTACATTGCCACTCACTGCCTATCTTAATTCAGACCTTCCGATTCACACCACCCCGTGATGTTTTTCTCACACCTACTAGTGAATGTAATGTAACACACACCCATACAATGCGCACCACCCTGTGATGTTTTTCTCACTCCTACTAGTGAATGTAATGTAACACACACCCATACAATGCGCACCACCCCGTGATGTATTTCTCACTCCTACTAGTGAATGTAATGTAACACACACCCATACAATGCGCACCACCCCGTGATGTATTTCTCACTCCTACTAGTGAATGTAATGTAACACACACCCATACAATGCGCACCAACACGTGATGTTTTTCTCACTCCTACTAGTGAATGTAATGTAACACACACCCATACAATGCGCACCACCCCGTGATGTTTTTCTCACTCCTACTAGTGAATGTAATGTAACACACACCCATACAATGTGCACCACCCCGTGATGTTTTTCTCACTCCTACTAGTGAATGTAATGTAACACACACCGATACAATGAGCACCAACACGTGATGTTTTTTTCACTCCTACTAGTGAATGTAATGTAACACACACCCATACAATGCGAACCACCCCGTGATGTTTTTCTCACTTCTACTAGTGAATCTAATGTAACACACACCCATACAATGCGCACCACCCCGCGATGTTTTTCAGAAACGTATCCTACATTGCCTCTGCATGTTCCCTGACCTCCCCATGCTGACCACCCCGTGGTGCTTTTCTCCATCCTACATTGCCACTCACTGCCTATCTTAATTCAGACCCTCCGATTCACACCACCCCGTGATGATTTTCTCACTCCTACTAGTGAATGTAATGTAACACACACCCATACAATGCGCACCACCCCGTGATGTTTTTCTCACTCCTATTAGTGAATGTAATGTAACACACACCCATACAATGCGCACCACCCCGTGATGTTTTTCTCACTCCTACTAGTAAATGTAATGTAACACACACCCATACAATGCGCACCACCCCGTGATGTTTTTCTCACTCCTACTAGTGAATGTAATGTAACACACACCCATACAATGCGCACCACCCCGTGATGTTTTTCTCACTTCTACTAGTGAATCTAATGTAACACACACCCATACAATGCCCACCACCCCGCGATGTTTTTCAGAAACCTATCCTACATTGCCACTGCATGTTCCCTGACCTCCCCATGCTGACCACCCCGCGGTGCTTTTCTCCATCCTACATTGCCACTCACTGCCTATCTTAATTCAGACCTTCCGATTCACACCACCCCGTGATGTTTTTCTCACACCTACTAGTGAATGTAATGTAACACACACCCATACAATGCGCACCACCCCGTGATGTTTTTCTCACTGCTACTAGTGAATGTAATGTAACACACACCCATACAATGCGCACCACCCCGTGATGTTTTTCTCACTCCTACTAGTGAATGTAATGTAACACACACCCATACAATGCGCACCACCCCGTGATGTTTTTCTCACTCCTACTAGTGAATGTAATGTAACACACACCCATACAGTGCGCACCACCCCGTGATGTTTTTCTCACTCCTACTAGTGAATGTAATGTAACACACACCCATACAATGCGCACCACCCCGTGATGTTTTTCTCACTCCTACTAGTGAATCTAATGTAACACACACCCATACAATGGGCACCACCCCGTGATGTTTTTCTCACTCCTACTAGTGAATCTAATGTAACACACACCCATACAATGCGCACCACCCCGCCATGTTTTTCAGAAACCTATCCTACATTGCCACTGCATGTTCCCTGACCTCCCCATGCTGACCACCCCGCGGTGCTTTTCTCCATCCTACATTGCCACTGACGGCCTATCCTAATTCAGACCCTCCGATTCACACCACCCCGTGATGTTTCTCTCACACCTACTACTGAATGTAATGTAACACACACCCATACAATGCGAACCACCCCGTGATGTTTTTCTCACTCCTACTAGTGAATGTAATGTAACACACACCCATACAATGCGCACCACCCCGTGATGTTTTTCTCACTCCTACTAGTGAATGTAATGTAACACACAGCCATACAATGCGCACCACCCCGTGATGTTTTTCTCACTGCTACTAGTGAATGTAATGTAACACACACCCATACAATGCGCACCACCCCGTGATGTTTTTCTCACTCCTACTAGTGAATGTAATGTAACACACACCCATACAATGCGCACCACACCGTGATGTTTTTCTCACTCCTACTAGTGAATGTAATGTAACACACACCCATACAATGTGCACCACCCCGTGATGTTTTTCTCACTCCTACTAGTGAATGTAATGTAACACACACCGATACAATGAGCACCAACACGTGATGTTTTTTTCACTCCTACTAGTGAATGTAATGTAACACACACCCATACAATGCGAACCACCCCGTGATGTTTTTCTCACTTCTACTAGTGAATCTAATGTAACACACACCCATACAATGCGCACCACCCCGCGATGTTTTTCAGAAACCTATCCTACATTGCCACTGCATGTTCCCTGACCTCCCCATGCTGACCACCCCGTGGTGCTTTTCTCCATCCTACATTGCCACTCACTGCCTATCTTAATTCAGACCCTCCGATTCACACCACCCCGTGATGATTTTCTCACTCCTACTAGTGAATGTAATGTAACACACACCCATACAATGCGCACCACCCCGTGATGTTTTTCTCACTCCTATTAGTGAATGTAATGTAACACACACCCATACAATGCGCACCACCCCGTGATGTTTTTCTCACTCCTACTAGTGAATGTAATGTAACACACACCCATACAATGCGCACCACCCCGTGATGTTTTTCTCACTCCTACTAGTGAATGTAATGTAACACACACCCATACAATGCGCACCACCCCGTGATGTTTTTCTCACTCTTACTAGTGAATGTAATGTAACACACACCCATACAATGCGCACCACCCCGTGATGTTTTTCTCACTCCTACTAGTGAATGTAATGTAACACACACCCATACAGTGCGCACCACCCCGCGATGTTTTTCAGAAACCTATCCTACATTGCCACTGCATGTTCCCTGACCTCCCCATGCTGACCACCCCGCGGTGCTTTTCTCCATCCTACATTGCCACTCACTGCCTATCTTAATTCAGACCTTCCGATTCACACCACCCCGTGATGTTTTTCTCACACCTACTAGTGAATGTAATGTAACACACACCCATACAATGCGCACCACCCTGTGATGTTTTTCTCACTCCTACTAGTGAATGTAATGTAACACACACCCATACAATGCGCACCACCCCGTGATGTATTTCTCACTCCTACTAGTGAATGTAATGTAACACACACCCATACAATGCGCACCACCCCGTGATGTTTTTCTCCCTCCTATTAGTGAATGTAATGTAACACACACCCATACAATGCGCACCACCCCGTGATGTTTTTCTCACTCCTACTAGTAAATGTAATGTAACACACACCCATACAATGCGCACCACCCCGTGATGTTTTTCTCACTCCTACTAGTGAATGTAATGTAACACACACCCATACAATGCGCACCACCCCGTGATGTTTTTCTCACTTCTACTAGTGAATCTAATGTAACACACACCCATACAATGCGCACCACCCCGCGATGTTTTTCAGAAACCTATCCTACATTGCCACTGCATGTTCCCTGACCTCCCCATGCTGACCACCCCGCGGTGCTTTTCTCCATCCTACATTGCCACTCACTGCCTATCTTAATTCAGACCTTTCGATTCACACCACCCCGTGATGTTTTTCTCACACCTACTAGTGAATGTAATGTAACACACACCCATACAATGCGCACCACCCCGTGATGTTTTTCTCACTCCTACTAGTGAATGTAATGTAACACACACCCATACAATGCGCACCACCCCGTGATGTATTTCTCACTCCTACTAGTGAATGTAATGTAACATACACCCATACAATGCGCACCACCCCATGATATTTTTCTCACTCCTACTAGTGAATGTAATGTAACACACACCCATACAATGCGCACCACCCCGTGATGTTTTTCTCACTCCTTCTAGTGAATGTAATGTAACACACACCCATACAATGCGCACCACCCCGTGATGTTTTTCTCACTCCTACTAGTGAATGTAATGTAACACACACCCATACAATGCGCACCACCCCGTGATGTTTTTCTCACTCCTACTATTGAATGTAATGTAACACACACCCATACAGTGCGCACCACCCCGTGATGTTTTTCTCACTCCTACTAGTGAATGTGATGTAACACACACCCATATAATGCGCAGCACCCCGTGACGTTTTTCTCACTCCTCTTAGTGAATGTAATGTAACACACACCCATACAATGCGCACCACCCCGTGACGTTTTTCTCACTCCTACTAGTGAATCTAATGTAACACACACCCATACAATGCGCACCACCCCGTGACGTTTTTCTCACTCCTACTAGTGAATCTAATGTAACACACACCCATACAATGCGCACCACCCCGTGACGTTTTTCTCACTCCTACTAGTGAATCTAATGTAACACACACCCATACAATGCGCACCAACACGTGATGTTTTTCTCACTCCTATTAGTGAATGTAATGTAACACACACCCATACAATGGGCACCACCCCGTGATGTTTTTCTCACTTCTACTAGTGAATCTAATGTAACACACACCCATACAATGCGCACCACCCCGCGATGTTTTTCAGAAACCTATCCTACATTGCCACTGCATGTTCCCTGACATCCCCATGCTGACCACCCCGCGGTGCTTTTCTCCATCCTACATTGCCACTGACTGCCTATCCTAATTCAGACCCTCCGATTCACACCACACCGTGATGTTTCTCTCACACCTACTAGTGAATGTAATGTAACACACACCCATACAATGCGAACCACCCCGTGATGTTTTTCTCACTCCTACTAGTGAATGTAATGTAACACACACCCATACAATGCGCACCACCCCGTGATGTTTTTCTCACTCCTACTAGTGAATGTAATGTAACACACAGCCATACAATGCGCACCACCCCGTGATGTTTTTCTCACTGCTACTAGTGAATGTAATGTAACACACACCCATACAATGCGCACCACCCCGTGATGTTTTTCTCACTCCTACTAGTGAATGTAATGTAACACACACCCATACAATGCGCACCACACCGCGATGTTTTTTCTCACTCCTACTAGTGAATGTAATGTAACACACACCCATACAATGTGCATCACCCCGTGATGTTTTTCTCACTCCTACTAGTGAATGTAATGTAACACACACCGATACAATGAGCACCACCCCGTGATGTTTTTTTCACTCCTACTAGTGAATGTAATGTAACACACACCCATACAATGCGAACCACCCCGTGATGTTTTTCTCACTTCTACTAGTGAATCTAATGTAACACACACCCATACAATGCGCACCACCCCGCGATGTTTTTCAGAAACCTATCCTACATTGCCACTGCATGTTTCCTGACCTCCCCATGCTGACCACCCCGTGGTGCTTTTCTCCATCCTACATTGCCACTCACTGCCTATCTTAATTCAGACCCTCCGATTCACACCACCCCGTGATGATTTTCTCACTCCTACTAGTGAATGTAATGTAACACACACCCATACAATGCACACCACCCCGTGATGTTTTTCTCACTCCTATTAGTGAATGTAATGTAACACACACCCATACAATGCGCACCACCCCGTGATGTTTTTCTCACTCCTCTTAGTGAATGTAATGTAACACACACCGATACAATGCGCACCACCCCGTGACGTTTTTCTCACTCCTACTAGTGAATCTAATGTAACACACACCCATACAATGCGCACCACCCCGTGACGTTTTTCTCACTCCTACTAGTGAATCTAATGTAACACACACCCATGCAATGCGCACCACCCCGTGACGTTTTTCTCACTCCTACTAGTGAATCTAATGTAACACACACCCATACAATGCGCACCAACACGTGATGTTTTTCTCACTCCTATTAGTGAATGTAATGTAACACACACCCATACAATGCGCACCACCCCGTGATGTTTTTCTCACTTCTACTAGTGAATCTAATGTAACACACACCCATACAATGAGCACCACCCCGCGATGTTTTTCAGAAACCTATCCTACATTGCCACTGCATGTTCCCTGACATCCCCATGCTGACCACCCCGCGGTGCTTTTCTCCATCCTACATTGCCACTCACTGCCTATCTTAATTCAGACCTTCCGATTCACACCACCCCGTGATGTTTTTCTCACACCTACTAGTGAATGTAATGTAACACACACCCATACAATGCGCACCACCCCGTGATGTTTTTCTCACTCCTACTAGTGAATGTAATGTAACACACACCCATACAATGCGCACCACCCCGTGATGTATTTCTCACTCCTACTAGTGAATGTAATGTAACACACACCCATACAATGCGCACCACCCCGTGATGTTTTTCTCACTCCTACTAGTGAATGTAATGTAACACACACCCATACAATGCGCACAACCCCGTGATGTTTTTCTCACTCCTGATAGTGAATGTAATGTAACACACACCCATACAATGCGCACCACCCCGTGATGTTTTTCTCACTCCTACTAGTGAATGTAATGTAACACACACCCATACAATGCGCACCACCCCGTGATGTTTTTCTCACTCCTACTAGTGAATGTAATGTAACACACACCCATACAGTGCGCACCACCCCGTGATGTTTTTCTCACTCCTACTAGTGAATGTAATGTAACACACTCCCATACAATGCGCACCACCCCGTGATGTTTTTCTCACTCCTACTAGTGAATCTAATGTAACACACACCCATACAATGGGCACCACCCCGTGATGTTTTTCTCACTCCTACTAGTGAATCTAATGTAACACACACCCATACAATGCGCACCACCCCGCCATGTTTTTCAGAAACCTATCCTACATTGCCACTGCATGTTCCCTGACCTCCCCATGCTGACCACCCCGCGGTGCTTTTCTCCATCCTACATTACCACTGACTGCCTATCCTAATTCAGACCCTCCGATTCACACCACCCCGTGATGTTTCTCTCACACCTACTAGTGAATGTAATGTAACACACACCCATACAATGCGAACCACCCCGTGATGTTTTTCTCACTCCTACTAGTGAATGTAATGTAACACACACCCATACAATGCGCACCACACCGTGATGTTTTTCTCACTCCTACTAGTGAATGTAATGTAACACACACCCATACAATGTGCACCACCCCGTGATGTTTTTCTCACTCCTACTAGTGAATGTAATGTAACACACACCCATACAATGCGAACCACCCCGTGATGTTTTTCTCACTTCTACTAGTGAATCTAATGTAACACACACCCATACAATGCGCACCACCCCGCGATGTTTTTCAGAAACCTATCCTACATTGCCACTGCATGTTCCCTGACCTCCCCATGCTGACCACCCCGCGGTGCTTTTCTCCATCCTACATTGCCACTCACTGCCTATCTTAATTCAGACCCTCCGATTCACACCACCCCGTGATGATTTTCTCACTCCTACCAGTGAATGTAATGTAACACACACCCATATAATGCGCACCACCCCGTGATGTTTTTCTCACTCCTACTAGTGAATGTAATGTAACACACACCCATACAATGCGCACCACCCCGTGTTGTTTTTCTCACTCCTACTAGTGAATGTAATGTAACACACACCCATACAATGCGCACCACCCCGTGATGTTTTTCTCACTCTTACTAGTGAATGTAATGTAACACACACCCATACAATGCGCACCACCCCGTGATGTTTTTCTCACTCCTACTAGTGAATGTAATGTAACACACACCCATACAATGCGCACCACCCCGTGATGTTTTTCTCACTCCTACTAGTGAATGTAATGTAACACACACCCATACAGTGCGCACCACCCCGTGATGTTTTTCTCACTCCTACTAGTGAATGTAATGTAACACACACCCATACAATGCGCACCACCCCGTGATGTATTTCTCACTCCTACTAGTGAATGTAATGTAACACACACCCATACAATGCGCACCACCCCGTGATGTTTTTCTCACTCCTACTAGTGAATGTAATGTAACACACACCCATACAATGCGCACAACCCCGTGATGTTTTTCTCACTCCTGATAGTGAATGTAATGTAACACACACCCATACAATGCGCACCACCCCGTGATGTTTTTCTCACTCCTACTAGTGAATGTAATGTAACACACACCCATACAATGCGCACCACCCCGTGATGTTTTTCTCACTCCTACTAGTGAATGTAATGTAACACACACCCATACAGTGCGCACCACCCCGTGATGTTTTTCTCACTCCTACTAGTGAATGTAATGTAACACACACCCATACAATGCGCACCACCCCGTGATGTTTTTCTCACTCCTACTAGTGAATCTAATGTAACACACACCCATACAATGGGCACCACCCCGTGATGTTTTTCTCACTCCTACTAGTGAATCTAATGTAACACACACCCATACAATGCGCACCACCCCGCCATGTTTTTCAGAAACCTATCCTACATTGCCACTGCATGTTCCCTGACCTCCCCATGCTGACCACCCCGCGGTGCTTTTCTCCATCCTACATTGCCACTGACTTCCTATCCTAATTCAGACCCTCCGATTCACACCACCCCGTGATGTTTCTCTCACACCTACTAGTGAATGTAATGTAACACACACCCATACAATGCGAACCACCCCGTGATGTTTTTCTCACTCCTACTAGTGAATGTAATGTAACACACACCCATACAATGCGCACCACACCGTGATGTTTTTCTCACTCCTACTAGTGAATGTAATGTAACACACACCCATACAATGTGCACCACCCCGTGATGTTTTTCTCACTCCTACTAGTGAATGTAATGTAACACACACCCATACAATGCGAACCACCCCGTGATGTTTTTCTCACTTCTACTAGTGAATCTAATGTAACACACACCCATACAATGCGCACCACCCCGCGATGTTTTTCAGAAACCTATCCTACATTGCCACTGCATGTTCCCTGACCTCCCCATGCTGACCACCCCGCGGTGCTTTTCTCCATCCTACATTGCCACTCACTGCCTATCTTAATTCAGACCCTCCGATTCACACCACCCCGTGATGATTTTCTCACTCCTACCAGTGAATGTAATGTAACACACACCCATATAATGCGCACCACCCCGTGATGTTTTTCTCACTCCTACTAGTGAATGTAATGTAACACACACCCATACAATGCGCACCACCCCGTGTTGTTTTTCTCACTCCTACTAGTGAATGTAATCTAACACACACCCATACAATGCGCACCACCCCGTGATGTTTTTCTCACTCTTACTAGTGAATGTAATGTAACACACACCCATACAATGCGCACCACCCCGTGATGTTTTTCTCACTCCTACTAGTGAATGTAATGTAACACACACCCATACAATGCGCACCACCCCGTGATGTTTTTCTCACTCCTACTAGGGAATGTAATGTAACACACACCCATACAGTGCGCACCACCCCGTGATGTTTTTCTCACTCCTACTAGTGAATGTAATGTAACACACACCCATACAATGCGCACCACCCCGTGATGTTTTTCTCACTCCTACTAGTGAATGTAATGTAACACACACCCATACAATGCGCACAACCCCGTGTTGTTTTTCTCACTCCTACTAGTGAATGTAATGTAACACACACCCATACAATGCGCACCACCCCGTGATGTTTTTCTCACTCCTACTAGTGAATGTAATGTAACACACACCGATGCAATGCGCACCACCCCGTGATGTTTTTCTCACTCCTACTAGTGAATGTAATGTAACACACACCGATGCAATGCGCACCACCCCGTGATGTTTTTCTCACTCCTACTAGTGGATGTAATGTAACACACACCCATACAATGCGCACCACCTCGTGACGTTTTTCTCACTCCTACTAGTGAATCTAATGTAATACACACCCATACAATGCGCGCCACCCTGTGACGTTTTTCTCACTCCTACTAGTGAATGTAATGTAACACACACCCATACAATGCGCACCACCCCGTGACGTTTTTCTCACTCCTACTAGTGAATGTAATGTAACACACACCCATACAATGCGCACCACCCCGTGACGTTTTTCTCACTCCTACTAGTGAATGTAATGTAACACACACCCATACAATGCGCACCACCCCGTGATGTTTTTCTCACTCCTACTAGTGAATGTAATGTAACACACACCCATATAATGCGCAGCACCCCGTGATGTTTTTCTCACTCCTCTTAGTGAATGTAATGTAACACACACCCATACAATGCGCACCACCCCGTGACGTTTTTCTCACTCCTACTAGTGAATCTAATGTAACACACACCCATACAATGCGCACCACCCCGTGATGTTTTTCTCACTCCTACTAGTGAATCTAATGTAACACACACCCATACACTGCGCACCGCCATGTGACGTTTTTCTCACTCCTACTAGTGAATCTAATGTAACACACACCCATACAATGCGCACCAACCCGTGATGTTTTTCTCACTCCTACTAGTGAATGTAATGTAACACACACCCATACAATGCGCACCACCCCGTGATGTTTTTCTCACTCCTACTAGTGAATGTAATGTAACACACACCCATACAATGCGCACCACCCCGTGATGTTTTTCTCACTCCTACTAGTGAATGTAATGTAACACACACCCATACAGTGCGCACCACCCTGCGATGTTTTTCAGAAACCTATCCTACATTGCCACTGCATGTTCCCTGACCTCCCCATGCTGACCACCCCGCGGTGCTTTTCTCCATCCTACATTGCCACTCACTGCCTATCTTAATTCAGACCCTCCGATTCACACCACCCCGTGATGTTTTTCTCACTCCTACTAGTGAATGTAATGTAACACACACCCATACAATGCGCACCACCCCGTGATGTTTTTCTCACTCCTGCTAGTGAATGTAATGTAACACACACCCATACAATGCGCACCACCCCGTGATGTTTTTCTCACTCCTGCTAGTGAATGTAATGTAACACACACCCATACATGCGCACCACCCCGTGATGTTTTAATCACTCCTACTAGTGAATGTAATGTAACACACACCCATACAATTGGCACCACCCCGTGATGTTTTTCTCACTCCTACTAGTGAACGTAATGTAACACACACCCATACAATGCGCACCACCCCGTGATGTTTTTCTCACTCCTACTAGTGAATGTAATGTAACACACAGTCATACAACGCGCACCACCCCGTGATGTTTTTCTCACTCCTACTAGTGAATGTAATGTAACACACACCCATACAATGCGCACCACCCCGTGATGTTTTTCTCACTCCTACTAGTGAATGTAATGTAACACACACCCATGCAATGCGCACAACCCCTTGATGTTTTTCTCACACCTATTAGTGAATGTAATGTAACACACACCCATACAATGCGCACCACCCTGTGATGTTTTTCTCACTCCTACTAGTGAATGTAATGTAACACACACCCATACAATGCGCACAACCCCTTGATGTTTTTCTCACTCCTACTAGTGAATGTAATGTAACACACACCCATACAATGCGCACCACCCCGTGATGTTTTTCTCACTCCTACTAGTGAATGTAATGTAACACACACCCATACAATGCGCACCACCCCGTGATGTTTTTCTCACTCCTACTAGTGAATGTAATGTAACACACACCGATGCAATACGCACCACTCCGTGATGCTTTTCTCACTCCTACTAGTGAATCTAATGTAACACACACCCATACAATGCGCACCACCCCGTGACGTTTTTCTCACTCCTACTAGTGAATCTAATGTAACACACACCCATACAATGCGCACCGCCCCGTGACGTTTTTCTCACTCCTACTAGTGAATCTAATGTAACACACACCCATACAATGCGCACCAACCCGTGATGTTTTTCTCACTCCTACTAGTGAATGTAATGTAACACACACCCATACAATGCGCACCACCCCGTGATGTTTTTCTCACTCCTACTAGTGAATGTAATGTAACACACACCCATACAATGCGCACCACCCCGTGGTTTTTCTCACTCCTACTAGTGAATGTAATGTAACACACACCCATACAGTGCACACCACCCTGCGATGTTTTTCAGAAACCTATCCTACATTGCCACTGCATGTTCCCTGACCTCCCCATGCTGACCACCCCGCGGTGCTTTTCTCCATCCTACATTGCCACTCACTGCCTATCTTAATTCAGACCCTCCGATTCACACCACCCCGTGATGTTTTTCTCACTCCTACTAGTGAATGTAATGTAACACACACCCATACAATGCGCACCACCCCGTGATGTTTTTCTCACTCCTACGAGTGAATGTAATGTAACACACACCCATACAATGCGCACCACCCCGTGATGTTTTTCTCACTCCTACTAGTGAATGTAATGTAACACACACCCATACAATGCGCACCACCCCGTGATGTTTTTCTCACTCCTGCTAGTGAATGTAATGTAACACACACCCATACAATGCGCACCACCCCGTGATGTTTTTCTCACTCCTGCTAGTGAATGTAATGTAACACACACCCATACAATGCGCACCACCCCGTGATGTTTTTCTCACTCCTGCTAGTGAATGTAATGTAACACACACCCATACAATGCGCACCACCCCGTGATGTTTTTCTCACTCCTGCTAGTGAATGTAATGTAACACACACCCTTACAGTGCGCACCACCCCGTGATGTTTTTCTCACTCCTACTAGTGAATGTAATGTAACACACACCCATACAGTGCGCACCACCCCGTGATGTTTTTCTCACTCCTACTAGTGAATGTAATGTAACACACACCCATACAACGCGCACCACCCCGTGATGTTTTTCTCACTCGTACTAGTGAATGTAATGTAACACACACCCATACAACGCGCACCACCCCGTGATGTTTTTCTCACTCCTACTAGTGAATGTAATGTAACACACACGCATACAATGCGCACCACCCCGTGATGTTTTTCTCACTCCTACTAGTGAATGTAATGTAACACACACCCATACAATGCGCACCACCCCGTGATGTTTTTCTCACTCTTACTAGTGAATGTAATGTAACACACACCGATGCAATGCGCACCACTCCGTGATGCTTTTCTCACTCCTACTAGTGAATCTAATGTAACACACACCCATACAATGCGCACCACCCCGTGATGTTTTTCTCACTCCTACTAGTGAATGTAATGTAACACACACCCATACAATTGGCACCACCCCGAGATGTTTTTCTCACTCCTACTAGTGAACGTAATGTAACACACACCCATACAATGCGCACCACCCCGTGATGTTTTTCTCACTCCTACTAGTGAATGTAATGTAACACACAGTCATACAACGCGCACCACCCCTTGATGTTTTTCTCACTCCTACTAGTGAATGTAATGTAACACACACCCATACAATGCGCACCACCACGTGATGTTTTTCTCACTCCTACTAGTGAATGTAATGTAACACACACCCATGCAATGCGCACAACCCCTTGATGTTTTTCTCACACCTACTAGTGAATGTAATGTAACACACACCCATACAATGCGCACCACCCTGTGATGTTTTTCTCACTCCTACTAGTGAATGTAATGTAACACACACCCATACAATGCGCACAACCCCTTGATGTTTTTCTCACTCCTACTAGTGAATGTAATGTAACACACACCCATACAATGCGCACCACCCCGTGAAGTTTTTCTCACTCCTACTAGTGAATGTAATGTAACACACACCCATACAATGCGCACCACCCCGTGATGTTTTTCTCACTCCTACTAGTGAATGTAATGTAACACACACCGATGCAATGCGCACCACTCCGTGATGCTTTTCTCACTCCTACTAGTGAATCTAATGTAACACACACCCATACAATGCGCACCACCCCGTGACGTTTTTCTCACTCCTACTAGTGAATCTAATGTAACACACACCCATACAATGCGCACCACCCCATGACGTTTTTCTCACTCCTACTAGTGAATCTAATGTAACACACACCCATACAATGCGCACCAACCCGTGATGTTTTTCTCACTCCTACTAGTGAATGTAATGTAACACACACCCATACAATGCGCACCACCCCGTGATGTTTTTCTCACTCCTACTAGTGAATGTAATGTAACACACACCCATACAATGCGCACCACCCCGTGGTTTTTCTCACTCCTACTAGTGAATGTAATGTAACACACACCCATACAGTGCACACCATCCTGCGATGTTTTTCAGAAACCTATCCTACATTGCCACTGCATGTTCCCTGACCTCCCCATGCTGACCACCCCGCGGTGCTTTTCTCCATCCTACATTGCCACTCACTGCCTATCTTAATTCAGACCCTCCGATTCACACCACCCCGTGATGTTTTTCTCACTCCTACTAGTGAATGTAATGTAACACACACCCATACAATGCGCACCACCCCGTGATGTTTTTCTCACTCCTACGAGTGAATGTAATGTAACACACACCCATACAATGCGCACCACCCCGTGATGTTTTTCTCACTCCTACTAGTGAATGTAATGTAACACACACCCATACAATGCGCACCACCCCGTGATGTTTTTCTCACTCCTGCTAGTGAATGTAATGTAACACACACCCATACAATGCGCACCACCCCGTGATGTTTTTCTCACTCCTGCTAGTGAATGTAATGTAACACACACCCATACAATGCGCACCACCCCGTGATGTTTTTCTCACTCCTGCTAGTGAATGTAATGTAACACACACCCATACAATGCGCACCACCCCGTGATGTTTTTCTCACTCCTACTAGTGAATGTAATGTAACACACACCCATACAACGCGCACCACCCCGTGATGTTTTTCTCACTCCTACTAGTGAATGTAATGTAACACACACCCATACAACGCGCACCACCCCGTGATGTTTTTCTCACTCCTACTAGTGAATGTAATGTAACACACACCCATACAATGCGCACCACCCCGTGATGTTTTTCTCACTCCTACTAGTGAATGTAATGTAACACACACCCATACAATGCGCACCACCCCGTGATGTTTTTCTCACTCCTACTAGTGAATGTAATGTAACACACACCGATGCAATGCGCACCACTCCGTGATGCTTTTCTCACTCCTACTAGTGAATCTAATGTAACACACACCCATACAATGCGCACCACCCTGTGACGTTTTTCTCACTCCTACTAGTGAATCTAATGTAACACACACCCATACAATGCGCACCGCCCCGTGACGTTTTTCTCACTCCTACTAGTGAATCTAATGTAACACACACCCATACAATGCGCACCAACCCGTGATGTTTTTCTCACTCCTACTAGTGAATGTAATGTAACACACATCCATACAATGCGCACCACCCCGTGATGTTTTTCTCACTCCTACTAGTGAATGTAATGTAACACACCCATACAATGCGCACCACCCCGTGGTTTTTCTCACTCCTACTAGTGAATGTAATGTAACACACACCCATACAGTGCGCACCACCCTGCGATGTTTTTCAGAAACCTATCCTACATTGCCACTGCATGTTCCCTGACCTCCTCATGCTGACCACCCCGCGGTGCTTTTCTCCATCCTACATTGCCACTCACTGCCTATCTTAATTCAGACCCACTGATTCACACCACCCCGTGTTGTTTTTCTCACTCCTACTAGTGAATGTAATGTAACACACACCCATACAATGCGCACCACCCCGTGATGTTTTTCTCACTCCTACTAGTGAATGTAATGTAACACACACCCATACAGTGCGCACCACCCCGTGATGTTTTTCTCACTCCTACTAGTGAATGTAATGTAACACACACCCATACAATGCGCACCACCCCGTGATGTTTTTCTCACTCCTACTAGTGAATGTAATGTAACACACACCCATACAACGCGCACCACCCCGTGATGTTTTTCTCACTCCTACTAGTGAATGTAATGTAACACACACCCATACAACGCGCACCACCCCGTGATGTTTTTCTCACTCCTACTAGTGAATGTAATGTAACACACACCCATACAATGCGCACCACCCCGTGATGTTTTTCTCACTCCTACTAGTGAATGTAATGTAACACACACCCATACAATGCGCACCACCCCGCGATGTTTTTCAGAAACCTATCCTACATTGCCACTGCATGTTCCCTGACCTCACCATCCTGACCACGCCGCGGTGCTTTTCTCCATCCTACATTGCCACTCACTGTCTATCTTAATTCAGACCTTCCGATTCACACCACCCCGTGATGTTTTTCTCACTCCTACTAGTGAATGTAATGTAACACACACCCATACAGTGCGCACCACCCCGTGATATTTTTCTCACTCCTACTAGTGAATGTAATGTAACACACACCCATACAATGCGCACCACCCTGGGACGTTTTTCTCACTCCAGCTAGTGAATCTAATGTAATACACACCCATACAATGCGCACCACCCCGTGACGTTTTTCTCACTCCTACTAGTGAATGTAATGTAACACACACCCATACAATGCGCACCACCCCGTGACGTTTTTCTCACTCCTACTAGTGAATGTAATGTAACACACACCCATACAATGCGCACCACCCCGTGATGTTTTTCTCACTCCTACTAGTGAATGTAATGTAACACACACCGATGCAATGCGCACCACTCCGTGATGCTTTTCTCACTCCTACTAGTGAATCTAATGTAACACAAACCCATACTATGCGCACCACCCCGTGACGTTTTTCTCACTCCTACTAGTGAATCTAATGTAACACACACCCATACAATGCGCACCGCCCCGTGACGTTTTTCTCACTCCTACTAGTGAATCTAATGTAACACACACCCATACAATGCGCACCAACCCGTGATGTTTTTCTCACTCCTACTAGTGAATGTAATGTAACACACACCCATACAATGCGCACCACCCCGTGATGTTTTTCTCACTCCTACTAGTGAATGTAATGTAACACACCCATACAATGCGCACCACCCCGTCGTTTTTCTCACTCCTACTAGTGAATGTAATGTAACACACACCCATACAGTGCGCACCACCCTGCGATGTTTTTCAGAAACCTATCCTACATTGCCACTGCATGTTCCCTGACCTCCCCATGCTGACCACCCCGCGGTGCTTTTCTCCATCCTACATTGCCACTCACTGCCTATCTTAATTCAGACCCTCTGATTCACACCACCCCGTGTTGTTTTTCTCACTCCTACTAGTGAATGTAATGTAACACACACCCATACAATGCGCACCACCCCGTGATGTTTTTCTCACTCCTACTAGTGAATGTAATGTAACACACACCCATACAATGCGCACCACGCCGTGATGTTTTTCTCACTCCTACTAGTGAATGTAATGTAACACACACCCATACAATGCGCACCACCCCGTGATGTTTTTCTCACTCCTGCTAGTGAATTTAATGTAACACACACCCATACAATGCGCACCACCCCGTGATGTTTTTCTCACTCCTGCTAGTGAATGTAATGTAACACACACCCATACAATGCGCACCACCCCGTGATGTTTTTCTCACTCCTACTAGTGAATGTAATGTAACACACACCCATACAATGCGCACCACCCCGTGATGTTTTTCTCACTCCTACTAGTGAATGTAATGTAACACACACCCATACAGTGCGCACCACCCCGTGATGTTTTTCTCACTCCTACTAGTGAATGTAATGTAACACACACCCATACAATGCGCACCACCCCGTGATGTTTTCCTAACTCCTACTAGTGAATGTAATGTAACACACACTCATACAACGCGCACCACCCCGTGATGTTTTTCTCACTCCTACTAGTGAATGTAATGTAACACACACCCATACAATGCGCACCACCCCGTGATCTTTTTCTCACTCCTACTAGTGAATGTAATGTAACACACACCCATACAATGCGCACAACCCCTTGATGTTTTTCTCACTCCTACTAGTGAATGTAATGTAACACACACCCATACAATGCGCACCACACCGTGATGTTTTTCTCACTCCTACTAGTGAATGTAATGTAACACACACCCATACAATGCGCACCACCCCGTGATGTTTTTCTCACTCCTACTAGTGAATGTAATGTAACACACACCGATGCAATGCGCACCACCCCAAGATGTTTTTCTCACTCCTACTAGTGAATGTAATGTAACACACACCCATACAATGCGCACCACCCCGCGATGTTTTTCAGAAACCTATCCTACATTGCCACTGCATGTTCCCTGACCTCACCATCCTGACCACGCCGCGGTGCTTTTCTCCATCCTACATTGCCACTCACTGTCTATCTTAATTCAGACCTTCCGATTCACACCACCCCGTGATGTTTTTCTCACTCCTACTAGTGAATGTAATGTAACACACACCCATACAGTGCGCACCACCCTGTGATATTTTTCTCACTCCTACTAGTGAATGTAATGTAACCCACACCCATACAATGCGCACCACCCTGTGACGTTTTTCTCACTCCTACTAGTGAATCTAATGTAATACACACCCATACAATGCGCACCACCCCGTGACGTTTTTCTCACTCCTACTAGTGAATGTAATGTAACACACACCCATACAATGCGCACCACCCCGTGACGTTTTTCTCACTCCTACTTGTGAATGTAATGTAACACAAACCCATACAATGAGCACCACCCCGTGATGTTTTTCTCACTCCTACTAGTGAATGTAATGTAACACACACCCATACAATGCGCACCACCCCGTGATGTTTTTCTCACTCCTACTAGTGAATGTAATGTAACACACACCCATACAATGCGCACCACCCCGTGATGTATTTCTCACTCCTACTAGTGAATGTAATGTAACACACACCCATACAATGCGCACCACCCCGTGATGTTTTTCTCACTCCTACTAGTGAATGTAATGTAACACACACCCATACAATGCGCACCACCCCGTGATGTTTTTCTCACTCCTACTAGTGAATGTAAGGTAACACACACCCATATAATGCGCACCACCCCGTGACGTTTTTCTCACTCCTCTTTGTGAATGTAATGTAACACACACCCATACAATGCGCACCACCCCTTGACGTTTTTCTCACTCCTACTAGTGAATCTAATGTAACACACACCCATACAATGCGCACCACCCCGTGACGTTTTTCTCACTCCTACTTGTGAATCTAATGTAACACACACCCATACAATGCGCACCAACACGTGATGTTTTTCTCACTCCTACTAGTGAATGTAATGTAACACACACCCATACAATGCGCACCACCCCGTGATGTTTTTCTCACTCCTACTAGTGAATGTAATGTAACACACACCCATACAATGCGCACCACCCCGTGATGTTTTTCTCACTCCTACTAGTGAATGTAATGTAACACACACCCATACAATGCGCACCACCCCGTGACGTTTTTCTCACTCCTACTAGTGAATCTAATGTAATACACACCCATACAATGCGCACCACCCCGTGACGTTTTTCTCACTCCTACTAGTGAATGTAATGTAACACACACCCATACAATGCGCACCACCCCGTGACGTTTTTCTCACTCCTACTAGTGAATGTAATGTAACACACACCCATACAATGCGCACCACCCCGTGACGTTTTTCTCACTCCTACTAGTGAATGTAATGTAACACACACCCATACAATGCGCACCACCCCGTGATGTTTTTCTCACTCCTACTAGTGAATGTAATGTAACACACACCCATACAATGCGCACCACCCCGTGATGTATTTTCACTCCTACTAGTGAATGTAATGTAACACACACCCATACAATGCGCACCACCCCGTGATGTTTTTCTCACTCCTACTAGTGAATGTAATGTAACACACACCCATACAATGCGCACCACCCCGTGATGTTTTTCTCACTTCTACTAGTGAATGTAAGGTAACACACACCCATATAATGCGCACCACACCTTGACGTTTTTCTCACTCCTCTTAGTGAATGTAATGTAACACACACCCATACAATGCGCACCACCCCGTGACGTTTTTCTCACTCCTACTAGTGAATCTAATGTAACACACACCCATACAATGCGCACCACCCCGTGACGTTTTTCTCACTCCTACTAGTGAATCTAATGTAACACACACCAATACAATGCGCACCACCCCGTGACGTTTTTCTCACTCCTACTAGTGAATCTAATGTAACACACACCCATACAATGCGCACCAACACGTGATGTTTTTCTCACTCCTACTTGTGAATGTAATGTAACACACACCCATACAATGCACACCACCCCGTGATGTTTTTCTCACTTCTACTAGTGAATCTAATGTAACACACACCCATACAATGCGCACCACCCCGCGATGTTTTTCAGAAACCTATCCTACATTGCCACTGCATGTTCCCTGACCTCACCATGCTGACCACCCCTCGGTGCTTTTCTCCATCCTACATTGCCACTCACTGTCTATCTTAATTCAGACCTTCCGATTCACACCACCCCGTGATGTTTTTCTCACTCCTACTAGTGAATGTAATGTAACACACACCCATACAGTGCGCACCACCCCGTGATATTTTTCTCACTCCTACTAGTGAATGTAATGTAACACACACCCATACAATGCGCACCACCCTGGGACGTTTTTCTCACTCCAGCTAGTGAATCTAATGTAATACACACCCATACAATGCGCACCACCCCGTGACGTTTTTCTCACTCCTACTAGTGAATGTAATGTAACACACACCCATACAATGCGCACCACCCCGTGACGTTTTTCTCACTCCTACTTGTGAATGTAATGTAACACACACCCATACAATGCGCACCACCCCGTGACGTTTTTCTCACTCCTACTAGTGAATGTAATGTAACACACACCCATACAATGCGCACCACCCCGTGATGTTTTTCTCACTCCTACTAGTGAATGTAATGTAACACACACCCATACAATGCGCACCACCCCGTGATGTATTTCTCACTCCTACTAGTGAATGTAATGTAACACACACCCATACAATGCGCACCACCCCATGATGTTTTTCTCACTCCTACTAGTGAATGTAATGTAACACACACCCATACAATGCGCACCACCCCGTGATGTTTTTCTCACTCCTACTAGTGAATGTAAGGTAACACACACCCATATAATGCGCACCACCCCGTGACGTTTTTCTCACTCCTCTTAGTGAATGTAATGTAACACACACCCATACAATGCGCACCACCCCGTGACGTTTTTCTCACTCCTACTAGTGAATCTAATGTAACACACACCCATACAATGCGCACCACCCCTTGACGTTTTTCTCACTCCTACTAGTGAATCTAATGTAACACACACCCATACAATGCGCACCACCCCGTGACGTTTTTATCACTCCTACTAGTGAATGTAATGTAACACACACCCATACAATGCGCACCAACCCCGTGACGTTTTTCTCACTCCTACTTGTGAATGTAATGTAACACACACCCATACAATGCGCACCACCCCGTGATGTTTTTCTCACTCCTACTAGTGAATGTAATGTAACACACACCCATAAAATGCTCACCACCCCGTGATGTTTTTCTCACTCCTACTAGTGAATGTAATGTAACACACACCCATACAATGCGCACCACCCCGCGATGTTTTTCTCACTCCTACTAGTGAATCTAATGTAACACACACCCATACACTGCGCACCGCCCTGTGACGTTTTTCTCACTCCTACTAGTGAATCTAATGTAACACACACCCATACAATGCGCACCAACCCGTGATGTTTTTCTCACTCCTACTAGTGAATGTAATGTAACACACACCCATACAATGCGCACCACCCCGTGATGTTTTTCTCACTCCTACTAGTGAATGTAATGTAACACACACCCATACAATGCGCACCACCCCGTGATGTTTTTCTCACTCCTACTAGTGAATGTAATGTAACACACACCCATACAATGCGCACCACCCCGTGATGTTTTTCTCACTCCTACTAGTGAATGTAATGTAACACACACCCATACAGTGCACACCACCCTGCGATGTTTTTCAGAAACCTTTCCTACATTGCCACTGCATGTTCCCTGACCTCCCCATGCTGACCACCCCGCGGTGCTTTTCTCCATCCTACATTGCCACTCACTGCCTATCTTAATTCAGACCCTCCGATTCACACCAACCCGTGATGTTTTTCTCACTCCTACTAGTGAATGTAATGTAACACACACCCATACAATGCGCACACCCCGTGATGTTTTTCTCACTCCTACTAGTGAATGTAATGTAACACACACCCATACAATGCGCACCACCCCGTGATGTTTTTCTCACTCCTACTAGTGAATGTAATGTAACACAAACCCATACAATGCGCACAACCCCGTGATGTTTTTCTCACTCCTGCTAGTGAATGTAATGTAACACACACCCATACAATGCGCACCACCCCGTGATGTTTTTCTCACTCCTGCTAGTGAATGTAATGTAACACACACCCATACAATGCGCACCACCCCGTGATGTTTTTCTCACTCCTACTAGTGAATGTAATGTAACACACACTCATACAACGCGCACCACCCCGTGATGTTTTTCTCACTCCTACTAGTGAATGTAATGTAACACACACCCATACAATGCGCACCACCCCGTGATGTTTTTCTCACTCCTACTAGTGAATGTAATGTAACACACACCCATGCAATGCGCACAACCCCTTGATGTTTTTCTCACACCTACTAGTGAATGTAATGTAACACACACCCATACAATGCGCACAACCCCTTGATGTTTTTCTCACTCCTACTAGTGAATGTAATGTAATACACACCCATACAATGCGCACCACCCCGTGATGTTTTTCTCACTCCTACTAGTGAATGTAATGTAACACACACCCATACAATGCGCACCACCCCGTGATGTTTTTCTCACTCCTACTAGTGAATGTAATGTAACACACACCGATGCAATGCGCACCACTCCGTGATGCTTTTCTCACTCCTACTAGTGAATCTCATGTAACACACACCCATACAATGCGCACCACCCCGTGACGTTTTTCTCACTCCTACTAGTGAATCTAATGTAACACACACCCATACAATGCGCACCGCCCCGTGACGTTTTTCTCACTCCTACTAGTGAATCTAATGTAACACACACCCGTACAATGCGCACCAACCCGTGATGTTTTTCTCACTCCTACTAGTGAATGTAATGTAACACACACCCATACAATGCGCACCACCCCGTGATGTTTTTCTCACTCCTACTAGTGAATGTAATGTAACACACACCCATACAATGCGCACCACCCCGTGGTTTTTCTCACTCCTACCAGTGAATGTAATGTAACACACACCCATACAGTGCACACCACCCTGCGATGTTTTTCAGAAACCTATCCTACATTGCCACTGCATGTTCCCTGACCTCCCCATGCTGACCACCCCGCGGTGCTTTTCTCCATCCTACATTGCCACTCACTGCCTATCTTAATTCAGACCCTCCGATTCACACCACCCCGTGATGTTTTTTTCACTCCTACTAGTGAATGTAATGTAACACACACCCATACAATGCGCACCACCCCGTGATGTTTTTCTCACTCCTACGAGTGAATGTAATGTAACACACACCCATACAATGCGCACCACCCCGTGATGTTTTTCTCACTCCTACTAGTGAATGTAATGTAACACACACCCATACAATGCGCACCACCCCGTGATGTTTTTCTCACTCCTGCTAGTGAATGTAATGTAACACACACCCATACAATGCGCACCACCCCGTGATGTTTTTCTCACTACTGCTAGTGAATGTAATGTAACACACACCCATACAGTGCGCACCACCCCGTGATGTTTTTCTCACTCCTACTAGTGAATGTAATGTAACACACACCCATACAATTCGCACCACCCGGTGATGTTTTTCTCACTCCTACTAGTGAATGTAATGTAACACACACCCATACAACGCGCACCACCCCGTGATGTTTTTCTCACTCCTACTAGTGAATGTAATGTAACACACACCCATACAATGCGCACCACCCCGTGATGTTTTTCTCACTCCTACTAGTGAATGTAATGTAACACACACCCATACAATGCGCACCACCCCGTGATGTTTTTCTCACTCCTACTAGTGAATGTAATGTAACACACACCGATGCAATGCGCACCACTCCGTGATGCTTTTCTCACTCCTACTAGTGAATCTAATGTAACACACACCCATACAATGCGCACCACCCCGTGACGTTTTTCTCACTCCTACTAGTGAATCTAATGTAACACACACCCATACAATGCGCACCACCCCGTGACGTTTTTCTCACTCCTACTAGTGAATGTAATGTAACACACACCCATACAATGCGCACCAACCCGTGATGTTTTTCTCACTCCTACTAGTGAATGTAATGTAACACACACCCATATAATGCGCACCACCCCGTGATGTTTTTCTCACTCCTACTAGTGAATGTAATGTAACACACACCCATACAATGCGCACCACCCCGTGGTTTTTCTCACTCCTACTAGTGAATGTAATGTAACACACACCCATACAGTGCGCACCACCCTGCGATGTTTTTCAGAAACCTATCCTACATTGCCACTGCATGTTCCCTGACCTCCCCATGCTGACCACCCCGCGGTGCTTTTCTCCATCCTACATTGCCACTCACTGCCTATCTTAATTCAGACCCTCCGATTCACACCACCCCGTGATGTTTTTCTCACTCCTACTAGTGAATGTAATGTAACACACACCCATACAATGCGCACCACCCCGTGATGTTTTTCTCACTTCTACTAGTGAATGTAATGTAACACACACCCATACAATGCGCACCACACCGTGATGTTTTTCTCACTCCTACTAGTGAATGTAATGTAACACACACTCATACAACGCGCACCACCCCGTGATGTTTTTCTCACTCCTACTAGTGAATGTAATGTAACACACACCCATACAATGCGCACCACCCCGTGATGTTTTTCTCACTCCTACTAGTGAATGTAATGTAAAACACACCCATACAATGCGCACAACCCCTTGATGTTTTTCTCACTCCTACTAGTGAATGTAATGTAACACACACCCATACAATGCGCACCACACCGTGATGTTTTTCTCACTCCTACTAGTGAATGTAATGTAACACACACCCATACAATGCGCACCACCCCGTGATGTTTTTCTCACTCCTACTAGTGAATGTAATGTAACACACACCGATGCAATGCGCACCACCCCATGATGTTTTTCTCACTCCTACTAGTGAATGTAATGTAACACACACCCATACAATGCGCACCACCCCGTGATGTTTTTCTCACTCCTACTAGTGAATGTAATGTAACACACACCCATACAATGCGCACCACCCCGTGACGTTTTTCTCACTCCTACTAGTGAATCTAATGTAATACACACTCATACAATGCGCACCACCCTGTGACGTTTTTCTCACTCCTACTAGTGAATGTAATGTAACACACACCCATACAATGCGCACCACCCCGTGACGTTTTTCTCACTCCTACTAGTGAATGTAATGTAACACACACCCATACAATGCGCACCACCCCGTGACGTTTTTCTCACTCCTACTAGTGAATGTAATGTAACACACACCCATACAATGCACACCACCCCGTGATGTTTTTCTCACTCCTACTAGTGAATGTAATGTAACACACACTCATACAACGCGCACCACCCCGTGATGTTTTTCTCACTCCTACTAGTGAATGTAATGTAACACACACCCATACAATGCGCACCACCCCGTGATGTTTTTCTCACTCCTACTAGTGAATGTAATGTAACACACACCCATACAATGCGCACAACCCCTTGATGTTTTTCTCACTCCTACTAGTGAATGTAATGTAACACACACCCATACAATGCGCACCACCCCGTGATGTTTTTCTCACTCCTACTAGTGAATGTAATGTAACACACACCCATACAATGCGCACCACCCCGTGATGTTTTTCTCACTACTACTAGTGAATGTAATGTAACACACACCGATGCAATGCGCACCACCCCGTGATGTTTTTCTCACTCCTACTAGTGAATGTAATGTAACACACACCGATGCAATGCGCACCACCCCGTGATGTTTTTCTCACTCCTACTAGTGAATGTAATGTAACACACACCCATACAATGCGCACCACCCCGTGATGTTTTTCTCACTCCTACTAGTGAATCTAATGTAACACACACCCATACAATGCGCACCAACCCGTGACGTATTTTCACTCCTACTAGTGAATCTAATGTAACACACACCAATACAATGCGCACCACCCCGTGACGTTTTTCTCACTCCTACTAGTGAATCTAATGTAACATACACCCATACAATGCGCACCAACACGTGATGTTTTTCTCACTCCTACTAGTGAATGTAATGTAACACACACCCATACAATGCACACCACCCCGTGATGTTTTTCTCACTTCTACTAGTGAATCTAATGTAACACACACCCATACAATGCGCACCACCCCGCGATGTTTTTCAGAAACCTATCCTACATTGCCACTGCATGTTCCCTGACCTCACCATGCTGACCACCCCGCGGTGCTTTTCTCCATCCTACATTGCCACTCACTGTCTATCTTAATTCAGACCTTCCGATTCACACCACCCCGTGATGTTTTTCTCACTCCTACTAGTGAATGTAATGTAACACACACCCATACAGTACGCACCACCCCGTGATATTTTTCTCACTCCTACTAGTGAATGTAATGTAACACACACCCATACAATGCGCACCACCCTGTGACGTTTTTCTCACTCCTACTAGTGAATCTAATGTAATACACACCCATACAATGCGCACCACCACGTGACGTTTTTCTCACTCCTACTAGTGAATGTAATGTAACACACACCCATACAATGCGCACCACCCCGTGACGTTTTTCTCACTCCTACTTGTGAATGTAATGTAACACACACCCATACAATGCGCACCACCCCGTGACGTTTTTCTCACTCCTACTAGTGAATGTAATGTAACACACACCCATACAATGCGCACCACCCCGTGACGTTTTTCTCACTCCTACTAGTGAATGTAATGTAACACACACCCATACAATGCGCACCACCCCGTGATGTATTTCTCACTCCTACTAGTGAATGTAATGTAACACACACCCATACAATGCGCACCACCCCGTGATGTTTTTCTCACTCCTACTAGTGAATGTAATGTAACACACACCCATACAATGCGCACCACCCCGTGATGTTTTTCTCACTCCTACTAGTGAATGTAAGGTAACACACACCCATACAATGCGCACCACCCCGTGACGTTTTTCTCACTCCTCTTAGTGAATGTAATGTAACACACACCCATAAAATGCGCACCACCCCGTGACGTTTTTCTCACTCCTACTAGTGAATCTAATGTAACACACACCCATACAATGCGCACCACCCCGTGACGTTTTTCTCACTCCTACTAGTGAATCTAATGTAACACACACCCATACAATGTGCACCACCCCGTGACGTTTTTCTCACTCCTACTAGTGAATGTAATGTAACACACACCCATACAATGCGCACCACCCCGTGATGTTTTTCTCACTCCTACTAGTGAATCTAATGTAACACACACCCATACAATGCGCACCACCCCGTGATGTTTTTCTCACTCCTACTAGTGAATGTAATGTAACACACACCCATACAATGCGCACCACCCCGTGATGTTTTTCTCACTCCTACTAGTGAATGTAAGGTAACACACACCCATATAATGCGCACCACCCCGTGACGTTTTTCTCACTCCTCTTAGTGAATGTAATGTAACACACACCCATACAATGCGCACCACCCCGTGACCTTTTTCTCACTCCTACTAGTGAATCTAATGTAACACACACCCATACAATGCGCACCACCCCGTGACGTTTTTCTCACTCCTACTAGTGAATCTAATGTAACACACACCCATACAATGCGCACCACCCCGTGACGTTTTTCTCACTCCTACTAGTGAATCTAATGTAACACACACCCATACAATGCGCACCAACACGTGATGTTTTTCTCACTCCTACTAGTGAATGTAATGTAACACACACCCATACAATGCGCACCACCCCGTGATGTTTTTCTCACTTCTACTAGTGAATCTAATGTAACACACACCCATACAATGCGCACCACCCCGCGATGTTTTTCAGAAACCTATCCTACAGTGCCACTGCATGTTCCCTGACCTCCCCATGCTGACCACCCCGCGGTGCTTTTCTCCATCCTACATTGCCACTCACCGCCTATGTTAATTCAGACCTTCCGATTCACACCACCCCGTGATGTTTTTCTCACTCCTACTAGTGAATGTAATGTAACACACACCCATACAATGTGCACCACCCCGTGATGTTTTTCTCACTCCTACTAGTGAATGTAATGTAACACACACCCATACAATGCGCACCACCCCGTGATGTTTTTCTCACTCCTACTAGTGAATGTAATGTAACACACACCCATACAATGCGCACCACCCCATGATGTTTTTCTCACTCCTACTAGTGAATGTAATGTAACACACACCCATACAATGCGCACCACCCCGTGATGTTTTTCTCACTCCTGCTAGTGAATGTAATGTAACACACACCCATACAATGCGCACCACCCCGTGATGTTTTTCTCACTCCTACTAGTGAATATAATGTAACACACACCCATACAGTGCGCACCACCCCGTGATGTTTTTCTCACTCCTACTAGTGAATGTAATGTAACACACACCCATACAATGCGCACCACCCCGTGATGTTTTTCTCACTCCTACTAGTGAATGTAATGTAAGACACACCCATACAATGCGCACAACCCCTTGTTGTTTTTCTCACTCCTACTAGTGAAAGTAATGTAACACACACCCATACAATGGGCACCACCCCGTGATGTTTTTCTCACTCCTACTAGTGAATGTAATGTAACACACACGCATACAATACACACCACCCCGTGATGGTTTTCTCACTCCTACTAGTGAATGTAATGTAACACACACCGATGCAATGTGCACCACCCCGTGATGTTTTTCTCACTCCTACTAGTGAATGTAATGTAACACACACCCATACAATGCGCACCACCCCGTGACGTTTTTCTCACTCCTACTAGTGAATCTAATGTAACACACACCCATACAATGCGCACCAACCCGTGATGTTTTTCTCACTCCTACTAGTGAATGTAATGTAACACACACCCATACAATGCGCATCACCCCGTGATGTTTTTCTCACTTCTACTAGTGAATCTAATGTAACACACACCCATACAATGCGCACCACCCCGCGATCTTTTTCAGAAACCTATCCTACATTGCCACTGCATGTTCCCTGACCTCCCCATGCTGACCACCCCGCGGTGCTTTTCTCCATCCTACATTGCCAATCACTGCCTATCTTAATTCAGACCCTCCGATTCACACCACCCCGTGATGTTTTTCTCACTCCTACTAGTGAATGTAATGTAACACACACCCATACAATGCGCACCACCCCGTGATGTTTTTCTCACTCCTACTAGTGAATGTAATGTAACACACACCCATACAATGCGCACCACCCCGTGATGTTTTTCTCACACCTACTAGTGAATGTAATGTAACACACACCCATACAATGCGCACCACCCCGTGATGTTTTTCTCACTCCTACTAGTGAATGTAATGTAACACACACCCATACAATGCGCACCACCACGTGATGTTTTTCTCACTCCTGGTAGTGAATGTAATGTAACACACACCCATAAAATTCGCACAACCCCGTGATGTTTTTCTCACTCCTACTAGTGAATGTAATGTAACACACACCCATACAGTGCGCACCACCCCGTGATGTTTTTCTCACTCCTACTAGTGAATGTAATGTAACACACACCCATACAATGCGCACCACCCCGTGATGTTTTTCTCACTCCTACTAGTGAATGTAATGTAACACGCACCCATACAATGCGCACAACCCCTTGTTGTTTTTCTCACTCCTACTAGTGAATGTAATGTAACACACACCCATACAATGCGCCCCACCCCGTGATGTTTTTCTCACTCCTACTAGTGAATGTAATGTAACACACACCCATACAATGCGCACCACCCCGTGATGTTTTTTTCACTCCTACCAGTGAATGTAATGTAACACACACCGATGCAATGCGCACCACCCCGTGATGTTTTTCTCACTCCTACTAGTGAGTGTAATGTAACACACACCCATACAATGCGCACCACCCCGTGATGTTTTTCTCACTCCTACTAGTGAATGTAATGTAACACACACCCATACAATGCGCACCACCCCGTGATGTTTTTCTCACTCCTACTAGTGAATCTAATGTAACACACACCCATACAATGCGCACCACACCGTGATGTTTTTCTCACTCCTACTAGTGAATGTAATGTCACACACACCCATACAATGCGCACCACCCCGTGATGTTTTTCTCACTCCTACTAGTGAATGTAATGTAACACACACCCATACAATGCGCACCGCCCCGTGATGTTTTTCTCACTCCTACTAGTGAATGTAATGTAACACACACCCATACAATGGCACCACACCGTGATGTTTTTCTCACTCCTACTAGTGAATCTAATGTAACACACACCCATACAATGCACACCACCCCGTGATGTTTTTCTCACTCCTACTAGTGAATGTAATGTGACACACACCCATACAATGCGCACCTCCCCGTGATGTTTTTCTCACTCCTACTAGTGAATGTAATGTAACACACACCCATACAATGCGCACCACCCCGCGATGTTTTTCAGAAACCTATCCTACATTGCCACTGCATGTTCCCTGACCTCCCCATGCTGACCACCCCGCGGTGCTTTTCTCCATCCTACATTGCCACTCACCGCCTATCTTAATTCAGACCTTCCGATTCACACCACCCCGTGATGTTTTTCTCACTCCTACTAGTGAATGTAATGTAACACACACCCATACAATGCGCACCACCCCGTGATGTTTTTCTCACTCCTACTAGTGAATGTAATGTAACACACACCCATACAATGCGCACCACCCCGTGATGTTTTTCTCACTTCTACTAGTGAATGTAATGTAACACACACGCATACAATGCGCACCACCCCGTGATGTTTTTCTCACTCCTACTAGTGAATGTAATGTAACACACACCCATACAATGCGCACCACCCCGTGATGTTTTTCTCACTCCTGCTAGTGAATGTAATGTAACACACACCCATACAATGCGCACCACCCCGTGATGTTTTTCTCACTCCTACTAGTGAATGTAATGTAACACACACCCATACAATGCGCACCACCCCGTGATGTTTTTCTCACTCCTACTAGTGAATGTAATGTAACACACACCCATACAGTGCCCACCACCCCGTGATGTTTTTCTCACTCCTACTAGTGAATGTAATGTAACACACACCCATACAATGCGCACCACCCCGTGATGTTTTTCTCACTCCTACTAGTGAATGTAATGTAAGACACACCCATACAATGCGCACAACCCCTTGTTGTTTTTCTCACTCCTACTAGTGAAAGTAATGTAACACACACCCATACAATGGGCACCACCCCGTGATGTTTTTCTCACTCCTACTAGTGAATGTAATGTAACACACACGCATACAATACACACCACCCCGTGATGGTTTTCTCACTCCTACTAGTGAATGTAATGTAACACACACCGATGCAATGCGCACCACCCCGTGATGTTTTTCTCACTCCTACTAGTGAATGTAATGTAACACACACCCATACAATGCGCACCAACCCGTGATGTTTTTCTCACTCCTACTAGTGAATGTAATGTAACACACACCCATACAATGCGCATCACCCCGTGATGTTTTTCTCACTTCTACTAGTGAATCTAATGTAACACACACCCATACAATGCGCACCACCCCGCGATCTTTTTCAGAAACCTATCCTACATTGCCACTGCATGTTCCCTGACCTCCCCATGCTGACCACCCCGCGGTGCTTTTCTCCATCCTACATTGCCAATCACTGCCTATCTTAATTCAGACCCTCCGATTCACACCACCCCGTAATGTTTTTCTCACTCCTACTAGTGAATGTAATGTAACACACACCCATACAATGCGCACCACCCCGTGATGTTTTTCTCACTCCTACTAGTGAATGTAATGTAACACACACCCATACAATGCGCACCACCCCGTGATGTTTTTCTCACACCTACTAGTGAATGTAATGTAACACACACCCATACAATGCGCACCACCCCGTGATGTTTTTCTCACTCCTACTAGTGAATGTAATGTAACACACACCCATACAATGCGCACCACCACGTGATGTTTTTCTCACTCCTGCTAGTGAATGTAATGTAACACACACCCATAAAATTCGCACCACCCCGTGATGTTTTTCTCACTCCTACTAGTGAATGTAATGTAACACACACCCATACAGTGCGCACCACCCCGTGATGTTTTTCTCACTCCTACTAGTGAATGTAATGTAACACACACCCATACAATGCGCACCACCCCGTGATGTTTTTCTCACTCCTACTAGTGAATGTAATGTAACACACACCCATACAATGCGCACAACCCTTTGTTGTTTTTCTCACTCCTACTAGTGAATGTAATGTAACACACACCCATACAATGCGCCCCACCCCGTGATGTTTTTCTCACTCCTACTAGTGAATGTAATGTAACACACACCCATACAATGCGCACCACCCCGTGATGTTTTTCTCACTCCTACTAGTGAATGTAATGTAACACACACCGATGCAATGCGCACCACCCCGTGATGTTTTTCTCACTCCTTCTAGTGAGTGTAATGTAACACACACCCATACAATGCGCACCACCCCGTGATGTTTTTCTCACTCCTACTAGTGAATGTAATGTAACACACACCCATACAATGCGCACCACCCCGTGATGTTTTTCTCACTCCTACTAGTGAATCTAATGTAACACACACCCATACAATGCGCACCACCCCGTGATGTTTTTCTCACTCCTACTAGTGAATGTAATGTAACACACACCCATACAATGCGCACCACCCCGTGATGTTTTTCTCACTCCTACTAGTGAATGTAATGTAACACACACCCATACAATGCGCACCGCCCCGTGATGTTTTTCTCACTCCTACTAGTGAATGTAATGTAACACACACCCATACAATGGCACCACACCGTGATGTTTTTCTCACTCCTACTAGTGAATCTAATGTAACACACACCCATACAATGCGCACCACCCCGTGATGTTTTTCTCACTCCTACTAGTGAATGTAATGTAACACACACCCATACAATGCGCACCGCCCCGTGATGTTTTTCTCACTCCTACTAGTGAATGTAATGTAACACACACCCATACAATGCGCACCACCCCGTGATGTTTTTCTCACTCCTACTAGTGAATGTAATGTAACACACACCCATACAATGTGCACCACCCCGTGACGTTTTTCTCACTCCTACTAGTGAATCTAATGTAACACACAGCCATACAATGCGCACCACCCCGTGACGTTTTTCTCACTCCTACTAGTGAATCTAATGTAACACACACCCATACAATGCGCACCACCACGTGATGTTTTTCTCACTCCTGCTAGTGAATGTAATGTAACACACACCCATAAAATTCGCACCACCCCGTGATGTTTTTCTCACTCCTACTAGTGAATGTAATGTAACACACACCCATACAGTGCGCACCACCCCGTGATGTTTTTCTCACTCCTACTAGTGAATGTAATGTAACACACACCCATACAATGCGCACCACCCCGTGATGTTTTTCTCACTCCTACTAGTGAATGTAATGTAACACACACCCATACAATGCGCACAACCCCTTGTTGTTTTTCTCACTCCTACTAGTGAATGTAATGTAACACACACCCATACAATGCCCCCCACCCCGTGATGTTTTTCTCACTCCTACTAGTGAATGTAAAGTAACACACACCCATACAATGCGCACAACCCCGTGATGTTTTTCTCACTCCTACTAGTGAATGTAATGTAACACACACCGATGCAATGCGCACCACCCCGTGATGTTTTTCTCACTCCTACTAGTGAGTGTAATGTAACACACACCCATACAATGCGCACCACCCCGTGATGTTTTTCTCACTCCTACTAGTGAATGTAATGTAACACACACCCATACAATGCGCACCACCCCGTGATGTTTTTCTCACTCCTACTAGTGAATCTAATGTAACACACACCCATACAATGCGCACCACCCCGTGATGTTTTTCTCACTCCTACTAGTGAATGTAATGTAACACACACCCATACAATGCGCACCACCCCGTGATGTTTTTCTCACTCCTACTAGTGAATGTAATGTAACACACACCCATACAATGCGCACCGCCCCGTGATGTTTTTCTCACTCCTACTAGTGAATGTAATGTAACACACACCCATACAATGGCACCACACCGTGATGTTTTTCTCACTCCTACTAGTGAATCTAATGTAACACACACCCATACAATGCGCACCACCCCGTGATGTTTTTCTCACTCCTACTAGTGAATGTAATGTAACACACACCCATACAATGCGCACCGCCCCGTGATGTTTTTCTCACTCCTACTAGTGAATGTAATGTAACACACACCCATACAATGCGCACCACCCCGTGATGTTTTTCTCACTCCTACTAGTGAATGTAATGTAACACACACCCATACAATGCGCACCACCCCGTGACGTTTTTCTCACTCCTACTAGTGAATCTAATGTAACACACAGCCATACAATGCGCACCACCCCGTGACGTTTTTCTCACTCCTACTAGTGAATCTAATGTAACACACACCCATACAATGCGCACCACCCCGTGACGTTTTTCTCACTCCTACTAGTGAATCTAATGTAACACACACCCATACAATGCGCACCACCCCGTGACGTTTTTCTCACTCCTACTAGTGAATGTAATGTAACACACACCCATACAATGCGCACCACCCCGTGACGTTTTTCTCACTCCTACTAGTGAATGTAATGTAACACACACCCATACAATGCGCACCACCCCGCGATGTTTTTCAGAAACCTATCCTACATTGCCACTGCATATTCCCTGACCTCCCCATGCTGACCACCCCGCGGTGCTTTTCTCCATCCTACATTGCCACTCACTGCCTATCTTAATTCAGACCCTCTGATTCACACCACCCCGTGATGTTTTTCTCACACCTACTAGTGAATGTAATGTAACACACACCCATACAATGCGCACCACCCCGTGATGTTTTTCTCACTCCTACTAGTGAATGTAATGTAACACACACCCATACAAGGCGCACCACCACGTGATGTTTTTCTCACTCCTGCTAGTGAATGTAATGTAACACACACCCATAAAATTCGCACAACCCCGTGATGTTTTTCTCACTCCTACTAGTGAATGTAATGTAACACACACCCATACAGTGCGCACCACCCCGTGATGTTTTTCTCACTCCTACTAGTGAATGTAATGTAACACACACCCATACAATGCGCACCACCCCGTGATGTTTTTCTCACTCCTACTAGTGAATGTAATGTAACACACACCCATACAATGCGCACCGCCCCGTGATGTTTTTCTCACTCCTACTAGTGAATGTAATGTAACACACACCCATACAATGCGCACCACCCCGTGATGTTTTTCTCACTCCTACTAGTGAATGTAATGTAACACACACCCATACAATGCGCACCACCCCGTGACGTTTTTCTAACTCCTACTAGTGAATCTAATGTAACACACAGCCATACAATGCGCACCACCCCGTGACGTTTTTCTCACTCCTACTAGTGAATCTAATGTAACACACACCCATACAATGCGCACCACCCCGTGACGTTTTTCTCACTCCTACTAGTGAATCTAATGTAACACACACCCATACAATGCGCACCACCCCGTGACGTTTTTCTCACTCCTACTAGTGAATGTAATGTAACACACACCCATACAATGCGCACCACCCCGTGACGTTTTTCTCACTCCTACTAGTGAATGTAATGTAACACACACCCATACAATGCGCACCACCCCGCGATGTTTTTCAGAAACCTATCCTACATTGCCACTGCATGTTCCCTGACCTCCCCATGCTGACCACCCCGCGGTGCTTTTCTCCATCCTACATTGCCACTCACTGCCTATCTTAATTCAGACCCTCTGATTCACACCACCCCGTGATGTTTTTCTCACACCTACTAGTGAATGTAATGTAACACACACCCATACAATGCGCACCACCCCGTGATGTTTTTCTCACTCCTACTAGTGAATGTAATGTAACACACACCCATACAATGCGCACCACCACGTGATGTTTTTCTCACTCCTGCTAGTGAATGTAATGTAACACACACCCATAAAATTCGCACAACCCCGTGATGTTTTTCTCACTCCTACTAGTGAATGTAATGTAACACACACCCATACAGTGCGCACCACCCCGTGATGTTTTTCTCACTCCTACTAGTGAATGTAATGTAACACACACCCATACAATGCGCACCACCCCGTGATGTTTTTCTCACTCCTACTAGTGAATGTAATGTAACACACACCCATACAATGCGCACCACCCCGTGATGTTTTTCTCACTCCTACTAGTGAATGTAATGTAACACACACCCATACAATGCGCACCACCCCGTGATGTTTTTCTCACTCCTGCTAGTGAATGTAATGTAACACACACCCATACAATGCGCACCACCCCGTGATGTTTTTCTCACTCCTACTAGAGAATGTAATGTAACACACACCCATAAAATGCGCACCACCCCGTGATGTTTTTCTCACTCCTACTAGTGAATGTAATGTAACACACACCCATACAATGCGCACCACCCCGTGATGTTTTTCTCACTCCTACTAGTGAATGTAATGTAACACACACCCATACAATGCGCACAACCCCTTGATGTTTTTCTCATTCCTACTAGTGAATGTAATGTAACACACACCCATACAATGCGCACCACCCTGTGACGTTTTTCTCACTCCTACTAGTGAATCTAATGTAATACACACCCATACAATGCGCACCACCCCGTGACGTTTTTATCACTCCTACTAGTGAATGTAATGTAACACACACCCATACAATGCGCACCACCCCGTGACGTTTTTCTCACTCCTACTTGTGAATGTAATGTAACACACACCCATACAATGCGCACCACCCCGTGATGTTTTTCTCACTCATACTAGTGAATGTAATGTAACACACACGCATACAATGCGCACCACCCCGTGATGTTTTTCTCACTCCTACTAGTGAATGTAATGTAACACACACCCATACAATGCGCACCACCCCGTGATGTTTTTCTCACTCCTACTAGTGAATGAAATGTAACACACACCCATACAATGCGCACCACCCCGTGATGTTTTTCTCACTCCTACTAGTGAATGTAATGTAACACACACCCATACAATGCGCACCACCCCGTGATGTTTTTCTCACTCCTACTAGTGAATGTAAGGTAACACACACCCATATAATGCGCACCACCCCGTGACGTTTTTCTCACTCCTCTTAGTGAATGTAATGTAACACACACCGATACAATGTGCACCACCCCGTGACGTTTTTCTCACTCCTACTAGTGAATCTAATGTAACACACACCCATACAATGCGCACCACCCCGTGACGTTTTTCTCACTCCTACTAGTGAATCTAATGTAACACACACCCATACAATGCGCACCACCCCGTGACGTTTTTCTCACTCCTACTAGTGAATCTAATGTAATACACACCCATACAATGCGCACCAACACGTGATGTTTTTCTCACTCCTACTAGTGAATGTAATGTAACACACACCCATACAATGCGCACCACCCCGTGATGTTTTTCTCACTCCTACTAGTGAATGTAATGTAACACACACCCATACAATGCGCACCGCCCCGTGATGTTTTTCTCACTCCTACTAGTGAATGTAATGTAACACACACCCATACAATGGCACCACACCGTGATGTTTTTCTCACTCCTACTAGTGAATCTAATGTAACACACACCCATACAATGCGCACCACCCCGTGATGTTTTTCTCACTCCTACTAGTGAATGTAATGTAACACACACCCATAGAATGCGCACCACCCCGTGATGTTTTTCTCACTCCTACTAGTGAATGTAATGTAACACACACCCATACAATGCGCACCACACCGTGACGTTTTTCTCACTCCTACTAGTGAATCTAATGTAACACACAGCCATACAATGCGCACCACCCCGTGACGTTTTTCTCACTCCTACTAGTGAATCTAATGTAACACACACCCATACAATGCGCACCACCCCGTGACGTTTTTCTCACTCCTACTAGTGAATCTAATGTAACACACACCCATACAATGCGCACCACCCCGTGACGTTTTTCTCACTCCTACTAGTGAATGTAATGTAACACACACCCATACAATGCGCACCACCCCGTGACGTTTTTCTCACTCCTACTAGTGAATGTAATGTAACACACACCCATACAATGCGCACCACCCCGCGATGTTTTTCAGAAACCTATCCTACATTGCCACTGCATGTTCCCTGACCTCCCCATGCTGACCACCCCGCGGTGCTTTTCTCCATCCTACATTGCCACTCACTGCCTATCTTAATTCAGACCCTCTGATTCACACCACCCCGTGATGTTTTTCTCACACCTACTAGTGAATGTAATGTAACACACACCCATACAATGCGCACCACCCCGTGATGTTTTTCTCACTCCTACTAGTGAATGTAATGTAACACACACCCATACAATGCGCACCACCACGTGATGTTTTTCTCACTCCTGCTAGTGAATGTAATGTAACACACACCCATAAAATTCGCACAACACCGTGATGTTTTTCTCACTCCTACTAGTGAATGTAATGTAACACACACCCATACAGTGCGCACCACCCCGTGATGTTTTTCTCACTCCTACTAGTGAATGTAATGTAACACACACCCATACAATGCGCACCACCCCGTGATGTTTTTCTCACTCCTACTAGTGAATGTAATGTAACACACACCCATACAATGCGCACCACCCCGTGATGTTTTTCTCACTCCTACTAGTGAATGTAATGTAACACACACCCATACAATGCGCACCACCCCGTGATGTTTTTCTCACTCCTGCTAGTGAATGTAATGTAACACACACCCATACAATGCGCACCACCGCGTGATGTTTTTCTCACTCCTACTAGTGAATGTAATGTAACACACACCCATACAATGCGCACCACCCCGTGATGTTTTTCTCACTCCTACTAGTGAATGTAATGTAACACACACCCATACAATGCGCACCACCCCGTGATGTTTTTCTCACTCCTACTAGTGAATGTAATGTAACACACACCCATACAATGCGCACAACCCCTTGATGTTTTTCTCATTCCTACTAGTGAATGTAATGTAACACACACACATACAATGCGCACCACCCTGTGACGTTTTTCTCACTCCTACTAGTGAATCTAATGTAATACACACCCATACAATGCGCACCACCCCGTGACGTTTTTATCACTCCTACTAGTGAATGTAATGTAACACACACCCATACAATGCGCACCACCCCGTGACGTTTTTCTCACTCCTACTTGTGAATGTAATGTAACACACACCCATACAATGCGCACCACCCCGTGATGTTTTTCTCACTCCTACTAGTGAATGTAATGTAACACACACCCATACAATGCGCACCACCCCGTGATGTTTTTCTCACTCCTACTAGTGAATGTAATGTAACACACACCCATACAATGCGCACCACCCCGTGATGTTTTTCTCACTCCTACTAGTGAATGAAATGTAACACACACCCATACAATGCGCACCACCCCGTGATGTTTTTCTCACTCCTACTAGTGAATGTAATGTAACACACACCCATACAATGCGCACCACCCCGTGATGTTTTTCTCACTCCTACTAGTGAATGTAAGGTAACACACACCCATATAATGCGCACCACCCCGTGACGTTTTTCTCACTCCTCTTAGTGAATGTAATGTAACACACACCGATACAATGCGCACCACCCCGTGACGTTTTTCTCACTCCTACTAGTGAATCTAATGTAACACACACCCATACAATGCGCACCACCCCGTGACGTTTTTCTCACTCCTACTAGTGAATCTAATGTAACACACACCCATACAATGCGCACCACCCCGTGACGTTTTTCTTACTCCTACTAGTGAATCTAATGTAACACACACCCATACAATGCGCACCAACACGTGATGTTTTTCTCACTCCTACTAGTGAATGTAATGTAACACACACCCATACAATGCGCACCACCCCGTGATGTTTTTCTCACTCCTACTAGTGAATGTAATGTAACACACACCCATACAATGCGCACCGCCCCGTGATGTTTTTCTCACTCCTACTAGTGAATGTAATGTAACACACACCCATACAATGGCACCACACCGTGATGTTTTTCTCACTCCTACTAGTGAATCTAATGTAACACACACCCATACAATGCGCACCACCCCGTGATGTTTTTCTCACTCCTACTAGTGAATGTAATGTAACACACACCCATACAATGCGCACCGCCCCATGATGTTTTTCTCACTCCTACTAGTGAATGTAATGTAACACACACCCATACAATGCGCACCACCCCGTGATGTTTTTCTCACTCCTACTAGTGAATGTAATGTAACAGACACCCATACAATGCGCACCACCCCGTGACGTTTTTCTCACTCCTACTAGTGAATCTAATGTAACACACAGCCATACAATGCGCACCACCCCGTGACGTTTTTCTCACTCCTACTAGTGAATCTAATGTAACACACACCCATACAATGCGCACCACCCCGTGACGTTTTTCTCACTCCTACTAGTGAATCTAATGTAACACACACCCATACAATGCGCACCACCCCGTGACGTTTTTCTCACTCCTACTAGTGAATGTAATGTAACACACACCCATACAATGCGCACCACCCCGTGACGTTTTTCTCACTCCTACTAGTGAATGTAATGTAACACACACCCATACAATGCGCACCACCCCGCGATGTTTTTCAGAAACCTATCCTACATTGCCACTGCATGTTCCCTGACCTCCCCATGCTGACCACCCCGCGGTGCTTTTCTCCATCCTACATTGCCACTCACTGCCTATCTTAATTCAGACCCTCTGATTCACACCACCCCGTGATGTTTTTCTCACACCTACTAGTGAATGTAATGTAACACACACCCATACAATGCGCACCACCCCGTGATGTTTTTCTCACTCCTACTAGTGAATGTAATGTAACACACACCCATACAATGCGCACCACCACGTGATGTTTTTCTCACTCCTGCTAGTGAATGTAATGTAACACACACCCATACAATGCGCACCACCCCGTGATGTTTTTCTCACTCCTACTAGTGAATGTAATGTAACACACACCCATACAGTGCGCACCACCCCGTGATGTTTTTCTCACTCCTACTAGTGAATGTAATGTAACACACACCCATACAATGCGCACCACCCCGTGATGTTTTTCTCACTCCTACTAGTGAATGTAATGTAACACACACCCATACAATGCGCACCACCCCGTGATGTTTTTCTCACTCCTGCTAGTGAATGTAATGTAACACACACCCATACAATGCGCACCACCCCGTGATGTTTTTCTCACTCCTACTAGTGAATGTAATGTAACACACACCCATACAATGCGCACCACCCCGTGATGTTTTTCTCACTCCTACTAGTGAATGTAATGTAACACACACCCATACAATGCGCACCACCCCGTGATGTTTTTCTCACTCCTACTAGTGAATGTAATGTAACACACACCCATACAATGCGCACAACCCCTTGATGTTTTTCTCATTCCTACTAGTGAATGTAATGTAACACACACCCATACAATGCGCACGACCCTGTGACGTTTTTCTCACTCCTACTAGTGAATCTAATGTAATACACACCCATACAATGCGCACCACCCCGTGACGTTTTTATCACTCCTACTAGTGAATGTAATGTAACACACACCCATACAATGCGCACCACCCCGTGACGTTTTTCTCACTCCTACTTGTGAATGAAATGTAACACACACCCATACAATGCGCACCACCCCGTGATGTTTTTCTCACTCCTACTAGTGAATGTAATGTAACACACACCCATACAATGCGCACCACCCCGTGATGTTTTTCTCACTCCTACTAGTGAATGTAATGTAACACACACCCATACAATGCGCACCACCCCGTGATGTTTTTCTCACTCGTACTAGTGAATGAAATGTAACACACACCCATACAATGCGCACCACCCCGTGATGTTTTTCTCACTCCTACTAGTGAATGTAATGTAACACACACCCATACAATGCGCACCACCCCGTGATGTTTTTCTCACTCCTACTAGTGAATGTAAGGTAACACACACCCATATAATGCGCACCACCCCGTGACGTTTTTCTCACTCCTCTTAGTGAATGTAATGTAACACACACCCATACAATGCGCACCACCCCGTGACGTTTTTCTCACTCCTACTAGTGAATCTAATGTAACACACACCCATACAATGCGCAACACCCCGTGACGTTTTTCTCACTCCTACTAGTGAATCTAATGTAACACACACCCATACAATGCGCACCACCCCGTGACGTTTTTCTCACTCCTACTAGTGAATCTAATGTAACACACACCCATACAATGCGCACCAACACGTGATGTTTTTCTCACTCCTACTAGTGAATGTAATGTAACACACACCCATACAATGCGCACCACCCCGTGATGTTTTTCTCACTTCTACTAGTGAATCTAATGTAACACACACCCATACAATGCGCACCACCCCGCGATTTTTTTCAGAAACCTATCCAACATTGCCACTGCATGTTCCCTGACCTCCCCATGCTGACCACCCCGCGGTGCTTTTCTCCATCCTACATTGCCACTCACCGCCTATCTTAATTCAGACCTTCCGATTCACACCACCCCGTGATGTTTTTCTCACTCCTACTAGTGAATGTAATGTAACACACACCCATACAATGCGCACCACCCCGTGATGTTTTTCTCAGTCCTACTAGTGAATGTAATGTAACACACACCCATACAATGCGCACCACCCCGTGATGTTTTTCTCACTCCTACTAGTGAATGTAATGTAACACACACCCATACAATGCGCACCACCCCGTGATGTTTTTCTCACTCCTACTAGTGAATGTAATGTAACACACACCCATACAATGCGCACCACCCCGTGATGTTTTTCTCACTCCTGCTAGTGAATGTAATGTAACACACACCCATACAATGCGCACCACCCCGTGATGTTTTTCTCACTCCTACTAGCGAATGTAATGTAACACACACCCATAAAATGCGCACCACCCCGTGATGTTTTTCTCACTCCTACTAGTGAATGTAATGTAACACACACCCATACAGTGCGCACCACCCCGTGATGTTTTTCTCACTCCTACTAGTGAATGTAATGTAACACACACCCATACAATGCGCACCACCCCGTGATGTTTTTCTCACTCCTACTAGTGAATGTAATGTAAGACACACCCATACAATGCGCACAACCCCTTGTTGTTTTTCTCACTCCTACTAGTGAAAGTAATGTAACACACACCCATACAATGGGCACCACCCCGTGATGTTTTTCTCACTCCTACTAGTGAATGTAATGTAACACACACGCATACAATACACACCACCCCGTGATGGTTTTCTCACTCCTACTAGTGAATGTAATGTAACACACACCGATGCAATGCGCACCTCCCCGTGATGTTTTTCTCACTCCTACTAGTGAATGTAATGTAACACACACCCATACAATGCGCACCACCCCGCGATGTTTTTCAGAAACCTATCCTACATTGCCACTGCATGTTCCCTGACCTCCCCATGCTGACCACCCCGCGGTGCTTTTCTCCATCCTACATTGCCACTCACTGCCTATCTTAATTCAGACCCTCTGATTCACACCACCCCGTGATGTTTTTCTCACACCTACTAGTGAATGTAATGTAACACACACCCATACAATGCGCACCACCCCGTGATGTTTTTATCACTCCTACTAGTGAATGTAATGTAACACACACCCATACAATGCGCACCACCACGTGATGTTTTTCTCACTCCTGCTAGTGAATGTAATGTAACACACACCCATAAAATTCGCACAACCCCGTGATGTTTTTCTCACTCCTACTAGTGAATGTAATGTAACACACACCCATACAGTGCGCACCACCCTGTGATGTTTTTCTCACTCCTACTAGTGAATGTAATGTAACACACACCCATACAATGCGCACCACCCCGTGATGTTTTTCTCACTCCTACTAGTGAATGTAATGTAACACACACCCATACAATGCGCACCACCCCGTGATGTTTTTCTCACTCCTACTAGTGAATGTAATGTAACACACACCCATACAATGCGCACCACCCCGTGATGTTTTTCTCACTCCTGCTAGTGAATGTAATGTAACACACACCCATACAATGCGCACCACCCCGTGATGTTTTTCTCACTCCTACTAGTGAATGTAATGTAACACACACCCATACAATGCGCACCGCCCCGTGATGTTTTTCTCACTCCTACTAGTGAATGTAATGTAACACACACCCATAAAATTCGCACAACCCCGTGATGTTTTTCTCACTCCTACTAGTGAATGTAATGTAACACACACCTATACAATGCGCACCACCCCGTGATGTTTTTCTCACTCCTACTAGTGAATGTAATGTAACACACACCCATACAATGCGCACCACCCCGTGATGTTTTTCTCACTCCTACTAGTGAATGTAATGTAACACACACCCATACAATGCGCACCACCCCGTGATGTTTTTCTCACTCCTGCTAGTGAATGCAATGTAACACACACCCATACAATGCGCACCACCCCGTGATGTTTTTCTCACTCCTACTAGTGAATGTAATGTAACACACACCCATACAGTGCGCACCACCCTGTGATGTTTTTCTCACTCCTACTAGTGAATGTAATGTAACACACACCCATACAATGCGCACCACCCCGTGATGTTTTTCTCACTCCTACTAGTGAATGTAATGTAACACACACCCATACAATGCGCACCACCCCGTGATGTTTTTCTCACTCCTACTAGTGAATGTAATGTAACACACACCCATACAATGCGCACCACCCCGTGATGTTTTTCTCACTCCTGCTAGTGAATGTAATGTAACACACACCCATACAATGCGCACCACCCCGTGATGTTTTTCTCACTCCTACTAGTGAATGTAATGTAACAAACACCCATACAATGCGCACCACCCCGTGACGTTTTTCTCACTCCTACTAGTGAATCTAATGTAACACACAGCCATACAATGCGCACCACCCCGTGACGTTTTTCTCACTCCTACTAGTGAATCTAATGTAACACACACCCATACAATGCGCACCACCCCGTGACGTTTTTCTCACTCCTACTAGTGAATCTAATGTAACACACACCCATACAATGCGCACCACCCCGTGACGTTTTTCTCACTCCTACTAGTGAATGTAATGTAACACACACCCATACAATGCGCACCACCCCGTGACGTTTTTCTCACTCCTACTAGTGAATGTAATGTAACACACACCCATACAATGCGCACCACCCCGCGATGTTTTTCAGAAACCTATCCTACATTGCCACTGCATGTTCCCTGACCTCCCCATGCTGACCACCCCGCGGTGCTTTTCTCCATCCTACATTGCCACTCACTGCCTATCTTAATTCAGACCCTCTGATTCACACCACCCCGTGATGTTTTTCTCACACCTACTAGTGAATGTAATGTAACACACACCCATACAATGCGCACCACCCCGTGATGTTTTTCTCACTCCTACTAGTGAATGTAATGTAACACACACCCATACAATGCGCACCACCACGTGATGTTTTTCTCACTCCTGCTAGTGAATGTAATGTAACACACACCCATAAAATTCGCACAACCCCGTGATGTTTTTCTCACTCCTACTAGTGAATGTAATGTAACACACACCCATACAGTGCGCACCACCCCGTGATGTTTTTCTCACTCCTACTAGTGAATGTAATGTAACACACACCCATACAATGCGCACCACCCCGTGATGTTTTTCTCACTCCTACTAGTGAATGTAATGTAACACACACCCATACAATGCGCACCACCCCGTGATGTTTTTCTCACTCCTACTAGTGAATGTAATGTAACACACACCCATACAATGCGCACCACCCCGTGATGTTTTTCTCACTCCTGCTAGTGAATGTAATGTAACACACACCCATACAATGCGCACCACCCCGTGATGTTTTTCTCACTCCTACTAGTGAATGTAATGTAACACACACCCATACAATGCGCACCACCCCGTGATGTTTTTCTCACTCCTACTAGTGAATGTAATGTAACACACACCCATACAATGCGCACCACCCCGTGATGTTTTTCTCACTCCTACTAGTGAATGTAATGTAACACACACCCATACAATGCGCACAACCCCTTGATGTTTTTCTCATTCCTACTAGTGAATGTAATGTAACACACACCCATACAATGCGCACCACCCTGTGACGTTTTTCTCACTCCTACTAGTGAATCTAATGTAATACACACCCATACAATGCGCACCACCCCGTGACGTTTTTATCACTCCTACTAGTGAATGTAATGTAACACACACCCATACAATGCGCACCACCCCGTGACGTTTTTCTCACTCCTACTAGTGAATCTAATGTAACACACACCCATACAATGCGCACCACCCCGTGACGTTTTTCTCACTCCTACTAGTGAATCTAATGTAACACACACCCATACAATGCGCACCACCCCGTGACGTTTTTCTCACTCCTACTAGTGAATGTAATGTAACACACACCCATACAATGCGCACCACCCCGTGACGTTTTTCTCACTCCTACTAGTGAATGTAATGTAACACACACCCATACAATGCGCACCACCCCGCGATGTTTTTCAGAAACCTATCCTACATTGCCACTGCATGTTCCCTGACCTCCCCATGCTGACCACCCCGCGGTGCTTTTCTCCATCCTACATTGCCACTCACTGCCTATCTTAATTCAGACCCTCTGATTCACACCACCCCGTGATGTTTTTCTCACACCTACTAGTGAATGTAATGTAACACACACCCATACAATGCGCACCACCCCGTGATGTTTTTCTCACTCCTACTAGTGAATGTAATGTAACACACACCCATACAATGCGCACCACCACGTGATGTTTTTCTCACTCCTGCTAGTGAATGTAATGTAACACACACCCATACAATGCGCACCACCCCGTGATGTTTTTCTCACTCCTACTAGTGAATGTAATGTAACACACACCCATACAGTGCGCACCACCCCGTGATGTTTTTCTCACTCTTACTAGTGAATGTAATGTAACACACACCCATACAATGCGCACCACCCCGTGATGTTTTTCTCACTCCTACTAGTGAATGTAATGTAACACACACCCATACAATGCGCACCACCCCGTGATGTTTTTCTCACTCCTGCTAGTGAATGTAATGTAACACACACCCATACAATGCGCACCACCCCGTGATGTTTTTCTCACTCCTACTAGTGAATGTAATGTAACACACACCCATACAATGCGCACCACCCCGTGATGTTTTTCTCACTCCTACTAGTGAATGTAATGTAACACACACCCATACAATGCGCACCACCCCGTGATGTTTTTCTCACTCCTACTAGTGAATGTAATGTAACACACACCCATACAATGCGCACAACCCCTTGATGTTTTTCTCATTCCTACTAGTGAATGAAATGTAACACACACCCATACAATGCGCACCACCCTGTGACGTTTTTCTCACTCCTACTAGTGAATCTAATGTAATACACACCCATACAATGCGCACCACCCCGTGACGTTTTTATCACTCCTACTAGTGAATGTAATGTAACACACACCCATACAATGCGCACCACCCCGTGACGTTTTTCTCACTCCTACTTGTGAATGAAATGTAACACACACCCATACAATGCGCACCACCCCGTGATGTTTTTCTCACTCCTACTAGTGAATGTAATGTAACACACACCCATACAATGCGCACCACCCCGTGATGTTTTTCTCACTCCTACTAGTGAATGTAATGTAACACACACCCATACAATGCGCACCACCCCGTGATGTTTTTCTCACTCCTACTAGTGAATGAAATGTAACACACACCCATACAATGCGCACCACCCCGTGATGTTTTTCTCACTCCTACTAGTGAATGTAATGTAACACACACCCATACAATGCGCACCACCCCGTGATGTTTTTCTCACTCCTACTAGTGAATGTAAGGTAACACACACCCATATAATGCGCACCACCCCGTGACGTTTTTCTCACTCCTCTTAGTGAATGTAATGTAACACACACCCATACAATGCGCACCACCCCGTGACGTTTTTCTCACTCCTACTAGTGAATCTAATGTAACACACACCCATACAATGCGCAACACCCCGTGACGTTTTTCTCACTCCTACTAGTGAATCTAATGTAACACACACCCATACAATGCGCACCACCCCGTGACGTTTTTCTCACTCCTACTAGTGAATCTAATGTAACACACACCCATACAATGCGCACCAACACGTGATGTTTTTCTCACTCCTACTAGTGAATGTAATGTAACACACACCCATACAATGCGCACCACCCCGTGATGTTTTTCTCACTTCTACTAGTGAATCTAATGTAACACACACCCATACAATGCGCACCACCCCGCGATGTTTTTCAGAAACCTATCCTACATTGCCACTGCATGTTCCCTGACCTCCCCATGCTGACCACCCCGCGGTGCTTTTCTCCATCCTACATTGCCACTCACCGCCTATCTTAATTCAGACCTTCCGATTCACACCAACCGTGATGTTTTTCTCACTCCTACTAGTGAATGTAATGTAACACACACCCATACAATGCGCACCACCCCGTGATGTTTTTCTCACTCCTACTAGTGAATGTAATGTAACACACACCCATACAATGCGCACCACCCCGTGATGTTTTTCTCACTCCTACTAGTGAATGTAATGTAACACACACCCATACAATGCGCACCACCCCGTGATGTTTTTCTCACTCCTACTAGTGAATGTAATGTAACACACACCCATACAATGCGCACCACCCCGTGATGTTTTTCTCACTCCTGCTAGTGAATGTAATGTAACACACACCCATACAATGCGCACCACCCCGTGATGTTTTTCTCACTCCTACTAGCGAATGTAATGTAACACACACCCATAAAATGCGCACCACCCCGTGATGTTTTTCTCACTCCTACTAGTGAATGTAATGTAACACACACCCATACAGTGCGCACCACCCCGTGATGTTTTTCTCACTCCTACTAGTGAATGTAATGTAACACACACCCATACAATGCGCACCACCCCGTGATGTTTTTCTCACTCCTACTAGTGAATGTAATGTAAGACACACCCATACAATGCGCACAACCCCTTGTTGTTTTTCTCACTCCTACTAGTGAAAGTAATGTAACACACACCCATACAATGGGCACCACCCCGTGATGTTTTTCTCACTCCTACTAGTGAATGTAATGTAACACACACGCATACAATACACACCACCCCGTGATGGTTTTCTCACTCCTACTAGTGAATGTAATGTAACACACACCGATGCAATGCGCACCACCCCGTGATGTTTTTCTCACTCCTACTAGTGAATGTAATGTAACACACACCCATACAATGCGCACCACCCCGTGACGTTTTTCTCACTCCTACTAGTGAATCTAATGTAACACACACCCATACAATGCGCACCAACCCGTGATGTTTTTTTCACTCCTACTAGTGAATGTAATGTAACACACACCCATACAATGCGCATCACCCCGTGATGTTTTTCTCACTTCTACTAGTGAATCTAATGTAACACACACCCATACAATGCGCACCACCCCGCGATCTTTTTCAGAAACCTATCCTACATTGCCACTGCATGTTCCCTGACCTCCCCATGCTGACCACCCCGCGGTGCTTTTCTCCATCCTACATTGCCAATCACTGCCTATCTTAATTCAGACCCTCCGATTCACACCACCCCGTGATGTTTTTCTCACTCCTACTAGTGAATGTAATGTAACACACACCCATACAATGCGCACCACCCCGTGATGTTTTTCTCACTCCTACTAGTGAATGTAATGTAACACACACCCATACAATGCGCACCACCCCGTGATGTTTTTCTCACACCTACTAGTGAATGTAATGTAACACACACCCATACAATGCGCACCACCCCGTGATGTTTTTCTCACTCCTACTAGTGAATGTAATGTAACACACACCCATACAATGCGCACCACCACGTGATGTTTTTCTCACTCCTGCTAGTGAATGTAATGTAACACACACCCATAAAATTCGCACAACCCCGTGATGTTTTTCTCACTCCTACTAGTGAATGTACTGTAACACACACCCATACAGTGCGCACCACCCCGTGATGTTTTTCTCACTCCTACTAGTGAATGTAATGTAACACACACCCATACAATGCACACCACCCCGTGATGTTTTTCTCACTCCTACTAGTGAATGTAATGTAACACACACCCATACAATGCGCAAAACCCCTTGTTGTTTTTCTCACTCCTACTAGTGAATGTAATGTAACACACACCCATACAATGCGCCCCACCCCGTGATGTTTTTCTCACTCCTACTAGTGAATGTAATGTAACACACACCCATACAATGCGCACCACCCCGTGATGTTTTTTTCACTCCTACTAGTGAATGTAATGTAACACACACCGATGCAATGCGCACCACCCCGTGATGTTTTTCTCACTCCTACTAGTGAGTGTAATGTAACACACACCCATACAATGCGCACCACCCCGTGATGTTTTTCTCACTCCTACTAGTGAATGTAATGTAACACACACCCATACAATGCACACCACCCCGTGATGTTTTTCTCACTCCTACTAGTGAATCTAATGTAACACACACCCATACAATGCGCACCACACCGTGATGTTTTTCTCACTCCTACTAGTGAATGTAATGTAACACACACCCATACAATGCGCACCACCCCGTGATGTTTTTCTCACTCCTACTAGTGAATGTAATGTAACACACACCCATACAATGCGCACCGCCCCGTGATGTTTTTCTCACTCCTACTAGTGAATGTAATGTAACACACACCCATACAATGGCACCACACCGTGATGTTTTTCTCACTCCTACTAGTGAATCTAATGTAACACACACCCATACAATGCGCACCACCCCGTGATGTTTTTCTCACTCCTACTAGTGAATGTAATGTAACACACACCCATACAATGCGCACCGCCCCGTGATGTTTTTCTCACTCCTACTAGTGAATGTAATGTAACACACACCCATACAATGCGCACCACCCCGCGATGTTTTTCAGAAACCTATCCTACATTGCCACTGCATGTTCCCTGACCTCCCCATGCTGACCACCCCGCGGTGCTTTTCTCCATCCTACATTGCCACTCACCGCCTATCTTAATTCAGACCTTCCGATTCACACCACCCCGTGATGTTTTTCTCACTCCTACTAGTGAATGTAATGTAACACACACCCATACAATGCGCACCACCCCGTGATGTTTTTCTCACTCCTACTAGTGAATGTAATGTAACACACACCCATACAATGCGCACCACCCCGTGATGTTTTTCTCACTCCTACTAGTGAATGTAATGTAACACACACCCATACAATGCGCACCACCCCGTGATGTTTTTCTCACTCCTACTAGTGAATGTAATGTAACACACACCCATACAATGCGCACCACCCCGTGATGTTTTTCTCACTCCTGCTAGTGAATGTAATGTAACACACACCCATACAATGCGCACCACCCCGTGATGTTTTTCTCACTCCTACTAGTGAATGTAATGTAACACACACCCATACAATGCGCACCACCCCGTGATGTTTTTCTCACTCCTACTAGTGAATGTAATGTAACACACACCCATACAGTGCGCACCACCCCGTGATGTTTTTCTCACTCCTACTAGTGAATGTAATGTAACACACACCCATACAATGCGCACCACCCCGTGATGTTTTTCTCACTCCTACTAGTGAATGTAATGTAAGACACACCCATACAATGCGCACAACCCCTTGTTGTTTTTCTCACTCCTACTAGTGAAAGTAATGTAACACACACCCATACAATGGGCACCACCCCGTGATGTTTTTCTCACTCCTACTAGTGAATGTAATGTAACAAACACGCATACAATACACACCACCCCGTGATGGTTTTCTCACTCCTACTAGTGAATGTAATGTAACACACACCGATGCAATGCGCACCACCCCGTGATGTTTTTCTCACTCCTACTAGTGAATCTAATGTAACACACACCCATACAATGCGCACCAACCCGTGATGTTTTTCTCACTCCTACTAGTGAATGTAATGTAACACACACCCATACAATGCGCATCACCCCGTGATGTTTTTCTCACTTCTACTAGTGAATCTAATGTAACACACACCCATACAATGCGCACCACCCCGCGATCTTTTTCAGAAACCTATCCTACATTGCCACTGCATGTTCCCTGACCTCCCCATGCTGACCACCCCGCGGTGCTTTTCTCCATCCTACATTGCCAATCACTGCCTATCTTAATTCAGACCCTCCGATTCACACCACCCCGTGATGTTTTTCTCACTCCTACTAGTGAATGTAATGTAACACACACCCATACAATGCGCACCACCCCGTGATGTTTTTCTCACTCCTACTAGTGAATGTAATGTAACACACACCCATACAATGCGCACCACCCCGTGATGTTTTTCTCACACCTACTAGTGAATGTAATGTAACACACACCCATACAATGCGCACCACCCCGTGATGTTTTTCTCACTCCTACTAGTGAATGTAATGTAACACACACCCATACAATGCGCACCACCACGTGATGTTTTTCTCACTCCTGCTAGTGAATGTAATGTAACACACACCCATAAAATTCGCACCACCCCGTGATGTTTTTCTCACTCCTACTAGTGAATGTAATGTAACACACACCCATACAGTGCGCACCACCACGTGATGTTTTTCTCACTCCTACTAGTGAATGTAATGTAACACACACCCATACAATGCGCACCACCCCGTGATGTTTTTCTCACTCCTACTAGTGAATGTAATGTAACACACACCCATACAATGCGCACCGCCCCGTGATGTTTTTCTCACTCATACTAGTGAATGTAATGTAACACACACCCATACAATGGCACCACACCGTGATGTTTTTCTCACTCCTACTAGTGAATCTAATGTAACACACACCCATACAATGCGCACCACCCCGTGATGTTTTTCTCACTCCTACTAGTGAATGTAATGTAACACACACCCATACAATGCGCACCGCCCCGTGATGTTTTTCTCACTCCTACTAGTGAATGTAATGTAACACACACCCATACAATGCGCACCACCCCGCGATGTTTTTCAGAAACCTATCCTACATTGCCACTGCATGTTCCCTGACCTCCCCATGCTGACCACCCCGCGGTGCTTTTCTCCATCCTACATTGCCACTCACCGCCTATCTTAATTCAGACCTTCCGATTCACACCACCCCGTGATGTTTTTCTCACTCCTACTAGTGAATGTAATGTAACACACACCCATACAATGCGCACCACCCCGTGATGTTTTTCTCACTCCTACTAGTGAATGTAATGTAACACACACCCATACAATGCGCACCACCCCGTGATGTTTTTCTCACTCCTACTAGTGAATGTAATGTAACACACACCCATACAATGCGCACCACCCCGTGATGTTTTTCTCACTCCTACTAGTGAATGTAATGTAACACACACCCATACAATGCGCACCACCCCGTGATGTTTTTCTCACTCCTGCTAGTGAATGTAATGTAACACACACCCATACAATGCGCACCACCCCGTGATGTTTTTCTCACTCCTACTAGTGAATGTAATGTAACACACACCCATACAATGCGCACCACCCCGTGATGTTTTTCTCACTCCTACTAGTGAATGTAATGTAACACACACCCATACAGTGCGCACCACCCCGTGATGTTTTTCTCACTCCTACTAGTGAATGTAATGTAACACACACCCATACAATGCGCACCACCCCGTGATGTTTTTCTCACTCCTACTAGTGAATGTAATGTAAGACACACCCATACAATGCGCACAACCCCTTGTTGTTTTTCTCACTCCTACTAGTGAAAGTAATGTAACACACACCCATACAATGGGCACCACCCCGTGATGTTTTTCTCACTCATACTAGTGAATGTAATGTAACAAACACGCATACAATACACACCACCCCGTGATGGTTTTCTCACTCCTACTAGTGAATGTAATGTAACACACACCGATGCAATGCGCACCACCCCGTGATGTTTTTCTCACTCCTACTAGTGAATCTAATGTAACACACACCCATACAATGCGCACCAACCCGTGATGTTTTTCTCACTCCTACTAGTGAATGTAATGTAACACACACCCATACAATGCGCATCACCCCGTGATGTTTTTCTCACTTCTACTAGTGAATCTAATGTAACACACACCCATACAATGCGCACCACCCCGCGATCTTTTTCAGAAACCTATCCTACATTGCCACTGCATGTTCCCTGACCTCCCCATGCTGACCACCCCGCGGTGCTTTTCTCCATCCTACATTGCCAATCACTGCCTATCTTAATTCAGACCCTCCGATTCACACCACCCCGTGATGTTTTTCTCACTCCTACTAGTGAATGTAATGTAACACACACCCATACAATGCGCACCACCCCGTGATGTTTTTCTCACTCCTACTAGTGAATGTAATGTAACACACACCCATACAATGCGCACCACCCCGTGATGTTTTTCTCACACCTACTAGTGAATGTAATGTAACACACACCCATACAATGCGCACCACCCCGTGATGTTTTTCTCACTCCTACTAGTGAATGTAATGTAACACACACCCATACAATGCGCACCACCACGTGATGTTTTTCTCACTCCTGCTAGTGAATGTAATGTAACACACACCCATAAAATTCGCACCACCCCGTGATGTTTTTCTCACTCCTACTAGTGAATGTAATGTAACACACACCCATACAGTGCGCACCACCACGTGATGTTTTTCTCACTCCTACTAGTGAATGTAATGTAACACACACCCATACAATGCGCACCACCCCGTGATGTTTTTCTCACTCCTACTAGTGAATGTAATGTAACACACACCCATACAATGCGCACAACCCCTTGTTGTTTTTCTCACTCCTACTAGTGAATGTAATGTAACACACACCCATACAATGCGCCCCACCACGTGATGTTTTTCTCACTCCTACTAGTGAATGTAATGTAACACACACCCATACAATGCGCACCACCCCGTGATGTTTTTCTCACTCCTACTAGTGAATGTAATGTAACACACACCGATGCAATGCGCACCACCCCGTGATGTTTTTCTCACTCCTAATAGTGAGTGTAATGTAACACACACCCATACAATGCGCACCACCCCATGATGTTTTTCTCACTCCTACTAGTGAATGTAATGTAACACACACCCATACAATGCGCACCACCCCGTGATGTTTTTCTCACTCCTACTAGTGAATCTAATGTAACACACACCCATACAATGCGCACCACCCCGTGATGTTTTTCTCACTCCTACTAGTGAATGTAATGTAACACACACCCATACAATGCGCACCACCCCGTGATGTTTTTCTCACTCCTACTAGTGAATGTAATGTAACACACACCCATACAATGCGCACCGCACCGTGATGTTTTTCTCACTCCTACTAGTGAATGTAATGTAACACACACCCATACAATGGCACCACACCGTGATGTTTTTCTCACTCCTACTAGTGAATCTAATGTAACACACACCCATACAATGCGCACCACCCCGTGATGTTTTTCTCACTCCTACTAGTGAATGTAATGTAACACACACCCATACAATGCGCACCTCCCCGTGATGTTTTTCTCACTCCTACTAGTGAATGTAATGTAACACACACCCATACAATGCGCACCACCCCGTGATGTTTTTCTCACTCCTACTAGTGAATGTAATGTAACACACACCCATACAATGCGCACCACCCCGTGACGTTTTTCTCACTCCTACTAGTGAATCTAATGTAACACACAGCCATACAATGCGCACCACCCCGTGATGTTTTTCTCACTCCTACTAGTGAATCTAATGTAACACACACCCATACAATGCGCACCACCCCGTGACGTTTTTCTCACTCCTACTAGTGAATCTAATGTAACACACACCCATACAATGCGCACCACCCCGTGACGTTTTTCTCACTCCTACTAGTGAATGTAATGTAACACACACCCATACAATGCGCACCACCCCGTGACGTTTTTCTCACTCCTACTAGTGAATGCAATGTAACACACACCCATACAATGCGCACCACCCCGCAATGTTTTTCAGAAACCTATCCTACATTGCCACTGCATGTTCCCTGACCTCCCCATGCTGACCACCCCGCGGTGCTTTTCTCCATCCTACATTGCCAATCACTGCCTATCTTAATTCAGACCCTCCGATTCACACCACCCCGTGATGTTTTTCTCACTCCTACTAGTGAATGTAATGTAACACACACCCATACAATGCGCACCACCCCGTGATGTTTTTCTCACTCCTACTAGTGAATGTAATGTAACACACACCCATACAATGCGCACCACCCCGTGATGTTTTTCTCACTCCTACTAGTGAATGTAATGTAACACACACCCATACAATGCGCACAACCCCTTGATGTTTTTCTCATTCCTACTAGTGAATGTAATGTAACACACACCCATACAATGCGCACCACCCTGTGACGTTTTTCTCACTCCTACTAGTGAATCTAATGTAATACACACCCATACAATGCGCACCACCCCGTGACGTTTTTATCACTCCTACTAGTGAATGTAATGTAACACACACCCATACAATGCGCACCACCCCGTGATGTTTTTCTCACTCCTACTTGTGAATGTAATGTAACACACACCCATACAATGCGCACCACCCCGTGATGTTTTTCTCACTCCTACTAGTGAATGTAATGTAACACACAACCATACAATGCGCACCACCCCGTGATGTTTTTCTCACTCCTACTAGTGAATGTAATGTAACACACACCCATACAATGCGCACCACCCCGTGATGTTTTTCTCACTCCTACTAGTGAATGTAATGTAACACACACCCATACAATGCGCACCACCCCGTGATGTTTTTCTCACTCCTACTAGTGAATGTAATGTAACACACACCCATACAATGCGCACCACCCCGTGATGTTTTTCTCACTCCTACTAGTGAATGTAAGGTAACACACACCCATATAATGCGCACCACCCCGTGACGTTTTTCTCACTCCTCTTAGTGAATGTAATGTAACACACACCCATACAATGCGCACCACCCCGTGACGTTTTTCTCACTCCTACTAGTGAATCTAATGTAACACACACCCATACAATGCGCACCACCCCGTGACGTTTTTCTCACTCCTACTAGTGAATCTAATGTAACACACACCCATACAATGCGCACCACCCCGTGACGTTTTTCTCACTCCTACTAGTGAATCTAATGTAACACACACCCATACAATGCGCACCAACACGTGATGTTTTTCTCACTCCTACTAGTGAATGTAATGTAACACACACCCATACAATGCGCACCACCCCGTGATGTTTTTCTCACTTCTACTAGTGAATCTAATGTAACACACACCCATACAATGCGCACCACCCCGCGATGTTTTTCAGAAACCTATCCTACATTGCCACTGCATGTTCCCTGACCTCCCCATGCTGACCACCCCGCGGTGCTTTTCTCCATCCTACATTGCCACTCACCGCCTATCTTAATTCAGACCTTCCGATTCACACCACCCCGTGATGTTTTTCTCACTCCTACTAGTGAATGTAATGTAACACACACGCATACAATGCGCACCACCCCGTGATGTTTTTCTCACTCCTACTAGTGAATGTAATGTAACACACACCCATACAATGCGCACCACCCCGTGATGTTTTTCTCACTCCTACTAGTGAATGTAATGTAACACACACCCATACAATGCGCACCACCCCGTGATGTTTTTCTCACTCCTACTAGTGAATGTAATGTAACACACACCCATACAATGCGCACCACCCCGTGATGTTTTTCTCACTCCTGCTAGTGAATGTAATGTAACACACACCCATACAATGCGCACCACCCCGTGATGTTTTTCTCACTCCTACTAGTGAATGTAATGTAACACACACCCATACAATGCGCACCACCCCGTGATGTTTTTCTCACTCCTACTAGTGAATGTAATGTAACACACACCCATACAGTGCGCACCACCCCGTGATGTTTTTCTCACTCCTACTAGTGAATGTAATGTAACACACACCCATACAATGCGCACCACCCCGTGATGTTTTTCTCACTCCTACTAGTGAATGTAATGTAAGACACACCCATACAATGCGCACAACCCCTTGTTGTTTTTCTCACTCCTACTAGTGAAAGTAATGTAACACACACCCATACAATGGGCACCACCCCGTGATGTTTTTCTCACTCCTACTAGTGAATGTAATGTAACACACACGCATACAATACACACCACCCCGTGATGGTTTTCTCACTCCTACTAGTGAATGTAATGTAACACACACCGATGCAATGCGCACCACCCCGTGATGTTTTTCTCACTCCTACTAGTGAATGTAATGTAACACACACCCATACAATGCGCACCACCCCGTGACGTTTTTCTCACTCCTACTAGTGAATCTAATGTAACACACACCCATACAATGCGCACCAACCCGTGATGTTTTTCTCACTCCTACTAGTGAATGTAATGTAACACACACCCATACAATGCGCATCACCCCGTGATGTTTTTCTCACTTCTACTAGTGAATCTAATGTAACACACACCCATACAATGCGCACCACCCCGCGATCTTTTTCAGAAACCTATCCTACATTGCCACTGCATGTTCCCTGACCTCCCCATGCTGACCACCCCGCGGTGCTTTTCTCCATCCTACATTGCCAATCACTGCCTATCTTAATTCAGACCCTCCGATTCACACCACCCCGTGATGTTTTTCTCACTCCTACTAGTGAATGTAATGTAACACACACCCATACAATGCGCACCACCCCGTGATGTTTTTCTCACTCCTACTAGTGAATGTAATGTAACACACACCCATACAATGCGCACCACCCCGTGATGTTTTTCTCACACCTACTAGTGAATGTAATGTAACACACACCCATACAATGCGCACCACCCCGTGATGTTTTTCTCACTCCTACTAGTGAATGTAATGTAACACACACCCATACAATGCGCACCACCACGTGATGTTTTTCTCACTCCTGCTAGTGAATGTAATGTAACACACACCCATAAAATTCGCACAACCCCGTGATGTTTTTCTCACTCCTACTAGTGAATGTAATGTAACACACACCCATACAGTGCGCACCACCCCGTGATGTTTTTCTCACTCCTACTAGTGAATGTAATGTAACACACACCCATACAATGCGCACCACCCCGTGATGTTTTTCTCACTCCTACTAGTGAATGTAATGTAACACACACCCATACAATGCGCACAACCCCTTGTTGTTTTTCTCACTCCTACTAGTGAATGTAATGTAACACACACCCATACTATGCGCCCTACCCCGTGATGTTTTTCTCACTCCTACTAGTGAATGTAATGTAACACACACCCATACAATGCGCACCACCCCGTGATGTTTTTTTCACTCCTACTAGTGAAAGTAATGTAACACACACCGATGCAATGCGCACCACCCCGTGATGTTTTTCTCACTCCTACTAGTAGGTGTAATGTAACACACACCCATACAATGCGCACCACCCCGTGATGTTTTTCTCACTCCTACTAGTGAATGTAATGTAACACACACCCATACAATGCGCACCACCCCGTGATGTTTTTCTCACTCCTACTAGTGAATCTAATGTAACACACACCCATACAATGCGCACCACACCGTGATGTTTTTCTCACTCCTACTAGTGAATGTAATGTAACACACACCCATACAATGCGCACCACCCCGTGATGTTTTTCTCACTCCTACTAGTGAATGTAATGTAACACACACCCATACAATGCGCACCGCCCCGTGATGTTTTTCTCACTCCTACTAGTGAATGTAATGTAACACACACCCATACAATGGCACCACACCGTGATGTTTTTCTCACTCCTACTAGTGAATCTAATGTAACACACACCCATACAATGCGCACCACCCCGTGATGTTTTTCTCACTCCTACTTGTGAATGTAATGTAACACACACCCATACAATGCGCACCGCCCCGTGATGTTTTTCTCACTCCTACTAGTGAATGTAATGTAACACACACCCATACAATGCGCACCACCCCGCGATGTTTTTCAGAAACCTATCCTACATTGCCACTGCATGTTCCCTGACCTCCCCATGCTGACCACCCCGCGGTGCTTTTCTCCATCCTACATTGCCACTCACCGCCTATCTTAATTCAGACCTTCCGATTCACACCACCCCGTGATGTTTTTCTCACTCCTACTAGTGAATGTAATGTAACACACACCCATACAATGCGCACCACCCCGTGATGTTTTTCTCACTCCTACTAGTGAATGTAATGTAACACACACCCATACAATGCGCACCACCCCGTGATGTTTTTCTCACTCCTACTAGTGAATGTAATGTAACACACACCCATACAATGCGCACCACCCCGTGATGTTTTTCTCACTCCTACTAGTGAATGTAATGTAACACACACCCATACAATGCGCACCACCCCGTGATGTTTTTCTCACTCCTGCTAGTGAATGTAATGTAACACACACCCATACAATGCGCACCACCCCGTGATGTTTTTCTCACTCCTACTAGTGAATGTAATGTAACACACACCCATACAATGCGCACCACCCCGTGATGTTTTTCTCACTCCTACTAGTGAATGTAATGTAACACACACCCATACAGTGCGCACCACCCCGTGATGTTTTTCTCACTCCTACTAGTGAATGTAATGTAACACACACCCATACAATGCGCACCACCCCGTGATGTTTTTCTCACTCCTACTAGTGAATGTAATGTAAGACACACCCATACAATGCGCACTACCCCTTGTTCTTTTTCTCACTCCTACTAGTGAAAGTAATGTAACACACACCCATACAATGCGCACCACCCCGTGATGTTTTTCTCACTCCTACTAGTGAATGTAATGTAACACACACGCATACAATACACACCACCCCGTGATGGTTTTCTCACTCCTACTAGTGAATGTAATGTAACACACACCGATGCAATGCGCACCACCCCGCGATCTTTTTCATAACCTATCCTACATTGCCACTGCATGTTCCCTGACCTCCCCATGCTGACCACCCCGCGGTGCTTTTCTCCATCCTACATTGCCAATCACTGCCTATCTTAATTCAGACCCTCCGATTCACACCACCCCGTGATGTTTTTCTCACTCCTACTAGTGAATGTAATGTAACACACACCCATACAGTGCGCACCACCCCGTGATGTTTTTCTCACTCCTACTAGTGAATGTAATGTAACACACACCCATACAATGCGCACCACCCCGTGATGTTTTTCTCACTCCTACTAGTGAATGTAATGTAAGACACACCCATACAATGCGCACAACCCCTTGTTGTTTTTCTCACTCCTACTAGTGAAAGTAATGTAACACACACCCATACAATGGGCACCACCCCGTGATGTTTTTCTCACTCCTACTAGTGAATGTAATGTAACACACACACATACAATACACACCACCCCGTGATGGTTTTCTCACTCCTACTAGTGAATATAATGTAACACACACCGATGCAATGCGCACCACCCCGTGATGTTTTTCTCACTCCTACTAGTGAATCTAATGTAACACACACCCATACAATGCGCACCAACCCGTGATGTTTTTCTCACTCCTACTAGTGAATGTAATATAACACACACCCATACAATGCGCATCACCCCGTGATGTTTTTCTCACTTCTACTAGTGAATCTAATGTAACACACACCCATACAATGCGCACCACCCCGCGATCTTTTTCAGAAACCTATCCTACATTGCCACTGCATGTTCCCTGACCTCCCCATGCTGACCACCCCGCGGTGCTTTTCTCCATCCTACATTGCCAATCACTGCCTATCTTAATTCAGACCCTCCGATTCACACCACCCCGTGATGTTTTTCTCACTCCTACTAGTGAATGTAATGTAACACACACCCATACAATGCGCACCACCCCGTGATGTTTTTCTCACTCCTACTAGTGAATGTAATGTAACACACACCCATACAATGCGCACCACCCCGTGATGTTTTTCTCACACCTACTAGTGAATGTAATGTAACACACACCCATACAATGCGCACCACCCCGTGATGTTTTCCTCACTCCTACTAGTGAATGTAATGTAACACACACCCATACAATGCGCACCGCCCCGTGATGTTTTTCTCACTCCTACTAGTGAATGTAATGTAACACACACCCATACAATGTGAACCACCCCGCGATGTTTTTCAGAAACCTATCCTACATTGCCACTGCATGTTCCCTGACCTCCCCATGCTGACCACCCTGCGGTGCTTTTCTCCATCCTACATTGCCACTCACCGCCTATCTTAATTCAGACCTTCCGATTCACACCACCCCGTGATGTTTTTCTCACTCCTACTAGTGAATGTAATGTAACACACACCCATACAATGCGCACCACCCCGTGATGTTTTTCTCACTCCTACTAGTGAATGTAATGTAACACACACCCATACAATGCGCACCACCCCGTGATGTTTTTCTCACTCCTACTAGTGAATGTAATGTAACACACACCCATACAATGCGCACCACCCCGTGATGTTTTTCTCACTCCTACTAGTGAATGTAATGTAACACACACCCATACAATGCGCACCACCCCGTGATGTTTTTCTCACTCCTGCTAGTGAATGTAATGTAACACACACCCATACAATGCGCACCACCCCGTGATGTTTTTCTCACTCCTACTAGTGAATGTAATGTAACACACACCCATACAATGCGCACCACCCCGTGATGTTTTTCTCACTCCTAGTAGTGAATGTAATGTAACACACACCCATACAGTGCGCACCACCCCGTGATGTTTTTCTCACTCCTACTAGTGAATGTAATGTAACACACACCCATACAATGCGCACCACCCCGTGATGTTTTTCTCACTCCTACTAGTGAATGTAATGTAAGACACACCCATACAATGCGCACAACCCCTTGTTGTTTTTCTCACTCCTACTAGTGAAAGTAATGTAACACACACCCATACAATGGGCACCACCCCGTGATGTTTTTCTCACTCCTACTAGTGAATGTAATGTAACACACACGCATACAATACACACCACCCCGTGATGGTTTTCTCACTCCTACTAGTGAATGTAATGTAACACACACCGATGCAATGCGCACCACCCCGCGATCTTTTTCAGAAACCTATCCTACATTGCCACTGCATGTTCCCTGACCTCCCCATGCTGACCACCCCGCGGTGCTTTTCTCCATCCTACATTGCCACTCACCGCCTATCTTAATTCAGACCCTCCGATTCACACCACCCCGTGATGTTTTTCTCACTCCTACTGGTGAATGTAATGTAACACACACCCATACAGTGCGCACCACCCCGTGATGTTTTTCTCACTCCTACTAGTGAATGTAATGTAACACACACCCATACAATGCGCACCACCCCGTGATGTTTTTCTCACTCCTACTAGTGAATGTAATGTAAGACACACCCATACAATGCGCACAACCCCTTGTTGTTTTTCTCACTCCTACTAGTGAAAGTAATGTAACACACACCCATACAATGGGCACCACCCCGTGATGTTTTTCTCACTCCTACTAGTGAATGTAATGTAACACACACGCATACAATACACACCACCCCGTGATGGTTTTCTCACTCCTACTAGTGAATGTAATGTAACACACACCGATGCAATGCGCACCACCCCGTGATGTTTTTCTCACTCCTACTAGTGAATCTAATGTAACACACACCCATACAATGCGCACCAACCCGTGATGTTTTTCTCACTCCTACTAGTGAATGTAATGTAACACACACCCATACAATGCGCATCACCCCGTGATGTTTTTCTCACTTCTACTAGTGAATCTAATGTAACACACACCCATACAATGCGCACCACCGCGCGATCTTTTTCAGAAACCTATCCTACATTGCCACTGCATGTTCCCTGACCTCCCCATGCTGACCACCCCGCGGTGCTTTTCTCCATCCTACATTGCCAATCACTGCCTATCTTAATTCAGACCCTCCGATTCACACCACCCCGTGATGTTTTTCTCACTCCTACTAGTGAATGTAATGTAACACACACCCATACAATGCGCACCACCCCGTGATGTTTTTCTCACTCCTACTAGTGAATGTAATGTAACACACACCCATACAATGCGCACCACCCCGTGATGTTTTTCTCACACCTACTAGTGAATGTAATGTAACACACAGCCATACAATGCGCACCACCCCGTGATGTTTTTCTCACTCCTACTAGTGAATGTAATGTAACACACACCCATACAATGCGCACCACCACGTGATGTTTTTCTCACTCCTGCTAGTGAATGTAATGTAACACACACCCATAAAATTCGCACCACCCCGTGATGTTTTTCTCACTCCTACTAGTGAATGTAATGTAACACACACCCATACAATGCGCACAACCCCTTGTTGTTTTTCTCACTCCTACTAGTGAATGTAATGTAACACACACCCATACAGTGCGCACCACCCCGTGATGTTTTTCTCACTCCTACTAGTGAATGTAATGTAACACACACCCATACAATGCGCACCACCCCGTGATGTTTTTCTCACTCCTACTAGTGAATGTAATGTAACACACACCCATACAATGCGCACAACCCCTTGTTGTTTTTCTCACTCCTACTAGTGAATGTAATGTAACACACACCCATACAATGCGCCCCACCCCGTGATGTTTTTCTCACTCCTACTAGTGAATGTAATGTAACACACACCCATACAATGCGCACCACCCCGTGATGTTTTTCTCACTCCTACTAGTGAATGTAATGTAACACACACCGATGCAATGCGCACCACCCCGTGATGTTTTTCTCACTCCTACTAGTGAGTGTAATGTAACACACACCCATACAATGCGCACCACCCCGTGATGTTTTTCTCACTCCTACTAGTGAATGTAATGTAACACACACCCATACAATGCGCACCACCCCGTGATGTTTTTCTCACTCCTACTAGTGAATCTAATGTAACACACACCCATACAATGCGCACCACCCCGTGATGTTTTTCTCACTCCTACTAATGAATGTAATGTAACACACACCCATACAATGCGCACCACCCCGTGATGTTTTTCTCACTCCTACTAGTGAATGTAATGTAACACACACCCATACAATGCGCACCGCCCCGTGATGTTTTTCTCACTCCTACTAGTGAATGTAATGTAACACACACCCATACAATGGCACCACACCGTGATGTTTTTCTCACACCTACTAGTGAATCTAATGTAACACACACCCATACAATGCGCACCACCCCGTGATGTTTTTCTCACTCCTACTAGTGAATGTAATGTAACACACACCCATACAATGCGCACCGCCCCGTGATGTTTTTCTCACTCCTACTAGTGAATGTAATGTAACACACACACATACAATGCGCACCACCCCGTGATGTTTTTCTCACTCCTACTAGTGAATGTAATGTAACACACACCCATACAATGCGCACCACCCCGTGACGTTTTTCTCACTCCTACTAGTGAATCTAATGTAACACACACCCATACAATGCGCACCACCCCGTGATGTTTCTCTCACTCCTACTAGTGAATGTAATGTAACACACACCCATACAATGCGCACCACCCCGTGATGTTTTTCTCACTCCTACTAGTGAATGTAATGTAACACACACCCATACAATGCGCACCACCCCGTGATGTTTTTCTCACTCCTACTAGTGAATGTAATGTAACACACACCCATACAATGCGCACCACCCCGTGATGTTTTTCTCACTCCTACTAGTGAATGTAATGTAACACACACCCATACAATGCGCACCACCCCGTGATGTTTTTCTCACTCCTACTAGTGAATGTAATGTAACACACACCCATACAATGCGCACCACCCCGTGATGTTTTTCTCACTCCTACTAGTGAATGTAATGTAACACACACCCATACAATGCGCACCACCCCGTGATGTTTTTCTCACTCCTGCTAGTGAATGTAATGTAACACACACCCATACAATGCGCACCACCCCGTGATGTTTTTCTCACTCCTACTAGTGAATGTAATGTAACACACACCCATACAGTGCGCACCACCCCGTGATGTTTTTCTCACTCCTACTAGTGAATGTAATGTAACACACACCCATACAATGCGCACCACCCCGTGATGTTTTTCTCACTCCTACTAGTGAATGTAATGTAAGACACACCCATACAATGCGCACAACCCCTTGTTGTTTTTCTCACTCCTACTAGTGAAAGTAATGTAACACACACCCATACAATGGGCACCACCCCGTGATGTTTTTCTCACTCCTACTAGTGAATGTAATGTAACACACACGCATACAATACACACCACCCCGTGATGGTTTTCTCACTCCTACTAGTGAATGTAATGTAACACACACCGATGCAATGCCCACCACCCCGCGATCTTTTTCAGAAACCTATCCTACATTGCCACTGCATGTTCCCTGACCTCCCCATGCTGATCACCCCGCGGTGCTTTTGTCCATCCTACATTGCAAATCACTGCCTATCTTAATTCAGACCCTCCGATTCACACCACCCCGTGATGTTTTTCTCACTCCTACTAGTGAATGTAATGTAACACACACCCATACAATGCGCACCACCCCGTGATGTTTTTCTCACTCCTACTAGTGAATGTAATGTAACACACACCCATACAATGCGCACCACCCCGTGATGTTTTTCTCACACCTACTAGTGAATCTAATGTAACACACACCCATACAATGCGCACCACCCCGTGATGTTTTTCTCACTCCTACTAGTGAATGTAATGTAACACACACCCATACAATGCGCACCACCACGTGATGTTTTTCTCACTCCTGCTAGTGAATGTAATGTAACACACACCCATAAAATTCGCACCACCCCGTGATGTTTTTCTCACTCCTACTAGTGAATGTAATGTAACACACACCCATACAGTGCGCACCACCCCGTGATGTTTTTCTCACTCCTACTAGTGAATGTAATGTAACACACACCCATACAATGCGCACCACCCCGTGATGTTTTTCTCACTCCTACTAGTGAATGTAATGTAACACACACCGATACAATGCGCACAACCCCTTGTTGTTTTTCTCACTCCTACTACTGAATGTAATGTAACACACACCCATACAATGCGCCCCACCCCGTGATGTTTTTCTCACTCCTACTAGTGAATGTAATGTAACACACACCCATACAATGCGCACCACCCCGTGATGTTTTTCTCACTCCTACTAGTGAATGTAATGTAACACACACCGATGCAATGCGCACCACCCCGTGATGTTTTTCTCACTCCTACTAGTGAGTGTAATGTAACACACACCCATACAATGCGCACCACCCCGTGATGTTTTTCTCACTCCTACTAGTGAATGTAATGTAACACACACCCATACAATGCGCACCACCCCGTGATGTTTTTCTCACTCCTACTAGTGAATCTAATGTAACACACACCCATACAATGCACACCACCCCGTGATGTTTTTCTCACTCCTACTAGTGAATGTAATGTAACACACACCCATACAATGCGCACCACCCCGTGATGTTTTTCTCACTCCTACTAGTGAATGTAATGTAACACACACCCATACAATGCGCACCGCCCGTGATGTTTTTCTCACTCCTACTAGTGAATGTAATGTAACACACACCCATACAATGGCACCACACCATGATGTTTTTCTCACACCTACTAGTGAATCTAATGTAACACACACCCATACAATGCGCACCACCCCGTGATGTTTTTCTCACTCCTACTAGTGAATGTAATGTAACACACACCCATACAATGCGCACCGCCCCGTGATGTTTTTCTCACTCCTACTAGTGAATGTAATGTAACACACACCCATACAATGCGCACCCCCCCGTGACGTTTTTCTCACTCCTACTAGTGAATCTAATGTAACACACAGCCATACAATGCGCACCACCCCGTGACGTTTTTCTCACTCCTACTAGTGAATCTAATGTAACACACACCCATACAATGCGCACCACCCCGTGACGTTTTTCTCACTCCTACTAGTGAATCTAATGTAACACACACCCATACAATGCGCACCACCCCGTGACGTTTTTCTCACTCCTACTAGTGAATGTAATGTAACACACACCCATTCAATGCGCACCACCCCGTGACGTTTTTCTCACTCCTACTAGTGAATGTAATGTAACACACACCCATACAATGCGCACCACCCCGCGATGTTTTTCAGAAACCTATCCTACATTGCCACTGCATGTTCCCTGACCTCCCCATGCTGACCACCCCGCGGTGCTTTTCTCCATCCTACATTGCCACTCACTGCCTATCTTAATTCAGACCCTCTGATTCACACCACCCCGTGATGTTTTTTTCACTCCTAGTAGTGAATGTAATGTAACACACACCCATACAATGCGCACCACCCCGTGATGTTTTTCTCACTCCTACTAGTGAATGTAATGTAACACACACCCATACAATACGCACCACCCCGTGATGTTTTTTTCTCACTCCTACTAGTGAATGTAATGTAACACACACCCATACAATGCGCACCACCCCGTGATGTTATTCTCACTCCTACTAGTGAATGTAATGTAACACGTACCCATACAATGCGCACCACCCCGTGATGTTTTTCTCACTCCTACTAGTGAATCTAATGTAACACACACCCATACAATGCGCACCACCCCGCTATGATTTTCAGAAACCTATCTTACATTGCCACTGCATGTTCCCTGACCTCCCCATGCTGACCACCCCACGGTGCTTTTCTCCATCCTACATTGCCACTCACTGCCTATCTTAATTCAGACCCTCCGATTCACACCACCTCGTGATGTTTTTCTCACTCCTACTAGTGAATGTAATGTAACACACACCCATACAATGCGCACCACCCCGTGATGTTTTTCTCACTCCTACTAGTGAATCTAATGTAACACACACCCATACAATGCGCAACACCCCGTGATGTTTTTCTCACTCCTACTAGTGAATGTAATGTAACACACACCCATACAATCCGCACCACCCCGTGATGTTTTTCTCACTCCTACTATTGAATGTAATGTAACACACACCCATACAATGCGCACCACCCCGTGATGTTTTTCTCACTCCTACTAGTGAATGTAATGTAACACACACCCATACAATGCGCACCATCCGTGATGTTTTTCTCACTCCTACCAGTGAATATAATGTAACACACACCCATACAATGCGCACCACCCCGTGATGTTTTTCTCACTCCTACTTTTGAATCTAATGTAACACACACCCATACAATGCGCACCACCCCGTGAAGTTTTTCTCACTCCTAGTAGTAAATGTAATGTAACACACACCCATACAATGCGCACCACCCCGTGATGTTTTTCTCACTCCTACTAGTGAATCTAATGTAACACACACCCATACAATGCGCACCACCCCGTGATGATTTTCTCACGCCTACTTGTGAATGTAATGTAACACACACCCATGCAATGCGCACCACTCCGTGATGTTTTTCTCACTCCTACTAGTGAATGTAATGTAACACACACCCATACAATGCGCACCACCCCGTGATGTTTTTCTCACTCCTACTAGTGAATGTAATGTAACACACACCCATACAATGCGCACCACCCCGCGATGTTTTTCAGAAACCTATCCTACATTGCCACTGCATGTTCCCTGACCTCCCCATGCTGACCACCCCACGGTGCTTTTCTCCATCCTACATTGCCACTCACTGCCTATCCTAATTCAGACCCTCCGATTCACACCACCCCGGAATGTTTTTTTCACTCCTACTAGTGAATGTAAGGTAACACACACCCATACAATGCGCACCACCCCGTGATGTTTTTCTCACTCCTATTAGTGAATGTAATGTAACACACACCCATAAAATGCGCACCACCCCGTGATGTTTTTCTCACTCCTACTAGTGAATCTAATGTAACACACACCCATACAATGCGCACCACCCCGCGATGTTTTTCATGAACCTATCCTACATTGCCACTGCATGTCCCCTGACCTCCCCATGCTGACCACCCCGCAGTGCTTTTCTCCATCCTACATTGCCACTCACTGCCTATCCTAATTCCGACCCTCTGATTCACATCACCCCGTGTTTTTCTCACTCCTAGTAGTGAATGTAATGTAACACACACCCATACAAGGCGCACCACCCCGTGATGTTTTTCTCACTCCTACTAGTGAATGTAATGTAACACACACCCATACAATGCGCACGACCCCGTGAGGTTTTTCTCACTCCTACTAGTGAATGTAATATAACACACACCCATGCAATGCGCACCACCCCGTGATGTTTTTCTCACTCCTATTAGTGAATGTAATGTAACACACACCCATACAATGCGCACCACCCCGTGATGTTTTTCTCACTCCTATTAGTGAATGTAATATAACACACACCCATACAATGCGCACCACCCCGTGATGTTTTTCTCACTCCTACTAGTGAATCTAATGTAACACACACCCATACAATGCGCACCACCCCGTGATGTTTTTCTCACTCCTACTAGTGAATCTAATGTAAAACACACCCATACAATGCACACCAACCCGTGATGTTTTTCTCACTCCTACTAGTGAATGTAATGTAACACACATCCATACCATGCGCACCACCCCGTGATGTTTTTCTCACTCCTACTAATGAATGTAATGTAACACACACCCATACAATGCGCACCACCCCGTGATGTTTTTCTCACTCCTACTAGTGAATGTAATGTAACACACACCCATACAATGCGCACCACCCCGTGATGTTTTTCTCACTCCTACTAGTGCATCTAATGTAACACACACCCATACAATGCGCACCACCCCGTGATGTTTTTCTCACTCCTACTAGTGAATCTAATGTATCACACACCCATACAATGCGCACCACCCCGTGATGTTTTTCTCACTCCTACTAGTGAATGTAATGTAACACACACCCATACAATGCGCACCACCCCGTTATGTTTTCCTCACTGCTACTAGTGAATGTAATGTAACACACACCCATACAATGCGCACCACCCCGTGATGTTTTTCTCACTGCTACTAGTGAATGTAATGTAACACACACCCATACAATGCGCACCACCCCGTGATGTTTTTCTCACTCCTACTAGTGAATCTAATGTAACACACACCCATACAATGCGCACAACCCCGTGATGTTTTTCTCACTGCTACTAGTGAATGTAATGTAACACACCCATACAATGAGCACCTCCCCGTGATGTTTTTCTCACTCCTACTAGTGAATGTAATGTAACACACACCCATACAATGCGCACCACACCGTGAGGTTTTTCTCACTCCTACTAGTGAATGTAATGTAACACACACCCATACAATGCGCACCACCCGTGATGTTTTTCTCACTCCTACTAGTGAATGTAATGTAACACACACCCATACAATGTGCACCACCACTTGATGTTTTTCTCACTCATAGTAGTAAATGTAATGTAACACACACCCATACAATGCGCACCACCCCGTGATGTTTTTCTCACTCCTGCTAGTGAATGTAATGTAACACACACCCATACAATGCGAACCACCCCGTGATGTTTTTCTCACTCCTACTAGTGAATGTAATGTAACACACACCCATACAATGCGCACCACCCCGTGATGTTTTTCTCACTCCTAGTAGTGAATGTAATGTAACACACACCCATACAATGCGCACCACCCCGTGATGTTTTTCTCACTCCTACTAGTGATCTAATGTAACACACACCCATACAATGCGCACCACCCCGCGATGTTTTTCAGAAACCTATCCTACATTGCCACTGCATGTTCCCTGACCTCCCCATGCTGACCACCCCGCGGTGCTTTTCTCCATCCTACATTGCCACTCACTGCCTATCTTAATTCAGACCCTCCGATTCACACCACCCCGTGATGTTTTCTCACTCCTACTAGTGAATGTAATGTAACACACACCCATACAATGCGCACCACCCCGTGATGTTTTTCTCACTCCTACTAGTGAATGCAATGTAACACACACCCATACAATGCGCACCACCCCGTGATGTTTTTCTCACTCCTACTAGTGAATCTAATGGAACACACACCCATACAATGCGCACCACCCCGTGATGTTTTTCTCACTCCTACTAGTGAATGTAATGTAACACACACCCGTACAATGCGCACCACCCCGTGATGTTTTTCTCACTCCTACTAGTGAATGTAATGTAACACACACCCATACAATGCGCACCACCCCGTGATGTTTTTCTCACTCCTACTAGTGAATCTAATGGAACACACACCCATACAATGCGCACCACCCCGTGATGTTTTTCTCACTCCTACTAGTGAATGTAATGTAACACACACCCATACAATGCGCACCACCCCGTGATGTTTTTCTCACTCCTACTAGTGAATGTAATGTAACACACACCCATGCAATGCGCACCACTCCGTGATGTTTTTCTCACTCCTACTAGTGAATGTAATGTATCACACACCCATACAATGCGCACCACCCCGTGATGTTTTTCTCACTCCTACTAGTGAATGTAATGTAACACACACCCATACAATGCGCACCACCCCGTGACGTTTTTCTCACTCCTACTAGTGAATCTAATGTAACACACACCCATACAATGCGCACCACCCCGTGACGTTTTTCTCACTCCTACTAGTGAATCTAATGTAACACACACCCATACAATGCGCACCACCCCGTGACGTTTTTCTCACTCCTACTAGTGAATGTAATGTAACACACACCCATACAATGCGCACCACCCCGTGACGTTTTTCTCACTCCTACTAGTGAATGTAATGTAACACAACCATACAATGTGCACCACCCCGTGATGTTTTTCTCACTCCTACTAGTGAATGTAATGTAACACACACCCATACAATGCGCACCACCCCGTGATGTTTTTCTCACTCCTACTAGTGAATGTAATGTAACACACACCCATACAATGAGCACCACCCCGTGATGTTTTTCTCACTCCTACTAGTGAATGTAATGTAACACACACCCATACAATGCGCACAAACCCGTGATGTTTTTCTCACTCCTACTAGTGAATCTAATGTACCACACACCCATACAATGCGCAGCACCCCGCGATGTTTTTCAGAAACCTATCCTACATTGCCACTGCATGTTCCCTGACCTCCCCATGCTGACCACCCCGCGGTGCTTTTCTCCATCCTACATTGCCACTCACTGCCTATCTTAATTCAGACCCTCCGATTCACACCACCCCGTGATGTTTTTCTCACTCCTACTAGTGAATGTAATGTAACACACACCCATACAATGCGCACCACCCCGTGATGTTTTTCTCACTCCTACTAGTGAATGTAATGCAACACACACCCATACAATGCGCACAACCCCTTGATGTTTTTCTCACTCCTACTAGTGAATATAATGTAACACACACCCATACAATGCGCACAACCCCGTGATGTTTTTCTCACTCCTACTAGAGAATGTAATGTAACACACACCCATACAATGCGCACCACCCCGTGATGTTTTTCTCACTCCTACTAGTGAATGTAATGTAACACACACCCATACAATGCGCACCACCCCGTGATGTTTTTCTCACTCCTACTAGTGAATGTAATGTAACACACACCCATACAATGCGCACCACCCCGTGATGTTTTTCTCACTCCTACTAGTGAATGTAATGTAACACACACCCATACAATGCGCACCACCCCGTGATGTTTTTCTCACTCCTACTAGTGAATCTAATGGAACACACACCCATACAATGCGCACCACCCCGTGATGTTTTTCTCACTCCTACTAGTGAATGTAATGTAACACACACCCATGCAATGCGCACCACTCCGTGATGTTTTTCTCACTCCTACTAGTGAATGTAATGTATCACACACCCATACAATGCGCACCATCCGTGATGTTTTTCTCACTCCTACCAGTGAATATAATGTAACACACACCCATACAATGCGCACCACCCCGTGATGTTTTTCTCACTCCTACTTTTGAATCTAATGTAACACACACCCATACAATGCGCACCACCCCGTGAAGTTTTTCTCACTCCTAGTAGTAAATGTAATGTAACACACACCCATACAATGCGCACCACCCCGTGATGTTTTTCTCACTCCTACTAGTGAATCTAATGTAACACACACCCATACAATGCGCACCACCCCGTGATGATTTTCTCACGCCTACTTGTGAATGTAATGTAACACACACCCATGCAATGCGCACCACTCCGTGATGTTTTTCTCACTCCTACTAGTGAATGTAATGTAACACACACCCATACAATGCGCACCACCCCGTGATGTTTTTCTCACTCCTACTAGTGAATGTAATGTAACACACACCCATACAATGCGCACCACCCCGCGATGTTTTTCAGAAACCTATCCTACATTGCCACTGCATGTTCCCTGACCTCCCCATGCTGACCACCCCACGGTGCTTTTCTCCATCCTACATTGCCACTCACTGCCTATCCTAATTCAGACCCTCCGATTCACACCACCCCGGAATGTTTTTTTCACTCCTACTAGTGAATGTAAGGTAACACACACCCATACAATGCGCACCACCCCGTGATGTTTTTCTCACTCCTATTAGTGAATGTAATGTAACACACACCCATAAAATGCGCACCACCCCGTGATGTTTTTCTCACTCCTACTAGTGAATCTAATGTAACACACACCCATACAATGCGCACCACCCCGCGATGTTTTTCATGAACCTATCCTACATTGCCACTGCATGTCCCCTGACCTCCCCATGCTGACCACCCCGCAGTGCTTTTCTCCATCCTACATTGCCACTCACTGCCTATCCTAATTCCGACCCTCTGATTCACATCACCCCGTGTTTTTCTCACTCCTAGTAGTGAATGTAATGTAACACACACCCATACAATGCGCACCACCCCGTGATGTTTTTCTCACTCCTACTAGTGAATGTAATGTAACACACACCCATACAATGCGCACCACCCCGTGAGGTTTTTCTCACTCCTACTAGTGAATGTAATATAACACACACCCATGCAATGCGCACCACCCCGTGATGTTTTTCTCACTCCTATTAGTGAATGTAATGTAACACACACCCATACAATGCGCACCACCCCGTGATGTTTTTCTCACTCCTATTAGTGAATGTAATATAACACACACCCATACAATGCGCACCACCCCGTGATGTTTTTCTCACTCCTACTAGTGAATCTAATGTAACACACACCCATACAATGCGCACCACCCCGTGATGTTTTTCTCACTCCTACTAGTGAATCTAATGTAAAACACACCCATACAATGCACACCAACCCGTGATGTTTTTCTCACTCCTACTAGTGAATGTAATGTAACACACATCCATACCATGCGCACCACCCCGTGATGTTTTTCTCACTCCTACTAATGAATGTAATGTAACACACACCCATACAATGCGCACCACCCCGTGATGTTTTTCTCACTCCTACTAGTGAATGTAATGTAACACACACCCATACAATGCGCACCACCCCGTGATGTTTTTCTCACTCCTACTAGTGCATCTAATGTAACACACACCCATACAATGCGCACCACCCCGTGATGTTTTTCTCACTCCTACTAGTGAATCTAATGTAACACACACCCATACAATGCGCACCACCCCGTGATGTTTTTCTCACTCCTACTAGTGAATGTAATGTAACACACACCCATACAATGCGCACCACCCCGTTATGTTTTCCTCACTGCTACTAGTGAATGTAATGTAACACACACCCATACAATGCGCACCACCCCGTGATGTTTTTCTCACTGCTACTAGTGAATGTAATGTAACACACACCCATACAATGCGCACCACCCCGTGATGTTTTTCTCACTCCTACTAGTGAATCTAATGTAACACACACCCATACAATGCGCACAACCCCGTGATGTTTTTCTCACTGCTACTAGTGAATGTAATGTAACACACCCATACAATGAGCACCTCCCCGTGATGTTTTTCTCACTCCTACTAGTGAATGTAATGTAACACACACCCATACAATGCGCACCACACCGTGAGGTTTTTCTCACTCCTACTAGTGAATGTAATGTAACACACACCCATACAATGCGCACCACCCGTGATGTTTTTCTCACTCCTACTAGTGAATGTAATGTAACACACACCCATACAATGTGCACCACCACTTGATGTTTTTCTCACTCATAGTAGTAAATGTAATGTAACACACACCCATACAATGCGCACCACCCCGTGATGTTTTTCTCACTCCTGCTAGTGAATGTAATGTAACACACACCCATACAATGCGCACCACCCCGTGATGTTTTTCTCACTCCTACTAGTGAATGTAATGTAACACACACCCATACAATGCGCACCACCCCGTGATGTTTTTCTCACTCCTAGTAGTGAATGTAATGTAACACACACCCATAAAATGCGCACCACCCCGTGATGTTTTTCTCACTCCTACTAGTGATCTAATGTAACACACACCCATACAATGCGCACCACCCCGCGATGTTTTTCAGAAACCTATCCTACATTGCCACTGCATGTTCCCTGACCTCCCCATGCTGACCACCCCGCGGTGCTTTTCTCCATCCTACATTGCCACTCACTGCCTATCTTAATTCAGACCCTCCGATTCACACCACCCCGTGATGTTTTCTCACTCCTACTAGTGAATGTAATGTAACACACACCCATACAATGCGCACCACCCCGTGATGTTTTTCTCACTCCTACTAGTGAATGCAATGTAACACACACCCATACAATGCGCACCACCCCGTGATGTTTTTCTCACTCCTACTAGTGAATCTAATGGAACACACACCCATACAATGCGCACCACCCCGTGATGTTTTTCTCACTCCTACTAGTGAATGTAATGTAACACACACCCGTACAATGCGCACCACCCCGTGATGTTTTTCTCACTCCTACTAGTGAATGTAATGTAACACACACCCACACAATGCGCACCACCCCGTGATGTTTTTCTCACTCCTACTAGTGAATCTAATGGAACACACACCCATACAATGCGCACCACCCCGTGATGTTTTTCTCACTCCTACTAGTGAATGTAATGTAACACACACCCATGCAATGCGCACCACTCCGTGATGTTTTTCTCATTCCTACTAGTGAATGTAATGTATCACACACCCATACATGCGCATCACCCCGTGATGTTTTTCTCACTCCTACTAGTGAATGTAATGTAACACACTCCCATACAATGCGCACCACCCCGTGATGTTTTTCTCACTCCTACTAGTGAATGTAATGTAACACACACCCATACAATGCGCACCACCCCGTGATGTTTTTCTCACTCCTACTAGAGAATGTAATGTAACACACACCCATACAATGCGCACCACCCCGTGATGTTTTTCTCACTCCTACTAGTGAATGTAATGTAACACACACCCATACAATGCGCACCACACCGTGATGTTTTTCTCACTCCTACTAGAGAATGTAATGTAACACACACCCATACAATGCGCACCACCCCGTGATGTTTTTCTCACTCCTACTAGTGAATCTAATGTAACACACACCCATACAATGGGCACCACCCCGTGATGTTTTTCTCACTCCTACTAGTGAATGTAATGTAACACACACCCATACAATGCGCACCACGCCGTGATGTTTTTCTCACTCCTAGTAGTGAATGTAATGTAACACACACCCATACAATGCGCACCACCCCTTGATGTTTTTCTCACTCTTACTAGTGATCTAATGTAACACACACCCATACAATGCGCATCACCCCGCGATGTTTTTCAGAAACCTATCCTACAATGCCACTGCATATTCCCTGACCTCCCCATGCTGACCACCCTGCGGTGCTTTTCTCCATCCTACATTGCCACTCAATGCCTATCTTAATTCAGACCCTCCGATTCACACCACCCCGTGATGTTTTCTCACTCCTACTAGTGAATGTAATGTAACACACACCCATACAATGCGCACCACCCCGTGATGTTTTTCTCACTCCTACTAGTGAATGCAATGTAACACACACCCATACAATGCGCACCACCCCGTGATGTTTTTCTCACTCCTACTAGTGAATGTAATGTAACACACACCCATACAATGCGCACCACCCCGTGATGTTTTTCTCACTCCTACTAGTGAATGTAATGTAACACACACCCATACAATGCGCACCACCCCGTGATGTTTTTCTCACTCCTACTAGTGAATCTAATGGAACACACACCCATACAATGCGCACCACCCCGTGATGTTTTTCTCACTCCTACTAGTGAATGTAATGTAACACACACCCATGCAATGCGCACCACTCCGTGATGTTTTTCTCACTCCTACTAGTGAATGTAATGTATCACACACCCATACAATGCGCACCACCCCGTGATGTTTTTCTCACTCCTACTAGTGAATGTAATGTAACACACACCCATACAATGCGCACCACCCCGTGACGTTTTTCTCACTCCTACTAGTGAATCTAATGTAACACACACCCATACAATGCGCACCACCCCGTGACGTTTTTCTCACTCCTACTAGTGAATCTAATGTAACACACACCCATACAATGCGCACCACCCCGTGACGTTTTTCTCACTCCTACTAGTGAATGTAATGTAACACACACCCATACAATGCGCACCACCCCGTGACGTTTTTCTCACTCCTACTAGTGAATGTAATGTAACACAACCATACAATGTGCACCACCCCGTGATGTTTTTCTCACTCCTACTAGTGAATGTAATGTAACACACACCCATACAATGCGCACCACCCCGTGATGTTTTTCTCACTCCTACTAGTGAATGTAATGTAACACACACCCATACAATGAGCACCACCCCGTGATGTTTTTCTCACTCCTACTAGTGAATGTAATGTAACACACACCCATACAATGCGCACAAACCCGTGATGTTTTTCTCACTCCTACTAGTGAATCTAATGTACCACACACCCATACAATGCGCAGCACCCCGCGATGTTTTTCAGAAACCTATCCTACATTGCCACTGCATGTTCCCTGACCTCCCCATGCTGACCACCCCGCGGTGCTTTTCTCCATCCTACATTGCCACTCACTGCCTATCTTAATTCAGACCCTCCGATTCACACCACCCCGTGATGTTTTTCTCACTCCTACTAGTGAATGTAATGTAACACACACCCATACAATGCGCACCACCCCGTGATGTTTTTCTCACTCCTACTAGTGAATGTAATGCAACACACACCCATACAATGCGCACAACCCCTTGATGTTTTTCTCACTCCTACTAGTGAATATAATGTAACACACACCCATACAATGCGCACAACCCCGTGATGTTTTTCTCACTCCTACTAGTGAATGTAATGTAACACACACCCATACAATGCGCACCACCCCGTGATGTTTTTCTCACTCCTACTAGTGAATGTAATGTAACACACACCCATACAATGCGCACCACCCCGTGATGTTTTTCTCACTCCTACTAGTGAATGTAATGTAACACACACCCATACAATGCGCACCACCCCGTGATGTTTTTCTCACTCCTACTAGTGAATCTAATGGAACACACACCCATACAATGCGCACCACCCCGTGATGTTTTTCTCACTCCTACTAGTGAATGTAATGTAACACACACCCATGCAATGCGCACCACTCCGGGATGTTTTTCTCACTCCTACTAGTGAATGTAATATATCACACACCCATACAATGCGCACCACCCCGTGATGTTTTTCTCACTCCTACTAGTGAATGTAATGTAACACACACCCATACAATGCGCACCACCCCGTGACGTTTTTCTCACTCCTACTAGTGAATCTAATGTAACACACACCCATACAATGCGCACCACCCCGTGACGTTTTTCTCACTCCTACTAGTGAATCTAATGTAACACACACCCATACAATGCGCACCACCCCGTGACGTTTTTCTCACTCCTACTAGTGAATGTAATGTAACACAACCATACAATGTGCACCACCCCGTGATGTTTTTCTCACTCCTACTAGTGAATGTAATGTAACACACACCCATACAATGCGCACCACCCCGTGATGTTTTTCTCACTCCTACTAGTGAATGTAATGTAACACACACCCATACAATGAGCACCACCCCGTGATGTTTTTCTCACTCCTACTAGTGAATGTAATGTAACACACACCCATACAATGCGCACAAACCCGTGATGTTTTTCTCACTCCTACTAGTGAATCTAATGTAACACACACCCATACAATGCGCAGCACCCCGCGATGTTTTTCAGAAACCTATCCTACATTGCCACTGCATGTTCCCTGACCTCCCCATGCTGACCACCCCGCGGTGCTTTTCTCCATCCTACATTGCCACTCACTGCCTATCTTAATTCAGACCCTCCGATTCACACCACCCCGTGATGTTTTTCTCACTCCTACTAGTGAATGTAATGTAACACACACCCATACAATGCGCACCACCCCGTGATGTTTTTCTCACTCCTACTAGTGAATGTAATGCAACACACACCCATACAATGCGCACAACCCCTTGATGTTTTTCTCACTCCTACTAGTGAATATAATGTAACACACACCCATACAATGCGCACAACCCCGTGATGTTTTTCTCACTCCTACTAGAGAATGTAATGTAACACACACCCATACAATGCGCACCACCCCGTGATGTTTTTCTCACTCCTACTAGTGAATGTAATGTAACACACACCGATGCAATGCGCACCACCCCGTGATGTTTTTCTCACTCCTACTAGTGAATCTAATGTAACACACACCCATACAATACGCACCACCCCGTGATGTTTTTCTCACTCCTACTAGTGAATGTAATGTAACACACACCCATACAATGCGCACCACCCCGTGATGTTATTCTCACTCCTACTAGTGAATGTAATGTAACACGTACCCATACAATGCGCACCACCCCATGATGTTTTTCTCACTCCTGCTAGTGAATCTAATATAACACACACCCATACAATGCGCACCACCCCGCTATGTTTTTCAGAAACCTATCCTACATTGCCACTGCATGTTCCCTGACCTCCCCATGCTGACCACCCCACGGTGCTTTTCTCCACCCTACATTGCCACTCACTGCCTATCTTAATTCAGACCCTCCGATTCACACCACCCCGTGATGTTTTTCTCACTCCTACTAGTGAATGTAATGTAACACACACCCATACAATGCGCACCACCCCGTGATGTTTTTCTCACTCCTACTAGTGAATCTAATGTAACACACACCCATACAATGCGCAACATCCCGTGATGTTTTTCTCACTCCTACTAGTGAATGTAATGTAACACACACCCATACAATCCGCACCACCCCGTGATGTTTTTCTCACTCCTACTATTGAATGTAATGTAACACACACCCATACAATGCGCACCACCCTGTGATGTTTTTCTCACTCCTACTAGTGAATGTAATGTAACACACACCCATACAATGCGCACCATCCGTGATGTTTTTCTCACTCCTACCAGTGAATATAATGTAACACACACCCATACAATGCGCACCACCCCGTGATGTTTTTCTCACTCCTACTAGTGAATCTAATGTAACACACACCCATACAATGCGCACCACCCCGTGAAGTTTTTCTCACTCCTAGTAGTAAATGTAATGTAACACACACCCATACAATGCGCACCACCCCGTGATGTTTTTCTCACTCCTACTAGTGAATCTAATGTAACACACACCCATACAATGCGCACCACCCCGTGATGATTTTCTCACGCCTACTAGTGAATGTAATGTAACACACACCCATGCAATGCGTACCACTCCGTGATGTTTTTCTCACTCCTACTAGTGAATGTAATGTAACACACACCCATACAATGCGCACCACCCCGTGATGTTTTTCTCACTCCTACTAGTGAATGTAATGTAACACACACCCATACAATGCGCACCACCCCGCGATGTTTTTCAGAAACCTATCCTACATTGCCACTGCATGTTCCCTGACCTCCCCATGCTGACCACCCCACGGTGCTTTTCTCCATCCTACATTGCCACTCACTGCCTATCCTAATTCAGACCCTCCGATTCACACCACCCCGTGATGTTTTTTTCACTCCTACTAGTGAATGTAAGGTAACACACACCCATACAATGCGCACCACCGCGTGATGTTTTTCTCACTCCTATTAGTGAATGTAATGTAACACACACCCATAAAATGCGCACCACCCCGTGATGTTTTTCTCACTCCCACTAGTGAATCTAATGTAACACACACCCATACAATGCGCACCACCCCGCGATGTTTTTCATAAACCTATCCTACATTGCCACTGCATGTTCACTGACCTCCCCATGCTGACCACCCCGCAGTGCTTTTCTCCATCCTACATTGCCACGCACTGCCTATCCTAATTCCGACCCTCTGATTCACATCACCCCGTGTTTTTCTCACTCCTAGTAGTGAATGTAATGTAACACACACCCATACAATGCGCACCACCCCGTGATGTTTTTCTCACTCCTACTAGTGAATGTAATGTAACACACACCCATACAATGCGCACCACCCCGTGAGGTTTTTCTCACTCCTACTAGTGAATGTAATATAACACACACCCATTCAATGCGCACCACCCCGTGATGTTTTTCTCACTCCTATTAGTGAATGTAATGTAACACACACCCATACAATGCGCACCACCCTGTGATGTTTTTCTCACTCCTACTAATGAATGTAATGTAACACACACCCATAAAATGCGCACCACCCCGTGATGTTTTTCTCACTCCTACTAGTGAATGTAATGTAACACACACCCATACAATGCACACCACCCCGTGATGTTTTTCTCACTCCTACTAGTGCATCTAATGTAACACACACCCATACAATGCGCACCACCCCGTGATGTTTTTCTCACTCCTACTAGTGAATCTAATGTAACACACACCCATACAATGCGCACCACCCCGTGATGTTTTTCTCACTCCTACTAGTGAATGTAATGTAACACACACCCATACAATGCGCACCACCCCGTTATGTTTTCCTCACTGCTACTAGTGAATGTAATGTAACACACACCCATACAATGTGCACCACCCCGTGATGTTTTTCTCACTGCTACTAGTGAATGTAATGTAACACACACCCATACAATGCGCACCACCCCGTGATGTTTTTCTCACTCCTACTAGTGAATCTAATGTAACACACACCCATACAATGCGCACAACCCCGTGATGTTTTTCTCACTGCTACTAGTGAATGTAATGTAACACACCCATACAATGCGCACCTCCCTGTGATGTTTTTCTCACTCCTACTAGTGAATGTAATGTAACACACACCCATACAATGCGCACCACCCCGTGAGGTTTTTCTCACTCCTACTAGTGAATGTAATGTAACACACACCCATACAATGCGCACCACCCGTGATGTTTTTCTCACTCCTACTAGTGAATGTAATGTAACACACACCCATACAATGTGCACCACCACTTGATGTTTTTCTCACTCCTAGTAGTAAAAGTAATGTAACACACACCCATACAATGCGCACCACCCCGTGATGTTTTTCTCACTCCTGCTAGTGAATGTAATGTAACACACACCCATACAATGCGCACCACCCCGTGATGTTTTTCTCACTCCTACTAGTGAATGTAATGTAACACACACCCATACAATGCGCACCACCCCGTGATGTTTTTCTCACTCCTAGTAGTGAATGTAATGTAACACACACCCATACAATGCGCACCACCCCGTGATGTTTTTCTCACTCCTACTAGTGATCTAATGTAACACACACCCATACAATGCGCACCACCCCGCGATGTTTTTCAGAAACCTATCCTACATTGCCACTGCATGTTCCCTGACCTCCCCATTCTGACCACCCCGTGGTGCTTTTCTCCATCCTACATTGCCACTCACTGCCTATCTTAATTCAGACCCTCCGATTCACACCACCCCGTGATGTTTTCTCACTCCTACTAGTGAATGTAATGTAACACACACCCATACAATGCGCACCACCCCGTGATGTTTTTCTCACTCCTACTAGTGAATGCAATGTAACACACACCCATACAATGCGCACCACCCAGTGATGTTTTTCTCACTCCTACTAGTGAATGTAATGTAACACACACCCATACAATGCGCACTACCCCGTGATGTTTTTCTCACTCCTACTAGTGAATCTAATGTAACACACACCCATACAATGCACACCACCACGTGATATTTTTCTCACTCCTACTAGTGAATGTAATGTAACACACACCCATACAATGCGCACCCATACAATACACACACCCCGTGATGTTTTTCTCACTCCTACTAGTGAATGTAATGTAACACACACCCGTACAATGCGCACCACCCCGTGATGTTTTTCTCACTCCTACTAGTGAATCTAATGTAACAAACACCCGTACAATGCGCACAACCCTGTGATGTTTTTCTCACTCCTACTAGTGAATGTAATGTAACACACACCCATACAATGCGCACCACCCCGTGATGTTTTTCTCACTCCTACTAGTGAATGTAATGTAACACACACCCATACAATGCGCACCACCCCGTGATGTTTTTCTCACTCCTACTAGTGAATCTAATGGAACACACACCCATACAATGCGCACCACCCCGTGATGTTTTTCTCACTCCTACTAGTGAATGTAATGTAACACACACCCATGCAATGCGCACCACTCCGTGATGTTTTTCTCACTCCTACTAGTGAATGTAATGTATCACACACCCATACAATGCGCACCACCCCGTGATGTTTTTCTCACTCCTACTAGTGAATGTAATGTAACACACACCCATACAATGCGCACCACCCCGTGATGTTTTTCTCACTCCTACTAGTGAATGTAATGTAACACACACCCATACAATGCGCACCACCCCGTGATGTTTTTCTCACTCCTACTAGAGAATGTAATGTAACACACACCCATACAATGCGCACCACCCCGTGATGTTTTTCTCACTCCTACTAGTGAATCTAATGTAACACACACCCATACAATGGGCACCACCCCGTGATGTTTTTCTCACTCCTTCTAGTGAATATAATGTAACACACACCCATACAATGCGCAACACGCCGTAATGTTTTTCTCACTCCTAGTAGTGAATGTAATGTAACACACACCCATACAATGCGCACCACCCCGTGATGTTTTTCTCACTCTTACTAGTGATCTAATGTAACACACACCCATACAATGCGCACCACCCCGAGATGTTTTTCAGAAACCTATCCTACATTGCCACTGCATGTTCCCTGACCTCCCCATGCTGACCACCCCGCGGTGCTTTTCTCCATCCTACATTGCCACTCACTGCCTATCTTAATTCAGACCCTCCGATTCACACCACCCCGTGATGTTTTCTCACTCCTACTAGTGAATGTAATGTAACACACACCCATACAATGCGCACCACCCCGTGATGTTTTTCTCACTCCTACTAGTGAATGCAATGTAACACACACCCATACAATGCGCACCACCCCGTGATGTTTTTCTCACTCCTACTAGTGAATGTAATGTAACACACACCCATACAATGCGCACCACTCCGTGATGTTTTTCTCACTCCTACTAGTGAATCTAATGTAACACACACCCATACAATGCACACCACCCCGTGATATTTTTCTCACTCCTACTAGTGAATGTAATGTAACACACACCCATACAATGCGCACCACCCCGTGATGTTTTTCTCACTCCTACTAGTGAATGTAATGTAACACACACCCGTACAATGCGCACCACCCCGTGATGTTTTTCTCACTCCTACTAGTGAATCTAATGTAACACACACCCGTACAATGCGCACAACCCCGTGATGTTTTTCTCACTCCTACTAGTGAATGTAATGTAACACACACTCGTACAATGCGCACCACCCCGTGATGTTTTTCTCACTCCTACTAGTGAATGTAATGTAACACACACCCATACAATGCGCACCACCCCGTGATGTTTTTCTCACTCCTACTAGTGAATCTAATGGAACACACACCCATACAATGCGCACCACGCCGTGATGTTTTTCTCACTCCTACTTGAATGTAATGTAACACACACCCATACAATGCGCACCACCCCGTGATGTTTTTCTCACTCCTACTAGAGAATGTAATGTAACACACACCCATACAATGCGCACCACCCCGTGATGTTTTTCTCACTCCTACCAGTGAATCTAATGTAACACACACCCCTACAATGGGCACCACCCCGTGATGTTTTTCTCACTCCTACTAGTGAATGTAATGTAACACACACCCATACAATGCGCACCACGCCGTGATGTTTTTCTCACTCCTACTAGTGAATCTAATGTAACACACACCCATACAATGCGCACCACCCCGTGATGTTTTTCTCACTCCTACTAGTGAATGTAATGTAACACACACCCATAAAATGCGCACCACCCCGTGACGTTTTTCTCACTCCTACTAGTGAATGTAATGTAACACACACCCATACAATGCGCACCACCCCGTGATGTTTTTCTCACTCCTACTAGTGAATGTAATGTAACACACACCCATACAATGCGCACCACCCCGTGATGTTTTTCTCACTCCTACTAGTGAATCTAATGTAACACACACCCATACAATGCACACCACCCCGTGATATTTTTCTCACTCCTACTAGTGAATGTAATGTAACACACACCCATAAAATGCGCACCACCCCGTGACGTTTTTCTCACTCCTACTAGTGAATGTAATGTAACACACACCCATACAATGCGCACCACCCCGTGATGTTTTTCTCACTCCTACTAGTGAATGTAATGTAACACACACCCGTACAATGCGCACCACCCCGTGATGTTTTTCTCACTCCTACTAGTGAATCTAATGTAACACACACCCGTACAATGCGCACAACCCTGTGATGTTTTTCTCACTCCTACTAGTGAATGTAATGTAACACACACCCGTACAATGCGCACCACCCCGTGATGTTTTTCTCACTCCTACTAGTGAATGTAATGTAACACACACCCATACAATGCGCACCACCCCGTGATGTTTTTCTCACTCCTACTAGTGAATCTAATGGAACACACACCCATACAATGCGCACCACCCCGTGATGTTTTTCTCACTCCTACTAGTGAATGTAATGTAACACACACCCATACAATGCGCACCACCCCGTGATGTTTTTCTCACTCCTACTAGAGAATGTAATGTAACACACACCCATACAATGCGCACCACCCCGTGATGTTTTTCTCACTCCTACTAGTGAATCTAATGTAACACACACCCATACAATGGGCACCACCCCGTGATGTTTTTCTCACTCCTACTAGTGAATGTAATGTAACACACACCCATACAATGCGCACCACGCCGTGATGTTTTTCTCACTCCTACTAGTGAATCTAATGTAACACACACCCATACAATGCGCACCACCCCGTGATGTTTTTCTCACTCCTACTAGTGAATGTAATGTAACACACACCCATAAAATGCGCACCACCCCGTGACGTTTTTCTCACTCCTACTAGTGAATGTAATGTAACACACACCCATACAATGCGCACCACCCCGTGATGTTTTTCTCACTCCTACTAGTGAATGTAAAGTAACACACACCCATACAATGCGCACCACCCCGTGATGTTTTTCTCACTCCTACTAGTGAATGTAATGTAACACACACCCATGCAATGCGCACCACCCCGTGATGTTTTTCTCACTCCTACTAGTGAATGTAATGTAACACACACCCTTGAAATGCGCACCACCCCTTGATGTTTTTCTCACTCCTACTAGTGAATGTAATGTAACACACACCCATACAATTCGCACCACCCCGTGATGTTTTTCTCACTCCTACTAGTGAATGTAATGGAACACACACCCATACAATGCGCACCACCCCGTGATGTTTTTCTCACTCCTACTAGTGAATGTAATGTAACACACACCCATGCAATGCGCACCACTCCGTGATGTTTTTCTCACTCCTACTAGTGAATGTAATGTATCACACACCCATACAATGCGCACCACCCCGTGATGTTTTTCTTACTCCCACTAGTGAATGTAATGTAACACACACCCATACAATGCGCACCACCCCGTGATGTTTTTCTCACTCCTACTAGTGAATGTAATGTAACACACACCCATACAATGCGCACCACCCCGTGATGTTTTTCTCACTCCTACTAGTGAATCTAATGGAACACACACCCATACAATGCGCACCACCCCGTGATGTTTTTCTCACTCCTACTAGTGAATGTAATGTAACACACACCCGTACAATGCGCACCACCCCGTGATGTTTTTCTCACTCCTACTAGTGAATCTAATGTAACACACACCCGTACAATGCGCACAACCCTGTGATGTTTTTCTCACTCCTAATAGTGAATGTAATGTAACACACACCCGTACAATGCGCACCACCCCGTGATGTTTTTCTCACTCCTACTAGTGAATGTAATGTAACACACACCCATACAATGCGCACCACCCCGTGATGTTTTTCTCACTCCTACTAGTGAATCTAATGGAACACACACCCATACAATGCGCACCACGCCGTGATGTTTTTCTCACTCCTACTTGAATGTAATGTAACACACACCCATACAATGCGCACCACCCCGTGATGTTTTTCTCACTCCTACTAGAGAATGTAATGTAACACACACCCATACAATGCGCACCACCCCGTGATGTTTTTCTCACTCCTACTAGTGAATCTAATGTAACACACACCCATACAATGGGCACCACCCCGTGATGTTTTTCTCACTCCTACTAGTGAATGTAATGTAACACACACCCATACAATGCGCACCACGCCGTGATGTTTTTCTCACTCCTACTAGTAAATCTAATGTAACACACACCCATACAATGCGCACCACCCCGTGATGTTTTTCTCACTCCTACTAGTGAATGTAATGTAACACACACCCATAAAATGCGCACCACCCCGTGACGTTTTTCTCACTCCTACTAGTGAATGTAATGTAACACACACCCATACAATGCGCACCACCCCGTGATGTTTTTCTCACTCCTACTAGTGAATGTAATGTAACACACACCCATACAATGCGCACCACCCCGTGATGTTTTTCTCACTCCTACTAGTGAATCTAATGTAACACACACCCATACAATGCACACCACCCCGTGATATTTTTCTCACTCCTACTAGTGAATGTAATGTAACACACACCCATACAATGCGCACCACCCCGTGATGTTTTTCTCACTCCTACTAGTGAATGTAATGTAACACACACCCGTACAATGCGCACCACCCCGTGATGTTTTTCTCACTCCTACTAGTGAATCTAATGTAACACACACCCGTACAATGCGCACAACCCTGTGATGTTTTTCTCACTCCTACTAGTGAATGTAATGTAACACACACCCGTACAATGCGCACCACCCCGTGATGTTTTTCTCACTCCTACTAGTGAATGTAATGTAACACACACCCATACAATGCGCACCACCCCGTGATGTTTTTCTCACTCCTACTAGTGAATCTAATGGAACACACACCCATACAATGCGCACCACCCCGTGATGTTTTTCTCACTCCTACTAGTGAATGTAATGTAACACACACCCATACAATGCGCACCACCCCGTGATGTTTTTCTCACTCCTACTAGAGAATGTAATGTAACACACACCCATACAATGCGCACCACCCCGTGATGTTTTTCTCACTCCTACTAGTGAATCTAATGTAACACACACCCATACAATGGGCACCACCCCGTGATGTTTTTCTCACTCCTACTAGTGAATGTAATGTAACACACACCCATACAATGCGCACCACGCCGTGATGTTTTTCTCACTCCTACTAGTGAATCTAATGTAACACACACCCATACAATGCGCACCACCCCGTGATGTTTTTCTCACTCCTACTAGTGAATGTAATGTAACACACACCCATAAAATGCGCACCACCCCGTGACGTTTTTCTCACTCCTACTAGTGAATGTAATGTAACACACACCCATACAATGCGCACCACCCCGTGATGTTTTTCTCACTCCTACTAGTGAATGTAAAGTAACACACACCCATACAATGCGCACCACCCCGTGATGTTTTTCTCACTCCTACTAGTGAATGTAATGTAACACACACCCATGCAATGCGCACCACCCCGTGATGTTTTTCTCACTCCTACTAGTGAATGTAATGTAACACACACCCTTGAAATGCGCACCACCCCTTGATGTTTTTCTCACTCCTACTAGTGAATGTAATGTAACACACACCCATACAATTCGCACCACCCCGTGATGTTTTTCTCACTCATACTAGTGAATGTAATGGAACACACACCCATACAATGCGCACCACCCCGTGATGTATTTCTCACTCCTACTAGTGAATGTAATGTAACACACACCCATGCAATGCGCACCATTCCGTGATGTTTTTCTCACTCCTACTAGTGAATGTAATGTATCACACACCCATACAATGCGCACCACCCCGTGATGTTTTTCTTACTCCTACTAGTGAATGTAATGTAACACACACCCATACAATGCGCACCACCCCGTGATGTTTTTCTCACTCCTACTAGTGAATGTAATGTAACACACACCCATACAATGCGCACCACCCCGTGATGTTTTTCTCACTCCTACTAGTGAATCTAATGGAACACACACCCATACAATGCGCACCACCCCGTGATGTTTTTCTCACTCCTACTAGTGAATGTAATGTAACACACACCCATGCAATGCGCACCACTCCGTGATGTTTTTCTCACTCCTACTAGTGAATGTAATGTATCACACACCCATACAATGCGCACCACCCCGTGATGTTTTTCTCACTCCTACTAGTGAATGTAATGTAACACACACCCATACAATGCGCACCACCCCGTGATGTTTTTCTCACTCCTACTAGTGAATGTACTGTAACACACACCCATACAATGCGCACCACCCCGTGATGTTTTTCTCACTCCTACTAGAGAATGTAATGTAACACACACCCATACAATGCGCACCACCCCGTGATGTTTTTCTCACTCCTACTAGTGAATCTAATGTAACACACACCCATACAATGGGCACCACCCCGTGATGTTTTTCTCACTCCTACTAGTGAATATAATGTAACACACACCCATACAATGCGCACCACGCCGTGATGTTTTTCTCACTCCTAGTAGTGAATGTAATGTAACACACACCCATACAATGCGCACCACCCCGTGATGTTTTTCTCACTCTTACTAGTGATCTAATGTAACACACACCCATACATTGCGCACCACCCCGCGATGTTTTTCAGAAACCTATCCTACATTGCCACTGCATGTTCCCTGACCTCCCCATGCTGACCACCCCGCGGTGCTTTTCTCAATCCTACATTGCCACTCACTGCCTATCTTAATTCAGACCCTCCGATTCACACCACCCCGTGATGTTTTCTCACTCCTACTAGTGAATGTAATGTAACACACACCCATACAATGCGCACCACCCCGTGATGTTTTTCTCACTCCTACTAGTGAATGCAATGTAACACACACCCATACAATGCGCACCACCCCGTGATGTTTTTCTCACTCCTACTAGTGAATGTAATGTAACACACACCCATACAATGCGCACCACCCCGTGATGTTTTTCTCACTCCTACTAGTGAATCTAATGTAACACACACCCATACAATGCACACCACCCCGTGATATTTTTCTCACTCCTACTAGTGAATGTAATGTAACACACACCCATACAATGCGCACCACACCGTGATGTTTTTCTCACTCCTACTAGTGAATGTAATGTAACACACACCCGTACAATGCGCACCACCCCGTGATGCTTTTCTCACTCCTACTAGTGAATCTAATGTAACACACACCCGTACAATGCGCACAACCCTGTGATGTTTTTCTCACTCCTACTAGTGAATGTAATGTAACACACACCCGTACAATGCGCACCACCCCGTGATGTTTTTCTCACTCCTACTAGTGAATGTAATGTAACACACACCCATACAATGCGCACCACCCCGTGATGTTTTTCTCACTCCTACTAGTGAATCTAATGGAACACACACCCATACAATGCGCACCACGCCGTGATGTTTTTCTCACTCCTACTTGAATGTAATGTAACACACACCCATACAATGCGCACCACCCCGTGATGTTTTTCTCACTCCTACTAGAGAATGTAATGTAACACACACCCATACAATGCGCACCACCCCGTGATGTTTTTCTCACTCCTACTAGTGAATCTAATGTAACACACACCCATACAATGGGCACCACCCCGTGATGTTTTTCTCACTCCTACTAGTGAATGTAATGTAACACACACCCATACAATGCGCACCACGCCGTGATGTTTTTCTCACTCCTACTAGTGAATCTAATGTAACACACACCCATACAATGCGCACCACCCCGTGATGTTTTTCTCACTCCTACTAGTGAATGTAATGTAACACACACCCATATAATGCGCACCACCCCGTGACGTTTTTCTCACTCCTACTAGTGAATGTAATGTAACACACACCCATACAATGCGCACCACCCCGTGATGTTTTTCTCACTCCTACTAGTGAATGTAATGTAACACACACCCATACAGTGCGCACCATCCCGTGATGTTTTTCTCACTCCTACTAGTGAATCTAATGTAACACACACCCATACAATGCACACCACCCCGTGATATTTTTCTCACTCCTACTAGTGAATGTAATGTAACACACACCCATACAATGCGCACCACCCCGTGATGTTTTTCTCACTCCTACTAGTGAATGTAATGTAACACACACCCGTACAATGCGCACCACCCCGTGATGTTTTTCTCACTCCTACTAGTGAATCTAATGTAACACACACCCGTACAATGCGCACAACCCTGTGATGTTTTTCTCACTCCTACTAGTGAATGTAATGTAACACACACCCGTACAATGCGCACCACCCCTTGATGTTTTTCTCACTCCTACTAGTGAATGTAATGTAACACACACCCATACAATGCGCACCACCCCGTGACGTTTTTCTCACTCCTACTAGTGAATCTAATGGAACACAGACCCATACAATGCGCACCACCCCGTGATGTTTTTCTCACTCCTACTAGTGAATGTAATGTAACACACACCCATACAATGCGCACCACCCCGTGATGTTTTTCTCACTCCTACTAGAGAATGTTATGTAACACACACCCATACAATGCGCACCACCCCGTGATGTTTTTCTCACTCCTACTAGTGAATCTAATGTAACACACACCCATACAATGGGCACCACCCCGTGATGTTTTTCTCACTCCTACTAGTGAATGTAATGTAACACACACCCATACAATGCGCACCACGCCGTGATGTTTTTCTCACTCCTACTAGTGAATCTAATGTAACACACACCCATACAATGCGCACCACCCCGTGATGTTTTTCTCACTCCTCCTAGTGAATGTAATGTAACACACACCCATACAATGCGCACCACCCCGTGATGTTTTTCTCACTCCTACTAGTGATCTAATGTAACACACACCCATACAATGCGCACCACCCCGCGATGTTTTTCAGAAACCTATCCTACATTGCCACTGCATGTTCCCTGACGTCCCCATGCTGACCACCCCGCGGTGCTTTTCTCCATCCTACATTGCCACTCACTGCCTATCTTAATTCAGACCCTCCGATTCACACCACCCCGTGATGTTTTCTCACTCCTACTAGTGAATGTAATGTAACACACACCCATACAATGCGCACCACCCCGTGATGTTTTTCTCACTCCTACTAGTGAATGCAATGTAACACACACCCATACAATGCGCACCACCCAGTGATGTTTTTCTCACTCCTACTAGTGAATGTAATGTAACACAAACCCATACAATGCGCACCACCCCGTGATGTTTTTCTCACTCCTACTAGTGAATCTAATGTAACACACACCCATACAATGCACACCACCCCGTGATATTTTTCTCACTCCTACTAGTGAATGTAATGTAACACACACCCATACAATGCGCACCCATACAATACACACACCCCGTGATGTTTTTCTCACTCCTACTAGTGAATGTAATGTAACACACACCCGTACAATGCGCACCACCCCGTGATGTTTTTCTCACTCCTACTAGTGAATCTAATGTAACACACACCCGTACAATGCGCACAACCCTGTGATGTTTTTCTCACTCCTACTAGTGAATGTAATGTAACACACACCCATACAATGCGCACCACCCCGTGATGTTTTTCTCACTCCTACTAGTGAATGTAATGTAACACACACCCATACAATGCGCACCACCCCGTGATGTTTTTCTCACTCCTACTAGTGAATCTAATGGAACACACACCCATACAATGCGCACCACCCCGTGATGTTTTTCTCACTCCTACTAGTGAATGTAATGTAACACACACCCATGCAATGCGCACCACTCCGTGATGTTTTTCTCACTCCTACTAGTGAATGTAATGTATCACACACCCATACAATGCGCACCACCCCGTGATGTTTTTCTCACTCCTACTAGTGAATGTAATGTAACACACACCCATACAATGCGCACCACCCCGTGATGTTTTTCTCACTCCTACTAGTGAATGTAATGTAACACACACCCATACAATGCGCACCACCCCGTGATGTTTTTCTCACTCCTACTAGAGAATGTAATGTAACACACACCCATACAATGCGCACCACCCCGTGATGTTTTTCTCACTCCTACTAGTGAATCTAATGTAACACACACCCATACAATGGGCACCACCCCGTGATGTTTTTCTCACTCCTTCTAGTGAATATAATGTAACACACACCCATACAATGCGCACCACGCCGTGATGTTTTTCTCACTCCTAGTAGTGAATGTAATGTAACACACACCCATACAATGCGCACCACCCCGTGATGTTTTTCTCACTCTTACTAGTGATCTAATGTAACACACACCCATACAATGCGCACCACCCCGCGATGTTTTTCAGAAACCTATCCTACATTGCCACTGCATGTTCCCTGACCTCCCCATGCTGACCACCCCGCGGTGCTTTTCTCCATCCTACATTGCCACTCACTGCCTATCTTAATTCAGACCCTCCGATTCACACCACCCCGTGATGTTTTCTCACTCCTACTAGTGAATGTAATGTAACACACACCCATACAATGCGCACCACCCCGTGATGTTTTTCTCACTCCTACTAGTGAATGCAATGTAACACACACCCATACAATGCGCACCACCCCGTGATGTTTTTCTCACTCCTACTTGTGAATGTAATGTAACACACACCCATACAATGCGCACCACCCCGTTATGTTTTTCTCACTCCTACTAGTGAATCTAATGTAACACACACCCATACAATGCACACCACCCCGTGATATTTTTCTCACTCCTACTAGTGAATGTAATGTAACACACACCCATACAATGCGCACCACCCCGTGATGTTTTTCTCACTCCTACTAGTGAATGTAATGTAACACACACCCGTACAATGCGCACCACCCCGTGATGTTTTTCTCACTCCTACTAGTGAATCTAATGTAACACACACCCGTACAATGCGCACAACCCTGTGATGTTTTTCTCACTCCTACTAGTGAATGTAATGTAACACACACCCGTACAATGCGCACCACCCCGTGATGTTTTTCTCACTCCTACTAGTGAATGTAATGTAACACACACCCATACAATGCGCACCACCCCGTGATGTTTTTCTCACTCCTACTAGTGAATCTAATGGAACACACACCCATACAATGCGCACCACGCCGTGATGTTTTTCTCACTCCTACTTGAATGTAATGTAACACACACCCATACAATGCGCACCACCCCGTGATGTTTTTCTCACTCCTACTAGAGAATGTAATGTAACACACACCCATACAATGCGCACCACCCCGTGATGTTTTTCTCACTCCTACTAGTGAATCTAATGTAACACACACCCATACAATGGGCACCACCACATGATGTTTTTCTCACTCCTACTAGTGAATGTAATGTAACACACACCCATACAATGCGCACCACGCCGTGATGTTTTTCTCACTCCTACTAGTGAATCTAATGTAACACACACCCATGCAATGCGCACCACTCCGTGATGTTTTTCTCACTCCTACTAGTGAATGTAATGTATCACACACCCATACAATGCGCACCACCCCGTGATGTTTTTCTCACTCCTACTAGTGAATGTAATGTAACACACACCCATACAATGCGCACCACCCCGTGATGTTTTTCTCACTCCTACTAGTGAATGTAATGTAACACACACCCATACAATGCGCACCACCCCGTGATGTTTTTCTCACTCCTACTAGAGAATGTAATGTAACACACACCCATACAATGCGCACCACCCCGTGATGTTTTTCTCACTCCTACTAGTGAATCTAATGTAACACACACCCATACAATGGGCACCACCCCGTGATGTTTTTCTCACTCCTTCTAGTGAATATAATGTAACACACACCCATACAATGCGCACCACGCCGTGATGTTTTTCTCACTCCTAGTAGTGAATGTAATGTAACACACACCCATACAATGCGCACCACCCCGTGATGTTTTTCTCACTCTTACTAGTGATCTAATGTAACACACACCCATACAATGCGCACCACCCCGCGATGTTTTTCAGAAACCTATCCTACATTGCCACTGCATGTTCCCTGACCTCCCCATGCTGACCACCCCGCGGTGCTTTTCTCCATCCTACATTGCCACTCACTGCCTATCTTAATTCAGACCCTCCGATTCACACCACCCCGTGATGTTTTCTCACTCCTACTAGTGAATGTAATGTAACACACACCCATACAATGCGCACCACCCCGTGATGTTTTTCTCACTCCTACTAGTGAATCTAATGGAACACACACCCATACAATGCGCACCACCTATGATGTTTTTCTCACTCCTACTAGTGAATGTAATGTAACACACACCCATACAATGCGCACCACCCCGTGATGTTTTTCTCACTCCTACTAGAGAATGTAATGTAACACACACCCATACAATGCGCACCACCCGTGATGTTTTTCTCACTCCTACTAGTGAATGTAATGTAACACACACCCATACAATGCGCAGCACCCCGTGATGTTTTTCTCACTCCTACTAGTGAATCTAATGTAACACACACCCATACAATGCACACCACCCCGTGATATTTTTCTCACTCCTACTAGTGAATGTAATGTAACACACACCCATACAATGCGCACCACCCCGTGATGTTTTTCTCACTCCTACTAGTGAATGTAATGTAACACACACCCGTACAATGCGCACCACCCCGTGATGTTTTTCTCACTCCTACTAGTGAATCTAATGTAACACACACCCGTACAATGCGCACAACCCTGTGATGTTTTTCTCACTCCTACTAGTGAATGTAATGTAACACACACACGTACAATGCGCACCACCCCGTGATGTTTTTCTCACTCCTACTAGTGAATGTAATGTAACACACACCCATACAATGCGCACCACCCCGTGATGTTTTTCTCACTCCTACTAGTGAATCTAATGGAACACACACCCATACAATGCGCACCACCCCGTGATGTTTTTCTCACTCCTACTAGTGAATGTAATGTAACACACACCCATACAATGCGCACCACCCCGTGATGTTTTTCTCACTCCTACTAGAGAATGTAATGTAACACACACCCATACAATGCGCACCACCCCGTGATGTTTTTCTCACTCCTACTAGTGAATCTAATGTAACACACACCCATACAATGGGCACCACCCCGTGATGTTTTTCTCACTCCTACTAGTGAATGTAATGCAACACACACCCATACAATGCGCACCACGCCGTGATGTTTTTCTCACTCCTACTAGTGAATCTAATGTAACACACACCCATACAATGCGCACCACCCCGTGATGTTTTTCTCACTCCTACTAGTGAATCTAATGTAACACACACCCATACAATGCGCACCACTCCGTGATGTTTTTCTCACTCTTACTAGTGATCTAATGTAACACACACCCATACAATGCGCACCACCCCGCGATGTTTTTCAGAAACCTATCCTACATTGCCACTGCATGTTCCCTGACCTCCCCATGCTGACCACCCCGCGGTGCTTTTCTCCATCCTACATTGCCACTCACTGCCTATCTTAATTCAGACCCTCCGATTCACACCACCCCGTGATGTTTTCTCACTCCTACTAGTGAATGTAATGTAACACACACCCATACAATGCGCACCACCCCGTGATGTTTTTCTCACTCCTACTAGTGAATGCAATGTAACACACACCCATACAATGCGCACCACCCCGTGATGTTTTTCTCACTCCTACTAGTGAATGTAATGTAACACACACCCATACAATGCGCACCACCCCGTGATGTTTTTCTCACTCCTACTAGTGAATCTAATGTAACACACACCCGTACAATGCGCACAACCCTGTGATGTTTTTCTCACTCCTACTAGTGAATGTAATGTAACACACACCCAGACAATGCGCACCACCCCGTGATTTTTTTCTCACTCCTACTAGTGAATGTAATGTAACACACACCCATACAATGCGCACCACCCCGTGATGTTTTTCTCACTCCTACTAGTGTATCTAATGGAACACACACCCATACAATGCGCACCACCCCGTGATGTTTTTCTCATTCCTACTAGTGAATGTAATGTAACACACACCCATGCAATGCGCACCACTCCGTGATGTTTTTCTCACTCCTACTAGTGAATGTAATGTATCACACACCCATACAATGCGCACCACCCCGTGATGTTTTTCTCACTCCTACTAGTGAATGTAATGTAACACACACCCATACAATGCGCACCACCCCGTGATGTTTTTCTCACTCCTACTAGTGAATGTAATGTAACACACACCCATACAATGCGCACCACCCCGTGATGTTTTTCTCACTCCTACTAGAGAATGTAATGTAACACACACCCATACAATGCGCACCACCCCGTGATGTTTTTCTCACTCCTACTAGTGAATCTAATGTAACACACACCCATACAATGGGCACCACCCCGTGATGTTTTTCTCACTCCTTCTAGTGAATATAATGTAACACACACCCATGCAATGCGCACCACTCCGTGATGTTTTTCTCACTCCTACTAGTGAATGTAATGTATCACACACCCATACAATGCGCACCACCCCGTGATGTTTTTCTCACTCCTACTAGTGAATGTAATGTAACACACACCCATACAATGCGCACCACCCCGTGATGTTTTTCTCACTCCTACTAGTGAATGTAATGTAACACACACCCATACAATGCGCACCACCCCGTGATGTTTTTCTCACTCCTACTAGAGAATGTAATGTAACACACACCCATACAATGCGCACCACCCCGTGATGTTTTTCTCACTCCTACTAGTGAATCTAATGTAACACACACCCATACAATGGGCACCACCCCGTGATGTTTTTCTCACTCCTTCTAGTGAATATAATGTAACACACACCCATACAATGCGCACCACCCCGTGATGTTTTTCTCACTCTTACTAGTGATCTAATGTAACACACACCCATACAATGCGCACCACCCCGCGATGTTTTTCAGAAACCTATCCTACATTGCCACTGCATGTTCCCTGACCTCCCCATGCTGACCACCCCGCGGTGCTTTTCTCCATCCTACATTGCCACTCACTGCCTATCTTAATTCAGACCCTCCGATTCACACCACCCCGTGATGTTTTCTCACTCCTACTAGTGAATGTAATGTAACACACACCCATACAATGCGCACCACCCCGTGATGTTTTTCTCACTCCTACTAGTGAATGCAATGTAACACACACCCATACAATGCGCACCACCCCGTGATGTTTTTCTCACTCCTACTAGTGAATGTAATGTAACACACACCCATACAATGCGCACCACCCCGTGATGTTTTTCTCACTCCTACTAGTGAATCTAATGTAACACACACCCATACAATGCACACCACCCCGTGATATTTTTCTCACTCCTACTAGTGAATGTAATGTAACACACACCCATACAATGCGCACCACCCCGTGATGTTTTTCTCACTCCTACTAGTGAATGTAATGTAACACACACCCGTACAATGCGCACCACCCCGTGATGTTTTTCTCACTCCTACTAGTGAATCTAATGTAACACACACCCGTACAATGCGCACAACCCTGTGATGTTTTTCTCACTCCTACTAGTGAATGTAATGTAACACACACCCGTACAATGCGCACCACCCCGTGATGTTTTTCTCACTAGTACTAGTGAATGTAATGTAACACACACCCATACAATGCGCACCACCCCGTGATGTTTTTCTCACTCCTACTAGTGAATCTAATGGAACACACACCCATACAATGCGCACCACGCCGTGATGTTTTTCTCACTCCTACTTGAATGTAATGTAACACACACCCATACAATGCGCACCACCCCGTGATGTTTTTCTCACTCCTACTAGAGAATGTAATGTAACACACACCCATACAATGCGCACCACCCCGTGATGTTTTTCTCACTCCTACTAGTGAATCTAATGTAACACACACCCATACAATGGGCACCACCCCGTGATGTTTTTCTCACTCCTACTAGTGAATGTAATGTAACACACACCCATACAATGCGCACCACGCCGTGATGTTTTTCTCACTCCTACTAGTGAATCTAATGTAACACACACCCATACAATGCGCACCACTCCGTGATGTTTTTCTCACTCCTACTAGTGAATGTAATGTAACACACACCCATAAAATGCGCACCACCCCGTGACGTTTTTCTCACTCCTACTAGTGAATGTAATGTAACACACACCCATACAATGCGCACCACCCCGTGATGTTTTTCTCACTCCTACTAGTGAATGTAATGTAACACACACCCATACAATGCGCAGCACCCCGTGATGTTTTTCTCACTCCTACTAGTGAATCTAATGTAACACACACCCATACAATGCACACCACCCCGTGATATTTTTCTCACTCCTACTAGTGAATGTAATGTAACACACACCCATACAATGCGCACCACCCCGTGATGTTTTTCTCACTCCTACTAGTGAATGTAATGTAACACACACCCGTACAATGCGCACCACCCCGTGATGTTTTTCTCACTCCTACTAGTGAATCTAATGTAACACACACCCGTACAATGCGCACAACCCTGTGATGTTTTTCTCACTCCTACTAGTGAATGTAATGTAACACACACACGTACAATGCGCACCACCCCGTGATGTTTTTCTCACTCCTACTAGTGAATGTAATGTAACACACACCCATACAATGCGCACCACCCCGTGATGTTTTTCTCACTCCTACTAGTGAATCTAATGGAACACACACCCATACAATGCGCACCACCCCGTGATGTTTTTCTCACTCCTACTAGTGAATGTAATGTAACACACACCCATACAATGCGCACCACCCCGTGATGTTTTTCTCACTCCTACTAGAGAATGTAATGTAACACACACCCATACAATGCGCACCACCCCGTGATGTTTTTCTCACTCCTACTAGTGAATGTAATGTAACACACACCCATACAATGCGCAGCACCCCGTGATGTTTTTCTCACTCCTACTAGTGAATCTAATGTAACACACACCCATACAATGCACACCACCCCGTGATATTTTTCTCACTCCTACTAGTGAATGTAATGTAACACACACCCATACAATGCGCACCACCCCGTGATGTTTTTCTAACTCCTACTAGTGAATGTAATGTAACACACACCCGTACAATGCGCACCACCCCGTGATGTTTTTCTCACTCCTACTAGTGAATCTAATGTAACACACACCCGTACAATGCGCACAACCCTGTGATGTTTTTCTCACTCCTACTAGTGAATGTAATGTAACACACACACGTACAATGCGCACCACCCCGTGATGTTTTTCTCACTCCTACTAGTGAATGTAATGTAACACACACCCATACGATGCACACCACCGGGTGATGTTTTTCTCACTCCTACTAGTGAATCTAATGGAACACACACCCATACAATGCGCACCACCCCGTGATGTTTTTCTCACTCCTACTAGTGAATGTAATGTAACACACACCCATACAATGCGCACCACCCCGTGATGTTTTTCTCACTCCTAATAGAGAATGTAATGTAACACACACCCATACAATGCGCACCACCCCGTGATGTTTTTCTCACTCCTACTAGTGAATCTAATGTAACACACACCCATACAATGGGCACCACCCCGTGATGTTTTCTCACTCCTACTAGTGAATGTAATGCAACACACACCCATACAATGCGCACCACGCCGTGATGTTTTTCTCACTCCTACTAGTGAATCTAATGTAACACACACCCATACAATGCGCACCACCCCGTGATGTTTTTCTCACTCCTACTAGTGAATCTAATGTAACACACACCCATACAATGCGCACCACCCCGTGATGTTTTTCTCACTCTTACTAGTGATCTAATGTAACACACACCCATACAATGCGCACCACCCCGCGATGTTTTTCAGAAACCTATCCTACATTGCCACTGCATGTTCCCTGACCTCCCCATGCTGACCACCCCGCGGTGCTTTTCTCCATCCTACATTGCCACTCACTGCCTATCTTAATTCAGACCCTCCGATTCACACCACCCCGTGATGTTTTCTCACTCCTACTAGTGAATGTAATGTAACACACACCCATACAATGCGCACCACCCCGTGATGTTTTTCTCACTCCTACTAGTGAATGCAATGTAACACACACCCATACAATGCGCACCACCCCGTGATGTTTTTCTCACTCCTACTAGTGAATGTAATGTAACACACACCCATACAATGCGCACCACCCCGTGATGTTTTTCTCACTCCTACTAGTGAATCTAATGTAACACACACCCATACAATGCACACCACCCCGTGATATTTTTCTCACTCCTACTAGTGAATGTAATGTAACACACACCCATACAATGCGCACCACCCCGTGATGTTTTTCTCACTCCTACTAGTGAATGTAATGTAACACACACCCGTACAATGCGCACCACCCCGTGATGTTTTTCTCACTCCTACTAGTGAATCTAATGTAACACACACCCGTACAATGCGCACAACCCTGTGATGTTTTTCTCACTCCTACTAGTGAATGTAATGTAACACACACCCGTACAATGCGCACCACCCCGTGATGTTTTTCTCACTCCTACTAGTGAATGTAATGTAACACACACCCATACAATGCGCACCACCCCGTGATGTTTTTCTCACTCCTACTAGTGAATCTAATGGAACACACACCCATACAATGCGCACCACGCCATGATGTTTTTCTCACTCCTACTTGAATGTAATGTAACACACACCCATACAATGCGCACCACCCCGTGATGTTTTTCTCACTCCTAGTAGAGAATGTAATGTAACACACACCCATACAATGCGCACCACCCCGTGATGTTTTTCTCACTCCTACTAGTGAATCTAATGTAACACACACCCATACAATGGGCACCACCCCGTGATGTTTTTCTCACTCCTACTAGTGAATGTAATGTAACACACACCCATACAATGCGCACCACGCCGTGATGTTTTTCTCACTCCTACTAGTGAATCTAATGTAACACACACCCATACAATGCGCACCACTCCGTGATGTTTTTCTCACTCCTACTAGTGAATGTAATGTAACACACACCCATAAAATGCGCACCACCCCGTGACGTTTTTCTCACTCCTACTAGTGAATGTAATGTAACACACACCCATACAATGCGCACCACCCCGTGATGTTTTTCTCACTCCTACTAGTGAATGTAATGTAACACACACCCATACAATGCGCAGCACCCCGTGATGTTTTTCTCACTCCTACTAGTGAATCTAATGTAACACACACCCATACAATGCACACCACCCCGTGATATTTTTCTCACTCCTACTAGTGAATGTAATGTAACACACACCCATACAATGCGCACCACCCCGTGATGTTTTTCTCACTCCTACTAGTGAATGTAATGTAACACACACCCGTACAATGCGCACCACCCCGTGATGTTTTTCTCACTCCTACTAGTGAATCTAATGTAACACACACCCGTACAATGCGCACAACCCTGTGATGTTTTTCTCACTCCTACTAGTGAATGTAATGTAACACACACACGTACAATGCGCACCACCCCGTGATGTTTTTCTCACTCCTACTAGTGAATGTAATGTAACACACACCCATACAATGCGCACCACCCCGTGATGTTTTTCTCACTCCTACTAGTGAATCTAATGGAACACACACCCATACAATGCGCACCACCCCGTGATGTTTTTCTCACTCCTACTAGTGAATGTAATGTAACACACACCCATACAATGCGCACCACCCCGTGATGTTTTTCTCACTCCTACTAGAGAATGTAATGTAACACACACCCATACAATGCGCACCACCCCGTGATGTTTTTCTCACTCCTACTAGTGAATCTAATGTAACACACACCCATACAATGGGCACCACCCCGTGATGTTTTTCTCACTCCTACTAGTGAATGTAATGTAACACACACCCATACAATGCGCACCACGCCGTGATGTTTTTCTCACTCCTACTAGTGAATCTAATGTAACACACACCCATACAATGCGCACCACCCCGTGATGTATTTCTCACTCCTACTAGTGAATGTAATGTAACACACACCCATAAAATGCGCACCACCCCGTGACGTTTTTCTCACTCCTACTAGTGAATGTAATGTAACACACACCCATACAATGCGCACCACCCAGTGATGTTTTTCTCACTCCTACTAGTGAATGTAAAGTAACACACACCCATACAATGCGCACCACCCCGTGATGTTTTTCTCACTCCTACTAGTGAATGTAATGTAACACACACCCATGCAATGCGCACCACCCCGTGATGTTTTTCTCACTCCTACTAGTGAATGTAATGTAACACACACCCTTGAAATGCGCACCACCCCTTGATGTTTTTCTCACTCCTACTAGTGAATGTAATGTAACACACACCCATACAATGCGCACCACCCCGTGATGTTTTTCTCACTCCTACTAGTGAATGTAATGGAACACACACCCATACAATGCGCACCACCCCGTGATGTTTTTCTCACTCCTACTAGTGAATGTAATGTAACACACACCCGTACAATGCGCACCACCCCGTGATGTTTTTCTCACTCCTACTAGTGAATCTAATGTAACACACACCCGTACAATGCGCACAACCCTGTGATGTTTTTCTCACTCCTACTAGTGAATGTAATGTAACACACACCCGTACAATGCGCACCACCCCGTGATGTTTTTCTCACTCCTACTAGTGAATGTAATGTAACACACACCCATACAATGCGCACCACCCCGTGATGTTTTTCTCACTCCTACTAGTGAATCTAATGGAACACACACCCATACAATGCGCACCACGCCGTGATGTTTTTCTCACTCCTACTTGAATGTCATGTAACACACACCCATACAATGCGCACCACCCCGTGATGTTTTTCTCACTCCTACTAGAGAATGTAATGTAACACACACCCATACAATGCGCACCACCCCGTGATGTTTTTCTCACTCCTACTAGTGAATCTAATGTAACACACACCCATACAATGGGCACCACCCCGTGATGTTTTTCTCACTCCTACTAGTGAATGTAATGTAACACACACCCATACAATGCGCACCACGCCGTGATGTTTTTCTCACTCCTACTAGTGAATCTAATGTAACACACACCCATACAATGCGCACCACCCCGTGATGTTTTTCTCACTCCTACTAGTGAATGTAATGTAACACACACCCATAAAATGCGCACCACCCCGTGACGTTTTTCTCACTCCTACTAGTGAATGTAATGTAACACACACCCATACAATGCGCACCACCCCGTGATGTTTTTCTCACTCCTACTAGTGAATGTAATGTAACACACACCCATACAATGCGCACCACCCCGTGATGTTTTTCTCACTCCTACTAGTGAATCTAATGTAACACACACCCATACAATGCACACCACCCCGTGATATTTTTCTCACTCCTACTAGTGAATGTAATGTAACACACACCCATACAATGCGCACCACCCCGTGATGTTTTTCTCACTCCTACTAGTGAATGTAATGTAACACACACCCGTACAATGCGCACCACCCCGTGATGTTTTTCTCACTCCTACTAGTGAATCTAATGTAACACACACCCGTACAATGCGCACAACCCTGTGATGTTTTTCTCACTCCTACTAGTGAATGTAATGTAACACACACCCGTACAATGCGCACCACCCCGTGATGTTTTTCTCACTCCTACTAGTGAATGTAATGTAACACACACCCATACAATGCGCACCACCCCGTGACGTTTTTCTCACTCCTACTAGTTAATCTAATGGAACACAGACCCATACAATGCGCACCACCCCGTGATGTTTTTCTCACTCCTACTAGTGAATGTAATGTAACACACACCTATACAATGCGCACCACCCCGTGATGTTTTTCTCACTCCTACTAGAGAATGTAATGTAACACACACCCATACAATGCGCACCACCCCGTGATGTTTTTCTCACTCCTACTAGTGAATCTAATGTAACACACACCCATACAATGGGCACCACCCCGTGATGTTTTTCTCACTCCTACTAGTGAATGTAATGTAACACACACCCATACAATGCGCACCACGCCGTGATGTTTATCTCACTCCTACTAGTGAATCTAATGTAACACACACCCATACAATGCGCACCACCCCGTGATGTTTTTCTCACTCCTACTAGTGAATGTAATGTAACACACACCCATACAATGCGCACCACCCCGTGATGTTTTTCTCACTCCTACTAGTGATCTAATGTAACACACACCCATACAATGCGCACCACCCCGCGATGTTTTTCAGAAACCTATCCTACATTGCCACTGCATGTTCCCTGACCTCCCCATGCTGACCACCCCGCGGTGCTTTTCTCCATCCTACATTGCCACTCACTGCCTATCTTAATTCAGACCCTCCGATTCACACCACCCCGTGATGTTTTCTCACTCCTACTAGTGAATGTAATGTAACACACACCCATACAATGCGCACCACCCCGTGATGTTTTTCTCACTCCTACTAGTGAATGCAATGTAACACACACCCATACAATGCGCACCACCCAGTGATGTTTTTCTCACTCCTACTAGTGAATGTAATGTAACACACACCCATACAATGCGCACCACCCCGTGATGTTTTTCTCACTCCTACTAGTGAATCTAATGTAACACACACCCATACAATGCACACCACCCCGTGATATTTTTCTCACTCCTACTAGTGAATGTAATGTAACACACACCCATACAATGCGCACCCATACAATACACACACCCCGTGATGTTTTTCTCACTCCTACTAGTGAATGTAATGTAACACACACCCGTACAATGCGCACCACCCCGTGATGTTTTTCTCACTCCTACTAGTGAATCTAATGTAACACACACCCGTACAATGCGCACAACCCTGTGATGTTTTTCTCACTCCTACTAGTGAATGTAATGTAACACACACCCATAAAATGCGCACCACCCAGTGATGTTTTTCTCACTCCTACTAGTGAATGTAAAGTAACACACACCCATACAATGCGCACCACCCCGTGATGTTTTTCTCACTCCTACTAGTGAATGTAATGTAACACACACCCATGCAATGCGCACCACCCCGTAATGTTTTTCTCACTCCTACTAGTGAATGTAATGTAACACACACCCTTGAAATGCGCACCACCCCTTGATGTTTTTCTCACTCCTACTAGTGAATGTAATGTAACACACACCCATACAATGCGCACCACCCCGTGATGTTTTTCTCACTCCTACTAGTGAATGTAATGGAACACACACCCATACAATGCGCACCACCCCGTGATGTTTTTCTCACTCATACTAGTGAATGTAATGTAACACACACCCGTACAATGCGCACCACCCCGTGATGTTTTTCTCACTCCTACTAGTGAATCTAATGTAACACACACCCGTACAATGCGCACAACCCTGTGATGTTTTTCTCACTCCTACTAGTGAATGTAATGTAACACACACCCATACAATGCGCACCACGCCGTGATGTTTTTCTCACTCCTACTAGTGAATCTAATGTAACACACACCCATACAATGCGCACCACCCCGTGATGTATTTCTCACTCCTACTAGTGAATGTAATGTAACACACACCTATAAAATGCGCACCACCCCGCGACGTTTTTCTCACTCCTACTAGTGAATGTAATGTAACACACACCCATACAATGCGCACCACCCAGTGATGTTTTTCTCACTCCTACTAGTGAATGTAAAGTAACACACACCCATACAATGCGCACCACCCCGTGATGTTTTTCTCACTCCTACTAGTGAATGTAATGTAACACACACCCATGCAATGCGCAACACCCCGTGATGATTTTCTCACTCCTACTAGTGAATGTAATGTAACACACACCCTTGAAATGCGCACCACCCCTTGATGTTTTTCTCACTCCTACTAGTGAATGTAATGTAACACACACCCATACAATGCGCACCACCCCGTGATGTTTTTCTCACTCCTACTAGTGAATGTAATGGAACACACACCCATACAATGCGCACCACCCCGTGATGTTTTTCTCACTCCTACTAGTGAATGTAATGTAACACACACCCGTACAATGCGCACCACCCCGTGATGTTTTTCTCACTCCTACTAGTGAATCTAATGTAACACACACCCGTACAATGCGCACAACCCTGTGATGTTTTTCTCACTCCTACTAGTGAATGTAATGTAACACACACCCGTACAATGCGCACCACCCCGTGATGTTTTTCTCACTCCTACTAGTGAATGTAATGTAACACACACCCATACAATGCGCACCACCCCGTGATGTTTTTCTCACTCCTACTAGTGAATCTAATGGAACACACACCCATACAATGCGCACCACGCCGTGATGTTTTTCTCACTCCTACTTGAATGTAATGTAACACACACCCATACAATGCGCACCACCCCGTGATGTTTTTCTCACTCCTACTAGAGAATGTAATGTAACACACACCCATACAATGCGCACCACCCCGTGATGTTTTTCTCACTCCTACTAGTGAATCTAATGTAACACACACCCATACAATGGGCACCACCCCGTGATGTTTTTCTCACTCCTACTAGTGAATGTAATGTAACACACACCCATACAATGCGCACCACGCCGTGATGTTTTTCTCACTCCTACTAGTGAATCTAATGTAACACACACCCATACAATGCGCACCACCCCGTGATGTTTTTCTCACTCCTACTAGTGAATGTAATGTAACACACACCCATAAAATGCGCACCACCCCGTGACGTTTTTCTCACTCCTACTAGTGAATGTAATGTAACACACACCCATACAATGCGCACCACCCCGTGATGTTTTTCTCACTCCTACTAGTGAATGTAATGTAACACACACCCATACAATGCGCACCACCCCGTGATGTTTTTCTCACTCCTACTAGTGAATCTAATGTAACACACACCCATACAATGCACACCACCCCGTGATATTTTTCTCACTCCTACTAGTGAATGTAATGTAACACACACCCATACAATGCGCACCACCCCGTGATGTTTTTCTCACTCCTACTAGTGAATGTAATGTAACACACACCCGTACAATGCGCACCACCCCGTGATGTTTTTCTCACTCCTACTAGTGAATCTAATGTAACACACACCCGTACAATGCGCACAACCCTGTGATGTTTTTCTCACTCCTACTAGTGAATGTAATGTAACACACACCCGTACAATGCGCACCACCCCGTGATGTTTTTCTCACTCCTACTAGTGAATGTAATGTAACACACACCCATACAATGCGCACCACCCCGTGACGTCTTTCTCACTCCTACTAGTGAATCTAATGGAACACAGACCCATACAATGCGCACCACCCCGTGATGTTTTTCTCACTCCTACTAGTGAATGTAATGTAACACACACCCATACAATGCGCACCACCCCGTGATGTTTTTCTCACTCCTACTAGAGAATGTAATGTAACACACACCCATACAATGCGCACCACCCCGTGATGTTTTTCTCACTCCTACTAGTGAATCTAATGTAACACACACCCATACAATGGGCACCACCCCGTGATGTTTTTCTCACTCCTACTAGTGAATGTAATGTAACACACACCCATACAATGCGCACCACGCCGTGATGTTTATCTCACTCCTACTAGTGAATCTAATGTAACACACACCCATACAATGCGCACCACCCCGTGATGTTTTTCTCACTCCTACTAGTGAATGTAATGTAACACACACCCATACAATGCGCACCACCCCGTGATGTTTTTCTCACTCCTACTAGTGATCTAATGTAACACACACCCATACAATGCGCACCACCCCGCGATGTTTTTCAGAAACCTATCCTACATTGCCACTGCATGTTCCCTGACCTCCCCATGCTGACCACCCCGCGGTGCTTTTCTCCATCCTACATTGCCACTCACTGCCTATCTTAATTCAGACCCTCCGATTCACACCACCCCGTGATGTTTTCTCACTCCTACTAGTGAATGTAATGTAACACACACCCATACAATGCGCACCACCCCGTGATGTTTTTCTCACTCCTACTAGTGAATGCAATGTAACACACACCCATACAATGCGCACCACCCAGTGATGTTTTTCTCACTCCTACTAGTGAATGTAATGTAACACACACCCATACAATGCGCACCACCCCGTGATGTTTTTCTCACTCCTACTAGTGAATCTAATGTAACACACACCCATATAATGCACACCACCCCGTGATATTTTTCTCACTCCTACTAGTGAATGTAATGTAACACACACCCATACAATGCGCACCCATACAATACACACACCCCGTGATGTTTTTCTCACTCCTACTAGTGAATGTAATGTAACACACACCGGTACAATGCGCACCACCCCGTGATGTTTTTCTCACTCCTACTAGTGAATCTAATGTAACACACACCCGTACAATGCGCACAACCCTGTGATGTTTTTCTCACTCCTACTAGTGAATGTAATGTAACACACACCCATACAATGCGCACCACCCCGTGATGTTTTTCTCACTCCTACTAGTGAATGTAATGTAACACACACCCATACAATGCGCACCACGCCGTGATGTTTTTCTCACTCCTAGTAGTGAATGTAATGTAACACACACCCATACAATGCGCACCACCCCGTGATGTTTTTCTCACTCTTACTAGTGATCTAATGTAACACACACCCATAAAATGCGCACCACCCCGCGATGTTTTTCAGAAACCTATCCTACATTGCCACTGCATGTTCCCTGACCTCCCCATGCTGACCACCCCGCGGTGCTTTTCTCCATCCTACATTGCCACTCACTGCCTATCTTAATTCAGACCCTCCGATTCACACCACCCCGTGATGTTTTCTCACTCCTACTAGTGAATGTAATGTAACACACACCCATACAATGCGCACCACCCCGTGATGTTTTTCTCACTCCTACTAGTGAATGCAATGTAACACACACCCATACAATGCGCACCACCCCGTGATGTTTTTCTCACTCCTACTAGTGAATGTAATGTAACACACACCCATACAATGCGCACCACCCCGTGATGTTTTTCTCACTCCTACTAGTGAATCTAATGTAACACACACCCATACAATGCACACCACCCCGTGATATTTTTCTCACTCCTACTAGTGAATGTAATGTAACACACACCCATACAATGCGCACCACCCCGTGATGTTTTTCTCACTCCTACTAGTGAATGTAATGTAACACACACCCGTACAATGCGCACCACCCCGTGATGTTTTTCTCACTCCTACTAGTGAATGTAATGTAACACACACCCATACAATGCGCACCACCCCGTGATGTTTTTCTCACTCCTACTAGTGAATGTAATGTAACACACACCCATACAATGCGCACCACCCCGTGATGTTTTCTCACTCCTACTAGTGAATGTAATGTAACACACACCCATACAATGCGCACCACCCCGTGATGTTTTTCTCACTCCTACTAGTGAATGCAATGTAACACACACCCATACAATGCGCACCACCCCGTGATGTTTTTCTCACTCCTACTAGTGAATGTAATGTAACACACACCCATACAATGCGCACCACCCCGTGATGTTTTTCTCACTCCTACTAGTGAATCTAATGTAACACACACCCATACAATGCACACCACCCCGTGATATTTTTCTCACTCCTACTAGTGAATGTAATGTAACACACACCCATACAATGCGCACCACCCCGTGATGTTTTTCTCACTCCTACTAGTGAATGTAATGTAACACACACCCGTACAATGCGCACCACCCAGTGATGTTTTTCTCACTCCTACTAGTGAATGTAATGTAACACACACCCATACAATGCGCACCACCCCGTGATGTTTTTCTCACTCCTACTAGTGAATGTAATGTAACACACACACGTACAATGCGCACCACCCCGTGATGTTTTTCTCACTCCTACTAGTGAATGTAATGTAACACACACCCATACAATGCGCACCACCCCGTGATGTTTTTCTCACTCCTACTAGTGAATCTAATGGAACACACACCCATACAATGCGCACCACCCCGTGATGTTTTTCTCACTCCTACTAGTGAATGTAATGTAACACACACCCATACAATGCGCACCACCCCGTGATGTTTTTCTCACTCCTACTAGAGAATGTAATGTAACACACACCCATACAATGCGCACCACCCCGTGATGTTTTTCTCACTCCTACTAGTGAATCTAATGTAACACACACCCATACAATGGGCACCACCCCGTGATGTTTTTCTCACTCCTACTAGTGAATGTAATGTAACACACACCCATACAATGCGCACCACGCCGTGATGTTTTTCTCACTCCTACTAGTGAATCTAATGTAACACACACCCATACAATGCGCACCACCCCGTGATGTATTTCTCACTCCTACTAGTGAATGTAATGTAACACACACCCATAAAATGCGCACCACCCCGTGACGTTTTTCTCACTCCTACTAGTGAATGTAATGTAACACACACCCATACAATGCGCACCACCCAGTGATGTTTTTCTCACTCCTACTAGTGAATGTAAAGTAACACACACCCATACAATGCGCACCACCCCGTGATGTTTTTCTCACTCCTACTAGTGAATGTAATGTAACACACACCCATGCAATGCGCACCACCCCGTGATGTTTTTCTCACTCCTACTAGTGAATGTAATGTAACACACACCCTTGAAATGCGCACCACCCCTTGATGTTTTTCTCACTCCTACTAGTGAATGTAATGTAACACACACCCATACAATGCGCACCACCCCGTGATGTTTTTCTCACTCCTACTAGTGAATGTAATGGAACACACACCCATACAATGCGCACCACCCCGTGATGTTTTTCTCACTCCTACTAGTGAATGTAATGTAACACACACCCGTACAATGCGCACCACCCCGTGATGTTTTTCTCACTCCTACTAGTGAATCTAATGTAACACACACCCGTACAATGCGCACAACCCTGTGATGTTTTTCTCACTCCTACTAGTGAATGTAATGTAACACACACCCGTACAATGCGCACCACCCCGTGATGTTTTTCTCACTCCTACTAGTGAATGTAATGTAACACACACCCATACAATGCGCACCACCCCGTGATGTTTTTCTCACTCCTACTAGTGAATCTAATGGAACACACACCCATACAATGCGCACCACGCCGTGATGTTTTTCTCACTCCTACTTGAATGTAATGTAACACACACCCATACAATGCGCACCACCCCGTGATGTTTTTCTCACTCCTACTAGAGAATGTAATGTAACACACACCCATACAATGCGCACCACCCCGTGATGTTTTTCTCACTCCTACTAGTGAATCTAATGTAACACACACCCATACAATGGGCACCACCCCGTGATGTTTTTCTCACTCCTACTAGTGAATGTAATGTAACACACACCCATACAATGCGCACCACGCCGTGATGTTTTTCTCACTCCTACTAGTGAATCTAATGTAACACACACCCATACAATGCGCACCACCCCGTGATGTTTTTCTCACTCCTACTAGTGAATGTAATGTAACACACACCAATAAAATGCGCACCACCCCGTGACGTTTTTCTCACTCCTACTAGTGAATGTAATGTAACACACACCCATACAATGCGCACCACCCCGTGATGTTTTTCTCACTCCTACTAGTGAATGTAATGTAACACACACCCATACAATGCGCACCACCCCGTGATGTTTTTCTCACTCCTACTAGTGAATCTAATGTAACACACACCCATACAATGCACACCACCCCGTGATATTTTTCTCACTCCTACTAGTGAATGTAATGTAACACACACCCATACAATGCGCACCACCCCGTGATGTTTTTCTCACTCCTACTAGTGAATGTAATGTAACACACACCCGTACAATGCGCACCACCCCGTGATGTTTTTCTCACTCCTACTAGTGAATCTAATGTAACACACACCAGTACAATGCGCACAACCCTGTGATGTTTTTCTCACTCCTACTAGTGAATGTAATGTAACACACACCCGTACAATGCGCACCACCCCGTGATGTTTTTCTCACTCCTACTAGTGAATGTAATGTAACACACACCCATACAATGCGCACCACCCCGTGACGTTTTTCTCACTCCTACTAGTGAATCTAATGGAACACAGACCCATACAATGCGCACCACCCCGTGATGTTTTTCTCACTCCTACTAGTGAATGTAATGTAACACACACCCATACAATGCGCACCACCCCGTGATGTTTTTCTCACTCCTACTAGAGAATGTAATGTAACACACACCCATACAATGCGCACCAACCCGTGATGTTTTTCTCACTCCTACTAGTGAATCTAATGTAACACACACCCATACAATGGGCACCACCCCGTGATGTTTTTCTCACTCCTACTAGTGAATGTAATGTAACACACACCCATACAATGCGCACCACGCCGTGATGTTTATCTCACTCCTACTAGTGAATCTAATGTAACACACACCCATACAATGCGCACCACCCCGTGATGTTTTTCTCACTCCTACTAGTGAATGTAATGTAACACACACCCATACAATGCGCACCACCCCGTGATGTTTTTCTCACTCCTACTAGTGATCTAATGTAACACACACCCATACAATGCGCACCACCCCGCGATGTTTTTCAGAAACCTATCCTACATTGCCACTGCATGTTCCCTGACCTCCCCATGCTGACCACCCCGCGGTGCTTTTCTCCATCCTACATTGCCACTCACTGCCTATCTTAATTCAGACCCTCCGATTCACACCACCCCGTGATGTTTTCTCACTCCTACTAGTGAATGTAATGTAACACACACCCATACAATGCGCACCACCCCGTGATGTTTTTCTCACTCCTACTAGTGAATGCAATGTAACACACACCCATACAATGCGCACCACCCAGTGATGTTTTTCTCACTCCTACTAGTGAATGTAATGTAACACACACCCATACAATGCGCACCACCCCGTGATGTTTTTCTCACTCCTACTAGTGAATCTAATGTAACACACACTCATACAATGCACACCACCCCGTGATATTTTTCTCACTCCTACTAGTGAATGTAATGTAACACACACCCATACAATGCGCACCCATACAATACACACACCCCGTGATGTTTTTCTCACTCCTACTAGTGAATGTAATGTAACACACACCCGTACAATGCGCACCACCCCGTGATGTTTTTCTCACTCCTACTAGTGAATCTAATGTAACACACACCCGTACAATGCGCACAACCCTGTGATGTTTTTCTCACTCCTACTAGTGAATGTAATGTAACACACACCCATAAAATGCGCACCACCCAGTGATGTTTTTCTCACTCCTACTAGTGAATGTAAAGTAACACACACCCATACAATGCGCACCACCCCGTGATGTTTTTCTCACTCCTACTAGTGAATGTAATGTAACACACACCCATGCAATGCGCACCACCCCGTGATGTTTTTCTCACTCCTACTAGTGAATGTAATGTAACACACACCCTTGAAATGCGCACCACCCCGTGATGTTTTTCTCACTCCTACTAGTGAATCTAATGGAACACACACCCATACAATGCGCACCACCCCGTGACGTTTTTCTCACTCCTACTAGTGAATGTAATGTAACACACACCCATACAATGCGCACCACCCAGTGATGTTTTTCTCACTCCTACTAGTGAATGTAAAGTAACACACACCCGTACAATGCGCACAACCCTGTGATGTTTTTCTCACTCCTACTAGTGAATGTAATGTAACACACACCCATACAATGCGCACCACGCCGTGATGTTTTTCTCACTCCTACTAGTGAATCTAATGTAACACACACCCATACAATGCGCACCACCCCGTGATGTATTTCTCACTCCTACTAGTGAATGTAATGTAACACACACCCATAAAATGCGCACCACCCCGTGACGTTTTTCTCACTCCTACTAGTGAATGTAATGTAACACACACCCATACAATGCGCACCACCCAGTGATGTTTTTCTCACTCCTACTAGTGAATGTAAAGTAACACACACCCATACAATGCGCACCACCCCGTGATGTTTTTCTCACTCCTACTAGTGAATGTAATGTAACACACACCCATGCAATGCGCACCACCCCGTGATGTTTTTCTCACTCCTACTAGTGAATGTAATGTAACACACACCCTTGAAATGCGCACCACCCCTTGATGTTTTTCTCACTCCTACTAGTGAATCTAATGTAACACACACCCATACAATGCGCACCACCCCGTGATGTTTTTCTCACTCCTACTAGTGAATGTAATGGAACACACACCCATACAATGCGCACCACCCCGTGATGTTTTTCTCACTCCTACTAGTGAATGTAATGTAACACACACCCGTACAATGCGCACCACCCCGTGATGTTTTTCTCACTCCTACTAGTGAATCTAATGTAACACACACCCGTACAATGCGCACAACCCTGTGATGTTTTTCTCACTCCTACTAGTGAATGTAATGTAACACACACCCGTACAATGCGCACCACCCCGTGATGTTTTTCTCACTCCTACTAGTGAATGTAATGTAACACACACCCATACAATGCGCACCACCCCGTGATGTTTTTCTCACTCCTACTAGTGAATCTAATGGAACACACACCCATACAATGCGCACCACGCCGTGATGTTTTTCTCACTCCTACTTGAATGTAATGTAACACACACCCATACAATGCGCACCACCCCGTGATGTTTTTCTCACTCCTACTAGTGAATGTAATGTAACACACACCCATACAATGCGCACCACCCCGTGATGTTTTTCTCACTCCTACTAGTGAATCTAATGTAACACACACCCATACAATGGGCACCACCCCGTGATGTTTTTTTCACTCCTACTAGTGAATGTAATGTAACACACACCCATACAATGCGCACCACGCCGTGATGTTTTTCTCACTCCTACTAGTGAATCTAATGTAACACACACCCATACAATGCGCACCACCCCGTGATGTTTTTCTCACTCCTACTAGTGAATGTAATGTAACACACACCCATAAAATGCGCACCACCCCGTGACGTTTTTCTCACTCCTACTAGTGAATGTAATGTAACACACACCCATACAATGCGCACCACCCCGTGATGTTTTTCTCACTCCTACTAGTGAATGTAATGTAACACACACCCATACAATGCGCACCACCCCGTGATGTTTTTCTCACTCCTACTAGTGAATCTAATGTAACACACACCCATACAATGCACACCACCCCGTGATATTTTTCTCACTCCTACTAGTGAATGTAATGTAACACACACCCATACAATGCGCACCACCCCGTGATGTTTTTCTCACTCCTACTAGTGAATGTAATGTAACACACACCCGTACAATGCGCACCACCCCGTGATGTTTTTCTCACTCCTACTAGTGAATCTAATGTAACACACACCAGTACAATGCGCACAACCCTGTGATGTTTTTCTCACTCCTACTAGTGAATGTAATGTAACACACACCCGTACAATGCGCACCACCCCGTGATGTTTTTCTCACTCCTACTAGTGAATGTAATGTAACACACACCCATACAATGCGCACCACCCCGTGACGTTTTTCTCACTCCTACTAGTGAATCTAATGGAACACAGACCCATACAATGCGCACCACCCCGTGATGTTTTTCTCACTCCTACTAGTGAATGTAATGTAACACACACCCATACAATGCGCACCACCCCGTGATGTTTTTCTCACTCCTACTAGAGAATGTAATGTAACACACACCCATACAATGCGCACCAACCCGTGATGTTTTTCTCACTCCTACTAGTGAATCTAATGTAACACACACCCATACAATGGGCACCACCCCGTGATGTTTTTCTCACTCCTACTAGTGAATGTAATGTAACACACACCCATACAATGCGCACCACGCCGTGATGTTTATCTCACTCCTACTAGTGAATCTAATGTAACACACACCCATACAATGCGCACCACCCCGTGATGTTTTTCTCACTCCTACTAGTGAATGTAATGTAACACACACCCATACAATGCGCACCACCCCGTGATGTTTTTCTCACTCCTACTAGTGATCTAATGTAACACACACCCATACAATGCGCACCACCCCGCGATGTTTTTCAGAAACCTATCCTACATTGCCACTGCATGTTCCCTGACCTCCCCATGCTGACCACCCCGCGGTGCTTTTCTCCATCCTACATTGCCACTCACTGCCTATCTTAATTCAGACCCTCCGATTCACACCACCCCGTGATGTTTTCTCACTCCTACTAGTGAATGTAATGTAACACACACCCATACAATGCGCACCACCCCGTGATGTTTTTCTCACTCCTACTAGTGAATGCAATGTAACACACACCCATTCAATGCGCACCACCCAGTGATGTTTTTCTCACTCCTACTAGTGAATGTAATGTAACACACACCCATACAATGCGCACCACCCCGTGATGTTTTTCTCACTCCTACTAGTGAATCTAATGTAACACACACTCATACAATGCACACCACCCCGTGATATTTTTCTCACTCCTACTAGTGAATGTAATGTAACACACACCCATACAATGCGCACCCATACAATACACACACCCCGTGATGTTTTTCTCACTCCTACTAGTGAATGTAATGTAACACACACCCGTACAATGCGCACCACCCCGTGATGTTTTTCTCACTCCTACTAGTGAATCTAATGTAACACACACCCGTACAATGCGCACAACCCTGTGATGTTTTTCTCACTCCTACTAGTGAATGTAATGTAACACACACCCATACAATGCGCACCACCCCGTGATGTTTTTCTCACTCCTACTAGTGAATGTAATGTAACACACACCCATACAATGCGCACCACCCCGTGATGTTTTTCTCACTCCTACTAGTGAATCTAATGGAACACACACCCATACAATGCGCACCACCCCGTGATGTTTTTCTCACTCCTACTAGTGAATGTAATGTAACACTCACCCATGCAATGCGCACCACTCCGTGATGTTTTTCTCACTCCTACTAGTGAATGTAATGTATCACACACCCATACAATGCGCACCACCCCGTGATGTTTTTCTCACTCCTACTAGTGAATGTAATGTAACACACACCCATACAATGCGCACCACACCGTGATGTTTTTCTCAGTCCTACTAGTGAATGTAATGTAACACACACCCATACAATGCGCACCACCCCGTGATGTTTTTCTCACTCCTACTAGAGAATGTAATGTAACACACACCCATACAATGCGCACCACCCCGTGATGTTTTTCTCACTCCTACTAGTGAATCTAATGTAACACACACCCATACAATGAGCACCACCCCGTGATGTTTTTCTCACTCCTTCTAGTGAATATAATGTAACACACACCCATACAATGCGCACCACGCCGTGATGTTTTTCTCACTCCTAGTAGTGAATGTAATGTAACACACACCCATACAATGCGCACCAACCCGTGATGTTTTTCTCACTCTTACTAGTGATCTAATGTAACACACACCCATACAATGCGCACCACCCCGCGATGTTTTTCAGAAACCTATCCTACATTGCCACTGCATGTTCCCTGACCTCCCCATGCTGACCACCCCGCGGTGCTTTTCTCCATCCTACATTGCCACTCACTGCCTATCTTAATTCAGACCCTCCGATTCACACCACCCCGTGATGTTTTCTCACTCCTACTAGTGAATGTAATGTAACACACACCCATACAATGCGCACCACCCCGTGATGTTTTTCTCACTCCTACTAGTGAATGCAATGTAACACACACCCATACAATGCGCACCACCCCGTGATGTTTTTCTCACTCCTACTAGTGAATGTAATGTAACACACACCCATACAATGCGCACCACCCCGTGATGTTTTTCTCACTCCTACTAGTGAATCTAATGTAACACACACCCATACAATGCACACCACCCCGTGATATTTTTCTCACTCCTACTAGTGAATGTAATGTAACACACACCCATACAATGCGCACCACCCCGTGATGTTTTTCTCACTCCTACTAGTGAATGTAATGTAACACACACCCGTACAATGCGCACCACCCCGTGATGTTTTTCTCACTCCTACTAGTGAATCTAATGTAACACACACCCGTACAATGCGCACAACCCTGTGATGTTTTTCTCACTCCTACTAGTGAATGTAATGTAACACACACCCGTACAATGCGCACCACCCCGTGATGTTTTTCTCACTCCTACTAGTGAATGTAATGTAACACACACCCATACAATGCGCACCACCCCGTGATGTTTTTCTCACTCCTACTAGTGAATCTAATGGAACACACACCCATACAATGCGCACCACGCCGTGATGTTTTTCTCACTCCTACTTGAATGTAATGTAACACACACCCATACAATGCGCAACACCCCGTGATGTTTTTCTCACTCCTACTAGAGAATGTAATGTAACACACACCCATACAATGCGCACCACCCCGTGATTTTTTCTCACTCCTACTAGTGAATCTAATGTAAAACACACCCATACAATGGGCACCACCCCGTGATGTTTTTCTCACTCCTACTAGTGAATGTAATGTAACACACACCCATACAATGCGCACCACGCCGTGATGTTTTTCTCACTCCTACTAGTGAATCTAATGTAACACACACCCATACAATGCGCACCACCCCGTGATGTTTTTCTCACTCCTACTAGTGAATGTAATGTAACACACACCCATAAAATGCGCACCACCCCGTGACGTTTTTCTCACTCCTACTAGTGAATGTAATGTAACACACACCCATACAATGCGCACCACCCCGTGATGTTTTTCTCACTCCTACTAGTGAATGTAATGTAACACACACCCATACAATGCGCAGCACCCCGTGATGTTTTTCTCACTCCTACTAGTGAATCTAATGTAACACACACCCATACAATGCACACCACCCCGTGATATTTTTCTCACTCCTACTAGTGAATGTAATGTAACACACACCCATACAATGCGCACCACCCCGTGATGTTTTTCTCACTCCTACTAGTGAATGTAATGTAACACACACCCGTACAAGGCGCACCACCCCGTGATGTTTTTCTCACTCCTACTAGTGAATCTAATGTAACACACACCCGTACAATGCGCACAACCCTGTGATGTTTTTCTCACTCCTACTAGTGAATGTAATGTAACACACACCCGTACAATGCGCACCACCCCGTGATGTTTTTCTCACTCCTACTAGTGAATGTAATGTAACACACACCCATACAATGCGCACCACCCCGTGATGTTTTTCTCACTCCTACTAGTGAATCTAATGGAACACACACCCATACAATGCGCACCACCCCGTGATGTTTTTCTCACTCCTACTAGTGAATGTAATGTAACACACACCCATACAATGCGCACCACCCCGTGATGTTTTTCTCACTCCTACTAGTGAATGTAATGTAACACACACCCATACAATGTGCACCACCCCGTGATGTTTTTCTCACTCCTACTAGTGAATCTAATGTAACACACACCCATACAATGCACACCACCCCGTGATATTTTTCTCACTCCTACTAGTGAATGTAATGTAACACACACCCATACAATGCGCACCACCCCGTGATGTTTTTCTCACTCCTACTAGTGAATGTAATGTAACACACACCCGTACAATGCGCACCACCCCGTGGTGTTTTTCTCACTCCTACTAGTGAATCTAATGTAACACACACCCGTGCAATGCGCACAACCCTGTGATGTTTTTCTCACTCCTACTAGTGAATGTAATGTAACACACACCCGTACAATGCGCACCACCCCGTGATGTTTTTCTCACTCCTACTAGTGAATGTAATGTAACACACACCCATACAATGCGCACCACCCCGTGATGTTTTCTCACTCCTACTAGTGAATGTAATGTAACACACACCCATACAATGCGCACCACCCCGTGATGTTTTTCTCACTCCTACTAGTGAATGCAATGTAACACACACCCATACAATGCGCACCACCCAGTGATGTTTTTCTCACTCCTACTAGTGAATGTAATGTAACACACACCCATACAATGCGCACCACCCCGTGATGTTTTTCTCACTCCTACTAGTGAATCTAATGTAACACACACCCATACAATGCACACCACCCCGTGATATTTTTCTCACTCCTACTAGTGAATGTAATGTAACACACACCCATACAATGCGCACCCATACAATACACACACCCCGTGATGTTTTTCTCACTCCTACTAGTGAATGTAATGTAACACACACCGGTACAATGCGCACCACCCCGTGATGTTTTTCTCACTCCTACTAGTGAATCTAATGTAACACACACCCGTACAATGCGCACAACCCTGTGATGTTTTTCTCACTCCTACTAGTGAATGTAATGTAACACACACCCATACAATGCGCACCACCCCGTGATGTTTTTCTCACTCCTACTAGTGAATGTAATGTAACACACACCCATACAATGCGCACCACCCCGTGATGTTTTTCTCACTCCTACTAGTGAATCTAATGGAACACACACCCATACAATGCGCACCACCCCGTGATGTTTTTCTCACTCCTACTAGTGAATGTAATGTAACACTCACCCATGCAATGCGCACCACTCCGTGATGTTTTTCTCACTCCTACTAGTGAATGTAATGTATCACACACCCATACAATGCGCACCACCCCGTGATGTTTTTCTCACTCCTACTAGTGAATGTAATGTAACACACACCCATACAATGCGCACCACCCCGTGATGTTTTTCTCACTCCTACTAGTGAATGTAATGTAACACACACCCATACAATGCGCACCACCCCGTGATGTTTTTCTCACTCCTACTAGAGAATGTAATGTAACACACACCCATACAATGCGCACCACCCCGTGATGTTTTTCTCACTACTACTAGTGAATCTAATGTAACACACACCCATACAATGAGCACCACCCCGTGATGTTTTTCTCACTCCTTCTAGTGAATATAATGTAACACACACCCATACAATGCGCACCACGCCGTGATGTTTTTCTCACTCCAAGTAGTGAATGTAATGTAACACACACCCATACAATGCGCACCACCCCGTGATGTTTTTCTCACTCTTACTAGTGATCTAATGTAACACACACCCATACAATGCGCACCACCCCGCGATGTTTTTCAGAAACCTATCCTACATTGCCACTGCATGTTCCCTGACCTCCCGATGCTGACCACCCCGCGGTGCTTTTCTCCATCCTACATTGCCACTCACTGCCTATCTTAATTCAGACCCTCCGATTCACACCACCCCGTGATGTTTTCTCACTCCTACTAGTGAATGTAATGTAACACACACCCATACAATGCGCACCACCCCGTGATGTTTTTCTCACTCCTACTAGTGAATGCAATGTAACACACACCCATACAATGCGCACCACCCCGTGATGTTTTTCTCACTCCTACTAGTGAATGTAATGTAACACACACCCATACAATGCGCACCACCCCGTGATGTTTTTCTCACTCCTACTAGTGAATCTAATGTAACACACACCCATACAATGCACACCACCCCGTGATATTTTTCTCACTCCTACTAGTGAATGTAATGTAACACACACCCATACAATGCGCACCACCCCGTGATGTTTTTCTCACTCCTACTAGTGAATGTAATGTAACACACACCCGTACAATGCGCACCACCCCGTGATGTTTTTCTCACTCCTACTAGTGAATCTAATGTAACACACACCCGTACAATGCGCACAACCCTGTGATGTTTTTCTCACTCCTACTAGTGAATGTAATGTAACACACACCCGTACAATGCGCACCACCCCGTGATGTTTTTCTCACACCTACTAGTGAATGTAATGTAACACACACCCATACAATGCGCACCACCCCGTGATGTTTTTCTCACTCCTACTAGTGAATCTAATGGAACACACACCCATACAATGCGCACCACGCCGTGATGTTTTTCTCACTCCTACTTGAATATAATGTAACACACACCCATACAATGCGCACCACCCCGTGATGTTTTTCTCACTCCTACTAGAGAATGTAATGTAACACACACCCATACAATGCGCACCACCCCGTGATGTTTTTCTCACTCCTACTAGTGAATCTAATGTAAAACACACCCATACAATGGGCACCACCCCGTGATGTTTTTCTCACTCCTACTAGTGAATGTAATGTAACACACACCCATACAATGCGCACCACGCCGTGATGTTTTTCTCACTCATACTAGTGAATCTAATGTAACACACACCCATACAATGCGCACCACCCCGTGATGTTTTTCTCACTCCTGCTAGTGAATGTAATGTAACACACACCCATAAAATGCGCACCACCCCGTGACGTTTTTCTCACTCCTACTAGTGAATGTAATGTAACACACACCCATACAATGCGCACCACCCCGTGATGTTTTTCTCACTCCTACTAGTGAATGTAATGTAACACACACCCATACAATGCGCAGCACCCCGTGATGTTTTTCTCACTCCTACTAGTGAATCTAATGTAACACACACCCATACAATGCACACCACCCCGTGATATTTTTCTCACTCCTACTAGTGAATGTAATGTAACACACACCCATACAATGCGCACCACCCCGTGATGTTTTTCTCACTCCTACTAGTGAATGTAATGTAACACACACCCGTACAATGCGCACCACCCCGTGATGTTTTTCTCACTCCTACTAGTGAATCTAATGTAACACACACCCGTACAATGCGCACAACCCTGTGATGTTTTTCTCACTCCTACTAGTGAATGTAATGTAACACACACCCGTACAATGCGCACCACCCCGTGATGTTTTTCTCACTCCTACTAGTGAATGTAATGTAACACACACCCATACAATGCGCACCACCCCGTGATGTTTTTCTCACTCCTACTAGTGAATCTAATGGAACACACACCCATACAATGCGCACCACCCCGTGATGTTTTTCTCACTCCTACTAGTGAATGTAATGTAACACACACCCATACAATGCGCACCACCCCGTGATGTTTTTCTCACTCCTACTAGTGAATGTAATGTAACACACACCCATACAATGCGCACCACCCCGTGATGTTTTTCTCACTCCTACTAGTGAATCTAATGTAACACACACCCATACAATGCACACCACCCCGTGATATTTTTCTCACTCCTACTAGTGAATGTAATGTAACACACACCCATACAATGCGCACCACCCCGTGATGTTTTTCTCACTCCTACTAGTGAATGTAATGTAACACACACCCGTACAATGCGCACCACCCCGTGATGTTTTTCTCACTCCTACTAGTGAATCTAATGTAACACACACCCGTGCAATGCGCACAACCCTGTGATGTTTTTCTCACTCCTACTAGTGAATGTAATGTAACACACACCCGTACAATGCGCACCACCCCGTGATGTTTTTCTCACTCCTACTAGTGAATGTAATGTAACACACACCCGTACAATGCGCACCACCCCGTGATGTTTTTCTCACTCCTACTAGTGAATGTAATGTAACACACACCCATACAATGCGCACCACCCCGTGATGTTTTTCTCACTCCTACTAGTGAATCTAATGGAACACACACCCATACAATGCGCACCACGCCGTGATGTTTTTCTCACTCCTACTTGAATGTAATGTAACACACACCCATACAATGCGCACCACCCCGTGATGTTTTTCTCACTCCTACTAGAGAATGTAATGTAACACACACCCATACAATGCGCACCACCCCGTGATGTTTTTCTCACTCCTACTAGTGAATCTAATGTAACACACACCCATACAATGGGCACCACCCCGTGATGTTTTTCTCACTCCTACTAGTGAATGTAATGTAACACACACCCATACAATGCGCACCACGCCGTGATGTTTTTCTCACTCCTACTAGTGAATCTAATGTAACACACACCCATACAATGCGCACCACCCCGTGATGTTTTTCTCACTCCTACTAGTGAATGTAATGTAACACACACCCATAAAATGCGCACCACCCCGTGACGTTTTTCTCACTCCTACTAGTGAATGTAATGTAACACACACCCATACAATGCGCACCACCCCGTGATGTTTTTCTCACTCCTACTAGTGAATGTAATGTAACACACACCCATACAATGCGCAGAACCCCGTGATGTTTTTCTCACTCCTACTAGTGAATCTAATGTAACACACACCCATACAATGCACACCACCCCGTGATATTTTTCTCACTCCTACTAGTGAATGTAATGTAACACACACCCATACAATGCGCACCACCCCGTGATGTTTTTCTCACTCCTACTAGTGAATGTAATGTAACACACACCCGTACAATGCGCACCACCCCGTGATGTTTTTCTCACTCCTACTAGTGAATCTAATGTAACACACACCCGTACAATGTGCACAACCCTGTGATGTTTTTGTCACTCCTACTAGTGAATGTAATGTAACACACACCCGTACAATGCGCACCACCCCGTGATGTTTTTCTCACTCCTACTAGTGAATGTAATGTAACACACACCCATACAATGCGCACCACCCCGTGATGTTTTTCTCACTCCTACTAGTGAATCTAATGGAACACACACCCATACAATGCGCACCACCCCGTGATGTTTTTCTCACTCCTACTAGTGAATGTAATGTAACACACACCCATACAATGCGCACCACCCCGTGATGTTTTTCTCACTCCTACTAGAGAATGTAATGTAACACACACCCATACAATGCGCACCACCCCGTGATGTTTTTCTCACTCCTACTAGTGAATCTAATGTAACACACACCCATACAATGGGCACCACCCCGTGATGTTTTTCTCACTCCTACTAGTGAATGTAATGTAACACACACCCATACAATGCGCACCACGCCGTGATGTTTTTCTCACTCCTACTAGTGAATCTAATGGAACACACACCCATACAATGCGCACCACCCCGTGATGTTTTTCTCACTCCTACTAGTGAATGTAATGTAACACACACCCATGCAATGCGCACCACTCCGTGATGTTTTTCTCACTCCTACTAGTGAATGTAATGTATCACACACCCATACAATGCGCACCACCCCGTGATGTTTTTCTCACTCCTACTAGTGAATGTAATGTAACACACACCCATACAATGCGCACCACCCCGTGATGTTTTTCTCACTCCTACTAGTGAATGTAATGTAACACACACCCATACAATGCGCACCACCCCGTGATATTTTTCTCACTCCTACTAGAGAATGTAATGTAACACACACCCATACAATGCGCACCACCCCGTGATGTTTTTCTCACTCCTACTAGTGAATCTAATGTAACACACACCCATACAATGGGCACCACCCCGTGATGTTTTTCTCACTCCTACTAGTGAATATAATGTAACACACACCCATACAATGCGCACCACGCCGTGATGTTTTTCTCACTCCTAGTAGTGAATGTAATGTAACACACACCCATACAATGCGCACCACCCCGTGATGTTTTTCTCACTCTTACTAGTGATCTAATGTAACACACACCCATACAATGCGCACCACCCCGCGATGTTTTTCAGAAACCTATCCTACATTGCCACTGCATGTTCCCTGACCTCCCCATGCTGACCACCCCGCGGTGCTTTTCTCCATCCTACATTGCCACTCACTGCCTATCTTAATTCAGACCCTCCGATTCACACCACCCCGTGATGTTTTCTCACTCCTACTAGTGAATGTAATGTAACACACACCCATACAATGCGCACCACGCCGTGATGTTTTTCTCACTCCTACTAGTGAATCTAATGGAACACACACCCATACAATGCGCACCACCCCGTGATGTTTTTCTCACTCCTACTAGTGAATGTAATGTAACACACACCCATGCAATGCGCACCACTCCGTGATGTTTTTCTCACTCCTACTAGTGAATGTAATGTATCACACACCCATACAATGCGCACCACCCCGTGATGTTTTTCTCACTCCTACTAGTGAATGTAATGTAACACACACCCATACAATGCGCACCACCCCGTGATGTTTTTCTCACTCCTACTAGTGAATGTAATGTAACACACACCCATACAATGCGCACCACCCCGTGATATTTTTCTCACTCCTACTAGAGAATGTAATGTAACACACACCCATACAATGCGCACCACCCCGTGATGTTTTTCTCACTCCTACTAGTGAATCTAATGTAACACACACCCATACAATGGGCACCACCCCGTGATGTTTTTCTCACTCCTACTAGTGAATATAATGTAACACACACCCATACAATGCGCACCACGCCGTGATGTTTTTCTCACTCCTAGTAGTGAATGTAATGTAACACACACCCATACAATGCGCACCACCCCGTGATGTTTTTCTCACTCTTACTAGTGATCTAATGTAACACACACCCATACAATGCGCACCACCCCGCGATGTTTTTCAGAAACCTATCCTACATTGCCACTGCATGTTCCCTGACCTCCCCATGCTGACCACCCCGCGGTGCTTTTCTCCATCCTACATTGCCACTCACTGCCTATCTTAATTCAGACCCTCCGATTCACACCACCCCGTGATGTTTTCTCACTCCTACTAGTGAATGTAATGTAACACACACCCATACAATGCGCACCACCCCGTGATGTTTTTCTCACTCCTACTAGTAAATGCAATGTAACACACACCCATACAATGCGCACCACCCCGTGATGTTTTTCTCACTCCTACTAGTGAATGTAATGTAACACACACCCATACAATGCGCACCACCCCGTGATGTTTTTCTCACTCCTACTAGTGAATCTAATGTAACACACACCCATACAATGCACACCACCCCGTGATATTTTTCTCACTCCTACTAGTGAATGTAATGTAACACACACCCATACAATGCGCACCACCCCGTGATGTTTTTCTCACTCCTACTAGTGAATGTAATGTAACACACACCCGTACAATGCGCACCACCCCGTGATGTTTTTCTCACTCCTACTAGTGAATCTAATGTAACACACACCCGTACAATGCGCACAACCCTGTGATGTTTTTCTCACTCCTACTAGTGAATGTAATGTAACACACACCCGTACAATGCGCACCACCCCGTGATGTTTTTCTCACTCCTACTAGTGAATGTAATGTAACACACACCCATACAATGCGCACCACCCCGTGATGTTTTTCTCACTCCTACTAGTGAATCTAATGGAACACACACCCATACAATGCGCACCACGCCGTGATGTTTTTCTCACTCCTACTTGAATGTAATGTAACACACACCCATACAATGCGCACCACCCTGTGATGTTTTTCTCACTCCTACTAGAGAATGTAATGTAACACACACCCATACAATGCGCACCACCCCGTGATGTTTTTCTCACTCCTACTAGTGAATCTAATGTAACACACACCCATACAATGGGCACCACCCCGTGATGTTTTTCTCACTCCTACTAGTGAATGTAATGTAACACACACCCATACAATGCGCACCACGCCGTGATGTTTTTCTCACTCCTACTAGTGAATCTAATGTAACACACACCCATACAATGCGCACCACCCCGTGATGTTTTTCTCACTCCTACTAGTGAATGTAATGTAACACACACCCATAAAATGCGCACCACCCCGTGACGTTTTTCTCACTCCTACTAGTGAATGTAATGTAACACACACCCATACAATGCGCACCACCCCGTGATGTTTTTCTCACTCCTACTAGTGAATGTAATGTAACACACACCCGTACAATGCGCACCACCCCGTGATGTTTTTCTCACTCCTACTAGTGAATCTATTGTAACACACATCCGTACAATGCGCACAACCCTGTGATGTTTTTCTCACTCCTACTAGTGAATGTAATGTAACACACACCCGTACAATGCGCACCACCCCGTGATGTTTTTCTCACTCCTACTAGTGAATGTAATGTAACACACACCCATACAATGCGCACCACCCCGTGACGTTTTTCTCACTCCTACTAGTGAATCTAATGGAACACAGACCCATACAATGCGCACCACCCCGTGATGTTTTTCTCACTCCTACTAGTGAATGTAATGTAACACACACCCATACAATGCGCACCACCCCGTGATGTTTTTCTCACTCCTACTAGAGAATGTAATGTAACACACACCCATACAATGCGCACCACCCCGTGATGTTTTTCTCACTCCTACTAGTGAATCTAATGTAACACACACCCATACAAAGGGCACCACCCCGTGATGTTTTTCTCACTCCTACTAGTGAATGTAATGTAACACACACCCATACAATGCGCACCACGCCGTGATGTTTTTCTCACTCCTACTAGTGAATGTAATGTAACACACACCCATACAATGCGCACCACCCCGTGATGTTTTTCTCACTCCTACTAGTGAATGTAAAGTAACACACACCCATACAATGCGCACCACCCCGTGATGTTTTTCTCACTCCTACTAGTGAATGTAATGTAACACACACCCATGCAATGCGCACCACCCCGTGATGTTTTTCTCACTCCTACTAGTGAATGTAATGTAACACACACCCTTGAAATGCGCACCACCCCTTGATGTTTTTCTCACTCCTACTAGTGAATGTAATGTAACACACACCCATACAATGCGCACCACCCCGTGATGTTTTTCTCACTCCTACTAGTGATCTAATGTAACACACACCCATACAATGCGCACCACCCCGCGATGTTTTTCAGAAACCTATCCTACATTGCCACTGCATGTTCCCTGACCTCCCCATGCTGACCACCCCGCGGTGCTTTTCTCCATCCTACATTGCCACTCACTGCCTATCTTAATTCAGACCCTCCGATTCACACCACCCCGTGATGTTTTCTCACTCCTACTAGTGAATGTAATGTAACACACACCCATACAATTCGCACCACCCCGTGATGTTTTTCTCACTCCTACTAGTGAATGCAATGTAACACACACCCATACAATGCGCACCACCCCGTGATGTTTTTCTCACTCCTACTAGTGAATGTAATGTAACACACAACCATACAATGCGCACCACCCCGTGATGTTTTTCTCACTCCTACTAGTGAATCTAATGTAACACACACCCATACAATGCACACCACCCCGTGATATTTTTCTCACTCCTACTAGTGAATGTAATGTAACACACACCCATACAATGCGCACCACCCCGTGATGTTTTTCTCACTCCTACTAGTGAATGTAATGTAACACACACCCGTACAATGCGCACCACCCCGTGATGTTTTTCTCACTCCTACTAGTGAATCTAATGTAACACACACCCGTACAATGCGCACAACCCTGTGATGTTTTTCTCACTCCTACTAGTGAATGTAATGTAACACACACCCGTACAATGCGCACCACCCCGTGATGTTTTTCTCACTCCTACTAGTGAATGTAATGTAACACACACCCATACAATGCGCACCACCCCGTGATTTTTTTCTCACTCCTACTAGTGAATCTAATGGAACACACACCCATACAATGCGCACCACGCCGTGATGTTTTTCTCACTCCTACTTGAATGTAATGTAACACACACCCATACAATGCGCACCACCCCGTGATGTTTTTCTCACTCCTACTAGAGAATGTAATGTAACACACACCCATACAATGCGGACCACCCCGTGATGTTTTTCTCACTCCTACTAGTGAATCTAATGTAACACACACCCATACAATGGGCACCACCCCGTGATGTTTTTCTCACTCCTACTAGTGAATGTAATGTAACACACACCCATACAATGCGCACCACGCCGTGATGTTTTTCTCACTCCTACTAGTGAATTTAATGTAACACACACCCATAAAATGCGCACCACCCCGTGACGTTTTTCTCACTCCTACTAGTGAATGTAATGTAACACACACCCATACAATGCGCACCACCCCGTGATGTTTTTCTCACTCCTACTAGTGAATGTAATGTAACACACACCCATACAATGCGCACCACCCAGTGATGTTTTTCTCACTCCTACTAGTGAATCTAATGTAACACACACCCATACAATGCACACCACCCCGTGATATTTTTCTCACTCCTACTAGTGAATGTAATGTAACACACACCCATACAATGCGCACCACCCCGTGATGTTTTTCTCACTCCTACTAGTGAATGTAATGTAACACACACCCGTACAATGCGCACCACCCCGTGATGTTTTTCTCACTCCTACTAGTGAATCTAATGTAACACACACCCGTACAATGCGCACAACCCTGTGATGTTTTTCTCACTCCTACTAGTGAATGTAATGTAACACACACCCGTACAATGCGCACCACCCCGTGATGTTTTTCTCACTCCTACTAGTGAATGTAATGTAACACACACCCATACAATGCGCACCACCCCGTGACGTTTTTCTCACTCCTACTAGTGAATCTAATGGAACAAAGACCCATACAATGCGCACCACCCCGTGATGTTTTTCTCACTCCTACTAGTGAATGTAATGTAACACACACCCATACAATGCGCACCACCCCGTGATGTTTTTCTCACTCCTACTAGAGAATGTAATGTAACACACACCCATACAATGCGCACCACCCCGTGATGTTTTTCTCACTCCTACTAGTGAATCTAATGTAACACACACCCATACAAAGGGCACCACCCCGTGATGTTTTTCTCACTCCTACTAGTGAATGTAATGTAACACACACCCATACAATGCGCACCACGCCGTGATGTTTTTCTCACTCCTACTAGTGAATGTAATGTAACACACACCCGTACAATGCGCACCACCCCGTGATGTTTTTCTCACTCCTACTAGTGAATGTAAAGTAACACACACCCATACAATGCGCACCACCCCGTGATGTTTTTCTCACTCCTACTAGTGAATGTAATGTAACACACACCCATGCAATGCGCACCACCCCGTGATGTTTTTCTCACTCCTACTAGTGAATGTAATGTAACACACACCCTTGAAATGCGCACCACGCCTTGATGTTTTTCTCACTCCTACTAGTGAATGTAATGTAACACACACCCATACAATGCGCACCACCCCGTGATGTTTTTCTCACTCCTACTAGTGAATGTAATGTAACACACACCCATACAATGCGCACCACCCCGTGATGTTTTTCTCACTCCTACTAGTGAATGTAATGTAACACACACCCATACAATGGGCACCACCCCGTGATGTTTTTCTCACTCCTACAAGTGAATCTAATGTAACACACACCCGTACAATGCGCACCACCCCGTGATGTTTTTCTCACTCCTACTAGTGAATCTAATGTAACACACACCCATACAATGCGCACCACTCCGCGATGTTTTTCAGAAACCTATCCTACATTGCCACTGCATGTTCCCTGACCTCCCCATGCTGACCACACCGCAGTGCTTTTCTCCATCCTACATTGCCACTGACTGCCTATCCTAATTCAGACCCTCCGATTAACACCACCCCGTGATGTTTTTGTCACTCCTACTAGTGAATGTAATGTAACACACACCCATAAAATGCGCACGACCCCGTGATATTTCTCTCACACCTACTAGTGAATGTAATGTAACACACACCCATAAAATGCGCACGACCCCGTGATGTTTCTCTCACACCTACTAGTGAATGTAATGTAACACAAACCCATACAATGCGCACCACCACGTGATGTTTTTCTCACTCCTACTAGTGAATGTAACGTAACACACACCCATACAATGCGCACCACCCGGTGATGTTTTTCTCACTCCTACTAGTGAATGTAATGTAACACACACCCATACAATGCGAACCACCCCGTGATGTTTTTCTCACTCCTACTAGAGAATGTAATGTAACACACACCCATACAATGTGCACCACCCCGCGATGTTTTTCAGAAACCTATCCTATATTGCCACTGCATGTTCCCTGACCTCCCCATGCTGACCACACCGCGGTGCTTTTCTCCATCCTACATTGCCACTCACTGCCTATCCTAATTCTGACCCTCCGATTCACACCACCCTGTGATGTTTTTCTCACTCCTACTAGTGAATGTAATGTAACACACACCCATACAATGCGCACCACCCCGTGATGTTTTTCTCACTCCTAGCAGTGAATGTAATGTAACACACACCCATACAATGCGCACCAACCCGTGATGTTTTTCTCACTCCTACTAGTGAATGTAATGTAACACACACCCATACAATGTGCACCACCCCGTGATGTTTTTCTCACTCCTACTAGTGAATGTAATGTAACACACACCCATACAATGCGCACAACCCCGTGATGTTTTTCTCACTACTACTAGTGAATGTAATGTAACACACTCCCATACAATGCACACCACCCCGTGATGTTTTTCTCACTCCTACTAGTGAATCTAATGTAACACACACCCATACAATGCGCACCACCCCGCGATGTTTTTCAGAAACCTATCCTACATTGCCACTGCATGTTCCCTGACCTCCCCATGCTGACCACCCCATGGTGCTTTTCTCCCTCCTACATTGCCACTCACTGCCTATCTTAATTCAGACCCTCCGTTTCACACCTCCCCGTGATGTTTTTCTCACTCCTACTAGTGAATGTAATGTAACACACACCCATACAATGCGCACCACCCCGTGATGTTTTTCTCACTCCTAGCAGTGAATGTAATGTAACACACACCCATACAATGCGCACCAACCCGTGATGTTTTTCTCACTCCTACTAGTGAATGTAATGTAACACACACCCATACAATGTGCACCACCCCGTGATGTTTTTCTCACTCCTACTAGTGAATGTAATGTAACACACACCCATACAATGCGCACAACCCCGTGATGTTTTTCTCACTACTACTAGTGAATGTAATGTAACACACACCCATACAATGCACACCACCCCGTGATGTTTTTCTCACTCCTACTAGTGAATCTAATGTAACACACACCCATACAATGCGCACCACCCCGCGATGTTTTTCAGAAACCTATCCTACATTGCCACTGCATGTTCCCTGACCTCCCCATGCTGACCACCCCACGGTGCTTTTCTCCCTCCTACATTGCCACTCACTGCCTATCTTAATTCAGACCCTCCGATTCACACCTCCCCGTGATGTTTTTCTCACTCCTACTAGTGAATGTAATGTAACACACACCCATACAATGCGCACCATCCGTGATGTTTTTCTCACTCCTACTAGTGAATGTAATGTTACACCCACCCATACAATTCGCATAACCCCGTGATGTTTTTCTCACTCCTACTAGTGAATCTAATGTAACACACACCCATACAATGCGCACCACCCCGTGATGTTTTTCTCACTCCTACTAGTGAATGTAATGTAACACACACCCATACAATGCGCACCACCCCGTGATGTTTTTCTCACTCCAACTAGTGAATGTAATGTAACACACACCCATACAATGCGCACCACCCCGTGATGTTTTTCTCACTCCTACTAGTGAATGTAATGTAACACACACCCATGCAATGCGCACCACCCCGTGATGTTTTTCTCACTCCTACTAGTGAATGTAATGTAACACACACCCATGCAATGCGCACCACCACGTGATGATTTTCTCACTCCTACTAGTGAATGTAATGTAACACACACTCATACAACGCGCACCACCCCGTGATGTTTTTCTCACTCCTACTAGTGAATGTAATGTAACACACACCCATACAATGCGCAAGACCCCGTGATGTTTTTCTCACTCCTACTAGTGAATGTAATGTAACACACACCCATGCAATGCGCACCACTACGTGATGTTTTTCTCACTCCTACTTGTGAATGTAATGTAACACACACTCATACAACGCGCACCACCCCGTGATGTTTTTCTCACTCCTACTAGTGAATGTAATGTAACACACACCCATACAATGCGCACCACCCAGCGATGTTTTTCAGAAACCTATCGTACATTGCCACTTCATGTTCCCTGACCTCCCCATGCTGACCACCCCGAGGTGCTTTTCTCCATCCTACATTGCCACTCACTGCCTATCCTAATTCAGATCCTCCGTTTCACACCACCCCGTGATGTTTTTCTCACACCTACTTGTGAATGTAATGTAACACACACCCATACAATGCACACCACCCCGTGATGTTTTTCTCACTCCTACTAGTGAATCTAATGTAACACACACCCATACAATGCGCACCACCCCGCGATGTTTTTCAGAAACCTATCCTACATTGCCACTGCATGTTCCCTGACCTCCCCATGCTGACCACCCCGCGGTGCTTTTCTCCATCCTACATTGCCACTCACTGCCTATCTTAATTCAGACCCTCCGATTCACACCACCCTGTGATGTTTTTCTCACTCCTACTAGTGAATGTAATGTAACACACACCCAAACAATGCGCACCATCCGTGATGTTTTTCTCACTCCTACTAGTGAATGTAATGTTACACACACCCATACAATGCGCACAACCCCGTGATGTTTTTCTCACTCCTACTAGTGAATCTAATGTAACACACACCCATACAATGCGCACCACCCCGTGATGTTTTTCTCACTCCTACTAGTGAATGTAAAGTAACACACACCCATACAATGCGCACCACCCCGTGATGTTTTTCTCACTCCAACTAGTGAATGTAATGTAACACACACCCATACAATGCGCACCACCCCGTGATGTTTTTCTCACTCCTAGTAGTAAATGTAATGTAACACACACCCATACAATGCGCACCACCACGTGATGTTTTTCTCACTCCTACTAGTGAATCTAATGTAACACACACCCATACAATGCGCACCACCCCGTGATGTTTTTCTCACTCCTACTAGTGAATGTAATGTAACACACACCCATGCAATGCGCACCAATACGTGATGTTTTTCTCACTCCTACTTGTGAATGTAATGTAACACACACTCATACAACGCGCACCACCCCGTGATGTTTTTCTCACTCCTACTAGTGAATGTAATGTAACACACACCCATACAATGCGCACCACCCAGCGATGTTTTTCAGCAACCTATCGTACATTGCCACTTCATGTTCCCTGACCTCCTCATGCTGACCACCCCGAGGTGCTTTTCTCCATCCTACATTGCCACTCACTGCCTATCCTAATTCAGACCCTCCGATTCACACCACCCCGTTATGTTTTTCTCACACCTACTAGTGAATGTAATGTAACACACACCCATACAATGCGCACCACCCCGTGATGTTTTTCTCACTCCTATTAGTGAATGTAATGTAACACACACCCATACAATGCGCACCACCCCGTGATGTTTTTCTCACTCCTATTAGTGAATCTAATGTAACATACACCCATACAATGCGCACCACCCCGCGATGTTTTTCATAAACCTATCCTACATTGCCACTGCATGTTCCCTGACCTCCCCATGCTGACCACCCCGCAGTGCTTTTCTCCATCCTACATTGCCACTCACTGCCTATCCTAATTCCGACCCGCTGATTCACATCACCCCGTGATGTTTTTCTCACTCCTACTAGTGAATCTAATGTAACACACACCCATACAATGCGCACCACCCCGTGATGTTTTTCTCACTCCTACTAGTGAATGTAATATAACACACACCCAATCAATGCACACCACCCCGTGATGTTTTTCTCACTCCTACTAGTGAATGTATTATAACACACACCCATACAATGCGCACCACCCGTGATGTTTTTCTCACTCCTATTAGTGAATGTAATGTAACACAAACCCATACAATGCGCACCACCCCGTGATGTTTTTCTCACTCGTACTAGTGAATCTAATGTAACACTCACCCATACAATGCTCACCACACCGTGATGTTTTTCTCACTCCTACTAGTGAATGTAATGTAACACACACCCATACAATGCGCACCACTCCGTGATGTTTTTCTCACTCCTACTTGTGAATGTAATGTAACACACACCCATACAATGCGAACCACCCCGTGATGTTTTTCTCACTCCTACTAGTGAATGTAATGTGACACACACCCATACAATGCGCACCACCCCGTGATGTTTTTCTCACTCCTACTAGTGAATGTAATGTAACACACACCCATACATTGAGCACCACCCCGTGATGTTTTTCTCACTCCTACTAGGGAATGTAATGTAACACACACACATACAATGCTCACTACCCCGTGATGTTTTTCTCACTCCTACTAGTGAATGTAATGTAACACACACCCATATAATGCGCACCACCCCGTGATGTTTTTCTCACTCCTACTAGTAAATGTAATATAACACACACCCATGCAATGCGCACCACCCCATGATGTTTTTCTCACTCCTACTAGTGAATATAATGTAACACACACCCATGCAATGCGCACCACCCCGTGATATTTTTCTCACTCCTACTAGTGAATGTAATGTAACACACACCCATGCAATGCGCACCACCCCGTGATGATTTTCTCACTCCTACTAGTGAATGTAATATAACACACACCCATGCAATGCGCACCACCCCGTGATGTTTTTCTCACTCCTACTAGTGAATGTAATGTAACGCACACCCATAAAATGCGCACCACCCCGTGATGTTTTTCTCACTCCTTCTAGTGAATGTAATGTAACACACACCCATACAATGCGCACCACCCCGTGATGTTTTTCTCACTCCTACTAGGGAATGTAATGTAACACACACCCATACAATGCTCACTACCCCGTGATGTTTTTCTCACTCCTACTAGTGAATGTAATGTAACACACACCCATATAATGCGCACCACCCCGTGATGTTTTTCTCACTCCTACTAGTGAATGTAATGTAACACACACCCATGCAATGCGCACCACCCCGTGATGTTTTTCTCACTCCTACTAGTGAATGTAATGTAACACACACCCATGCAATGCGCACCACCACGTGATGATTTTCTCACTCCTACTAGTGAATGTAATGTAACACACACCCATGCAATGCGCACCACCCCGTGATGTTTTTCTCACTCCTACTAGTGAATGTAATGTTACACACACCCATGCAATGCGCACCACCCCGTGATGTTTTTCTCACTCCTACTAGTGAATGTAATGTAACACACACCCATGCAATGCGCACCACCCCGTGATGTTTTTCTCACTCCTACTAGTGAATGTAATGTAACACACACCCATGCAATGCGCACCACCCCGTGATGTTTTTCTCACTCCTACTAGTGAATGTAATGTAACACACACCCATACAATGCGCACCACCCCGTGATGTTTTTCTCACTCCTATTATTGAATGTAATGTAACACACACCCATACAATGCGCACCACCCTTGATGATTTTCTCACTCCTACTAGTGAATGTAATGTAACACACACCCATACAATGCGCACCACCCCGCGATGTTTTTCAGAAACCTATCCTACATTGCCACTGCATGTTCCCTGACCTCCCCATGCTGACCACCCCACGGTGCTTTTCTCCATCCTACATTGCCACTCACTGCCTATCCTAATTCAGACCCTCCGATTCACACCACCCCGTGATGTTTTTCTCACTCCTACTAGTGAATGTAATGTGACACACACCCATACAATGCGCACCACACTGTGATGTTTTTCTCACTCCTACTAGTGAATGTAATGTAACACACACACATACAATGCGCACCACCCCATGATGTTTTTCTCACTCCTACTAGTGAATGTAATGTAACACACACCCATACAATGCGCACCACCCCGTGATATTTTTCTCACTCCTACTAGTGAATGTAATGTAACACACACCCATACAATGCGCACCACCCCGTGATGTTTTTCTCACTCTTACTAGGGAATGTAATGTAACACACACCCATACAATGCGCACCACCCCGTGATGTTTTTCTCCCTCCTACTAGGGAATGTAATGTAACACACACCCATACAATGCGCACCACCCTGCGATGTTTTTCAGAAACCTATTGTACATTGCCACTTCATGTTCCCTGACCTCCCCATGCTGACCACCCCGCGGTGCTTTTCTCCATCCTACATTGCCACTCACTGCCTATCTTAATTCAGACCCTCCGATTCACACCACCCCGTGATGTTTTTCTCACTCCTACTAGTGAATGTAATGTAACACACACCCAAACAATGCGCACCATCCGTGATGTTTTTCTCACTCCTACTAGTGAATGTAATGTTACACACACCCATACAATGCGCACAACCCCGTGATGTTTTTCTCACTCCTACTAGTGAATCTAATGTAACACACACCCATACAATGCGCACCACCCCGTGATGTTTTTCTCACTCCTACTAGTGAATGTAATGTAACACACACCCATACAATGCGCACCACCCCGTGATGTTTTTCTCACTCCTACTAGTGAATCTAATGTAACATACACCCATACAATGCGCACCACCCCGCGATGTTTTTCATAAACCTATCCTACATTGCCACTGCATGTTCCCTGACCTCCCCATGCTGACCACCCCGCAGTGCTTTTCTCCATCCTACATTGCCACTCACTGCCTATCCTAATTCCGACCCGCTGATTCACATCACCCCGTGATGTTTTTCTCACTCCTACTAGTGAATCTAATGTAACACACACCCATACAATGCGCACCACCCCGTGATGTTTTTCTCACTCCTACTAGTGAATGTAATATAACACACACCTAAACAATGCACACCACCCCGTGATGTTTTTCTCACTCCTAATAGTGAATGTATTATAACACACACCCATACAATGCGCACCACCCCGTGATGTTTTTCTCACTCCTACTAGTGAATGTAATGTAACACACACCCATACAATGCGCACCACCCCGTGATGTTTTTCTCACTCCTATTAGTGAATGTAATGTAACACAAACCCATACAATGCGCACCACTCCGTGATGTTTTTCTCACTCCTACTAGTGAATCTAATGTAACACACACCCATACAATGCTCACCACACCGTGATGTTTTTCTCACTCCTACTAGTGAATGTAATGTAACACACACCCATACAATGCGCACCACTCCGTGATGTTTTTCTCACTCCTACTTGTGAATGTAATGTAACACACACCCATAGAATGCGAACCACCCCGTGATGTTTTTCTCACTCCTACTAGTGAATGTAATGTGACACACACCCATACAATGCGCACCACCCCGTGATGTTTTTCTCACTCCTACTAGTGAATGTAATGTGACACTCACCCATACAATGCGCACCACCCCGTGATGTTTTTCTCACTCCTACTAGTGAATTTAATGTAACACACACCCATACAATGCGCACCACCCCGTGATGTTTTTCTCACTCCTACTAGTGAATGTAATGTAACACACACCCATACATTGAGCACCACCCCGTGATGTTTTTCTCACTCCTACTAGGGAATGTAATGTAACACACACACATACAATGCTCACTACCCCGTGATGTTTTTCTCACTCCTACTAGTGAATGTAATGTAACACACACCCATATAATGCGCACCACCCCGTGATGTTTTTCTCACTCCTACTAGTAAATGTAATATAACACACACCCATGCAATGCGCACCACCCCATGATGTTTTTCTCACTCCTACTAGTGAATATAATGTAACACACACCCATGCAATGCGCACCACCCCGTGATATTTTTCTCACTCCTACTAGTGAATGTAATGTAACACACACCCATGCAATGCGCACCACCCCGTGATGATTTTCTCACTCCTACTAGTGAATGTAATATAACACACACCCATGCAATGCGCACCACCCCGTGATGTTTTTCTCACTCCTACTAGTGAATGTAATGTAACGCACACCCATAAAATGCGCACCACCCCGTGATGTTTTTCTCACTCCTTCTAGTGAATGTAATGTAACGCACACCCATACAATGCGCACCACCCCGTGATGTTTTTCTCACTCCTACTAGGGAATGTAATGTAACACACACCCATACAATGCTCACTACCCCGTGATGTTTTTCTCACTCCTACTAGTGAATGTAATGTAACACACACCCATATAATGCGCACCACCCCGTGATGTTTTTCTCACTCCTACTAGTGAATGTAATGTAACACACACCCATGCAATGGGCACCACCACGTGATGATTTTCTCACTCCTATTAGTGAATGTAATGTAACACACACCCATGCAATGCGCACCACCCCGTGATGTTTTTCTCACTCCTACTAGTGAATGTAATGTAACACACACCCATGCAATGCGCACCACCCCGTGATGTTTTTCTCACTCCTACTAGTGAATGTAATGTAACACACACCCATGCAATGCGCACCACCCCGTGATGTTTTTCTCACTCCTACTAGTGAATGTAATGTAACACACACCCATACAATGCGCACCAACCCGTGATGTTTTTCTCACTCCTATTATTGAATGTAATGTAACACACACCCATACAATGCGCACCACCCTTGATGATTTTCTCACTCCTACTAGTGAATGTAATGTAACACACACCCATACAATGCGCACCACCCCGCGATGTTTTTCAGAAACCTATCCTACATTGCCACTGCATGTTCCCTGACCTCCCCATGCTGACCACCCCACGGTGCTTTTCTCCATCCTACATTGCCACTCACTGCCTATCCTAATTCAGACCCTCCGATTCACACCACCCCGTGATGTTTTTCTCACTCCTACTAATGAATGTAATGTGACACACACCCATACAATGCGCACCACCCTGTGATGTTTTTCTCACTCCTACTAGTGAATGTAATGTAACACACACCCATACAATGCGCACCACCCCATGATGTTTTTCTCACTCCTACTAGTGAATGTAATGTAACACACACCCATACAATGCGCACCACCCCGTGATATTTTTCTCACTCCTACTAGTGAATGTAATGTAACACACACCCATACAATGCGCACCACCCCGTGATGTTTTTCTCACTCTTACTAGGGAATGTAATGTAACACACACCCATACAATGCGCACCACCCCGTGATGTTTTTCTCACTCCTACTAGGGAATGTAATGTAACACACACCCATACAATGCGCACCACCCTGCGATGTTTTTCAGAAACCTATTGTACATTGCCACTTCATGTTCCCTGACCTCCCCATGCTGACCACCCCGCGGTGCTTTTCTCCATCCTACATTGCCACTCACTGCCTATCTTAATTCAGACCCTCCGATTCACACCACCCCGTGATGTTTTTCTCACTCCTACTAGTGAATGTAATGTAACACACACCCAAACAATGCGCACCATCCGTGATGTTTTTCTCACTCCTACTAGTGAATGTAATGTTACACACACCCATACAATGCGCACAACCCCGTGATGTTTTTCTCACTCCTACTAGTGAATCTAATGTAACACACACCCATACAATGCGCACCACCCCGTGATGTTTTTCTCACTCCTACTAGTGAATGTAATGTAACACACACCCATACAATGCGCACCACCCCGTGATGTTTTTCTCACTCCTACTAGTGAATCTAATGTAACATACACCCATACAATGCGCACCACCCCGCGATGTTTTTCATAAACCTATCCTACATTGCCACTGCATGTTCCCTGACCTCCCCATGCTGACCACCCCGCAGTGCTTTTCTCCATCCTACATTGCCACTCACTGCCTATCCTAATTCCGACCCGCTGATTCACATCACCCCGTGATGTTTTTCTCACTCCTACTAGTGAATCTAATGTAACACACACCCATACAATGCGCACCACCCCGTGATGTTTTTCTCACTCCTACTAGTGAATGTAATATAACACACACCTAAACAATGCACACCACCCCGTGATGTTTTTCTCACTCCTACTAGTGAATGTATTATAACACACACCCATACAATGCGCACCACCCCGTGATGTTTTTCTCACTCCTACTAGTGAATGTAATGTAACACACACCCATACAATGCGCACCACCCCGTGATGTTTTTCTCACTCCTATTAGTGAATGTAATGTAACACAAACCCATACAATGCGCACCACTCCGTGATGTTTTTCTCACTCCTACTAGTGAATCTAATGTAACACACACCCATACAATGCTCACCACACCGTGATGTTTTTCTCACTCCTACTAGTGAATGTAATGTAACACACACCCATACAATGCGCACCACTCCGTGATGTTTTTCTCACTCCTACTTGTGAATGTAATGTAACACACACCAATAGAATGCGAACCACCCCGTGATGTTTTTCTCACTCCTACTAGTGAATGTAATGTGACACACACCCATACAATGCGCACCACCCCGTGATGTTTTTCTCACTCCTACTAGTGAATGTAATGTGACACTCACCCATACAATGCGCACCACCCCGTGATGTTTTTCTCACTCCTACTAGTGAATTTCATTTAACACACACCCATACAATGCGCACCACCCCGTGATGTTTTTCTCACTCCTACTAGTGAATGTAATGTAACACACACCCATACATTGAGCACAACCCCGTGATGTTTTTCTCACTCCTACTAGGGAATGTAATGTAACACACACACATACAATGCTCACTACCCCGTGATGTTTTTCTCACTCCTACTAGTGAATGTAATGTAACACACACCCATACAATGCGCACCACCCCGTGATGTTTTTCTCACTCCTACTAGTAAATGTAATATAACACACACCCATGCAATGCGCACCACCCCATGATGTTTTTCTCACTCCTACTAGTGAATATAATGTAACACACACCCATGCAATGCGCACCACCCCGTGATGTTTTTCTCACTCCTACTAGTGAATGTAATGTAACACACACCCATGCAATGCGCACCACCCCGTGATGATTTTCTCACTCCTACTAGTGAATGTAATGTAACACACACCCATGCAATGCGCACCACCCCGTGATGTTTTTCTCACTCCTACTAGTGAATGTAATGTAACGCACACCCATAAAATGCGCACCACCCCGTGATGTTTTTCTCACTCCTTCTAGTGAATGTAATGTAACACACACCCATACAATGCGCACCACCCCGTGATGTTTTTCTCACTCCTACTAGGGAATGTAATGTAACACACACCCATACAATGCTCACTACCCCGTGATGTTTTTCTCACTCCTACTAGTGAATGTAATGTAACACACACCCATATAATGCGCACCACCCCGTGATGTTTTTCTCACTCCTACTAGTGAATGTAATGTAACACACACCCATGCAATGCGCACCACCCCGTGATGTTTTTCTCACTCCTACTAGTGAATGTAATGTAACACACACCCATGCAATGCGCACCACCCCGTGATGATTTTCTCACTCCTACTAGTGAATGTAATGTAACACACACCCATGCAATGCGCACCACCCCGTGATGTTTTTCTCACTCCTACTAGTGAATGTAATGTAACACACACCCATGCAATGCGCACCACCCCGTGATGTTTTTCTCACTCCTACTAGTGAATGTAATGTAACACACACCCATGCAATGCGCACCACCCCGTGATGTTTTTCTCACTCCTACTAGTGAATGTAATGTAACACACACCCATGCAATGCGCACCACCCCGTGATGTTTTTCTCACTCCTACTAGTGAATGTAATGTAACACACACCCATACAATGTGCACCACCCCGTGATGTTTTTCTCACTCCTAGTAGTGAATGTAATGTAACACACACCCATACAATGCGCACCACCCCGTGATGATTTTCTCACTCCTACTAGTGAATGTAATGTAACACACACCCATACAATGCGCACCACCCCGCGATGTTTTTCAGAAACCTATCCTACATTGCCACTGCATGTTCCCTGACCTCCCCATGCTGACCACCCCACGGTGCTTTTCTCCATCCTACATTGCCACTCACTGCCTATCCTAATTCAGACCCTCCGATTCACACCACCCCGTGATGTTTTTCTCACTCCTAGTAGAGAATGTAATGTAACACACACCCATACAATGCGCACCACCCCGTGATGTTTTTCTCACTCCTACTAGTGAATGTAATGTGACACACACCCATACAATGCGCACCACCCCGTGATGTTTTTCTCACTCCTAATAGTGAATGTAATGTGACACACACCCATACAATGCGCACCACCCCGTGATGTTTTTCTCACTCCTACTAGTGAATGTAATGTAACACACACCGATGCAATGCGCACCACCCCGTGATGTTTTTCTCACTCCTACTAGTGAATGTAATGTAACACACACCCATGCAATGCGCACCACCCCGTGATGATTTTCTCACTCCTACTAGTGAATGTAATGTAACACACACCCATGCAATGCGCACCACCCCATGATGTTTTTCTCACTCCTACTAGTGAATGTAATGTAACACACACCCATGCAATGCGCACCACCCCGTGATGATTTTCTCACTCCTACTAGTGAATGTAATGTAACACACACCCATGCAATGCGCACCACCCCGTGATGTTTTTCTCACTCCTACTAGTGAATGTAATGTAACACACACACATAAAATGCGCACCACCCCGTGATGTTTTTCTCACTCCTTCTAGTGAATGTAATGTAACACCCACCCATACAATGCGCACCACCCCATGATGTTTTTCTCACTCCTACTAGGGAATGTAATGTAACACACACCCATACAATGCTCACTACCCCGTGAGGTTTTTCTCACTCCTACTAGTGAATGTAATGTAACACACACCCATATAATGCGCACCACCCCGTGATGTTTTTCTCACTCCTACTAGTGAATGTAATATAACACACACCCATACAATGCGCACCACCCCGTGATGTTTTTCTCACTCCTACTAGTGAATGTAATGTAACACACACCCATACAATGGGCACCACCCCGTGATGTTTTTCTCACTCCTACAAGTGAATCTAATGTAACACACACCCGTACAATGCGCACCACCCCGTGATGTTTTTCTCACTCCTACTAGTGAATCTAATGTAACACACACCCATACAATGCGCACCACTCCGCGATGTTTTTCAGAAACCTATCCTACATTGCCACTGCATGTTCCCTGACCTCCCCATGCTGACCACACCGCAGTGCTTTTCTCCATCCTACATTGCCACTGACTGCCTATCCTAATTCAGACCCTCCGATTAACACCACCCCGTGATGTTTTTGTCACTCCTACTAGTGAATGTAATGTAACACACACCCATAAAATGCGCACGACCCCGTGATATTTCTCTCACACCTACTAGTGAATGTAATGTAACACACACCCATAAAATGCGCACGACCCCGTGATGTTTCTCTCACACCTACTAGTGAATGTAATGTAACACAAACCCATACAATGCGCACCACCACGTGATGTTTTTCTCACTCCTACTAGTGAATGTAACGTAACACACACCCATACAATGCGCACCACCCGGTGATGTTTTTCTCACTCCTACTAGTGAATGTAATGTAACACACACCCATACAATGCGAACCACCCCGTGATGTTTTTCTCACTCCTACTAGAGAATGTAATGTAACACACACCCATACAATGCGCACCACCCCGCTATGTTTTTCAGAAACCTATCCTATATTGCCACTGCATGTTCCCTGACCTCCCCATGCTGACCACACCGCGGTGCTTTTCTCCATCCTACATTGCCACTCACTGCCTATCCTAATTCTGACCCTCCGATTCACACCACCCTGTGATGTTTTTCTCACTCCTACTAGTGAATGTAATGTAACACACACCCATACAATGCGCACCACCCCGTGATGTTTTTCTCACTCCTAGCAGTGAATGTAATGTAACACACACCCATACAATGCGCACCAACCCGTGATGTTTTTCTCACTCCTACTAGTGAATGTAATGTAACACACACCCATACAATGTGCACCACCCCGTGATGTTTTTCTCACTCCTACTAGTGAATGTAATCTAACACACACCCATACAATGCGCACAACCCCGTGATGTTTTTCTCACTACTACTAGTGAATGTAATGTAACACACACCCATACAATGCACACCACCCCGTGATGTTTTTCTCACTCCTACTAGTGAATCTAATGTAACACACACCCATACAATGCGCACCACCCCGCGATGTTTTTCAGAAACCTATCCTACATTGCCACTGCATGTTCCCTGACCTCCCCATGCTGACCACCCCACGGTGCTTTTCTCCCTCCTACATTGCCACTCACTGCCTATCTTAATTCAGACCCTCCGATTCACACCTCCCCGTGATGTTTTTCTCACTCCTACTAGTGAATGTAATGTAACACACACCCATACAATGCGCACCATCAGTGATGTTTTTCTCACTCCTACTAGTGAATGTAATGTTACACCCACCCATACAATGCGCATAACCCCGTGATGTTTTTCTCACTCCTACTAGTGAATCTAATGTAACACACACCCATACAATGCGCACCACCCCGTGATGTTTTTCTCACTCCTACTAGTGAATGTAATGTAACACACACCCATACAATGCGCACCACCCCGTGATGTTTTTCTTACTCCAACTAGTGAATGTAATGTAACACACACCCATACAATGCGCACCACCCCGTGATGTTTTTCTCACTCCTAGTAGTAAATGTAATGTAACACACACCCATACAATGCACACCACAACGTGATGTTTTTCTCACTCCTACTAGTGAATCTAATGTAACACACACCCATACAATGCGCAAGACCCCGTGATGTTTTTCTCACTCCTACTAGTGAATGTAATGTAACACACACCCATGCAATGCGCACCACTACGTGATGTTTTTCTCACTCCTACTTGTGAATGTAATGTAACACACACTCATACAACGCGCACAACCCCGTGATGTTTTTCTCACTCCTACTAGTGAATGTAATGTAACACACACCCATACAATGCGCACCACCCAGCGATGTTTTTCAGAAACCTATCGTACATTGCCACTTCATGTTCCCTGACCTCCCCATGCTGACCACCCCGAGGTGCTTTTCTCCATCCTACATTGCCACTCACTGCCTATCCTAATTCAGATCCTCCGTTTCACACCACCCCGTGATGTTTTTCTCACACCTACTTGTGAATGTAATGTAACACACACCCATACAATGCACACCACCCCGTGATGTTTTTCTCACTCCTACTAGTGAATCTAATGTAACACACACCCATACAATGCGCACCACCCCGCGATGTTTTTCAGAAACCTATCCTACATTGCCACTGCATGTTCCCTGACCTCCCCATGCTGACCACCCCGCGGTGCTTTTCTCCATCCTACATTGCCACTCACTGCCTATCTTAATTCAGACCCTCCGATTCACACCACCCCGTGATGTTTTTCTCACTCCTACTAGTGAATGTAATGTAACACACACCCAAACAATGCGCACCATCCGTGATGTTTTTCTCACTCCTACTAGTGAATGTAATGTTACACACACCCATACAATGCGCACAACCCCGTGATGTTTTTCTCACTCCTACTAGTGAATCTAATGTAACACACACCCATACAATGCGCACCACCCCGTGATGTTTTTCTCACTCCTACTAGTGAATGTAATGTAACACACACCCATACAATGCGCACCACCCCGTGATGTTTTTCTCACTCCAACTAGTGAATGTAATGTAACACACACCCATACAATGCGCACCACCCCGTGATGTTTTTCTCACTCCTAGTAGTAAATGTAATGTAACACACACCCATACAATGCGCACCACCACGTGATGTTTTTCTCACTCCTACTAGTGAATCTAATGTAACACACACCCATGCAATGCGCACCACCCCGTGATGTTTTTCTCACTCCTACTAGTGAATGTAATGTAACACACACCCATGCAATGCGCAACAATACGTGATGTTTTTCTCACTCCTACTTGTGAATGTAATGTAACACACACTCATACAACGCGCACCACCCCGTGATGTTTTTCTCACTCCTACTAGTGAATGTAATGTAACACACACCCATACAATGCGCACCACCCAGCGATGTTTTTCAGCAACCTATCGTACATTGCCACTTCATGTTCCCTGACCTCCCCATGCTGACCACCCCGAGGTGCTTTTCTCCATCCTACATTGCCACTCACTGCCTATCCTAATTCTGACCCTCCGATTCACACCACCCTGTGATGTTTTTCTCACTCCTACTAGTGAATGTAATGTAACACACACCCATACAATGCGCACCACCCCGTGATGTTTTTCTCACTCCTAGCAGTGAATGTAATGTAACACACACCCATACAATGCGCACCAACCCGTGATGTTTTTCTCACTCCTACTAGTGAATGTAATGTAACACACACCCATACAATGTGCACCACCCCGTGATGTTTTTCTCACTCCTACTAGTGAATGTAATCTAACACACACCCATACAATGCGCACAACCCCGTGATGTTTTTCTCACTACTACTAGTGAATGTAATGTAACACACACCCATACAATGCACACCACCCCGTGATGTTTTTCTCACTCCTACTAGTGAATCTAATGTAACACACACCCATACAATGCGCACCACCCCGCGATGTTTTTCAGAAACCTATCCTACATTGCCACTGCATGTTCCCTGACCTCCCCATGCTGACCACCCCACGGTGCTTTTCTCCCTCCTACATTGCCACTCACTGCCTATCTTAATTCAGACCCTCCGATTCACACCTCCCCGTGATGTTTTTCTCACTCCTACTAGTGAATGTAATGTAACACACACCCATACAATGCGCACCATCAGTGATGTTTTTCTCACTCCTACTAGTGAATGTAATGTTACACCCACCCATACAATGCGCATAACCCCGTGATGTTTTTCTCACTCCTACTAGTGAATCTAATGTAACACACACCCATACAATGCGCACCACCCCGTGATGTTTTTCTCACTCCTACTAGTGAATGTAATGTAACACACACCCATACAATGCGCACCACCCCGTGATGTTTTTCTTACTCCAACTAGTGAATGTAATGTAACACACACCCATACAATGCGCACCACCCCGTGATGTTTTTCTCACTCCTAGTAGTAAATGTAATGTAACACACACCCATACAATGCACACCACAACGTGATGTTTTTCTCACTCCTACTAGTGAATCTAATGTAACACACACCCATACAATGCGCAAGACCCCGTGATGTTTTTCTCACTCCTACTAGTGAATGTAATGTAACACACACCCATGCAATGCGCACCACTACGTGATGTTTTTCTCACTCCTACTTGTGAATGTAATGTAACACACACTCATACAACGCGCACCACCCCGTGATGTTTTTCTCACTCCTACTAGTGAATGTAATGTAACACACACCCATACAATGCGCACCACCCCGTGATGTTTTTCTCACTCCAACTAGTGAATGTAATGTAACACACACCCATACAATGCGCACCACCCCGTGATGTTTTTCTCACTCCTACTAGTGAATGTAATGTAACACACACCCATGCAATGCGCACCACCCCGTGATGTTTTTCTCACTCCTACTAGTGAATGTAATGTTACACCCACCCATACAATTCGCATAACCCCGTGATGTTTTTCTCACTCCTACTAGTGAATCTAATGTAACACACACCCATACAATGCGCACCACCCCGTGATGTTTTTCTCACTCCTACTAGTGAATGTAATGTAACACACACCCATACAATGCGCACCACCCCGTGATGTTTTTCTCACTCCAACTAGTGAATGTAATGTAACACACACCCATACAATGCGCACCACCCCGTGATGTTTTTCTCACTCCTACTAGTGAATGTAATGTAACACACACCCATGCAATGCGCACCACCCCGTGATGTTTTTCTCACTCCTACTAGTGAATGTAATGTAACACACACCCATGCAATGCGCACCACCACGTGATGATTTTCTCACTCCTACTAGTGAATGTAATGTAACACACACTCATACAACGCGCACCACCCCGTGATGTTTTTCTCACTCCTACTAGTGAATGTAATGTAACACACACCCATACAATGCGCAAGACCCCGTGATGTTTTTCTCACTCCTACTAGTGAATGTAATGTAACACACACCCATGCAATGCGCACCACTACGTGATGTTTTTCTCACTCCTACTTGTGAATGTAATGTAACACACACTCATACAACGCGCACCAACCCGTGATGTTTTTCTCACTCCTACTAGTGAATGTAATGTAACACACACCCATACAATGCGCACCACCCAGCGATGTTTTTCAGAAACCTATCGTACATTGCCACTTCATGTTCCCTGACCTCCCCATGCTGACCACCCCGAGGTGCTTTTCTCCATCCTACATTGCCACTCACTGCCTATCCTAATTCAGATCCTCCGTTTCACACCACCCCGTGATGTTTTTCTCACACCTACTTGTGAATGTAATGTAACACACACCCATACAATGCACACCACCCCGTGATGTTTTTCTCACTCCTACTAGTGAATCTAATGTAACACACACCCATACAATGCGCACCACCCCGCGATGTTTTTCAGAAACCTATCCTACATTGCCACTGCATGTTCCCTGACCTCCCCATGCTGACCACCCCGCGGTGCTTTTCTCCATCCTACATTGCCACTCACTGCCTATCTTAATTCAGACCCTCCGATTCACACCACCCTGTGATGTTTTTCTCACTCCTACTAGTGAATGTAATGTAACACACACCCAAACAATGCGCACCATCCGTGATGTTTTTCTCACTCCTACTAGTGAATGTAATGTTACACACACCCATACAATGCGCACAACCCCGTGATGTTTTTCTCACTCCTACTAGTGAATCTAATGTAACACACACCCATACAATGCGCACCACCCCGTGATGTTTTTCTCACTCCTACTAGTGAATGTAAAGTAACACACACCCATACAATGCGCACCACCCCGTGATGTTTTTCTCACTCCAACTAGTGAATGTAATGTAACACACACCCATACAATGCGCACCACCCCGTGATGTTTTTCTCACTCCTAGTAGTAAATGTAATGTAACACACACCCATACAATGCGCACCACCACGTGATGTTTTTCTCACTCCTACTAGTGAATCTAATGTAACACACACCCATACAATGCGCACCACCCCGTGATGTTTTTCTCACTCCTACTAGTGAATGTAATGTAACACACACCCATGCAATGCGCACCAATACGTGATGTTTTTCTCACTCCTACTTGTGAATGTAATGTAACACACACTCATACAACGCGCACCACCCCGTGATGTTTTTCTCACTCCTACTAGTGAATGTAATGTAACACACACCCATACAATGCGCACCACCCAGCGATGTTTTTCAGCAACCTATCGTACATTGCCACTTCATGTTCCCTGACCTCCTCATGCTGACCACCCCGAGGTGCTTTTCTCCATCCTACATTGCCACTCACTGCCTATCCTAATTCAGACCCTCCGATTCACACCACCCCGTTATGTTTTTCTCACACCTACTAGTGAATGTAATGTAACACACACCCATACAATGCGCACCACCCCGTGATGTTTTTCTCACTCCTATTAGTGAATGTAATGTAACACACACCCATACAATGCGCACCTCCCCGTGATGTTTTTCTCACTCCTATTAGTGAATCTAATGTAACATACACCCATACAATGCGCACCACCCCGCGATATTTTTCATAAACCTATCCTACATTGCCACTGCATGTTCCCTGACCTCCCCATGCTGACCACCCCGCAGTGCTTTTCTCCATCCTACATTGCCACTCACTGCCTATCCTAATTCCGACCCGCTGATTCACATCACCCCGTGATGTTTTTCTCACTCCTACTAGTGAATCTAATGTAACACACACCCATACAATGCGCACCACCCCGTGATGTTTTTCTCACTCCTACTAGTGAATGTAATATAACACACACCCAATCAATGCACACCACCCCGTGATGTTTTTCTCACTCCTACTAGTGAATGTATTATAACACACACCCATACAATGCGCACCACCCGTGATGTTTTTCTCACTCCTATTAGTGAATGTAATGTAACACAAACCCATACAATGCGCACCACCCCGTGATGTTTTTCTCACTCGTACTAGTGAATCTAATGTAACACTCACCCATACAATGCTCACCACACCGTGATGTTTTTCTCACTCCTACTAGTGAATGTAATGTAACACACACCCATACAATGCGCACCACTCCGTGATGTTTTTCTCACTCCTACTTGTGAATGTAATGTAACACACACCCATACAATGCGAACCACCCCGTGATGTTTTTCTCACTCCTACTAGTGAATGTAATGTGACACACACCCATACAATGCGCACCACCCCGTGATGTTTTTCTCACTCCTACTAGTGAATGTAATGTAACACACACCCATACATTGAGCACCACCCCGTGATGTTTTTCTCACTCCTACTAGGGAATGTAATGTAACACACACACATACAATGCTCACTACCCCGTGATGTTTTTCTCACTCCTACTAGTGAATGTAATGTAACACACACCCATATAATGCGCACCACCCCGTGATGTTTTTCTCACTCCTACTAGTAAATGTAATATAACACACACCCATGCAATGCGCACCACCCCATGATGTTTTTCTCACTCCTACTAGTGAATATAATGTAACACACACCCATGCAATGCGCACCACCCCGTGATATTTTTCTCATTCCTACTAGTGAATGTAATGTAACACACACCCATGCAATGCGCACCACCCCGTGATGATTTTCTCACTCCTACTAGTGAATGTAATATAACACACACCCATGCAATGCGCACCACCCCGTGATGTTTTTCTCACTCCTACTAGTGAATGTAATGTAACGCACACCCATAAAATGCGCACCACCCCGTGATGTTTTTCTCACTCCTTCTAGTGAATGTAATGTAACACACACCCATACAATGCGCACCACCCCGTGATGTTTTTCTCACTCCTACTAGGGAATGTAATGTAACACACACCCATACAATGCTCACTACCCCGTGATGTTTTTCTCACTCCTACTAGTGAATGTAATGTAACACACACCCATATAATGCGCACCACCCCGTGATGTTTTTCTCACTCCTACTAGTGAATGTAATGTAACACACACCCATGCAATGCGCACCACCCCGTGATGTGTTTCTCACTCCTACTAGTGAATGTAATGTAACACACACCCATGCAATGCGCACCACCACGTGATGATTTTCTCACTCCTACTAGTGAATGTAATGTAACACACACCCATGCAATGCGCACCACCCCGTGATGTTTTTCTCACTCCTACTAGTGAATGTAATGTTACACACACCCATGCAATGCGCACCACCCCGTGATGTTTTTCTCACTACTACTAGTGAATGTAATGTAACACACACCCATGCAATGCGCACCACCCCGTGATGTTTTTCTCACTCCTACTAGTGAATGTAATGTAACACACACCCATGCAATGCGCACCACCCCGTGATGTTTTTCTCACTCCTACTAGTGAATGTAATGTAACACACACCCATACAATGCGCACCACCCCGTGATGTTTTTCTCACTCCTATTATTGAATGTAATGTAACACACACCCATACAATGCGCACCACCCTTGATGATTTTCTCACTCCTACTAGTGAATGTAATGTAACACACACCCATACAATGCGCACCACCCCGCGATGTTTTTCAGAAACCTATCCTACATTGCCACTGCATGTTCCCTGACCTCCCCATGCTGACCACCCCACGGTGCTTTTCTCCATCCTACATTGCCACTCACTGCCTATCCTAATTCAGACCCTCCGATTCACACCACCCCGTGATGTTTTTCTCACTCCTACTAGTGAATGTAATGTGACACACACCCATACAATGCGCACCACACTGTGATGTTTTTCTCACTCCTACTAGTGAATGTAATGTAACACACACACATACAATGCGCACCACCCCATGATGTTTTTCTCACTCCTACTAGTGAATGTAATGTAACACACACCCATACAATGCGCACCACCCCGTGATATTTTTCTCACTCCTACTAGTGAATGTAATGTAACACACACCCATACAATGCGCACCACCCCGTGATGTTTTTCTCACTCTTACTAGGGAATGTAATGTAACACACACCCATACAATGCGCACCACCCCGTGATGTTTTTCTCCCTCCTACTAGGGAATGTAATGTAACACACACCCATACAATGCGCACCACCCTGCGATGTTTTTCAGAAACCTATTGTACATTGCCACTTCATGTTCCCTGACCTCCCCATGCTGACCACCCCGCGGTGCTTTTCTCCATCCTACATTGCCACTCACTGCCTATCTTAATTCAGACCCTCCGATTCACACCACCCCGTGATGTTTTTCTCACTCCTACTAGTGAATGTAATGTAACACACACCCAAACAATGCGCACCATCCGTGATGTTTTTCTCACTCCTACTAGTGAATGTAATGTTACACACACCCATACAATGCGCACAACCCCGTGATGTTTTTCTCACTCCTACTAGTGAATCTAATGTAACACACACCCATACAATGCGCACCACCCCGTGATGTTTTTCTCACTCCTACTAGTGAATGTAATGTAACACACACCCATACAATGCGCACCACCCCGTGATGTTTTTCTCACTCCTACTAGTGAATCTAATGTAACATACACCCATACAATGCGCACCACCCCGCGATGTTTTTCATAAACCTATCCTACATTGCCACTGCATGTTCCCTGACCTCCCCATGCTGACCACCCCGCAGTGCTTTTCTCCATCCTACATTGCCACTCACTGCCTATCCTAATTCCGACCCGCTGATTCACATCACCCCGTGATGTTTTTCTCACTCCTACTAGTGAATCTAATGTAACACACACCCATACAATGCGCACCACCCCGTGATGTTTTTCTCACTCCTACTAGTGAATGTAATATAACACACACCTAAACAATGCACACCACCCCGTGATGTTTTTCTCACTCCTACTAGTGAATGTATTATAACACACACCCATACAATGCGCACCACCCCGTGATGTTTTTCTCACTCCTACTAGTGAATGTAATGTAACACACACCCATACAATGCGCACCACCCCGTGATGTTTTTCTCACTCCTATTAGTGAATGTAATGTAACACAAACCCATACAATGCGCACCACTCCGTGATGTTTTTCTCACTCCTACTAGTGAATCTAATGTAACACACACCCATACAATGCTCACCACACCGTGATGTTTTTCTCACTCCTACTAGTGAATGTAATGTAACACACACCCATACAATGCGCACCACTCCGTGATGTTTTTCTCACTCCTACTTGTGAATGTAATGTAACACACACCCATACAATGCGAACCACCCCGTGATGTTTTTCTCACTCCTACTAGTGAATGTAATGTGACACACACCCATACAATGCGCACCACCCCGTGATGTTTTTCTCACTCCTACTAGTGAATGTAATGTAACACACACCCATACATTGAGCACCACCCCGTGATGTTTTTCTCACTCCTACTAGGGAATGTAATGTAACACACACACATACAATGCTCACTACCCCGTGATGTTTTTCTCACTCCTACTAGTGAATGTAATGTAACACACACCCATACAATGCGCACCACCCCGTGAAGTTTTTCTCACTCCTACTAGTGAATGTAATGTAACACACACCCATATAATGCGCACCACCCCGTGATGTTTTTCTCACTCCTACTAGTAAATGTAATATAACACACACCCATGCAATGCGCACCACCCCATGATGTTTTTCTCACTCCTACTAGTGAATATAATGTAACACACACCCATGCAATGCGCACCACCCCGTGATATTTTTCTCACTCCTACTAGTGAATGTAATGTAACACACACCCATGCAATGCGCACCACCCCGTGATGATTTTCTCACTCCTACTAGTGAATGTAATATAACACACACCCATGCAATGCGCACCACCCCGTGATGTTTTTCTCACTCCTACTAGTGAATGTAATGTAACGAACACCCATAAAATGCGCACCACCCCGTGATGTTTTTCTCACTCCTTCTAGTGAATGTAATGTAACACACACCCATACAATGCGCACCACCCCGTGATGTTTTTCTCACTCCTACTAGGGAATGTAATGTAACACACACCCATACAATGCTCACTACCCCGTGATGTTTTTCTCACTCCTACTAGTGAATGTAATGTAACACACACCCATATAATGCGCACCACCCCGTGATGTTTTTCTCACTCCTACTAGTGAATGTAATGTAACACACACCCATGCAATGCGCACCACCCCGTGATGTTTTTCTCACTCCTACTAGTGAATGTAATGTAACACACACCCATGCAATGGGCACCACCACGTGATGATTTTCTCACTCCTATTAGTGAATGTAATGTAACACACACCCATGCAATGCGCACCACCCCGTGATGTTTTTCTCACTCCTACTAGTGAATGTAATGTAACACACACCCATGCAATGCGCACCACCCCGTGATGTTTTTCTCACTCCTACTAGTGAATGTAATGTAACACACACCCATGCAATGCGCACCACCCCGTGATGTTTTTCTCACTCCTACTAGTGAATGTAATGTAACACACACCCATACAATGCGCACCAACCCGTGATGTTTTTCTCACTCCTATTATTGAATGTAATGTAACACACACCCATACAATGCGCACCACCCTTGATGATTTTCTCACTCCTACTAGTGAATGTAATGTAACACACACCCATACAATGCGCACCACCCCGCGATGTTTTTCAGAAACCTATCCTACATTGCCACTGCATGTTCCCTGACCTCCCCATGCTGACCACCCCACGGTGCTTTTCTCCATCCTACATTGCCACTCACTGCCTATCCTAATTCAGACCCTCCGATTCACACCACCCCGTGATGTTTTTCTCACTCCTACTAATGAATGTAATGTGACACACACCCATACAATGCGCACCACCCTGTGATGTTTTTCTCACTCCTACTAGTGAATGTAATGTAACACACACCCATACAATGCGCACCACCCCATGATGTTTTTCTCACTCCTACTAGTGAATGTAATGTAACACACACCCATACAATGCGCACCACCCCGTGATATTTTTCTCACTCCTACTAGTGAATGTAATGTAACACACACCCATACAATGCGCACCACCCCGTGATGTTTTTCTCACTCTTACTAGGGAATGTAATGTAACACACACCCATACAATGCGCACCACCCCGTGATGTTTTTCTCACTCCTACTAGGGAATGTAATGTAACACACACCCATACAATGCGCACCACCCTGCGATGTTTTTCAGAAACCAATTGTACATTGCCACTTCATGTTCCCTGACCTCCCCATGCTGACCACCCCGCGGTGCTTTTCTCCATCCTACATTGCCACTCACTGCCTATCTTAATTCAGACCCTCCGATTCACACCACCCCGTGATGTTTTTCTCACTCCTACTAGTGAATGTAATGTAACACACACCCAAACAATGCGCACCATCCGTGATGTTTTTCTCACTCCTACTAGTGAATGTAATGTTACACACACCCATACAATGCGCACAACCCCGTGATGTTTTTCTCACTCCTACTAGTGAATCTAATGTAACACACACCCATACAATGCGCACCACCCCGTGATGTTTTTCTCACTCCTACTAGTGAATGTAATGTAACACACACCCATACAATGCGCACCACCCCGTGATGTTTTTCTCACTCCTACTAGTGAATCTAATGTAACATACACCCATACAATGCGCACCACCCCGCGATGTTTTTCATAAACCTATCCTACATTGCCACTGCATGTTCCCTGACCTCCCCATGCTGACCACCCCGCAGTGCTTTTCTCCATCCTACATTGCCACTCACTGCCTATCCTAATTCCGACCCGCTGATTCACATCACCCCGTGATGTTTTTCTCACTCCTACTAGTGAATCTAATGTAACACACACCCATACAATGCGCACCACCCCGTGATGTTTTTCTCACTCCTACTAGTGAATGTAATATAACACACACCTAAACAATGCACACCACCCCGTGATGTTTTTCTCACTCCTACTAGTGAATGTATTATAACACACACCCATACAATGCGCACCACCCCGTGATGTTTTTCTCACTCCTACTAGTGAATGTAATGTAACACACACCCATACAATGCGCACCACCCCGTGATGTTTTTCTCACTCCTATTAGTGAATGTAATGTAACACAAACCCATACAATGCGCACCACCCCGTGATGTTTTTCTCACTCCTACTAGTGAATCTAATGTAACACACACCCATACAATGCTCACCACACCGTGATGTTTTTCTCACTCCTACTAGTGAATGTAATGTAACACACACCCATACAATGCGCACCACTCCGTGATGTTTTTCTCACTCCTACTTGTGAATGTAATGTAACACACACCAATAGAATGCGAACCACCCCGTGATGTTTTTCTCACTCCTACTAGTGAATGTAATGTGACACACACCCATACAATGCGCACCACCCCGTGATGTTTTTCTCACTCCTACTAGTGAATGTAATGTGACACTCACCCATACAATGCGCACCACCCCGTGATGTTTTTCTCACTCCTACTAGTGAATGTAATGTAACACACACCCATACATTGAGCACAACCCCGTGATGTTTTTCTCACTCCTACTAGGGAATGTAATGTAACACACACACATACAATGCTCACTACCCCGTGATGTTTTTCTCACTCCTACTAGTGAATGTAATGTAACACACACCCATACAATGCGCACCACCCCGTGATGTTTTTCTCACTCCTACTAGTAAATGTAATATAACACACACCCATGCAATGCGCACCACCCCATGATGTTTTTCTCACTCCTACTAGTGAATATAATGTAACACACACCCATGCAATGCGCACCACCCCGTGATGTTTTTCTCACTCCTACTAGTGAATGTAATGTAACACACACCCATGCAATGCGCACCACCCCGTGATGATTTTCTCACTCCTACTAGTGAATGTAATGTAACACACACCCATGCAATGCGCACCACCCCGTGATGTTTTTCTCACTCCTACTAGTGAATGTAATGTAACGCACACCCATAAAATGCGCACCACCCCGTGATGTTTTTCTCACTCCTTCTAGTGAATGTAATGTAACACACACCCATACAATGCGCACCACCCCGTGATGTTTTTCTCACTCCTACTAGGGAATGTAATGTAACACACACCCATACAATGCTCACTACCCCGTGATGTTTTTCTCACTCCTACTAGTGAATGTAATGTAACACACACCCATATAATGCGCACCACCCCGTGATGTTTTTCTCACTCCTACTAGTGAATGTAATGTAACACACACCCATGCAATGCGCACCACCCCGTGATGTTTTTCTCACTCCTACTAGTGAATGTAATGTAACACACACCCATGCAATGCGCACCACCCCGTGATGATTTTCTCACTCCTACTAGTGAATGTAATGTAACACACACCCATGCAATGCGCACCACCCCGTGATGTTTTTCTCACTCCTACTAGTGAATGTAATGTAACACACACCCATGCAATGCGCACCACCCCGTGATGTTTTTCTCACTCCTACTAGTGAATGTAATGTAACACACACCCATGCAATGCGCACCACCCCGTGATGTTTTTCTCACTCCTACTAGTGAATGTAATGTAACACACACCCATGCAATGCGCACCACCCCGTGATGTTTTTCTCACTCCTACTAGTGAATGTAATGTAACACACACCCATACAATGCGCACCACCCCGTGATGTTTTTCTCACTCCTAGTAGTGAATGTAATGTAACACACACCCATACAATGCGCACCACCCCGTGATGATTTTCTCACTCCTACTAGTGAATGTAATGTAACACACACCCATACAATGCGCACCACCCCGCGATGTTTTTCAGAAACCTATCCTACATTGCCACTGCATGTTCCCTGACCTCCCCATGCTGACCACCCCACGGTGCTTTTCTCCATCCTACATTGCCACTCACTGCCTATCCTAATTCAGACCCTCCGATTCACACCACCCCGTGATGTTTTTCTCACTCCTAGTAGAGAATGTAATGTAACACACACCCATACAATGCGCACCACCCCGTGATGTTTTTCTCACTCCTACTAGTGAATGTAATGTGACACACACCCATACAATGCGCACCACCCCGTGATGTTTTTCTCACTCCTAATAGTGAATGTAATGTGACACACACCCATACAATGCGCACCACCCCGTGATGTTTTTCTCACTCCTACTAGTGAATGTAATGTAACACACACCGATGCAATGCGCACCACCCCGTGATGTTTTTCTCACTCCTACTAGTGAATGTAATGTAACACACACCCATGCAATGCGCACCACCCCGTGATGATTTTCTCACTCCTACTAGTGAATGTAATGTAACACACACCCATGCAATGCGCACCACCCCATGATGTTTTTCTCACTCCTACTAGTGAATGTAATGTAACACACACCCATGCAATGCGCACCACCCCGTGATGATTTTCTCACTCCTACTAGTGAATGTAATGTAACACACACCCATGCAATGCGCACCACCCCGTGATGTTTTTCTCACTCCTACTAGTGAATGTAATGTAACACACACACATAAAATGCGCACCACCCCGTGATGTTTTTCTCACTCCTTCTAGTGAATGTAATGTAACACCCACCCAAACAATGCGCACCACCCCATGATGTTTTTCTCACTCCTACTAGGGAATGTAATGTAACACACACCCATACAATGCTCACTACCCCGTGAGGTTTTTCTCACTCCTACTAGTGAATGTAATGTAACACACACCCATATAATGCGCACCACCCCGTGATGTTTTTCTCACTCCTACTAGTGAATGTAATATAACACACACCCATACAATGCGCACCACCCCGTGATGTTTTTCTCACTCCTACTAGTGAATGTAATGTAACACACACCCATACAATGGGCACCACCCCGTGATGTTTTTCTCACTCCTACAAGTGAATCTAATGTAACACACACCCGTACAATGCGCACCACCCCGTGATGTTTTTCTCACTCCTACTAGTGAATGTAATGTAACACACACCCATACAATGCGCACCACTCCGCGATGTTTTTCAGAAACCTATCCTACATTGCCACTGCATGTTCCCTGACCTCCCCATGCTGACCACACCGCAGTGCTTTTCTCCATCCTACATTGCCACTGACTGCCTATCCTAATTCAGACCCTCCGATTAACACCACCCCGTGATGTTTTTGTCACTCCTACTAGTGAATGTAATGTAACACACACCCATAAAATGCGCACGACCCCGTGATATTTCTCTCACACCTACTAGTGAATGTAATGTAACACACACCCATAAAATGCGCACGACCCCGTGATGTTTCTCTCACACCTACTAGTGAATGTAATGTAACACAAACCCATACAATGCGCACCACCACGTGATGTTTTTCTCACTCCTACTAGTGAATGTAACGTAACACACACCCATACAATGCGCACCACCCGGTGATGTTTTTCTCACTCCTACTAGTGAATGTAATGTAACACACACCCATACAATGCGAACCACCCCGTGATGTTTTTCTCACTCCTACTAGAGAATGTAATGTAACACACACCCATACAATGCGCACCACCCCGCGATGTTTTTCAGAAACCTATCCTATATTGCCACTGCATGTTCCCTGACCTCCCCATGCTGACCACACCGCGGTGCTTTTCTCCATCCTACATTGCCACTCACTGCCTATCCTAATTCTGACCCTCCGATTCACACCACCCTGTGATGTTTTTCTCACTCCTACTAGTGAATGTAATGTAACACACACCCATACAATGCGCACCACCCCGTGATGTTTTTCTCACTCCTAGCAGTGAATGTAATGTAACACACACCCATACAATGCGCACCAACCCGTGATGTTTTTCTCACTCCTACTAGTGAATGTAATGTAACACACACCCATACAATGTGCACCACCCCGTGATGTTTTTCTCACTCCTACTAGTGAATGTAATCTAACACACACCCATACAATGCGCACAACCCCGTGATGTTTTTCTCACTACTACTAGTGAATGTAATGTAACACACACCCATACAATGCACACCACCCCGTGATGTTTTTCTCACTCCTACTAGTGAATCTAATGTAACACACACCCATACAATGCGCACCACCCCGCGATGTTTTTCAGAAACCTATCCTACATTGCCACTGCATGTTCCCTGACCTCCCCATGCTGACCACCCCACGGTGCTTTTCTCCCTCCTACATTGCCACTCACTGCCTATCTTAATTCAGACCCTCCGATTCACACCTCCCCGTGATGTTTTTCTCACTCCTACTAGTGAATGTAATGTAACACACACCCATACAATGCGCACCATCAGTGATGTTTTTCTCACTCCTACTAGTGAATGTAATGTTACACCCACCCATACAATGCGCATAACCCCGTGATGTTTTTCTCACTCCTACTAGTGAATCTAATGTAACACACACCCATACAATGCGCACCACCCCGTGATGTTTTTCTCACTCCTACTAGTGAATGTAATGTAACACACACCCATACAATGCGCACCACCCCGTGATGTTTTTCTTACTCCAACTAGTGAATGTAATGTAACACACACCCATACAATGCGCACCACCCCGTGATGTTTTTCTCACTCCTAGTAGTAAATGTAATGTAACACACACCCATACAATGCACACCACAACGTGATGTTTTTCTCACTCCTACTAGTGAATCTAATGTAACACACAGCCATACAATGCGCAAGACCCCGTGATGTTTTTCTCACTCCTACTAGTGAATGTAATGTAACACACACCCATGCAATGCGCACCACTACGTGATGTTTTTCTCACTCCTACTTGTGAATGTAATGTAACACACACTCATACAACGCGCACCACCCCGTGATGTTTTTCTCACTCCTACTAGTGAATGTAATGTAACACACACCCATACAATGCGCACCACCCAGCGATGTTTTTCAGAAACCTATCGTACATTGCCACTTCATGTTCCCTGACCTCCCCATGCTGACCACCCCGAGGTGCTTTTCTCCATCCTACATTGCCACTCACTGCCTATCCTAATTCAGATCCTCCGTTTCACACCACCCCGTGATGTTTTTCTCACACCTACTTGTGAATGTAATGTAACACACACCCATACAATGCACACCACCCCGTGATGTTTTTCTCACTCCTACTAGTGAATCTAATGTAACACACACCCATACAATGCGCACCACCCCGCGATGTTTTTCAGAAACCTATCCTACATTGCCACTGCATGTTCCCTGACCTCCCCATGCTGACCACCCCGCGGTGCTTTTCTCCATCCTACATTGCCACTCACTGCCTATCTTAATTCAGACCCTCCGATTCACACCACCCCGTGATGTTTTTCTCACTCCTACTAGTGAATGTAATGTAACACACACCCAAACAATGCGCACCATCCGTGATGTTTTTCTCACTCCTACTAGTGAATGTAATGTTACACACACCCATACAATGCGCACAACCCCGTGATGTTTTTCTCACTCCTACTAGTGAATCTAATGTAACACACACCCATACAATGCGCACCACCCCGTGATGTTTTTCTCACTCCTACTAGTGAATGTAATGTAACACACACCCATACAATGCGCACCACCCCGTGATGTTTTTCTCACTCCAACTAGTGAATGTAATGTAACACACACCCATACAATGCGCACCACCCCGTGATGTTTTTCTCACTCCTAGTAGTAAATGTAATGTAACACACACCCATACAATGCGCACCACAACGTGATGTTTTTCTCACTCCTACTAGTGAATCTAATGTAACACACACCCATACAATGCGCACCACCCCGTGATGTTTTTCTCACTCCTACTAGTGAATGTAATGTAACACACACCCATGCAATGCGCAACAATACGTGATGTTTTTCTCACTCCTACTTGTGAATGTAATGTAACACACACTCATACAACGCGCACCACCCCGTGATGTTTTTCTCACTCCTACTAGTGAATGTAATGTAACACACACCCATACAATGCGCACCACCCAGCGATGTTTTTCAGCAACCTATCGTACATTGCCACTTCATGTTCCCTGACCTCCCCATGCTGACCACCCCGAGGTGCTTTTCTCCATCCTACATTGCCACTCACTGCCTATCCTAATTCTGACCCTCCGATTCACACCACCCTGTGATGTTTTTCTCACTCCTACTAGTGAATGTAATGTAACACACACCCATACAATGCGCACCACCCCGTGATGTTTTTCTCACTCCTAGCAGTGAATGTAATGTAACACACACCCATACAATGCGCACCAACCCGTGATGTTTTTCTCACTCCTACTAGTGAATGTAATGTAACACACACCCATACAATGTGCACCACCCCGTGATGTTTTTCTCACTCCTACTAGTGAATGTAATCTAACACACACCCATACAATGCGCACAACCCCGTGATGTTTTTCTCACTACTACTAGTGAATGTAATGTAACACACACCCATACAATGCACACCACCCCGTGATGTTTTTCTCACTCCTACTAGTGAATCTAATGTAACACACACCCATACAATGCGCACCACCCCGCGATGTTTTTCAGAAACCTATCCTACATTGCCACTGCATGTTCCCTGACCTCCCCATGCTGACCACCCCACGGTGCTTTTCTCCCTCCTACATTGCCACTCACTGCCTATCTTAATTCAGACCCTCCGATTCACACCTCCCCGTGATGTTTTTCTCACTCCTACTAGTGAATGTAATGTAACACACACCCATACAATGCGCACCATCAGTGATGTTTTTCTCACTCCTACTAGTGAATGTAATGTTACACCCACCCATACAATGCGCATAACCCCGTGATGTTTTTCTCACTCCTACTAGTGAATCTAATGTAACACACACCCATACAATGCGCACCACCCCGTGATGTTTTTCTCACTCCTACTAGTGAATGTAATGTAACACACACCCATACAATGCGCACCACCCCGTGATGTTTTTCTTACTCCAACTAGTGAATGTAATGTAACACACACCCATACAATGCGCACCACCCCGTGATGTTTTTCTCACTCCTAGTAGTAAATGTAATGTAACACACACCCATACAATGCACACCACAACGTGATGTTTTTCTCACTCCTACTAGTGAATCTAATGTAACACACACCCATACAATGCGCAAGACCCCGTGATGTTTTTCTCACTCCTACTAGTGAATGTAATGTAACACACACCCATGCAATGCGCACCACTACGTGATGTTTTTCTCACTCCTACTTGTGAATGTAATGTAACACACACTCATACAACGCGCACCACCCCGTGATGTTTTTCTCACTCCTACTAGTGAATGTAATGTAACACACACCCATACAATGCGCACCACCCAGCGATGTTTTTCAGAAACCTATCGTACATTGCCACTTCATGTTCCCTGACCTCCCCATGCTGACCACCCCGAGGTGCTTTTCTCCATCCTACATTGCCACTCACTGCCTATCCTAATTCAGATCCTCCGTTTCACACCACCCCGTGATGTTTTTCTCACACCTACTTGTGAATGTAATGTAACACACACCCATACAATGCACACCACCCCGTGATGTTTTTCTCACTCCTACTAGTGAATCTAATGTAACACACACCCATACAATGCGCACCACCCCGCGATGTTTTTCAGAAACCTATCCTACATTGCCACTGCATGTTCCCTGACCTCCCCATGCTGACCACCCCGCGGTGCTTTTCTCCATCCTACATTGCCACTCACTGCCTATCTTAATTCAGACCCTCCGATTCACACCACCCCGTGATGTTTTTCTCACTCCTACTAGTGAATGTAATGTAACACACACCCAAACAATGCGCACCATCCGTGATGTTTTTCTCACTCCTACTAGTGAATGTAATGTTACACACACCCATACAATGCGCACAACCCCGTGATGTTTTTCTCACTCCTACTAGTGAATCTAATGTAACACACACCCATACAATGCGCACCACCCCGTGATGTTTTTCTCACTCCTACTAGTGAATGTAATGTAACACACACCCATACAATGCGCACCACCCCGTGATGTTTTTCTCACTCCAACTAGTGAATGTAATGTAACACACACCCATACAATGCGCACCACCCCGTGATGTTTTTCTCACTCCTACTAGTGAATGTAATGTAACACACACCCATACAATGCGCACCACCCCGTGATGTTTTTCTCACTCCTACTAGTGAATGTAATGTAACACACACCGATGCAATGCGCACCACCCCGTGATGTTTTTCTCACTCCTACTAGTGAATGTAATGTAACGCACACCCATAAAATGCGCACCACCCCGTGATGTTTTTCTCACTCCTTCTAGTGAATGTAATGTAACACACACCCATACAATGCGCACCACCCCGTGATGTTTTTCTCACTCCTACTAGGGAATGTAATGTAACACACACCCATACAATGCTCACTACCCCGTGATGTTTTTCTCACTCCTAGTAGTGAATGTAATGTAACACACACCCATATAATGCGCACCACCCCGTGATGTTTTTCTCACTCCTACTAGTGAATGTAATGTAACACACACCCATGCAATGCGCACCACCCCGTGATGTTTTTCTCACTCCTACTAGTGAATGTAATGTAACACACACCCATGCAATGCGCACCACCACGTGATGATTTTCTCACTCCTACTAGTGAATGTAATGTAACACACACCCATGCAATGCGCACCACCCCGTGATGTTTTTCTCACTCCTACTAGTGAATGTAATGTAACACACACCCATGCAATGCGCACCACCCCGTGATGTTTTTCTCACTCCTACTAGTGAATGTAATGTAACACACACCCATGCAATGCGCACCACCCCGTGATGTTTTTCTCACTCCTACTAGTGAATGTAATGTAACACACACCCATGCAATGCAAACCACCCCGTGATGTTTTTCTCACTCCTACTAGTGAATGTAATGTAACACACACCCATACAATGCGCACCACCCCGTGATGTTTTTCTCACTCCTATTAGTGAATGTAATGTAACACACACCCATACAATGCGCACCACCCTTGATGATTTTCTCACTCCTACTAGTGAATGTAATGTAACACACACCCATACAATGCGCACCACCCCGCGATGTTTTTCAGAAACCTATCCTACATTGCCACTGCATGTTCCCTGACCTCCCCATGCTGACCACCCCACGGTGCTTTTCTCCATCCTACATTGCCACTCACTGCCTATCCTAATTCAGACCCTCCGATTCACACCACCCCGTGATGTTTTTCTCACTCCTAGTAGTGAATGTAATGTAACACACACCCATACAATGCGCACCACCCCGTGATGTTTTTCTCACTCCTACTAGTGAATGTAATGTGACACACACCCATACAATGCGCACCACCCCGTGATGTTTTTCTCACTCCTAATAGTGAATGTAATGTGACACACACCCATACAATGCGCACCACCCCGTGATGTTTTTCTCACTCCTACTAGTGAATGTAATGTAACACACACCCATACAATGCGCACCACCCCGTGATGTTTTTCTCACTCCTATTATTGAATGTAATGTAACACACACCCATACAATGCGCACCACCCTTGATGATTTTCTCACTCCTACTAGTGAATGTAATGTAACACACACCCATACAATGCGCACCACCCCGCGATGTTTTTCAGAAACCTATCCTACATTGCCACTGCATGTTCCCTGACCTCCCCATGCTGACCACCCCACGGTGCTTTTCTCCATCCTACATTGCCACTCACTGCCTATCCTAATTCAGACCCTCCGATTCACACCACCCCGTGATGTTTTTCTCACTCCTACTAGTGAATGTAATGTGACACACACCCATACAATGCGCACCACACTGTGATGTTTTTCTCACTCCTACTAGTGAATGTAATGTAACACACACACATACAATGCGCACCACCCCATGATGTTTTTCTCACTCCTACTAGTGAATGTAATGTAACACACACCCATACAATGCGCACCACCCCGTGATATTTTTCTCACTCCTACTAGTGAATGTAATGTAACACACACCCATACAATGCGCACCACCCCGTGATGTTTTTCTCACTCTTACTAGGGAATGTAATGTAACACACACCCATACAATGCGCACCACCCCGTGATGTTTTTCTCCCTCCTACTAGGGAATGTAATGTAACACACACCCATACAATGCGCACCACCCTGCGATGTTTTTCAGAAACCTATTGTACATTGCCACTTCATGTTCCCTGACCTCCCCATGCTGACCACCCCGCGGTGCTTTTCTCCATCCTACATTGCCACTCACTGCCTATCTTAATTCAGACCCTCCGATTCACACCACCCCGTGATGTTTTTCTCACTCCTACTAGTGAATGTAATGTAACACACACCCAAACAATGCGCACCATCCGTGATGTTTTTCTCACTCCTACTAGTGAATGTAATGTTACACACACCCATACAATGCGCACAACCCCGTGATGTTTTTCTCACTCCTACTAGTGAATCTAATGTAACACACACCCATACAATGCGCACCACCCCGTGATGTTTTTCTCACTCCTACTAGTGAATGTAATGTAACACACACCCATACAATGCGCACCACCCCGTGATGTTTTTCTCACTCCTACTAGTGAATCTAATGTAACATACACCCATACAATGCGCACCACCCCGCGATGTTTTTCATAAACCTATCCTACATTGCCACTGCATGTTCCCTGACCTCCCCATGCTGACCACCCCGCAGTGCTTTTCTCCATCCTACATTGCCACTCACTGCCTATCCTAATTCCGACCCGCTGATTCACATCACCCCGTGATGTTTTTCTCACTCCTACTAGTGAATCTAATGTAACACACACCCATACAATGCGCACCACCCCGTGATGTTTTTCTCACTCCTACTAGTGAATGTAATATAACACACACCTAAACAATGCACACCACCCCGTGATGTTTTTCTCACTCCTACTAGTGAATGTATTATAACACACACCCATACAATGCGCACCACCCCGTGATGTTTTTCTCACTCCTACTAGTGAATGTAATGTAACACACACCCATACAATGCGCACCACCCCGTGATGTTTTTCTCACTCCTATTAGTGAATGTAATGTAACACAAACCCATACAATGTGCACCACTCCGTGATGTTTTTCTCACTCCTACTAGTGAATCTAATGTAACACACACCCATACAATGCTCACCACACCGTGATGTTTTTCTCACTCCTACTAGTGAATGTAATGTAACACACACCCATACAATGCGCACCACTCCGTGATGTTTTTCTCACTCCTACTTGTGAATGTAATGTAACACACACCCATAGAATGCGAACCACCCCGTGATGTTTTTCTCACTCCTACTAGTGAATGTAATGTGACACACACCCATACAATGCGCACCACCCCGTGATGTTTTTCTCACTCCTACTAGTGAATGTAATGTGACACTCACCCATACAATGCGCACCACCCCGTGATGTTTTTCTCACTCCTACTAGTGAATTTAATGTAACACACACCCATACAATGCGCACCACCCCGTGATGTTTTTCTCACTCCTACTAGTGAATGTAATGTAACACACACCCATACATTGAGCACCACCCCGTGATGTTTTTCTCACTCCTACTAGGGAATGTAATGTAACACACACACATACAATGCTCACTACCCCGTGATGTTTTTCTCACTCCTACTAGTGAATGTAATGTAACACACACCCATATAATGCGCACCACCCCGTGATGTTTTTCTCACTCCTACTAGTAAATGTAATATAACACACACCCATGCAATGCGCACCACCCCATGATGTTTTTCTCACTCCTACTAGTGAATATAATGTAACACACACCCATGCAATGCGCACCACCCCGTGATATTTTTCTCACTCCTACTAGTGAATGTAATGTAACACACACCCATGCAATGCGCACCACCCCGTGATGATTTTCTCACTCCTACTAGTGAATGTAATATAACACACACCCATGCAATGCGCACTACCCCGTGATGTTTTTCTCACTCCTACTAGTGAATGTAATGTAACGCACACCCATAAAATGCGCACCACCCCGTGATGTTTTTCTCACTCCTTCTAGTGAATGTAATGTAACACACACCCATACAATGCGCACCACCCCGTGATGTTTTTCTCACTCCTACTAGGGAATGTAATGTAACACACACCCATACAATGCTCACTACCCCGTGATGTTTTTCTCACTCCTACTAGTGAATGTAATGTAACACACACCCATATAATGCGCACCACCCCGTGATGTTTTTCTCACTCCTACTAGTGAATGTAATGTAACACACACCCATGCAATGCGCACCACCCCGTGATGTTTTTCTCACTCCTACTAGTGAATGTAATGTAACACACACCCATGCAATGGGCACCACCACGTGATGATTTTCTCACTCCTATTAGTGAATGTAATGTAACACACACCCATGCAATGCGCACCACCCCGTGATGTTTTTCTCACTCCTACTAGTGAATGTAATGTAACACACACCCATGCAATGCGCACCACCCCGTGATGTTTTTCTCACTCCTACTAGTGAATGTAATGTAACACACACCCATGCAATGCGCACCACCCCGTGATGTTTTTCTCACTCCTACTAGTGAATGTAATGTAACACACACCCATACAATGCGCACCAACCCGTGATGTTTTTCTCACTCCTATTATTGAATGTAATGTAACACACACCCATACAATGCGCACCACCCTTGATGATTTTCTCACTCCTACTAGTGAATGTAATGTAACACACACCCATACAATGCGCACCACCCCGCGATGTTTTTCAGAAACCTATCCTACATTGCCACTGCATGTTCCCTGACCTCCCCATGCTGACCACCCCACGGTGCTTTTCTCCATCCTACATTGCCACTCACTGCCTATCCTAATTCAGACCCTCCGATTCACACCACCCCGTGATGTTTTTCTCACTCCTACTAATGAATGTAATGTGACACACACCCATACAATGCGCACCACCCTGTGATGTTTTTCTCACTCCTACTAGTGAATGTAATGTAACACACACCCATACAATGCGCACCACCCCATGATGTTTTTCTCACTCCTACTAGTGAATGTAATGTAACACACACCCATACAATGCGCACCACCCCGTGATATTTTTCTCACTCCTACTAGTGAATGTAATGTAACACACACCCATACAATGCGCACCACCCCGTGATGTTTTTCTCACTCTTACTAGGGAATGTAATGTAACACACACCCATACAATGCGCACCACCCCGTGATGTTTTTCTCACTCCTACTAGGGAATGTAATGTAACACACACCCATACAATGCGCACCACCCTGCGATGTTTTTCAGAAACCAATTGTACATTGCCACTTCATGTTCCCTGACCTCCCCATGCTGACCACCCCGCGGTGCTTTTCTCCATCCTACATTGCCACTCACTGCCTATCTTAATTCAGACCCTCCGATTCACACCACCCCGTGATGTTTTTCTCACTCCTACTAGTGAATGTAATGTAACACACACCCAAACAATGCGCACCATCCGTGATGTTTTTCTCACTCCTACTAGTGAATGTAATGTTACACACACCCATACAATGCGCACAACCCCGTGATGTTTTTCTCACTCCTACTAGTGAATCTAATGTAACACACACCCATACAATGCGCACCACCCCGTGATGTTTTTCTCACTCCTACTAGTGAATGTAATGTAACACACACCCATACAATGCGCACCACCCCGTGATGTTTTTCTCACTCCTACTAGTGAATCTAATGTAACATACACCCATACAATGCGCACCACCCCGCGATGTTTTTCATAAACCTATCCTACATTGCCACTGCATGTTCCCTGACCTCCCCATGCTGACCACCCCGCAGTGCTTTTCTCCATCCTACATTGCCACTCACTGCCTATCCTAATTCCGACCCGCTGATTCACATCACCCCGTGATGTTTTTCTCACTCCTACTAGTGAATCTAATGTAACACACACCCATACAATGCGCACCACCCCGTGATGTTTTTCTCACTCCTACTAGTGAATGTAATATAACACACACCTAAACAATGCACACCACCCCGTGATGTTTTTCTCACTCCTACTAGTGAATGTATTATAACACACACCCATACAATGCGCACCACCCCGTGATGTTTTTCTCACTCCTACTAGTGAATGTAATGTAACACACACCCATACAATGCGCACCACCCCGTGATGTTTTTCTCACTCCTATTAGTGAATGTAATGTAACACAAACCCATACAATGCGCACCACCCCGTGATGTTTTTCTCACTCCTACTAGTGAATCTAATGTAACACACACCCATACAATGCTCACCACACCGTGATGTTTTTCTCACTCCTACTAGTGAATCTAATGTAACACACACCCATACAATGCGCACCACCCCGTGATGTTTTTCTCACTCCTACTAGTGAATGTAATGTAACACACACCCATACAATGCGCACCACCCCGTGATGTTTTTCTCACTCCTACTAGTGAATCTAATGTAACATACACCCATACAATGCGCACCACCCCGCGATGTTTTTCATAAACCTATCCTACATTGCCACTGCATGTTCCCTGACCTCCCCATGCTGACCACCCCGCAGTGCTTTTCTCCATCCTACATTGCCACTCACTGCCTATCCTAATTCCGACCCGCTGATTCACATCACCCCGTGATGTTTTTCTCACTCCTACTAGTGAATCTAATGTAACACACACCCATACAATGCGCACCACCCCGTGATGTTTTTCTCACTCCTACTAGTGAATGTAATATAACACACACCTAAACAATGCACACCACCCCGTGATGTTTTTCTCACTCCTACTAGTGAATGTATTATAACACACACCCATACAATGCGCACCACCCCGTGATGTTTTTCTCACTCCTACTAGTGAATGTAATGTAACACACACCCATACAATGCGCACCACCCCGTGATGTTTTTCTCACTCCTATTAGTGAATGTAATGTAACACAAACCCATACAATGCGCACCACTCCGTGATGTTTTTCTCACTCCTACTAGTGAATCTAATGTAACACACACCCATACAATGCTCACCACACCGTGATGTTTTTCTCACTCCTACTAGTGAATGTAATGTAACACACACCCATACAATGAGCACCACTCCGTGATGTTTTTCTCACTCCTACTTGTGAATGTAATGTAACACACACCCATAGAATGCGAACCACCCCGTGATGTTTTTCTCACTCCTACTAGTGAATGTAATGTGACACACACCCATACAATGCGCACCACCCCGTGATGTTTTTCTCACTCCTACTAGTGAATGTAATGTGACACTCACCCATACAATGCGCACCACCCCGTGATGTTTTTCTCACTCCTACTAGTGAATTTAATGTAACACACACCCATACAATGCGCACCACCCCGTGATGTTTTTCTCACTCCTACTAGTGAATGTAATGTAACACACACCCATACATTGAGCACCACCCCGTGATGTTTTTCTCACTCCTACTAGGGAATGTAATGTAACACACACACATACAATGCTCACTACCCCGTGATGTTTTTCTCACTCCTACTAGTGAATGTAATGTAACACACACCCATATAATGCGCACCACCCCGTGATGTTTTTCTCACTCCTACTAGTAAATGTAATATAACACACACCCATGCAATGCGCACCACCCCATGATGTTTTTCTCACTCCTACTAGTGAATATAATGTAACACACACCCATGCAATGCGCACCACCCCGTGATATTTTTCTCACTCCTACTAGTGAATGTAATGTAACACACACCCATGCAATGCGCACCACCCCGTGATGATTTTCTCACTCCTACTAGTGAATGTAATATAACACACACCCATGCAATGCGCACCACCCCGTGATGTTTTTCTCACTCCTATTAGTGAATGTAATGTAACACACACCCATACAATGCGCACCACCCTTGATGATTTTCTCACTCCTACTAGTGAATGTAATGTAACACACACCCATACAATGCGCACCACCCCGCGATGTTTTTCAGAAACCTATCCTACATTGCCACTGCATGTTCCCTGACCTCCCCATGCTGACCACCCCACGGTGCTTTTCTCCATCCTACATTGCCACTCACTGCCTATCCTAATTCAGACCCTCCGATTCACACCACCCCGTGATGTTTTTCTCACTCCTAGTAGTGAATGTAATGTAACACACACCCATACAATGCGCACCACCCCGTGATGTTTTTCTCACTCCTACTAGTGAATGTAATGTGACACACACCCATACAATGCGCACCACCCCGTGATGTTTTTCTCACTCCTAATAGTGAATGTAATGTGACACACACCCATACAATGCGCACCACCCCGTGATGTTTTTCTCACTCCTACTAGTGAATGTAATGTAACACACACCCATACAATGCGCACCACCCCGTGATGTTTTTCTCACTCCTATTATTGAATGTAATGTAACACACACCCATACAATGCGCACCACCCTTGATGATTTTCTCACTCCTACTAGTGAATGTAATGTAACACACACCCATACAATGCGCACCACCCCGCGATGTTTTTCAGAAACCTATCCTACATTGCCACTGCATGTTCCCTGACCTCCCCATGCTGACCACCCCACGGTGCTTTTCTCCATCCTACATTGCCACTCACTGCCTATCCTAATTCAGACCCTCCGATTCACACCACCCCGTGATGTTTTTCTCACTCCTACTAGTGAATGTAATGTGACACACACCCATACAATGCGCACCACACTGTGATGTTTTTCTCACTCCTACTAGTGAATGTAATGTAACACACACACATACAATGCGCACCACCCCATGATGTTTTTCTCACTCCTACTAGTGAATGTAATGTAACACACACCCATACAATGCGCACCACCCCGTGATATTTTTCTCACTCCTACTAGTGAATGTAATGTAACACACACCCATACAATGCGCACCACCCCGTGATGTTTTTCTCACTCTTACTAGGGAATGTAATGTAACACACACCCATACAATGCGCACCACCCCGTGATGTTTTTCTCCCTCCTACTAGGGAATGTAATGTAACACACACCCATACAATGCGCACCACCCTGCGATGTTTTTCAGAAACCTATTGTACATTGCCACTTCATGTTCCCTGACCTCCCCATGCTGACCACCCCGCGGTGCTTTTCTCCATCCTACATTGCCACTCACTGCCTATCTTAATTCAGACCCTCCGATTCACACCACCCCGTGATGTTTTTCTCACTCCTACTAGTGAATGTAATGTAACACACACCCAAACAATGCGCACCATCCGTGATGTTTTTCTCACTCCTACTAGTGAATGTAATGTTACACACACCCATACAATGCGCACAACCCCGTGATGTTTTTCTCACTCCTACTAGTGAATCTAATGTAACACACACCCATACAATGCGCACCACCCCGTGATGTTTTTCTCACTCCTACTAGTGAATGTAATGTAACACACACCCATACAATGCGCACCACCCCGTGATGTTTTTCTCACTCCTACTAGTGAATCTAATGTAACATACACCCATACAATGCGCACCACCCCGCGATGTTTTTCATAAACCTATCCTACATTGCCACTGCATGTTCCCTGACCTCCCCATGCTGACCACCCCGCAGTGCTTTTCTCCATCCTACATTGCCACTCACTGCCTATCCTAATTCCGACCCGCTGATTCACATCACCCCGTGATGTTTTTCTCACTCCTACTAGTGAATCTAATGTAACACACACCCATACAATGCGCACCACCCCGTGATGTTTTTCTCACTCCTACTAGTGAATGTAATATAACACACACCTAAACAATGCACACCACCCCGTGATGTTTTTCTCACTCCTACTAGTGAATGTATTATAACACACACCCATACAATGCGCACCACCCCGTGATGTTTTTCTCACTCCTACTAGTGAATGTAATGTAACACACACCCATACAATGCGCACCACCCCGTGATGTTTTTCTCACTCCTATTAGTGAATGTAATGTAACACAAACCCATACAATGTGCACCACTCCGTGATGTTTTTCTCACTCCTACTAGTGAATCTAATGTAACACACACCCATACAATGCTCACCACACCGTGATGTTTTTCTCACTCCTACTAGTGAATGTAATGTAACACACACCCATACAATGCGCACAACTCCGTGATGTTTTTCTCACTCCTACTTGTGAATGTAATGTAACACACACCCATAGAATGCGAACCACCCCGTGATGTTTTTCTCACTCCTACTAGTGAATGTAATGTGACACACACCCATACAATGCGCACCACCCCGTGATGTTTTTCTCACTCCTACTAGTGAATGTAATGTGACACTCACCCATACAATGCGCACCACCCCGTGATGTTTTTCTCACTCCTACTAGTGAATTTAATGTAACACACACCCATACAATGCGCACCACCCCGTGATGTTTTTCTCACTCCTACTAGTGAATGTAATGTAACACACACCCATACATTGAGCACCACCCCGTGATGTTTTTCTCACTCCTACTAGGGAATGTAATGTAACACACACACATACAATGCTCACTACCCCGTGATGTTTTTCTCACTCCTACTAGTGAATGTAATGTAACACACACCCATATAATGCGCACCACCCCGTGATGTTTTTCTCACTCCTACTAGTAAATGTAATATAACACACACCCATGCAATGCGCACCACCCCATGATGTTTTTCTCACTCCTACTAGTGAATATAATGTAACACACACCCATGCAATGCGCACCACCCCGTGATATTTTTCTCACTCCTACTAGTGAATGTAATGTAACACACACCCATGCAATGCGCACCACCCCGTGATGATTTTCTCACTCCTACTAGTGAATGTAATATAACACACACCCATGCAATGCGCACTACCCCGTGATGTTTTTCTCACTCCTACTAGTGAATGTAATGTGACACACACCCATACAATGCGCACCACCCCGTGATGTTTTTCTCACTCCTAATAGTGAATGTAATGTGACACACACCCATACAATGCGCACCACCCTGTGATGTTTTTCTCACTCCTACTAGTGAATGTAATGTAACACACACCCATACAATGCGCACCACCCCATGATGTTTTTCTCACTCCTACTAGTGAATGTAATGTAACACACACCCATACAATGCGCACCACCCCGTGATATTTTTCTCACTCCTACTAGTGAATGTAATGTAACACACACCCATACAATGCGCACCACCCCGTGATGTTTTTCTCACTCTTACTAGGGAATGTAATGTAACACACACCCATACAATGCGCACCACCCCGTGATGTTTTTCTCACTCCTACTAGGGAATGTAATGTAACACACACCCATACAATGCGCACCACCCTGCGATGTTTTTCAGAAACCAATTGTACATTGCCACTTCATGTTCCCTGACCTCCCCATGCTGACCACCCCGCGGTGCTTTTCTCCATCCTACATTGCCACTCACTGCCTATCTTAATTCAGACCCTCCGATTCACACCACCCCGTGATGTTTTTCTCACTCCTACTAGTGAATGTAATGTAACACACACCCAAACAATGCGCACCATCCGTGATGTTTTTCTCACTCCTACTAGTGAATGTAATGTTACACACACCCATACAATGCGCACAACCCCGTGATGTTTTTCTCACTCCTACTAGTGAATCTAATGTAACACACACCCATACAATGCGCACCACCCCGTGATGTTTTTCTCACTCCTACTAGTGAATGTAATGTAACACACACCCATACAATGCGCACCACCCCGTGATGTTTTTCTCACTCCTACTAGTGAATCTAATGTAACATACACCCATACAATGCGCACCACCCCGCGATGTTTTTCATAAACCTATCCTACATTGCCACTGCATGTTCCCTGACCTCCCCATGCTGACCACCCCGCAGTGCTTTTCTCCATCCTACATTGCCACTCACTGCCTATCCTAATTCCGACCCGCTGATTCACATCACCCCGTGATGTTTTTCTCACTCCTACTAGTGAATCTAATGTAACACACACCCATACAATGCGCACCACCCCGTGATGTTTTTCTCACTCCTACTAGTGAATGTAATATAACACACACCTAAACAATGCACACCACCCCGTGATGTTTTTCTCACTCCTACTAGTGAATGTATTATAACACACACCCATACAATGCGCACCACCCCGTGATGTTTTTCTCACTCCTACTAGTGAATGTAATGTAACACACACCCATACAATGCGCACCACCCCGTGATGTTTTTCTCACTCCTATTAGTGAATGTAATGTAACACAAACCCATACAATGCGCACCACCCCGTGATGTTTTTCTCACTCCTACTAGTGAATCTAATGTAACACACACCCATACAATGCTCACCACACCGTGATGTTTTTCTCACTCCTACTAGTGAATCTAATGTAACACACACCCATACAATGCGCACCACCCCGTGATGTTTTTCTCACTCCTACTAGTGAATGTAATGTAACACACACCCATACAATGCGCACCACCCCGTGATGTTTTTCTCACTCCTACTAGTGAATCTAATGTAACATACACCCATACAATGCGCACCACCCCGCGATGTTTTTCATAAACCTATCCTACATTGCCACTGCATGTTCCCTGACCTCCCCATGCTGACCACCCCGCAGTGCTTTTCTCCATCCTACATTGCCACTCACTGCCTATCCTAATTCCGACCCGCTGATTCACATCACCCCGTGATGTTTTTCTCACTCCTACTAGTGAATCTAATGTAACACACACCCATACAATGCGCACCACCCCGTGATGTTTTTCTCACTCCTACTAGTGAATGTAATATAACACACACCTAAACAATGCACACCACCCCGTGATGTTTTTCTCACTCCTACTAGTGAATGTATTATAACACACACCCATACAATGCGCACCACCCCGTGATGTTTTTCTCACTCCTACTAGTGAATGTAATGTAACACACACCCATACAATGCGCACCACCCCGTGATGTTTTTCTCACTCCTATTAGTGAATGTAATGTAACACAAACCCATACAATGCGCACCACTCCGTGATGTTTTTCTCACTCCTACTAGTGAATCTAATGTAACACACACCCATACAATGCTCACCACACCGTGATGTTTTTCTCACTCCTACTAGTGAATGTAATGTAACACACACCCATACAATGCGCACCACTCCGTGATGTTTTTCTCACTCCTACTTGTGAATGTAATGTAACACACACCCATAGAATGCGAACCACCCCGTGATGTTTTTCTCACTCCTACTAGTGAATGTAATGTGACACACACCCATACAATGCGCACCACCCCGTGATGTTTTTCTCACTCCTACTAGTGAATGTAATGTGACACTCACCCATACAATGCGCACCACCCCGTGATGTTTTTCTCACTCCTACTAGTGAATTTAATGTAACACACACCCATACAATGCGCACCACCCCGTGATGTTTTTCTCACTCCTACTAGTGAATGTAATGTAACACACACCCATACATTGAGCACCACCCCGTGATGTTTTTCTCACTCCTACTAGGGAATGTAATGTAACACACACACATACAATGCTCACTACCCCGTGATGTTTTTCTCACTCCTACTAGTGAATGTAATGTAACACACACCCATATAATGCGCACCACCCCGTGATGTTTTTCTCACTCCTACTAGTAAATGTAATATAACACACACCCATGCAATGCGCACCACCCCATGATGTTTTTCTCACTCCTACTAGTGAATATAATGTAACACACACCCATGCAATGCGCACCACCCCGTGATATTTTTCTCACTCCTACTAGTGAATGTAATGTAACACACACCCATGCAATGCGCACCACCCCGTGATGATTTTCTCACTCCTACTAGTGAATGTAATATAACACACACCCATGCAATGCGCACCACCCCGTGATGTTTTTCTCACTCCTACTAGTGAATGTAATGTAACGCACACCCATAAAATGCGCACCACCCCGTGATGTTTTTCTCACTCCTTCTAGTGAATGTAATGTAACACACACCCATACAATGCGCACCACCCCGTGATGTTTTTCTCACTCCTACTAGGGAATGTAATGTAACACACACCCATACAATGCTCACTACCCCGTGATGTTTTTCTCACTCCTACTAGTGAATGTAATGTAACACACACCCATATAATGCGCACCACCCCGTGATGTTTTTCTCACTCCTACTAGTGAATGTAATGTAACACACACCCATGCAATGCGCACCACCCCGTGATGTTTTTCTCACTCCTACTAGTGAATGTAATGTAACACACACCCATGCAATGGGCACCACCACGTGATGATTTTCTCACTCCTATTAGTGAATGTAATGTAACACACACCCATGCAATGCGCACCACCCCGTGATGTTTTTCTCACTCCTACTAGTGAATGTAATGTAACACACACCCATGCAATGCGCACCACCCCGTGATGTTTTTCTCACTCCTACTAGTGAATGTAATGTAACACACACCCATGCAATGCGCACCACCCCGTGATGTTTTTCTCACTCCTACTAGTGAATGTAATGTAACACACACCCATACAATGCGCACCAACCCGTGATGTTTTTCTCACTCCTATTATTGAATGTAATGTAACACACACCCATACAATGCGCACCACCCTTGATGATTTTCTCACTCCTACTAGTGAATGTAATGTAACACACACCCATACAATGCGCACCACCCCGCGATGTTTTTCAGAAACCTATCCTACATTGCCACTGCATGTTCCCTGACCTCCCCATGCTGACCACCCCACGGTGCTTTTCTCCATCCTACATTGCCACTCACTGCCTATCCTAATTCAGACCCTCCGATTCACACCACCCCGTGATGTTTTTCTCACTCCTACTAATGAATGTAATGTGACACACACCCATACAATGCGCACCACCCTGTGATGTTTTTCTCACTCCTACTAGTGAATGTAATGTAACACACACCCATACAATGCGCACCACCCCATGATGTTTTTCTCACTCCTACTAGTGAATGTAATGTAACACACACCCATACAATGCGCACCACCCCGTGATATTTTTCTCACTCCTACTAGTGAATGTAATGTAACACACACCCATACAATGCGCACCACCCCGTGATGTTTTTCTCACTCTTACTAGGGAATGTAATGTAACACACACCCATACAATGCGCACCACCCCGTGATGTTTTTCTCACTCCTACTAGGGAATGTAATGTAACACACACCCATACAATGCGCACCACCCTGCGATGTTTTTCAGAAACCAATTGTACATTGCCACTTCATGTTCCCTGACCTCCCCATGCTGACCACCCCGCGGTGCTTTTCTCCATCCTACATTGCCACTCACTGCCTATCTTAATTCAGACCCTCCGATTCACACCACCCCGTGATGTTTTTCTCACTCCTACTAGTGAATGTAATGTAACACACACCCAAACAATGCGCACCATCCGTGATGTTTTTCTCACTCCTACTAGTGAATGTAATGTTACACACACCCATACAATGCGCACAACCCCGTGATGTTTTTCTCACTCCTACTAGTGAATCTAATGTAACACACACCCATACAATGCGCACCACCCCGTGATGTTTTTCTCACTCCTACTAGTGAATGTAATGTAACACACACCCATACAATGCGCACCACCCCGTGATGTTTTTCTCACTCCTACTAGTGAATCTAATGTAACATACACCCATACAATGCGCACCACCCCGCGATGTTTTTCATAAACCTATCCTACATTGCCACTGCATGTTCCCTGACCTCCCCATGCTGACCACCCCGCAGTGCTTTTCTCCATCCTACATTGCCACTCACTGCCTATCCTAATTCCGACCCGCTGATTCACATCACCCCGTGATGTTTTTCTCACTCCTACTAGTGAATCTAATGTAACACACACCCATACAATGCGCACCACCCCGTGATGTTTTTCTCACTCCTACTAGTGAATGTAATATAACACACACCTAAACAATGCACACCACCCCGTGATGTTTTTCTCACTCCTACTAGTGAATGTATTATAACACACACCCATACAATGCGCACCACCCCGTGATGTTTTTCTCACTCCTACTAGTGAATGTAATGTAACACACACCCATACAATGCGCACCACCCCGTGATGTTTTTCTCACTCCTATTAGTGAATGTAATGTAACACAAACCCATACAATGCGCACCACCCCGTGATGTTTTTCTCACTCCTACTAGTGAATCTAATGTAACACACACCCATACAATGCTCACCACACCGTGATGTTTTTCTCACTCCTACTAGTGAATCTAATGTAACACACACCCATACAATGCGCACCACCCCGTGATGTTTTTCTCACTCCTACTAGTGAATGTAATGTAACACACACCCATACAATGCGCACCACCCCGTGATGTTTTTCTCACTCCTACTAGTGAATCTAATGTAACATACACCCATACAATGCGCACCACCCCGCGATGTTTTTCATAAACCTATCCTACATTGCCACTGCATGTTCCCTGACCTCCCCATGCTGACCACCCCGCAGTGCTTTTCTCCATCCTACATTGCCACTCACTGCCTATCCTAATTCCGACCCGCTGATTCACATCACCCCGTGATGTTTTTCTCACTCCTACTAGTGAATCTAATGTAACACACACCCATACAATGCGCACCACCCCGTGATGTTTTTCTCACTCCTACTAGTGAATGTAATATAAAACACACCTAAACAATGCACACCACCCCGTGATGTTTTTCTCACTCCTACTAGTGAATGTATTATAACACACACCCATACAATGCGCACCACCCCGTGATGTTTTTCTCACTCCTACTAGTGAATGTAATGTAACACACACCCATACAATGCGCACCACCCCGTGATGTTTTTCTCACTCCTATTAGTGAATGTAATGTAACACAAACCCATACAATGCGCACCACTCCGTGATGTTTTTCTCACTCCTACTAGTGAATCTAATGTAACACACACCCATACAATGCTCACCACACCGTGATGTTTTTCTCACTCCTACTAGTGAATGTAATGTAACACACACCCATACAATGCGCACCACTCCGTGATGTTTTTCTCACTCCTACTTGTGAATGTAATGTAACACACACCCATAGAATGCGAACCACCCCGTGATGTTTTTCTCACTCCTACTAGTGAATGTAATGTGACACACACCCATACAATGCGCACCACCCCGTGATGTTTTTCTCACTCCTACTAGTGAATGTAATGTGACACTCACCCATACAATGCGCACCACCCCGTGATGTTTTTCTCACTCCTACTAGTGAATTTAATGTAACACACACCCATACAATGCGCACCACCCCGTGATGTTTTTCTCACTCCTACTAGTGAATGTAATGTAACACACACCCATACATTGAGCACCACCCCGTGATGTTTTTCTCACTCCTACTAGGGAATGTAATGTAACACACACACATACAATGCTCACTACCCCGTGATGTTTTTCTCACTCCTACTAGTGAATGTAATGTAACACACACCCATATAATGCGCACCACCCCGTGATGTTTTTCTCACTCCTACTAGTAAATGTAATATAACACACACCCATGCAATGCGCACCACCCCATGATGTTTTTCTCACTCCTACTAGTGAATATAATGTAACACACTCCCATGCAATGCGCACCACCCCGTGATATTTTTCTCACTCCTACTAGTGAATGTAATGTAACACACACCCATGCAATGCGCACCACCCCGTGATGATTTTCTCACTCCTACTAGTGAATGTAATATAACACACACCCATGCAATGCGCACCACCCCGTGATGTTTTTCTCACTCCTACTAGTGAATGTAATGTAACGCACACCCATAAAATGCGCACCACCCCGTGATGTTTTTCTCACTCCTTCTAGTGAATGTAATGTAACACACACCCATACAATGCGCACCACCCCGTGATGTTTTTCTCACTCCTACTAGGGAATGTAATGTAACACACACCCATACAATGCTCACTACCCCGTGATGTTTTTCTCACTCCTACTAGTGAATGTAATGTAACACACACCCATATAATGCGCACCACCCCGTGATGTTTTTCTCACTCCTACTAGTGAATGTAATGTAACACACACCCATGCAATGCGCACCACCCCGTGATGTTTTTCTCACTCCTACTAGTGAATGTAATGTAACACACACCCATGCAATGGGCACCACCACGTGATGATTTTCTCACTCCTATTAGTGAATGTAATGTAACACACACCCATGCAATGCGCACCACCCCGTGATGTTTTTCTCACTCCTACTAGTGAATGTAATGTAACACACACCCATGCAATGCGCACCACCCCGTGATGTTTTTCTCACTCCTACTAGTGAATGTAATGTAACACACACCCATGCAATGCGCACCACCCCGTGATGTTTTTCTCACTCCTACTAGTGAATGTAATGTAACACACACCCATACAATGCGCACCAACCCGTGATGTTTTTCTCACTCCTATTATTGAATGTAATGTAACACACACCCATACAATGCGCACCACCCTTGATGATTTTCTCACTCCTACTAGTGAATGTAATGTAACACACACCCATACAATGCGCACCACCCCGCGATGTTTTTCAGAAACCTATCCTACATTGCCACTGCATGTTCCCTGACCTCCCCATGCTGACCACCCCACGGTGCTTTTCTCCATCCTACATTGCCACTCACTGCCTATCCTAATTCAGACCCTCCGATTCACACCACCCCGTGATGTTTTTCTCACTCCTACTAATGAATGTAATGTGACACACACCCATACAATGCGCACCACCCTGTGATGTTTTTCTCACTCCTACTAGTGAATGTAATGTAACACACACCCATACAATGCGCACCACCCCATGATGTTTTTCTCACTCCTACTAGTGAATGTAATGTAACACACACCCATACAATGCGCACCACCCCGTGATATTTTTCTCACTCCTACTAGTGAATGTAATGTAACACACACCCATACAATGCGCACCACCCCGTGATGTTTTTCTCACTCTTACTAGGGAATGTAATGTAACACACACCCATACAATGCGCACCACCCCGTGATGTTTTTCTCACTCCTACTAGGGAATGTAATGTAACACACACCCATACAATGCGCACCACCCTGCGATGTTTTTCAGAAACCAATTGTACATTGCCACTTCATGTTCCCTGACCTCCCCATGCTGACCACCCCGCGGTGCTTTTCTCCATCCTACATTGCCACTCACTGCCTATCTTAATTCAGACCCTCCGATTCACACCACCCCGTGATGTTTTTCTCACTCCTACTAGTGAATGTAATGTAACACACACCCAAACAATGCGCACCATCCGTGATGTTTTTCTCACTCCTACTAGTGAATGTAATGTTACACACACCCATACAATGCGCACAACCCCGTGATGTTTTTCTCACTCCTACTAGTGAATCTAATGTAACACACACCCATACAATGCGCACCACCCCGTGATGTTTTTCTCACTCCTACTAGTGAATGTAATGTAACACACACCCATACAATGCGCACCACCCCGTGATGTTTTTCTCACTCCTACTAGTGAATCTAATGTAACATACACCCATACAATGCGCACCACCCCGCGATGTTTTTCATAAACCTATCCTACATTGCCACTGCATGTTCCCTGACCTCCCCATGCTGACCACCCCGCAGTGCTTTTCTCCATCCTACATTGCCACTCACTGCCTATCCTAATTCCGACCCGCTGATTCACATCACCCCGTGATGTTTTTCTCACTCCTACTAGTGAATCTAATGTAACACACACCCATACAATGCGCACCACCCCGTGATGTTTTTCTCACTCCTACTAGTGAATGTAATATAACACACACCTAAACAATGCACACCACCCCGTGATGTTTTTCTCACTCCTACTAGTGAATGTATTATAACACACACCCATACAATGCGCACCACCCCGTGATGTTTTTCTCACTCCTACTAGTGAATGTAATGTAACACACACCCATACAATGCGCACCACCCCGTGATGTTTTTCTCACTCCTATTAGTGAATGTAATGTAACACAAACCCATACAATGCGCACCACCCCGTGATGTTTTTCTCACTCCTACTAGTGAATCTAATGTAACACACACCCATACAATGCTCACCACACCGTGATGTTTTTCTCACTCCTACTAGTGAATGTAATGTAACACACACCCATACAATGCGCACCACTCCGTGATGTTTTTCTCACTCCTACTTGTGAATGTAATGTAACACACACCAATAGAATGCGAACCACCCCGTGATGTTTTTCTCACTCCTACTAGTGAATGTAATGTGACACACACCCATACAATGCGCACCACCCCGTGATGTTTTTCTCACTCCTACTAGTAAATGTAATATAACACACACCCATGCAATGCGCACCACCCCATGATGTTTTTCTCACTCCTACTAGTGAATATAATGTAACACACACCCATGCAATGCGCACCACCCCGTGATGTTTTTCTCACTCCTACTAGTGAATGTAATGTAACACACACCCATGCAATGCGCACCACCCCGTGATGATTTTCTCACTCCTACTAGTGAATGTAATGTAACACACACCCATGCAATGCGCACCACCCCGTGATGTTTTTCTCACTCCTACTAGTGAATGTAATGTAACGCACACCCATAAAATGCGCACCACCCCGTGATGTTTTTCTCACTCCTTCTAGTGAATGTAATGTAACACACACCCATACAATGCGCACCACCCCGTGATGTTTTTCTCACTCCTACTAGGGAATGTAATGTAACACACACCCATACAATGCTCACTACCCCGTGATGTTTTTCTCACTCCTACTAGTGAATGTAATGTAACACACACCCATATAATGCGCACCACCCCGTGATGTTTTTCTCACTCCTACTAGTGAATGTAATGTAACACACACCCATGCAATGCGCACCACCCCGTGATGTTTTTCTCACTCCTACTAGTGAATGTAATGTAACACACACCCATGCAATGCGCACCACCCCGTGATGATTTTCTCACTCCTACTAGTGAATGTAATGTAACACACACCCATGCAATGCGCACCACCCCGTGATGTTTTTCTCACTCCTACTAGTGAATGTAATGTAACACACACCCATGCAATGCGCACCACCCCGTGATGTTTTTCTCACTCCTACTAGTGAATGTAATGTAACACACACCCATGCAATGCGCACCACCCCGTGATGTTTTTCTCACTCCTACTAGTGAATGTAATGTAACACACACCCATGCAATGCGCACCACCCCGTGATGTTTTTCTCACTCCTACTAGTGAATGTAATGTAACACACACCCATACAATGCGCACCACCCCGTGATGTTTTTCTCACTCCTAGTAGTGAATGTAATGTAACACACACCCATACAATGCGCACCACCCCGTGATGATTTTCTCACTCCTACTAGTGAATGTAATGTAACACACACCCATACAATGCGCACCACCCCGCGATGTTTTTCAGAAACCTATCCTACATTGCCACTGCATGTTCCCTGACCTCCCCATGCTGACCACCCCACGGTGCTTTTCTCCATCCTACATTGCCACTCACTGCCTATCCTAATTCAGACCCTCCGATTCACACCACCCCGTGATGTTTTTCTCACTCCTAGTAGAGAATGTAATGTAACACACACCCATACAATGCGCACCACCCCGTGATGTTTTTCTCACTCCTACTAGTGAATGTAATGTGACACACACCCATACAATGCGCACCACCCCGTGATGTTTTTCTCACTCCTAATAGTGAATGTAATGTGACACACACCCATACAATGCGCACCACCCCGTGATGTTTTTCTCACTCCTACTAGTGAATGTAATGTAACACACACCGATGCAATGCGCACCACCCCGTGATGTTTTTCTCACTCCTACTAGTGAATGTAATGTAACACACACCCATGCAATGCGCACCACCCCGTGATGATTTTCTCACTCCTACTAGTGAATGTAATGTAACACACACCCATGCAATGCGCACCACCCCATGATGTTTTTCTCACTCCTACTAGTGAATGTAATGTAACACACACCCATGCAATGCGCACCACCCCGTGATGATTTTCTCACTCCTACTAGTGAATGTAATGTAACACACACCCATGCAATGCGCACCACCCCGTGATGTTTTTCTCACTCCTACTAGTGAATGTAATGTAACACACACACATAAAATGCGCACCACCCCGTGATGTTTTTCTCACTCCTTCTAGTGAATGTAATGTAACACCCACCCATACAATGCGCACCACCCCATGATGTTTTTCTCACTCCTACTAGGGAATGTAATGTAACACACACCCATACAATGCTCACTACCCCGTGAGGTTTTTCTCACTCCTACTAGTGAATGTAATGTAACACACACCCATATAATGCGCACCACCCCGTGATGTTTTTCTCACTCCTACTAGTGAATGTAATATAACACACACCCATACAATGCGCACCACCCCGTGATGTTTTTCTCACTCCTACTAGTGAATGTAATGTAACACACACCCATACAATGGGCACCACCCCGTGATGTTTTTCTCACTCCTACAAGTGAATCTAATGTAACACACACCCGTACAATGCGCACCACCCCGTGATGTTTTTCTCACTCCTACTAGTGAATGTAATGTAACACACACCCATACAATGCGCACCACTCCGCGATGTTTTTCAGAAACCTATCCTACATTGCCACTGCATGTTCCCTGACCTCCCCATGCTGACCACACCGCAGTGCTTTTCTCCATCCTACATTGCCACTGACTGCCTATCCTAATTCAGACCCTCCGATTAACACCACCCCGTGATGTTTTTGTCACTCCTACTAGTGAATGTAATGTAACACACACCCATAAAATGCGCACGACCCCGTGATATTTCTCTCACACCTACTAGTGAATGTAATGTAACACACACCCATAAAATGCGCACGACCCCGTGATGTTTCTCTCACACCTACTAGTGAATGTAATGTAACACAAACCCATACAATGCGCACCACCACATGATGTTTTTCTCACTCCTACTAGTGAATGTAACGTAACACACACCCATACAATGCGCACCACCCGGTGATGTTTTTCTCACTCCTACTAGTGAATGTAATGTAACACACACCCATACAATGCGAACCACCCCGTGATGTTTTTCTCACTCCTACTAGAGAATGTAATGTAACACACACCCATACAATGCGCACCACCCCGCGATGTTTTTCAGAAACCTATCCTATATTGCCACTGCATGTTCCCTGACCTCCCCATGCTGACCACACCGCGGTGCTTTTCTCCATCCTACATTGCCACTCACTGCCTATCCTAATTCTGACCCTCCGATTCACACCACCCTGTGATGTTTTTCTCACTCCTACTAGTGAATGTAATGTAACACACACCCATACAATGCGCACCACCCCGTGATGTTTTTCTCACTCCTAGCAGTGAATGTAATGTAACACACACCCATACAATGCGCACCAACCCGTGATGTTTTTCTCACTCCTACTAGTGAATGTAATGTAACACACACCCATACAATGTGCACCACCCCGTGATGTTTTTCTCACTCCTACTAGTGAATGTAATCTAACACACACCCATACAATGCGCACAACCCCGTGATGTTTTTCTCACTACTACTAGTGAATGTAATGTAACACACACCCATACAATGCACACCACCCCGTGATGTTTTTCTCACTCCTACTAGTGAATGTAATGTAACACACACCCATACAATGTGCACCACCCCGTGATGTTTTTCTCACTCCTACTAGTGAATGTAATCTAACACACACCCATACAATGCGCACAACCCCGTGATGTTTTTCTCACTACTACTAGTGAATGTAATGTAACACACACCCATACAATGCACACCACCCCGTGATGTTTTTCTCACTCCTACTAGTGAATCTAATGTAACACACACCCATACAATGCGCACCACCCCGCGATGTTTTTCAGAAACCTATCCTACATTGCCACTGCATGTTCCCTGACCTCCCCATGCTGACCACCCCACGGTGCTTTTCTCCCTCCTACATTGCCACTCACTGCCTATCTTAATTCAGACCCTCCGATTCACACCTCCCCGTGATGTTTTTCTCACTCCTACTAGTGAATGTAATGTAACACACACCCATACAATGCGCACCATCAGTGATGTTTTTCTCACTCCTACTAGTGAATGTAATGTTACACCCAACCATACAATGCGCATAACCCCGTGATGTTTTTCTCACTCCTACTAGTGAATCTAATGTAACACACACCCATACAATGCGCACCACCCCGTGATGTCTTTCTCACTCCTACTAGTGAATGTAATGTAACACACACCCATACAATGCGCACCACCCCGTGATGTTTTTCTTACTCCAACTAGTGAATGTAATGTAACACACACCCATACAATGCGCACCACCCCGTGATGTTTTTCTCACTCCTAGTAGTAAATGTAATGTAACACACACCCATACAATGCACACCACAACGTGATGTTTTTCTCACTCCTACTAGTGAATCTAATGTAACACACACCCATACAATGCGCAAGACCCCGTGATGTTTTTCTCACTCCTACTAGTGAATGTAATGTAACACACACCCATGCAATGCGCACCACTACGTGATGTTTTTCTCACTCCTACTTGTGAATGTAATGTAACACACACTCATACAACGCGCACCACCCCGTGATGTTTTTCTCACTCCTACTAGTGAATGTAATGTAACACACACCCATACAATGCGCACCACCCAGCGATGTTTTTCAGAAACCTATCGTACATTGCCACTTCATGTTCCCTGACCTCCCCATGCTGACCACCCCGAGGTGCTTTTCTCCATCCTACATTGCCACTCACTGCCTATCCTAATTCAGATCCTCCGTTTCACACCACCCCGTGATGTTTTTCTCACACCTACTTGTGAATGTAATGTAACACACACCCATACAATGCACACCACCCCGTGATGTTTTTCTCACTCCTACTAGTGAATCTAATGTAACACACACCCATACAATGCGCACCACCCCGCGATGTTTTTCAGAAACCTATCCTACATTGCCACTGCATGTTCCCTGACCTCCCCATGCTGACCACCCCGCGGTGCTTTTCTCCATCCTACATTGCCACTCACTGCCTATCTTAATTCAGACCCTCCGATTCACACCACCCCGTGATGTTTTTCTCACTCCTACTAGTGAATGTAATGTAACACACACCCAAACAATGCGCACCATCCGTGATGTTTTTCTCACTCCTACTAGTGAATGTAATGTTACACACACCCATACAATGCGCACAACCCCGTGATGTTTTTCTCACTCCTACTAGTGAATCTAATGTAACACACACCCATACAATGCGCACCACCCCGTGATGTTTTTCTCACTCCTACTAGTGAATGTAATGTAACACACACCCATACAATGCGCACCACCCCGTGATGTTTTTCTCACTCCAACTAGTGAATGTAATGTAACACACACCCATACAATGCGCACCACCCCGTGATGTTTTTCTCACTCCTAGTAGTAAATGTAATGTAACACACACCCATACAATGCGCACCACAACGTGATGTTTTTCTCACTCCTACTAGTGAATCTAATGTAACACACACCCATACAATGCGCACCACCCCGTGATGTTTTTCTCACTCCTACTAGTGAATGTAATGTAACACACACCCATGCAATGCGCAACAATACGTGATGTTTTTCTCACTCCTACTTGTGAATGTAATGTAACACACACTCATACAACGCGCACCACCCCGTGATGTTTTTCTCACTCCTACTAGTGAATGTAATGTAACACACACCCATACAATGCGCACCACCCAGCGATGTTTTTCAGCAACCTATCGTACATTGCCACTTCATGTTCCCTGACCTCCCCATGCTGACCACCCCGAGGTGCTTTTCTCCATCCTACATTGCCACTCACTGCCTATCCTAATTCTGACCCTCCGATTCACACCACCCTGTGATGTTTTTCTCACTCCTACTAGTGAATGTAATGTAACACACACCCATACAATGCGCACCACCCCGTGATGTTTTTCTCACTCCTAGCAGTGAATGTAATGTAACACACACCCATACAATGCGCACCAACCCGTGATGTTTTTCTCACTCCTACTAGTGAATGTAATGTAACACACACCCATACAATGTGCACCACCCCGTGATGTTTTTCTCACTCCTACTAGTGAATGTAATCTAACACACACCCATACAATGCGCACAACCCCGTGATGTTTTTCTCACTACTACTAGTGAATGTAATGTAACACACACCCATACAATGCACACCACCCCGTGATGTTTTTCTCACTCCTACTAGTGAATCTAATGTAACACACACCCATACAATGCGCACCACCCCGCGATGTTTTTCAGAAACCTATCCTACATTGCCACTGCATGTTCCCTGACCTCCCCATGCTGACCACCCCACGGTGCTTTTCTCCCTCCTACATTGCCACTCACTGCCTATCTTAATTCAGACCCTCCGATTCACACCTCCCCGTGATGTTTTTCTCACTCCTACTAGTGAATGTAATGTAACACACACCCATACAATGCGCACCATCAGTGATGTTTTTCTCACTCCTACTAGTGAATGTAATGTTACACCCACCCATACAATGCGCATAACCCCGTGATGTTTTTCTCACTCCTACTAGTGAATCTAATGTAACACACACCCATACAATGCGCACCACCCCGTGATGTTTTTCTCACTCCTACTAGTGAATGTAATGTAACACACACCCATACAATGCGCACCACCCCGTGATGTTTTTCTTACTCCAACTAGTGAATGTAATGTAACACACACCCATACAATGCGCACCACCCCGTGATGTTTTTCTCACTCCTAGTAGTAAATGTAATGTAACACACACCCATACAATGCACACCACAACGTGATGTTTTTCTCACTCCTACTAGTGAATCTAATGTAACACACACCCATACAATGCGCAAGACCCCGTGATGTTTTTCTCACTCCTACTAGTGAATGTAATGTAACACACACCCATGCAATGCGCACCACTACGTGATGTTTTTCTCACTCCTACTTGTGAATGTAATGTAACACACACTCATACAACGCGCACCACCCCGTGATGTTTTTCTCACTCCTACTAGTGAATGTAATGTAACACACACCCATACAATGCGCACCACCCAGCGATGTTTTTCAGAAACCTATCGTACATTGCCACTTCATGTTCCCTGACCTCCCCATGCTGACCACCCCGAGGTGCTTTTCTCCATCCTACATTGCCACTCACTGCCTATCCTAATTCAGATCCTCCGTTTCACACCACCCCGTGATGTTTTTCTCACACCTACTTGTGAATGTAATGTAACACACACCCATACAATGCACACCACCCCGTGATGTTTTTCTCACTCCTACTAGTGAATCTAATGTAACACACACCCATACAATGCGCACCACCCCGCGATGTTTTTCAGAAACCTATCCTACATTGCCACTGCATGTTCCCTGACCTCCCCATGCTGACCACCCCGCAGTGCTTTTCTCCATCCTACATTGCCACTCACTGCCTATCTTAATTCAGACCCTCCGATTCACACCACCCCGTGATGTTTTTCTCACTCCTACTAGTGAATGTAATGTAACACACACCCAAACAATGCGCACCATCCGTGATGTTTTTCTCACTCCTACTAGTGAATGTAATGTTACACACACCCATACAATGCGCACAACCCCGTGATGTTTTTCTCACTCCTACTAGTGAATCTAATGTAACACACACCCATACAATGCGCACCACCCCGTGATGTTTTTCTCACTCCTACTAGTGAATGTAATGTAACACACACCCATACAATGCGCACCACCCCGTGATGTTTTTCTCACTCCAACTAGTGAATGTAATGTAACACACACCCATACAATGCGCACCACCCCGTGATGTTTTTCTCACTCCTACTAGTGAATGTAATGTAACACACACCCATACAATGCGCACCACCCCGTGATGTTTTTCTCACTCCTACTAGTGAATGTAATGTAACACACACCGATGCAATGCGCACCACCCCGTGATGCTTTTCTCACTCCTACTAGTGAATGTAATGTAACGCACACCCATAAAATGCGCACCACCCCGTGATGTTTTTCTCACTCCTTCTAGTGAATGTAATGTAACACACACCCATACAATGCGCACCACCCCGTGATGTTTTTCTCACTCCTACTAGGGAATGTAATGTAACACACACCCATACAATGCTCACTACCCCGTGATGTTTTTCTCACTCCTAGTAGTGAATGTAATGTAACACACACCCATATAATGCGCACCACCCCGTGATGTTTTTCTCACTCCTACTAGTGAATGTAATGTAACACACACCCATGCAATGCGCACCACCCCGTGATGTTTTTCTCACTCCTACTAGTGAATGTAATGTAACACACACCCATGCAATGCGCACCACCACGTGATGATTTTCTCACTCCTACTAGTGAATGTAATGTAACACACACCCATGCAATGCGCACCACCCCGTGATGTTTTTCTCACTCCTACTAGTGAATGTAATGTAACACACACCCATGCAATGCGCACCACCCCGTGATGTTTTTCTCACTCCTACTAGTGAATGTAATGTAACACACACCCATGCAATGCGCACCACCCCGTGATGTTTTTCTCACTCCTACTAGTGAATGTAATGTAACACACACCCATGCAATGCAAACCACCCCGTGATGTTTTTCTCACTCCTACTAGTGAATGTAATGTAACACACACCCATACAATGCGCACCACCCCGTGATGTTTTTCTCACTCCTATTAGTGAATGTAATGTAACACACACCCATACAATGCGCACCACCCTTGATGATTTTCTCACTCCTACTAGTGAATGTAATGTAACACACACCCATACAATGCGCACCACCCCGCGATGTTTTTCAGAAACCTATCCTACATTGCCACTGCATGTTCCCTGACCTCCCCATGCTGACCACCCCACGGTGCTTTTCTCCATCCTACATTGCCACTCACTGCCTATCCTAATTCAGACCCTCCGATTCACACCACCCCGTGATGTTTTTCTCACTCCTATTAGTGAATGTAATGTAACACACACCCATACAATGCGCACCACCCCGTGATGTTTTTCTCACTCCTACTAGTGAATGTAATGTGACACACACCCATACAATGCGCACCAACCCGTGATGTTTTTCTCACTCCTAATAGTGAATGTAATGTGACACACACCCATACAATGCGCACCACCCCGTGATGTTTTTCTCACTCCTACTAGTGAATGTAATGTAACACACACCCATACAATGGGCACCACCCCGTGATGTTTTTCTCACTCCTACAAGTGAATCTAATGTAACACACACCCGTACAATGCGCACCACCCCGTGATGTTTTTCTCACTCCTACTAGTGAATCTAATGTAACACACACCCATACAATGCGCACCACTCCGCGATGTTTTTCTCACTCCTACTAGTGAATGTAATGTAACACACACCCATACAATGGGCACCACCCCGTGATGTTTTTCTCACTCCTACTAGTGAATCTAATGTAACACACACCCATACAATGCGCACCACTCCGCGATGTTTTTCTCACTCCTACTAGTGAATGTAATGTAACACACACCCATACAATGCGCACCACCCCGTGATGTTTTTCTCACTCCTACTAGTGAATGTAATGTAACACACACCCATGCAATGCGCACCACCCCGTGATGATTTTCTCACTCCTACTAGTGAATGTAATGTAACACACACCCATGCAATGCGCACCACCCCATGATGTTTTTCTCACTCCTACTAGTGAATGTAATGTAACACACACCCATGCAATGCGCACCACCCCGTGATGATTTTCTCACTCCTACTAGTGAATGTAATGTAACACACACCCATACAATGCGCACCACCCCATGATGTTTTTCTCACTCCTACTAGGGAATGTAATGTAACACACACCCATACAATGCTCACTACCCCGTGATGTTTTTCTCACTCCTACTAGTGAATGTAATGTAACACACACCCATATAATGCGCACCACCCCGTGATGTTTTTCTCACTCCTACTAGTGAATGTAATATAACACACACCCATACAATGCGCACCACCCCGTGATGTTTTTCTCACTCCTACTAGTGAATGTAATGTAACACACACCCATACAATGGGCACCACCCCGTGATGTTTTTCTCACTCCTACAAGTGAATCTAATGTAACACACACCCGTACAATGCGCACCACCCCGTGATGTTTTTCTCACTCCTACTAGTGAATCTAATGTAACACACACCCATACAATGCGCACCACTCCGCGATGTTTTTCAGAAACCTATCCTACATTGCCACTGCATGTTCCCTGACCTCCCCATGCTGACCACACCGCAGTGCTTTTCTCCATCCTACATTGCCACTGACTGCCTATCCTAATTCAGACCCTCCGATTAACACCACCCCATGATGTTTTTGTCACTCCTACTAGTGAATGTAATGTAACACACACCCATAAAATGCGCACGACCCCGTGATATTTCTCTCACACCTACTAGTGAATGTAATGTAACACACACGCATAAAATGCACACGACCCCGTGATGTTTCTCTCACACCTACTAGTGAATGTAATGTAACACAAACCCATACAATGCGCACCACCACGTGATGTTTTTCTCACTCCTACTAGTGAATGTAACGTAACACACACCCATACAATGCGCACCACCCGGTGATGTTTTTCTCACTCCTACTAGTGAATGTAATGTAACACACACCCATACAATGCGAACCACCCCGTGATGTTTTTCTCACTCCTACTAGAGAATGTAATGTAACACACACCCATACAATGCGCACCACCCCGCGATGTTTTTCAGAAACCTATCCTATATTGCCACTGCATGTTCCCTGACCTCCCCATGCTGACCACACCGCGGTGCTTTTCTCCATCCTACATTGCCACTCACTGCCTATCCTAATTCTGACCCTCCGATTCACACCACCCTGTGATGTTTTTCTCACTCCTACTAGTGAATGTAATGTAACACACACCCATACAATGCGCACCACCCCGTGATGTTTTTCTCACTCCTAGCAGTGAATGTAATGTAACACACACCCATACAATGCGCACCAACCCGTGATGTTTTTCTCACTCCTACTAGTGAATGTAATGTAACACACACCCATACAATGTGCACCACCACGTGATGTTTTTCTCACTCCTACTAGTGAATGTAATGTAACACACACCCATACAATGCGCACAACCCCGTGATGTTTTTCTCACTACTACTAGTGAATGTAATGTAACACACACCCATACAATGCACACCACCCCGTGATGTTTTTCTCACTCCTACTAGTGAATCTAATGTAACACACACCCATACAATGCGCACCACCCCGCGATGTTTTTCAGAAACCTATCCTACATTGCCACTGCATGTTCCCTGACCTCCCCATGCTGACCACCCCACGGTGCTTTTCTCCCTCCTACATTGCCACTCACTGCCTATCTTAATTCAGACCCTCCGATTCACACCTCCCCGTGATGTTTTTCTCACTCCTACTAGTGAATGTAATGTATACACACACCCATGCAATGCGCACCACTACGTGATGTTTTTCTCACTCCTACTTGTGAATGTAATGTAACACACACTCATACAACGCGCACCACCCCGTGATGTTTTTCTCACTCCTACTAGTGAATGTAATGTAACACACACCCATACAATGCGCACCACCCAGCGATGTTTTTCAGAAACCTATCGTACATTGCCACTTCATGTTCCCTGACCTCCCCATGCTGACCACCCCGAGGTGCTTTTCTCCATCCTACATTGCCACTCACTGCCTATCCTAATTCAGATCCTCCGTTTCACACCACCCCGTGATGTTTTTCTCACACCTACTTGTGAATGTAATGTAACACACACCCATACAATGCACACCACCCCGTGATGTTTTTCTCACTCCTACTAGTGAATCTAATGTAACACACACCCATACAATGCGCACCACCGCGCGATGTTTTTCAGAAACCTATCCTACATTGCCACTGCATGTTCCCTGACCTCCCCATGCTGACCACCCCACGGTGCTTTTCTCCCTCCTACATTGCCACTCACTGCCTATCTTAATTCAGACCCTCCGATTCACACCTCCCCGTGATGTTTTTCTCACTCCTACTAGTGAATGTAATGTAACACACACCCATACAATGCGCACCATCCGTGATGTTTTTCTCACTCCTACTAGTGAATGTAATGTTACACCCACCCATACAATGCGCATAACCCCGTGATGTTTTTCTCACTCCTACTAGTGAATCTAATGTAACACACACCCATACAATGCGCACCACCCCGTGATGTTTTTCTCACTCCTACTAGTGAATGTAATGTGACACACACCCATACAATGTGCACCACCCCGTGATGTTTTTCTCACTCCTAATAGTGAATGTAATGTGACACACACCCATACAATGCGCACCACCCCGTGATGTTTTTCTCACTCCTACTAGTGAATGTAATGTAACACACACCCATACAATGGGCACCACCCCGTGATGTTTTTCTCACTCCTACAAGTGAATCTAATGTAACACACACCCGTACAATGCGCACCACCCCGTGATGTTTTTCTCACTCCTACTAGTGAATCTAATGTAACACACACCCATACAATGCGCACCACTCCGCGATGTTTTTCTCACTCCTACTAGTGAATGTAATGTAACACACACCCATACAATGGGCACCACCCCGTGATGTTTTTCTCACTCCTACTAGTGAATCTAATGTAACACACACCCATACAATGCGCACCACTCCGCGATGTTTTTCTCACTCCTACTAGTGAATGTAATGTAACACACACCCATACAATGCGCACCACCCCGTGATGTTTTTCTCACTCCTACTAGTGAATGTAATGTAACACACACCCATGCAATGCGCACCACCCCGTGATGATTTTCTCACTCCTACTAGTGAATGTAATGTAACACACACCCATGCAATGCGCACCACCCCATGATGTTTTTCTCACTCCTACTAGTGAATGTAATGTAACACACACCCATGCAATGCGCACCACCCCGTGATGATTTTCTCACTCCTACTAGTGAATGTAATGTAACACACACCCATACAATGCGCACCACCCCATGATGTTTTTCTCACTCCTACTAGGGAATGTAATGTAACACACACCCATACAATGCTCACTACCCCGTGATGTTTTTCTCACTCCTACTAGTGAATGTAATGTAACACACACCCATATAATGCGCACCACCCCGTGATGTTTTTCTCACTCCTACTAGTGAATGTAATATAACACACACCCATACAATGCGCACCACCCCGTGATGTTTTTCTCACTCCTACTAGTGAATGTAATGTATCACACACCCATACAATGGGCACCACCCCGTGATGTTTTTCTCACTCCTACAAGTGAATCTAATGTAACACACACCCGTACAATGCGCACCACCCCGTGATGTTTTTCTCACTCCTACTAGTGAATCTAATGTAACACACACCCATACAATGCGCACCACTCCGCGATGTTTTTCAGAAACCTATCCTACATTGCCACTGCATGTTCCCTGACCTCCCCATGCTGACCACACCGCAGTGCTTTTCTCCATCCTACATTGCCACTGACTGCCTATCCTAATTCAGACCCTCCGATTAACACCACCCCATGATGTTTTTGTCACTCCTACTAGTGAATGTAATGTAACACACACCCATAAAATGCGCACGACCCCGTGATATTTCTCTCACACCTACTAGTGAATGTAATGTAACACACACCCATAAAATGCGCACGACCCCGTGATGTTTCTCTCACACCTACTAGTGAATGTAATGTAACACAAACCCATACAATGCGCACCACCACGTGATGTTTTTCTCACTCCTACTAGTGAATGTAACGTAACACACACCCATACAATGCGCACCACCCGGTGATGTTTTTCTCACTCCTACTAGTGAATGTAATGTAACACACACCCATACAATGCGAACCACCCCGTGATGTTTTTCTCACTCCTACTAGAGAATGTAATGTAACACACACCCATACAATGCGCACCACCCCGCGATGTTTTTCAGAAACCTATCCTATATTGCCACTGCATGTTCCCTGACCTCCCCATGCTGACCACACCGCGGTGCTTTTCTCCATCCTACATTGCCACTCACTGCCTATCCTAATTCTGACCCTCCGATTCACACCACCCTGTGATGTTTTTCTCACTCCTACTAGTGAATGTAATGTAACACACACCCATACAATGCGCACCACCCCGTGATGTTTTTCTCACTCCTAGCAGTGAATGTAATGTAACACACACCCATACAATGCGCACCAACCCGTGATGTTTTTCTCACTCCTACTAGTGAATGTAATGTAACACACACCCATACAATGTGCACCACCCCGTGATGTTTTTCTCACTCCTACTAGTGAATGTAATGTAACACACACCCATACAATGCGCACAACCCCGTGATGTTTTTCTCACTACTACTAGTGAATGTAATGTAACACACACCCATACAATGCACACCACCCCGTGATGTTTTTCTCACTCCTACTAGTGAATCTAATGTAACACACACCCATACAATGCGCACCACCCCGCGATGTTTTTCAGAAACCTATCCTACATTGCCACTGCATGTTCCCTGACCTCCCCATGCTGACCACCCCACGGTGCTTTTCTCCCTCCTACATTGCCACTCACTGCCTATCTTAATTCAGACCCTCCGATTCACACCTCCCCGTGATGTTTTTCTCACTCCTACTAGTGAATGTAATGTATACACACACCCATGCAATGCGCACCACTACGTGATGTTTTTCTCACTCCTACTTGTGAATGTAATGTAACACACACTCATACAACGCGCACCACCCCGTGATGTTTTTCTCACTCCTACTAGTGAATGTAATGTAACACACACCCATGCAATGCGCACCACCCCGTGATGATTTTCTCACTCCTACTAGTGAATGTAATGTAACACACACCCATGCAATGCGCACCACCCCATGATGTTTTTCTCACTCCTACTAGTGAATGTAATGTAACACACACCCATGCAATGCGCACCACCCCGTGATGATTTTCTCACTCCTACTAGTGAATGTAATGTAACACACACCCATACAATGCGCACCACCCCATGATGTTTTTCTCACTCCTACTAGGGAATGTAATGTAACACACACCCATACAATGCTCACTACCCCGTGATGTTTTTCTCACTCCTACTAGTGAATGTAATGTAACACACACCCATATAATGCGCACCACCCCGTGATGTTTTTCTCACTCCTACTAGTGAATGTAATATAACACACACCCATACAATGCGCACCACCCCGTGATGTTTTTCTCACTCCTACTAGTGAATGTAATGTAACACACACCCATACAATGGGCACCACCCCGTGATGTTTTTCTCACTCCTACAAGTGAATCTAATGTAACACACACCCGTACAATGCGCACCACCCCGTGATGTTTTTCTCACTCCTACTAGTGAATCTAATGTAACACACACCCATACAATGCGCACCACTCCGCGATGTTTTTCAGAAACCTATCCTACATTGCCACTGCATGTTCCCTGACCTCCCCATGCTGACCACACCGCAGTGCTTTTCTCCATCCTACATTGCCACTGACTGCCTATCCTAATTCAGACCCTCCGATTAACACCACCCCATGATGTTTTTGTCACTCCTACTAGTGAATGTAATGTAACACACACCCATAAAATGCGCACGACCCCGTGATATTTCTCTCACACCTACTAGTGAATGTAATGTAACACACACCCATAAAATGCGCACGACCCCGTGATGTTTCTCTCACACCTACTAGTGAATGTAATGTAACACAAACCCATACAATGCGCACCACCACGTGATGTTTTTCTCACTCCTACTAGTGAATGTAACGTAACACACACCCATACAATGCGCACCACCCGGTGATGTTTTTCTCACTCCTACTAGTGAATGTAATGTAACACACACCCATACAATGCGAACCACCCCGTGATGTTTTTCTCACTCCTACTAGAGAATGTAATGTAACACACACCCATACAATGCGCACCACCCCGCGATGTTTTTCAGAAACCTATCCTATATTGCCACTGCATGTTCCCTGACCTCCCCATGCTGACCACACCGCGGTGCTTTTCTCCATCCTACATTGCCACTCACTGCCTATCCTAATTCTGACCCTCCGATTCACACCACCCTGTGATGTTTTTCTCACTCCTACTAGTGAATGTAATGTAACACACACCCATACAATGCGCACCACCCCGTGATGTTTTTCTCACTCCTAGCAGTGAATGTAATGTAACACACACCCATACAATGCGCACCAACCCGTGATGTTTTTCTCACTCCTACTAGTGAATGTAATGTAACACACACCCATACAATGTGCACCACCCCGTGATGTTTTTCTCACTCCTACTAGTGAATGTAATGTAACACACACCCATACAATGCGCACAACCCCGTGATGTTTTTCTCACTACTACTAGTGAATGTAATGTAACACACACCCATACAATGCACACCACCCCGTGATGTTTTTCTCACTCCTACTAGTGAATCTAATGTAACACACACCCATACAATGCGCACCACCCCGCGATGTTTTTCAGAAACCTATCCTACATTGCCACTGCATGTTCCCTGACCTCCCCATGCTGACCACCCCACGGTGCTTTTCTCCCTCCTACATTGCCACTCACTGCCTATCTTAATTCAGACCCTCCGATTCACACCTCCCCGTGATGTTTTTCTCACTCCTACTAGTGAATGTAATGTATACACACACCCATGCAATGCGCACCACTACGTGATGTTTTTCTCACTCCTACTTGTGAATGTAATGTAACACACACTCATACAACGCGCACCACCCCGTGATGTTTTTCTCACTCCTACTAGTGAATGTAATGTAACACACACCCATACAATGCGCACCACCCAGCGATGTTTTTCAGAAACCTATCGTACATTGCCACTTCATGTTCCCTGACCTCCCCATGCTGACCACCCCGAGGTGCTTTTCTCCATCCTACATTGCCACTCACTGCCTATCCTAATTCAGATCCTCCGTTTCACACCACCCCGTGATGTTTTTCTCACACCTACTTGTGAATGTAATGTAACACACACCCATACAATGCACACCACCCCGTGATGTTTTTCTCACTCCTACTAGTGAATCTAATGTAACACACACCCATACAATGCGCACCACCCCGCGATGTTTTTCAGAAACCTATCCTACATTGCCACTGCATGTTCCCTGACCTCCCCATGCTGACCACCCCACGGTGCTTTTCTCCCTCCTACATTGCCACTCACTGCCTATCTTAATTCAGACCCTCCGATTCACACCTCCCCGTGATGTTTTTCTCACTCCTACTAGTGAATGTAATGTAACACACACCCATACAATGCGCACCATCCGTGATGTTTTTCTCACTCCTACTAGTGAATGTAATGTTACACCCACCCATACAATGCGCATAACCCCGTGATGTTTTTCTCACTCCTACTAGTGAATCTAATGTAACACACACCCATACAATGCGCACCACCCCGTGATGTTTTTCTCACTCCTACTAGTGAATGTAATGTAACACACACCCATACAATGCGCACCACCCCGTGATGTTTTTCTCACTCCAACTAGTGAATGTAATGTAACACACACCCATACAATGCGCACCACCCCGTGATGTTTTTCTCACTCCTAGTAGTAAATGTAATGTAACACACACCCATACAATGCACACCACAACGTGATGTTTTTCTCACTCCTACTAGTGAATCTAATGTAACACACACCCATACAATGCGCAAGACCCCGTGATGTTTTTCTCACTCCTACTAGTGAATGTAATGTATACACACACCCATGCAATGCGCACCACTACGTGATGTTTTTCTCACTCCTACTTGTGAATGTAATGTAACACACACTCATACAACGCGCACCACCCCGTGATGTTTTTCTCACTCCTACTAGTGAATGTAATGTAACACACACCCATACAATGCGCACCACCCAGCGATGTTTTTCAGAAACCTATCGTACATTGCCACTTCATGGTCCCTGACCTCCCCATGCTGACCACCCCGAGGTGCTTTTCTCCATCCTACATTGCCACTCACTGCCTATCCTAATTCAGATCCTCCGTTTCACACCACCCCGTGATGTTTTTCTCACACCTACTTGTGAATGTAATGTAACACACACCCATACAATGCACACCACCCCGTGATGTTTTTCTCACTCCTACTAGTGAATCTAATGTAACACACACCCATACAATGCGCACCACCCCGCGATGTTTTTCAGAAACCTATCCTACATTGCCACTGCATGTTCCCTGACCTCCCCATGCTGACCACCCCGCGGTGCTTTTCTCCATCCTACATTGCCACTCACTGCCTATCTTAATTCAGACCCTCCGATTCACACCACCCCGTGATGTTTTTCTCACTCCTACTAGTGAATGTAATGTAACACACACCCAAACAATGCGCACCATCCGTGATGTTTTTCTCACTCCTACTAGTGAATGTAATGTTACACACACCCATACAATGCGCACAACCCCGTGATGTTTTTCTCACTCCTACTAGTGAATCTAATGTAACACACACCCATACAATGCGCACCACCCCGTGATGTTTTTCTCACTCCTACTAGTGAATGTAATGTAACACACACCCATACAATGCGCACCACCCCGTGATGTTTTTCTCACTCCAACTAGTGAATGTAATGTAACACACACCCATACAATGCGCACCACCCCGTGATGTTTTTCTCACTCCTAGTAGTAAATGTAATGTAACACACACCCATACAATGCGCACCACCACGTGATGTTTTTCTCACTCCTACTAGTGAATCTAATGTAACACACACCCATACAATGCGCACCACCCCGTGATGTTTTTCTCACTCCTACTAGTGAATGTAATGTAACACACACCCATGCAATGCGCACCAATACGTGATGTTTTTCTCACTCCTACTTGTGAATGTAATGTAACACACACTCATACAACGCGCACCACCCCGTGATGTTTTTCTCACTCCTACTAGTGAATGTAATGTAACACACACCCATACAATGCGCACCACCCAGCGATGTTTTTCAGCAACCTATCGTACTTTGCCACTTCATGTTCCCTGACCTCCCCATGCTGACCACCCCGAGGTGCTTTTCTCCATCCTACATTGCCACTCACTGCCTATCCTAATTCAGACCCTCCGATTCACACCACCCCGTTATGTTTTTCTCACACCTACTAGTGAATGTAATGTAACACACACCCATACAATGCGCACCACCCCGTGATGTTTTTCTCACTCCTATTAGTGAATGTAATGTAACACACACCCATACAATGCGCACCACCCCGTGATGTTTTTCTCACTCCTATTAGTGAATCTAATGTAACATACACCCATACAATGCGCACCACCCCGCGATGTTTTTCATAAACCTATCCTACATTGCCACTGCATGTTCCCTGACCTCCCCATGCTGACCACCCCGCAGTGCTTTTCTCCATCCTACATTGCCACTCACTGCCTATCCTAATTCCGACCCGCTGATTCACATCACCCCGTGATGTTTTTCTCACTCCTACTAGTGAATCTAATGTAACACACACCCATACAATGCGCACCACCCCGTGATGTTTTTCTCACTCCTACTAGTGAATCTAATGTAACACTCACCCATACAATGCTCACCACACCGTGATGTTTTTCTCACTCCTACTAGTGAATGTAATGTAACACACACCCATACAATGCGCACCACTCCGTGATGTTTTTCTCACTCCTACTTGTGAATGTAATGTAACACACACCCATACAATGCGAACCACCCCGTGATGTTTTTCTCACTCCTACTAGTGAATGTAATGTGACACACACCCATACAATGCGCACCACCCCGTGATGTTTTTCTCACTCCTACTAGTGAATGTAATGTAACACACACCCATACATTGAGCACCACCCCGTGATGTTTTTCTCACTCCTACTAGGGAATGTAATGTAACACACACACATACAATGCTCACTACCCCGTGATGTTTTTCTCACTCCTACTACTGAATGTAATGTAACACACACCCATACAATGCGCACCACCCCGTGATGTTTTTCTCACTCCTACTAGTAAATGTAATATAACACACACCCATGCAATGCGCACCACCCCATGATGTTTTTCTCACTCCTACTAGTGAATATAATGTAACACACACCCATGCAATGCGCACCACCCCGTGATATTTTTCTCACTCCTACTAATGAATGTAATGTAACACACACCCATGCAATGCGCACCACCCCGTGATGATTTTCTCACTCCTACTAGTGAATGTAATATAACACACACCCATGCAATGCGCACCACCCCGTGATGTTTTTCTCACTCCTACTAGTGAATGTAATGTAACGCACACCCATAAAATGCGCACCACCCCGTGATGTTTTTCTCACTCCTTCTAGTGAATGTAATGTAACACACACCCATACAATGCGCACCACCCCGTGATGTTTTTCTCACTCCTACTAGGGAATGTAATGTAACACACACCCATACAATGCTCACTACCCCGTGATGTTTTTCTCACTCCTACTAGTGAATGTAATGTAACACACACCCATATAATGCGCACCACCCCGTGATGTTTTTCTCACTCCTACTAGTGAATGTAATGTAACACACACCCATGCAATGCGCACCACCCCGTGATGTTTTTCTCACTCCTACTAGTGAATGTAATGTAACACACACCCATGCAATGCGCACCACCACGTGATGATTTTCTCACTCCTACTAGTGAATGTAATGTAACACACACCCATGCAATGCGCACCACCCCGTGATGTTTTTCTCACTCCTACTAGTGAATGTAATGTAACACACACCCATGCAATGCGCACCACCCCGTGATGTTTTTCTCACTCCTACTAGTGAATGTAATGTAACACACACCCATGCAATGCGCACCACCCCGTGATGTTTTTCTCACTCCTACTAGTGAATGTAATGTAACACACACCCATGCAATGCGCACCACCCCGTGATGTTTTTCTCACTCCTACTAGTGAATGTAATGTAACACACACCCATACAATGCGCACAACCCCGTGATGTTTTTCTCACTCCTATTAGTGAATGTAATGTAACACACACCCATACAATGCGCACCACCCTTGATGATTTTCTCACTCCTACTAGTGAATGTAATGTAACACACACCCATACAATGCGCACCACCCCGCGATGTTTTTCAGAAACCTATCCTACATTGCCACTGCATGTTCCCTGACCTCCCCATGCTGACCACCCCACTGTGCTTTTCTCCATCCTACATTGCCACTCACTGCCTATCCTAATTCAGACCCTCCGATTCACACCACCCTGTGATGTTTTTCTCACTCCTACTAGTGAATGTAATGTGACACACACCCATACAATGCGCACCACCCTGTGATGTTTTTCTCACTCCTACTAGTGAATGTAATGTAACACACACCCATACAATGCGCACCACCCCATGATGTTTTTCTCACTCCTACTAGTGAATGTAATGTAACACACACCCATACAATGCGCACCACCCCGTGATATTTTTCTCACTCCTACTAGTGAATGTAATGTAACACACACCCATACAATGCGCACCACCCCGTGATGTTTTTCTCACTCCTACTAGGGAATGTAATGTAACACACACCCATACAATGCGCACCACCCCGTGATGTTTTTCTCACTCCTACTAGGGAATGTAATGTAACACACACCCATACAATGCGCACCACCCTGCGATGTTTTTCAGAAACCTATTGTACATTGCCACTTCATGTTCCCTGACCTCCCCATGCTGACCACCCCGCGGTGCTTTTCTCCATCCTACATTGCCACTCACTGCCTATCTTAATTCAGACCCTCCGATTCACACCACCCCGTGATGTTTTTCTCACTCCTACTAGTGAATGTAATGTAACACACACCCAAACAATGCGCACCATCCGTGATGTTTTTCTCACTCCTACTAGTGAATGTAATGTTACACACACCCATACAATGCGCACAACCCCGTGATGTTTTTCTCACTCCTACTAGTGAATCTAATGTAACACACACCCATACAATGCGCACCACCCCGTGATGTTTTTCTCACTCCTACTAGTGAATGTAATGTAACACACACTCATACAATGCGCACCACCCCGTGATGTTTTTCTCACTCCTACTAGTGAATCTAATGTAACATACACCCATACAATGCGCACCACCCCGCGATGTTTTTCATAAACCTATCCTACATTGCCACTGCATGTTCCCTGACCTCCCCATGCTGACCACCCCGCAGTGCTTTTCTCAATCCTACATTGCCACTCACTGCCTATCCTAATTCCGACCTGCTGATTCACATCACCCCGTGATGTTTTTCTCACTCCTACTAGTGAATCTAATGTAACACACACCCATACAATGCGCACCACCCCGTGATGTTTTTCTCACTCCTACTAGTGAATGTAATATAACACACACCTAAACAATGCACACCACCCCGTGATGTTTTTCTCACTCCTACTAGTGAATGTATTATAACACACACCCATACAATGCGCACCACCCCGTGATGTTTTTCTCACTCCTACTAGTGAATGTAATGTAACACACACCCATACAATGCGCACCACCCCGTGATGTTTTTCTCACTCCTATTAGTGAATGTAATGTAACACAAACCCATACAATGCGCACCACCCCGTGATGTTTTTCTCACTCCTACTAGTGAATCTAATGTAACACACACCCATACAATGCTCACCACACCGTGATGTTTTTCTCACTCCTACTAGTGAATGTAATGTAACACACACCCATACAATGCGCACCACTCCGTGATGTTTTTCTCACTCCTACTTGTGAATGTAATGTAACACACACCCATAGAATGCGAACCACCCCGTGATGTTTTTCTCACTCCTACTAGTGAATGTAATATGACACACACCCATACAATGCGCACCACCCCGTGATGTTTTTCTCACTCCTACTAGTGAATGTAATGTGACACTCACCCATACAATGCGCACCACCCCGTGATGTTTTTCTCACTCCTACTAGTGAATTTAATGTAACACACACCCATACAATGCGCACCACCCCGTGATGTTTTTCTCACTCCTACTAGTGAATGTAATGTAACACACACCCATACATTGAGCACAACCCCGTGATGTTTTTCTCACTCCTACTAGGGAATGTAATGTAACACACACACATACAATGCTCACTACCCCGTGATGTTTTTCTCACTCCTAATAGTGAATGTAATGTAACACACACCCATACAATGCGCACCACCCCGTGATGTTTTTCTCACTCCTACTAGTAAATGTAATATAACACACACCCATGCAATGCGCACCACCCCATGATGTTTTTCTCACTCCTACTAGTGAATATAATGTAACACACACCCATGCAATGCGCACCACCCCATGATGTTTTTCTCACTCCTACTAGTGAATGTAATGTAACACACACCCATGCAAAGCGCACCACCCCGTGATGATTTTCTCACTCCTACTAGTGAATGTAATGTAACACACACCCATGCAATGCGCACCACCCCGTGATGTTTTTCTCACTCCTACTAGTGAATGTAATGTAACGCACACCCATAAAATGCGCACCACCCCGTGATGTTTTTCTCACTCCTTCTAGTGAATGTAATGTAACACACACCCATACAATGCGCACCACCCCGTGATGTTTTTCTCACTCCTACTAGGGAATGTAATGTAACACACACCCATACAATGCTCACTACCCCGTGATGTTTTTCTCACTCCTACTAGTGAATGTAATGTAACACACACCCATATAATGCGCACCACCCCGTGATGTTTTTCTCACTCCTACTAGTGAATGTAATGTAACACACACCCATGCAATGCGCACCACCCCGTGATGTTTTTCTCACTCCTACTAGTGAATGTAATGTAACACACACCCATGCAATGCGCACCACCCCGTGATGATTTTCTCACTCCTACTAGTGAATGTAATGTAACACACACCCATGCAATGCGCACCACCCCGTGATGTTTTTCTCACTCCTACTAGTGAATGTAATGTAACACACACCCATGCAATGCGCACCACCCCGTGATGTTTTTCTCACTCCTACTAGTGAATGTAATGTAACACACACCCATGCAATGCGCACCACCCCGTGATGTTTTTCTCACTCCTACTAGTGAATGTAATGTAACACACACCCATGCAATGCGCACCACCCCGTGATGTTTTTCTCACTCCTACTAGTGAATGTAATGTAACACACACCCATACAATGCGCACCACCCCGTGATGTTTTTCTCACTCCTAGTAGTGAATGTAATGTAACACACACCCATACAATGCGCACCACCCCGTGATGATTTTCTCACTCCTACTAGTGAATGTAATGTAACACACACCCATACAATGCGCACCACCCCGCGATGTTTTTCAGAAACCTATCCTACATTGCCACTGCATGTTCCCTGACCTCCCCATGCTGACCACCCCACGGTGCTTTTCTCCATCCTACATTGCCACTCACTGCCTATCCTAATTCAGACCCTCCGATTCACACCACCCCGTGATGTTTTTCTCACTCCTAGTAGTGAATGTAATGTAACACACACCCATACAATGCGCACCACCCCGTGATGTTTTTCTCACTCCTACTAGTGAATGTAATGTGACACACACCCATACAATGCGCACCACCCCGTGATGTTTTTCTCACTCCTAATAGTGAATGTAATGTGACACACACCCATACAATGCGCACCACCCCGTGATGTTTTTCTCACTCCTACTAGTGAATGTAATGTAACACACACCGATGCAATGCGCAGCACCCCGTGATGATTTTCTCACTCCTACTAGTGAATGTAATGTAACACACACCCATGCAATGCGCACCACCCCGTGATGATTTTCTCACTCCTACTAGTGAATGTAATGTAACACACACCCATGCAATGCGCACCACCCCATGATGTTTTTCTCACTCCTACTAGTGAATGTAATGTAACACACACCCATGCAATGCGCACCACCCCGTGATGATTTTCTCACTCCTACTAGTGAATGTAATGTAACACACACCCATGCAATGCGCACCACCCCGTGATGTTTTTCTCACTCCTACTAGTGAATGTAATGTAACACACACACATAAAATGCGCACCACCCCGTGATGTTTTTCTCACTCCTTCTACTGAATGTAATGTAACACCCACCCATACAATGCGCACCACCCCATGATGTTTTTCTCTCTCCTACTAGGGAATGTAATGTAACACACACCCATACAATGCTCACTACCCCGTGATGTTTTTCTCACTCCTACTAGTGAATGTAATGTAACACACATCCATGCAATGCGAATCACCCCGTGATGTTTTTCTCACTCCTACTAGTGAATGTAATGTAACACACACCCATGCAATGCACACCACCCCGTGATGTTTTTCTCACTCCTACTAGTGAATGTAATGTAACACACACCCATACATTGCGCACCACCCCGTGATGTTTTTCTCACTCCTACTAGTGAATGTAATGTAACACACACCCATACAATGCGCACCACCCCGCGATGTTTTTCAGAAACCTATCCTACATTGCCACTGCATGTTCCCTGACCTCCCCACGCTGACCACCCCACGGTGCTTTTCTCCATCCTACATTGCCACTCACTGCCTATCCTAATTCAGAGCCTCCGATTCACACCACCCCGTGATGTTTTTCTCACTCCTAGTAGTGAATGTAATGTAACACACACCCATAAAATGCGCACCACCCTGTGATGTTTTTCTCACTCCTACTAGTGAATGTAATGTAACACACACCCATACAATGCGCACCACCCCATGATGTTTTTCTCACTCCTACTAGTGAATGTAATGTAACACACACCCATACAATGCGCACCACCCCGTGATATTTTTCTCACTCCTACTAGTGAATGTAATGTAACACACACCCATACAATGCGCACCACCCCGTGATGTTTTTCTCACTCCTACTAGGGAATGTAATGTAACACACCCATACAATGCGCACCACCCCGTGATGTTTTTCTCACTCCTACTAGTGAATGTAATGTAACACACACCCATACAATGCGCAGCACCCCGTGATGTTTTTCTCACTCCTACTAGTGAATGTAATGTAACACACACCCATGCAATGCGCACCACCCCGTGATGTTTTTCTCACTCCTACTAGTGAATGTAATGTAACACACACCCATGCAATGCGCACCACCCCGTGATGTTTTTCTCACTCCTACTAGTGAATGTAATGTAACACACACCCATGCAATGCGCACCACCCCGTGATGTTTTTCTCACTCCTACTAGTGAATGTAATGTAACACACACCCATAGAATGCGCACCACCCCGTGATGTTTTTCTCACTCCTACTAGTTAATGTAATGTAAAACACACCCATACAATGCGCACCACCCCGTGATGTTTTTCTCACTCCTACTAGTGAATGTAATGTAACACACACCCATACAATGCGCACCAACCCGCGATGTTTTTCAGAAACCTATCCTCCATTGCCACTGCATGTTCCCTGACCTCCCCATGCTGACCACCCCACAGTGCTTTTCTCCATCCTACATTGCCACTCACTGCCTATCCTAATTCAGACCCTCCGACTCACACCACCCCGTGATGTTTTTCTCACTCCTAGTAGTGAATGTAATGTAACACACACCCATACAATGCGCACCACCCCGTGATGTTTTTCTCACTCCTACTAGTGAATGTAATGTGACACACACCCATACAATGCGCACCACACCGTGATGTTTTTCTCACTCCTACTAGTGAATGTAATGTGACACACACCCATACAATGCGCACCACCCCGTGATGTTTTTCTCACTCCTACTAGTGAATGTAATGTAACACACACCCATACAATTCGCACCACCCCGTGATGTTTTTCTCACTCCTACTAGTGAATGTAATGTAACACACACCCATAAAATGCGCACCTACCCGTGATGTTTTTCTCACTCCTTCTAGTGAATGTAATGTAACACACACCCATACAATGCGCACCACCCCGTGATGTTTTTTCACTCCTACTAGTGAATGTAATGTAACACACACCCATATAATGCGCACCACCCCGTTATGTTTTTCTCACTCCTACTAGTGAATGTAATGTAACACACACCATTACAATGCGCAGCACCCCGTGATGTTTTTCTAACTCCTACTAGTGAATCTAATGTAACACAAACCCATACAATGCGCACCACCCCGTGATGTTTTTCTCACTCCTACTAGTGAATGTAATGTAACACACACCCATTCAATGCGCACCACCCCGTGATGTTTTTCTCACTCCTACTAGTGAATATAATGTAACACACACCCATACAATGCGCACCACCCCGTGATGTTTTTCTCACTCCTACTAGTGAATGTAATGTAACACACACCCAAACAATGCGCACCACCCCGTGATGTTTTTCTCACTGCTACTAGTGAATGTAATGTAACACGTACCCATACAATGCGCACCACCCCGTGATGTTTTTCTCACTCCTAGTAGTGAATGTAATGTAACACACACAAATACAATGCACACCACTCCGTGATGTTTTTCTCACTCCTACTAGTGAATCTAATGTAACACACACGCATACAATGCGCACCACCCCGTGATGTTTTTCTCACTCCTACTAGTGAATGTAATGTAACACACACCCATACAATGCGCACCAGCCCGTGATGATTTTCTCACTCCTACTAGTGAATGTAATGTAACACACACCCATACAATGCGCACCACCCCGTGATGTTTTTCTCACTCCTACTAGAGAATGAAATGTAACACACATCCATACAATTCGCACCACCCCGTGATGTTTTTCTCACTTCAATTATTGAATGTAATGTAACACACACCCATACAATGCGCGCCACTCTGTGATGTTTTTCTCACTCCTACCAGTGAATGTAATGTAACACACACCCATACAATGCGCACCACTCCGTGATGTTTTTCTCACTCCTACTAGTGAATGTAATGTAACACACACCCATACAATGCGCACCACCCCGCGATGTTTTTCAGAAACCTATCCTACATTGCCACTGCATGTTCGCTGACCTCCCCATGCTGACCACCCCACGGTGCTTTTCTCCATCCTACATTGCCACTCACTGCGTATCCTAATTCAGACCGTCTGATTCACACCACCCCGGGATGTTTTTCTCACTCCTAGTAGTGAATGTAATGTAACACACACCCATACAATGCGCACCACCCCGTGATGTTTTTCTCACTCCTACTAGTGAATGTAATGTAACACACACCCATACAATGCTCACCACCCCATGATGTTTTTCTCACTCCTACTAGTGAATGTAATGTAACACACACCCATACAATGCGCACCACCCCGTGATGTTTTTCTCACTCCTACTAGTGAATGTAATGTAACACACACCCATACAATGCGCACCGCCCCGTGATGTTTTTCTCACTCCTAGTAGTGAATGTAATGTAACGCACACCCATACAATGCGCACCACCCCGTGATGTTTTTCTCACTCCTACTAGTGAATCTAATGTAACACACACCCATACAATGTGCACCACCCCGTGATGTTTTTCTCACTCCTACTAGTGAATGTAATGTTACACACACCCATACAATGCGCACCAACCCGTGATGTTTTTCTCACTCCTACTAGTGAATATAATGTAACACACATCCATACAATGCGCACCACCCCGCGATGTTTTTCAGAAACCTATCCTACATTGCCACTGCATGTTCCCTGACCTCCCCATGCTGATCACCCCACGGTGCTTTTCTCCATCCTACATTGCCACTCACTGCCTACCCTAATTCAGACCCTTCGATTCACACCACCCCGTGATGTTTTTCTCACTCCTAGTAGTGAATGTAATGTAACACACACCCATACAATGCGCACCACCCCGTGATGTTTTTCTCACTCCTACTAGTGAATTTAATGTAACACACACCCATACAATGCGCACCACCCCGTGATGTTTTTCTCACTCCTACTAGTGAATGTAATGTAACACACACCCATACAATGCGCACCACCCCGTGATGATTTTCTCACTCCTACTAGTGAATGTAATGTAACACACACCCATGCAATGCGCACCACCCCGTGATGTATTTCTCACTCCTACTAGTGAATGTAATGTAACACACACCCATACAATGCGCACCACCCCGTGATGTTTTTCTCACTCCTACTAGTGAATGTAATGTAACACACACCCATACAATGCGCACCACCCCGTGATGTTTTTCTCACTCCTACTAGTGAATATAATGCAACACACACCCATACAATGCGCACCACCCCGCGATGTTTTTCAGAAACCTATCCTACATTGCCACTGCATGTTCCCTGACCTCCCCATGCTGACCACCCCACGGTGCTTTTCTCCATCCTACATTGCCACTCAATGCCTATCCTAATTCAGACCCTACAATTCACACCACCCCGTGATGTTTTTCTCACTCCTAGTAGTGAATGTAATTTAACACACACCCATACAATGCGCACCACCCCGTGATGTTTTTCTCACTCCTACTAGTGAATGTAATGTAACACACACCCATAAAATGCGCACCACCCCGTGATGATTTTCTCACTCCTACTAGTGAATGTAATGTAACACACACCCATGCAATGCGCACCACCCCGTGATGTTTTTCTCAATCCTACTAGTGAAGTAATGTAACACACACCCATACAATGCGCACCACCCCGTGATGTTTTTCTCACTCCTACTAGTGAATGTAATGTAACACACACCCATACAATGCGTCATGTTTTTCTCACTCCTAATAGTGAATGTAATGTAACACACACCCATACAATGCGCACCACCCTGTGATGTTTTTCTCACTCCTACTAGTGAATGTAATGTAACACACACCCATACAATGCGCACCATCCCGTGATGTTTTTCTCACTCCTACTAGTGAATCTAATGTAACACACACCCATACAATACGCACAACCCCGTGATGTTTTTCTCACTCCTACTAGTGAATGTAATGTAACACACACCCATACAATGCGCACCACCTCGTGATGTTTTTCTCACTCCTACTAGTGAATGTAATGTAACACACACCCATACAATGTGCACCACCCCGTGATGTTTTTCTCACTCCTACTAGTGAATGTAATGTAACACACAACCATAAAATGCGCACGACCCCGTGATGTTTTTCCCACTCATACTAGTGAATGTAACGTAAGACACACCCATACAATGCGCATGACCCCGTGATGTTTTTCTCACTCCTACTAGTGAACGAAATGTATCACACACCCATACAATGTGCACCACCCAGGGATGTTTTTCAGAAACCTGTCCTACATTGCCACTACATGTTCCCTGACCTCCCCATGCTGACCACCCCGCGGTGCTTTTCTCCATCCTACATTGCCACTCACTGCCTATCCTTATTCAGACCCTCCGATTCACACCACCCCGTGATGTTTTTCTCACTCCTACTAGTGAATGTAATGTAACACACACCCATACAATGCGCACCAACCCGTGATGTTTTTCTCAATCCTACTAGTGAATGTAATGTAACACACACCCATACAATGCGCACCACCCAGCGATGTTTTTCAGAAACTTATTCTACATTGCCACTACATGTTCCCTGACCTCCCCATGCTGACCAAACCGCGGTGCTTTTCTCCATCCTACATTGCCACTCACTGCCTATCCTAATTCAGACTCTCCGATTCACACCACCCCGTGATGTTTTTCTCACTCCTACTAGTGAATGTAATGTAACACACACCCAAACAATGCGCACCACCCCGTGATGTTTTTCTCACTCCTACTAGTGAATGTAATGTAACACACATCCATACAATGCGCACCACCCTGTGATGTTTTTCTCACTCCTACTAGTGAATGTAATGTAACACACACCCATACAATGCGCACCACCCCGTGATGATTTTCTCACTCCTACTATTGAATGTAATGTAACAAACACCCGTACAATGCGCACCACCCAGTGATGTTTTTCTCAATCCTACTAGTGAATGTAATGTAACACACACCCGTACAATGCGCACCACCCCGTGATGTTTTTCTCACTCCTACTAGTGAATGTAATGTAACACACACCCATACAATGCGCACCACCCCGTGATGTTTTTCTCACTCCTACTAGTGAATGTAATGTAACACACACCCGTACAATGCGCACCACCCCGTGATGTTTTTCTCACTCCTAATAGTGAATCTAATGTAACACACACCAGTACAATGCGCACCACCCCGCGATGTTTTTCTCACTCCTACCAGTGAATGTAATGTAACACACACCCATACAATGCGCACCACCCCCCTATGTTTTTCTCACTCCTACTAGTGAATGTAATGTAACACACACCCATACAATGCGCACCACCCTGCGATGTTTTTCTCACTCTTACTAGTGAATGTAATGCAACACACACCCATACAATGTGCACCACCCCGCGATGTTTTTCTCACTCCTACTAGTGAATGTAATGTAACACACACCCAAACAATGCGCACCACCCCGTGATGTTTTTCTCACTGCTACTAGTGAATGTAATGTAACACGTACCCATACAATGCGCACCACCCCGTGATGTTTTTCTCACTCCTAGTAGTGAATGTAATGTAACACACACAAATACAATGCACACCACTCCGTGATGTTTTTCTCACTCCTACTAGTGAATCTAATGTAACACACACGCATACAATGCGCACCACCCCGTGATGTTTTTCTCACTCCTACTAGTGAATGTAATGTAACACACACCCATACAATGCGCACCAGCCCGTGATGATTTTCTCACTCCTACTAGTGAATGTAATGTAACACACACCCATACAATGCGCACCACCCCGTGATGTTTTTCTCACTCCTACTAGAGAATGAAATGTAACACACATCCATACCATTCGCACCACCCCGTGATGTTTTTCTCACTTCAATTATTGAATGTAATGTAACACACACCCATTCAATGCGCGCCACTCTGTGATTTTTTCTCACTCCTACCAGTGAATGTAATGTAACACACACCCATACAATGCGCACCACTCCGTGATGTTTTTCTCACTCCTACTAGTGAATATAATGTAACACACACCCATACAATGCGCACCACCCCGCGATGTTTTTCAGAAACCTATCCTACATTGCCACTGCATGTTCGCTGACCTCCCCATGCTGACCACCCCACGGTGCTTTTCTCCATCCTACATTGCCACTCACTGCCTATCCTAATTCAGACCGTCTGATTCACACCACCCCGGGATGTTTTTCTCACTCCTAGTAGTGAATGTAATGTAACACACACCCATACAATGCGCACCACCCCGTGATGTTTTTCTCACTCCTACTAGTGAATGTAATGTAACACACACCCATACAATGCTCACCACCCCATGATGTTTTTCTCACTCCTACTAGTGAATGTAATGTAACACACACCCATACAATGCGCACCACCCCGTGATGTTTTTCTCACTCCTACTAGTGAATGTAATGTAACACACACCCATACAATGCGCACCGCCCCGTGATGTTTTTCTCACTCCTACTAGTGAATGTAATGTAACGCACACCCATACAATGCGCACCACCCCGTGATGTTTTTCTCACTCCTACTAGTGAATCTAATGTAACACACACCCATACAATGTGCACCACCCCGTGATGTTTTTCTCACTCCTACTAGTGAATGTAATGTTACACACACCCATACAATGCGCACCACCCCGTGATGTTTTTCTCACTCCTACTAGTGAATATAATGTAACACACACCCATACAATGCGCACAACCCCGCGATGTTTTTCAGAAACCTATCCTACATTGCCACTGCATGTTCCCTGACCTCCCCATGCTGATCACCCCACGGTGCTTTTCTCCATCCTACATTGCCACTAACTGCCTACCCTAATTCAGACCCTTCGATTCACACCACCCCGTGATGTTTTTCTCACTCCTAGTAGTGAATGTAATGTAACACACACCCATACAATGCGCACCACCCCGTGATGTTTTTCTCACTCCTACTAGTGAATGTAATGTAACACACACCCATACAATGCGCACCACCCCGTGATGTTTTTCTCACTCCTACTAGTGAATGTAATGTAACACACACCCATACAATGCGCACCACCCCGTGATGATTTTCTCACTCCTACTAGTGAATGTAATGTAACACACACCCATGCAATGCGCACCACCCCGTGATGTATTTCTCACTCCTACTAGTGAATGTAATGTAACACACACCCATACAATGCGCACCACCCCGTGATGATTTTCTCACTCCTACTAGTGAATGTAATGTAACAAACACCCATACAATGCGCACCACCCCGTGATGTTTTTCTCACTCCTACTAGTGAATATAATGTAACACACACCCATACAATGCGCACCACCCCGCGATGTTTTTCAGAAACCTATCCTACATTGCCACTGCATGTTCCCTGACCTCCCCATGCTGACCACCCCGCGGTGCTTTTCTCCATCCTACATTGCCACTCACTGCCTATCCTAATTCAGACCCTCCGATTCACACCACCCCGTGATGTTTTTCTCACTCCTACTAGTGAATGTAATGTAACACACACCCAAACAATGCGCACCACCCCGTGATGTTTTTCTCACTCCTACTAGTGAATGTAATGTAACACACATCCATACAATGCGCACCACCCTGCGATGTTTTTCTCACTCCTACTAGTGAATGTAATGTAACACACACCCATACAATGCGCACCACCCCGTGATGATTTTCTCACTCCTACTATTGAATGTAATGTAACAAACACCCGTACAATGCGCACCACCCAGTGATGTTTTTCTCAATCCTACTAGTGAATGTAATGTAACTCACACCCGTACAATGCGCACCACCCCGTGATGTTTTTCTCACTCCTACTAGTGAATGTAATGTAACACACACCCATAAAATGCGCACCACCCCGCGATGTTTTTCTCACTCTTACTAGTGAATGTAATGTAACACAGACCCATACAATGCGCACCACCCCGCGATGGTTTTCTCACTCCTACTAGTGAATCTAATGTAACACACACCCATACAATGCGCACCACCCCGCAATGTTTTTCTCACTCCTATTAGTGAATGTAATGTAACACACACCCATACAATGCGCACCACCCCGCGATTTTTTTCTCACTCCTACTAGTGAATGTAAAGTAAACCACACCCATACAATGCGCACCAACCGGTGATGTTTTTCTCACTCCTACTAGTGAATGTAATGTAACACAGACCCATACAATGCGCACAACCCCGTGATGTTTTTCTCACTCCTACTAGTGAATGTAATGTAACACACACCCATACAATGCGCACCACCCCGTGATGTTTTTCTCACTCCTACTAGTGAATCTAATGTAACACACACCCATACAATGTTCACCACCCTGTGATGTTTTTCTCACTCCTGCTAGTGAATGTAATGTAACACAGACCCATACAATACGCACCACCCTGTGAAGTTTTTCTCACTCCTACTAGTGAATCTAATGTAACGCACACCCATACAATGCGCACCACCCCGCGATGTTTTTTAGAAACATATCCTACATTGCCACTGAATGTTCCCTGACCTCCCCATGCTGACCACCCCGCGGTACTTTTCTCCATCCTACATTTCCAAACACTGCCTATCCTAATCCAGACCCTCCGATTCACACCACCCCGTGATGTATTTCTCACTCCTAGTAGTGAATGTAACGTAACACACACCCATACAATGCGCACCACCCCGTGATGTTTTTCTCACTCCTACTAGTGAATCTAATGTAACACACACCCATACAATGCGCACCACCCCGTGATGTTTTTCTCACTCCTACTAGTGAATGTAATGTAACACACACCCATACAATGCGCACCACCCCGTGATGTTTTTCTCACTCCTACTAGTGAATCTAATGTAACACACACCCATACAATGCGCACCACCCCGTGATGTTTTTCTCACTCCTATTAATGAATGTAATGTACCACACACCCATACAATGCGCACCAACCCGTGATGTTTTTCTCACTCCTACTAGTGAATCTAATGTAACACACACCCATACAATGCGCACCACCCCGCGATGTTTTTCAGAAACCTACCCTACATTGCCACTCATGTTCCCTGACCTCCCCATGCTGACCACCCCGCGGTGCTTTTCTCCATCCTACATTGCCAATCACTGCCTATCCTAATCCAGACCCTCCGATTCACACCACCGCGTGATGTTTTTCTCACTCCTACTATTGAATGTAATGTAACACACACCCATACAATGTGCACCACCCCGTGATGTTTTTCTCACTCCTACTAGTGAATGTAATGTAACACACACCCATACAATGCACACCACCTGGTGATGTTTTTCTCACTCCTACTAGTGAATGTAATGTAACACACACCCATACAATTCGCACCACCTCGTGATGTTTTTCTCACTCCTACTAGTGAATCTAATGTAACACACACCCATACAATGCGCACCACCCCGTGATGTTTTTCTCACTCCTAGTAGTGAATGTAATGTAACACACACCCATACAATGGGCACCACCCGGTGATGTATTTCTCACTCCTATTAGTGAATGTAATGTAACACACACCGATACAATGCACACCACCCCGTGATGTTTTTCTCACTCCTACTAGTGAATGTAATGTAACACACACCCATACAATGCGCACCACCCCGAGATGTTTTTCTCACTGCTACTAGTGAATGTAATGTAACACACACCCATACAAGGCGCACCACCACGAGATGTTTTTCTCACTCCTACTAGTGAATGTAATGTAACACACACCCATACAATGCGCACCACCCCGCGATGTTTTTCAGAAACCTATCCTGCATTGCCACTGCATGTTCCCTGACCTCCCCATGCTGACCACCCCGTGGTGCTTTTCTCCATCCTACATTGCCACTCACTGCCTATCCTAATTAAGACCCTCCGATTCACACCACCCTGTGATGTTTTTCTCACTCCTAGTAGTCAATGTAATGTAACACACACCAATACAATCCGCACCACCCCGTGATGTTTTTCTCACTCCTACTAGTGAATGTAATGTAACACACTCCCATACAATGCGCACCACCCCGTGATGTTTTTCTCACTCCTGCTAGTGAATGTAATGTAACACACACCCATACAATGCGCACCACCCCTTGATGTTTATCTCACTCCTACTAGTGAATGTAATGTAACACACACCCATACAATCCGCACCACCCCGTGATGTTTATCTCACTCCTACTAGTGAATGTAATGTAACACACACCCATACAATGCGCACCACCCTGTGATGTTTTTCTCACTCCTATTAGTGAATGTAATGTAACACACACCCATACAGTGCGCACCACCCCGTGATGTTTTTCTCACTCCTACTAGTGAATGTAATGTTACACACACCCATACAATGCGCACCACCCCGCGATGTTTTTCAGAAACCTATCCTACATTGCCACTGCATGTTCCCTGACCTCCCCATGCTGACAACCCCGTGGTGCTTTTCTCCATCCTACATTGCCAATCACTGCCTATCCTAATTCAGACCCTCCGATTCACACCACCCCGTGATGTTTTTCTCACTCCTACTAGTGAATGTAATGTAACACACACCCATACAATGCGCACCACCCCGTGATGTTTTTCTCACTCCTACTAGTGAATGTAATGTAACACAAAACCATACAATGCGCACCACCCCGTGATGTTTTTCTCACTCCTACTAGTGAATGTAATGTAACACACACCAATACAATGCGCACCACCCCGTGATGTTTTTCTCACTCCTACTATTGAATGTAATGTTACACACACCCATACAATGCGCACCACCCCGTGATGTTTTTCTCACTCCTACTAGTGAATGTAATGTAACACACACCCATACAATGTGCACCACCCCGTGATGTTTTTCTCACTCCTACTAGTGAATGTAATGTAACACACACCCATACAATGCGCACCAACCCGTGATGTTTTTCTCACTCCTGCTAGTGAATCTAATGTAACACACACCCATACAATGCGCACCACCCCGCGATGTTTTTCAGAAACCTATCCTACATTGCCACTGCATGTTCCCTGACCTCCCTGTGCTGACCACCCCGCGGTGCTTTTCTCCATCCTACATTGCAAATCACTGCCCATCCTAATTCAGACCCTCCGATTCACACCACCCCGTGATGTTTTGCTCACTCCTACTAGTGAATGTAATGTAACACACACCCATACAATGCGCACCACCCCGTTATGTTTTTCTCACTCCTATTAGTGAATGTAATGTAACACACACCCATACAATACGCACCACCCCGTGATGTTTTTCTCACTCCTACTAGTGAATGTAATATAACACACACCCATACAATGCACACCACCCCGTGATGTTTTTCTCACTCCTACTAGTGAATGTAATGTAACACACACCCATACAATGCGCACCACCCCGAGATGTTTTTCTCACTGCTACTAGTGAATGTCATGTAACACACACCCATACAATGCGCACCACCCCGAGATGTTTTTCTCACTAATACTAGTGAATGTAATGTAACACACATCCATAAAATGCGCACCTCCACGCGATGTTTTTCAGAAACCTATCCTACATTGCCACTGCATGTTACCTGACCTCCCCATGCTGACCACCCCGCGGTGCTTTTCTCCATCCTACATTGCCACTCACTGCCTATCCTAATTCAGACCCTCCGATTCACACCACCCCGTGATGTTTTTCTCACTCCTAGTAGTCAATGTAATGTAACACACACCCATACAATGCGCACCACCCCGTGATGTTTTTCTCACTCCTACTAGTGAATGTAATGTAACACACTCCCATACAATGCGCACCACCCCGTGATGTTTTTCTCACTCCTGCTAGTGAATGTAATGTAACACACGCCCATACAATGCGCACCACCCCGTGATGTTTTTCTCACTCCTACTAGTGAATCTAATGTAACACACACCCATACAATGCGCACCACCCCGCGATGTTTTTCAGAAACCTATCCTACATTGCCACTGCATGTTCCCTGACCTCCCCGTGCTGACCACCCCGTGGTGCTTTTCTCCATCCTACATTGCCAATCACTGCCCATCCTAATTCAGACCCTCCGATTCACACCACCCCGTGATGTTTTGCTCACTCCTACTAGTGAAAGTAATGTAACACACACCCATACAATGCGCACCACCCCGTGATGTTTTTCTCACTCCTAATAGTGAATGTAATGTAACACACACCCATACAATACGCACCACCCCGTGATGTTTTTCTCACTCCTACTAGTGAATTTAATGTAACACACACCCATACAATGCGCACCACCCCGTGATGTTTTTCTCACTCCTACTAGTGAATCTAATGTAACACACACCCATACAATGCGCACCACCCCGTGATGTTTTTCTCACTCCTACTAGTGAATGTAATGAAACACACACCCATACAATGCGCACCACCCCGCGATGTTTTTCAGAAACCTATCCTACATTGCCACTGCATGTTCCCTGACCTCGCCAAGCTGACCACCCTGCGGTGCTTTTTTCCATCCTACATTGCCACTCACTGCCTATCCTAATTCAGACCCTCCGATTCACAACACCCCGTGATATTTTTCTCACTCCTACTAGTGAATCTAATGTAACACACACCCATACAATGAGCACCACCCCGTGATGTTTTTCTCACTCCTACTAGTGAATGTAATGTAACACACACCCATACAATGCGCACCACCCCGTGATGTTTTTCTCACTCCTACTAGTGAATGTAATGTAACACACACCCATACAATGCGCACCACCCGGTGATGTTTTTCTCACTCCTACTAGTGAATGTAATGTAACACACACCCATACAATGCGCACCACCCCGTGATGTTTTTCTCACTCCTACTAGTGAATGTAATGTAACACACATCCATACAATGCACACCACCCCGTGATGTTTTTCTCACTCCTACTAGTGAATGTAATGTAACACACACCCATACAATGCGCACCATCCCGTGATATTTTTCTCACTCCTACTAGTGAATGTAATGTAACACACATCCATACAATGCACAACACCCCGTGTTGTTTTTCTCACTCCTACTAGTGAATGTAATGTAACACAAACCCATACAATGCGAACCTCCCCGTGATGTTTTTCTCACTCCTACTAGTGAATCTAATGTAACACACACCCATACAATGCGCACCACCCCGCGATGTTTTTCATAATCCTATCCTACATTGCCACTGCATGTTCCCTGACCTCCCCATGCTGACCACCCCGCGGTGCTTTTCTCCATCCTACATTGCCATTCACTGCCTATCCTAATTCAGACCCTCCGATTCACACCACCCCGTGATGTTTTTCTCACTCCTACTAGTGAATGTAATGTAACACACACCCATACAATGCGCACCACCCCGTGATGTTTTTCTCACTGCTACTAGTGAATGTAATGTAACACACACCCATACAATGCGCACCACCCCGTGATGTTTTTCTCACTCCTACTATTGAATGTAATGTAACACACACCCATACAATGCATAAAACCCCGTGCTGTTTTTCTCACTCCTACTAGTGAATGTAATGTAACACACACCCATACAATGCGCACCACCCCGTGATGTTTTTCTCACTCCTACTAGTGAATGTAACGTAACACACACCTATACAATGCGCACCACCCCGTGATGTTTTTCTCACTCCTACTAGTGAATGTAATGTAACACACACCCATACAATGCGCACCACCTCGTGATGATTTCTCACTCCTACTAGTGAATGTAATGTAACACACACCCATACAATGCGCACCACCCCGTGATGTTTTTCTCACTCCTACTAGTGAATGTAATGTAACACACACCCATACAATGCGCACCACCCCGTGATGTTTTTCTCACTCCTACTAGTGAATGTAACGTAACACACACCTATACAATGCGCACCACCCCGTGATGTTTTTCTCACTCCTACTAGTGAATGTAATGTAACACACACCCATACAATGCGCACCACCCCGTGATGTTTTTCTCACTCCTACTAGTGAATGTAATGTAACACACACCCATACAATGCGCACCACCCCGTGATGTTTTTCTCACTCCTACTAGTGAATCTAATGTAACACACACCCATACAATGCGCACCACCCCGTGATGTTTTTCTCACTCCTACTAGTGAATGTAATGTAACACACACCCATACAATGCGCACCACCCCATGATGTTTTTCTCACTCCTACTAGTGAATGTAATGTAACACACATCCATACAATGCACACCACCCCGTGATGTTTTTCTCACTCCTACTAGTGAATGTAATGTAACACAAACCCATACAATGAGAACCACCCCGTGATGTTTTTCTCACTCCTACTAGTGAATCTAATGTAACACACACCCATACAATGCGCACCACCCCGCGATGTTTTTCAGAAACCTATCCTACATTGCCACTGCATGTTCCCTGACCTCCCCATGCTGACCACCCCGCGGTGCTTTTCTCCATCCTACATTGCCACTCACGGCCTATCCTAATGCAGACCCTCCGATTCACACCACCCCGTGATATTTTTCTCACACCTACTAGTGAATGTAATGTAACACACACCCATACAATGCGCACCACCCCGTGATGTTTTTCTCACTCCTACTAGTGAATGTACTGTAACACACACCCATACAATGCGCACCACCCCGTGATGTTTTTCTCACTCCTACTAGTGAATGTAATGAAACACACACCCATACAATGCGCACCACCCCGCGATGTTTTTCACAAACCTATCCTACATTGCCCCTGCATGTTCCCTGACCACTCCAAGCTGACCACCCCGCGGTGCTTTTTTCCATCAAACATTGCCACTCACTGCCTATCCTAATTCAGACCCTCCGATTCACACCACCCCGTGATATTTTTCTCACTCCTACTAGTGAATCTAATGTAACACACACCCATACAATAAGCACCACCCCGTGATGTTTTTCTCACTCCTACTAGTGAATGTAATGTAACACACACCCATACAATGTGCACCACCCCGTGATGTTTTTCTCACTCCTACTAGTGAATGTAATGTAACACACACCCATACAATGCGCACCACTCCGTGATGTTTTTCTCACTCCTACTAGTGAATGTAATGTAACACACACCCATACAATGCGCACCACCCCGTGATGTTTTTCTCACTCCTACTAGTGAATATAATGTAACACACACACATACAATGCGCACCACCACGTGATGTTTTTCTCACTCCTACTAGTGAATGTAATGTAACACACACCCATACAATGCGCACCACCCCGTGATGTTTTTCTCACTCCTACTAGTGAATGTAATGTAACACACATCCATACAATGCACACCACCCCGTGATGTTTTTCTCACTCCTACTAGTGAATGTAATGTAACACAAACCCATACAATGCGAACCACCCCGTGATGTTTTTCTCACTCCTACTAGTGAATCTAATGTAACACACACCTATACAATGGGCACCACCCCGCGATGTTTTTCAGAAACCTATCCTACATTGCCACTGCATGTTCCCTGACCTCCCCATGCTGACCACCCCGCGGTGCTTTTCTCCATCCTATATTGCCATTCACTGCCTATCTTAATTCAGACCATCCGATTCACACCACCCCGTGATGTTTTTCTCACTCCTACTAGTGAATGTAATGTAACACACACCCATACAATGCGCACCACCGCATGATGTTTTTCTCACTGCTACTAGTGAATGTAATGTAACACACACCCATACAATGCGCACCACCCCGTGATGCTTTTCTCACTCCTAATAGTGAATGTAATGTAACACACACCCATACAATGCGCACCACCCCGTGATGTTTTTCTCACTCCTACTAGTGAATGTAATGTAACACACACCCATACAATGCGCACCACCCCGCGATGTTTTTCAGAAACCTATCCTACACTGCCACTGCATGTTCCCTGAGCTCCCCATGCTGACCACCCCGCGGTGCTTTTCTCCATCCTACATTGCCACTCACGGCCTATCCTAATGCAGACCCTCCGATTCACACCACCCCGTGATATTTTTCTCACTCCTACTAGTGAATGTAATGTAACACACACCCATACAATGCGCACCACCCCGTGATATTTTTCTCAATCCTACTAGTGAATGTAATGTAACACACACCCATACAATGCATACCACCCCGTGATGTTTTTCTCACTCCTACTAGTGAATGTAATGTAACACACACCCATACAATGCGCACCACCACGTGATGTTTTTCTCACTCCTACTAGTGAATGTAATGTAACACACACCCATACAATGCGCACCACACCGTGATGTTTTTCTCACTCCTACTAGTGAATGTAATGTAACACACACCCATACAATGCGCACCACCCCGTGATGTTTTCTGACTCCTACTAGTGAATGTAATGTAACACACACACATACAAGGCGCACCACCCCGTGATGTTTTTCTCACTCCTACTAGTGAATGTAATGTAACACACACCCATACAATGCGCACCACCCCGTGATGTTTTTCTCACTCCTATTAGTGAATGTAATGTAACACACACCCATACAATGCGCACCACCCCATGATGTTTTTCTCACTCCTACTAGTGAATCTAATGTAACACACACCCATACAATGCGCACCACCCCGCGATGTTTTTCAGAAACCTATCCTACATTGCCACTGCATGTTCCCTGACCTCCCCATGCTGACCACCCCGCGGTGCTTTTCTCCATGCTACATTGCCACTCACTGCCTTTCCTAATTCAGACCCTCGAATTCACACCACCCCGTGATGTTTTTCTCACTCCTACTAGTGAATGTAATGTAACACACACCCATACAATGCGCACCACCCCGTGATGTTTTTCTCACTCCTAATAGTGAATGTAATGTAACACACACCCAATGCAATGCGCACCACCCCGTGATGTTTTTCTCACTCCTACTAGTGAATGTAATGTAACACACACCCATACAATGCGCACCACCTCGTGATGATTTCTCACTCCTACTAGTGAATGTAATGTAACACACACCCATACAATGCGCACCACCCCGTGATGTTTTTCTCACTCCTACTAGTGAATCTAATGTAACACACACCCATACAATGCGCACCACCCCGTGATGTTTTTCTCACTCCTACTAGTGAATCTAATGTAACACACACCCATACAATGCGCACCACACCGTGATGTTTTTCTCACTCCTACTAGTGACTGTAATGTAACACACACCCATACAATGCGCACCACCCCGTGATGTTTTTTTCACTCCTACTAGTGAATCTAATGTAACACACACCCATAAAATTCGCACCACCCCGTGATGTTTTACTCAGTCTTACTAGTGAATGTAATGTAACACACACCAATACAATGCGCACCACCCCGTGATGTTTTTCTCACTCCTACTAGTGTATCTAATGTAACACACTCCCACACAATGCGCACCACCCCGTGATGTTTCTCTCATTCCTACTAGTGAATGTAATCTAACACACACCCATACAATGCGCACCACCCCGTGATGTTTTTCTCACTCCTACTAGTGAATGTAATGTAACACACACCCATACAATGCGCACCACCCCGTGATGTTTTTCTCACTCCTATTAGTAAATGTAATGTAACACACACCCATGCAATGCGCACCACTCCGTGATGTTTTTCTCACTCCTACTAGTGAATCTAACGTAACACACACCCATACAATGCGCACCACCCCGCGATGTTTTTCAGAAACCTATCCTACATTGCCACTGCATGTTCCCTTACCTCCCCATGCTGACCAGCCCGCGGTGCTTTTCTCTATGCTATATTGCCACTCACTGCCTATCCTAATTCAGACCCTCCGATTCACACCACCCCGTGATGTTTTTCTCACTCCTACTAGTGAATCTAATGTAATGCACACCCATACAATGCGCACCACCCCGTGATGTTTTTCTCACTCCTACTAGTGAATGTAATGTAACACACTCATACAATGCGCACCACCCCGTGATGTTTTTCTCACTCCTACTAGTGAATGTAATGTAACACACACCCATACAATGCGCACCACCCCGTGATGTTTTTCTCACTCCTACTAGTGAATGTAATGTAACACACCCATACAATGCGCACCACCCCGTGACGTTTTTCTCACTCCTACTAGTGAATCTAATGTAACACACACCCATACAATGCTCACCACCCCGTGACGTTTTTCTCACTCCTACTAGTGAATCTAATGTAACACACACCCATATAATGCGCATCACCCCGTGATGTTTTTCTCACTCCTACTAGTGAATCTAATGTAACACACACCCATACAATGCGCACCACCCCGTGATGTTTTTCTCACTCCTACTAGTGACTGTAATGTAACACACACCCATACAATGCGCACCACCACGTGACGTTTTTCTCACTCCTACTAGTGAATCTAATGTAACACACACCCATACAATGCGCACCACCCCGTGATGTTTTTCACACTCCTACTAGTGAATGTAATGTAATACACACCCATACAATGCGCACCACCCCGTGATGTTATTCTCACTCCTACTAGTGAATCTAATGTAACACACACCCATACAATGCGCACCACCCCGCGATGTTTTTCAGAAACCTATCCTACACTGCCACTGCATGTTCCCTGACCTCCCCATGCTGACCACCCCGCGGTGCTTTTCTCCATCCTACATTGCCATTCACTGCCTATCCTAATTCATACCCTCCGATTCACACCACCCCGTGATGTTTTTCTCACTGCTACTAGTGAATGTAATGTAACACACACCCATACAATGCGCACCACCCCGTGATGCTTTTCTCACTCCTACTAATGAATGTAATGTAACACACACCCATACAATGCGCACCACCCCGTGATGTTTTTCTCACTCCTACTAGTGAATGTAATGTAACACACACCCATACAATGCGCACCACCCCGTGATGTTTTTCTCACTCCTACTAGTGAATGTAATGTAACACACACCCATACAATGTGCACCACCCCGTGATGTTTTTCTCACTCCTATTAGTGAATGTAATGTAACACACACCCATACAATGCGCACCACCCCGTGATGTTTTTCTCACTCCTACTAGTGAATGTAATATAACACACACCCATACAATGCGCACCACCCCGTGATGTTTTTCTCACTCCTACTAGTGAATCTAATGTAACAACACCCATACAATGCGCACCACACCGTGATGTTTTTCTCACTCCTACTAGTGAATCTAATTTAACGCACACCCATACAATGCGCACCACCCCGTGATGTTTTTCTCACTCCTACTAGTGAATGTAATGTAACACACACCCATAAGCACCACCCCGTGATGTTTTTCTCACTCCTACTAGTGAATGTAATGTAACACACACCCGTACAATGCGCACCACCCCGTGATGTTTTTCTCACTCCTAATAGTGAATCTAATGTAACACACACCAGTACAATGCGCACCACCCCGCGATGTTTTTCTCACTCCTACCAGTGAATGTAATGTAACACACACCCATACAATGCGCACCACCCCCCTATGTTTTTCTCACTCCTACTAGTGAATGTAATGTAACACACACCCATACAATGCGCACCACCCTGCGATGTTTTTCTCACTCTTACTAGTGAATGTAATGCAACACACACCCATACAATGTGCACCACCCCGCGATGTTTTTCTCACTCCTACTAGTGAATGTAATGTAACACACACCCATACAATGCGCACCACTCCGTGATGTTTTTCTCACTCCTACTATTGAATGTAATGTAACACACACCCATACAATGCGCACCACCCCGCGATGTTTTTCTCACTTCTACTAGTGAATGTAATGTAACACACACCCATACAATGCGCACCACCCCGTGATGTTTTTCTCACTCCTACTAGTGAATGTAAAGTAAACCACACCCATACAATGCGCACCACCCCGTGATGTTTTTCTCACTCCTACTAGTGAATGTAATGTAACACACACTCATACAATGCGCACCACCCCGCGATGTTTTTCTCACTACTACTAGTGAATGTAATGTAACACACACCCATACAAAGCGCACCACCCCGCGGTGTTTTTCTCACTCCTACTAGTGAATGTAATGTAACACACACCCATACAATGCGCACCACCCCGCGATGCTTTTCTCACTCCTACTAGTGAAGGTAATGTAACACACACCCATACAATGCGCACCACCCCGCGATGTTTTTCTCACTCCTACTAGTGAATGTAATGTAACTCACACCCATACAATGCGCACCACCCCGCGATGTTTTTCTCACTCCTATTAGTGAATGTAATGTAACACACACCCATACAATGCGCACCACCCCGCGATGTTTTTCTCACTCTTACTAGTGAATGTAATGTAACACAGACCCATACAATGCGCACCACCCCGCGATGGTTTTCTCACTCCTACTAGTGAATCTAATGTAACACACACCCATACAATGCGCACCACCCCGCAATGTTTTTCTCACTCCTATTAGTGAATGTAATGTAACACACACCCATACAATGCGCACCACCCCGCGATTTTTTTCTCACTCCTACTAGTGAATGTAAAGTAAACCACACCCATACAATGCGCACCAACCGGTGATGTTTTTCTCACTCCTACTAGTGAATGTAATGTAACACAGACCCATACATTGCGCACAACCCCGTGATGTTTTTCTCACTCCTACTAGTGAATGTAATGTAACACACACCCATACAATGCGCACCACCCCGTGATGTTTTTCTCACTCCTACTAGTGAATCTAATGTAACACACACCCATACAATGTTCACCACCCTGTGATGTTTTTCTCACTCCTGCTAGTGAATGTAATGTAACACAGACCCATACAATACGCACCACCCTGTGAAGTTTTTCTCACTCCTACTAGTGAATCTAATGTAACGCACACCCATACAATGCGCACCACCCCGCGATGTTTTTTAGAAACATATCCTACATTGCCACTGAATGTTCCCTGACCTCCCCATGCTGACCACCCCGCGGTACTTTTCTCCATCCTACATTTCCAAACACTGCCTATCCTAATCCAGACCCTCCGATTCACACCACCCCGTGATGTATTTCTCACTCCTAGTAGTGAATGTAACGTAACACACACCCATACAATGCGCACCACCCCGTGATGTTTTTCTCACTCCTACTAGTGAATCTAATGTAACACACACCCATACAATGCGCACCACCCCGTGATGTTTTTCTCACTCCTACTAGTGAATGTAATGTAACACACACCCATACAATGCGCACCACCCCGTGATGTTTTTCTCACTCCTACTAGTGAATCTAATGTAACACACACCCATACAATGCGCACCACCCCGTGATGTTTTTCTCACTCCTATTAATGAATGTAATGTAACACACACCCATACAATGCGCACCAACCCGTGATGTTTTTCTCACTCCTACTAGTGAATCTAATGTAACACACACCCATACAATGCGCACCACCCCGCGATGTTTTTCAGAAACCTACCCTACATTGCCACTCATGTTCCCTGACCTCCCCATGCTGACCACCCCGCGGTGCTTTTCTCCATCCTACATTGCCAATCACTGCCTATCCTAATCCAGACCCTCCGATTCACACCACCGCGTGATGTTTTTCTCACTCCTACTAGTGAATGTAATGTAACACACACCCATACAATGTGCACCACCCCGTGATGTTTTTCTCACTCCTACTAGTGAATGTAATGTAACACACACCCATACAATGCACACCACCTGGTGATGTTTTTCTCACTCCTACTAGTGAATGTAATGTAACACACACCCATACAATTCGCACCACCTCGTGATGTTTTTCTCACTCCTACTAGTGAATCTAATGTAACACACACCCATACAATGCGCACCACCCCGTGATGTTTTTCTCACTCCTAGTAGTGAATGTAATGTAACACACACCCATACAATGGGCACCACCCGGTGATGTATTTCTCACTCCTATTAGTGAATGTAATGTAACACACACCGATACAATGCACACCACCCCGTGATGTTTTTCTCACTCCTACTAGTGAATGTAATGTAACACACACCCATACAATGCGCACCACCCCGAGATGTTTTTCTCACTGCTACTAGTGAATGTAATGTAACACACACCCATACAAGGCGCACCACCACGAGATGTTTTTCTCACTCCTACTAGTGAATGTAATGTAACACACACCCATACAATGCGCACCACCCCGCGATGTTTTTCAGAAACCTATCCTGCATTGCCACTGCATGTTCCCTGACCTCCCCATGCTGACCACCCCGCGGTGCTTTTCTCCATCCTACATTGCCACTCACTGCCTATCCTAATTAAGACCCTCCGATTCACACCACCCTGTGATGTTTTTCTCACTCCTAGTAGTCAATGTAATGTAACACACACCAATACAATCCGCACCACCCCGTGATGTTTTTCTCACTCCTACTAGTGAATGTAATGTAACACACTCCCATACAATGCGCACCACCCCGTGATGTTTTTCTCACTCCTGCTAGTGAATGTAATGTAACACACACCCATACAATGCGCACCACCCCTTGATGTTTATCTCACTCCTACTAGTGAATGTAATGTAACACACACCCATACAATCCGCACCACCCCGTGATGTTTATCTCACTCCTACTAGTGAATGTAATGTAACACACACCCATACAATGCGCACCACCCTGTGATGTTTTTCTCACTCCTATTAGTGAATGTAATGTAACACACACCCATACAGTGCGCACCACCCCGTGATGTTTTTCTCACTCCTACTAGTGAATGTAATGTTACACACACCCATACAATGCGCACCACCCCGCGATGTTTTTCAGAAACCTATCCTACTTTGCCACTGCATGTTCCCTGACCTCCCCATGCTGACAACCCCGCGGTGCTTTTCTCCATCCTACATTGCCAATCACTGCCTATCCTAATTCAGACCCTCCGATTCACACCACCCCGTGATGTTTTTCTCACTCCTACTAGTGAATGTAATGTAACACACACCCATACAATGCGCACCACCCCGTGATGTTTTTCTCACTCCTACTAGTGAATGTAATGTAACACAAAACCATACAATGCGCACCACCCCGTGATGTTTTTCTCACTCCTACTAGTGAATGTAATGTAACACACACCAATACAATGCGCACCACCCCGTGATGTTTTTCTCACTCCTACTATTGAATGTAATGTAACACACACCCATACAATGCGCACCACCCCGTGATGTTTTTCTCACTCCTACTAGTGAATGTAATGTAACACACACCCATACAATGTGCACCACCCCGTGATGTTTTTCTCACTCCTACTAGTGAATGTAATGTAACACACACCCATACAATGCGCACCAACCCGTGATGTTTTTCTCACTCCTGCTAGTGAATCTAATGTAACACACACCCATACAATGCGCACCACCCCGCGATGTTTTTCAGAAACCTATCCTACATTGCCACTGCATGTTCCCTGACCTCCCCGTGCTGACCACCCCGCGGTGCTTTTCTCCATCCTACATTGCAAATCACTGCCCATCCTAATTCAGACCCTCCGATTCACACCACCCCGTGATGTTTTGCTCACTCCTACTAGTGAATGTAATGTAACACACACCCATACAATGCGCACCACCCCGTTATGTTTTTCTCACTCCTATTAGTGAATGTAATGTAACACACACCCATACAATACGCACCACCCCGTGATGTTTTTCTCACTCCTACTAGTGAATGTAATATAACACACACCCATACAATGCACACCACCCCGTGATGTTTTTCTCACTCCTACTAGTGAATGTAATGTAACACACACCCATACAATGCGCACCACCCCGAGATGTTTTTCTCACTGCTACTAGTGAATGTCATGTAACACACACCCATACAATGCGCACCACCCCGAGATGTTTTTCTCACTAATACTAGTGAATGTAATGTAACACACACCCATAAAATGCGCACCACCCCGCGATGTTTTTCAGAAACCTATCCTACATTGCCACTGCATGTTACCTGACCTCCCCATGCTGACCACCCCGCGGTGCTTTTCTCCATCCTACATTGCCACTCACTGCCTATCCTAATTCAGACCCTCCGATTCACACCACCCCGTGATGTTTTTCTCACTCCTAGTAGTCAATGTAATGTAACACACACCCATACAATGCGCACCACCCCGTGATGTTTTTCTCACTCCTACTAGTGAATGTAATGTAACACACTCCCATACAATGCGCACCACCCCGTGATGTTTTTCTCACTCCTGCTAGTGAATGTAATGTAACACACGCCCATACAATGCGCACCACCCCGTGATGTTTTTCTCACTCCTACTAGTGGATCTAATGTAACACACACCCATACAATGCGCACCACCCCGCGATGTTTTTCACAAACCTATCCTACATTGCCACTGCATGTTCCCTGACCTCCCCGTGCTGACCACCCCGTGGTGCTTTTCTCCATCCTACATTGCCAATCACTGCCCATCCTAATTCAGACCCTCCGATTCACACCACCCCGTGATGTTTTGCTCACTCCTACTAGTGAAAGTAATGTAACACACACCCATACAATGCGCACCACCCCGTGATGTTTTTCTCACTCCTAATAGTGAATGTAATGTAACACACACCCATACAATACGCACCACCCCGTGATGTTTTTCTCACTCCTACTAGTGAATTTAATGTAACACACACCCATACAATGCGCACCACCCCGTGATGTTTTTCTCACTCCTACTAGTGAATCTAATGTAACACACACCCATACAATGCGCACCACCCCGTGATGTTTTTCTCACTCCTACTAGTGAATGTAATGAAACACACACCCATACAATGCGCACCACCCCGCGATGTTTTTCAGAAACCTATCCTACATTGCCACTGCATGTTCCCTGACCTCGCCAAGCTGACCACCCTGCGGTGCTTTTTTCCATCCTACATTGCCACTCACTGCCTATCCTAATTCAGACCCTCCGATTCACAACACCCCGTGATATTTTTCTCACTCCTACTAGTGAATCTAATGTAACACACACCCATACAATGAGCACCACCCCGTGATGTTTTTCTCACTCCTACTAGTGAATGTAATGTAACACACACCCATACAAGGCGCACCACCACGAGATGTTTTTCTCACTCCTACTAGTGAATGTAATGTAACACACACCCATACAATGCGCACCACCCCGCGATGTTTTTCAGAAACCTATCCTGCATTGCCACTGCATGTTCCCTGACCTCCCCATGCTGACCACCCCGCGGTGCTTTTCTCCATCCTACATTGCCACTCACTGCCTATCCTAATTAAGACCCTCCGATTCACACCACCCTGTGATGTTTTTCTCACTCCTAGTAGTCAATGTAATGTAACACACACCAATACAATCCGCACCACCCCGTGATGTTTTTCTCACTCCTACTAGTGAATGTAATGTAACACAAAACCATACAATGCGCACCACCCCGTGATGTTTTTCTCACTCCTACTAGTGAATGTAATGTAACACACACCAATACAATGCGCACCACCCCGTGATGTTTTTCTCACTCCTACTATTGAATGTAATGTAACACACACCCATACAATGCGCACCACCCCGTGATGTTTTTCTCACTCCTACTAGTGAATGTAATGTAACACACACCCATACAATGTGCACCACCCCGTGATGTTTTTCTCACTCCTACTAGTGAATGTAATGTAACACACACCCATACAATGCGCACCAACCCGTGATGTTTTTCTCACTCCTGCTAGTGAATCTAATGTAACACACACCCATACAATGCGCACCACCCCGTGATGTTTTTCAGAAACCTATCCTACATTGCCACTGCATGTTCCCTGACCTCCCCGTGCTGACCACCCCGCGGTGCTTTTCTCCATCCTACATTGCAAATCACTGCCCATCCTAATTCAGACCCTCCAATTCACACCACCCCGTGATGTTTTGCTCACTCCTACTAGTGAATGTAATGTAACACACACCCATACAATGCGCACCACCCCGTTATGTTTTTCTCACTCCTATTAGTGAATGTAATGTAACACACACCCATACAATACGCACCACCCCGTGATGTTTTTCTCACTCCTACTAGTGAATGTAATATAACACACACCCATACAATGCACACCACCCCGTGATGTTTTTCTCACTCCTACTAGTGAATGTAATGTAACACACACCCATACAATGCGCACCACCCCGAGATGTTTTTCTCACTGCTACTAGTGAATGTCATGTAACACACACCCATACAATGCGCACCACCCCGAGATGTTTTTCTCACTAATACTAGTGAATGTAATGTAACACACACCCATAAAATGCGCACCACCCCGCGATGTTTTTCAGAAACCTATCCTACATTGCCACTGCATGTTACCTGACCTCCCCATGCTGACCACCCCGCGGTGCTTTTCTCCATCCTACATTGCCACTCACTGCCTATCCTAATTCAGACCCTCCGATTCACACCACCCCGTGATGTTTTTCTCACTCCTAGTAGTCAATGTAATGTAACACACACCCATACAATGCGCACCACCCCGTGATGTTTTTCTCACTCCTACTAGTGAATGTAATGTAACACACTCCCATACAATGCGCACCACCCCGTGATGTTTTTCTCACTCCTGCTAGTGAATGTAATGTAACACACGCCCATACAATGCGCACCACCCCGTGATGTTTTTCTCACTCCTACTAGTGGATCTAATGTAACACACACCCATACAATGCGCACCACCCCGCGATGTTTTTCACAAACCTATCCTACATTGCCACTGCATGTTCCCTGACCTCCCCGTGCTGACCACCCCGTGGTGCTTTTCTCCATCCTACATTGCCAATCACTGCCCATCCTAATTCAGACCCTCCGATTCACACCACCCCGTGATGTTTTGCTCACTCCTACTAGTGAAAGTAATGTAACACACACCCATACAATGCGCACCACCCCGTGATGTTTTTCTCACTCCTAATAGTGAATGTAATGTAACACACACCCATACAATACGCACCACCCCGTGATGTTTTTCTCACTCCTACTAGTGAATTTAATGTAACACACACCCATACAATGCGCACCACCCCGTGATGTTTTTCTCACTCCTACTAGTGAATCTAATGTAACACACACCCATACAATGCGCACCACCCCGTGATGTTTTTCTCACTCCTACTAGTGAATGTAATGAAACACACACCCATACAATGCGCACCACCCCGCGATGTTTTTCAGAAACCTATCCTACATTGCCACTGCATGTTCCCTGACCTCGCCAAGCTGACCACCCTGCGGTGCTTTTTTCCATCCTACATTGCCACTCACTGCCTATCCTAATTCAGACCCTCCGATTCACAACACCCCGTGATATTTTTCTCACTCCTACTAGTGAATCTAATGTAACACACACCCATACAATGAGCACCACCCCGTGATGTTTTTCTCACTCCTACTAGTGAATGTAATGTAACACACACCCATACAATGCGCACCACCCCGTGATGTTTTTCTCACTCCTACTAGTGAATGTAATGTAACACACACCCATACAATGCGCACCACCCGGTGATGTTTTTCTCACTCCTACTAGTGAATGTAATGTAACACACACCCATACAATGCGCACCACCCCGTGATGTTTTTCTCACTCCTACTAGTGAATGTAATGTAACACACATCCATAAAATGCACACCACCCCGTGATGTTTTTCTCACTCCTACTAGTGAATGTAATGTAACACACACCCATACAATGCGCACCATCCCGTGATATTTTTCTCACTCCTACTAGTGAATGTAATGTAACACACATCCATACAATGCACAACACCCCGTGTTGTTTTTCTCACTCCTACTAGTGAATGTAATGTAACACAAACCCATACAATGCGCACCACCCCGTGATGTTTTTCTCACTCCTACTAGTGAATGTAATGTAACACACACCCATACAATGCGCACCACCCCGCGATGTTTTTCAGAAACCTATCCTACACTGCCACTGCATGTTCCCTGACCTCCCCATGCTGACCACCCCGCGGTGCTTTTCTCCATCCTACATTGCCACTCACGGCCTATCCTAATGCAGACCCTCCGATTCACACCACCCCGTGATATTTTTCTCACTCCTACTAGTGAATGTAATGTAACACACACCCATACAATGCGCACCACCCCGTGATGTTTTTCTCACTCCTACTAGTGAATGTAATGTAACACACACCCATACAATGCGCACCACCCCGTGATGTTTTTCTCACTCCTACTAGTGAATGTAATGAAACACACACCCATACAATGCGCACCACCCCGCGATGTTTTTCAGAAACCTATCCTACTTTGCCACTGCATGTTCCCTGACCTCGCCAAGCTGACCACCCCGCGGTGCTTTTTTCCATCCTACATTGCCACTCACTGCCTATCCTAATTCAGACCCTCCGATTCACACCACCCCGTGATATTTTTCTCACTCCTACTAGTGAATCTAATGTAACACACACCCATACAATGAGCACCACCCCGTGATGTTTTTCTCACTCCTACTAGTGAATGTAATGTAACACACACCCATACAATGTGCACCACCCCGTGATGTTTTTCTCACTCCTACTAGTGAATGTAATGTAACACACACCCATACAATGCGCGCCACCCCGTGATGTTTTTCTCACTCCTACTAGTGAATGTAATGTAACACACACCCATACAATGCGCACCACCCCGTGATGTTTTTCTCACTCCTACTAGTGTATGTAATGTAACACACATCCATTCAATGCACACCACCCCGTGATGTTTTTCTCACTCCGACTAGTGAATGTAATGTAACACAAACCCATACAATGCGAACCACCCCGTGATGTTTTTCTCATCCTACTAGTGAATCTAATGTAACACACACCCATACAATGCGCACCACCCCGCGATGTTTTTCAGAAACCTATCCTACATTGCCAGTGCATGTTCCCTGACCTCCCCATGCTGACCACCCCGCGGTGCTTTTCTCCATCCTATATTGCCATTCACTGCCTATCCTAATTCAGACCCTCCGATTCACACCACCCCGTGATGTTTTTCTCACTCCTACTAGTGAATGTAATGTAACACACACCCATACAATGCGCACCACCCCGTGATGCTTTTCTTACTCCTACTAGTGAATGAAATGTAACACACACCCATACAATGCGCACCACCCCGTGATGTTTTTCTCACTCCTACTAGTGAATGTAATGTAACACACACCCATACAATGCTCACCACCCCGCGATGTTTTTCAGAAAGCTATCCTACACTGCCACTGCATGTTCCCTGACCTCCGCATGCTGACCACCCCACGGTGCTTTTCTCCATCCTACATTGCAACTCACGGCCTATCCTAATGCAGACCCTCCGATTCACACCACCACGTGATATTTTTCTCACTCCTACTAGTGAATGTAATGTAACACACACCCATACAATGCGCACCACCCCGTGATGTTTTTCTCACTCCTACTATTGAATGTAATGTAACACACACCCATACAATGCATAAAACCCCGTGCTGTTTTTCTCACTCCTACTAGTGAATGTAATGTAACACACACCCATACAATGCGCACCACCCCGTGATGTTTTTCTCACTCCTACTAGTGAATGTAACGTAACACACACCTATACAATGCGCACCACCCCGTGATGTTTTTCTCACTCCTACTAGTGAATGTAATGTAACACACACCCATACAATGCGCACCACCTCGTGATGATTTCTCACTCCTACTAGTGAATGTAATGTAACACACACCCATACAATGCGCACCACCCCGTGATGTTTTTCTCACTCCTACTAGTGAATGTAATGTAACACACACCCATACAATGCGCACCACCCCGTGATGTTTTTCTCACTCCTACTAGTGAATGTAACGTAACACACACCTATACAATGCGCACCACCCCGTGATGTTTTTCTCACTCCTACTAGTGAATGTAATGTAACACACACCCATACAATGCGCACCACCCCGTGATGTTTTTCTCACTCCTACTAGTGAATGTAATGTAACACACACCCATACAATGCGCACCACCCCGTGATGTTTTTCTCACTCCTACTAGTGAATCTAATGTAACACACACCCATACAATGCGCACCACCCCGTGATGTTTTTCTCACTCCTACTAGTGAATGTAATGTAACACACACCCATACAATGCGCACCACCCCATGATGTTTTTCTCACTCCTACTAGTGAATGTAATGTAACACACATCCATACAATGCACACCACCCCGTGATGTTTTTCTCACTCCTACTAGTGAATGTAATGTAACACAAACCCATACAATGAGAACCACCCCGTGATGTTTTTCTCACTCCTACTAGTGAATCTAATGTAACACACACCCATACAATGCGCACCACCCCGCGATGTTTTTCAGAAACCTATCCTACATTGCCACTGCATGTTCCCTGACCTCCCCATGCTGACCACCCCGCGGTGCTTTTCTCCATCCTACATTGCCACTCACGGCCTATCCTAATGCAGACCCTCCGATTCACACCACCCCGTGATATTTTTCTCACACCTACTAGTGAATGTAATGTAACACACACCCATACAATGCGCACCACCCCGTGATGTTTTTCTCACTCCTACTAGTGAATGTACTGTAACACACACCCATACAATGCGCACCACCCCGTGATGTTTTTCTCACTCCTACTAGTGAATGTAATGAAACACACACCCATACAATGCGCACCACCCCGCGATGTTTTTCACAAACCTATCCTACATTGCCCCTGCATGTTCCCTGACCTCTCCAAGCTGACCACCCCGCGGTGCTTTTTTCCATCAAACATTGCCACTCACTGCCTATCCTAATTCAGACCCTCCGATTCACACCACCCCGTGATATTTTTCTCACTCCTACTAGTGAATCTAATGTAACACACACCCATACAATAAGCACCACCCCGTGATGTTTTTCTCACTCCTACTAGTGAATGTAATGTAACACACACCCATACAATGTGCACCACCCCGTGATGTTTTTCTCACTCCTACTAGTGAATGTAATGTAACACACACCCATACAATGCGCACCACTCCGTGATGTTTTTCTCACTCCTACTAGTGAATGTAATGTAACACACACCCATACAATGCGCACCACCCCGTGATGTTTTTCTCACTCCTACTAGTGAATATAATGTAACACACACACATACAATGCGCACCACCACGTGATGTTTTTCTCACTCCTACTAGTGAATGTAATGTAACACACACCCATACAATGCGCACCACCCCGTGATGTTTTTCTCACTCCTACTAGTGAATGTAATGTAACACACATCCATACAATGCACACCACCCCGTGATGTTTTTCTCACTCCTACTAGTGAATGTAATGTAACACAAACCCATACAATGCGAACCACCCCGTGATGTTTTTCTCACTCCTACTAGTGAATCTAATGTAACACACACCTATACAATGGGCACCACCCCGCGATGTTTTTCAGAAACCTATCCTACATTGCCACTGCATGTTCCCTGACCTCCCCATGCTGACCACCCCGCGGTGCTTTTCTCCATCCTATATTGCCATTCACTGCCTATCTTAATTCAGACCATCCGATTCACACCACCCCGTGATGTTTTTCTCACTCCTACTAGTGAATGTAATGTAACACACACCCATACAATGCGCACCACCGCATGATGTTTTTCTCACTGCTACTAGTGAATGTAATGTAACACACACCCATACAATGCGCACCACCCCGTGATGCTTTTCTCACTCCTAATAGTGAATGTAATGTAACACACACCCATACAATGCGCACCACCCCGTGATGTTTTTCTCACTCCTACTAGTGAATGTAATGTAACACACACCCATACAATGCGCACCACCCCGTGATGTTTTTCTCACTCCTACTAGTGAATGTAACGTAACACACACCTATACAATGCGCACCACCCCGTGATGTTTTTCTCACTCCTACTAGTGAATGTAATGTAACACACACCCATACAATGCGCACCACCTCGTGATGATTTCTCACTCCTACTAGTGAATGTAATGTAACACACACCCATACAATGCGCACCACCCCGTGATGTTTTTCTCACTCCTACTAGTGAATGTAATGTAACACACACCCATACAATGCGCACCACCCCGTGATGTTTTTCTCACTCCTACTAGTGAATGTAACGTAACACACACCTATACAATGCGCACCACCCCGTGATGTTTTTCTCACTCCTACTAGTGAATGTAATGTAACACACACCCATACAATGCGCACCACCCCGTGATGTTTTTCTCACTCCTACTAGTGAATGTAATGTAACACACACCCATACAATGCGCACCACCCCGTGATGTTTTTCTCACTCCTACTAGTGAATCTAATGTAACACACACCCATACAATGCGCACCACCCCGTGATGTTTTTCTCACTCCTACTAGTGAATGTAATGTAACACACACCCATACAATGCGCACCACCCCATGATGTTTTTCTCACTCCTACTAGTGAATGTAATGTAACACACATCCATACAATGCACACCACCCCGTGATGTTTTTCTCACTCCTACTAGTGAATGTAATGTAACACAAACCCATACAATGAGAACCACCCCGTGATGTTTTTCTCACTCCTACTAGTGAATCTAATGTAACACACACCCATACAATGCGCACCACCCCGCAATGTTTTTCAGAAACCTATCCTACATTGCCACTGCATGTTCCCTGACCTCCCCATGCTGACCACCCCGCGGTGCTTTTCTCCATCCTACATTGCCACTCACGGCCTATCCTAATGCAGACCCTCCGATTCACACCACCCCGTGATATTTTTCTCACACCTACTAGTGAATGTAATGTAACACACACCCATACAATGCGCACCACCCCGTGATGTTTTTCTCACTCCTACTAGTGAATGTACTGTAACACACACCCATACAATGCGCACCACCCCGTGATGTTTTTCTCACTCCTACTAGTGAATGTAATGAAACACACACCCATACAATGCGCACCACCCCGCGATGTTTTTCACAAACCTATCCTACATTGCCCCTGCATGTTCCCTGACCTCTCCAAGCTGACCAACCCGCGGTGCTTTTTTCCATCAAACATTGCCACTCACTGCCTATCCTAATTCAGACCCTCCGATTCACACCACCCCGTGATATTTTTCTCACTCCTACTAGTGAATCTAATGTAACACACACCCATACAATAAGCACCACCCCGTGATGTTTTTCTCACTCCTACTAGTGAATGTAATGTAACACACACCCATACAATGTGCACCACCCCGTGATGTTTTTCTCACTCCTACTAGTGAATGTAATGTAACACACACCCATACAATGCGCACCACTCCGTGATGTTTTCTCACTCCTACTAGTGAATGTAATGTAACACACACCCATACAATGCGCACCACCCCGTGATGTTTTTCTCACTCCTACTAGTGAATATAATGTAACACACACACATACAATGCGCACCACCACGTGATGTTTTTCTCACTCCTACTAGTGAATGTAATGTAACACACACCCATACAATGCGCACCACCCCGTGATGTTTTTCTCACTCCTACTAGTGAATGTAATGTAACACACATCCATACAATGCACACCACCCCGTGATGTTTTTCTCACTCCTACTAGTGAATGTAATGTAACACAAACCCATACAATGCGAACCACCCCGTGATGTTTTTCTCACTCCTACTAGTGAATCTAATGTAACACACACCTATACAATGGGCACCACCCCGCGATGTTTTTCAGAAACCTATCCTACATTGCCACTGCATGTTCCCTGACCTCCCCATGCTGACCACCCCGCGGTGCTTTTCTCCATCCTATATTGCCATTCACTGCCTATCTTAATTCAGACCATCCGATTCACACCACCCCGTGATGTTTTTCTCACTCCTACTAGTGAATGTAATGTAACACACACCCATACAATGCGCACCACCGCATGATGTTTTTCTCACTGCTACTAGTGAATGTAATGTAACACACACCCATACAATGCGCACCACCCCGTGATGCTTTTCTCACTCCTAATAGTGAATGTAATGTAACACACACCCATACAATGCGCACCACCCCGTGATGTTTTTCTCACTCCTACTAGTGAATGTAATGTAACACACACCCATACAATGCGCACCACCCCGCGATGTTTTTCAGAAACCTATCCTACACTGCCACTGCATGTTCCCTGAGCTCCCCATGCTGACCACCCCGCGGTGCTTTTCTCCATCCTACATTGCCACTCACGGCCTATCCTAATGCAGACCCTCCGATTCACACCACCCCGTGATATTTTTCTCACTCCTACTAGTGAATGTAATGTAACACACACCCATACAATGCGCACCACCCCGTGATATTTTTCTCAATCCTACTAGTGAATGTAATGTAACACACACCCATACAATGCATACCACCCCGTGATGTTTTTCTCACTCCTACTAGTGAATGTAATGTAACACACACCCATACAATGCGCACCACCACGTGATGTTTTTCTCACTCCTACTAGTGAATGTAATGTAACACACACCCATACAATGCGCACCACCCCGTGATGTTTTTCTCACTCCTACTAGTGAATGTAATGTAACACACACCCATACAATGCGCACCACCCCGTGATGTTTTCTGACTCCTACTAGTGAATGTAATGTAACACACACACATACAAGGCGCACCACCCCGTGATGTTTTTCTCACTCCTACTAGTGAATGTAATGTAACACACACCCATACAATGCGCACCACCCCGTGATGTTTTTCTCACTCCTATTAGTGAATGTAATGTAACACACACCCATACAATGCGCACCACCCCATGATGTTTTTCTCACTCCTACTAGTGAATCTAATGTAACACACACCCATACAATGCGCACCACCCCGCGATGTTTTTCAGAAACCTATCCTACATTGCCACTGCATGTTCCCTGACCTCCCCATGCTGACCACCCCGCGGTGCTTTTCTCCATGCTACATTGCCACTCACTGCCTATCCTAATTCAGACCCTCGAATTCACACCACCCCGTGATGTTTTTCTCACTCCTACTAGTGAATGTAATGTAACACACACCCATACAATGCGCACCACCCCGTGATGTTTTTCTCACTCCTAATAGTGAATGTAATGTAACACACACCCAATGCAATGCGCACCACCCCGTGATGTTTTTCTCACTCCTACTAGTGAATGTAATGTAACACACACCCATACAATGCGCACCACCTTGTGATGATTTCTCACTCCTACTAGTGAATGTAATGTAACACACACCCATACAATGCGCACCACCCCGTGATGTTTTTCTCACTCCTACTAGTGAATCTAATGTAACACACACCCATACAATGCGCACCACCCCGTGATGTTTTTCTCACTCCTACTAGTGAATCTAATGTAACACACACCCATACAATGCGCATCACCCCGTGATGTTTTTCTCACTCCTACTAGTGACTGTAATGTAACACACACCCATACAATGCGCACCACCCCGTGATGTTTTTTTCACTCCTACTAGTGAATCTAATGTAACACACACCCATAAAATTCGCACCACCCCGTGATGTTTTACTCAGTCTTACTAGTGAATGTAATGTAACACACACCCATACAATGCGCACCACCCCGTGATGTTTTTCTCACTCCTACTAGTGTATCTAATGTAACACACTCCCACACAATGCGCACCACCCCGTGATGTTTCTCTCATTCCTACTAGTGAATGTAATCTAACACACACCCATACAATGCGCACCACCCCGTGATGTTTTTCTCACTCCTACTAGTGAATGTAATGTAACACACACCCATACAATGCGCACCACCCCGTGATGTTTTTCTCACTCCTATTAGTAAATGTAATGTAACACACACCCATGCAATGCGCACCACTCCGTGATGTTTTTCTCACTCCTACTAGTGAATCTAACGTAACACACACCCATACAATGCGCACCACCCCGCGATGTTTTTCAGAAACCTATCCTACATTGCCACTGCATGTTCCCTTACCTCCCCATGCTGACCAGCCCGCGGTGCTTTTCTCTATGCTATATTGCCACTCACTGCCTATCCTAATTCAGACCCTCCGATTCACACCACCCCGTGATGTTTTTCTCACTCCTACTAGTGAATCTAATGTAATGCACACCCTTACAATGCGCACCACCCCGTGATGTTTTTCTCACTCCTACTAGTGAATGTAATGTAACACACTCATACAATGCGCACCACCCCGTGATGTTTTTCTCACTCCTACTAGTGAATGTAATGTAACACACACCCATACAATGCGCACCACCCCGTGATGTTTTTCTCACTCCTACTAGTGAATGTAATGTAACACACCCATACAATGCGCACCACCCCGTGACGTTTTTCTCACTCCTACTAGTGAATCTAATGTAACACACACCCATACAATGCTCACCACCCCGTGACGTTTTTCTCACTCCTACTAGTGAATCTAATGTAACACACACCCATATAATGCGCATCACCCCGTGATGTTTTTCTCACTCCTACTAGTGAATCTAATGTAACACACACCCATACAATGCGCACCACCCCGTGATGTTTTTCTCACTCCTACTAGTGACTGTAATGTAACACACACCCATACAATGCGCACCACCACGTGACGTTTTTCTCACTCCTACTAGTGAATCTAATGTAACACACACCCATACAATGCGCACCACCCCGTGATGTTTTTCACACTCCTACTAGTGAATGTAATGTAATACACACCCATACAATGCGCACCACCCCGTGATGTTATTCTCACTCCTACTAGTGAATCTAATGTAACACACACCCATACAATGCGCACCACCCCGCGATGTTTTTCAGAAACCTATCCTACACTGCCACTGCATGTTCCCTGACCTCCCCATGCTGACCACCCCGCGGTGCTTTTCTCCATCCTACATTGCCATTCACTGCCTATCCTAATTCATACCCTCCGATTCACACCACCCCGTGATGTTTTTCTCACTGCTACTAGTGAATGTAATGTAACACACACCCATACAATGCGCACCACCCCGTGATGCTTTTCTCACTCCTACTAATGAATGTAATGTAACACACACCCATACAATGCGCACCACCCCGTGATGTTTTTCTCACTCCTACTAGTGAATGTAATGTAACACACACCCATACAATGCGCACCACCCCGTGATGTTTTTCTCACTCCTACTAGTGAATGTAATGTAACACACACCCATACAATGTGCACCACCCCGTGATGTTTTTCTCACTCCTATTAGTGAATGTAATGTAACACACACCCATACAATGCGCACCACCCCGTGATGTTTTTCTCACTCCTACTAGTGAATGTAATATAACACACACCCATACAATGCGCACCACCCCGTGATGTTTTTCTCACTCCTACTAGTGAATCTAATGTAACAACACCCATACAATGCGCACCACACCGTGATGTTTTTCTCACTCCTACTAGTGAATCTAATTTAACGCACACCCATACAATGCGCACCACCCCGTGATGTTTTTCTCACTCCTACTAGTGAATGTAATGTAACACACACCCATAAGCACCACCCCGTGATGTTTTTCTCACTCCTACTAGTGAATGTAATGTAACACACACACATACAATGCGCACCACCCCGTGATGTTTTTCTCACTCCTACTAGTGAATGTAATGTAACACACACCCATACAATACGCACCACCCCGTGATGTTTTTCTCACTCCTACTAGTGAATGTAATGTAACACACACCCATACAATGCGCACCACCCCCTGATGTTTTTTTCACTCCTACTAGTGAATGTAATGTAACACACACCCATACAATGCGCAGCACCACGTGATGTTTTTCTCACTGCTACTAGTGAATCTAATGTAACACACACCCATAAAATGCGCACCACCCCGTGATGTTTTTCTCACTCCTACTAGTGTATGTAATGTAACACACACCCATACAATGCGCACCACCCCGTGATGTTTTTCTCACTCCTACTAGTGAATGTAATGTGACACACACCCATACAATGCGAACCCCCCCGTGATGTTTTTCTCACTCCTACTAGTGAATGTAATGTAACACACACCCATACAATGCGAACCACCCCGTGATGTTTTTCTCCCTCCTACTAGTGAATCTAATGTAACAACACCCATACAATGCGCACCACACCTTGATGTTTTTCTCACTCCTACTAGTGAATCTAATGTAACGCACACCCATACAATGCGCACCACCCCGTGATGTTTTTCTCACTCCTACTAGTGAATCTAATGTAACGCACACCCATACAATGCGCGCAACCCCGTGATGTTTTTCTCACTCCTACTAGTGAATCTAATGTAACGCACACCCATACAATGCGCGCCACCCCGTGATGTTTTTCTCACACCTACTAGTGAATCTAATGTAACGCACACCCATTCAATGTGCGCCACACCGTGATGTTTTTCTCACTCCTACGAGTGAATCTAATGTAACGCACACCCATACATTGCGCACCACCTCGTGATGTTTTTCTCACTCCTACTAGTGAATGTAATGTAACACACACCCATACAATGCGCACCACCCCGTGATGCTTTTCTCACTGCTACTAGTGAATCTAATGTAACACACACCCATACAATTCGCACCACCCCGTGATGTTTTTCTCACTCCTAGTAGTGAATGTAATGTAACACACACCCATACAATGCGCACCACCCCGTGATGTTTTTCTCACTCCTACTAGTGAATGTAATGTAACACACCCATACAATGCGCACCACCCCGTGACGTTTTTCTCACTCCTACTAGTGAATCTAATGTAACACACACCCATACAATGCTCACCACCCCGTGACGTTTTTCTCACTCCTACTAGTGAATCTAATGTAACACACACCCATATAATGCGCATCACCCCGTGATGTTTTTCTCACTCCTACTAGTGAATCTAATGTAACACACACCCATACAATGCGCACCACCCCGTGATGTTTTTCTCACTCCTACTAGTGACTGTAATGTAACACACACCCATACAATGCGCACCACCACGTGACGTTTTTCTCACTCCTACTAGTGAATCTAATGCAACACACACCCATACAATGCGCACCACCCCGTGATGTTTTTCACACTCCTACTAGTGAATGTAATGTAATACACACCCATACAATGCGCACCACCCCGTGATGTTATTCTCACTCCTACTAGTGAATCTAATGTAACACACACCCATACAATGCGCACCACCCCGCGATGTTTTTCAGAAACCTATCCTACACTGCCACTGCATGTTCCCTGACCTCCCCATGCTGACCACCCCGCGGTGCTTTTCTCCATCCTACATTGCCATTCACTGCCTATCCTAATTCAGACCCTCCGATTCACACCACCCCGTGATGTTTTTCTCACTCCTACAAGTAAATGTAATGTAACACACACCCATACAATGCGCACCACCCCGTGATGTTTTTCTCACTGCTACTAGTGAATGTAATGTAACACACACCCATACAATGCGCACCACCCCGTGATGCTTTTCTCACTCCAACTATTGAATGTAATGTAACACACACCCATACAATGCGCACCACCCCGTGATGTTTTTCTCACTCCTACTAGTGAATGTAATGTAACACACACCCATACAATGCGCACCACCCCGTGATGTTTTTCAGAAACCTATCCTACACTGCCACTGCATGTTCCCTGACCTCCCCATGCTGACCACCCCGCGGTGCTTTTCTCCATCCTACATTGCCACTCACGGCCTATCCTAATGCAGACCCTCCGATTCACACCACCCCGTGATATTTTTTCACTCCTACTAGTGAATGTAATGTAACACACACCCATACAATGCGCACCACCCCGTGATGTTTTTCTCACTCCTACTAGTGAATGTAATGTAACACACACCCATACAATGCATACCACCCCGTGATGTTTTTCTCACTCCTAATAGTGAATGTAATGTAACACACACCCATACAATGCGCACCACCCCGTGATGTTTTTCTCACTCCTACTAGTGAATGTAATGTAACACACACCCATACAATGCGCACCACCCCGTGATGTTTTTCTCACTCCTACTAGTGAATGTAATGTAACACACACCCATACAATGCGCACCACCTCGTGATGATTTCTCACTCCTACTAGTGAATGTAATGTAACACACACCCATACAATGCGCACCACCCCGTGATGTTTTTCTCAGTCCTACTAGTCAATGTAATATAACACACACCCATACAATGCACCACCCCGTGATGTTTTTCTCACTCCTACTAGTGAATGTAATGTAACATACAACCATACAATGCGCACCACCCCGTGATGTTTTTCTCACTCCTACTAGTGAATGTAATGTAACACACACCCATACAATGCGCACCACCCCGTGATGTTTTTCTCACTCCTACTAGTGAATGTAATGTAAAACACACCCATACAATGCGCACCACCCCGTGATGTTTTTCTCACTCCTACTAGTGAATGTAATGTAACACACACCCATACAATGCGCACCACCCCGTGATGTTTTCTGACTCCTACTAGTGAATGTAATGTAACACACACCCATACAATGCGCACGACCCCGTGATGTTTTTCTCACTCCTACTAGTGAATGTAATGTAACACACACCCATACAATGCGCACCACCCCGTGATGTTTTTCTCACTCCTATTAGTGAATGTAATGTAACACACACCCATACAATGCGCACCACCCCATGATGTTTTTCTCACTCCTACTAGTGAATCTAATGTAACACACACCCATACAATGCGCACCACCCCGCGATGTTTTTCAGAAACCTATCCTACATTGCCACTGCATGTTCACTGACCTCCCCATGCTGACCACCCCGCGGTGCTTTTCTCCATGCTACATTGCCACTCACTGCCTATCCTAATTCAGACCCTCCGATTCACACCACCCCGTGATGTTTTTCTCACTCCTACTAGTGAATGTAATGTAACACACACCCATACAATGCGCACCACCCCGTGATGTTTTTCTCACTCCTAATATTGAATGTAATGTAACACACACCCAATGCAATGCGCACCACCCCGTGATGTTTTTCTCACTCCTACTAGTGAATGTAATGTAACACACACCCATACAATGCGCACCACCTCGTGATGATTTCTCACTCCTACTAGTGAATGTAATGTAACACACACCCATACAATGCGCACCACCCCGTGATGTTTTTCTCACTCCTACTAGTGAATGTAATGTAACACACACCCATACAATGCGCACCACCCCGTGATGTTTTTCTCACTCCTAGTAGTGAATGTAATGTAACACACACCCATACAATGCGCACCACCCCGTGATGTTTTTCAAACTCCTACTAGTGAATCTAATGTAACACACACCCATACAATGCGCACCACCCCGTGATGTTTTTCTCAATCCTACTAGTGAATCTAATGTAACACACACCCATACAATGCGCACCACCCCGTGATGTTTTTCTCACTCCTACTAGTGAATCTAATGTAACACACACCCATACAATGCGCACCACCCCGCGATGTTTTTCAGAAACCTATCCTACATTGCCACTGCATGTTCCCTTACCTCCCCATGCTGACCAGCCCGCGGTGCTTTTCTCTACGCTACAATGCCACTCACTGCCTATCCTAATTCAGACCCTCCGATTCACACCACCCCGTGATGTTTTTCTCACTCCTACTAGTGAATCTAATGTAATGCACACCCATACAATGCGCACCACCCCGTGATGATTTCTCACTCCTACTAGTGAATGTAATGTAACACACACCCATACAATGCGCACCACACCGTGACGTTTTTCTCACTCCTACTAGTGAATCTAATGTAACACACACCCATACAATGCACACCACCCCGTGACGTTTTTCTCACTCCTACTAGTGAATCTAATGTAACACACACCCATACAATGCGCATCACCCCGTGACGTTTTTCTCACTCCTACTAGTGAATCTAATGTAACACACACCCATACAATGCGCATCACCCCGTGATGTTTTTCTCACTCCTACTAGTGAATCTAATGTAACACACACCATAACAATGCGCACCACCCCGTGATGTTTTTCTCACTCCTACTATTGACTGTAATGTAACACATTCCCATACAATGCGCACCACCCCGTGATGTTTTTCTCACTCCTACTAGTGAATATAATGTAACACACACCCATACAATGCGCACCACCCCGTGATGTTTTTCTCACTCCTACTAGTGAATGTAATGTAACACACACCCATACAATGCGCACCACCCCGTGATGTTTTTCTCACTCCTACTATTGAATGTAATGTAACACACACCCATACAATGCGCACCACTCCGTGATGTTTTTCTCACTCCTACTAGTGAATCTAATGTAACACACACCCATACAATGCGCACCACCCCGTGATGTTTTTCTCACTCCTACTAGTGAATGTAATGTAACACACACCCATACAATGCGCACCACCCCGTGATGTTTTTCTCACTCCTACTAGTGAATGTAATGTAACACACACCCATACAATGCGCACCACCCCGTGATGTTTTTCTCACTCCTACTAGTGAATGTAATGTAACACACACCCATACAATGCGCACCACCCCCTGATGTTTTTCTCACTCCTACTAGTGAATGTAATGTAAAACACACCCATACAATGCGCACCACCCCGTGATGTTTTTCTCACTCCTACTAGTGAATGTAATGTAACACACACCCATACAATGCGCACCACCCCGTGATGTTTTTCTCACTCCTACTAGTGAATGTAATGTAACACACACCCATACAATGCGCACCACCCCGTGATGTTTTTCTCACTCCTAATATTGAATGTAATGTAACACACACCCATACAATGCGCACCACCCCGTGATGTTTTTCTCACTCCTACTAGTGAATGTAATGTAACACACACCCATACAATGTGCACCACCCCGTGATGTTTTTCTCACTCCTATTAGTGAATGTAATGTAACACACACCCATACAATGCGCACCACCCCGTGATGTTTTTCTCACTCCTACTAGTGAATGTAATATAACACACACCCATACAATGCGCACCACCCCGTGATGTTTTTCTCACTCCTACTAGTGAATCTAATGTAACAACACCCATACAATGCGCACCACACCGTGATGTTTTTCTCACTCCTACTAGTGAATCTAATTTAACGCACACCCATACAATGCGCACCACCCCGTGATGTTTTTCTCACTCCTCCTAGTGAATCTAATGTAACGCACACCCATACAATGCGCGCCACCCCGTGATGTTTTTTTCACTCCTACTAGTGAATCTAATGTAACGCACACCCATACAATGGGCGCCACCCCGTGATGTTTTTCTCACTCCTACTAGTGAATCTAATGTAACGCACACCCATGCAATGTGCGCCACACCGTGATGTTTTTCTCCCTCCTAATAGTGAATCTAATGTAACACACACCTATACAATGCGCACCACCCCATGATGTTTTTCTCACTCCTACTAGTGAATGTAATGTAACACACACCCATAAGCACCACCCCGTGATGTTTTTCTCACTCCTACTAGTGAATGTAATGTAACACACACACATACAATGCGCACCACCCCGTGATGTTTTTCTCACTCCTACTAGTGAATGTAATGTAACACACACCCATACAATACGCACCACCCCGTGATGTTTTTCTCACTCCTACTAGTGAATGTAATGTAACACACACCCATACAATGCGCAGCACCACGTGATGTTTTTCTCACTGCTACTAGTGAATGTAATGTAACACACACCCATACAATGCGCACCACCCCGTGATGTTTTTCTCACTCCTACTAGTGTATGTAATGTAACACACACCCATACAATGCGCACCACCCCGTGATGTTTTTCTCACTCCTACTAGTGAATCTAATGTAACACACACCCATACAATGCACACCACCCCGTGATGTTTTTCTCACTCCTACTAGGGAATCTAATGTAACGCACACCCATACAATGCGCGCAACCCCGTGATGTTTTTCTCACTCCTACTAGTGAATCTAATGTAACGCACACCCATACAATGCGCGCCACCCCGTGATGTTTTTCTCACACCTACTAGTGAATCTAATGTAACGCACACCCATTCAATGTGCGCCACACCGTGATGTTTTTCTCACTCCTACGAGTGAATCTAATGTAACGCACACCCATACAATGCGCACCACCTCGTGATGTTTTTCTCACTCCTACTAGTGAATGTAATGTAACACACACCCATACAATGCGCACCACCCCGTGATGTTTTTCTCACTGCTACTAGTGAATCTAATGTAACACACACCCACACAATGCGCACCACCCCGTGATATTTTTCTCACTGCTACTAGTGAATGTAATGTAACACACACCCATTCCATGCGCACCACCCCGGGATGTTTTTCTCACTCCTACTAGTGAATGTAATGTAACACACACCCATACAATGCCCACCACCCCGTGATGTTTTTCTCACTCCTACTAGTGAATGTAATGTAACACACACCCATAAAATGCGCACCACCCCGTGATGTTTTTCTCACTCCTACTAGTGAATGTAATGTAACACACACCCATACAATGCGCACCACCCCGTGATGTTTTTCTCACTCCTACTAGTGAATGTAATGTAACACACACCCATACAATGCGCACCACCCCGTGATGTTTTTCTCACTCCTACTAGTGAATGAAATGTAACACACACCCATACAATGCGCACCACCCCGTGATGTTTTTCTCACTCCTAATAGTGAATGTAATGTAACACACACCCATACAATGCGCACCACCCCGTGATGTTTTTCTCACTCCTACTAGTGAATGTAATGTAACACACACCCATACAATGCGCACCACCCTGTGATGTTTTTCTCACTCCTACTAGTGAATGTAATGTAACACACACCCATACAATGCGCACCACCCCGTGATGTTTTTCTCACTCCTACTAGTGAATGTAATGTAACACACACCCATACATTGCGCACCACCCCGTGATGTTTTTCTCACTCCTACTAGTGAATGAAATGTAACACACACCCATACAATGCGCACCACTAAGTTATGTTTTTCTCACTCCTACTAGTGAATCTAATGTAACACACACCCATACAATGCGCACCATCCCCTGTTGTTTTTCTCACTCCTACTAGTGAATCTAATGTAACACACCCATACAATGCGCACCACCCCGTGATGTTTTTCTCACTCCTACTAGTGAATCTAATGTAACGCATACCCATACAATGCGCGCCACCCCGTGATGTTTTTCTCACTCCTACTAGTGAATCTAATGTAAGGCACACCCATACAATGCGCGCCACCCCGTGATGTTTTCTCACTCCTACTAGTGAATCTAATGTAACACACACCCATACAATGCGCATCTCCCCGTGATGTTTTTCTCACTCCTACTAGTGAATGTAATGTAACACACACCCATACAATGCGCACCACCCTGTGATGTTTTTCTCACTCCTACTAGTGAATGTAATGTAACACACACCCATACAATGCGCACCACCCCGTGATGTTTTTCTCACTCCTACTAGTGAATCTAATGCAACACACACCCATAAAATTCGCACCACCCCGTGATGTTTTTCTCACTCCTACTAGTGAAAGTAATGTAACACACACCCATACAATGCGCACCACCCCGTGATGTTTTTCTCACTCATACTAGTGAATCTAATGTAACACACTCCCACACAATGCGCACCACCCCGTGATGTTTTTCTCACTCCTACTAGTGAATGTAATCTAACACACACCCATACAATGCGCACCACCCCGTGATGTTTTTCTCACTCCTACTAGTGAATGTAATGTAACACACACCCATACAATGCGCACCACCCCGTGATGTTTTTCTCACTCCTATTAGTGAATGTAATGTAACACACACCCATACAATGCGCACCACCCCGTGATGTTTTTCTCACTCCTACTAGTGAATCTAATGCAACACACACCCATAAAATTCGCACCACCCCGTGATGTTTTTCTCACTCCTACTAGTGAATCTAATGTAACAACACCCATACAATGCGCACCACACCTTGATGTTTTTCTCACTACTACTAGTGAATCTAATGTAAAGCACACCCATACAATGCGCACCACCCCGTGATGTTTTTCTCACTCCTACTAGTGAATCTAATGTAACGCACACCCATACAATGCGCGCCACCCCGTGATGTTTTTCTCACTCCTACTAGTGAATCTAATGTAACGCACACCCATACAATGCGCGCCACCCCGTGATGTTTTTCTCACTCCTACTAGTGAATCTAATGTAACACACACCCATACAATGCGCACCACCCCGTGATGTTTTTCTCACTCCTACTAGTGAATCTAATGTAACACACACCCATAAAATGCGCACCACCCCGTGATGTTTTTCTCACTCCTACTAGTGAATGTAATGTAACACACACCCATACAATGCGCACCACCCCGTGATGTTTTTCTCACTCCTACTAGTGAATGTAATGTAACACACACCCATACAATGTGCACCATTCCGTGATGTTTTTCTCACTCCTACTAGTGAATCTAATGTAACACACTCCCACACAATGCGCACCACCCCGTGATGTTTTTCTCACTCCTACTAGTGAATGTAATCTAACACACACCCATACAATGCGCACCACCCCGTGATGTTTTTCTCACTCCTACTAGTGAATGTAATGTAACACACACCCATGCAATGCGCACCACCCCGTGATGATTTTCTCACTCCTATTAGTGAATGTAATGTAACACACACCCATACAATGCGCACCACCCCGTGATGTTTTTCTCACTCCTACTAGTGAATCTAATGTAACACACACCCATACAATGCGCACCACCCCGCGATGTTTTTCAGAAACCTATCCTACATTGCCACTGTATGTACCCTTACCTACCCATGCTGACCAGCCCGCGGTGCTTTTCTCTATGCTACATTGCCACTCACTGCCTATCCTAATTGAGACCCTCCGATTCACACCACCCCGTGATGTTTTTCTCACTCCTACTAGTGAATCTAATGTAATGCACACCCATACAATGCGCACCACCCCGTGATGATTTCTCACTCCTACTAGTGAATGTAATGTAACACACACCCATACAATGCGCACCACCCCGTGATGTTTTTCTCACTGCTACTAGTGTATCTAATGTAACACACACCCATACAATGCGCACCACACCGTGAGGTTTTTCTCACTGCTACTAGTGAATGTAATGTAACACAAACCCATTCCATGCGCACCACCCGGTGATGTTTTTCTCACTCCTACTAGTGAATGTAATGTAACACACCCATACAATGCGCACCACCCCGTGACATTTTTCTCACTCCTACTAGTGAATCTAATGTAACACACACCCATACAATGCACACCACCCCGTGACGTTTTTCTCACTCCTACTAGTGAATCTAAGGTAACACACACCCATACAATGCGCACCACCCCGTGACGTTTTTCTCACTCCTACTAGTGAATCTAATGTAACACACACCCATACAATGTGCATCACCCCGTGATGTTTTTCTCACTCCTACTAGTGAATGTAATGTAACACACACCCATACAATGCGCACCACCCCGTGATGTTTTTCTCACTCCTACTAGTGACTGTAATGTAACACACACCCATACAATGCGCACCACCACGTGATGTTTTTCTCACTTCTACTAGTGAATCTAATGTAACACACACCCATACAATGCGCACCACCCCGTGATGTTTTTCTCACTCCTACTAGTGAATCTAATGTAACACACACCCATACAATGCGCACCACCACGTGATGTTTTTCTCACTCCTACTAGTGAATCTAATGTAACACACACCCATACAATGCGCACCACCCCGTGATGTTTTTCTCACTCCTACTAGTGAATCTAATGTAACACACACCCATACAATGCGCACCACCCCGTGATGTTTTTCTCACTCCTACTAGTGAATGTAATGTAACACACACCCATACAATGCGCACCACCCCGTGATGTTTTTCTCACTCCTACTAGTGAATGTAATGTAACACACACCCATACAATGCGCACCACCCCATGATGTTTTTCTCACTCCTACTATTGAATGTAATGTAACACACACCCATACAATGCGCACCACTCCGTGATGTTTTTCTCACTCCTACTAGGGAATCTAATGTAACACACACCCATACAATGCGCACCACCACGTGATGTTTTTCTCACTCCTACTAGTGAATGTAATGTAACACACACCCATACAATGCGCACCACCCCGTGATGTTTTTCTCACTCCTACTAGTCAATGTAATGTAACACACACCCATACAATGCGCACCACCCCGTGATGTTTTTCTCACTCCTACTAGTGAATGTAATGTAACACACACCCATACAATGCGCACCACCCCGTGATGTTTTTCTCACTCCTACCAGTGAATGTAATGTAACACACACCCATACAATGCGCACCACCCCGTGATGTTTTTCTCACTCCTACTAGTGAATGTAATGTAACACACACCCATACAATGCGCACCACCCCGTGATGTTTTTCTCACTCCTACTAGTGAATGTAATGTAACACACACCCATACAATGCGCACCACCCCGTGATGTTTTTCTCACTCCTACAAGTGAATGTAATATAACACACACCCATACAATGCGCACCACCCCGTGATGTTTTTCTCACTCCTACTAGTGAATCTAATGTAACAACACCCATACAATGCGCACCACACCGTGATGTTTTTCTCACTCCTACTGGTGAATCTAATTTAACGCACACCCATACAATGCGCACCACCCCGTGATGCTTTTCTCACTCCTACTAGTGAATCTAATGTAACGCACACCCATACAATGCGCGCCACCCCGTGATGTTTTTCTCACTCCTGCTAGTGAATCTAATGTAACGCACACCCATACAATGCGCGCCACCCCGTGATGTTTTTCTCACTCCTACTAGTGAATGTCATGTAACGCCCACCCATACAATGTGCGCCACACCGTGAGGTTTTTCTCACTCCTACTAGTGAATCTAATGTAACACACACCCATACAATGCGCACCACCCCGTGATGTTTTTCTCACTCCTACTAGTGAATGTAATGTAACACACACCCATACAATGCGCACCACCCCGTGATGTTTTTCTCACTCCTACTAGTGAATGTAATGTAACACACACACATACAATGCGCACCACCCCGTGATGTTTTTCTCACTCCTACTAGTGTATGTAATGTAACACACACCCATACAATGCGCACCACAACGTGATGTTTTTCTCACTCCTACTAGTGAATGTAATGTAACACACACCCATACAATGCGCACCACACCCTGATGTTTTTCTCACTCCTACTAGTGAATGTAATGTAAGACACACCCATACAATGCGCACCACCCCGTGATGTTTTTCTCACTGCTACTAGTGAATCTAATGTAACACACACCCATACAATGCGAACCACCCCGTGATGTTTTTCTCACTCCTACTAGTGTATGTAATGTAACACACACCCATACAATGCGCACCACCCCGTGATGTTTTTCTCACTCCTACTAGTGAATGTAATGTAACACACACCCATACAATGCGCACCACCCCGTGATGTTTTTCTCACTCCTACTAGTGAATGTAAAGTAACACACACCCATACAATGCGCACCACCCCGTGATGTTTTTCTCACTCCTACTAGTGAATGAAAAGTAACACACACCCATGCAATGCGCACCACCACGTGATGTTTTTCTCACTCCTACTAGTGAATGTAATGTAACACACACCCATACAATGCGCACCACCCCGTGATGTTTTTCTCACTCCTACTAGTGAATCTAATGTAACAACACCCATACAATGCGCACCACCCCGTGATGTTTTTCTCACTCCTACTAGTGAATCTAATGTAACGCACACCCATACAATGCGCACCACCCCGTGATGTTTTTCTCACTCCTACTAGTGAATGTAATGTAACACATACCCATACAATGCGCACTACCCCTTGATGTTTTTCTCACTCCTACTAGTGAATGTAATGTAACACACACCCATACAATGCGCACCACCCCGTGATGTTTTTCTCACTCCTACTAGTGAACGTAATGTAACACACACCCATACAATGCGCACCACCCCGTGATGTTTTTCTCACGCCTACTAGTGAATCTAATGTAAAAACACCCATACAATGCACACCACACCTTGATGTTTTTCTCACTCCTACTAGTGAATGTAATGTAACGCACACCCATACGATGCGCACCACCCCGTGATGTTTTTCTCACTCCTACTAGTGAATCTAATGTAACGCAAACCCATACAATGCGCGCCACCCCGTGATGTTTTTCTCACTCCTACTAGTGAATCTAATGTAACGCACACCCATACAATGCGCACCACCCCGTGATGTTTTTCTCACTCCTACTAGTGAATCTAATGTAACAACACCCATACAATGCGCACCACACCTTGATGTTTTTCTCACTCCTACTAGTGAATCTAATGTAACGCACACCCATACAATGCGCACCACTCCGTGATGTTTTTCTCACTCCTACTAGTGAATCTAATGTAACGCACCCCCATACAATGCGCGCCACCCCGTGATGTTTTTCTCACTCTTACTAGTGAATCTAATGTAACGCACACCCATACAATGGGCGCCACCCCGTGATGTTTTTCTCACTCCTACTAGTGAATCTAATGTAACGCACACCCATGCAATGTGCGCCACACCGTGATGTTTTTCTCCCTCCTAATAGTGAATCTAATGTAACACACACCTATACAATGCGCACCACCCCATGATGTTTTTCTCACTCCTACTAGTGAATGTAATGTAACACACACCCATAAGCACCACCCCGTGATGTTTTTCTCACTCCTACTAGTGAATGTAATGTAACACACACACATACAATGCGCACCACCCCGTGATGTTTTTCTCACTCCTACTAGTGAATGTAATGTAACACACACCCATACAATACGCACCACCCCGTGATGTTTTTCTCACTCCTACTAGTGAATGTAATGTAACACACACCCATACAATGCGCAGCACCACGTGATGTTTTTCTCACTGCTACTAGTGAATGTAATGTAACACACACCCATACAATGCGCACCACCCCGTGATGTTTTTCTCACTCCTACTAGTGTATGTAATGTAACACACACCCATACAATGCGCACCACCCCGTGATGTTTTTCTCACTCCTACTAGTGAATCTAATGTAACACACACCCATACAATGCACACCACCCCGTGATGTTTTTCTCACTCCTACTAGTGAATCTAATGTAACGCACACCCATACAATGCGCGCAACCCCGTGATGTTTTTCTCACTCCTACTAGTGAATCTAATGTAACGCACACCCATACAATGCGCGCCACCCCGTGATGTTTTTCTCACACCTACTAGTGAATCTAATGTAACGCACACCCATTCAATGTGCGCCACACCGTGATGTTTTTCTCACTCCTACGAGTGAATGTAATGTAACGCACACCCATACAATGCGCACCACCTCGTGATGTTTTTCTCACTCCTACTAGTGAATGTAATGTAACACACACCCATACAATGCGCACCACCCCGTGATGTTTTTCTCACTCCTACTAGTGAATGTAATGTAACACACACCCATACATTGCGCACCACCCCGTGATGTTTTTCTCACTCCTACTAGTGAATGAAATGTAACACACACCCATACAATGCGCACCACTAAGTTATGTTTTTCTCACTCCTACTAGTGAATCTAATGTAACACACACCCATACAATGCGCACCATCCCCTGTTGTTTTTCTCACTCCTACTAGTGAATCTAATGTAACACACCCATACAATGCGCACCACCCCGTGATGTTTTTCTCACTCCTACTAGTGAATCTAATGTAACGCACACCCATACAATGCGCGCCACCCTGTGATGTTTTTCTCACTCCTACTAGTGAATCTAATGTAAGGCACACCCATACAATGCGCGCCACCCCGTGATGTTTTCTCACTCCTACTAGTGAATCTAATGTAACACACACCCATACAATGCGCATCTCCCCGTGATGTTTTTCTCACTCCTACTAGTGAATGTAATGTAACACACACCCATACAATGCGCACCACCCTGTGATGTTTTTCTCACTCCTACTAGTGAATGTAATGTAACACACACCCATACAATGCGCACCACCCCGTGATGTTTTTCTCACTCCTACTAGTGAATCTAATGCAACACACACCCATAAAATTCGCACCACCCCGTGATGTTTTTCTCACTCCTACTAGTGAATGTAATGTAACACACACCCATACAATGCGCACCACCCCGTGATGTTTTTCTCACTCCTACTAGTGAATCTAATGTAACACACTCCCACACAATGCGCACCACCCCGTGATGTTTTTCTCACTCCTACTAGTGAATGTAATCTAACACACACCCATACAATGCGCACCACCCCGTGATGTTTTTCTCACTCCTACTAGTGAATGTAATGTAACACACACCCATACAATGCGCACCACCCCGTGATGTTTTTCTCACTCCTATTAGTGAATGTAATGTAACACACACCCATACAATGCGCACCACCCCGTGATGTTTTTCTCACTCCTACTAGTGAATCTAATGCAACACACACCCATAAAATTCGCACCACCCCGTGATGTTTTTCTCACTCCTACTAGTGAATCTAATGTAACAACACCCATACAATGCGCACCACACCTTGATGTTTTTCTCACTACTACTAGTGAATCTAATGTAAAGCACACCCATACAATGCGCACCACCCCGTGATGTTTTTCTCACTCCTACTAGTGAATCTAATGTAACGCACACCCATACAATGCGCGCCACCCCGTGATGTTTTTCTCACTCCTACTAGTGTATCTAATGTAACGCACACCCATACAATGCGCGCCACCCCGTGATGTTTTTCTCACTCCTACTAGTGAATCTAATGTAACACACACCCATACAATGCGCACCACCCCGTGATGTTTTTCTCACTCCTACTAGTGAATCTAATGTAACACACACCCATAAAATGCGCACCACCCCGTGATGTTTTTCTCACTCCTACTAGTGAATGTAATGTAACACACACCCATACAATGCGCACCACCCCGTGATGTTTTTCTCACTCCTACTAGTGAATGTAATGTAACACACACCCATACAATGTGCACCATTCCGTGATGTTTTTCTCACTCCTACTAGTGAATCTAATGTAACACACTCCCACACAATGCGCACCACCCCGTGATGTTTTTCTCACTCCTACTAGTGAATGTAATCTAACACACACCCATACAATGCGCACCACCCCGTGATGTTTTTCTCACTCCTACTAGTGAATGTAATGTAACACACACCCATGCAATGCGCACCACCCCGTGATGATTTTCTCACTCCTATTAGTGAATGTAATGTAACACACACCCATACAATGCGCACCACCCCGTGATGTTTTTCTCACTCCTACTAGTGAATCTAATGTAACACACACCCATACAATGCGCACCACCCCGCGATGTTTTTCAGAAACCTATCCTACATTGCCACTGTATGTTCCCTTACCTACCCATGCTGACCAGCCCGCGGTGCTTTTCTCTATGCTACATTGCCACTCACTGCCTATCCTAATTGAGACCCTCCGATTCACACCACCCCGTGATGTTTTTCTCACTCCTACTAGTGAATCTAATGTAATGCACACCCATACAATGCGCACCACCCCGTGATGATTTCTCACTCCTACTAGTGAATGTAATGTAACACACACCCATACAATGCGCACCACCCCGTGATGTTTTTCTCACTGCTACTAGTGTATCTAATGTAACACACACCCATACAATGCGCACCACACCGTGAGGTTTTTCTCACTGCTACTAGTGAATGTAATGTAACACAAACCCATTCCATGCGCACCACCCGGTGATGTTTTTCTCACTCCTACTAGTGAATGTAATGTAACACACCCATACAATGCGCACCACCACGTGATGTTTTTCTCACTCCTACTAGTGAATCTAATGTAACACACACCCATACAATGCGCACCACCACGTGATGTTTTTCTCACTTCTACTAGTGAATCTAATGTAACACACACCCATACAATGCGCACCACCCCGTGATGTTTTTCTCACTCCTACTAGTGAATCTAATGTAACACACACCCATACAATGCGCACCACCACGTGATGTTTTTCTCACTCCTACTAGTGAATCTAATGTAACACACACCCATACAATGCGCACCACCCCGTGATGTTTTTCTCACTCCTACTAGTGAATCTAATGTAACACACACCCATACAATGCGCACCACCCCGTGATGTTTTTCTCACTCCTACTAGTGAATGTAATGTAACACACACCCATACAATGCGCACCACCCCGTGATGTTTTTCTCACTCCTACTAGTGAATGTAATGTAACACACACCCATACAATGCGCACCACCCCATGATGTTTTTCTCACTCCTACTATTGAATGTAATGTAACACACACCCATACAATGCGCACCACTCCGTGATGTTTTTCTCACTCCTACTAGGGAATCTAATGTAACACACACCCATACAATGCGCACCACCACGTGATGTTTTTCTCACTCCTACTAGTGAATGTAATGTAACACACACCCATACAATGCGCACCACCCCGTGATGTTTTTCTCACTCCTACTAGTGAATGTAATGTAACACACACCCATACAATGCGCACCACCCCGTGATGTTTTTCTCACTCCTACCAGTGAATGTAATGTAACACACACCCATACAATGCGCACCACCCCGTGATGTTTTTCTCACTCCTACTAGTGAATGTAATGTAACACACACCCATACAATGCGCACCACCCCGTGATGTTTTTCTCACTCCTACTAGTGAATGTAATGTAACACACACCCATACAATGCGCACCACCCCGTGATGTTTTTCTCACTCCTACAAGTGAATGTAATATAACACACACCCATACAATGCGCACCACCCCGTGATGTTTTTCTCACTCCTACTAGTGAATCTAATGTAACAACACCCATACAATGCGCACCACACCGTGATGTTTTTCTCACTCCTACTGGTGAATCTAATTTAACGCACACCCATACAATGCGCACCACCCCGTGATGCTTTTCTCACTCCTACTAGTGAATCTAATGTAACGCACACCCATACAATGCGCGCCACCCCGTGATGTTTTTCTCACTCCTGCTAGTGAATCTAATGTAACGCACACCCATACAATGCGCGCCACCCCGTGATGTTTTTCTCACTCCTGCTAGTGAATCTAATGTAACAACACCCATACAATGCGCACCACACCGTGATGTTTTTCTCACTCCTACTGGTGAATCTAATTTAACGCACACCCATACAATGCGCACCACCCCGTGATGCTTTTCTCACTCCTACTAGTGAATCTAATGTAACGCACACCCATACAATGCGCGCCACCCCGTGATGTTTTTCTCACTCCTACTAGTGAATCTAATGTAACGCACACCCATACAATGCGCACCACCCCGTGATGTTTTTCTCACTCCTACTAGTGAATGTAATGTAACACATACCCATACAATGCGCATTACCCCTTGATGTTTTTCTCACTCCTACTAGTGAATGTAATGTAACACACACCCATACAATGCGCACCACCCCGTGATGTTTTTCTCACTCCTACTAGTGAACGTAATGTAACACACACCCATACAATGCGCACCACCCCGTGATGTTTTTCTCACGCCTACTAGTGAATCTAATGTAAAAACACCCATACAATGCACACCACACCTTGATGTTTTTCTCACTCCTACTAGTGAATGTAATGTAACGCACACCCATACAATGCGCACCACCCCGTGATGTTTTTCTGACTCCTACTAGTGAATCTAATGTAACGCAAACCCATACAATGCGCGCCACCCCGTGATGTTTTTCTCACTCCTACTAGTGAATCTAATGTAACGCACACCCATACAATGCGCACCACCCCGTGATGTTTTTCTCACTCCTACTAGTGAATCTAATGTAACAACACCCATACAATGCGCACCACACCTTGATGTTTTTCTCACTCCTACTAGTGAATCTAATGTAACGCACACCCATACAATGCGCACCACTCCGTGATGTTTTTCTCACTCCTACTAGTGAATCTAATGTAACGCACCCCCATACAATGCGCGCCACCCCGTGATGTTTTTCTCACTCCTACTAGTGAATCTAATGTAACGCACACCCATACAATGCCCGCCATCCCGTGATGTTTTTCTCACTCCTACTAGTGAATCTAATGTAACACACACCCATACAATGCGCACCACCCCGTGATGTTTTTCTCACTCCTACTAGTGAATCGAATGTAACACACACCCATACAATGCGCACCACCCCGTGATGTTTTTCTCACTCCTACTAGTGAATCTAATGTAACACACACCCATACAATGCGCACCACCCCGTGATGTTTTTCTCACTCCTACTAGTGAATGTAATGTAAAACACACCCATACAATGCGCACCACCCCGTGATGTTTTTCTCACTCCTACTGGTGACTGTAATGTAACACACACCCATACAATGTGCAACACCCCGTGATGTTTTTTTCACTCCTACTAGTGAATCTAATGTAACACACACCCATAAAATTCGCACCACCCCGTGATGTTTTTCTCACTCCTGCTAGTGAATGTAATGTAACACACACCCGTACAATGCGCACCACCCCGTGATGTTTTTCTCACTCCTACTAGTGAATCTAATGTAACACACTCCCACACAATACGCACCACCCCGTGATGTTTTTCTCACTCCTACTAGTGAATGTAATCTAACACACACCCATACAATGCGCACCACCCCGTGATGTTTTTCTCACTCCTAGTAGTGAATGTAATGTAACACACACCCATACAATGCGCACCACCCCGTGATGTTTTTCTCACTCCTATTAGTGAATGTAATGTAACACACACCCATACAATGCGCACCACCCCGTGATGTTTTTCTCACTCCTACTAGTGAATCTAATGTAACACACACCCATACAATGCGCACCACCCCGCGATGTTTTTCAGAAACCTATCCTACATTGCCACTGCATGTTCCCTTACCTCCCCATGCTGACCAGCCCACCTTGCTTTTCTCTATGCTACATTGCCACTCACTGCCTATCCTAATTCAGACCCTCCAATTCACACCACCCCGTGATGTTTTTGTCACTCCTACTAGTGAATCTAATGTAATGCACAACCATACAATGCGCACCACCCCGTGATGATTTCTCACTCCTACTAGTGAATGTAATGTAACACACACCCATACAATACGCACCACCCCGTGATGTTTTTCTCACTCCTAGTAGTGAATGTAATGTAACACACACCCATACAATGCGCACCACCCCGTGATGTTTTTCTCACTCCTACTAGTGAATGTAATGTAACACACCCATACAATGCGCACCACCCCGTGACGTTTTTCTCACTCCTACTAGTGAATCTAATGTAACACACACCCATACAATGCGCACCACCCCGTGACGTTTTTCTCACTCCTACTAGTGAATCTAATGTAACACACACCCATACAATGCGCATCACCCCGTGATGTTTTTCTCACTCCTACTAGTGAATGTAATGTAACACACACCCATACAATGCGCACCACCCCGTGATGTTTATCTCACTCCTACTAGTGACTGTAATGTAACACACACCCATACAATGCGCACCACCACGTGATGTTTTTCTCACTCCTACTAGTGAATCTAATGTAACACACACCCATACAATGCGCACCACCCCGTGATGTTTTTCTCACTCCTACTAGTGAATCTAATGTAACACACACCCATACAATGCGCACCACCACGTGATGTTTTTCTCACTCCTACTAGTGAATCTAATGTAACACACACCCATACAATGCGCATCACCCCGTGATGTTTTTCTCACTCCTACTAGTGAATCTAATGTAACACACACCCATACAATACGCACCACCCCGTGATGTTTTTCTCACTCCTACTAGTGAATGTAATGTAACACACACCCATACAATGCGCACCACCCCGTGATGTTTTTCTCACTCCTACTAGTGAATGTAATGTAACACACACCCATACAATGCGCACGACCCCATGATGTTTTTCTCACTCCTACTATTAAATGTAAGGTAACACACACCCATACAATGCGCACCACTCCGTGATGTTTTTCTCACTCCTACTAGTGAATCTAATGTAACACACACCCATACAATGCGCACCACCACGTGATGTTTTTCTCACTCCTACTAGTGAATGTAATGTAACACACACCCATACAATGCGCACCACCCCGTGATGTTTTTCTCACTCCTACTAGTGAATGTAATGTAACACACACCCATACAATGCGCACCACCCCGTGATGTTTTTCTCACTCCTACTAGTGAATGTAATGTAACACACACCCATACAATGCGCACCACCCCCTGATGTTTTTCTCACTCCTACTAGTGAATGTAATGTAACACACACCCATACAATGCGCACCACCCCGTGATGTTTTTCTCACTGCTACTAGTGAATCTAATGTAACACACACCCATACAATGCGCACCACACCGTGATGTTTTGCTCACTGCTACTAGTGAATGTAATGTAACACAAACCCATTCCATGCGCACCACCCGGTGATGTTTTTCTCACTCCTACTAGTGAATGTAATGTAACACACACCCATACAATGTGCACCACTGCGTGATGTATTTCTCACTCCTACTAGTGAATGTAATGTAACACACACACAAATGCCCACCACCCCGTGATGTTTTTCTCACTCCTACTAGTGAATGTAATGTAAAACACACCCATACAATGCGCACCACCCGGTGATGTTTTTCTCACTCCTACTAGTGAATGTAATGTAACACACACCCATACAATGCGCACCACCCCGCGATGTTTTTCAGAAACCTATCCTACATTGCCACTGCATGTTCCCTTACCTCCCCATGCTGACCAGCCCGCGGTGCTTTTCTCTATGCTACATTGCCACTCACTGCCTATCCTAATTCAGACCCTCAGATTCACACCACCCCGTGATGTTTTTCTCACTCCTACTAGTGAATCTAATGTAATGCACAACCATACATTGCGCACCACCCCGTGATGATTTCTCACTCCTACTAGTGAATGTAATGTAACACACACCCATACAATACGCACCACCCCGTGATGTTTTTCTCACTCCTAGTAGTGAATCTAATGTAATGCACACCCATACAATGCGCACCACCCCGTGATGATTTCTCACTCCTACTAGTGAATGTAATGTAACACACACTCATAAAATACGCACCACCCCGTGATGTTTTTCTCACTCCTAGTAGTGAATCTAATGTAACACACACCCATACAATGCGCACCACCCCGTGATGTTTTTCTCACTCCTACTAGTCAATCTAATGTAACACACACCCATACAATGCGCACCACCCCGTGATGTTTTTCTCACTCCTACTAGTGAATGTAATGTAACACACACCCATACAATGCGCACCACCCCCTGATGTTTTTCTCACTCCTACTAGTGAATGTAATGTAACACACACCCATACAATGCGCACCACCCCGTGATGTTTTTCTCAATCCTACTAGTGAATTTAATGTAATGCACACCCATACAATGCGCACCACCCCGTGATGTTTTTCTCACTCCTACTAGTGAATGTAATGTAACACACACCCATACAATACGCACCACCCCGTGATGTTTTTCTCACTCCTAGTAGTGAATCTAATGTAACACACACCCATACAATGCGCACCACCCCGTGATGTTTTTCTCACTCCTACTAGTCAATCTAATGTAACACACACCCATACAATGCGCACCACCCCGTGATGTTTTTCTGACTCCTACTAGTGAATGTAATGTAACACACACCCATACAATGCGCACCACCCCCTGATGTTTTTCTCACTCCTACTAGTGAATGTAATGTAACACACACCCATACAATGCGCACCACCCCGCGATGTTTTTCAGAAACCTATCCTACATTGCCACTGCATGTTCCCTTACCTCCCCATGCTGACCAGCCCGCGGTGCTTTTCTCTATGCTACATTGCCACTCACTGCCTATCCTAATTCAGACCCTCCGATTCACACCACCCCGTGATGTTTTTCTCACTCCTACTAGTGAATCTAATGTAATGCACACCCATACAATGCGCACCACCCCGTGATGATTTCTCACTCCTACTAGTGAATGTAATGTAACACACACCCATACAATACGCACCACCCCGTGATGTTTTTCTCACTCCTAGTAGTGAATCTAATGTAACACACACCCATACAATGCGCACCACCCCGTGATGTTTTTCTCACTCCTACTAGTCAATCTAATGTAACACACACCCATACAATGCGCACCACCCCGTGATGTTTTTCTCACTCCTACTAGTGAATGTAATGTAACACACACCCATACAATGCGCACCACCCCCTGATGTTTTTCTCACTCCTACTAGTGAATGTAATTTAACACACACCCATACAATGCGCACCACCCCGTGATGTTTTTCTCACTGCTACTAGTGAATCTAATGTAACACACACCCATACAATGCGCACCACCCCCTGATGTTTTTCTCACTCCTACTAGTGAATCTAATGTAACACACACCCATACAATGCGCACCACCCCAAGATGTTTTTCTCACTCCTACTAGTGAATCTAATGTAACACACACCCATACAATGCGCACCACCCCCTGATGTTTTTCTCACTCCTACTAGTGAATCTAATGTAACACACACCCATACAATGCGCACCACCCCGTTTTTTTTCTCACTCCTACTAGTGAATCTAATGTAACACAACCCATACAATGCGCACCACCCCGTGATGTTTTTCTCACTCCTACTAGTGAAAGTAATGTAACACACACCCATACAATGCGCACCACCCCGTGATGTTTTTCTCACTCCTACTAGTGAATGTAATGTAACACACACCCATACAATGCGCACCACCCCGTGATGTTTTTCTCACTCCTACTATTGAATGTAATGTAACACACACCCATACAATGCGCACCACCCCGTGATGTTTTTCTCACTCCTACTAGTGAATCTAATGTAACACACACCCATACAATGCGCACCACCCCGTGATGTTTTTCTCACTCCTACTAGTGAATGTAATGTAACACACACCCATACAATGCACACCACCCCGTGATGTTTTTCTCACTCCTACTAGTGAATCTAATGTAACACACACCCATACAATGCGCACCACCCCATGATGTTTTTCTCACTCCTACTAGTGAATGTAATGTAACACACACCCATACAATGCGCACCACCCCCTGATGTTTTTCTCACTCCTACTAGTGAATGTAATGTAACACACACCCATACAATGCGCACCACCCCGTGATGTTTTTGTCACTGCTACTAGTGAATCTAATGTAACACACACCCATACAATGCGCACCACCCCGTGATGTTTTTCTCACTCCTACTAGTGAATGTAATGTAACACACACCCATACAATGCGCACCACCCGTTATGTTTTTCTCACTCCTATTAGTGAATGTAATGTAACACACACCCGCACAATGCGCACCACCCCGTGATGTTTTTCTCACTCCTACTAGTGAATCTAATGTAACACACACCCATACAATGCGCACCACCCCGTGATGTTTTTCTCACTCCTACTAGTGAATCGAATGTAACACACACCCATACAATGCGCACCACCCCGTGATGTTTTTCTCACTCCTACTAGTGAATCTAATGTAACACACACCCATACAATGCGCACCACCCCGTGATGTTTTTCTCACTCCTACTAGTGAATGTAATGTAAAACACACCCATACAATGCGCACCACCCCGTGATGTTTTTCTCACTCCTACTGGTGACTGTAATGTAACACACACCCATACAATGTGCAACACCCCGTGATGTTTTTTTCACTCCTACTAGTGAATCTAATGTAACACACACCCATAAAATTCGCACCACCCCGTGATGTTTTTCTCACTCCTGCTAGTGAATGTAATGTAACACACACCCATACAATGCGCACCACCCCGTGATGTTTTTCTCACTCCTACTAGTGAATCTAATGTAACACACTCCCACACAATACGCACCACCCCGTGATGTTTTTCTCACTCCTACTAGTGAATGTAATCTAACACACACCCATACAATGCGCACCACCCCATGATGTTTTTCTCACTCCTAGTAGTGAATGTAATGTAACACACACCCATACAATGCGCACCACCCCGTGATGTTTTTCTCACTCCTATTAGTGAATGTAATGTAACACACACCCATACAATGCGCACCACCCCGTGATGTTTTTCTCACTCCTACTAGTGAATCTAATGTAACACACACCCATACAATGCGCACCACCCCGCGATGTTTTTCAGAAACCTATCCTACATTGCCACTGCATGTTCCCTTACCTCCCCATGCTGACCAGCCCACCTTGCTTTTCTCTATGCTACATTGCCACTCACTGCCTATCCTAATTCAGACCCTCCAATTCACACCACCCCGTGATGTTTTTGTCACTCCTACTAGTGAATCTAATGTAATGCACACCCATACAATGCGCACCACACCGTGATGATTTCTCACTCCTACTAGTGAATGTAATGTAACACACACCCATACAATACGCACCACCCCGTGATGTTTTTCTCACTCCTAGTAGTGAATGTAATGTAACACACACCCATACAATGCGCACCACCCCGTGATGTTTTTCTCACTCCTACTAGTGAATGTAATGTAACACACCCATACAATGCGCACCACCCCGTGACGTTTTTCTCACTCCTACTAGTGAATCTAATGTAAGACACACCCATACAATGCGCACCACCCCGTGACGTTTTTCTCACTCCTACTAGTGAATCTAATGTAACACACACCCATACAATGCGCATCACCCCGTGATGTTTTTCTCACTCCTACTAGTGAATGTAATGTAACACACACCCATACAATGCGCACCACCCCGTGATGTTTTTCTCACTCCTACTAGTGACTGTAATGTAACACACACCCATACAATGCGCACCACCACGTGATGTTTTTCTCACTCCTACTAGTGAATCTAATGTAACACACACCCATACAATGCGCACCACCCCGTGATGTTTTTCTCACTCCTACTAGTGAATCTAATGTAACACACACCCATACAATGCGCACCACCACGTGATGTTTTTCTCACTCCTACTAGTGAATCTAATGTAACACACACCCATACAATGCGCACCACCCCGTGATGTTTTTCTCACTCCTACTAGTGAATCTAATGTAACACACACCCATACAATACGCACCACCCCGTGATGTTTTTCTCACTCCTACTAGTGAATGTAATGTAACACACACCCATACAATGCGCACCACCCCGTGATGTTTTTCTCACTCCTACTAGTGAATGTAATGTAACACACACCCATACAATGCGCACCACCCCATGATGTTTTTCTCACTCCTACTATTGAATGTAATGTAACACACACCCATACAATGCGCACCACTCCGTGATGTTTTTCTCACTCCTACTAGTGAATCTAATGTAACACACACCCATACAATGCGCACCACCACGTGATGTTTTTCTCACTAATACTAGTGAATGTAATGTAACACACACCCATACAATGCGCACCACCCCGTGATGTTTTTCTCACTCCTACTAGTGAATGTAATGTAACACACACCCATACAATGCGCACCACCCCGTGATGTTTTTCTCACTCCTACTAGTGAATGTAATGTAACACACACCCATACAATGCGCACCACCCCCTGATGTTTTTCTCACTCCTAGTAGTGAATCTAATGTAACACACACCCATACAATGCGCACCACCCCGTGATGTTTTTCTCACTCCTACTAGTCAATCTAATGTAACACACACCCATACAATGCGCACCACCCCGTGATGTTTTTCTCACTCCTAGTAGTGAATCTAATGTAATGCACACCCATACAATGCGCACCACCCCGTGATGATTTCTCACTCCTACTAGTGAATGTAATGTAACACACACCCATAAAATACGCACCACCCCGTGATGTTTTTCTCACTCCTAGTAGTGAATCTAATGTAACACACACCCATACAATGCGCACCACCCCGTGATGTTTTTCTCACTCCTACTAGTCAATCTAATGTAACACACACCCATACAATGCGCACCACCCCGTGATGTTTTTCTCACTCCTACTAGTGAATGTAATGTAACACACACCCATACAATGCGCACCACCCCCTGATGTTTTTCTCACTCCTACTAGTGAATGTAATGTAACACACACCCATACAATGCGCACCACCCCGTGATGTTTTTCTCAATCCTACTAGTGAATCTAATGTAATGCACACCCATACAATGCGCACCACCCCGTGATGTTTTTCTCACTCCTACTAGTGAATGTAATGTAACACACACCCATACAATACGCACCACCCCGTGATGTTTTTCTCACTCCTAGTAGTGAATCTAATGTAACACACACCCATACAATGCGCACCACCCCGTGATGTTTTTCTCACTCCTACTAGTCAATCTAATGTAACACACACCCATACAATGCGCACCACCCCGTGATGTTTTTCTGACTCCTACTAGTGAATGTAATGTAACACACACCCATACAATGCGCACCACCCCCTGATGTTTTTCTCACTCCTACTAGTGAATGTAATGTAACACACACCCATACAATGCGCACCACCCCGCGATGTTTTTCAGAAACCTATCCTACATTGCCACTGCATGTTCCCTTACCTCCCCATGCTGACCAGCCCGCGGTGCTTTTCTCTATGCTACATTGCCACTCACTGCCTATCCTAATTCAGACCCTCCGATTCACACCACCCCGTGATGTTTTTCTCACTCCTACTAGTGAATCTAATGTAATGCACACCCATACAATGCGCACCACCCCGTCATGATTTCTCACTCCTACTAGTGAATGTAATGTAACACACACCCATACAATACGCACCACCCCGTGATGTTTTTCTCACTCCTAGTAGTGAATCTAATGTAACACACACCCATACAATGCGCACCACCCCGTGATGTTTTTCTCACTCCTACTAGTCAATCTAATGTAACACACACCCATACAATGCGCACCACCCCGTGATGTTTTTCTCACTCCTACTAGTGAATGTAATGTAACACACACCCATACAATGCGCACCACCCCCTGATGTTTTTCTCACTCCTACTAGTGAATGTAATGTAACACACACCCATACAATGCGCACCACCCCGTGATGTTTTTCTCACTGCTACTAGTGAATCTAATGTAACACACACCCATACAATGCGCACCACCCCCTGATGTTTTTCTCACTCCTACTAGTGAATCTAATGTAACACACACCCATACAATGCGCACCACCCCAAGATGTTTTTCTCACTCCTACTAGTGAATCTAATGTAACACACACCCATACAATGCGCACCACCCCCTGATGTTTTTCTCACTCCTACTAGTGAATCTAATGTAACACACACCCATACAATGCGCACCACCCCGTTTTTTTTTCTCACTCCTACTAGTGAATCTAATGTAACACAACCCATACAATGCGCACCACCCCGTGATGTTTTTCTCACTCCTACTAGTGAATGTAATGTAACACACACCCATACAATGCGCACCACCCCGTGATGTTTTTCTCACTCCTACTAGTGAATGTAATGTAACACACACCCATACAATGCGCACCACCCCGTGATGTTTTTCTCACTCCTACTATTGAATGCAATGTAACACACACCCATACAATGCGCACCACCCCGTGATGTTTTTCTCACTCCTACTAGTGAATCTAATGTAACACACACCCATACAATGCGCACCACCCCGTGATGTTTTTCTCACTCCTACTAGTGAATGTAATGTAACACACACCCATACAATGCGCACCACCCCGTGATGTTTTTCTCACTCCTACTAGTGAATCTAATGTAACACACACCCATACAATGCGCACCACCCCGTGATGTTTTTCTCACTCCTACTAGTGAATGTAATGTAACACACACCCATACAATGCGCACCACCCCCTGATGTTTTTCTCACTCCTACTAGTGAATGTAATGTAACACACACCCATACAATGCGCACCACCCCGTGATGTTTTTGTCACTGCTACTAGTGAATCTAATGTAACACACACCCATACAATGCGCACCACCCCGTGATGTTTTTCTCACTCCTACTAGTGAATGTAATGTAACACACTCCCATACAATGCGCACCACCCGTTATGTTTTTCTCACTCCTATTAGTGAATGTAATGTAACACACACCCGCACAATGCGCACCACCCTGTGATGTTTTTCTCGCTCCTACTAGTGAATGTAATGTAACACACACCCATACAATGCGCACCACCCCGCGATGTTTTTCAGAAACCTATTGTTCATTGATACTGCATGTTCCCTGACCTCCCAATGCTGACCACCGCGCGGTGCTTTTCTCCATCCTACATTTCCACTCACTGCCTGTCCTAATTCAGACCCTCCGATTCACACCACCCCGTGATGTTTTGCTCACTCCTACTAGTGAATGTAATGTAACACACACCCATACAATGCGCACCACCCCGTTATGTTTTTCTCACTCCCACTAGTGAATGTAATGTAACACAAACCCATATAATGCGCACCACCCCGTGATGTTTTTCTCACTCCTACTAGTGAATGTAATGTAACACACACCCATACAATGCGCACCACCCCATGATGTTTTTCTCACTCCTACTAGTGAATGTAATGTAACACACACCAATACAATGCGCACCACCCCGTGATGTTTTTCTCACTCCTACTAGTGAATGTAATGTAACACACACCCATACAATGCGCACCACCCCGTGATGTTTTTCTCACTCCTACCAGTGAATGTAATGTAACACACACCCATACAATGCGCACCACCCCATGATGTTTTTCTCACTCCTACTAGTGAATGTAATGTAACACACACCAATACAATGCGCACCACCCCGTGATGTTTTTCTCACTCCTACTAGTGAATGTAATGTAACACACACCCATACAATGCGCACCACCACGTGATGTTTTTCTCACTTCTACTAGTGAATCTAATGTAACACACACCCATACAATGCGCACCACCCCGTGATGTTTTTCTCACTCCTACTAGTGAATCTAATGTAACACACACCCATACAATGCGCACCACCACGTGATGTTTTTCTCACTCCTACTATTGAATGTAATGTAACACACACCCATACAATGCGCACCACTCCGTGATGTTTTTCTCACTCCTACTAGGGAATCTAATGTAACACACACCCATACAATGCGCACCACCCCGTGATGCTTTTCTCACTCCTACTAGTGAATCTAATGTAACGCACACCCATACAATGCGCGCCACCCCGTGATGTTTTTCTCACTCCTACTAGTGAATGTAATGTAACACACACCCATACAATGCGCACCACCCCGTGATGTTTTTCTCACTCCTACTAGTCAATGTAATGTAACACACACCCATACAATGCGCACCACCCCGTGATGTTTTTCTCACTCCTACTAGTGAATGTAATGTAACACACACCCATACAATGCGCACCACCCCCTGATGTTTTCCTCACTCCTACTAGTGAATGTAATGTAACACACACCCATACAATGCGCACCACCCCGTGATGTTTTTCTCACTGCTACTAGTGAATCTAATGTAACACACACCCATACAATGCGCACCACACCGTGAGGTTTTTCTCACTGCTACTAGTGAATGTAATGTAACACAAACCCATTCCATGCGCACCACCCGGTGATGTTTTTCTCACTCCTACTAGTGAATGTAATGTAACACACACCCATACAATGCGCACCACCGCGTGATGTATTTCTCACTCCTACTAGTGAATGTAATGTAACACACACACATACAATGCCCACCACCCCGTGATGTTTTTCTCACTTCTACTAGTGAATGTAATGTAACACACACCCATACAATGCGCACCACCCCGTGATGTTTTTCTCACTCCTACTAGTGAATGTAATGTAACACACACCCATACAATGCGCACCACCCCGTGATGTTTTTCTCACTCCTACTATTGAATGTAATGTAACACACACCCTTACAATGCGCACCAACCCGTGATGTTTTTCTCACTCCTACTAGTGAATGTAATGTAACACACACCCATACAATGCGCACCACCCCGTGATGTTTTTCTCACTCCTACTAGTGAATGTAATGTAACACACACCCATACAATGCGCACCACCCCGTGATGTTTTTCTCACTCCTACAAGTGAATGTAATATAACACACACCCATACAATGCGCACCACCCCGTGATGTTTTTCTCACTCCTACTAGTGAATCTAATGTAACAACACCCATACAATGCGCACCACACCGTGATGTTTTTCTCACTCCTACTGGTGAATCTAATTTAACGCACACCCATACAATGCGCACCACCCCGTGATGCATTTCTCACTCCTACTAGTGAATCTAATGTAACGCACACCCATACAATGCGCGCCACCCCGTGATGTTTTTCTCACTCCTGCTAGTGAATCTAATGTAACGCACACCCATACAATGCGCGCCACCCCGTGATGTTTTTCTCACTCCTACTAGTGAATGTCATGTAACGCACACCCATACAATGTGCGCCACAACGTGAGGTTTTTCTCACTCCTACTAGTGAATCTAATGTAACACACACCCATACAATGCGCACCACCCCGTGATGTTTTTCTCACTCCTACTAGTGAATGTAATGTAACACACACCCATACAATGCGCACCACCCCGTGAAGTTTTTCTCACTCCTACTAGTGAATGTAATGTAACACACACACATACAATGCGCACCACCCCGTGATGTTTTTCTCACTCCTACTAGTGAATGTAATGTAACACACACCCATACAATGCGCACCACCCCGTGATGTTTTTCTCACTCCTACTAGTGAATGTAATGTAACACACACCCATACAATGCGCACCACCCCCTGATGTTTTTCTCACTCCTACTAGTGAATGTAATGTAAGACACACCCATACAATGCGCACCACCCCGTGATGTTTTTCTCACTGCTACTATTGAATCTAATGTAACACACACCCATACAATGCGAACCACCCCGTGATGTTTTTCTCACTCCTACTAGTGTATGTAACGTAACACACACCCATACAATGCGCACCACCCCGTGATGTTTTTCTCACTCCTACTAGTGAATGTAATGTAACACACACCCATACAATGCGCACCACCCCGTTATGTTTTTCTCACTCCTACTAGTGAATGTAATGTAACACACACCCATACAATGCGCACCACCCCGTGATGTTTTTCTCACTCCTACTAGTGAATGAAAAGTAACACACACCCATGCAATGCGCACCACCACGTGATGTTTTTCTCACTCCTACTAGTGAATGTAATGTAACACACACCCATACAATGCGCACCACCCCGTGATGTTTTTCTCACTCCTACTAGTGAATCTAATGTAACAACACCCATACAATGCGCACCACACCTTGATGTTTTTCTCACTCCTACTAGTGAATCTAATGTAACGCACACCCATACAATGCGCACCACCCCGTGATGTTATTCTCACTCCTACTAGTGAATCTAATGTAACGCACACCCATACAATGCGCACCACCACGTGATGGTTTTCTCACTCCTACTAGTGAATGTAATGTAACACATACCCATACAATGCGCACTACCCCTTGATGTTTTTCTCACTCCTACTAGTGAATGTAATGTAACACACACCCATACAATGCGCACCACCCCGTGATGTTTTTCTCACTCCTACTAGTGAACGTAATGTAACACACACCCATACAATGCGCACCACCCCGTGATGTTTTTCTCACGCCTACTAGTGAATCTAATGTAAAAACACCCATACAATGCACACCACACCTTGATGTTTTTCTCACTCCTACTAGTGAATGTAATGTAACGCACACCCATACAATGCGCACCACCCCGTGATGTTTTTCTCACTCCTACTAGTGAATCTAATGTAACGCAAACCCATACAATGCGCGCCACCCCGTGATGTTTTTCTCACTCCTACTAGTGAATCTAATGTAACGCACACCCATACAATGCGCACCACCCCGTGATGTTTTTCTCACTCCTACTAGTGAATCTAATGTAACAACACCCATACAATGCGCACCACACCTTGATGTTTTTCTCACTCCTACTAGTGAATCTAATGTAACGCACACCCATACAATGCGCACCACTCCGTGATGTTTTTCTCACTCCTACTAGTGAATCTAATGTAACGCACCCCCATACAATGCGCGCCACCCCGTGATGTTTTTCTCACTCCTACTAGTGAATCTAATGTAACGCACACCCATACAATGCCCGCCATCCCGTGATGTTTTTCTCACTCCTACTAGTGAATCTAATGTAACACACACCCATACAATGGGCATCACCCCGTGATGTTTTTCTCACTCCTACTAGTGAATCTAATGTAACACACACCCATACAATGCGCACCACCCCGTGATGTTTTTCTCACTCCTACTAGTGAATCTAATGTAACACACACCCATGAAATGCGCACCACCCCGTGATGTTTTTCTCACTCCTACTAGTGAATGTAATGTAAAACACACCCATACAATGCGCACCACCCCGTGATGTTTTTCTCACTCCTACTGGTGACTGTAATGTAACACACACCCATACAATGTGCAACACCCCGTGATGTTTTTTTCACTCCTACTAGTGAATCTAATGTAACACACACCCATAAAATTCGCACCACCCCGTGATGTTTTTCTCACTCCTGCTAGTGAATGTAATGTAACACACACCCATACAATGCGCACCACCCCGTGATGTTTTTCTCACTCCTACTAGTGAATCTAATGTAACACACTCCCACACAATGCGCACCACCCCGTGATGTTTTTCTCACTCCTACTAGTGAATGTAATCTAACACACACCCATACAATGCGCACCACCCCGTGATGTTTTTCTCACTCCTAGTAGTGAATGTAATGTAACACACACCCATACAATGCGCACCACCCCGTGATGTTTTTCTCACTCCTATTAGTGAATGTAATGTAACACACACCCATACAATGCGAACCACCCCGTGATGTTTTTCTCACTCCTACTAGTGAATCTAATGTAACACACACCCATACAATGCGCACCACCCCGCGATGTTTTTCAGAAACCTATCCTACATTGCCACTGCATGTTCCCTTACCTCCCCATGCTGACCAGCCCACGGTGCTTTTCTCTATGCTACATTGCCACTCACTGCCTATCCTAATTCAGACCCTCCAATTCACACCACCCCGTGATGTTTTTGTCACTCCTACTAGTGAATCTAATGTAATGCACACCCATACAATGCGCACCACCCCGTGATGATTTCTCACTCCTACTAGTGAATGTAATGTAACACACACCCATACAATACGCACCACCCCGTGATGTTTTTCTCACTCCTAGTAGTGAATGTAATGTAACACACACCCATACAATGCGCACCACCCCGTGATGTTTTTCTCACTCCTACTAGTGAATGTAATGTAACACACCCATACAATGCGCACCACCCCGTGACGTTTTTCTCACTCCTACTAGTGAATCTAATGTAACACACACCCATACAATGCGCACCACCCCGTGACGTTTTTCTCACTCCTACTAGTGAATCTAATGTAACACACACCCATACAATGCGCATCACCCCGTGATGTTTTTCTCACTCCTACTAGTGAATGTAATGTAACACACACCCATACAATGCGCACCACCCCGTGATGTTTTTCTCACTCCTACTAGTGACTGTAATGTAACACACACCCATACAATGCGCACCACCACGTGATGTTTTTCTCACTCCTACTAGTGAATCTAATGTAACACACACCCATACAATGCGCACCACCCCGTGATGTTTTCTTCACTCCTACTAGTGAATCTAATGTAACACACACCCATACAATGCGCACCACCACGTTATGTTTTTCTCACTCCTACTAGTGAATCTAATGTAACACACACCCATACAATGCGCACCACCCCGTGATGTTTTTCTCACTCCTACTAGTGAATCTAATGTAACACACACCCATACAATGCGCTCCACCCCGTGATGTTTTTCTCACTCCTACTAGTGAATGAAATGTAACACACACCCATACAATGCGCACCACCCCGTGATGTTTTTCTCACTCCTACTAGTGAATGTAATGTAACACACACCCATACAATGCGCACCACCCCATGATGTTTTTCTCACTCCTACTATTGAATGTAATGTAACACACACCCATACAATGCGCACCACTCCGTGATGTTTTTCTCACTCCTACTAGTGAATCTAATGTAACACACACCCATACAATGCGCACCACCACGTGATGTTTTTCTCACTCCTACTAGTGAATGTAATGTAACACACACCCATACAATGCGCACCACCCCGTGATGTTTTTCTCACTCCTACTAGTGAATGTAATGTAACACACACCCATACAATGCGCAGCACCCCGTGATGTTTTTCTCACTCCTACTAGTGAATGTAATGTAACACACACCCATACAATGCGCACCACCCCCTGATGTTTTTCTCACTCCTACTAGTGAATGTAATGTAACACACACCCATACAATGCGCACCACCCCGTGATGTTTTTCTCACTGCTACTAGTGAATCTAATGTAACACACACCCATAAAATGTGCACCACACCGTGATGTTTTGCTCACTGCTACTAGTGAATGTAATGTAAAACAAACCCATTCCATGCGCACCACCCGGTGATGTTTTTCTCACTCCTACTAGTGAATGTAATGTAACACACACCCATACAATGCGCACCACCCCGCGATGTTTTTCAGAAACCTATCCTACATTGCCACTGCATGTTCCCTTACCTCCCCATGCTGACCAGCCCGCGGTGCTTTGCTCTATGCTACATTGCCACTCACTGCCTATCCTAATTCAGACCCTCCGATTCACACCACCCCGTGATGTTTTTCTCACTCCTACTAGTGAATCTAATGTAATGCACACCCATACATTGCGCACCACCCCGTGATGATTTCTCACTCCTACTAGTGAATGTAATGTAACACACACCCATACAATACGCACCACCCCGTGATGTTTTTCTCACTCCTAGTAGTGAATCTAATGTAATGCACACCCATACAATGCGCACCACCCCGTGATGATTTCTCACTCCTACTAGTGAATGTAATGTAACACACACCCATACAATACGCACCACCCCGTGATGTTTTTCTCACTCCTAGTAGTGAATCTAATGTAACACACACCCATACAATGCGCACCACCCCGTGATGTTTTTCTCACTCCTACTAGTCAATCTAATGTAACACACACCCATACAATGCGCACCACCCCGTGATGTTTTTCTCACTCCTACTAGTGAATGTAATGTAACACACACCCATACAATGCGCACCACCCCCTGATGTTTTTCTCACTCCTACTAGTGAATGTAATGTAACACACACCCATACAATGCGCACCACCCCGTGATGTTTTTCTCACTCCTACTAGTGAATCTAATGTAATGCACACCCATACAATGCGCACCACCCCGTGATGTTTTTCTCACTCCTACTAGTGAATGTAATGTAACACACACCCATACAATACGCACCACCCCGTGATGTTTTTCTCACTCCTAGTAGTGAATCTAATGTAACACACACCCATACAATGCGCACCACCCCGTGATGTTTTTCTCACTCCTACTAGTCAATCTAATGTAACACACACCCATACAATGCGCACCACCCCGTGATGTTTTTCTGACTCCTACTAGTGAATGTAATGTAACACACACCCATACAATGCGCACCACCCCCTGATGTTTTTCTCACTCCTACTAGTGAATGTAATGTAACACACACCCATACAATGCGCACCACCCCGCGATGTTTTTCAGAAACCTATCCTACATTGCCACTGCATGTTCCCTTACCTCCCCATGCTGACCAGCCCGCGGTGCTTTTCTCTATGCTACATTGCCACTCACTGCCTATCCTAATTCAGACCCTCCGATTCACACCACCCCGTGATGTTTTTCTCACTCCTACTAGTGAATCTAATGTAATGCACACCCATACAATGCGCACCACCCCGTGATGATTTCTCACTCCTACTAGTGAATGTAATGTAACACACACCCATACAATACGCACCACCCCGTGATGTTTTTCTCACTCCTAGTAGTGAATCTAATGTAACACACACCCATACAATGCGCACCACCCCGTGATGTTTTTCTCACTCCTACTAGTCAATCTAATGTAACACACACCCATACAATGCGCACCACCCCGTGATGTTTTTCTCACTCCTACTAGTGAATGTAATGTAACACACACCCATACAATGCGCACCACCCCCTGATGTTTTTCTCACTCCTACTAGTGAATGTAATGTAACACACACCCATACAATGCGCACCACCCCGTGATGTTTTTCTCACTGCTACTAGTGAATCTAATGTAACACACACCCATACAATGCGCACCACCCCCTGATGTTTTTCTCACTCCTACTAGTGAATCTAATGTAACACACACCCATACAATGCGCACCACCCCAAGATGTTTTTCTCACTCCTACTAGTGAATCTAATGTAACACACACCCATACAATGCGCACCACCCCCTGATGTTTTTCTCACTCCTACTAGTGAATCTAATGTAACACACACCCATACAATGCGCACCACCCCGTTTTTTTTTCTCACTCCTACTAGTGAATCTAATGTAACACAACCCATACAATGCGCACCACCCCGTGATGTTTTTCTCACTCCTACTAGTGAATGTAATGTAACACACACCCATACAATGCGCACCACCCCGTGATGTTTTTCTCACTCCTACTAGTGAATGTAATGTAACACACACCCATACAATGCGCACCACCCCGTGATGTTTTTCTCACTCCTACTATTGAATGTAATGTAACACACACCCCTACAATGCGCACCACCCCGTGATGTTTTTCTCACTCCTACTAGTGAATCTAATGTAACACACACCCATACAATGCGCACACCCCGTGATGTTTTTCTCACTCCTACTAGTGAATGTAATGTAACACACACCCATACAATGCGCACCACCCCGTGATGTTTTTCTCACTCCTACTAGTGAATCTAATGTAACACACACCCATACAATGCGCACCACCCTGTGATGTTTTTCTCACTCCTACTAGTGAATGTAACGTAACACACACCCATACAATGCGCACCACCCCCTGATGTTTTTCTCACTCCTACTAGTGAATGTAATGTAACACACACCCATACAATGCGCACCACCCCGTGATGTTTTTGTCACTGCTACTAGTGAATCTAATGTAACACACACCCATACAATGCGCACCACCCCGTGATGTTTTTCTCACTCCTACTAGTGAATGTAATGTAACACACACCCATACAATGCGCACCACCCGTTATGTTTTTCTCACTCCTATTAGTGAATGTAATGTAACACACACCCGCACAATGCGCACCACCCCGTGATGTTTTTCTCACTCCTACTAGTGAATGTAATGTAACACACACCCATAAAATGCGCACCACCCCGCGATGTTTTTCAGAAACCTATTGTTCATTGATACTGCATGTTCCCTGACCTCCCAATGCTGACCACCCCGCGGTGCTTTTCTCCATCCTACATTTCCACTCACTGCCTGTCCTAATTCAGACCCTCCGATTCACACCACCCCGTGATGTTTTGCTCACTCCTACTAGTGAATGTAATGTAACACACACCCATACAATGCGCACTACCCCGTGATGTTTTTCTCACTCCCACTAGTGAATGTAATGTAACACAAACCCATATAATGCGCACCACCCCGCGATGTTTTTCTCACTCCTACTAGTGAATGTAATGTAACACACACCCATACAATGCGCACCACCCCATGACGTTTTTCTCACTCCTACTAGTGAATGTAATGTAACACACACCAATACAATGCGCACCACCCCGTGATGTTTTTCTCACTCCTACTAGTGAATGTAATGTAACACACACCCATACAATGCGCACCACCCCGTGATGTTTTTCTCACTCCTACTAGTGAATGTAATGTAACACACACCCATACAATGCGCACCACCCCATGATGGTTTTCTCACTCCTACTAGTGAATGTAATGTAACACACACCAATACAATGCGCACCACCCCGTTATGTTTTTCTCACTCCTACTAGTGAATGTAATGTAACACACACCCATACAATGCGCACCACCCCGTGATGTTTTTCTCACTCCTACTAGTGAATCTAATGTAACACACACCCATACAATGCGCACCACCCCGTGATGTTTTTCTCACTCCTACTAGTGAATGTAATGTAACACACACCCATACAATGCGCACCACCCGTTATGTTTTACTCACTCCTATTAGTGAATGTAATGTAACACACACCCGCACAATGCGCACCACCCCGTGATGTTTTTCTCACTCCTACTAGTGATTGTAATGTAACACACACCCATACAATGCGCACCACCCCGCGATGTTTTTCAGAAACCTATCGTTCATTGATACTGCATGTTCCCTGACCTCCCAATGCTGACCACCCCGCTGTGCTTTTCTCCATTCTACATTGCCACTCACTGCCTATCCTAATTCAGACCCTCCGATTCACACCACCCCGTGATGTTTTTCTCACTCCTAGTAGTGAATGTAATGTAACACACACCCATACAATGCGCACCACCCCGTGATGTTTTTCTCACTCCTACTAGTGAATGTAATGTAATACACACCCATACAATGCACACCACCCCGTGATGTTTTTCTCACTCCTACTAGTGAATGTAATGTAACACACACCCATACAATGCGCACCACCCCGTGATGTTTTTCTCACTCCTACGAGTGAATGTAATGTAATACACACCCATACAATGCGCACCACCCCGTGATGTTTTTCTCACTCCTAGTAGTGAATGTAATGTAACACACACCCATACAATGCGCACCACCCCGTGATATTTTTCTCACTCCTACTAGTGAATGTAATGTAACACACACCCATACAATGCGCACCACCCCGTGATGTTTTTCTCACTCCTACTAGTGAATGTAATGTAACACTCACCCATAAAATGCGCACCACCCCGTGATGTTTTTCTCACTCCTACTAGTGAATGTAATGTAACACACACCCATACAATGCGCACCACCCCGTGATGTTTTTCTCACTCCTACTAGTGAATGTAATGTAACACACACCCATACAATGCGCACCACCCCGTGATGTTTTTCTCACTCCTACTAGTGAATGTAATGTAACACACACCCATACAATGCGCACCACCCCGTGATGTTTTTCTCACTCCTACTAGTGAATGTAATGTAACCTACACCCATACAATGCGCACCACCCTGTGATGTTTTTCTCACTTCTGCTAGTGAATGTAATGTAACACACACCCATACAATGCGCACCACCCCGTGATGTTTTTCTCATTCCTATTAGTGAATGTAATGTAACACACACCCATACAATGCACACCACCACGTGATGTTTTTCTCACTCCTACTAGTGAATGTAATGTAACACACACCCATACAATGCGCACCACCCCGCGATGTTTTTCAGAAACCTATCCTACATTGCCATGGCATGTTCCCTGACTGACCATGCTGACCACCCCGCGGTGCTTTTCTCCATCCTACATTGACCCTCACTGCCTATCCTAATTCAGACCCTCCGATTCACACCACCCCGTGATGTTTTTCTCACTCCTACTAGTGAATCTAATGTAACACACACCCATACAATGTGCACGACCCCGTGATGTTTTTCTCACTCCTACTAGTGAATGTAATGTAACACACACCCATACAATGCGCACCCCCCCGTGATGTTTTTCTCACTCCTACTAGTGAATCTAATGTAACACACACCCATACAATGCGCACCACCCCGTGATATTTTTCTCATTCCTACTAGTGAATGTAATGTAACACACACCCATACAATGCGCACCACCCCGTGATGTTTTTCTCACTCCTACTAGTGAATGTAATGTAACACACACCCATTCAATGCGCACCACCCCGTGATGTTTTTCTCACTCCTACTAGTGAATGTAATGTAACACACACCCATACAATGCGCACCACCCCGTGATGTTTTTCTCACTCCTTCTAGTGAATCTAATGTAACACACACCCATACAATGCGCACCACCCCGTGATGTTTTTCTCACTCCTACTAGTGAATGTAATTTAACACACACCCATACAATGCGCACCACCCCGTGATGTTTTTCTCACTCCTATTAGTGAATGTAATATAACACACACCCATACAATGCGCACCACCCCGTGATGTTTTTCTCACTCCTACTAGTGAATGTAATGTAACCTACACCCATACAATGCGCACCACCCCGTGATGTTTTTCTCACTCCTATTAGTGAATGTAATGAAACACACACGCATACAATGCGCACCACCCCGTGATGTTTTTCTCACTCCTACTAGTGAATGTAATGTAACACACACCCATACAATGCGCACCAGCCCGTGATGTTTTTCTCACTCCTACTAGTGAATGTAATGTAACACACACCCATACAATGCGCACCACCCCGTGATGTTTTTCTCACTCCTACTAGTGAATGTAATGTAACACACACCCATACAATGCGCACCACCCCGTGATGTTTTTCTCCCTCCTACTAGTGAATGTAATGTAACACACACCCATACAATGCGCACCACCCCGTGATATTTTTCTCACTCCTATTAGTGAATGTAACACACACCCATACAATGCGCACCACCACGTGATTTTTTTCTCACTCCTACTAGTGAATGTAATGTAACACACACCCATACAATGCGCACCACCCCGTGATGTTTTTCTCACTCCTACTAGTGAATGTAATGTAACACACACCCATACAATGCGCACCACCCCTTGATGTTTTTCTCACTCCTACTAGTGAATGTAATGTAACACACACCCATACAATGCGCACCACCCCGTGATGTTTTTCTCACTCCTACTAGTGAATGTAATGTAACACACACCCATACAATGCGCACCACCCCGTGATGTTTTTCTCACTCCTTCTAGTGAATGTAATGTAACACACACCCATACAATGCGCACCACCCCGTGATGTTTTTCTCACTCCTACTAGTGAATCTAATGTAACACACACCCATACAATGCGCACCACCCCGTGATGTTTTTCTCACTCCTACTAGTGAATGTAATGTAACACACACCCATACAATGCGCACCACCCCGTGAAGTTTTTCTCACTCCTACTAGTGAATGTAATGTAACACACACCCATACAATGCGCACCACCCCGCGATGTTTTTCTCACTCCTACTAGTGAATGTAATGTAACACACACCCATACAATGCGCACCACCCCGCGATGTTTTTCTCACTCCTACTTCTGAATCTAATGTAACACACACCCTTACAATGCGCACCACCCCGTGATGTTTTTCTCACTCCTACTAGTGAATGTAATGTAACACACACCCATACAATGCGCACCACCCCGTGATGTTTTTCTCACTCCTATTAGTGAATGTAATATAACACACACCCATACAATGCGCAACACCCCGTGATGTTTTTCTCACTCCCACTAGTGAATGTAATGTAACCTACACCCATACAACGCGCACCACCCCGTGATGTTTTTCTCACTCCCACTAGTGAATGTAATGTAACACACACGCATACAACGCGCACCACCCCGTGATGTTTTTCTCACTCCTACTAGTGAATGTAATGTAACACCCACACATACAATGCGCACCACCCCGTGATGTTTTTCTCACTCCTAGTAGTGAATGTAATGTAACACACACCCATACAATGCACACCACCCCGTGATGTTTTTCTCACTCCTACTAGTGAATGTAATGTAACACACACCCATACAATGCGCACCACCCCGTGATGTTTTTCTCCCTCCTACTAGTGAATGTAATGTAACACACACCCATACAATGCGCACCACCCCGTGATGTTTTTCTCACTCCTACTAGTGAATGTAATATAACACACACCCATACAATGCGCACCACCCCGTGATGTTTTTCTCACTCCTAGTAGTGAATGTTATGTAACACACACCCATACAATGCGCACCACCCCGTGATGTTTTTCTCACTCCTACTAGTGAATGTAATGTAACACACACCCATACAATGCGCACCACCCCGTGATGTTTTTCTCACTCCTACTAGTGACTGTAATGTAACACACACCCATACAATGCGCACCACCCCGTGATGTTTTTCTCACTCCTACTAGTGACTGTAATGTAACACACACCCATACAATGCGCACCACCCCGTGATGTTTTTCTCACTCCTACTAGTGAATGTAATGTAACACACACCCATACAATGCGCACCACCCCGTGATGTTTTTCTCACTCCTACTAGTGAATGTAATGTAACACACACCCATACAATGCGCACCACCCGGTGATGTTTTTCTCACTCCTACTAGTGAATGTAATGTAACACACACCCATACAATGCGCACCACCCCGTGATGTTTTTCTCACTCCTACTAATGAATGTAATGTAACACACACCCATACAATGCGCACCACCCCGTGATGTTTTTCTCACTCCTACTAGTGAATCTAATGTAACACACACCCATACAATGCGCACCACACCGTGATGTTTTTCTCACTCCTTCTAGTGAATGTAATGTAACACACACCCATACAATGCGCACCACCCGTTATGTTTTTCTCACTCCTATTAGTGAATGTAATGTAACACACACCCGCACAATGCGCACCACCCCGTGATGTTTTTCTCACTCCTACTAGTGAATGTAATGTAACACACACCCATACAATGCGCACCACCCCGCGATGTTTTTCAGAAACCTATCGTTCATTGATACTGCATGTTCCCTGACCTCCCAATGCTGAACACCCCGCGGTGCTTTTCTCCATCCTACATTTCCACTCACTGCCTGTCCTAATTCAGACCCTCCGATTCACACCACCCCGTGATGTTTTTCTCACTCCTACTAGTGAATGTAATGTAACACACACCCATACAATGCGCACCACCCCGTGATGTTTTTCTCACTCCCACTAGTGAATGTAATGTAACACAAACCCATATAATGCGCACCACCCCGCGATGTTTTTCTCACTCCTACTAGTGAATGTAATGTAACACACACCCATACAATGCGCACCACCCCGCGATGTTTTTAAGAAACCTATCCTACATTGCCACTGCATGTTCCCTGACCTCCCCATGCTGACCACACCACGGTGCTTTTCTCCATGGTACATTGCCACTCACTGCCTATCCTAATTCAGACCCTCCGATTCACACCACCCCGTGATGTTTTTCTGACTCCTAGTAGTCAATGTAATGAAACACACACCCATACAATGCGCACCACCCCGTGATGTTTTTCTCACTCCTACTAGTGAATGTAATGTAACACACACCCATACAATGCGCACCACCCCGTGATGTTTTTCTCACTCCTACTAGTGAATGTAATGTAACACACACCCATAAAATTCGCACCACCCTGTGATGTTTTTCTCACTCCCACTAGTGAATGTAATGTAACACACACCCATACAATGCACACCAACCGTGATGTTTTTCTCACTCCTACTAGTGAATGTAATGTAACACACACTCATACAATGCGCACCACCCCGTGATGTTTTTCTCACTCCTACTAGTGAATGTAATGTAACACACACCCATACAATGCGCACCACCCCGTGATGTTTTTCTCACTCCTACTAGTGAATGTAATGTAACACACACCCATACAATGCGCACCACCCTATGATATTTTTCAGAAACCTATCCTACATTGCCACTGCATGTTCCCTGACCTCCCCATGCTGACCACCCCGCTGTGCTTTTCTCCATTCTACATTGCCACTCACTGCCTATCCTAATTCAGACCCTCCGATTCACACCACCCCGTGATGTTTTTCTCACTCCTAGTAGTGAATGTAATGTAACACACACTCATACAATGCGCACCACCCCGTGATGTTTTTCTCACTCCTACTAGTCAATGTAATGTAACACACACCCATACAATGCACACCACCCCGTGATGTTTTTCTCACTCCTACTAGTGAATGTAATGTAACACACACCCATACAATGCACACCACCCCGTGATGTTTTTCTCCCTCCTACTAATGAATGTAATGTAACACACACCCATACAATGCGCACCACCCCGTGATGTTTTTCTCACTCCTATTAGTGAATGTAATATAACACACACCCATACAATGCGCACCACCCCGTGATGTTTTTCTCACTCCTAGTAGTGAATGTTATGTAACACACACCCTTACAATGCGCACCACCCCGTGATGTTTTTCTCACTCCTACTAGTTAATGTAATGTAACACACACCCATACAATGCGCACCACCCCGTGATGTTTTTCTCACTCCTACTAGTGAATGTAATGTAACACACACCCATACAATGCGCACCACCCCGTGATGTTTTTCTCACTCCTACTAGTGACTGTAATGTAACACACACCCATACAATGCGCACCAGCCCGTGATGTTTTTCTCACTCCTACTAGTGAATGTAATGTAACACACACCCATACAATGCGCACCACCCCGTGATGTTTTTCTCACTCCTACTAGTGAATGTAATGTAACACACACCCATACAATGCGCACCACCCCGTGATGTTTTTCTCACTCCTACTAGTGAATGTAATGTAACACACACCCATACAATGCGCACCACCCGTTACGTTTTTCTCACTCCTATTAGTGAATGTAATGTAACACACACCCGCACAATGCGCACCACCCTGTGATGTTTTTCTCACTCCTACTAGTGAATGTAATGTAACACACACCCATACAATGCGCACCACCCCGCGATGTTTTTCAGAAACCTATTGTTCATTGATACTGCATGTTCCCTGACCTCCCAATGCTGACCACCCCGCGGTGCTTTTCTCCATCCTACATTTCCACTCACTGCCTGTCCTAATTCAGACCCTCCGATTCACACCACCCCGTGATGTTTTGCTCACTCCTACTAGTGAATGTAATGTAACACACACCCATACAATGCGCACCACCCCGTGATGTTTTTCTCACTCCCACTAGTGAATGTAATGTAACACAAACCCATATAATGCGCACCACCCCGCGATGTTTTTCTCACTCCTACTAGTGAATGTAATGTAACACACACCCATACAATGCGCACCACCCCTTGATGTTTTTCTCACTCCTACTAGTGAATGTAATGTAACACACACCAATACAATGCGCACCACCCCGTGATGTTTTTCTCACTCCTACTAGTGAATGTAATGTAACACACACCCATACAATGCGCACCACCCCGTGATGTTTTTCTCACTCCTACTAGTGAATGTAAGGTAACACACACCCATACAATGCGCACCACCCCATGATGTTTTTCTCACTCCTACTAGTGAATGTAATGTAACACACACCAATACAATGCGCACCACCCCGTGATGTTTTTCTCACTCCTACTAGTGAATGTAATGTAACACACACCCATACAATGCGCACCACCCCGTGATGTTTTTCTCACTCCTACTAGTGAATCTAATGTAACACACATCCATACAATGCGCACCACCCCGTGATGTTTTTCTCACTCCTACTAGTGAATGTAATGTAACACACACCCATACAATGCGCACCACCCGTTATGTTTTACTCACTCCTATTAGTGAATGTAATGTAACACACACCCGCACAATGCGCACCACCCCGTGATGTTTTTCTCACTCCTACTAGTGATTGTAATGTAACACACACCCATACAATGCGCACCACCCCGCGATGTTTTTCAGAAACCTATCGTTCATTGATACTGCATGTTCCCTGACCTCCCAATGCTGACCACCCCGCTGTGCTTTTCTCCATTCTACATTGCCACTCACTGCCTATCCTAATTCAGACCCTCCGATTCACACCACCCCGTGATGTTTTTCTCACTTCTAGTAGTGAATGTAATGTAACACACACCCATACAATGCGCACCACCCCGTGATGTTTTTCTCACTCCTACTAGTGAATGTAATGTAATACACACCCATACAATGCACACCACCCCGTGATGTTTTTCTCACTCCTACTAGTGAATGTAATGTAACACACACCCATACAATGCGCACCACCCCGTGATGTTTTTCTCACTCCTACTAGTGAATGTAATGTAATACACACCCATACAATGCGCACCACCCCGTGATGTTTTTCTCACTCCTAGTAGTGAATGTAATGTAACACACACCCATACAATGCGCACCACCCCGTGATATTTTTCTCACTCCTACTAGTGAATGTAATGTAACACACACCCATACAATGCGCACCACCCCGTGATGTTTTTCTCACTCCTACTAGTGAATGTAATGTAACACTCACCCATACAATGCGCACCACCCCGTGATGTTTTTCTCACTCCTACTAGTGAATGTAATGTAACACACACCCATACAATGCGCACCACCCCGTGATGTTTTTCTCACTCCTACTAGTGAATGTAATGTAACACACACCCATACAATGCGCACCACCCCGTGATGTTTTTCTCACTCCTACTATTGAATGTAATGTAACACACACCCATACAATGCGCACCACCCCGTGATGTTTTTCTCACTCCTACTAGTGAATGTAATGTAACCTACACCCATACAATGCGCACCACCCCGTGATGTTTTTCTCACTTCTGCTAGTGAATGTAATGTAACACACACCCATAAAATGCGCACAACCCCGTGATGTTTTTCTCATTCCTATTAGTGAATGTAATGTAACACACACCCATACAATGCACACCACCACGTGATGTTTTTCTCACTCCTACTAGTGAATGTAATGTAACACACACCCATACAATGCGCACCACCCCGCGATGTTTTTCAGAAACCTATCCTACATTGCCATGGCATGTTCCCGGACTGACCATGCTGACCACCCCGCGGTGCTTTTCTCCATCCTACATTGACCCTCACTGCCTATCCTAATTCAGACCCTCCGATTCACACCACCCCGTGATGTTTTTCTCACTCCTACTAGTGAATCTAATGTAACACACACCCATACAATGTGCACGACCCCGTGATGTTTTTCTCACTCCTACTAGTGAATGTAATGTAACACACACCCATACAATGCGCACCCCCCCGTGATGTTTTTCTCACTCCTACTAGTGAATCTAATGTAACACACACCCATACAATGCGCACCACCCCGTGATATTTTTCTCACTCCTACTAGTGAATGTAATGTAACACACACCCATACAATGCGCACCACCCCGTGATGTTTTTCTCACTCCTACTAGTGAATGTAATGTAACACACACCCATTCAATGCGCACCACCCCGTGATGTTTTTCTCACTCCTACTAGTGAATGTAATGTAACACACACCCATACAATGCGCACCACCCCGTGATGTTTTTCTCACTCCTTCTAGTGAATCTAATGTAACACACACCCATACAATGCGCACCACCCCGTGACGTTTTTCTCACTCCTACTAGTGAATGTAATTTAACACACACCCATACAATGCGCACCACCCCGTGATGTTTTTCTCACTCCTATTAGTGAATGTAATATAACACACACCCATACAATGCGCACCACCCCGTGATGTTTTTCTCACTCCTACTAGTGAATGTAATGTAACCTACACCCATACAATGCGCACCACCCCGTGATGTTTTTCTCACTCCTACTAGTGAATGTAATGAAACACACACGCATACAATGCGCACCACCCCGTGATGTTTTTCTCACTCCTACTAGTGAATGTAATGTAACACACACCCATACAATGCGCACCAGCCCGTGATGTTTTTCTCACTCCTACTAGTGAATGTAATGTAACACACACCCATACAATGCGCACCACCCCGTGATGTTTTTCTCACTCCTACTAGTGAATGTAATGTAACACACACCCATACAATGCGCACCACCCCGTGATATTTTTCTCCCTCCTACTAGTGAATGTAATGTAACACACACCCATACAATGCGCACCACCCCGTGATGTTTTTCTCACTCCTATTAGTGAATGTAACACACACCCATACAATGCGCACCACCACGTGATTTTTTTCTCACTCCTACTAGTGAATGTAATGTAACACACACCCATACAATGCGCACCACCCCGTGATGTTTTTCTCACTCCTACTAGTGAATGTAATGTAACACACACCCATACAATGCGCACAACCCCTTGATGTTTTTCTCACTCCTACTAGTGAATGTAATGTAACACACACCCATACAATGCGCACCACCCCGTGATGTTTTTCTCACTCCTACTAGTGAATGTAATGTAACACACACCCATACAATGCGCACCACCCCGTGATGTTTTTCTCACTCCTTCTAGTGAATGTAATGTAACACACACCCATACAATGCGCACCACCCCGTGATGTTTTTCTCACTCCTACTAGTGAATCTAATGTAACACACACCCATACAATGCGCACCACCCCGTGATGTTTTTCTCACTCCTACTAGTGAATGTAATGTAACACACACCCATACAATGCGCACCACCCCGTGAAGTTTTTCTCACTCCTACTAGTGAATGTAATGTAACACACACCCATACAATGCGCACCACCCCGTGATGTTTTTCTCACTCCTACTAGTGAATGTAATGTAACACACACCCATAAAATGTGCACCACCCCGTGATGTTTTTCTCACTCCTACTTCTGAATCTAATGTAACACACACCCTTACAATGCGCACCACCCCGTGATGTTTTTCTCACTCCTACTAGTGAATGTAATGTAACACACACCCATACAATGCGCACCACCCCGTGATGTTTTTCTCACTCCTATTAGTGAATGTAATATAACACACACCCATACAATGCGCAACACCCCGTGATGTTTTTCTCACTCCCACTAGTGAATGTAATGTAACCTACACCCATACAACGCGCACCACCCCGTGATGTTTTTCTCACTCCTACTAGTGAATGTAATGTAACACACACGCATACAATGCGCACCACCCCGTGATGTTTTTCTCACTCCTACTAGTGAATGTAATGTAACACACACCCATACAATGCGCACCACCCCGTGATGTTTTTCTCACTCCTAGTAGTGAATGTAATGTAACACACACCCATACAATGCACAACACCCCGTGATGTTTTTCTCACTCCTACTAGTGAATGTAATGTAACACACACCCATACAATGCGCACCACCCCGTGATGTTTTTCTCCCTCCTACTAGTGAATGTAATGTAACACACACCCATACAATGCGCACCACCCCGTGATGTTTTTCTCACTCCTACTAGTGAATGTAATATAACACACACCCATACAATGCGCACCACCCCGTGATGTTTTTCTCACTCCTAGTAGTGAATGTTATGTAACACACACCCATACAATGCGCACCACCCCGTGATGTTTTTCTCACTCCTACTAGTGAATGTAATGTAACACACACCCATACAATGCGCACCACCCCGTGATGTTTTTCTCACTCCTACTAGTGAATGTAATGTAACACACACCCATACAATGCGCACCACCCCGTGATGTTTTTCTCACTCCTACTAGTGACTGTAATGTAACACACACCCATACAATGCGCACCACCCCGTGATGTTTTTCTCACTCCTACTAGTGAATGTAATGTAACACACACCCATACAATGCGCACCACCCCGTGATGTTTTTCTCACTCCTACTAGTGAATGTAATGTAACACACACCCATACAATGCGCACCACCCGGTGATGTTTTTCTCACTCCTACTAGTGAATGTAATGTAACACACACCAATACAATGCGCACCACCCCGTGATGTTTTTCTCACTCCTACTAATGAATGTAATGTAACACACACCCATACAATGCGCACCACCCCGTGATGTTTTTCTCACTCCTACTAGTGAATCTAATGTAACACACACCCATACAATGCGCACCACACCGTGATGTTTTTCTCACTCCTTCTAGTGAATGTAATGTAACACACACCCATACAATGCGCACCACCCGTTATGTTTTTCTCACTCCTATTAGTGAATGTAATGTAACACACACCCGCACAATGCGCACCACCCCGTGATGTTTTTCTCACTCCTACTAGTGAATGTAATGTAACACACACCCATACAATGCGCACCACCCCGCGATGTTTTTCAGAAACCTATCGTTCATTGATACTGCATGTTCCCTGACCTCCCAATGCTGAACACCCCGCGGTGCTTTTCTCCATCCTACATTTCCACTCACTGCCTGTCCTAATTCAGACCCTCCGATTCACACCACCCCGTGATGTTTTTCTCACTCCTACTAGTGAATGTAATGTAACACACACCCATACAATGCGCACCACCCCGTGATGTTTTTCTCACTCCCACTAGTGAATGTAATGTAACACAAACCCATATAATGCGCACCACCCCGCGATGTTTTTCTCACTCCTACTAGTGAATGTAATGTAACACACACCAATACAATGCGCACCACCCCGTGATGTTTTTCTCACTCCTACTAATGAATGTAATGTAACACACACCCATACAATGCGCACCACCCCGTGATGTTTTTCTCACTCCTACTAGTGAATCTAATGTAACACACACCCATACAATGCGCACCACACCGTGATGTTTTTCTCACTCCTTCTAGTGAATGTAATGTAACACACACCCATACAATGCGCACCACCCGTTATGTTTTTCTCACTCCTATTAGTGAATGTAATGTAACACACACCCGCACAATGCGCACCACCCCGTGATGTTTTTCTCACTCCTACTAGTGAATGTAATGTAACACACACCCATACAATGCGCACCACCCCGCGATGTTTTTCAGAAACCTATCGTTCATTGATACTGCATGTTCCCTGACCTCCCAATGCTGAACACCCCGCGGTGCTTTTCTCCATCCTACATTTCCACTCACTGCCTGTCCTAATTCAGACCCTCCGATTCACACCACCCCGTGATGTTTTTCTCACTCCTACTAGTGAATGTAATGTAACACACACCCATACAATGCGCACCACCCCGTGATGTTTTTCTCACTCCCACTAGTGAATGTAATGTAACACAAACCCATATAATGCGCACCACCCCGCGATGTTTTTCTCACTCCTACTAGTGAATGTAATGTAACACACACCCATACAATGCGCACCACCCCGCGATGTTTTTCAGAAACCTATCCTACATTGCCACTGCATGTTCCCTGACCTCCCAATGCTGACCACAGCACGGTGCTTTTCTCCATGCTACATTGCCACTCACTGCCTATCCTAATTCAGACCCTCCGATTCACACCACCCCGTGATGTTTTTCTGACTCCTAGTAGTCAATGTAATGAAACACACACCCATACAATGCGCACCACCCCGTGATGTTTTTCTCACTCCTACTAGTGAATGTAATGTAACACACACCCATACAATGCGCACCACCCCGTGATGTTTTTCTCACTCCTACTAGTGAATGTAATGTAACACACACCCATAAAATGCGCACCACCCTGTGATGTTTTTCTCACTCCCACTAGTGAATGTAATGTAACACACACCCATACAATGCGCACCACCCCGTGATGTTTTTCTCACTCCTACTAGTGAATGTAATGTAACACACACTCATACAATGCGCACCACCCCGTGATGTTTTTCTCACTCCTACTAGTGAATGTAATGTAACACACACCCATACAATGCGCACCACCCCGTGATGTTTTTCTCACTCCTACTAGTGAATGTAATGTAACACACACCCATACAATGCGCACCACCCTATGATATTTTTCAGAAACCTATCCTACATTGCCACTGCATGTTACCTGACCTCCCCATGCTGACCACCCCGCTGTGCTTTTCTCCATTCTACATTGCCACTCACTGCCTATCCTAATTAGACCCTCCGATTCACACCACCCCGTGATGTTTTTCTCACTCCTAGTAGTGAATGTAATGTAACACACACCCATACAATGCGCACCACCCCGTGATGTTTTTCTCACTCCTACTAGTCAATGTAATGTAACACACACCCATACAATGCACACCACCCCGTGATGTTTTTCTCACTCCTACTAGTGAATGTAATGTAACACACACCCATACAATGCACACCACCCCGTGATGTTTTTCTCCCTCCTACTAATGAATGTAATGTAACACACACCCATACAATGCGCACCACCCCGTGATGTTTTTCTCACTCCTATTAGTGAATGTAATATAACACACACCCATACAATGCGCACCACCCCGTGATGTTTTTCTCACTCCTAGTAGTGAATGTTATGTAACACACACCCATACAATGCGCACCACCCCGTGATGTTTTTCTCACTCCTACTAGTTAATGTAATGTAACACACACCCATACAATGCGAACCACCCCGTGATGTTTTTCTCACTCCTACTAGTGAATGTAATGTAACACACACCCGCACAATGCGCACCACCCCGTGATGTTTTTCTCACTCCTACTAGTGATTGTAATGTAACACACACCCATACAATGCGCACCACCCCGCGATGTTTTTCAGAAACCTATCGTTCATTGATACTGCATGTTCCCTGACCTCCCAATGCTGACCACCCCGCTGTGCTTTTCTCCATTCTACATTGCCACTCACTGCCTATCCTAATTCAGACCCTCCGATTCACACCACCCGGTGATGTTTTTCTCACTCCTAGTAGTGAATGTAATGTAACACACACCCATACAATGCGCACCACCCCGTGATGTTTTTCTCACTCCTACTAGTGAATGTAATGTAATACACACCCATACAATGCTCACCACCCCGTGATGTTTTTCTCACTCCTACTAGTGAATGTAAAGTAACACACACCCATACAATGCGCACCACCCCGTGATGTTTTTCTCACTCCTACTAGTGAATGTAATGTAACACACACCCATACAATGCGCACCACCCCGTGATGTTTTTCTCACTCCTACTAGTGAATGTAATGTAACCTACACCCATACAATGCGCACCACCCCGTGATGTTTTTCTCACTTCTGCTAGTGAATGTAATGTAACACACACCCATACAATGCGCACCACCCCGTGATGTTTTTCTCATTCCTATTAGTGAATGTAATGTAACACACACCCATACAATGCACACCACCACGTGATGTTTTTCTCACTCCTACTAGTGAATGTAATGTAACACACACCCATACAATGCGCACCACCCCGCGATGTTTTTCAGAAACCTATCCTACATTGCCATGGCATGTTCCCGGACTGACCATGCTGACCACCCCGCGGTGCTTTTCTCCATCCTACATTGACCCTCACTGCCTATCCTAATTCAGACCCTCCGATTCACACCACCCCGTGATGTTTTTCTCACTCCTACTAGTGAATCTAATGTAACACACACCCATACAATGTGCACGACCCCGTGATGTTTTTCTCACTCCTACTAGTGAATGTAATGTAACACACACCCATACAATGCGCACCACCACGTGATGTTTTTCTCACTCCTACTAGTGAATCTAATGTAACACACACCCATACAATGCGCACCACCCCGTGATATTTTTCTCACTCCTACTAGTGAATGTAATGTAACACACACCCATACAATGCGCACCACCCCGTGATGTTTTTCTCACTCCTACTAGTGAATGTAATGTAACACACACCCATTCAATGCGCACCACCCCGTGATGTTTTTCTCACTCCTACTAGTGAATGTAATGTAACACACACCCAAACAATGCGCACCACCCCGTGATGTTTTTCTCACTCCTTCTAGTGAATCTAATGTAACACACACCCATACAATGCGCACCACCCCGTGATGTTTTTCTCACTCCTACTAGTGAATGTAATTTAACACACACCCATACAATGCGCACCACCCCGTGATGTTTTTCTCACTCCTATTAGTGAATGTAATATAACAAACACCCATACAATGCGCACCACCCCGTGATGTTTTTCTCACTCCTACTAGTGAATGTAATGTAACCTACACCCATACAATGCGCACCACCCCGTGATGTTTTTCTCACTCCTACTAGTGAATGTAATGAAACACACACGCATACAATGCGCACCACCCCGTGATGTTTTTCTCACTCCTACTAGTGAATGTAATGTAACACACACCCATACAATGCGCACCAGCCCGTGATGTTTTTCTCACTCCTACTAGTGAATGTAATGTAACACACACCCATACAATGCGCACCACCCCGTGATGTTTTTCTCACTCCTACTAGTGAATGTAATGTAACACACACCCATACAATGCGCACCACCCCGTGATATTTTTCTCCCTCCTACTAGTGAATGTAATGTAACACACACCCATACAATGCACACCACCCCGTGATGTTTTTCTCACTCCTATTAGTGAATGTAACACACACCCATACAATGCGCACCACCACGTGATTTTTTTCTCACTCCTACTAGTGAATGTAATGTAACACACACCCATACAATGCGCACCACCCCGTGATGTTTTTCTCACTCCTACTAGTGAATGTAATGTAACACACACCCATACAATGCGCACAACCCCTTGATGTTTTTCTCACTCCTACTAGTGAATGTAATGTAACACACACCCATACAATGCGCACCACCCCGTGATGTTTTTCTCACTCCTACTAGTGAATGTAATGTAACACACACCCATACAATGCGCACCACCCCGTGATGTTTTTCTCACTCCTTCTAGTGAATGTAATGTAACACACACCCATACAATGCGCACCACCCCGTGATGTTTTTCTCACTCCTACTAGTGAATCTAATGTAACACACACCCATACAATGCGCACCACCCCGTGATGTTTTTCTCACTCCTACTAGTGAATGTAATGTAACACACACCCATACAATGCGCACCACCCCCTGATGTTTTTCTCACTCCTACTAGTGAATGTAATGTAACACACACCCATACAATGCGCACCACCCCGTGATGTTTTTCTCACTCCTTCTAGTGAATGTAATGTAACACACACCCATACAATGCGCACCACCCCGTGATGTTTTTCTCACTCCTACTAGTGAATCTAATGTAACACACACCCATACAATGCGCACCACCCCGTGATGTTTTTCTCACTCCTACTAGTGAATGTAATGTAACACACACCCATACAATGCGCACCACCCCGTGAAGTTTTTCTCACTCCTACTAGTGAATGTAATGTAACACACACCCATACAATGCGCACCACCCCGTGATGTTTTTCTCACTCCTACTAGTGAATGTAATGTAACACACACCCATACAATGTGCACCACCCCGTGATGTTTTTCTCACTCCTACTTCTGAATCTAATGTAACACACACCCTTACAATGCGCACCACCCCGTGATGTTTTTCTCACTCCTACTAGTGAATGTAATGTAACACACACCCATACAATGCGCACCACCCCGTGATGTTTTTCTCACTCCTATTAGTGAATGTAATATAACACACACCTATACAATGCGCAACACCCCGTGATGTTTTTCTCACTCCCACTAGTGAATGTAATGTAACCTACACCCATACAACGCGCACCACCCCGTGATGTTTTTCTCACTCCTACTAGTGAATGTAATGTAACACACACGCATACAATGCGCACCACCCCGTGATGTTTTTCTCACTCCTACTAGTGAATGTAATGTAACACACACCCATACAATGCCCACCACCCCGTGATGTTTTTCTCACTCCTAGTAGTGAATGTAATGTAACACACACCCATACAATGCACAACACCCCGTGATGTTTTTCTCACTCCTACTAGTGAATGTAATGTAACACACACCCATACAATGCGCACCACCCCGTGATGTTTTTCTCCCTCCTACGAGTGAATGTAATGTAACACACACCCATACAATGCGCACCACCCCGTGATGTTTTTCTCACTCCTACTAGTGAATCTAATGTAACACACACCCATACAATGCGCACCACACCGTGATGTTTTTCTCACTCCTTCTAGTGAATGTAATGTAACACACACCCATACAATGCGCACCACCCGTTATGTTTTTCTCACTCCTATTAGTGAATGTAATGTAACACACACCCGCACAATGCGCACCACCCCGTGATGTTAATCTCACTCCTACTAGTGAATGTAATGTAACACACACCCATACAATGCGCACCACCCCGCGATGTTTTTCAGAAACCTATCGTTCATTGATACTGCATGTTCCCTGACCTCCCAATGCTGAACACCCCGCGGTGCTTTTCTCCATCCTACATTTCCACTCACTGCCTGTCCTAATTCAGACCCTCCGATTCACACCACCCCGTGATGTTTTTCTCACTCCTACTAGTGAATGTAATGTAACACACACCCATACAATGCGCACCACCCCGTGATGTTTTTCTCACTCCCACTAGTGAATGTAATGTAACACAAACCCATATAATGCGCACCACCCCGCGATGTTTTTCTCACTCCTACTAGTGAATGTAATGTAACACACACCCATACAATGCGCACCACCCCGCGATGTTTTTCAGAAACCTATCCTACATTGCCACTGCATGTTCCCTGACCTCCCAATGCTGACCACAGCACGGTGCTTTTCTCCATGCTACATTGCCACTCACTGCCTATCCTAATTCAGACCCTCCGATTCACACCACCCCGTGATGTTTTTCTGACTCCTAGTAGTCAATGTAATGAAACACACACCCATACAATGCGCACCACCCCGTGATGTTTTTCTCACTCCTACTAGTGAATGTAATGTAACACACACCCATACAATGCGCACCACCCCGTGATGTTTTTCTCACTCCTACTAGTGAATGTAATGTAACACACACCCATAAAATGCGCACCACCCTGTGATGTTTTTCTCACTCCCACTAGTGAATGTAATGTAACACACACCCATACAATGCGCACCACCCCGTGATGTTTTTCTCACTCCTACTAGTGAATGTAATGTAACACACACTCATACAATGCGCACCACCCCGTGATGTTTTTCTCACTCCTACTAGTGAATGTAATGTAACACACACCCATACAATGCGCACCACCCCGTGATGTTTTTCTCACTCCTACTAGTGAATGTAATGTAACACACACCCATACAATGAGCACCACCCTATGATATTTTTCAGAAACCTATCCTACATTGCCACTGCATGTTCCCTGACCTCCCCATGCTGACCACCCCGCTGTGCTTTTCTCCATTCTACATTGCCACTCACTGCCTATCCTAATTAGACCCTCCGATTCACACCACCCTGTGATGTTTTTCTCACTCCTAGTAGTGAATGTAATGTAACACACACCCATACAATGCGCACCACCCCGTGATGTTTTTCTCACTCCTACTAGTCAATGTAATGTAACACACACCCATACAATGCACACCACCCCGTGATGTTTTTCTCACTCCTACTAGTGAATGTAATGTAACACACACCCATACAATGCACACCACCCCGTGATGTTTTTCTCCCTCCTACTAATGAATGTAATGTAACACACACCCATACAATGCGCACCACCCCGTGATGTTTTTCTCACTCCTATTAGTGAATGTAATATAACACACACCCATACAATGCGCACCACCCCGTGATGTTTTTCTCACTCCTAGTAGTGAATGTTATATAACACACACCCATACAATGCGCACCACCCCGTGATGTTTTTCTCACTCCTACTAGTTAATGTAATGTAACACACACCCATACAATGCGAACCACCCCGTGATGTTTTTCTCACTCCTACTAGTGAATGTAATGTAACACACACCCATACAATGCGCACCACCCCGTGATGTTTTTCTCACTCCTACTAGTGACTGTAATGTAACACACACCCATACAATGCGCACCACCCCGTGATGTTTTTCTCACTCCTACTAGTGAATGTAATGTAACACACACCCATACAATGCGTACCACCCCGTGATGTTTTTCTCACTCCTACTAGTGAATGTAATGTAACACACACCCATACAATGCGCACCACCCGGTGATGTTTTTCTCACTCCTACTAGTAAATGTAATGTAACACACACCAATACAATGCGCACCACCCCGAGATGTTTTTCTCACTCCTACTAGTGAATGTAATGTAACACACACCCATACAATGCGCACCACCCCGTGATGTTTTTCTCACTCCTTCTAGTGAATGTAATGTAACACACACCCATACAATGCGCACCACCCGTTATGTTTTTCTCACTCCTATTAGTGAATGTAATGTAACACACACCCGCACAATGCGCACCACCCCGTGATGTTTTTCTCACTCCTACTAGTGAATGTAATGTAACACACACCCATACAATGCGCACCACCCCGCGATGTTTTTCAGAAACCTATCGTTCATTGATACTGCATGTTCCCTGACCTCCCAATGCTGAACACCCCGCGGTGCTTTTCTCCATCCTACATTTCCACTCACTGCCTGTCCTAATTCAGACCCTCCGATTCACACCACCCCGTGATGTTTTTCTCACTCCTACTAGTGAATGTAATGTAACACACACCCATACAATGCGCACCACCCCGTGATGTTTTTCTCACTCCCACTAGTGAATGTAATGTAACACAAACCCATATAATGCGCACCACCCCGCGATGTTTTTCTCACTCCTACTAGTGAATGTAATGTAACACACACCCATACAATGCGCACCACCCCGTGATGTTTTTCTCACTCCTACTAGTGAATGTAATGTAACACACACCCATACAATGCGCACCACCCCGTGATGTTTTTCTCACTCCTACTAGTGAATGTAATGTAACACACACCCATACAATGCCCACCACCCCGTGATGTTTTTCTCACTCCCACTAGTGAATGTAATGTAACACAAACCCATATAATGCGCACCACCCCGCGATGTTTTTCTCACTCCTACTAGTGAATGTAATGTAACACACACCCATACAATGCGCACCACCCCGCGATGTTTTTCAGAAACCTATCCTACATTGCCACTGCATGTTCCCTGACCTCCCAATGCTGACCACAGCACGGTGCTTTTCTCCATGCTACATTGCCACTCACTGCCTATCCTAATTCAGACCCTCCGATTCACACCACCCCGTGATGTTTTTCTGACTCCTAGTAGTCAATGTAATGAAACACACACCCATACAATGCGCACCACCCCGTGATGTTTTTCTCACTCCTACTAGTGAATGTAATGTAACACACACCCATACAATGCGCACCACCCCGTGATGTTTTTCTCACTCCTACTAGTGAATGTAATGTAACACACACCCATAAAATGCGCACCACCCTGTGATGTTTTTCTCACTCCCACTAGTGAATGTAATGTAACACACACCCATACAATGCGCACCACCCCGTGATGTTTTTCTCACTCCTACTAGTGAATGTAATGTAACACACACTCATACAATGCGCACCACCCCGTGATGTTTTTCTCACTCCTACTAGTGAATGTAATGTAACACACACCCATACAATGCGCACCACCCCGTGATGTTTTTCTCACTCCTACTAGTGAATGTAATGTAACACACACCCATACAATGAGCACCACCCTATGATATTTTTCAGAAACCTATCCTACATTGCCACTGCATGTTCCCTGACCTCCCCATGCTGACCACCCCGCTGTGCTTTTCTCCATTCTACATTGCCACTCACTGCCTATCCTAATTAGACCCTCCGATTCACACCACCCTGTGATGTTTTTCTCACTCCTAGTAGTGAATGTAATGTAACACACACCCATACAATGCGCACCACCCCGTGATGTTTTTCTCACTCCTACTAGTCAATGTAATGTAACACACACCCATACAATGCACACCACCCCGTGATGTTTTTCTCACTCCTACTAGTGAATGTAATGTAACACACACCCATACAATGCACACCACCCCGTGATGTTTTTCTCCCTCCTACTAATGAATGTAATGTAACACACACCCATACAATGCGCACCACCCCGTGATGTTTTTCTCACTCCTATTAGTGAATGTAATATAACACACACCCATACAATGCGCACCACCCCGTGATGTTTTTCTCACTCCTAGTAGTGAATGTTATATAACACACACCCATACAATGCGCACCACCCCGTGATGTTTTTCTCACTCCTACTAGTTAATGTAATGTAACACACACCCATACAATGCGAACCACCCCGTGATGTTTTTCTCACTCCTACTAGTGAATGTAATGTAACACACACCCATACAATGCGCACCACCCCGTGATGTTTTTCTCACTCCTACTAGTGACTGTAATGTAACACACACCCATACAATGCGCACCACCCCGTGATGTTTTTCTCACTCCTACTAGTGAATGTAATGTAACACACACCCATACAATGCGTACCACCCCGTGATGTTTTTCTCACTCCTACTAGTGAATGTAATGTAACACACACCCATACAATGCGCACCACCCGGTGATGTTTTTCTCACTCCTACTAGTAAATGTAATGTAACACACACCAATACAATGCGCACCACCCCGAGATGTTTTTCTCACTCCTACTAGTGAATGTAATGTAACACACACCCATACAATGCGCACCACCCCGTGATGTTTTTCTCACTCCTTCTAGTGAATGTAATGTAACACACACCCATACAATGCGCACCACCCGTTATGTTTTTCTCACTCCTATTAGTGAATGTAATGTAACACACACCCGCACAATGCGCACCACCCCGTGATGTTTTTCTCACTCCTACTAGTGAATGTAATGTAACACACACCCATACAATGCGCACCACCCCGCGATGTTTTTCAGAAACCTATCGTTCATTGATACTGCATGTTCCCTGACCTCCCAATGCTGAACACCCCGCGGTGCTTTTCTCCATCCTACATTTCCACTCACTGCCTGTCCTAATTCAGACCCTCCGATTCACACCACCCCGTGATGTTTTTCTCACTCCTACTAGTGAATGTAATGTAACACACACCCATACAATGCGCACCACCCCGTGATGTTTTTCTCACTCCCACTAGTGAATGTAATGTAACACAAACCCATATAATGCGCACCACCCCGCGATGTTTTTCTCACTCCTACTAGTGAATGTAATGTAACACACACCCATACAATGCGCACCACCCCGTGATGTTTTTCTCACTCCTACTAGTGAATGTAATGTAACACACACCCATACAATGCGCACCACCCCGTGATGTTTTTCTCACTCCTACTAGTGAATGTAATGTAACACACACCCATACAATGCGCACCACCCCGTGATGTTTTTCTCACTCCTACTAGTGAATGTAATGTAACCTACACCCATACAATGCGCACCACCCCGTGATGTTTTTCTCACTTCTGCTAGTGAATGTAATGTAACACACACCCATACAATGCGCACCACCCCGTGATGTTTTTCTCATTCCTATTAGTGAATGTAATGTAACACACACCCATACAATGCACACCACCACGTGATGTTTTTCTCACTCCTACTAGTGAATGTAATGTAACACACACCCATACAATGCGCACCACCCCGCGATGTTTTTCAGAAACCTATCCTACATTGCCATGGCATGTTCCCTGACTGACCATGCTGACGACCCCGCGGTGCTTTTCTCCATCCTACATTGACCCTCACTGCCTATCCTAATTCAGACCCTCCGATTCACACCACCCCGTGATGTTTTTCTCACTCCTACTAGTGAATCTAATGTAACACACACCCATACAATGTGCACGACCCCGTGATGTTTTTCTCACTCCTACTAGTGAATGTAATGTAACACACACCCATACAATGCGCACCCCCCCGTGATGTTTTTCTCACTCCTACTAGTGAATCTAATGTAACACACACCCATACAATGCGCACCACCCCGTGATATTTTTCTCAATCCTACTAGTGAATGTAATGTAACACACACCCATACAATGCGCACCACCCCGTGATGTTTTTCTCACTCCTACTAGTGAATGTAATGTAACACACACCCATTCAATGCGCACCACCCCGTGATGTTTTTCTCACTCCTACTAGTGAATGTAATGTAACACACACCCATACAATGCGCACCACCCCGTGATGTTTTTCTCACTCCTTCTAGTGAATCTAATGTAACACACACCCATACAATGCGCACCACCCCGTGATGTTTTTCTCACTCCTACTAGTGAATGTAATTTAACACACACCCATACAATGCGCACCACCCCGTGATGTTTTTCTCACTCCTATTAGTGAATGTAATATAACACACACCCATACAATGCGCACCACCCCGTGATGTTTTTCTCACTCCTACTAGTGAATGTAATGTAACCTACACCCATACAATGCGCACCACCCCGTGATGTTTTTCTCACTCCTACTAGTGAATGTAATGAAACACACACGCATACAATGCGCACCACCCCGTGATGTTTTTCTCACTCCTACTAGTGAATGTAATGTAACACACACCCATACAATGCGCACCAGCCCGTGATGTTTTTCTCACTCCTACTAGTGAATGTAATGTAACACACACCCATACATTGCGCACCACCCCGTGATGTTTTTCTCACTCCTACTAGTGAATGTAATGTAACACACACCCATACAATGCGCACCACCCCGTGATGTTTTTCTCACTCCTACTAGTGAATGTAATGTAACACACACCCATACAATGCGCACCACCCCTTGATGTTTTTCTCACTCCTACTAGTGAATGTAATGTAACACACACCCATACAATGCGCACCACCCCGTGATGTTTTTCTCACTCCTACTAGTGAATGTAATGTAACACACACCCATACAATGCGCACCACCCCGTGATGTTTTTCTCACTCCTTCTAGTGAATGTAATGTAACACACACCCATACAATGCGCACCACCCTGTGATGTTTTTCTCACTCCTACTAGTGAATCTAATGTAACACACACCCATACAATGCGCACCACCCCGTGATGTTTTTCTCACTCCTACTAGTGAATGTAATGTAACACACACCCATACAATGCGCACCACCCCGTGAAGTTTTTCTCACTCCTACTAGTGAATGTAATGTAACACACACCCATACAATGCGCACCACCCCGTGATGTTTTTCTCACTCCTACTAGTGAATGTAATGTAACACACACCCATACAATGCGCACCACCCCGTGATGTTTTTCTCACTCCTACTTCTGAATCTAATGTAACACACACCCTTACAATGCGCACCACCCCGTGATGTTTTTCTCACTCCTACTAGTGAATGTAATGTAACACACACCCATACAATGCGCACCACCCCGTGATGTTTTTCTCACTCCTATTAGTGAATGTAATATAACACACACCCATACAATGCGCAACACCCCGTGATGTTTTTCTCACTCCCACTAGTGAATGTAATGTAACCTACACCCATACAACGCGCACCACCCCGTGATGTTTTTCTCACTCCTACTAGTGAATGTAATGTAACACACACGCATACAATGCGCACCACCCCGTGATGTTTTTCTCACTCCTACTAGTGAATGTAATGTAACACACACCCATACAATGCGCACCACCCCGTGATGTTTTTCTCACTCCTAGTAGTGAATGTAATGTAACACACACCCATACAATGCACAACACCCCGTGATGTTTTTCTCACTCCTACTAGTGAATGTAATGTAACACACACCCATACAATGCGCACCACCCCGTGATGTTTTTCTCCCTCCTACTAGTGAATGTAATGTAACACACACCCATACAATGCGCACCACCCCGTGATGTTTTTCTCACTCCTACTAGTGAATGTAATATAACACACACCCATACAATGCGCACCACCCCGTGATGTTTTTCTCACTCCTAGTAGTGAATGTTATGTAACACACACCCATACAATGCGCACCACCCCGTGATGTTTTTCTCACTCCTACTAGTGAATGTAATGTAACACACACCCATACAATGCGCACCACCCCGTGATGTTTTTCTCACTCCTACTAGTGAATGTAATGTAACACACACCCATACAATGCGCACCACCCCGTGATGTTTTTCTCACTCCTACTAGTGACTGTAATGTAACACACACCCATACAATGCGCACCACCCCGTGATGTTTTTCTCACTCCTACTAGTGAATGTAATGTAACACACACCCATACAATGCGCACCACCCCGTGATGTTTTTCTCACTCCTACTAGTGAATGTAATGTAACACACACCCATACAATGAGCACCACCCTATGATATTTTTCAGAAACCTATCCTACATTGCCACTGCATGTTCCCTGACCTCCCCATGCTGACCACCCCGCTGTGCTTTTCTCCATTCTACATTGCCACTCACTGCCTATCCTAATTAGACCCTCCGATTCACACCACCCTGTGATGTTTTTCTCACTCCTAGTAGTGAATGTAATGTAACACACACCCATACAATGCGCACCACCCCGTGATGTTTTTCTCACTCCTACTAGTCAATGTAATGTAACACACACCCATACAATGCACACCACCCCGTGATGTTTTTCTCACTCCTACTAGTGAATGTAATGTAACACACACCCATACAATGCACACCACCCCGTGATGTTTTTCTCCCTCCTACTAATGAATGTAATGTAACACACACCCATACAATGCGCACCACCCCGTGATGTTTTTCTCACTCCTATTAGTGAATGTAATATAACACACACCCATACAATGCGCACCACCCCGTGATGTTTTTCTCACTCCTAGTAGTGAATGTTATGTAACACACACCCATACAATGCGCACCACCCCGTGATGTTTTTCTCACTCCTACTAGTTAATGTAATGTAACACACACCCATACAATGCGAACCACCCCGTGATGTTTTTCTCACTCCTACTAGTGAATGTAATGTAACACACACCCATACAATGCGCACCACCCCGTGATGTTTTTCTCACTCCTACTAGTGACTGTAATGTAACACACACCCATACAATGCGCACCACCCCGTGATGTTTTTCTCACTCCTACTAGTGAATGTAATGTAACACACACCCATACAATGCGTACCACCCCGTGATGTTTTTCTCACTCCTACTAGTGAATGTAATGTAACACACACCCATACAATGCGCACCACCCGGTGATGTTTTTCTCACTCCTACTAGTAAATGTAATGTAACACACACCAATACAATGCGCACCACCCCGAGATGTTTTTCTCACTCCTACTAGTGAATGTAATGTAACACACACCCATACAATGCGCACCACCCCGTGATGTTTTTCTCACTCCTACTAGTGAATCTAATGTAACACACACCCATACAATGCGCACCACCCCGTGATGTTTTTCTCACTCCTTCTAGTGAATGTAATGTAACACACACCCATACAATGCGCACCACCCGTTATGTTTTTCTCACTCCTATTAGTGAATGTAATGTAACACACACCCGCACAATGCGCACCACCCCGTGATGTTTTTCTCACTCCTACTAGTGAATGTAATGTAACACACACCCATACAATGCGCACCACCCCGCGATGTTTTTCAGAAACCTATCGTTCATTGATACTGCATGTTACCTGACCTCCCAATGCGGAACACCCCGCGGTGCTTTTCTCCATCCTACATTTCCACTCACTGCCTGTCCTAATTCAGACCCTCCGATTCACACCACCCTGTGATGTTTTTCTCACTCCTACTAGTGAATGTAATGTAACACACACCCATACAATGCGCACCACCCCGTGATGTTTTTCTCACTCCCACTAGTGAATGTAATGTAACACAAACCCATATAATGCGCACCACCCCGCGATGTTTTTCTCACTCCTACTAGTGAATGTAATGTAACAGATACCCATACAATGCGCACCACCCCGTGATGTTTTTCTCACTCCTACTAGTGAATGTAATGTAAAACACACCCATACAATGCGCACCACCCCGTGATGTTTTTCTCACTCCTACTAGTGAATGTAATGTAATACACACCCATACAATGCGCACCACCCCGTGATGTTTTTCTCACTCCTAGTAGTGAATGTAATGTAACACACACCCATACAATGCGCACCACCCCGTGATATTTTTCTCACTCCTACTAGTGAATGTAATGTAACACACACCCATACAATGCGCACCACCCCGTGATGTTTTTCTCACTCCTACTAGTGAATGTAATGTAACACTCACCCATACAATGCGCACCACCCCGTGATGTTTTTCTCACTCCTACTAGTGAATGTAATGTAACACACACCCATACAATGCGCACCACCCCGTGATGTTTTTCTCACTCCTACTAGTGAATGTAATGTAACACACACCCATACAATGCGCACCACCCCGTGATGTTTTTCTCACTCCTACTAGTGAATGTAATGTAACACACACCCATACAATGCGCACCACCCCGTGATGTTTTTCTCACTCCTACTAGTGAATGTAATGTAACCTACACCCATACAATGCGCACCACCCCGTGATGTTTTTCTCACTTCTGCTAGTGAATGTAATGTAACACACACCCATACAATGCGCACCACCCCGTGATGTTTTTCTCATTCCTATTAGTGAATGTAATGTAACACACACCCATACAATGCACACCACCACGTGATGTTTTTCTCACTCCTACTAGTGAATGTAATGTAACACACACCCATACAATGCGCACCACCCCGCGATGTTTTTCAGAAACCTATCCTACATTGCCATGGCATGTTCCCTGACTGACCATGCTGACCACCCCGCGGTGCTTTTCTCCATCCTACATTGACCCTCACTGCCTATCCTAATTCAGACCCTCCGATTCACACCACCCCGTGATGTTTTTCTCACTCCTACTAGTGAATCTAATGTAACACACACCCATACAATGTGCACGACCCCGTGATGTTTTTCTCACTCCTACTAGTGAATGTAATGTAACACACACCCATACAATGCGCACCCCCCCGTGATGTTTTTCTCACTCCTACTAGTGAATCTAATGTAACACACACCCATACAATGCGCACCACCCCGTGATATTTTTCTCAATCCTACTAGTGAATGTAATGTAACACACACCCATACAATGCGCACCACCCCGTGATGTTTTTCTCACTCCTACTAGTGAATGTAATGTAACACACACCCATTCAATGCGCACCACCCCGTGATGTTTTTCTCACTCCTACTAGTGAATGTAATGTAACACACACCCATACAATGCGCACCACCCCGTGATGTTTTTCTCACTCCTTCTAGTGAATCTAATGTAACACACACCCATACAATGCGCACCACCCCGTGATGTTTTTCTCACTCCTACTAGTGAATGTAATTTAACACACACCCATACAATGCGCACCACCCCGTGATGTTTTTCTCACTCCTATTAGTGAATGTAATATAACACACACCCATACAATGCGCACCACCCCGTGATGTTTTTCTCACTCCTACTAGTGAATGTAATGTAACCTACACCCATACAATGCGCACCACCCCGTGATGTTTTTCTCACTCCTACTAGTGAATGTAATGAAACACACACGCATACAATGCGCACCACCCCGTGATGTTTTTCTCACTCCTACTAGTGAATGTAATGTAACACACACCCATACAATGCGCACCAGCCCGTGATGTTTTTCTCACTCCTACTAGTGAATGTAATGTAACACACACCCATACAATGCGCACCACCCCGTGATGTTTTTCTCACTCCTACTAGTGAATGTAATGTAACACACACCCATACAATGCGCACCACCCCGTGATGTTTTTCTCACTCCTACTAGTGAATGTAATGTAACACACACCCATACAATGCGCACCACCCCTTGATGTTTTTCTCACTCCTACTAGTGAATGTAATGTAACACACACCCATACAATGCGCACCACCCCGTGATGTTTTTCTCACTCCTACTAGTGAATGTAATGTAACACACACCCATACAATGCGCACCACCCCGTGATGTTTTTCTCACTCCTTCTAGTGAATGTAATGTAACACACACCCATACAATGCGCACCACCCTGTGATGTTTTTCTCACTCCTACTAGTGAATCTAATGTAACACACACCCATACAATGCGCACCACCCCGTGATGTTTTTCTCACTCCTACTAGTGAATGTAATGTAACACACACCCATACAATGCGCACCACCCCGTGAAGTTTTTCTCACTCCTACTAGTGAATGTAATGTAACACACACCCATACAATGCGCACCACCCCGTGATGTTTTTCTCACTCCTACTAGTGAATGTAATGTAACACACACCCATACAATGCGCACCACCCCGTGATGTTTTTCTCACTCCTACTTCTGAATCTAATGTAACACACACCCTTACAATGCGCACCACCCCGTGATGTTTTTCTCACTCCTACTAGTGAATGTAATGTAACACACACCCATACAATGCGCACCACCCCGTGATGTTTTTCTCACTCCTATTAGTGAATGTAATATAACACACACCCATACAATGCGCAACACCCCGTGATGTTTTTCTCACTCCCACTAGTGAATGTAATGTAACCTACACCCATACAACGCGCACCACCCCGTGATGTTTTTCTCACTCCTACTAGTGAATGTAATGTAACACACACGCATACAATGCGCACCACCCCGTGATGTTTTTCTCACTCCTACTAGTGAATGTAATGTAACACACACCCATACAATGCGCACCACCCCGTGATGTTTTTCTCACTCCTAGTAGTGAATGTAATGTAACACACACCCATACAATGCACAACACCCCGTGATGTTTTTCTCACTCCTACTAGTGAATGTAATGTAACACACACCCATACAATGCGCACCACCCCGTGATGTTTTTCTCACTCCTACTAGTGAATGTAATGTAACACACACCCATACAATGCGCACCACCCCGTGATGTTTTTCTCACTCCTACTAGTGAATGTAATATAACACACACCCATACAATGCGCACCACCCCGTGATGTTTTTCTCACTCCTAGTAGTGAATGTTATGTAACACACACCCATACAATGCGCACCACCCCGTGATGTTTTTCTCACTCCTACTAGTGAATGTAATGTAACAAACACCCATACAATGCGCACCACCCCGTGATGTTTTTCTCACTCCTACTAGTGAATGTAATGTAACACACACCCATACAATGCGCACCACCCCGTGATGTTTTTCTCACTCCTACTAGTGACTGTAATGTAACACACACCCATACAATGCGCACCACCCCGTGATGTTTTTCTCACTCCTACTAGTGAATGTAATGTAACACACACCCATACAATGCGCACCACCCCGTGATGTTTTTCTCACTCCTACTAGTGAATGTAATGTAACACACACCCATACAATGCGCACCACCCGGTGATGTTTTTCTCACTCCTACTAGTGAATGTAATGTAACACACACCAATACAATGCGCACCACCCCGTGATGTTTTTCTCACTCCTACTAATGAATGTAATGTAACACACACCCATACAATGCGCACCACCCCGTGATGTTTTTCTCACTCCTACTAGTGAATCTAATGTAACACACACCCATACAATGCGCACCACACCGTGATGTTTTTCTCACTCCTTTTAGTGAATGTAATGTAACACACACCCATACAATGCGCACCACCCGTTATGTTTTTCTCACTCCTATTAGTGAATGTAATGTAACACACACCCGCACAATGCGCACCACCCCGTGATGTTTTTCTCACTCCTACTAGTGAATGTAATGTAACACACACCCATACAATGCGCACCACCCCGCGATGTTTTTCAGAAACCTATCGTTCATTGATACTGCATGTTCCCTGACCTCCCAATGCTGAACACCCCGCGGTGCTTTTCTCCATCCTACATTTCCACTCACTGCCTGTCCTAATTCAGACCCTCCGATTCACACCACCCCGTGATGTTTTTCTCACTCCTACTAGTGAATGTAATGTAACACACACCCATACAATGCGCACCACCCCGTGATGTTTTTCTCACTCCCACTATTGAATGTAATGTAACACAAACCCATATAATGCGCACCACCCCGCGATGTTTTTCTCACTCCTACTAGTGAATGTAATGTAACACACACCCATACAATGCGCACCACCCCGCGATGTTTTTCAGAAACCTATCCTACATTGCCACTGCATGTTCCCTGACCTCCCCATGCTGACCACAGCACGGTTCTTTTCTCCATGCTACATTGCCACTCACTGCCTATCCTAATTCAGACCCTCCGATTCACACCACCCCGTGATGTTTTTCTGACTCTTAGTAGTCAATGTAATGAAACACACACCCATACAATGCGCACCACCCCGTGATGTTTTTCTCACTCCTACTAGTGAATGTAATGTAACACACACCCATACAATGCGCACCACCCCGTGATGTTTTTCTCACTCCTACTAGTGAATGTAATGTAACACACACCCATAAAATGCGCACCACCCTGTGATGTTTTTCTCACTCCCACTAGTGAATGTAATGTAACACACACCCATACAATGCGCACCACCCCGTGATGTTTTTCTCACTCCTACTAGTGAATATAATGTAACACACACTCATACAATGCGCACCACCCCGTGATGTTTTTCTCACTCCTACTAGTGAATGTAATGTAACACACACCCATACAATGCGCACCCCCCCGTGATGTTTTTCTCACTCCTACTAGTGAATGTAATGTAACACACACCCATACAATGCGCACCACCCTATGATATTTTTCAGAAACCTATCCTACATTGCCACTGCATGTTCCCTGACCTCCCCATGCTGACCACCCCGCTGTGCTTTTCTCCATTCTACATTGCCACTCACTGCCTATCCTAATTCAGACCCTCCGATTCACACCACCCCGTGATGTTTTTCTCACTCCTAGTAGTGAATGTAATGTAACACACACCCATACAATGCGCACCACCTCGTGATGTTTTTCTCACTCCTACTAGTCAATGTAATGTAACACACACCCATACAATGCACACCACCCCGTGATGTTTTTCTCACTCCTACTAGTGAATGTAATGTAACACACACCCATACAATGCACACCACCCCGTGATGTTTTTCTCCCTCCTACTAATGAATGTAATGTAACACACACCCATACAATGCGCACCACCCCGTGATGTTTTTCTCACTCCTATTAGTGAATGTAATATAACACACACCCATACAATGCGCACCACCCCGTGATGTTTTTCTCACTCCTAGTAGTGAATGTTATGTAACACACACCCATACAATGCGCACCACCCCGTGATGTTTTTCTCACTCCTACTAGTTAATGTAATGTAACACACACCCATACAATGCGAACCACCCCGTGATGTTTTTCTCACTCCTACTAGTGAATGTAATGTAACACACACCCATACATTGCGCACCACCCCGTGATGTTTTTGTCACTCCTACTAGTGACTGTAATGTAACACACACCCATACAATGCGCACCACCCCGTGATGTTTTTCTCACTCCTACTAGTGAATGTAATGTAACACACACCCATACAATGCGTACCACCCCGTGATGTTTTTCTCACTCCTACTAGTGAATGTAATGTAACACACACCCATACGATGCGCACCACCCGGTGATGTTTTTCTCACTCCTACTAGTAAATGTAATGTAACACACACCAATACAATGCGCACCACCCCGAGATGTTTTTCTCACTCCTACTAGTGAATGTAATGTAACACACACCCATACAATGCGCACCACCCCGTGATGTTTTTCTCACTCCTACTAGTGAATCTAATGTAACACACACCCATACAATGCGCACCACCCCGTGATGTTTTTCTCACTCCTTCTAGTGAATGTAATGTAACACACACCCATACAATGCGCACCACCCGTTATGTTTTTCTCACTCCTATTAGTGAATGTAATGTAACACACACCCGCACAATGCGCACCACCCCGTGATGTTTTTCTCACTCCTACTAGTGAATGTAATGTAACACACACCCATACAATGCGCACCACCCCGCGATGTTTTTCAGAAACCTATCGTTCATTGATACTGCATGTTCCCTGACCTCCCAATGCTGAACACCCCGCGGTGCTTTTCTCCATCCTACATTTCCACTCACTGCCTGTCCTAATTCAGACCCTCCGATTCACACCACCCTGTGATGTTTTTCTCATTCCTACTAGTGAATGTAATGTAACACACACCCATACAATGCGCACCACCCCGTGATGTTTTTCTCACTCCCACTAGTGAATGTAATGTAACACAAACCCATATAATGCGCACCACCCCGCGATGTTTTTCTCACTCCTACTAGTGAATGTAATGTAACAGATACCCATACAATGCGCACCACCCCATGATGTTTTTCTCACTCCTACTAGTGAATGTAATGTAACACACACCAATACATGCGCACCAACCCGTGATGTTTTTCTCACTCCTACTAGTGAATGTAATGTAACACACACCCATACAATGCGCACCACCCCGCGATGTTTTTCAGAAACCTATCCTACATTGCCACTGCATGTTCCCTGACCTCCCCATGCTGACCACACCACGGTGCTTTTCTCCATGCTACATTGCCACTCACTGCCTATCCTAATTCAGACCCTCCGATTCACACCACCCCGTGATGTTTTTCTGACTCCTAGTAGTCAATGTAATGAAACACACACCCATACAATGCGCACCACCCCGTGATGTTTTTCTCACTCCTACTAGTGAATGTAATGTAACACACACCCATACAATGCGCACCACCCCGTGATGTTTTTCTCACTCCTACTAGTGAATGTAATGTAACACACACCAATACAATGCGCACCACCCCGTGATGTTTTTCTCACTCCTACTAGTGAATGTAATGTAACACACACACATACAATGCGCACCACCCCGCGATGTTTTTCAGAAACCTATCCTACATTGCCACTGCATGTTCCCTGACCTCCCCATGCTGACCACACCACGGTGCTTTTCTCCATGCTACATTGCCACTCACTGCCTATCCTAATTCAGACCCTCCGATTCACACCACCCCGTGATGTTTTTCTCACTCCTACTAGTGAATGTAATGTAACACACACGCATACAATGCGCACCACCCCGTGATGTTTTTCTCACTCCTACTAGTGAATGTAATGTAACACACACCCATACAATGCGCACCACCCCGTGATGTTTTTCTCACTCCTAGTAGTGAATGTAATGTAACACACACCCATACAATGCACAACACCCCGTGATGTTTTTCTCACTCCTACTAGTGAATGTAATGTAACACACACCCATACAATGCGCACCACCCCGTGATGTTTTTCTCACTCCTACTAGTGAATGTAATGTAACACACACCCATACAATGCGCACCACCCCGTGATGTTTTTCTCACTCCTACTAGTGAATGTAATATAACACACACCCATACAATGCGCACCACCCCGTGATGTTTTTCTCACTCCTAGTAGTGAATGTTATGTAACACACACCCATACAATGCGCACCACCCCGTGATGTTTTTCTCACTTCTACTAGTGAATGTAATGTAACAAACACCCATACAATGCGCACCACCCCGTGATGTTTTTCTCACTCCTACTAGTGAATGTAATGTAACACACACCCATACAATGCGCACCACCCCGTGATGTTTTTCTCACTCCTACTAGTGACTGTAATGTAACACACACCCATACAATGCGCACCACCCCGTGATGTTTTTCTCACTCCTACTAGTGAATGTAATGTAACACACACCCATACAATGCGCACCACCCCGTGATGTTTTTCTCACTCCTACTAGTGAATGTAATGTAACACACACCCATACAATGCGCACCACCCGGTGATGTTTTTCTCACTCCTACTAGTGAATGTAATGTAACACACACCAATACAATGCGCACCACCCCGTGATGTTTTTCTCACTCCTACTAATGAATGTAATGTAACACACACCCATACAATGCGCACCACCCCGTGATGTTTTTCTCACTCCTACTAGTGAATCTAATGTAACACACACCCATACAATGCGCACCACACCGTGATGTTTTTCTCACTCCTTTTAGTGAATGTAATGTAACACACACCCATACAATGCGCACCACCCGTTATGTTTTTCTCACTCCTATTAGTGAATGTAATGTAACACACACCCGCACAATGCGCACCACCCCGTGATGTTTTTCTCACTCCTACTAGTGAATGTAATGTAACACACACCCATACAATGCGCACCACCCCGCGATGTTTTTCAGAAACCTATCGTTCATTGATACTGCATGTTCCCTGACCTCCCAATGCTGAACACCCCGCGGTGCTTTTCTCCATCCTACATTTCCACTCACTGCCTGTCCTAATTCAGACCCTCCGATTCACACCACCCCGTGATGTTTTTCTCACTCCTACTAGTGAATGTAATGTAACACACACCCATACAATGCGCACCACCCCGTGATGTTTTTCTCACTCCCACTATTGAATGTAATGTAACACAAACCCATATAATGCGCACCACCCCGCGATGTTTTTCTCACTCCTACTAGTGAATGTAATGTAACACACACCCATACAATGCGCACCACCCCGCGATGTTTTTCAGAAACCTATCCTACATTGCCACTGCATGTTCCCTGACCTCCCCATGCTGACCACAGCACGGTTCTTTTCTCCATGCTACATTGCCACTCACTGCCTATCCTAATTCAGACCCTCCGATTCACACCACCCCGTGATGTTTTTCTGACTCTTAGTAGTCAATGTAATGAAACACACACCCATACAATGCGCACCACCCCGTGATGTTTTTCTCACTCCTACTAGTGAATGTAATGTAACACACACCCATACAATGCGCACCACCCCGTGATGTTTTTCTCACTCCTACTAGTGAATGTAATGTAACACACACCCATAAAATGCGCACCACCCTGTGATGTTTTTCTCACTCCCACTAGTGAATGTAATGTAACACACACCCATACAATGCGCACCACCCCGTGATGTTTTTCTCACTCCTACTAGTGAATGTAATGTAACACACACTCATACAATGCGCACCACCCCGTGATGTTTTTCTCACTCCTACTAGTGAATGTAATGTAACACACACCCATACAATGCGCACCCCCCCGTGATGTTTTTCTCACTCCTACTAGTGAATGTAATGTAACACACACCCATACAATGCGCACCACCCTATGATATTTTTCAGAAACCTATCCTACATTGCCACTGCATGTTCCCTGACCTCCCCATGCTGACCACCCCGCTGTGCTTTTCTCCATTCTACATTGCCACTCACTGCCTATCCTAATTCAGACCCTCCGATTCACACCACCCCGTGATGTTTTTCTCACTCCTAGTAGTGAATGTAATGTAACACACACCCATACAATGCGCACCACCTCGTGATGTTTTTCTCACTCCTACTAGTCAATGTAATGTAACACACACCCATACAATGCACACCACCCCGTGATGTTTTTCTCACTCCTACTAGTGAATGTAATGTAACACACACCCATACAATGCACACCACCCCGTGATGTTTTTCTCCCTCCTACTAATGAATGTAATGTAACACACACCCATACAATGCGCACCACCCCGTGATGTTTTTCTCACTCCTATTAGTGAATGTAATATAACACACACCCATACAATGCGCACCACCCCGTGATGTTTTTCTCACTCCTAGTAGTGAATGTTATGTAACACACACCCATACAATGCGCACCACCCCGTGATGTTTTTCTCACTCCTACTAGTTAATGTAATGTAACACACACCCATACAATGCGAACCACCCCGTGATGTTTTTCTCACTCCTACTAGTGAATGTAATGTAACACACACCCATACAATGCGCACCACCCCGTGATGTTTTTGTCACTCCTACTAGTGACTGTAATGTAACACACACCCATACAATGCGCACCACCCCGTGATGTTTTTCTCACTCCTACTAGTGAATGTAATGTAACACACACCCATACAATGCGTACCACCCCGTGATGTTTTTCTCACTCCTACTAGTGAATGTAATGTAACACACACCCATACGATGCGCACCACCCGGTGATGTTTTTCTCACTCCTACTAGTAAATGTAATGTAACACACACCAATACAATGCGCACCACCCCGAGATGTTTTTCTCACTCCTACTAGTGAATGTAATGTAACACACACCCATACAATGCGCACCACCCCGTGATGTTTTTCTCACTCCTACTAGTGAATCTAATGTAACACACACCCATACAATGCGCACCACCCCGTGATGTTTTTCTCACTCCTTCTAGTGAATGTAATGTAACACACACCCATACAATGCGCACCACCCGTTATGTTTTTCTCACTCCTATTAGTGAATGTAATGTAACACACACCCGCACAATGCGCACCACCCCGTGATGTTTTTCTCACTCCTACTAGTGAATGTAATGTAACACACACCCATACAATGCGCACCACCCCGCGATGTTTTTCAGAAACCTATCGTTCATTGATACTGCATGTTCCCTGACCTCCCAATGCTGAACACCCCGCGGTGCTTTTCTCCATCCTACATTTCCACTCACTGCCTGTCCTAATTCAGACCCTCCGATTCACACCACCCTGTGATGTTTTTCTCACTCCTACTAGTGAATGTAATGTAACACACACCCATACAATGCGCACCACCCCGTGATGTTTTTCTCACTCCCACTAGTGAATGTAATGTAACACAAACCCATATAATGCGCACCACCCCGCGATGTTTTTCTCACTCCTACTAGTGAATGTAATGTAACAGATACCCATACAATGCGCACCACCCCATGATGTTTTTCTCACTCCTACTAGTGAATGTAATGTAACACACACCAATACATGCGCACCAACCCGTGATGTTTTTCTCACTCCTACTAGTGAATGTAATGTAACACACACCCATACAATGCGCACCACCCCGCGATGTTTTTCAGAAACCTATCCTACATTGCCACTGCATGTTCCCTGACCTCCCCATGCTGACCACACCACGGTGCTTTTCTCCATGCTACATTGCCACTCACTGCCTATCCTAATTCAGACCCTCCGATTCACACCACCCCGTGATGTTTTTCTGACTCCTAGTAGTCAATGTAATGAAACACACACCCATACAATGCGCACCACCCCGTGATGTTTTTCTCACTCCTACTAGTGAATGTAATGTAACACACACCCATACAATGCGCACCACCCCGTGATGTTTTTCTCACTCCTACTAGTGAATGTAATGTAACACACACCAATACAATGCGCACCACCCCGTGATGTTTTTCTCACTCCTACTAGTGAATGTAATGTAACACACACACATACAATGCGCACCACCCCGCGATGTTTTTCAGAAACCTATCCTACATTGCCACTGCATGTTCCCTGACCTCCCCATGCTGACCACACCACGGTGCTTTTCTCCATGCTACATTGCCACTCACTGCCTATCCTAATTCAGACCCTCCGATTCACACCACCCCGTGATGTTTTTCTCACTCCTACTAGTGAATGTAATGTAACACACACCCATACAATGCGCACCACCCCGTGATGTTTTTCTCACTCCTACTAGTGAATGTAATGTAACACACACCCATACAATGCGCACCACCCTATGATATTTTTCAGAAACCTATCCTACATTGCCACTGCATGTTCCCTGACCTCCCCATGCTGACCACCCCGCTGTGCTTTTCTCCAATCTACATTGCCACTCACTGCCTATCCTAATTCAGACCCTCCGATTCACACCACCCCGTGATGTTTTTCTCACTCCTAGTAGTGAATGTAATGCAACACACACCCATACAATGCGCACCACCCCGTGATGTTTTTCTCACTCCTACTAGTCAATGTAATGTAACACACACCCATACAATGCACACCACCCCGTGATGTTTTTCTCACTCCTACTAGTGAATGTAATGTAACACACACCCATACAATGCGCACCACCCCGTGATGTTTTTCTCCCTCCTACTAGTGAATGTAATGTAACACACACACATACAATGCGCACCACCCCGTGATGTTTTTCTCACTCCTATTAGTGAATGTAATATAACACACACCCATACAATGCGCACCACCCCGTGATGTTTTTCTCACTCCTAGTAGTGAATGTTATGTAACACACACCCATACAATGCGCACCACCCCGTGATGTTTTTCTCACTCCCACTAGTGAATGTAATGTAACACACACCCATACAATGCGCACCACCCCGTGATGTTTTTCTCACTCCTACTAGTGAATGTAATGTAACACACACCCATACAATGCGCACCACCCCGTGATGTTTTTCTCACTCCTACTAGTGACTGTAATGTAACACACACCCATACAATGCGCACCACCCCGTGATGTTTTTCTCACTCCTACTAGTGAATGTAATGTAACACACACCCATTCAATGCGCACCACCCCGTGATGTTTTTCTCACTCCTACTAGTGAATGTAATGTAACACACACCCATACAATGAGCACCACCCGGTGATGTTTTTCTCACTCCTACTAGTGAATGTAATGTAACACACACCAATACAATGCGCACCACCCCGTGATGTTTTTCTCACTCCTACTAGTGAATGTAATGTAACACACACCCATACAATGCGCACCACCCCGTGATGTTTTTCTCACTCCTACTAGTGAATCTAATGTAACACACACCCATACAATGTGCACCACCCCGTGATGTTTTTCTCACTCCTTCTAGTGAATGTAATGTAACACACACCCATACAATGCGCACCACCCGTTATGTTTTTCTCACTCCTATTAGTGAATGTAATGTAACACACACCCGCACAATGCGCACCACCCCGTGATGTTTTTCTCACTCCTACTAGTGAATGTAATGTAACACACACCCATACAATGCGCACCACCCCGCGATGTTTTTCAGAAACCTATCGTTCATTGATACTGCATGTTCCCTGACCTCCCAATGCTGAACACCCCGCGGTGCTTTTCTCCATCCTACATTTCCACTCACTGCCTGTCCTAATTCAGACCCTCCGATTCACACCACCCCGTGATGTTTTCTCACTCCTACTAGTGAATGTAATGTAACACACACCCATACAATGCGCACCACCCCGTGATGTTTTTCTCACTCCCACTAGTGAATGTAATGTAACACAAACCCATATAATGCGCACCACCCCGTGATGTTTTTCTCACTCCTACTAGTGAATGTAATGTAACAGATACCCATACAATGCGCACCACCCCATGATGTTTTTCTCACTCCTACTAGTGAATGTAATGTAACACACACCAATACAATGCGCACCACCCCGTGATGTTTTTCTCACTCCTACTAGTGAATGTAATGTAACACACACCCATACAATGCGCACCACCCCGCGATGTTTTTCAGAAACCTATCCTACATTGCCACTGCATGTTTCCTGACCTCCCCATGCTGACCACACCACGGTGCTTTTCTCCATGCTACATTGCCACTCACTGCCTATCCTAATTCAGACCCTCCGATTCACACCACCCTGTGATGTTTTTCTGACTCCTAGTAGTCAATGTAATGAAACACACACCCGTACAATGCGCACCACCCCGTGATGTTTTTCTCACTCCTACTAGTGAATGTAATGTAACACACACCCATACAATGCGCACCACCCCGTGATGTTTTTCTCACTCCTACTAGTGAATGTAATGTAACACACATCCATAAAATGCGCACCACCCTGTGATGTTTTTCTCACTCCCACTAGTGAATGTAATGTAACACACACCCATACAATGCGCACCACCCCGTGATGTTTTTCTCACTCCTACTAGTGAATGTAATGTAACACACACTCATACAATGCGCACCACCCCGTGATGTTTTTCTCACTCCTACTAGTGAATGTAATGTAACACACACCCATACAATGCGCACCACCCCGTGATGTTTTTCTCACTCCTACTAGTGAATGTAATGTAACACACACCCATACAATGCGCACCACGCTATGATATTTTTCAGAAACCTATCCTACATTGCCACTGCATGTTCCCTGACCTCCCCATGCTGACCACCCCGCTGTGCTTTTCTCCATTCTACATTGCCACTCACTGCCTATCCTAATTCAGACCCTCCGATTCACACCACCCCGTGATGTTTTTCTCACTCCTAGTAGTGAATGTAATGTAACACACACCCATACAATGCGCACCACCCCGTGATGTTTTTCTCACTCCTACTAGTGAATGTAATTTAACACACACCCATACAATGCGCACCACCCCGTGATGTTTTTCTCACTCCTACTAGTGAATGTAATGTAACACACACCCATACAATGCGCACCACCCCGTGATGTTTTTCTCACTCCTACTAGTGAATGTAATGTAACACACACCCATACAATGCGCACCACCCCGTGATGTTTTTCTCACTCCTACTAGTGAATGTAATGTAACACACACCCATACAATGCGCACCACCCCGTGATGTTTTTCTCACTCCTACTAGTGAATGTAATGTAACACACACCCATACAATGCGCACCACCCCGTGATATTTTTCTCACTCCTACTAGTAAATGTAATGTAACACACACCCATACAATGCGCACCACCCCGTGATGTTTTTCTCACTCCTACTAGTGAATGTAATGTAACACACACCCATACAATGCGCACCACCCCGTGATGTTTTTCTCACTCCTACTAGTGAATGTAATGTAACACACACCCATACAATGCGCACCACCCTGTGAGGTTTTTCTCACTCCTACTAGTGAATGTAATGTAACACACACCCATACAATGCGCACCACCCCGTGATGTTTTTCTCACTCCTACTAGTGAATGTAATGTAACACACACCCATACAATGCGCACCACCTCGTGATGTTTTTCTCACTCCTACTAGTGAATGTAATGTAACCTACACCCATACAATGCGCACCACCACGTGATGTTTTTCTCACTTCTGCTAGTGAATGTAATGTAACACACACCCATACAATGCGCACCACCCCGTGATGTTTTTCTCATTCCTATTAGTGAATGTAATGTAACACACACCCATACAATGCGCACCACCACGTGATGTTTTTCTCACTCCTACTAGTGAATGTAATGTAACACACACCCATACAATGCGCACCACACCGTGATGTTTTTCTCACTCCTACTATTGAATGTAATGTAACACACACCCATACAATGCGCACCACCCCGTGATGTTTTTCTCACTGCTACTAGTGAATGTAATGTAACACACACCCATAAAATGCGCACCACCACGTGATGTTTTTCTCACTCCTACTAGTTAATGTAATGTAACACACACCCATACAATGCGCACCACCCCGCGATGTTTTTCAGAAACCTATACTACATTGCCATGGCATGTTCCCTGACTGACCATGCTGACCACCCTCGGTGCTTTTCTCCATCCTACATTGACCCTCACTGCCTATCCTAATTCAGACCCTCCGATTCACACCACCCCGTGATGTTTTTCTCACTCCTACTAGTGAATCTAATGTAACACACACCCATACAATGCGCACCACCCCGTGATGTTTTTCTCACTCCTACTAGTGAATGTAATGTAACACACACCCATACAATGCGCACCCCCCCGTGATGTTTTTCTCACTCCTACTAGTGAATCTAATGTAACACACACCCATACAATGCGCACCACCCCGTGATGTTTTTCTCACTCCTACTAGTGAATGTAATGTAACACACACCCATACAATGCGCACCACCCCGTGATGTTTTTCTCACTCCTACTAGTGAATGTAATGTAACACACACCAATTCAATGCGCACCACCCCGTGATGTTTTTCTCACTCCTACTAGTGAATGTAATGTAACACACACCCATACAATGCGCACCACCCCGTGATGTTTTTCTCACTCCTACTAGTGAATGTAATGTAACACACACCCATACAATGCGCACCACCCCGTGATGTTTTTCTCACTCCTAGTAGTGAATGTAATGTAACACACACCCATACAATGCGCAACACCCCGTGATGTTTTTCTCACTCCTACTAGTGAATGTAATGTAACACACACCCATACAATGCGCACCACCCCGTGATGTTTTTCTCACTCCTACTAGTGAATGTAATGTAACACACACCCATACAATGCGCACCACCCCGTGATGTTTTTCTCACTCCTACTAGTGAATGTAATGTAACACACACCCATACAATGCGCACCACCCCGTGATGTTTTTCTCACTCGTACTAGTGAATGTAATGTAACACACACCAATACAATGCGCACCACCCCGTGATGTTTTTCTCACTCCTACTAGTGAATGTAATGTAACACACACCAATACAATGCGCACCACCCCGTGATGTTTTTCTCACTCCTACTATTGAATGTAATGTAACACACACCCATACAATGCGCGCCACCCCGTGATGTTTTTCTCACTCCTACTAGTGAATGTAATGTAACACACACCCATAAAATGCGCACCACCACGTGATGTTTTTCTCACTCCTACTAGTGAATGTAATGTAACACACACCCAAACAATGCGCACCACCCCGTGATGTTTTTCTCCTTCCTACTAGTGAATGTAATGTAACACACACCCATACAATGCGCACCACCCCGTGATGTTTTTCTCACTCCTATTAGTGAATGTAATGTAACACACACCCATACCATGCGCACCACCACGTGATGTTTTTCTCACTCTTACTAGTGAATGTAATGTAACACACACCCATACAATGCGCATCATCCCGTGATGTTTTTCTCACTCCTACTAGTGAATGTAATGTAACACACACCCATACAATGCGCACCACCCCTTGATGTTTTTCTCACTCCTACTAGTGAATGTAATGTAACACACACCCATACAATGCGCACCACCCCGTGATGTTTTTCTCACTCCTACTAGTGAATGTAATGTAACACACACCCATACAATGCGCAACACCCCGCGATGTTTTTCAGAAACCTATCCTACATTGCCATGGCATGTTCCGTGACCTCCAAATGCTGACCACCCCGCGGTGCTTTGCTCCATCCTACATTGACACTCACTGCCTATCCTAATTCAGACCCTCCGATTCACACCACACCGTGATGTTTTTCTCAATCCTACTAGTGAATCTAATGTAACACACACGCATACAATGCGCACCACCCCGTGATGTTTTTCTCACTCCTACTAGTGAATGTAATGTAACACACACCCATACAATGGGCACCCCCCGTGATGTTTTTATCACTCCTACTAGTGAATGTAATGTAACACACACCCATACAATGCGCACCACCCCGTGATGTTTTTCTAACTCCTACTAGTGAATGTAATGTAACACACACCCATACAATGCGCACCACCCCGCGATGTTTTTCAGAAACCTATCGTTCATTGATACTGCATGTTCCCTGACCTCCCAATGCTGAACACCCCGCGGTGCTTTTCTCCATCCTACATTTCCACTAACTGCCTGTCCTAATTCAGACCCTCCGATTCACACCACCCTGTGATGTTTTTCTCACTCCTACTAGTGAATGTAATGTAACACACACCCATACAATGCGCACCACCCCGTGATGTTTTTCTCACTCCCACTAGTGAATGTAATGTAACACAAACCCATATAATGCGCACCACCCCGCGATGTTTTTCTCACTCCTACTAGTGAATGTAATGTAACAGATACCCATACAATGCGCACCACCCCATGATGTTTTTCTCACTCCTATTAGTGAATGTAATGTAACACACACCAATACAATGCGCACCACCCCGTGATGTTTTTCTCACTCCTACTAGTGAATGTAATGTAACACACACCCATACAATGCGCACCACCCCGCGATGTTTTTCAGAAACCTATCCTACATTGCCACTGCATGTTCCCTGACCTCCCCATGCTGACCACACCACGGTGCTTTTCTCCATGCTACATTGCCACTCACTGCCTATCCTAATTCAGACCCTCCGATTCACACCACCCCGTGATGTTTTTCTGACTCCTAGTAGTCAATGTAATGAAACACACACCCATACAATGCGCACCACCCCATGATGTTTTTCTCACTCCTACTGGTGAATGTAATGTAACACACACCCATACAATGCGCACCACCCCGTGATGTTTTTCTCACTCCTACTAGTGAATGTAATGTAACACACACCAATACAATGCGCACCACCCCGTGATGTTTTTCTCACTCCTACTAGTGAATGTAATGTAACACACACCCATACAATGCGCACCACCCCGCGATGTTTTTCAGAAACCTATCCTACATTGCCACTGCATGTTCCCTGACCTCCCCATGCTGACCACACCACGGTGCTTTTCTCCATGCTACATTGCCACTCACTGCCTATCCTAATTCAGACCCTCCGATTCACACCACCCCGTGATGTTTTTCTCACTCCTACTAGTGAATGTAATGTAACACACACCCATACAATGCGCACCACCCCGTGATGTTTTTCTCACTCCTACTAGTGAATGTAATGTAACACACACCCATACAATGCGCACCACCCTATGATATTTTTCAGAAACCTATCCTACATTGCCACTGCATGTTCCCTGACCTCCCCATGCTGACCACCCCGCTGTGCTTTTCTCCATTCTACATTGCCACTCACTGCCTATCCTAATTCAGACCCTCCGATTCACACCACCCCGTGATGTTTTTCTCACTCCTAGTAGTGAATGTAATGCAACACACACCCATACAATGCGCACCACCCCGTGATGTTTTTCTCACTCCTACTAGTCAATGTAATGTAACACACACCCATACAATGCACACCACCCTGTGATGTTTTTCTCACTCCTACTAGTGAATGTAATGTAACACACACCCATACAATGCGCACCACCCCGTGATGTTTTTCTCCCTCCTACTAGTGAATGTAATGTAACACACACACATACAATGCGCACCACCCCGTGATGTTTTTCTCACTCCTATTAGTGAATGTAATATAACACACACCCATACAATGCGCACCACCCCGTGATGTTTTTCTCACTCCTAGTAGTGAATGTTATGTAACACACACCCATACAATGCGCACCACCCCGTGATGTTTTTCTCACTCCTACTAGTGAATGTAATGTAACACACACCCATACAATGCGCACCACCCCGTGATGTTTTTCTCACTCCTACTAGTGAATGTAATGTAACACACACCCATACAATGCGCACCACCCCGTGATGTTTTTCTCACTCCTACTAGTGACTGTAATGTAACACACACCCATACAATGCGCACCACCCCGTGATGTTTTTCTCACTCCTACTAGTGAATGTAATGTAACACACACCCATTCAATGCGCACCACCCCGTGATGTTTTTCTCACTCCTACTAGTGAATGTAATGTAACACACACCCATACAATGAGCACCACACGGTGATGTTTTTCTCACTCCTACTAGTGAATGTAATGTAACACACACCAATACAATGCGCACCACCCCGTGATGTTTTTCTCACTCCTACTAGTGAATGTAATGTAACACACACCCATACAATGCGCACCACCCCGTGATGTTTTTCTCACTCCTACTAGTGAATCTAATGTAACACACACCCATACAATGTGCACCACCCCGTGATGTTTTTCTCACTCCTTCTAGTGAATGTAATGTAACACACACCCATACAATGCGCACCACCCGTTATGTTTTTCTCACTCCTATTAGTGAATGTAATGTAACACACACCCGCACAATGCGCACCACCCCGTGATGTTTTTCTCACTCCTACTAGTGAATGTAATGTAACACACACCCATACAATGCGCACCACCCCGCGATGTTTTTCAGAAACCTATCGTTCATTGATACTGCATGTTCCCTGACCTCCCAATGCTGAACACCCCGCGGTGCTTTTCTCCATCCTACATTTCCACTCACTGCCTGTCCTAATTCAGACCCTCCGATTCACACCACCCCGTGATGTTTTTCTCACTCCTACTAGTGAATGTAATGTAACACACACCCATACAATGCGCACCACCCCGTGATGTTTTTCTCACTCCCACTAGTGAATGTAATGTAACACAAACCCATATAATGCGCACCACCCCGTGATGTTTTTCTCACTCCTACTAGTGAATGTAATGTAACAGATACCCATACAATGCGCACCACCCCATGATGTTTTTCTCACTCCTACTAGTGAATGTAATGTAACACACACCAATACAATGCGCACCACCCCGTGATGTTTTTCTCACTCCTACTAGTGAATGTAATGTAACACACACCCATACAATGCGCACCACCCCGCGATGTTTTTCAGAAACCTATCCTACATTGCCACTGCATGTTTCCTGACCTCCCCATGCTGACCACACCACGGTGCTTTTCTCCATGCTACATTGCCACTCACTGCCTATCCTAATTCAGACCCTCCGATTCACACCACCCTGTGATGTTTTTCTGACTCCTAGTAGTCAATGTAATGAAACACACACCCGTACAATGCGCACCACCCCGTGATGTTTTTCTCACTCCTACTAGTGAATGTAATGTAACACACACCCATACAATGCGCACCACCCCGTGATGTTTTTCTCACTCCTACTAGTGAATGTAATGTAACACACACCCATAAAATGCGCACCACCCTGTGATGTTTTTCTCAATCCCACTAGTGAATGTAATGTAACACACACCCATACAATGCGCACCACCCCGTGATGTTTTTCTCACTCCTACTAGTGAATGTAATGTAACACACACTCATACAATGCGCACCACCCCGTGATGTTTTTCTCACTCCTACTAGTGAATGTAATGTAACACACACCCATACAATGCGCACCACCCCGTGATGTTTTTCTCACTCCTACTAGTGAATGTAATGTAACACACACCCATACAATGCGCACCACCCTATGATATTTTTCAGAAACCTATCCTACATTGCCACTGCATGTTCCCTGACCTCCCCATGCTGACCACCCCGCTGTGCTTTTCTCCATTCTACATTGCCACTCACTGCCTATCCTAATTCAGACCCTCCGATTCACACCACCCCGTGATGTTTTTCTCACTCCTAGTAGTGAATGTAATGTAACACACACCCATACAATGCGCACCACCCCGTGATGTTTTTCTCACTCCTACTAGTGAATGTAATTTAACACACACCCATACAATGCGCACCACCCCGTGATGTTTTTCTCACTCCTACTAGTGAATGTAATGTAACACACACCCATACAATGCGCACCACCCCGTGATGTTTTTCTCACTCCTACTAGTGAATGTAATGTAACACACACCCATACAATGCGCACCACCCCGTGATGTTTTTCTCACTCCTACTAGTGAATGTAATGTAACACACACCCATACAATGCGCACCACCCCGTGATGTTTTTCTCACTCCTACTAGTGAATGTAATGTAACACACACCCATACAATGCGCACCACCCCGTGATATTTTTCTTACTCCTACTAGTAAATGTAATGTAACACACACCCATACAATGCGCACCACCCCGTGATGTTTTTCTCACTCCTACTAGTGAATGTAATGTAACACACACCCATACAATGCGCACCACCCCGTGATGTTTTTCTCACTCCTACTAGTGAATGTAATGTAACACACACCCATACAATGCGCACCACCCCGTGAGGTTTTTCTCACTCCTACTAGTGAATGTAATGTAACACACACCCATACAATGCGCACCACCCCGTGATGTTTTTCTCACTCCTACTAGTGAATGTAATGTAACACACACCCATACAATGCGCACCACCTCGTGATGTTTTTCTCACTCCTACTAGTGAATGTAATGTAACCTACACCCATACAATGCGCACCACCACGTGATGTTTTTCTCACTTCTGCTAGTGAATGTAATGTAACACACACCCATACAATGCGCACCACCCCGTGATGTTTTTCTCATTCCTATTAGTGAATGTAATGTAACACACACCCATACAATGCGCACCACCACGTGATGTTTTTCTCACTCCTACTAGTGAATGTAATGTAACACACACCCATACAATGCGCACCACCCCGTGATGTTTTTCTCACTCCTACTATTGAATGTAATGTAACACACACCCATACAATGCGCACCACCCCGTGATGTTTTTCTCACTGCTACTAGTGAATGTAATGTAACACACACCCATAAAATGCGCACCACCACGTGATGTTTTTCTCACTCCTACTAGTTAATGTAATGTAACACACACCCATACAATGCGCACCACCCCGCGATGTTTTTCAGAAACCTATACTACATTGCCATGGCATGTTCCCTGACTGACCATGCTGACCACCCTCGGTGCTTTTCTCCATCCTACATTGACCCTCACTGCCTATCCTAATTCAGACCCTCCGATTCACACCACCCCGTGATGTTTTTCTCACTCCTACTAGTGAATCTAATGTAACACACACCCATACAATGCGCACCACCCCGTGATGTTTTTCTCACTCCTACTAGTGAATGTAATGTAACACACACCAATTCAATGCGCACCACCCCGTGATGTTTTTCTCACTCCTACTAGTGAATGTAATGTAACACACACCCATACAATGCGCACCACCCCGTGATGTTTTTCTCACTTCTACTAGTGAATGTAATGTAACACACACCCATACAATGCGCACCTCCCCGTGATGTTTTTCTCACTCCTACTAGTGAATCTAATGTAACACACACCCATACAATGCGCACCACCCCGTGATGTTTTTCTCACTCCTACTAGTGAATGTAATTTAACACACACCCATACAATGCGCACCACCCCGTGATGTTTTTCTCACTCCTATTAGTGAATGTAATATATCACACACCCATACAATGCGCACCACCCCGTGATGTTTTTCTCACTCGTAATAGTGAATGTAATGTAACCTACACCCATACAATGCGCACCACCCCGTGATGTTTTTCTCACTCCTACTAGTGAATGTAATGAAACACACACGCATACAATGTGCACCACCCCGTGATGTTTTTCTCCCTCCTACTAGTGAATGTAATGTAACACACACCCATACAATGCGCACCACCCCGTGATGTTTTTCTCACTCCTACTAGTGAATGTAATGTAACACACACCCATACAATGCGCACCACCCCTTGATGTTTTTCTCACTCCTACTAGTGAATGTAATGTAACACACACCCATACAATGCGCACCACCCCGTGATGTTTTTCTCACTCCTACTAGTGAATGTAATGTAACACACACCCATACAATGCGCACCACCCCGTGATGTTTTTCTCACTCCTACTAGTGAATGTAATGTAACACACACCCATACAATGCGCACCACCCCGTGATGTTTTTCTCACTCCTACTAGTGAATGTAATGTAACACACACCAATACAATGCGCACCACCCCGTGATGTTTTTCTCACTCCTACTAGTGAATGTAATGTAACACACACCAATACAATGCGCACCACCCCGTGATGTTTTTCTCACTCCTACTATTGAATGTAATGTAACACACACCCATACAATGCGCGCCACCCCGTGATGTTTTTGTCACTCCTACTAGTGAATGTAATGTAACACACACCCATAAAATGCGCACCACCACGTGATGTTTTTCTCACTCCTACTAGTGAATGTAATGTAACACACACCCAAACAATGCGCACCACCCCGTGATGTTTTTCTCCTTCCTACTAGTGAATGTAATGTAACACACACCCATACAATGCGCACCACCCCGTGATGTTTTTCTCACTCCTATTAGTGAATGTAATGTAACACACACCCATACCATGCGCACCACCACGTGATGTTTTTCTCACTCTTACTAGTGAATGTAATGTAACACACACCCATACAATGCGCATCATCCCGTGATGTTTTTCTCACTCCTACTAGTGAATGTAATGTAACACACACCCATACAATGCGCACCACCCCTTGATGTTTTTCTCACTCCTACTAGTGAATGTAATGTAACACACACCCATACAATGCGCACCACGCCGTGATGTTTTTCTCACTCCTACTAGTGAATGTAATGTAACACACACCCATACAATGCGCACCACCCCGCGATGTTTTTCAGAAACCTATCCTACATTGCCATGGCATGTTCCGTGACCTCCAAATGCTGACCACCCCGCGGTGCTTTGCTCCATCCTACATTGACACTCACTGCCTATCCTAATTCAGACCCTCCGATTCACACCACACCGTGATGTTTTTCTCAATCCTACTAGTGAATCTAATGTAACACACACGCATACAATGCGCACCACCCCGTGATGTTTTTCTCACTCCTACTAGTGAATGTAATGTAACACACACCCATACAATGGGCACCCCCCGTGATGTTTTTATCACTCCTACTAGTGAATGTAATGTAACACACACCCATACAATGCGCACCACCCCGTGATGTTTTTCTAACTCCTACTAGTGAATGTAATGTAACACACACCCATACAATGCGCACCACCCGTGATGTTTTTCTCACTCCTACTAGTGAATGTAATGTAACACACACCAATACAATGCGCACCACCCCGTGATGTTTTTCTCACTCCTTCTAGTGAATGTAATGTAACACACACCCATACAATGCGCACCACCCCGTGATGTTTTTCTCACTCCTACTAGTGAATCTAATGTAACACACACCCATACAATGCGCACCACCCCGTGATGTTTTTCTCACTCCTACTAGTGAATGTAATGTAACACACACCCATACAATGCGCACCACCCCGTGAAGTTTTTCTCACTCCTACTAGTGAATGTAATGTAACACACACCCATACAATGCGCACCACCCCGCAATGTTTTTCTCACTCCTGCTAGTGAATGTAATGTAACACACACCCATACAATGCGCACCTCCCCGTGATGTTTTTCTCACTCCTACTAGTGAATGTAATGTAACACACACCCATACAATGCGCACCACCCCGTGATGTTTTTCTCACTCCTACTAGTGAATGTAATGTAACACACACCCATACAATGCGCACCACCCCGTGATGTTTTTCTCACTCCTACTAGTGAATGTAATGTAACACACACCCATACAATGCGCACCACCCCGTGATGTTTTTCTCACTCCTACTACTGAATGTAATGTAACACACACCCTTACAATGCGCACCACCCCGTGATGTTTTTCTCACTCCTACTAGTGAATGTAATGTAACACACACCCATACAATGCGCACCACCCCGTGATGTTTTTCTCACTACTATTAGTGAATGTAATATAACACACACCCATACAATGCGCAACATCCCGTGATGTTTTTCTCACTCCCACTAGTGAATGTAATGTAACCTACACCCATACAACGCGCACCACCCCGTGATGTTTTTCTCACTCCTACTAGTGAATGTAATGTAACACACACGCATACAATGCGCACCACCCCGTGATGTTTTTCTCACTCTTACTAGTGAATGTAATGTAACACACACCCATACAATGCGCACCACCCCGTGATGTTTTTCTCACTCCTAGTAGAGAATGTAATGTAACACACACCCATACAATGCACACCACCCCGTGATGTTTTTCTCACTCCTACTAGTGAATGTAATGTAACACACACCCATACAATGCGCACCACCCCGTGATGTTTTTCTCCCTCCTACTAGTGAATGTAATGTAACACACACCCATACAATGCGCACCACCCCGTGATGTTTTTCTCACTCCTATTAGTGAATGTAATATAACACACACCCATACAATGCGCACCACCCTGTGATGTTTTTCTCACTCCTAGTAGTGAATGTTATGTAACACACACCCATACAATGCGCACCACCCCGTGATGTTTTTCTCACTCCTACTAGTGAATCTAATGTAACACACACCCATACAATGCGCACCACCCCGTGATGTTTTTCTCACTCCTACTAGTGAATGTAATGTAACACACACCCATACAATGCGCACCACCCCGTGATGTTTTTCTCATTCCTATTAGTGAATGTAATGTAACACACACCCATACAATGCTCACCACACCGTGATGTTTTTCTCACTCCTACTAGTGAATGTAATGTAACACACACCCATACAATGCGCACCACCCCGTGATGTTTCTCTCACTCCTACTAGTGTATCTAATGTAACACACACCCATACAATGCGCACCACCCTGTGATGTTTTTCTCACTCCTACTAGTGAATGTAATGTTACACACCCATACAATGCGCACCACCCCGCGATATTTTTCAGAAACCTATCCTACATTGCCACTGCATGTTCCCTGACCTCCACATTCTGACCACCCCGCGGTGCTTTTCTCCGTCCTACATTGCCACTCACTGCCTATCCTAATTCAGAACCTCCGATTCACACCACCCCGTTATGTATTTCTCACTCCTACTAGTGAATGTAATGTTACACACCCATACAATGCGCACCACCCCGCGATGTTTTTCAGAAACCTATCCTACATTGCCATGGCATGTTCCGTGACCTCCAAATGCTGACCACCCCGCGGTGCTTTGCTCCATCCTACATTGACACTCACTGCCTATCCTAATTCAGACCCTAGGATTCACACCACCTCGTGATATTTTTCTTACTCCTATTAGTGAATGTAATGTTACACACCCAAACAATGCGCACCACCCCGCGATGTTTTTCAGAAACCTATCCTACATTGCCACTGCATGTTCCCTGATCTCCCCATGCTGACCACCCCGCGGTGCTTTTCTCCATCCTACATTGCCACTCAATGCCTATCCTAATTCAGACCCTCCGATTCACACCACCCCGTGATGTTTTTCTCACTCCTACGAGTGAATGTAATGTTACACACCCATACAATGCGAACCACCACGCGATGTTTTTCAGAAACCTATCCTAAATTGCCACTGCATGTTCCCTGACCTCCACATTCTGACCACCCCGCGATGCTTTTCTCCATCCTACATTGCCACTCACTGCCTATCCTAATTCAGACCCTCCGATTCACACCACCCCGGTATGTTTTTCTCACTCCTACTAGTGAATGTAATGTTACACACCCATACAATGCGCACCACACTGCAATGTTTTTCAGAAAACTATCCTATATTGCCACTGCATGTTCCTTGACCTCCACATTCTGACCACCCCGCGGTGCTTTTCTCCATTCTACATTGCCACTCACTGCCTATTCTTATTCAGACCCTACGATTCACACTATCCCGTGATGTTTTTCTCAATCCTACTAGTGAATGTAATATTACACACCCATACAATGCGCACCACCCCCGAATGTTTTTCAGAAACCTATCCTACATTGCCACTGCATGTTCCCTGACGTCCCCATGTTGACCACCCTACGGTGCTTTTCTCCATCCTACATTGCCACTCACTTCCTATCCTAATTCAGACTCTCCGATTCACACCACCCCGTGATGTTTTTCTACGCCTACTAGTCAATGAAATGTTACACACCCATACAATGCGCACCACCCCCGGATGTTTTTCAGAAACCTATCCTACATTGCCACTGCATGTTCCCTGACTTCTCCATGCTGACCACACCGCGGTGCTATTCTCCATCCTAAATTGCCACTCACTGCCTATCTTATTCAGACCCTCCGATTCACACTACGCCATGATATTTTTCTCACTCCTACTAGTGAGTGTACTGTTACACACCCATACAATGAGCACCACCCCGCGATGTTTTTCAGAAACCTATCCAACGTTGCCACTGCATGTTCCCTGACCTCCCCATGCTGACCACCACGCGGTGCTTTTCTCCATCCTACATTGCCACTCACTGCCTATCCTAATTCAGACCCTAGGATTCACACCACCCCGTGATGTTTTTCTCACTCCTAGTAGTGAATGTAATGTTACACACCCATAAAATGCGCACCACCCCGCGATGTTTTTAAGAAACCTATTCTACATTGCCACTGCATGTTCCCTGATCTCCCCATGCTGACCACCCCGCGGTGCTTTTCTCCATCCTACATTGCCACTCACTGCCTATCGTAATTCAGACCCTCCGATTCACACCACCCCGTCATGTTTTTCTCACTCCTACTATTGAATGTAATGTTACACACCCGTACAATGCACACCACTCCGCGATGTTTTTCAGAAACCTATCCTACATTGATACTGCATGGTCCCTGACCTCCCCATGCTGACCACCCCGCGGTGTTTTTCTCCATCCTACATTTCCACTCACTGCCTATCCTAATTCAGACTCTCCGATTCACACCACCGCATGATGTTTTTCTCACTCCTACTAGTTAATGTAATGTTACACATCCATACAATGCACACCACACCGTGATGTTTTTCTCACTCCTACTGGTGAATGTAATGTTACACATCCATACAATGCGCACCACCCCGCGATGTTTTTCAGAAACCTATCCTACATTGCCACTGCATGTTCCTTGACGTCCACATGATGACCACCACGAGGTGCTTTTCTCCATCCTACATTGCCACTCACTGCCTATCCTAATTCAGACCCTAGGATTCACACCACGCCGTGATGTTTTTCTCACTCCTACTAGTGAATGTAATGTTACACACCCATACATGCGCAGCACGCCCGGATGTTTTTCAGAAACCTATCCTACATTGCCACTGCATGTTCCATGACCTATACATGCTGACCACCCCGCGGTGCTTTTCTCCATCCTACATTGCCACTCAATGCCTATCCTACTTCAGACCCTCCGATTCACACTACGCCGTGATGTTTTTCTCACTCCTACTAGTGAATGTAATGTTACACACCCATACAATGCGCACCACACCGTGATGTTTTTCTCACTCCCACTAGTGAATGTAATGTTACACACCCATACAATGCGCACCATCCTGTGATGTTTTTCCCACTCCTACTAGTTAATGTAAAGTTACACACCCATAAAATGCGCACCACCCCGCGATGTTTTTCAGAAACCTATCCTACATTGCCACTGCATGTTGCCTGACCTCCCCATGCTGACCACCCCGCGGTGCTTTTCTGGATCCTACATTGCCACTCACTGCCTACCCTAATTCAGACCCTCCGATTCACACCACCCCGTGATGTTTTTCTCACTCCTACTAGTGAATGTAATGTTGCATACCCATACAATATGCTCCACCCCGCGATTTTTTTCAGAAACCTATCCTACATTGCCACTGCATGTTCCCTGACCTCCCCATGCTGACCACCCCGCGGTGCTTTTCCCCATCCTACATTGCGATTCACTGCCTATCCTAATTCAGACCCTCAGATTCACACCACGCCGTGATGTTTTTCTCAATCCTACTAGTGAATGTAATGTTACACACCCATACAAAGCGCACCACCCCACGATGTTTTTCTCACTCCTACTAGTGAATGTAATGTTACACACCCAAACAATGCCCACCACCCCGTGATGTTTTTCAGAAACCTATCCTACATTGCCACTGCATGTTCCCTGACCTCCCCATGCTGACCACCCTGCCTTGATTTTCTCCATCCTATATTGCGACTCACTGCCTATCCTGATTCAGACCCTCCGATTCACACCACCCGGTGATGTTTTTCTCACTCCTACTAGTGAATGTAATGTTACACACCGATACAATGCGCACCACCCCGGGATGTTTTTCAGAAACCTATCCTACATTGCCACTGCATGTTCCCTGACCTCCCCATGCTGACCACCCCACGGTGCTTTTCTCCATCCTACATTGCCACTCACTGCCTATCCTGATTCAGACCCTCCAATTCACACCACCCCGTGATGTTTTTCTCACTCCTACTAGTGAATGTAGTGTTACACACCCATACAATGCGCACCACCCCGCGATGTATTTCAGAAACCGATCCTACATTGCCACTGTATGTTCCCTGACCTCCCCATGCTGACCACCCCGCGGTGCTTTTCCCCATCCTACATTGCGATTCACTGCCTATCCTAATTCAGACCCTCCGATTCACACCACCCCGTGATGTTTTTCTCACTCCTACTAGTGAATGTAATGTTACACACACATACAATGCGCACCACCCTGTGATGTTTTTCCCACTCCTACTAGTGAATGTAAGGTTACACACCCATACAATGCCCACCAACCCGCGATGTTTTACAGAATCCTATCCTACATTGCCACTGCATTTTCCCTGACCTCCCCATGCTGACCACCCCGCGGTGATTTTCTCCATCCTACATTGCCACTCACTGCCTATCCTAATACTGACCCAACGATTCACATCAAATCGTGATGTTTTTACTCACTCCTACTAGTGAAAGAAATGTTACACACCGATACAATGCTCACCACCCCGCGATGATTTTCAGAAACCTATCCTACATTGCCACTGCATGTTCCCTGACCTCCACATGCTGACCACCCCGTGGGTCTTTTCTCCATCCTTCATTGCCACTCACTGCCTATTCTAATTCAGACCCTCCGATTCACACCAGCCCGTGATGTTTTTCGCACTCCTACTAGTGAATGTAATGTTACACACCCATACAAAGCGCACCACCCCACGATGTTTTTCTCAGTCCTACTAGTGAATGTAATGTTAGACACCCATACAATGTGCACCACGCCGCGATGTTTTTCAGAAACCTATCCTACATTGCCACTGCATGTTCCCTGACCTCCACATGCTGACCACCCTGCGGTGCTTTTCTCCATCCTACATTGCCACTCACTGCCTATCCTACTTCAGAAACTCCGCTTCACAGCACACCGTGATGTTTTTCTCACTCCTACAAGTGAATGTAATGTTACACACCCATACAATGCGCACCACCCCGCGATGTTTTTACGAAACCTATCCTACATTGGAACTGCATGTTCCCTGACCTCCATATTCTGAACACCCCGCGGTGCTTTTCTCCATCCTACATTGTCACTCACTGCCTATCCTAATACAGACCCTCCGATTCACACCACCCCGTTGTTTTTCTCACTCCTACTAGTGAATGTATTGTTACACACCCATACAATGCGCACCGCCCCGCGATGTTTTTCCGAAACCTATCCTACATTGCCACTGCATGTTCCTTGACCTCCACATTCTGACCACCCCGCGGTGCTTTTCTCCATCCTACATTGCCACTCACTGCCTATCCTAATTCAGACCCTAGGATTCACACCACCCCGTGATGTTTTTCTCACTACTACTAGTGAATGTAATGTTAAACACCCATACAATGCGCACCACCCCCGTATGTTTTTCAGAAACCTATCCTACATTGCCACTGCTTGTTCCCTAACCTCCCCATGCTGACCACCACGCGGTTCTTTTCTCAATACTACATTGCCACTCACTTCCTATCCTAATTCAGACTCTCTGATTCACACCACCCCGTGATGTTTTTCTCACTCCTACTAGTGAATGTAATGTTACACACCCATACAATGCGCACCACCCCGCGATGTTTTTCAGAAACCTATCCTACATTGCCACTGCATGTTCCCTGACCTCCACATTCTGACCACCCCGCGGTGCTTTTCGCCATCCTACATTGCCACTCACTGCCTATCCTAATTCAGACCCTCCGATTCACACCACCCCGTTATGTATTTCTCACTCCTACTAGTGAATGTAATGTTACACACCCATACAATGCGCACCAACCCGCGATGTTTTTCAGAAACCTATCCTATATTGATACTGCATGTTCCTTGACCTCCACATTCTGACAACCCCGCGGTGCTTTTCTCCATTCTACATTGCCACTCACAGCCTATCCTAATTCAGACCCTACGATTCACACCACCCCGTGATGTTTTTCTCACTCCTACTAGTGAATGTAATTTTACACACCCATACAATGCCCACAACCCCCGGATGTTTTTGAGAAACCGATCCTACATTGCCACTGCATGTTCCCTGACCTCCCCATGTTGACCACCCTGCGGTGCTTTTCTCCATCCTACATTGCCACTCACTTCCTATCCTAATTCAGACTCTCCGATTCACACCACCCCGTGATGTTTTTCTCACTCCTACTAGTGAATGTAATGTTACACACCCATACAATGCGCACCACACCGTGATGTTTTTCTCACTCCTACTAGGGAATGTAATGTTACACATCCATACAATGCACACCACCCCACGATGTTTTTCAGAAACCTATCCTACATTGCCACTGCATGTTCCTTGACGTCCACATGCTGACCACCACGCGATGCTTTTCTCCATCCTACATTGCCACTCACTGCCTATCCTAATTCAGACCCTAGGATTCACACCACCCCGTGATGTTTTTTTCACTACTACTAGTGAATGTAATGTTACACACCCATACAATGCGCACCACCCCCGGATATTTTTCAGAAACCTATCCTACATTGCCACTGCATGTTCCCTGACCTCCCCATGCTGACCACCCCGCGGTGCTTTTCTCCATCCTACATTACCACTCAATGCCTATCCTAATTCAGACCCTCCGATTCACACCACCCCGTGATGTTTTTCTCACTCCTACTAGTGAATGTAATGTTAAACACCCATACAATGCGCACCACCCTGTGATGTTTTTCCCACTCCTACTAGTGAATGTAAGGTTACACACATACAATGCCCACCACCCCGCGATGTTTTACAGAATCCTATCCTCCATTGCCACTGCATTTTCCCTGACCTCCCCATGCTGACCACCCCGCGGTGATTTTCTCCATCCTACATTGCCACTCACTGCCTATCCTAATTCTGACCCTCCGATTCACATCAACTCGTGATGTTTTTCCTCACTCCTACTAGTGAAAGTAATGTTACACACCGATACAATGCGCACCACCCCGCGATGTTTTTCAGAAACCTATCCTACATTGCCACTGCATGTTCCCTGCTGACCACCCCGTTGGTCTTTTCTCCATCCTTCATTGCCACTCACTGGTTATTCTAATTCAGACCCTCCGATTCACACCAGCCCGTGATGTTTTTCTCACTCCTACTAGTGAATGTAATGTTACACACCCATACAAAGCGCACCAACCCACGATGTTTTTCTCACTCCTACTAGTGAATATAATGTTACACACCCATACAATGTGCACCACTCCGCGATGTTTTTCAGAAACCTATCCTACATTGCCACTGCATGTTCCCTGACCTCCACATGCTGACCACCCTGCGGTGCTTTTCTCCATCCTACATTGCCACTCACTGCCTATCCTACTTCAGAAACTCCGATTCACAGCACCCCGTGATGTTTTTCTCACTCCTACAAGTGAATGTAATGTTACACATTTATACAATGCGCACCACACCGTGATGTTTTTCTCACTCCTACTAGGGAATGTAATGTTACACATCCATACAATGCACACCACCCCGCGATGTTTTTCAGAAACCTATCCTACATTGCCACTGCATGTTCCTTGACGTCCACATGCTGACCACCACGCGATGCTTTTCTCCATCCCACATTGCCACTCACTGCCTATCCTAATTCAGACCCTAGGATTCACACCACCCCGTGATGTTTTTCTCACTACTACTAGTGAATGTAATGTTACACACCCATACAATGCGCACCACCCCCGGATATTTTTCAGAAACCTATCCTACATTGCCACTGCATGTTCCCTGACCTCCCCATGCTGACCACCCCGCGGTGCTTTTCTCCATCCTACATTGCCACTCAATGCCTATCCTAATTCAGACCCTCTGATTCACACCACCCCGTGATGTTTTTCTCACTCCTACTAGTGAATGTAATGTTAAACACCCATACAATGCGCACCACCCTGTGATGTTTTTCCCACTCCTACTAGTGAATGTAAGGTTACACACCCATACAATGCCCACCACCCCGCGATGTTTTACAGAATCCTATCCTCCATTGCCACTGCATTTTTCCTGACCTCCCCATGCTGACCACCCCGCGGTGATTTTCTCCATCCTACATTGCCACTCACTGCCTATCCTAATTGTGACCCTCCGATTCACATCAACTCGTGATGTTTTTCCTCACTCCTACTAGTGAAAGTAATGTTACACACCGATACAATGCGCACCACCCCGCGATGTTTTTCAGAAACCTATCCTACATTGCCACTGCATGTTCCCTGACCTCCCCATGCTGACCACCCCGTTGGTCTTTTCTCCATCCTTCATTGCCACTCACTGCCTATTCTAATTCAGACCCTCCGATTCACACCAGCCCGTGATGTTTTTCTCACTCCTACTAGTGAATGTAATGTTACACACCCATACAAAGCGCACCACCCCACGATGTTTTTCTCACTCCTAATAGTGAATGTAATGTTACACACCCATACAATGTGCACCACTCCGCGATGTTTTTCAGAAACCTATCCTACATTGCCACTGCATGTTCCCTGACCTCCACATGCTGACCACCCTGCGGTGCTTTTCTCCATCCTACATTGCCACTCACTGCCTATCCTACTTTAGAAACTCCGATTCACAGCACCCCGTGATGTTTTTCTCACTCCTACTAGTGAATGTAATGTTACACACCCATACAATGCGCACCACCCCGCGATGTTTTTACGAAACCTATCCTACATTGGAACTGCATGTTCCCTGACCTCCACATTCTGAACACCCCGCGGTGCTTTTCTCCATCCTACATAGTCACTCACTGCCTATCCTAATTCAGACCCTCCGATTCACACCACCACGTTATGTTTTTCTCACTCCTACTAGTGAATGTATTGTTACACACCCATACAATGCGCACCGCCCCGCGATGTTTTTCAGAAACCTATCCTACATTGCCACTGCATGTTCCTTGACCTCCACATTCTGACCACCCCACGGTGCTTTTCTCCATCCTACATTGCCATTCACTGCCTATCCTAATTCAGACCCTACGATTCACACAACCCCGTGATGTTTTTCTCACTCCTACTAGTGAATGTAATGTTACACACCCATACAATGCGCACCACCCCCGGATGTTTTTCAGAAACCTATCCTACATTGCCACTACATGTTCCCTGACCTCCCCATGCTGACCACCACGCGGTTCTTTTCTCAATCCTACATTGCCACTCACTTCCTATCCTAATTCAGACTCTCTGATTCACACCACCCCATGATGTTTTTCTCACTCCTACTAGTGAAGGTAATGTTACACACCCATACAATGCGCACCACCCCGCGATGTTTTTCAGAAACCTATCCTACATTGCCACTGCATGTTCCCTGACCTCCCCATGCTGACCACCCCGCGGTGCTTTTCCCCATCCTACATTGCGTTTCACTGCCTATCCTAATTCAGACCCTCAGATTCACACCACGCTGTGATGTTTTTCTCAATCCTACTAGTGAATGTAATGTTACACACCCATACAATGCGCACCACCCCACGATGTTTTTCTCACTCGCACTAGTGAATGTAATGTTACACACCCAAACAATGCCCACCACCCCGTGATGTTTTTCAGAAACCTATCCTACATTGCCACTGCATGTTCCCTGACCTCCCCATGCTGACCACCCTGCGGTGCTTTTCTCCATCCTATATTGCGACTCACTGCCTATCCTGATTCAGACCCTCCGATTCACACCACCCGGTGATGTTTTTCTCACTCCTACTAGTGAATGTAATGTTACACACCGATACAATGCGCACCACCCCGGGATGTTTTTCAGAAACCTATCCTACATTGCCACTGCATGTTCCCTGACCTCCCCATGCTGACCACCCCACGGTGCTTTTCTCCATCCTACATTGCCACTCACTGCCTATCCTGATTCAGACCCTCCAATTCACACCACCCCGTGATGTTTTTCTCACTCCTACTAGTGAATGTAGTGTTACACACCCATACAATGCGCACCACCCTGCGATGTATTTCAGAAACCGATCCTACATTGCCACTGTATGTTCCCTGACCTCCCCATGCTGACCACCCCGCGGTGCTTTTCCCCATCCTACATTGCGATTCACTGCCTATCCTAATTCAGACCCTCCGATTCACACCACCCCGTGATGTTTTTCTCACTCCTACTAGTGAATGTAATGTTACACACACATACAATGCGCACCACCCTGTGATGTTTTTCCCACTCCTACTAGTGAATGTAAGGTTACACACCCATACAATGCCCACCAACCCGCGATGTTTTACAGAATCCTATCCTACATTGCCACTGCATTTTCCCTGACCTCCCCATGCTGACCACCCCGCGGTGATTTTCTCCATCCTACATTGCCACTCACTGCCTATCCTAATTCTGACCCACCGATTCACATCAAATCGTGATGTTTTTCCTCACTCCTACTAGTGAAAGAAATGTTACACACCGATACAATGCTCACCACCGCGCGATGATTTTCAGAAACCTATCCTACATTGCCACTGCATGTTCCCTGACCTCCACATGCTGACCACCCCGTGGGTCTTTTCTCCATCCTTCATTGCCACTCACTGCCTATTCTAATTCAGACCCTCCAATTCACACCAGCCCGTGATGTTTTTCGCACTCCTACTAGTGAATGTAATGTTACACACCCATACAAAGCGCACCACCCCACGATGTTTTTCTCAGTCCTACTAGTGAATGTAATGTTAGACACCCATACAATGTGCTCCACTCCGCGATGTTTTTCAGAAACCTATCCTACATTGCCACTGCATGTTCCCTGACCTCCACATGCTGACCACCCTGCGGTGCTTTTCTCCATCCTACATTGCCACTCACTGCCTATCCTACTTCAGAAACTCCGATTCACAGCACCCCGTGATGTTTTTCTCACTCCTACAAGTGAATGTAATGTTACACACCCATACAATGCGCACCACCCCGCGATGTTTTTACGAAACCTATCCTACATTGGAACTGCATGTTCCCTGACCTCCATATTCTGAAACCCCGCGGTGCTTTTCTCCATCCTACATTGTCACTCAATGCCTATCCTAATACAGACCCTCCGATTCACACCACCCCGTTGTTTTTCTCACTCCTACTAGTGAATGTATTGTTACACACCCATACAATGCGCACCGCCCCGCGATGTTTTTCCGAAACCTATCCTACATTGCCACTGCATGTTCCTTGACCTCCACATTCTGACCACCCCGCGGTGCTTTTCTCCATCCTACATTGCCACTCACTGCCTATCCTAATTCAGACCCTAGGATTCACACCACCCCGTGATGTTTTTCTCACTACTACTAGTGAATGTAATGTTAAACACCCATACAATGCGCACCACCCCCGGATGTTTTTCAGAAACCTATCCTACATTGCCACTGCTTGTTCCCTAACCTCCCCATGCTGACCACCACGCGGTTCTTTTCTCAATCCTACATTGCCACTCACTTCCTATCCTAATTCAGACTCTCTGATTCACACCACCCCGTGATGTTTTTCTCACTCCTACTAGTGAATGTAATGTTACACACCCATACAATGCGCACCACCCCGCGATGTTTTTCAGAAACCTATCCTACATTGCCACTGCATGTTCCCTGACCTCCACATTCTGACCACCCCGCGGTGCTTTTCGCCATCCTACATTGCCACTCACTGCCTATCCTAATTCAGACCCTCCGATTCACACCACCCCGTTATGTATTTCTCACTCCTACTAGTGAATGTAATGTTACACACCCATACAATGCGCACCACCCCGCGATGTTTTTCAGAAACCTATCCTATATTGATACTGCATGTTCCTTGACCTCCACATTCTGACAACCCCACGGTGCTTTTCTCCATTCTACATTGCCACTCACAGCCTATCCTAATTCAGACCCTACGATTCACACCACCCCGTGATGTTTTTCTCACTCCTACTAGTGAATGTATTTTTACACACCCATACAATGCCCACAACCCCCGGATGTTTTTGAGAAACCGATCCTACATTGCCACTGCATGTTCCCTGACCTCCCCATGTTGACCACCCTGCGGTGCTTTTCTCCATCCTACATTGCCACTCACTTCCTATCCTAATTCAGACTCTCCGATTCACACCACCCCGTGATGTTTTTCTCACTCCTACTAGTGAATGTAATGTTACACACCCATACAATGCGCAACACACCGTGATGTTTTTCTCACTCCTACTAGGGAATGTAATGTTACACATCCATACAATGCACACCACCCCACGATGTTTTTCAGAAACCTATCCTACATTGCCACTGCATGTTCCTTGACGTCCACATGCTGACCACCACGCGATGCTTTTCTCCATCCTACATTGCCACTCACTGCCTATCCTAATTCAGACCCTAGGATTCACACCACCCCGTGATGTTTTTCTCACTACTACTAGTGAATGTAATGTTACACACCCATACAATGCGCACCACCCCCGGATATTTTTCAGAAACCTATCCTACATTGCCACTGCATGTTCCCTGACCTCCCCATGCTGACCACCCCGCGGTGCTTTTCTCCATCCTACATTACCACTCAATGCCTATCCTAATTCAGACCCTCTGATTCACACCACCCCGTGATGTTTTTCTCACTCCTACTAGTGAATGTAATGTTAAACACCCATACAATGCGCACCACCCTGTGATGTTTTTCCCACTCCTACTAGTGAATGTAAGGTTACACACACATACAATGCCCACCACCCCGCGATGTTTTACAGAATCCTATCCTCCATTGCCACTGCATTTTCCCTGACCTCCCCATGCTGACCACCCCGCGGTGATTTTCTCCATCCTACATTGCCACTCACTGCCTATCCTAATTCTGACCCTCCGATTCACATCAACTCGTGATGTTTTTCCTCACTCCTACTAGTGAAAGTCATGTTACACACCGATACAATGCGCACCACCCCGCGATGTTTTTCAGAAACCTATCCTACATTGCCACTGCATGTTCCCTGCTGACCACCCCGTTGGTCTTTTCTCCATCCTTCATTGCCACTCACTGGTTATTCTAATTCAGACCCTCCGATTCACACCAGCCCGTGATGTTTTTCTCACTCCTACTAGTGAATGTAATGTTACACACCCATACAAAGCGCACCAACCCACGATGTTTTTCTCACTCCTACTAGTGAATATAATGTTACACACCCATACAATGTGCACCACTCCGCGATGTTTTTCAGAAACCTATCCTACATTGCCACTGCATGTTCCCTGACCTCCACATGCTGACCACCCTGCGGTGCTTTTCTCCATCCTACATTGCCACTCACTGCCTATCCTACTTCAGAAACTCCGATTCACAGCACCCCGTGATGTTTCTCTCACTCCTACAAGTGAATGTAATGTTACACATCCATACAATGCGCACCACACCGTGATGTTTTTCTCACTCCTACTAGGGAATGTAATGTTACACATCCATACAATGCACACCACCCCGCGATGTTTTTCAGAAACCTATCCTACATTGCCACTGCATGTTCCTTGACGGCCACATGCTGACCACCACGCGATGCTTTTCTCCATCCCACATTGCCACTCACTGCCTATCCTAATTCAGACCCTAGGATTCACACCACCCCGTGATGTTTTTCTCACTACTACTAGTGAATGTAATGTTACACACCCATACAATGCGCACCACCCCCGGATATTTTTCAGAAACCTATCCTACATTGCCACTGCATGTTCCCTGACCTCCCCATGCTGACCACCCCGCGGTGCTTTTCTCCATCCTACATTGCCACTCAATGCCTATCCTAATTCAGACCCTCCGATTCACACCACCCCGTGATGTTTTTCTCACTCCTACTAGTGAATGTAATGTTAAACACCCATACAATGCGCACCACCCTGTGATGTTTTTCCCACTCCTACTAGTGAATGTAAGGTTACACACCCATACAATGCCCACCACCCCGCGATGTTTTACAGAATCCTATCCTCCATTGCCACTGCATTTTCCCTGACCTCCCCATGCTGACCACCCCGCGGTGATTTTCTCCATCCTACATTGCCACTCACTGCCTATCCTAATTGTGACCCTCCGATTCACATCAACTCGTGATGTTTTTCCTCACTCCTACTAGTGAAAGTAATGTTACACACCGATACAATGCGCACCACCCCACGATGTTTTTCAGAAACCTATCCTACATTGCCACTGCATGTTCCCTGACCTCCCCATGCTGACCACCCCGTTGGTCTTTTCTCCATCCTTCATTGCCACTCACTGCCTATTCTAATTCAGACCCTCCGATTTACACCAGCCCGTGATGTTTTTCTCACTCCTACTAGTGAATGTAATGTTACACACCCATACAAAGCGCACCACCCCACGATGTTTTTCTCACTCCTAATAGTGAATGTAATGTTACACACCCATACAATGTGCACCACTCCGCGATGTTTTTCAGAAACCTATCCTACATTGCCACTGCATGTTCCCTGACCTCCACATGCTGACGACCCTGCGGTGCTTTTCTCCATCCTACATTGCCACTCACTGCCTATCCTACTTTAGAAACTCCGATTCACAGCACCCCGTGATGTTTTTCTCACTCCTACTAGTGAATGTAATGTTACACACCCATACAATGCGCACCACCCCGCGATGTTTTTACGAAACCTATCCTACATTGGAACTGCATGTTCCCTGACCTCCACATTCTGAACACCCCGCGGTGCTTTTCTCCATCCTACATTGTCACTCACTGCCTATCCTAATTCAGACCCTCCGATTCACACCACCACGTTATGTTTTTCTCACTCCTACTAGTGAATGTATTGTTACACACCCATACAATGCGCACCGCCCCGCGATGTTTTTCAGAAACCTATCCTACATTGCCACTGCATGTTCCTTGACCTCCACATTCTGACCACCCCGCGGTGCTTTTCTCCATCCTACATTGCCATTCACTGCCTATCCTAATTCAGACCCTCCGATTCACAGCACCCCGTGATGTTTTTCTCACTCCTACTAGTGAATGTAATGTTACACACCCATACAATGCGCACCACCCCCGGATGTTTTTCAGAAACCTATCCTACATTGCCACTACATGTTCCCTGACCTCCCCATGCTGACCACCACGCGGTTCTTTTCTCAATCCTACATTGCCACTCACTTCCTATCCTAATTCAGACTCTCTGATTCACACCACCCCATGATGTTTTTCTCACTCCTACTAGTGAAGGTAATGTTACACACCCATACAATGCGCACCACCCCGCGATGTTTTTCAGAAACCTATCCTACATTGCCACTGCATGTTCCCTGACCTCCCCATGCTGACCACCCCGCGGTGCTTTTCCCCATCCTACATTGCGTTTCACTGCCTATCCTAATTCAGACCCTCAGATTCACACCACGCCGTGATGTTTTTCTCAATCCTACTAGTGAATGTAATGTTACACACCCATACAAAGCGCACCACCCCACGATGTTTTTCTCACTCGCACTAGTGAATGTAATGTTACACACCCAAACAATGCCCACCACCCCGTGATGTTTTTCAGAAACCTATCCTACATTGCCACTGCATGTTCCCTGACCTCCCCATGCTGACCACCCTGCGGTGCTTTTCTCCATCCTATATTGCGACTCACTGCCTATCCTGATTCAGACCCTCCGATTCACACCACCCGGTGATGTTTTTCTCACTCCTACTAGTGAATGTAATGTTACACACCGATACAATGCGCACCACCCCGGGATGTTTTTCAGAAACCTATCCTACATTGCCACTGCATGTTCCCTGACCTCCCCATGCTGACCACCCCACGGTGCTTTTCTCCATCCTACATTGCCACTCACTGCCTATCCTGATTCAGACCCTCCAATTCACACCACCCCGTGATGTTTTTCTCACTCCTACTAGTGAATGTAGTGTTACACACCCATACAATGCGCACCACCCCGCGATGTATTTCAGAAACCGATCCTACATTGCCACTGTATGTTCCCTGACCTCCCCATGCTGACCACCCCGCGGTGCTTTTCCCCATCCTACATTGCGATTCACTGCCTATCCTAATTCAGACCCTCCGATTCACACCACCCCGTGATGTTTTTCTCACTCCTACTAGTGAATGTAATGTTACACACACATACAATGCGCACCACCCTGTGATGTTTTTCCCACTCCTACTAGTGAATGTAAGGTTACACACCCATACAATGCCCACCAACCCGCGATGTTTTACAGAATCCTATCCTACATTGCCACTGCATTTTCCCTGACCTCCCCATGCTGACCACCCCGCGGTGATTTTCTCCATCCTACATTGCCACTCACTGCCTATCCTAATTCTGACCCACCGATTCACATCAAATCGTGATGTTTTTCCTCACTCCTACTAGTGAAAGAAATGTTACACACCGATACAATGCTCACCACCGCGCGATGATTTTCAGAAACCTATCCTACATTGCCACTGCATGTTCCCTGACCTCCACATGCTGACCACCCCGTGGGTCTTTTCTCCATCCTTCATTGCCACTCACTGCCTATTCTAATTCAGACCCTCCGATTCACACCAGCCCGTGATGTTTTTCGCACTCCTACTAGTGAATGTAATGTTACACACCCATACAAAGCGCACCACCCCACGATGTTTTTCTCAGTCCTACTAGTGAATGTAATGTTAGACACCCATACAATGTGCACCACTCCGCGATGTTTTTCAGAAACCTATCCTACATTGCCACTGCTTGTTCCCTAACCTCCCCATGCTGACCACCACGCGGTTCTTTTCTCAATCCTACATTGCCACTCACTTCCTATCCTAATTCAGACTCTCTGATTCACACCACCCCGTGATGTTTTTCTCACTCCTACTAGTGAATGTAATGTTACACACCCATACAATGCGCACCACCCCGCGATGTTTTTCAGAAACCTATCCTACATTGCCACTGCATGTTCCCTGACCTCCACATTCTGACCACCCCGCGGTGCTTTTCGCCATCCTACATTGCCACTCACTGCCTATCCTAATTCAGACCCTCCGATTCACACCACCCCGTGATGTTTTTCTCACTCCTACTAGTGAATGTAATTTTACACACCCATACAATGCCCACAACCCCCGGATGTTTTTGAGAAACCGATCCTACATTGCCACTGCATGTTCCCTGACCTCCCCATGTTGACCACCCTGCGGTGCTTTTCTCCATCCTACATTGCCACTCACTTCCTATCCTAATTCAGACTCTCCGATTCACACCACCCCGTGATGTTTTTCTCACTCCTACTAGTGAATGTAATGTTACACACCCATACAATGCGCACCACACCGTGATGTTTTTCTCACTCCTACTAGGGAATGTAATGTTACACATCCATACAATGCACACCACTCCGCGATGTTTTTCAGAAACCTATCCTACATTGCCACTGCATGTTCCTTGACGTCCACATGCTGACCACCACGCGATGCTTTTCTCCATCCTACATTGCCACTCACTGCCTATCCTAATTCAGACCCTAGGATTCACACCACCCCGTGATGTTTTTCTCACTACTACTAGTGAATGTAATGTTACACACCCATACAATGCGCACCACCCCCGGATATTTTTCAGAAACCTATCCTACATTGCCACTGCATGTTCCCTGACCTCCCCATGCTGACCACCCCGCGGTGCTTTTCTCCATCCTACATTACCACTCAATGCCTATCCTAATTCAGACCCTCCGATTCACACCACCCCGTGATGTTTTTCTCACTCCTACTAGTGAATGTAATGTTAAACACCCATACAATGCGCACCACCCTGTGATGTTTTTCCCACTCCTACTAGTGAATGTAAGGTTACACACACATACAATGCCCACCACCCCGCGATGTTTTACAGAATCCTATCCTCCATTGCCACTGCATTTTCCCTGACCTCCCCATGCTGACCACCCCGCGGTGATTTTCTCCATCCTACATTGCCACTCACTGCCTATCCTAATTCTGACCCTCTGATTCACATCAACTCGTGATGTTTTTCCTCACTCCTACTAGTGAAAGTAATGTTACACACCGATACAATGCGCACCACCCCGCGATGTTTTTCAGAAACCTATCCTACATTGCCACTGCATGTTCCCTGCTGACCACCCCGTTGGTCTTTTCTCCATCCTTCATTGCCACTCACTGACTATTCTAATTCAGACCCTCCGATTCACACCAGCCCGTGATGTTTTTCTCACTCCTACTAGTGAATGTAATGTTACACACCCATACAAAGCGCACCAACCCACGATGTTTTTCTCACTCCTACTAGTGAATGTAATGTTACACACCCATACAATGTGCACCACTCCGCGATGTTTTTCAGAAACCTATCCTACATTGCCACTGCATGTTCCCTGACCTCCACATGCTGACCACCCTGCGGTGCTTTTCTCCATCGTTCATTGCCACTCACTGCCTATCCTACTTCAGAAACTCCGATTCACAGCACCCCGTGATGTTTTTCTCACTCCTACAAGTGAATGTAATGTTACACATCCATACAATGCGCACCACCCCGCGATGTTTTTCAGAAACCTATCCTACATTGCCACTGCATGTTCCTTGACGTCCACATGCTGACCACCACGCGATGCTTTTCTCCATCCCACATTGCCACTCACTGCCTATCCTAATTCAGACCCTAGGATTCACACCACCCCGTGATGTTTTTCTCACTACTACTAGTGAATGTAATGTTACACACCCATACAATGCGCATCACCCCCGGATATTTTTCAGAAACCTATCCTACATTGCCACTGCATGTTCCCTGACCTCCCCATGCTGACCACCCCGCGGTGCTTTTCTCCATCCTACATTGCCACTCAATGCCTATCCTAATTCAGACCCTCCGATTCACACCACCCCGTGATGTTTTTCTCACTCCTACTAGTGAATGTAATGTTAAACACCCATACAATGCGCACCACCCTGTGATGTTTTTCCCACTCCTACTAGTGAATGTAAGGTTACACACCCATACAATGCCCACCACCCCGCGATGTTTTACAGAATCCTATCCTCCATTGCCACTGCATTTTCCCTGACCTCCCCATGCTGACCACCCCGCGGTGATTTTCTCCATCCTACATTGCCACTCACTGCCTATCCTAATTGTGACCCTCCGATTCACATCAACTCGTGATGTTTTTCCTCACTCCTACTAGTGAAAGTAATGTTACACACCGATACAATGCGCACCACCCCGCGATGTTTTTCAGAAACCTATCCTACATTGCCACTGCATGTTCCCTGACCTCCCCATGCTGACCACCCCGTTGGTCTTTTCTCCATCCTTCATTGCCACTCACTGCCTATTCTAATTCAGACCCTCCGATTCACACCAGCCCGTGATGTTTTTCTCACTCCTACTAGTGAATGTAATGTTACACACCCATACAAAGCGCACCACCCCACGATGTTTTTCTCACTCCTAGTAGTGAATGTAATGTTACACACCCATACAATGTGCACCACTCCGCGATGTTTTTCAGAAACCTATCCTACATTGCCACTGCATGTTCCCTGACCTCCACATGCTGACCACCCTGCGGTGCTTTTCTCCATCCTACATTGCCACTCACTGCCTATCCTACTTTAGAAACTCCGATTCACAGCACCCCGTGATGTTTTTCTCACTCCTACTAGTGAATGTAATGTTACACACCCATACAATGCGCACCACCCCGCTATGTTTTTACGAAACCTATCCTACATTGGAACTGCATGTTCCCTGACCTCCACATTCTGAACACCCCGCGGTGCTTTTCTCCATCCTACATTGTCACTCACTGCCTATCCTAATTCAGACCCTCCGATTCACACCACCACGTTATGTTTTTCTCACTCCTACTAGTGAATGTATTGTTACACACCCATACAATGCGCACCGCCCCGCGATGTTTTTCAGAAACCTATCCTACATTGCCACTGCATGTTCCTTGACCTCCACATTCTGACCACCCCGCGGTGCTTTTCTCCATCCTACATTGCCATTCACTGCCTATCCTAATTCAGACCCTACGATTCACACAACCCCGTGATGTTTTTCTCACTCCTACTAGTGAATGTAATGTTACACACCCATACAATGCGCACCACCCCCGGATGTTTTTCAGAAACCTATCCTACATTGCCACTACATGTTCCCTGACCTCCCCATGCTGACCACCACGCGGTTCTTTTCTCAATCCTACATTGCCACTCACTTCCTATCCTAATTCAGACTCTCTGATTCACACCACCCCATGATGTATTTCTCACTCCTACTAGTGAAGGTAATGTTACACACCCATACAATGCGCACCACCCCGCGATGTTTTTCAGAAACCTATCCTACATTGCCACTGCATGTTCCCTGACCTCCACATTCTGACCACCCCGCGGTGCTTTTCTCCGTCCTACATTGCCACTCACTGCCTATCCTAATTCAGACCCTCCGATTCACACCACCCCATTATGTATTTCTCACTCCTACTAGTGAATGTAATGTTACACCCCCATAAAATGCGCACCACCCCGCGATGTTTTTCAGAAACCTATCCTATATTGCCACTGCATGTTCCTTGACCTCCACATTCTGACCACCCCGCGGTGCTTTTCTACACTCTACATTGCCACTCAAAGCCTATCCTAATTCAAACCCTACGATTCACACCACCCCGTGATGTTTTTCTCACTCCTACTAGTGAATGTAATGTTACACACCCATACAATGCCCACCACCCCCGGATGTTTTTGAGAAACCGATCCTACATTGCCACTGCATGTTCCCTGACCTCCCCATGTTGACCACACTGCGGTGCTTTTCTCCATCCTACATTGCCACTCACTTCCGATCCTAATTCAGACTCTCCGATTCACACCACCCCGTGATGTTTTTCTCACTCCTACTAGTGAATGTAATGTTACACACCCATACAATGCGCACCACACCGTGATGTTTTTCTCACTCCCACTAGTGAATGCAATGTTACACATCCATACAATGCGCACCACCCCGCGATATTTTTCAGAAACCTATCCTACATTGCCACTGCATGTTCCTTGACGTCCACATGCTGACCACCACGCGGTGCTTTTCTCCATCCTACATTGCCACTCACTGCCTATCCTAATTCAGACCCTAGGATTCACACCACCCCGTGATGTTTTTCTCACTCCTACTAGTGAATGTAATGTTACACACCCATACAATGCGCACCACCCCGCGATGTTTTTCAGAAACCTATCCTACATTGCCACTGCATGTTCCCTGATCTCCCCATGCTGACCACTCCGCGGTGCTTTTCTCCATCCTACATTGCCACTCAATGCCTATCCTAATTCAGACCCTCCGATTCACACCACCCCGTGATGTTTTTCTCACTCCTACTAGTGAATGTAATGTTACACACCCATACAATGCGAACCACCCCGCGATGTTTTTCAGAAACGTATCCTAAATTGCCACTGCATGTTCCCTGACCTCCACATTCTGACAACCCCGCGATGCTTTTCTCCATCCTACATTGCCACTCACTGCCTATCCTAATTCAGACCCTCCGATTCACACCACCCCGGTATGTTTTTCTCACTCCTACTAGTGAATGTAATGTTACACACCCATACAATGCGCACCACCCCCGGATGTTTTTCAGAAACCTATACTACATTGCCACTGCATGTTCCCTGACTTCTCCATGCTGACCACACCGCGGTGCTATTCTCCATCCTACATTGCCACTCACTGCCTATCTTATTCAGACCCTCCGATTCACACTACGCCATGATATTTTTCTCACTCCTACTCGTGAGTGTACTGTTACACACCCATACAATGAGCACCACCCCGCGATGTTTTTGAGAAACCTATCCAACGTTGCCACTGCATGTTCCCTGACCTCCCCATGCTGACCACCACGCGGTGCTTTTCTCCATCCTACATTGCCACTCACTGCCTATCCTAATTCAGACCCTAGGATTCACACCACCCCGTGATGTTTTTCTCACTCCTAATATTGAATGTAATGTTACACACCCATAGAATGCGCACCACCCCGCGATGTTTTTAAGAAACCTAATCTACATTGCCACTGCATGTTCCCTGACGTCCCCACGCTGACCACCCCGCGGTGCTTTTCTCCATCCTACATTGCCACTCACTGCCTATCGTAATTCAGACCCTCCGATTCACACCACCCCGTCATGTTTTTCTCACTCCTACTATTGAATGTAATGTTACACACCCGTACAATGCACACCACTCCGCGATGTTTTTCAGAAACCTATCCTACATTGATACTGCATGGTCCATGACCTCCCCATGCTGACCACCCCGCGGTGTTTTTCTCCATCCTACATTGCCACTCACTGCCTATCCTAATTCAGACTCTCCGATTCACACCACCGCATCATGTTTTTCTCACTCCTACTAGTTAATGTAATGTTACACATCCATACAATGCACACCACACCGTGATGTTTTTCTCACTCCTACTGGTGAATGTAATGTTACACATCCATACAATGCGCACCACCCCGCGATGTTTTTCAGAAACCTATCCTACATTGCCACTGTATGTTTCCTGCCCTCCCCATGCTGACCACCCCGCGGTGCTTTTCCCCATCCTACATTGCCACTCACTGCCTATCCTAATTCAGACCCTCCGATTCACACCACCCCGTGATGCTTTTCTCACTCCTACTAGTGAATGTAATGTTACACACCCATACAATGCGCAACATCCTGTGATGTTTTTCCCACTCCTACTAGTTAATGTAAAGTTACACACCCATAAAATGCGCACCACCCCGCGATGTTTTTCTGAAACCTATCCTAAATTGCCACTGCATGTTGCCTGACCTCCCCATGCTGACCACCCCGCGGTGCTTTTCTGGATCCTACATTGCCACTCACTGCCTACCCTAATTCAGACCCTCCGATTCAAACCACCCCGTGATGTTTTTCTCACTCCTACTAGTGAATGTAATGTTGCATACCCATACAATATGCGCCACCCCGCGATGTTTTTCAGAAACCTATCCTACATTGCCACTGCATGTTCCCTGACCTCCCTATGCTGACCACCCCGCGGTGCTTTTCCCCATCCTACATTGCGATTCACTGCCTATCCTAATTCAGACCCTCAGATTCACACCACGCCGTGATGTTTTTCTCAATCCTACTAGTGAATGTAATGTTACACACCCATACAAAGCGCACCACCCCACGATGTTTTTCTCACTCCTACTAGTGAATGTGATGTTACACACCCAAACAATGACCACCACCCCGTGATGTTTTGTAGAAACCTATCCTACATTGCCACTGCATGTTCCCTGACCTCCCCATGCTGACCACCCTGCGGTGCTTTTCTCCATCCTACATTTCGACTCACTGCCTATCCTGATTCAGAACCTCCGATTCACACCACCCGGTGATGTTTTTCTCACTTCTACTAGTGAATGTAATGTTACACACCGATACAATGCGCATCACCCCGGGATGTTTTTCAGAAACCTATCCTACATTGCCACTGCATGTTCCCTGACCTCCCCATGCTGACCACCCCGCGGTGCTTTTCTCCACCCTACATTGCCACTCACTGCCTATCCTGATTCAGACCCTCCAATTCACACTACCCCGTGATGTTTTTCTCACTCCTACTAGTGAATGTAGTGTTACAAACCCATACAATGCGCACCACCCCGCGATGTATTTCAGAAACCTATCCTATATTGCCACTGTATGTTCCCTGACCTCCCCATGCTGACCACCCCGCGGTGATTTTCTCCATCCTACATTGCCACTCACTGCCTATCCTAATTCTGACCCTCCGATTCACATCAAATCGTGATGTTTTTCCTCACTCCTACTAGTGAAAGTAATGTTACACACCGATACAATGCGCACCACCCCGCGATGTTTTTCAGAAACGTATCCTACATTGCCACTGCATGTTCCCTGACCTCCACATGCTGACCACCCCGTGGGTCTTTTCTCCATCCTTCATTGCCACTCACTGCCTATTCTAATTCAGACCCTCCGATTCACACAAGCCCGTGATGTTTTTCGCACTCCTACTAGTGAATGTAATGTTACACACCCATACAAAGCGCACCACCCCACGATGTTTTTCTCAGTCCTACTAGTGAATGTAATGTTACACACCCATACAATGTGCACCACTCCGCGATGTTTTTCAGAAACCTATCCTACATTGCCACTGCATGTTCCCTGACCTCCACATGCTGACCACCCTGCGGTGCTTTTCTCCATCCTACATTGCCACTCACTGCCTATCCTACTTCAGAAACTCTGATTCACAGCACCCCGTGATGTTTTTCTCACTCCTACAAGTGAATGTAATGTTACACACCCATACCATGCGCACCATCCCGCGATGCTTTTACGAAACCTATCCTACATTGGAACTGCATGTTCCCTGACCTCCATATTCTGAACACCCCGCGGTGCTTTTCTCCATCCTACATTGTCATTCACTGCCTATCCTAATACAGACCCTCCGATTCACACCACCCCGTTATGTTTTTCTCACTCCTACTAGTGAATGTATTGTTACACATCCATACAATGCACACCGCCCCGCGATGTTTTTCAGAAACTTATCCTACATTGCCACTGCATGTTCCTTCACCTCCACATTCTGACCACCCCGCGGTGCTTTTCTCCATCCTGCATTGCAATTCACTGCCTATCCTAATTCAGACCCTACGATTCACACCACCCCGTGATGGTTTTCTCACTCCTACTAGTGAATGTAATGTTACACACCCATACAGTGCGCACCACCACCGGATGTTTTTCAGAAACCTATCCTACATTGCCACTGCTTGTTCCCTAACCTCCCCATGCTGACCACCACGCGGTTCTTTTCTCAATCCTACATTGCCACTCACTGCCTATCCTAATTCAGACCCTCTGATTCACACCACCCCGTTATGTATTTCTCACTCCTACTAGTGAATGTAATGTTACACACCCATACAATGCGCACCACCCCACGATGTTTTTCAGAAACCTATCCTATATTGCCACTGCATGTTCCTTGACCTCCACATTCTGACCACCCCGCGGTGCTTTTCTCCATTCTACATTGCCACTCACAGCCTATCCTAATTCAGACCCTACGATTCACACCACCCCGTGATGTTTTTCTCACTCCTACTAGTGAATGTAATTTTACACACCCATACACTGCCCACCACCCCCGGATGTTTTTGAGAAACCAATCCTACATTGCCACTGCATGTTCCCTGACCTCCCCATGTTGACCACCCTGCAGTGCTTTCTCCATCCTACATTGCCACTCACTTCCTATCCTTATTCAGACTCTCCGATTCACACCACCCCGTGATGTTTTTATCACTCCTACTAGTGAATGTAATGTTACACACCCATACAATGCGCACCACACCGTGATGTTTTTCTCACTGCTACTAGGGAATGTAATGTTACACATCCATACAATGCGCACCACCCCGCGATGTTTTTCAGAAACCTATCCTACATTGCCACTGCATGTTCCCTGACCTCCCCATGCTGACCACTCCGTTGGCCTTTTCTCCATCCTCCATTGCCACTCACAGCCTATTCTAATTCAGACCCTCCGATTCACACCAGCCCGTGATGTTTTTCTCACTCCTACTAGTGAATGTAATGTTACACACCCATACAAAGCGCACCACCCCACGATGTTTTTCTCACTCCTACTAGTGAAGGTAATGTTACACACCCATACAATGTGCACTACTCCGCGATGTTTTTCAGAAACCTATCCTACCTTGCCACTGCATGTTCCCTGACCTCCACATGCTGACCACCCTGCGGTGCTTTTCTCCATCCTACATTGCCACTCACTGCCTATCCTACTTCAGAAACTCCGATTCACAGCACCCCGTGATGTTTTTCTCACTCCTACTAGTGAATGTAATGTTACACACCCATACAATGCGCACCACCCCGCGATGTTTTTACGAAACCTATACTACATTGGAACTGCATGTTCCCTGACCTCCATATTCTGAACACCCCGCGGTGCTTTTCTCCATCCTACATTGTCACTCACTGCCTATCCTAATTCAGACCCTCCGATTCACACCACCCCGTTATGTTTTTCTCACTCCTACTAGTGAATGTATTGTTACACACCCATACAATGCGCACCGCCCCGCGATGTTTTTCAGAAACCTATCCTACATTGCCACTGCATGTTCCTTGACCTCCACATTCTGACCACCCCGCGGTGCTTTTCTCCATCCTACATTGCCATTCACTGCCTATCCTAATTCAGACCCTACGATTTACACCACCCCGTGATGTTTTTCTCACTCCTACTAGTGAATGTAATGTTACACACCCATACAATGTGCACCACTCCGCGATGTTTTTCAGAAACCTATTCTATATTGCCACTGCATGTTCCCTGACCTCCACATGCTGACCACCCTGCGGTGCTTTTCTCCATCCTACATTGCCACTCACTGCCTATCCTACTTCAGAAACTCCGATTCACAGCACCCCGTGATGTTTTTCTCACTCCTACTAGTGAATGTAATGTTACACACCCATACAATGCGCACCACCCCGCGATGTTTTTATGAAACCTATCCTACATTGGAACTGCATGTTCCCTGACCTCCATATTCTGAACACCCCGCGGTGCTTTTCTCCATCCTACATTGTCACTCACTGCCTATCCTAATTCAGACCCTCCGATTCACACCACCCCGTTATGTTTTTCTCACTCCTACTAGTGAATGTATTGTTACACACCCATACAATGCGCACCGCCCCGCGATGTTTTTCAGAAACCTATCCTACATTGCCACTGCATGTTCCTTGACCTCCACATTCTGACCACCCCGCGGTGCTTTTCTCCATCCTACATTGCTATTCACTGCCTATCCTAATTCAGACCCTACGATTTACACCACCCCGTGATGTTTTTCTCACACCTATTAGTGAATGTAATGTTACTCACCCATACAATGCGCACCACCTCGCGATGTTTTTCAGAAACCTATCCTACATTGCCACTGCATGTTCCCTGACCTCCACATTCTGACCACCCCGCGGTGGTTTCTCCGTCCTACATTGCCACTCACTGCCTATCCTAATTCAGACCCTCCATTTCACACCACCCCGTGATGTTTTTCTCACTCCTACTAGTGAATGTAATGTTACACACCCATACAATGCGCAACACACCGTGATGTTGTTCTCACTCCTACTAGTGAATGTAATGTTACACATCCATACAATGCGCACCACCCCGCGATGTTTTTCAGAAACCTATCCTACATTGCCACTGCATGTTCCTTGACGTCCACATGCTGACCACCACGCTGTGCTTTTCTCCATCCTACATTGCCACTCACTGCCTATCCTAATTCAGACCCTAGGATTCACAACACCCCGTGATGTTTTTCTCACTCCTACTAGTGAATGTAATGTTACACACCCATACAATGCTCACCACCCCGCGATGTTTTTCAGAAACCTATCCTACATTGCCACTGCATGTTCCCTCATCTCCCCATGCTGACCACCCCGCGGTGCTTTTCTCCATCCTACATTGCCACTCAATGCCTATCCTAATTCAGACCCTCCGATTCACACCACCCCGTGATGTTTTTCTCACTCCTAGTAGTGAATGTAATGTTACACACCCATACAATGCGCACCACACCGTGATGTTTTTCTCACTCTTACTAGTGAATGTAATGTTACACATCCATACAATGCGCACCACCCCGCGATGTTTTTCAGAAACCTATCCTACATTGCCACTGCATGTTCCTTGACGTCCACATGTTGACCACCACGCGATGCTTTTCTCCATCCTACATTGCCACTCACTGCCTATCCTAATTCAGACCCTAGGATTCACATCACCCCGTGATGTTTTTCTCACTACTACTAGTGAATGTAATGTTACACACCCATACACTGCGCATCACCCCCGGATATTTTTCAGAAACCTATCCTACATTGCCACTGCATGTTCCCTGACCTCCCTATGCTGACCACCCCGTGGTGCTTTTCTCCATCCTACATTGCCACTCAATGCCTATCCTAATTCAGACCCTCCGATTCACACCACCTCGTGATGTTTTTCTCACTCCTACTAGTGAATGTAATGTTAAACAACCATACAAGGCGCACCACCCTGTGATGTTTTTCCCACTCCTACTAGTGAATATAAGGTTACACACCAATACAATGCCCACCACCCCGCGATGTTTTACAGAATCCTATCCTCCATTGCCACTGCATTTTCCCTGACCTCCCCATGCTGACCACCCCGCGGTGATTTTCTCCATCCTACATTGCCACTCACTGCCTATTCTAATTCTGACCCTCCGATTCACATCAACTCGTGATGTTTTTCCTCACTCCTACTAGTGAAAGTAATGTTACACACCGATACAATGCGCACCACCCCGCGGTGTTTTTCAGAAACCTATCCTACATTGTTACTGCATGTTCCCTGACCTATACATGCTGACCACCCCGTTGGTCTTTTCTCCATCCTTCATTGCCACTCACTGCCTATTCTAATTCAGACCCTCCGATTCACACCAGCCCGTGATGTTTTTCTCACTCCTACTAGTGAATGTAATGTTACACACCCATACAAAGCGCATCACACCACGATGTTTTTCTCACTCCTACTAGTGAATGTAATGTTACACACCCATACAATTCGCACCACCCCGCGATGTTTTTACGAAACATATCCTACATTGGAACTGCATGTTCCCTGACCTCCATATTCTGAACACCCCGCGGTGCTTTTCTCCATCCTACATTGTCACTCACTGCCTATCCTAATTCACACCCTCCGATTCACACCACCCCGTTATGTTTTTCTCACTCCTACTAGTGAATGTATTATTACACACCCATACAATGCGCACCGCACCGCGATGTTTTTCAGAAACCTATCCTACATTGCCACTGCATGTTCCTTGACCTCCAGATTCTGACCACCCCGCGGTGCTTTTCTCCATCCTACATTGCCATTCACTGCCTATCCTAATTCAGACCCTACGATTCACACCACCCCGTGATGTTTTTCTCACTCCTACTAGTGAATGTAATGTTAAACCACCATACAAGGCGCACCACCCTGTGATGTTTTTCCCACTCCTACTAGTGAATATAAGGTTACACACCAATACAATGCCCACCACCCCGCGATGTTTTACAGAATCCTATCCTCCATTGCCACTGCATTTTCCCTGACCTCCCCATGCTGACCACCCCGCGGTGATTTTCTCCATCCTACATTGCCACTCACTGCCTATCCTAATTCTGACCCTCCGATTCACATCAACTCGTGATGTTTTTCCTCACTCCTACTAGTGAAAGTAATGTTACACACCGATACAATGCGCACCACCCCGCAATGTTTTTCAGAAACCTATCCTACATTGTTACTGCATGTTCCCTGACCTCCCCATGCTGACCACCCCGTTGGTCTTTTCTCCATCCTTCATTGCCACTCACTGCCTATTCTAATTCAGACCCTCCGATTCACACCAGCCCGTGATGTTTTTCTCACTCCTACTAGTGAATGTAATGTTACACACCCATACAAAGCGCACCACACCACGATGTTTTTCTCACTCCTACTAGTGAATGTAATGTTACACACCCATACAATGTGCACCACTCCGCCCTGTTTTTCAGAAACCTATCCTACATTGCCACTGCATGTTCCCTGACCTCCACATTCTGACCACCCTGCGGTGCTTTTCTCCATCCTACATTGCCACTCACTGCCTATCCTACTTCAGAAACTCTGATTCACAGCACCCCGTGATGTTTTTCTCACTCCTACTAGTGAATGTAATGTTACACACCCATACAATGCGCACCACCCCGCGATGTTTTTACGAAACATATCCTACATTGGAACTGCATGTTCCCTGACCTCCATATTCTGAACACCCCGCGGTGCTTTTCTGGATCCTACATTGTCACTCACTGCCTATCCTAATTCAGACCCTCCGATTCACACCACCCCGTTATGTTTTTCTCACTCCTACTAGTGAATGTATTATTACACACCCATACAATGCGCACCGCACCGCGATGTTTTTCAGAAACCTATCCTACATTGCCACTGCATGTTCCTTGACCTCCAGATTCTGACCACCCCGCGGTGCTTTTCTCCATCCTACATTGCCATTCACTGCCTATCCTAATTCAGACCCTACGATTCACACCACCCCGTGATGTTTTTCTCACTCCTACTAGTGAATGTAATGTTACACACCCATACAATGCGCACCACCCCCGGATGTTTTTCAGAAACCTATCCTACATTGCCACTACATGTTCCCTGACCTCCCCATGCTGACCACCACGCGGTTCTTTTCTCAATCCTACATTGCCACTCACTTCCTATCCTAATTCACACTCTCTGATTCACACCACCCCGTGATGTTTTTCTCATTCCTACTAGTGAATGTAATGTTACACACCCATACAATGCGCACCACCCCGCGATGTTATTCAGAAAACTATCCTACATTGCCACTGCATGTTCCCTGACCTCCACATTCTGACCACCCCGCGGTGCTTTTCTCCGTCCTACATTGCCACTCACTGCCTATCCTAATTCAGACCCTCCGATTCACACCACCCCGGTATGTTTTTCTCACTCCTACTAGTGAATGTAATGTTACACACCCATACAATGCGCACCACACTGCGATGTTTTTCAGAAACCTATCCTATATTGCCACTGCATGTTCCTTGACCTCCACATTCTGACCACACCGCGGTGCTTTTCTCCATTCTACATTGCCACTCACTGCCTATTCTAATTCAGACCCTACGATTCACACCACCCCGTGATGTTTTTCTCAATCCTACTAGTGAATGTAATGTTACACACCCATACAATGCGCACCACCCCCGAATGTTTTTCAGAAACCTATCCTACATTGCCACTGCATGTTCCCTGACGTCCCCATGTTGACCACCCTGCGGTGCTTTTCTCCATCCTACATTGCCACTCACTTCCTATCCTAATTCAGACTCTCCTATTCACAAAACCCCGTGATGATTTTCTACTCCTACTAGTGAATGTAATGTTACACACCCATACAATGCGCACCACCCCCGGATGTTTTTCAGAAACCTATCCTACATTGCCACTGCATGTTCCCTGACTTCCCCATGCTGACCACACCGCGGTGCTATTCTCCATCCTACATTGCCACTCACTGCCTATCTTATTCAGACCCTCCGATTCACACTACGCCATGATATTTTTCTCACTCCTACTAGTGAGTGTACTGTTACACACCCATACAATGAGCACCACCCCGCGATGTTTTTCAGAAACCTATCCAACGTTGCCACTGCATGTTCCCTGACCTCCCCATGCTGACCACCACGCGGTGCTTTTCTCCATCCTACATTGCCACTCACTGCCTATCCTAATTCAGACCCTAGGATTCACACCACCCCGTGATGTTTTTCTCACTCCTAATAGTGAATGTAATGTTACACACCCATAAAATGCGCACCACCCCGCGATGTTTTTAAGAAACCTATTCTAAATTGCCACTGCATGTTCCCAAACCTCCCCATGCTGACCACCCCGCGGTGCTTTTCTCCATCCTACATTGCCACTCACTGCCTATCGTAATTCAGACCCTCCGATTCACACCACCCCGTCATGTTTTTCTCACTCCTACTATTGAATGTAATGTTACACACCCGTACAATGCACACCACTCCACGATGTTTTTCAGAAACCTATCCTACATTGATACTGCATGGTCCCTGCCCTCCCCATGCTGACCACCCCGCGGTGTTTTTCTCCATCCTACATTGCCACTCACTGCCTAACCTAATTCAGACTCTCCGATTCACACCACCGCGTGATGTTTTTCTCACTCCTACTAGTTAATGTAATGTTACACATCCATAAAATGCACACCACACCGTGATGTTTTTCTCACTCCTACTAGTGAATGTAATGTTACACATCCATACAATGCGCACCACCCCGCGATGTTTTTCAGAAACCTATCCTACATTGCCACTGCATGTTCCTTGACGTCCACATGGTGACCACCACGCGGTGCTTTTCTCCATCCTACATTGCCACTCAATGCCTATCCTAATTCAGACCCTAGGATTCACACCACGCCGTGATTTTTTTCTCACTCCTACTAGTGAATGTAATGTTACACACCCATACATGCGCACCACGCCCGGATGCTTTTCAGAAACCTATCCTACATTGCCACTGCATGTTCCCTGACCTATACATGCTGACCACCCCGCGGTGCTTTTCTCCATCCTACATTGCCACTCAATGCCTATCCTACTTCAGACCCTCCGATTCACACTACGTCGTGATGTTTTTCTCACTCCTACTAGTGAATGTAATGTTACACACCCATACAATGAGCACCACCAGGCGATGTTTTTCAGAAACCTATCCTACGTTGCCACTGCATGTTCCCTGACCTCCCCATGCTGACCACCACGCGGTGCTTTTCTCCATCCTACATTGCCACTCACTGCCTATCGTAATTCAGACCCTCCGATTCACACCACCCCGTGATGTTTTTCTCACTCCTACTAGTGAATGTAATGTTACACACCGATACATTGCACACCACCCCGCGATGTTTTTCAGAAAACTATCCTACATTGCCACTGCATGTTCCCTGACCTCCCCATTCTGACCACGCCGTGGTGCTTTTCTCCATCCTACATTGCCACTCACTGCCTATCCTAATTCAGACCCTCCGATTCACACCACCCCGTGATGCTTTTCTCACTCCTACTAGTGAATGTAATGTTACACACCCATACAATGCGCACCACCCCGTGATGTTTTTCAGAAACCTATCCAACATTGCCACTGCATGTTCCCTGACCTCCCCATTCTGACCACGCCGTGGTGCTTTTCTCCATCCTACATTGCCACTCACTGCCTATCCTAATTTAGACGCTACGATTCACACCACCCCGTGATGCTTTTCTCACTCCTACTAGTCAATGTAATGTTACACACCCATAAAATGCGCACCACTCTGCGATGTGTTTCAAAAACCTATCCTACATTGCCACTGTATGTTCCCTGCCCTCCCCATGCTGACCACCCCGCGGGGCTTTTACCCATCCTACATTGCCACTCACTGCCTATCCTAATTCAGAACCTCCGATTCACACCACCCCGTGATGCTTTTCTCACTCCTACTAGTGAATGTAATGTTACACACCCATACAATGCGCACCATCCTGTGATGTTTTTCCCACTCTTACTAGTTAATGTAAAGTTACACACCCATAAAATGCGCACCACCCCGTGATGTTTTTCAGAAACCTATCCTACATTGCCACTGCATGTTGCCTGACCTCCCCATGCTGACCACCCCGCGGTGCTTTTCTGGATCCTACATTGCCACTCACTGCCTACCCTAATTCAGACCCTCCGATTCACACCACCCCGTGATGTTTTTCTCACTCCTACTAGTGAATGTAATGTTACATACCCATACAATGTGCTCCACCCCGCGATGTTTTTCGAAACCTATCCTACATTGCCACTGCATGTTCCCTGACCTCCCCATGCTGACCACCCCGCGGTGCTTTTCCCTATCCTACATTGCGATTCACTGCCTATCCTAATTCAGACCCTCAGATTCACACCAGGCCGTGATGTTTTTCTCAATCCTACTAGTGAATGTAATGTTACACACCCATACAATGCGCACCATCCCGTGATGTTTTTCAGAAACCTATCCTACATTGCCACTGCCTGTTCCTTGACCTCCACATTCTGACCACCCTGCGGTGCTTTTCTCCATTCTACATTGCCACTCACTGCCTATCCTAATTCAGACTCTCCGATTCACACCACCGCGTGATGTTTTTCTCACTCCTACTAGATAATGTAATGTTACACATCCATACAATGCACACCACACCGTGATGTTTTTCTCACTCCTACTAGTGAATGTAATGTTACACACCCATACATGCGCACCACGCCCGGAATTTTTTCAGAAACCTATCCTACATTGCCACTGCATGTTCCCTGACCTATACATGCTGACCACCCCGCGGTGGTTTTCTCCATCCTACATTGCCACTCACTGCCTATCCTAATTCAGACCCTAGGATTCACACCACGCCGTGATGTTTTTCTCACTCCTACTAGTGAATGTAATGTTACACACCCATACATGCGCACCACGCCCGGATGTTTTTCAGAAACCTATCCTACATTGCCACTGCATGTTCCCTGACCTATACATGCTGACCACCCCGCGGTGCTTTTCTCCATCCTACATTGCCACTCAATGCCTATCCTACTTCAGACCCTCCGATTCACACTACGCCGTGATGTTTTTCTCACTCCTACTAGTGAATGTAATGTTACACACCCATACATTGAGCACCACCAGGCGATGTTTTTCAGAAACCTATCCTCCGTTGCCCCTGCATGTTCCCTGACCTCCCCATGCTGACCACCACGCGATGCTTTTCTCCATCCTACATTGCCACTCACTGCCTATCCTAATTCAGACCCTCCGATTCACACCACCCCGTGATGTTTTTCTCACTCCTACTAGTGAATGTAATGTTACACACCGATACAATGCGCACCACAACGCAATGTTTTTCAGAAACCTATCCTACATTGCCACTGCATGTTCCCTGACCTCCCCATTCTGACCACGCCGTAGTGCTTTTCTCCATCCTACATTGCCACTCACTGCCTATCCTAATTCAGACCCTCTGATTCACACCACCCCGTGATGCTTTTCTCACTCCTACTAGTGAATGTAATGTTACACACCCATACAATGCGCACCACCCCTCGATGTTTTTCAGAAACCTATCCAACATTGCCACTGCATGTTCCCTGACCTCCCCATGCTGACCACCCTGCGGTGCTTTTCTCCATCCTACATTGCCACTCACTGCCTATCCTGATTCAGACCCTCCGATTCACACCACCCTGTGATGTTTTCCTCACTCCTACTAGTGAATGTAATGTTACACCGATACAATGCGCGCCACCCCTGGATGTTTTTCAGAAACCTATCCTACATTGCCACTGCATGTTCCCTGACCTCCCCATGCTGACCACCCCGCGGTGCTTTTCCCCATCCTACATTGCGATTCACTGCCTATCCTTATTCAGACCCTCCGATTCACATCACCCCGTGATGTTTTTCTCACTCCTACTAGTGAATGTAATGTTACACACCCATACAGTGCGCACCACCCTGTGATGTTTTTCCCACTCCTTCTAGTGAATGTAAGGTTACATATCCACACAATGCCCACCACCCCGCGATGTTTTACAGAATCCTATCCTACATTGCCACTGCATGTTCCCTGACCTCCCCATGCTGACTACCCCGCGGTGATTTTCTCCATCCTTCATTGCCACTCACTGCCTATTCTAATTCAGACCCTCCGATTCACACCAGCCCGTGATGTTTTTCTCACTCCTACTAGTGAATGTAATGTTACACACCCATACAAAGCGCACAACCCCACGATGTTTTTCTCCCTCCTACTAGTGAATGTAATGTTACACACCCATACAATGTGCACCACTCCGCGATGTTTTTCAGAAACCTATCCTACATTGCCACTGCATGTTCCCTGACCTCCACATGCTGACCACCCTGCGGCGCTTTTCTCCATCCTACATTGCCACTCACTGCCTATCCTACTTCAGAAACTCCGATTCACAGCACCCCGTGATGTTTTTCTCACTCCTACTAGTGAATGTAATGTTACACACCCATACAATGCGCACCACCCCGCGTTGTTTTTACGAAACCTATCCTACATTGGAAATGCATGTTCCCTGACCTCCATATTCTGAACACCCCGCTGTGCTTTTCTCCATCCTACATTGTCACTCACTGCCTATCCTAATTCAGACCCTCCGATTCACACCACCCCGTGATGTTTTTCTCACTCCTACTAGTGAATGTAATGTTACACACCCATACAATGCGCACCACCCTGCGATGTTTTTACGAAACCTATCCTACATTGGAACTGCATGTTCCCTGACCTCAATATTCTGAACACCCAGCCGTGCTTTTCTCCATCCTACATTGTCACTCACTGCCTATCCTAATTCACACCCTCCGATTCACACCACCCCGTAATGTTTTTCTCACTCCTACTTGTGAATGTATTGTTACACACCCATACAATGCGCACTGCCCCGCGATGTTTTTCAGAAACCTATCCTACATTGCCACTGCGTGTTCCTTGACCTCCACATTCTGACCACCCCGCGGTGCTTTTCTCCATCCTACATTGCCATTCACTGCCTATCCTAATTCAGACCCTACGATTCACACCACCCCGTGATATTTTTCTCATCCTACTAGTGAATGTAATGTTACACACACATACAATGCGCACCACCCCCGAATGTTTTTCAGAAACCTATCCTACATTGCCACTGCATGTTCCCTGACCTCCCCATGCTGACCACCACGCGGTGCTTTTCTCAATCCTACATTGCCACTCACTTCCTATCCTAATTCACACTCTCTGATTCACACCACCCCGTGATGTTTTTCTCACTCCTACTAGTGAATGTAATGTTACACACCCATATAATGCGCACCACCCCGCGATGTTTTTCAGAAACCTATCCTACATTGCTACTGCATGTTCCCTGACCTCCACATTCTGACCACCCCGCGGTGCTTTTCTCCGTCCTATATTGCCACTCACTGCCTATCCTAATTCAGACCCTCAGATTCACACCACCCCGTTATGTATTTCTCACTCCTACTAGTGAATGTAATGTTACACACCCATACAATGCGCACCACCCCGCGATGTTTTTCAGAAACCTATCCTATATTGCCACTGCATGTTCCTTGAACTCCACATTCTGACCACCCCGTGGTGCTTTTCTCCATTCTACATTGCCACTCACAGCCTATCCTAATTCAGACCCTACGATTCACACCACCCCGTGATGTTTTTCTCACTCCTACTAGTGAATGTAATGTTACACACCCATACAATGCGCACCACCTCAAGATGATTTTGAAAAACCGATCCTACATTGCCACTGCATGTTCCCTGACCTCCCCATGCTGACCACCCCGCAGTGCTTTTCTCCATCCTACATTGCCACTCACTGCCTATCCTGTTTCAGATCCTCCAATTCACACCACCCCGTGATGTTTTTCTCACTCCTACTAGTGAATGTAATGTTACACACCCATACAATGCGCACCACCCTGTGATGTTTTTGCCACTCCTACTAGTGAATGTATTGTTACACACTCATACAATGCCCACCACCCCGCGATGTTTTACAGAAACCTATCCTACATTGCCACTGGATGTTCCCTGACCTCCCCATGCTGACCACCCCGTGGGTCTTTTCTCCATCCTTCATTGCCACTCACTGCCTATTCTAATTCAGACCCTCCGATTCACACCAGCCCGTGATGTTTTTCTCACTCCTACTATTGAATGTAATGTTACACACACATACAATGCGCACCACCCCGTGATGTTTTTCTCACTGCTACTATTGAATGTAATGTTACACATCCATACAATGCGCACCACCCCGCAATGTTTCTCAGAAACCTTTCCTACATTGCCAGTGCATGTTCCTTGACCTCAGCATTCTGACCACGCAGTGGTGCTTTTCTCCATCCTACATTGCCACTCAATGCCTATCCTAATTCAGACCTTCCGATTCACACCACCCCGTGATGCTTTTCTCACTCCTACTAGTGAATGTAATGTTACACACCCATACAATGCGCACCACCCCTGGACGTTTTTCAGAAACCTATCCTACATTGCCACTGCATGTTCCCTGACCTCCCCATGCTGACCAGGCCGCGGTGCTTTTCCCCTGATACATTGCTACTAACTGCCTATCCTTATTCAGACCCTCCGATTCACACCACCCCGTGATGTTTTTCTCACTCCTACTAGTGAATGTAATGTTACACACCCATACAATGAGCAACACCCCGCGATGTTTTTCAGAAACCTATCCTACATTGCCACTGCGTGTTCCCTGACCTCCCCATGCTGACCACCCAGCGGTGCTTTTCTCCATCCTACATTGCCACTCACTGCCTATCTTATTCAGACCCTCCGATTCACACCACCCTGTTATGTTTTTCTCACTCCTACTAGTGAATGTAGTGTTACACACCCATACAATGCGCACCGCCCCGTGATGCAATTCAGAAACCTATCCTACATTTTCCCTGCATGTTCGTGACCTATACATGCTGACCACCCCGCGGTGCTTTTCTCCATACTACATTGACACTCAATGACTATTCTAATTCAGACCCTCCGATTTACACCACCCCATGATGTTTTTCTCACTTCTACTAGTGAATGTAATGTTACACACCCATACAATGAGCACCACCCCGCGATGTTTTTCATAAACCTATCCTACGTTGCCACGGCATGTTCCCTGACCTCCCCATGCTGACCACCACGTGGTGCTTTTCTCCATCCTACATTGCCACTCACTGCCTATCCTATTCAGACCCTACGATTCCCACCACCCCGTGAGGTTTTTCACACTCCTACTAGTGAATGAAATGTTACACACCCATACAATGCGCACCACCCCGCGATGTTTTTCAGAAACCTATCCTACATTGCCACTGTATGTTCCCTGACCACCCCATTCTGACCACACCATGGTGCGTTTCTCCATCCTACATTGCCACTCACTGCCTATCCTAATTCAGACCCTCCGATTCACACCACCCCGTGATGCTTTTCTCACTCCTACTAGTGAATGTAATGTTACACAACAAAGCAATGCGCACCACCCTGTGATGTTTTTCCCACTCCTACTAGTGAATGTAATGTTACACACCCATACAATGCCCACCACCCCGTGATGTTTTTCAGAAACCTATCCTACATTGCCACTGCATGTTCCCTGACCTCCCCATGCTGACCACCCTGCGGTGCTTTTCTCCATCCTACATTGCCACTCACTGCCTATCCTGATTCAGACCCTCCAATTCACACCACCCGGTGATGTTTTTCTCACTCCTACTAGTGAATGTAATGTTACACACCGAAACAATGCGCACCACCCCGGGATGTTTTTCAGAAACCTATCCTACATTGCCACTGCATGTTCCCTGACCTCCCCATGCTGACCACCCCGCGGTGCTTTTCTCCATCCTACATTGCCACTCACTGCCTATCCTGATTCAGACCCTCCAATTCACACCACCCCGTGATGTTTTTCTCACTCCTACTAGTGAATGTAGTGTTACACACCCATACAATGCGCACCACCCCGCGATGTATTTCAGAAACTTATCCTACATTGCCACTGTATGTTCCCTGACCTCCCCATGCGGACCACCCCGCTGTGCTTTTCCCCATCCTACATTGCGATTCACTGCCTATCCTAATTCAGACCCTCCGAATAACACCACCCCGTGATGTTTTTCTCACTCCTACTAGTGAATGTAATGTTACACACCCACACAATGAGCACCACCCTGTGATGTTTTTCCCACTCCTACTAGGGAATGTAAGGTTACACACCCATACAATGCCCACCAACCCGCGATGTTTTACAGAATCCTATCCTACATTGCACTGCATTTTCCCTGACCTCCCCATGCTGACCACCCCGCGGTGATTTTCTCCATCCTACATTGCCACTCACTGCCTATTCTAATTCTGACCCTCCGATTCACATCAACTCGTGATGTTTTTCCTCACTCCTACTAGTGAAAGTAATGTTACACACCGATACAATGCGCACCAGCCCGCGATGTTTTTCAGAAACCTATCCTACATTGCCACTGCATTTTCCCTGACCTCCCCATGCTGACCACCCCGTGGGTCTTTTCTCCATCCTTCATTGCCACTCACTGCCTATTCTAATTCAGACCCTCCGATTCACACCAGCCCGTGATGTTTTTCTCACTCCTACTAGTGAATGTAATGTTACACACCCATACAAAGAGCACCACCCCACGATGTTTTTCTCACTCCTACTAGTGAATGTAATGTTACACACCCACACAATGTGCACCACTCCGCGATGTTTTTCAGAAACCTATCCTACATTGCCACTGCATGTTCCCTGACCTCCACATGCTGACCACCCTGCGGCGCTTTTCTCCATCCTACATTGCCACTCACTGCCTATCCTACTTCAGAAACTCCGATTCACAGCACCCCGTGATGTTTTTCTCACTCCTACTAGTGAATGTAATGTTACACACCCATACAATGCGCACCACCCCGCGTTGTTTTTACGAAACCTATCCTACATTGGAAATGCATGTTCCCTGACCTCCATATTCTGAACACCCCGCTGTGCTTTTCTCCATCCTACATTGTCACTCACTGCCTATCCTAATTCAGACCCTCCGATTCACACCACCCCGTGATGTTTTTCTCACTCCTACTAGTGAATGTAATGTTACACACCCATACAATGCGCACCACCCCCGGATGTTTTTCAGAAACCTATCCTACATTGCCACTGCATGTTCCCTGACCTCCCCATGCTGACCACCACGCAGTTCTTTTCTCAATCCTACATTGCCACTCACTTCGTATCCTAATTCAGACTCTCTGATTCACACCACCCCGTGATGTTTTTCTCACTCCTACTAGTGAATGTAATGTTACACACCCATACAATGCGCACCACCCCGCGATGTTTTTCAGAAACCTATCCTACAATGCCACTGCATGTTCCCTGACCTCCACATTCTGACCACCCCGCGGTGCTTTTCTCCGTCCTACATTGCCACTCACTGACTATCCTAATTCAGACCCTCCGATTCACACCACCCCGTTATGTATTTCTCACTCCTACTAGTGAATGTAATGTTACACACCCATACAATGCCCACCACCCCGCGATGTTTTTCAGAAACCTATCCTATATTGCCACTGCATGTTCCTTGACCTCCACATTCTGACCACCCCGCGGTGCTTTTCTCCATTGTACATTGCCACTCACTGCCTATCCTAATTCAGACCCTCCGATTCACACCACCCCGTGATGCTTTTCTCACTCTTACTAGTGAATGTAATGTTACACACCCATACAATGCGCACCATCCTGTGATGTTTTTCTCACTCCTACTAGTTAATGTAAAGTTACACACCCATACAATGCCCACCACCCCGCGATGTTTTTCAGAAACCTATCCTACATGGCCACCGCATGTTCCCTGACCTCCCCATGCTGACCACCCCGCGGTGCTTTTCTCCATCCTACATTGCCACTCACTGCCTATTCTAATTCAGACCCTCCGATTCAGACCACCCCGTGATGTTTTTCTCACTCCTATGGTGAATGTAACGTTACACACCCATAAAATGCGCACCACCCCGCGATGTTTTTCAGAAACCTATCCTACATTGCCACTGCATGTTGCCTGACCTCCCCATGCTGACCACCCCGCGGTGCTTTTCTGGATCCTACATTGCCACTCACTGCCTATCCTAATTCAGACCCTCCGATTCACACCACCCCGTGATGTTTTTCTCACTCCTACTAGTGAATGTAATGTTACACACCCATACAATGTGCTCCACCCCGCGATGTTTTTCAGAAACCTATCCTACATTGCCACTGCATGTTCCCTGACCTCCCCATGCTGACCACCCCGCGGTGCTTTTCCCCATCCTACATTGCGATTCACTGCCTATCCTAATTCAGACCCTCCGATTCACACCACCCCTTGATGTTTTTCTCACTCCTACTAGTGAATGTAATGTTACACATCCATACAATGCGCACCACCCTGTGATGTTTTTCCCACTCCTACTAGTGAATGTAATGTTACACATCCATACAATGCGCACCACCCTGTGATGTTTTTCCCACTCCTACTAGTGAATGTAATGTTACACACCCATACAATGCGCACCACCCCTCGATGTTTTTCAGAAACCTATCCAACATTGCCACTGCATGTTCCCTGACCTCCCCATGCTGACCACCCTGCGGTGCTTTTCTCCATCCTACATTGCCACTCACTGCCTATCCTGATTCAGACCCTCCGATTCACACCACCCTGTGATGTTTTCCTCACTCCTACTAGTGAATGTAATGTTACACCGATACAATGCGCGCCACCCCTGGATGTTTTTCAGAAACCTATCCTACATTGCCACTGCATGTTCCCTGACCTCCCCATGCTGACCACCCCGCGGTGCTTTTCCCCATCCTACATTGCGATTCACTGCCTATCCTTATTCAGACCCTCCGATTCACATCACCCCGTGATGTTTTTCTCACTCCTACTAGTGAATGTAATGTTACACACCCATACAGTGCGCACCACCCTGTGATGTTTTTCCCACTCCTTCTAGTGAATGTAAGGTTACATATCCACACAATGCCCACCACCCCGCGATGTTTTACAGAATCCTATCCTACATTGCCACTGCATGTTCCCTGACCTCCCCATGCTGACTACCCCGCGGTGATTTTCTCCATCCTTCATTGCCACTCACTGCCTATTCTAATTCAGACCCTCCGATTCACACCAGCCCGTGATGTTTTTCTCACTCCTACTAGTGAATGTAATGTTACACACCCATACAAAGCGCACAACCCCACGATGTTTTTCTCCCTCCTACTAGTGAATGTAATGTTACACACCCATACAATGTGCACCACTCCGCGATGTTTTTCAGAAACCTATCCTACATTGCCACTGCATGTTCCCTGACCTCCACATGCTGACCACCCTGCGGCGCTTTTCTCCATCCTACATTGCCACTCACTGCCTATCCTACTTCAGAAACTCCGATTCACAGCACCCCGTGATGTTTTTCTCACTCCTACTAGTGAATGTAATGTTACACACCCATACAATGCGCACCACCCCGCGTTGTTTTTACGAAACCTATCCTACATTGGAAATGCATGTTCCCTGACCTCCATATTCTGAACACCCCGCTGTGCTTTTCTCCATCCTACATTGTCACTCACTGCCTATCCTAATTCAGACCCTCCGATTCACACCACCCCGTGATGTTTTTCTCACTCCTACTAGTGAATGTAATGTTACACACCCATACAATGCGCACCACCCTGCGATGTTTTTACGAAACCTATCCTACATTGGAACTGCATGTTCCCTGACCTCAATATTCTGAACACCCAGCCGTGCTTTTCTCCATCCTACATTGTCACTCACTGCCTATCCTAATTCACACCCTCCGATTCACACCACCCCGTAATGTTTTTCTCACTCCTACTTGTGAATGTATTGTTACACACCCATACAATGCGCACTGCCCCGCGATGTTTTTCAGAAACCTATCCTACATTGCCACTGCGTGTTCCTTGACCTCCACATTCTGACCACCCCGCGGTGCTTTTCTCCATCCTACATTGCCATTCACTGCCTATCCTAATTCAGACCCTACGATTCACACCACCCCGTGATATTTTTCTCATCCTACTAGTGAATGTAATGTTACACACACATACAATGCGCACCACCCCCGAATGTTTTTCAGAAACCTATCCTACATTGCCACTGCATGTTCCCTGACCTCCCCATGCTGACCACCACGCGGTGCTTTTCTCAATCCTACATTGCCACTCACTTCCTATCCTAATTCACACTCTCTGATTCACACCACCCCGTGATGTTTTTCTCACTCCTACTAGTGAATGTAATGTTACACACCCATATAATGCGCACCACCCCGCGATGTTTTTCAGAAACCTATCCTACATTGCTACTGCATGTTCCCTGACCTCCACATTCTGACCACCCCGCGGTGCTTTTCTCCGTCCTATATTGCCACTCACTGCCTATCCTAATTCAGACCCTCAGATTCACACCACCCCGTTATGTATTTCTCACTCCTACTAGTGAATGTAATGTTACACACCCATACAATGCGCACCACCCCGCGATGTTTTTCAGAAACCTATCCTATATTGCCACTGCATGTTCCTTGAACTCCACATTCTGACCACCCCGTGGTGCTTTTCTCCATTCTACATTGCCACTCACAGCCTATCCTAATTCAGACCCTACGATTCACACCACCCCGTGATGTTTTTCTCACTCCTACTAGTGAATGTAATGTTACACACCCATACAATGCGCACCACCTCAAGATGATTTTGAAAAACCGATCCTACATTGCCACTGCATGTTCCCTGACCTCCCCATGCTGACCACCCCGCAGTGCTTTTCTCCATCCTACATTGCCACTCACTGCCTATCCTGTTTCAGATCCTCCAATTCACACCACCCCGTGATGTTTTTCTCACTCCTACTAGTGAATGTAATGTTACACACCCATACAATGCGCACCACCCTGTGATGTTTTTGCCACTCCTACTAGTGAATGTATTGTTACACACTCATACAATGCCCACCACCCCGCGATGTTTTACAGAAACCTATCCTACATTGCCACTGGATGTTCCCTGACCTCCCCATGCTGACCACCCCGTGGGTCTTTTCTCCATCCTTCATTGCCACTCACTGCCTATTCTAATTCAGACCCTCCGATTCACACCAGCCCGTGATGTTTTTCTCACTCCTACTATTGAATGTAATGTTACACACACATACAATGCGCACCACCCCGTGATGTTTTTCTCACTGCTACTATTGAATGTAATGTTACACATCCATACAATGCGCACCACACCGCAATGTTTCTCAGAAACCTTTCCTACATTGCCAGTGCATGTTCCTTGACCTCAGCATTCTGACCACGCAGTGGTGCTTTTCTCCATCCTACATTGCCACTCAATGCCTATCCTAATTCAGACCTTCCGATTCACACCACCCCGTGATGCTTTTCTCACTCCTACTAGTGAATGTAATGTTACACACCCATACAATGCGCACCACCCCTGGACGTTTTTCAGAAACCTATCCTACATTGCCACTGCATGTTCCCTGACCTCCCCATGCTGACCAGGCCGCGGTGCTTTTCCCCTGATACATTGCTACTAACTGCCTATCCTTATTCAGACCCTCCGATTCACACCACCCCGTGATGTTTTTCTCACTCCTACTAGTGAATGTAATGTTACACACCCATACAATGAGCAACACCCCGCGATGTTTTTCAGAAACCTATCCTACATTGCCACTGCGTGTTCCCTGACCTCCCCATGCTGACCACCCAGCGGTGCTTTTCTCCATCCTACATTGCCACTCACTGCCTATCTTATTCAGACCCTCCGATTCACACCACCCTGTTATGTTTTTCTCACTCCTACTAGTGAATGTAGTGTTACACACCCATACAATGCGCACCGCCCCGTGATGCAATTCAGAAACCTATCCTACATTTTCCCTGCATGTTCGTGACCTATACATGCTGACCACCCCGCGGTGCTTTTCTCCATACTACATTGACACTCAATGACTATTCTAATTCAGACCCTCCGATTTACACCACCCCATGATGTTTTTCTCACTTCTACTAGTGAATGTAATGTTACACACCCATACAATGAGCACCACCCCGCGATGTTTTTCATAAACCTATCCTACGTTGCCACGGCATGTTCCCTGACCTCCCCATGCTGACCACCACGTGGTGCTTTTCTCCATCCTACATTGCCACTCACTGCCTATCCTATTCAGACCCTACGATTCCCACCACCCCGTGAGGTTTTTCACACTCCTACTAGTGAATGAAATGTTACACACCCATACAATGCGCACCACCCCGCGATGTTTTTCAGAAACCTATCCTACATTGCCACTGTATGTTCCCTGACCACCCCATTCTGACCACACCATGGTGCGTTTCTCCATCCTACATTGCCACTCACTGCCTATCCTAATTCAGACCCTCCGATTCACACCACCCCGTGATGCTTTTCTCACTCCTACTAGTGAATGTAATGTTACACAACAAAGCAATGCGCACCACCCTGTGATGTTTTTCCCACTCCTACTAGTGAATGTAATGTTACACACCCATACAATGCCCACCACCCCGTGATGTTTTTCAGAAACCTATCCTACATTGCCACTGCATGTTCCCTGACCTCCCCATGCTGACCACCCTGCGGTGCTTTTCTCCATCCTACATTGCCACTCACTGCCTATCCTGATTCAGACCCTCCAATTCACACCACCCGGTGATGTTTTTCTCACTCCTACTAGTGAATGTAATGTTACACACCGATACAATGCGCACCACCCCGGGATGTTTTTCAGAAACCTATCCTACATTGCCACTGCATGTTCCCTGACCTCCCCATGCTGACCACCCCGCGGTGCTTTTCTCCATCCTACATTGCCACTCACTGCCTATCCTGATTCAGACCCTCCAATTCACACCACCCCGTGATGTTTTTCTCACTCCTACTAGTGAATGTAGTGTTACACACCCATACAATGCGCACCACCCCGCGATGTATTTCAGAAACTTATCCTACATTGCCACTGTATGTTCCCTGACCTCCCCATGCGGACCACCCCGCTGTGCTTTTCCCCATCCTACATTGCGATTCACTGCCTATCCTAATTCAGACCCTCCGAATAACACCACCCCGTGATGTTTTTCTCACTCCTACTAGTGAATGTAATGTTACACACCCACACAATGAGCACCACCCTGTGATGTTTTTCCCACTCCTACTAGGGAATGTAAGGTTACACACCCATACAATGCCCACCAACCCGCGATGTTTTACAGAATCCTATCCTACATTGCACTGCATTTTCCCTGACCTCCCCATGCTGACCACCCCGCGGTGATTTTCTCCATCCTACATTGCCACTCACTGCCTATTCTAATTCTGACCCTCCGATTCACATCAACTCGTGATGTTTTTCCTCACTCCTACTAGTGAAAGTAATGTTACACACCGATACAATGCGCACCAGCCCGCGATGTTTTTCAGAAACCTATCCTACATTGCCACTGCATGTTCCCTGACCTCCCCATGCTGACCACCCCGTGGGTCTTTTCTCCATCCTTCATTGCCACTCACTGCCTATTCTAATTCAGACCCTCCGATTCACACCAGCCCGTGATGTTTTTCTCACTCCTACTAGTGAATGTAATGTTACACACCCATACAAAGCGCACCACCCCACGATGTTTTTCTCACTCCTACTAGTGAATGTAATGTTACACACCCACACAATGTGCACCACTCCGCGATGTTTTTCAGAAACCTATCCTACATTGCCACTGCATGTTCCCTGACCTCCACATGCTGACCACCCTGCGGCGCTTTTCTCCATCCTACATTGCCACTCACTGCCTATCCTACTTCAGAAACTCCGATTCACAGCACCCCGTGATGTTTTTCTCACTCCTACTAGTGAATGTAATGTTACACACCCATACAATGCGCACCACCCCGCGTTGTTTTTACGAAACCTATCCTACATTGGAAATGCATGTTCCCTGACCTCCATATTCTGAACACCCCGCTGTGCTTTTCTCCATCCTACATTGTCACTCACTGCCTATCCTAATTCAGACCCTCCGATTCACACCACCCCGTGATGTTTTTCTCACTCCTACTAGTGAATGTAATGTTACACACCCATACAATGCGCACCACCCCCGGATGTTTTTCAGAAACCTATCCTACATTGCCACTGCATGTTCCCTGACCTCCCCATGCTGACCACCACGCAGTTCTTTTCTCAATCCTACATTGCCACTCACTTCGTATCCTAATTCAGACTCTCTGATTCACACCACCCCGTGATGTTTTTCTCACTCCTACTAGTGAATGTAATGTTACACACCCATACAATGCGCACCACCCCGCGATGTTTTTCAGAAACCTATCCTACAATGCCACTGCATGTTCCCTGACCTCCACATTCTGACCACCCCGCGGTGCTTTTCTCCGTCCTACATTGCCACTCACTGACTATCCTAATTCAGACCCTCCGATTCACACCACCCCGTTATGTATTTCTCACTCCTACTAGTGAATGTAATGTTACACACCCATACAATGCCCACCACCCCGCGATGTTTTTCAGAAACCTATCCTATATTGCCACTGCATGTTCCTTGACCTCCACATTCTGACCACCCCGCGGTGCTTTTCTCCATTGTACATTGCCACTCACTGCCTATCCTAATTCAGACCCTCCGATTCACACCACCCCGTGATGCTTTTCTCACTCTTACTAGTGAATGTAATGTTACACACCCATACAATGCGCACCATCCTGTGATGTTTTTCTCACTCCTACTAGTTAATGTAAAGTTACACACCCATACAATGCCCACCACCCCGCGATGTTTTTCAGAAACCTATCCTACATGGCCACCGCATGTTCCCTGACCTCCCCATGCTGACCACCCCGCGGTGCTTTTCTCCATCCTACATTGCCACTCACTGCCTATTCTAATTCAGACCCTCCGATTCAGACCACCCCGTGATGTTTTTCTCACTCCTATGGGTGAATGTAACGTTACACACCCATAAAATGCGCACCACCCCGCGATGTTTTTCAGAAACCTATCCTACATTGCCACTGCATGTTGCCTGACCTCCCCATGCTGACCACCCCGCGGTGCTTTTCTGGATCCTACATTGCCACTCACTGCCTATCCTAATTCAGACCCTCCGATTCACACCACCCCGTGATGTTTTTCTCACTCCTACTAGTGAATGTAATGTTACACACCCATACAATGTGCTCCACCCCGCGATGTTTTTCAGAAACCTATCCTACATTGCCACTGCATGTTCCCTGACCTCCCCATGCTGACCACCCCGCGGTGCTTTTCCCCATCCTACATTGCGATTCACTGCCTATCCTAATTCAGACCCTCCGATTCACACCACCCCTTGATGTTTTTCTCACTCCTACTAGTGAATGTAATGTTACACATCCATACAATGCGCACCACCCTGTGATGTTTTTCCCACTCCTACTAGTGAATGTAATGTTACACACCCATACAATGCCCACCACCCCGCGATGTTTTTCAGAAACCTGTCCTACATTGCCACTGCAGGTTCCGTGACCTCCCCATGCTGACCACCCCGCGGTGCTTTTCTCCATCCTACATTGCCACTCACTGCCTATTCTAATTGAGACCCTCCAATTCACACCACCCCGTTATGTTTTTCTCACTCCTACTAGTGAATGTAGTGTTACACACCCATACAATGCGCACCACCCCGCAATGTTTTTCAGAAACCTATCCTACATTGCCACTGCATGTTCCCTGACCTCCACATGCTGACCAACCCGCGGTGCTTTTCTCGACCCTACATTTCCACTAACTGCCTATCGTAATTCAGACCCTCCGATTCACACCAGCCCGTGATGTTTTTCTCACTCCTTCTAGTGAATGTAATGTTACACACCCATACAAAGTGCACCACCCCATGATGTTTTTCTCACTCCTACTAGTGTATGTAATGTTAAACATCCATACATTGCGCACCACCCCGCGATGTTTTTCAAAAACCTATCCTATATTGCCACTGCATGTTCCTTGACGTGCACATGCTGACCACCACGCGGTGCTTTTCTCCATCCTACATTGCCACTTAAAGCCTATCCTAATTCAGACCCTAGGATTCAAACCACCCCGTGATGTTTTTCTCACTCCTACCAGTGAATGTAATGTTACACACCCATACATGCGCACCACCCCCGGATGTTTTTCAGAAACCTATCCTACATTGCCACTGCATGTTCCCTGACCTCCCCATGCTGACCACCCCGCGGTGCTTTTCACCATCCTACATTGCCACTCACTGCCTATCCTAATTCAGACCCTCCGATTCACACCACCCTGTGATGTTTTTCTCACTAATACTAGTGAATGGAATGTTACACACTCATACAATGAGCACCGCCCCGCGATGTATTTCAGAAACCTATCCTACATTGTCACTGCATGTTCCCTGACTTATACATGCTGACCACCCCGCGGTGCTTTTCTCCATCCTACATTGCCACTCAATGCCTATCCTACTTCAGGCCCTCCGATTCACACCACACCGTGATGTTTTTCTCACTCCTACTAGTGAATGTAATGTTACACATCCATACAATGCGCACCACTCCGCGATGTTTTTCAAAAACCTATCTTACATTGCCACCGCATGTTCCTTGACGTCCACATGCTGACAACAACGCGGTGCTTTTCTCCATCCTACATTGCCACTCACTGCCTATCCTAATTCAGACCCTAGGATTCACACCACCCCGTGATGAGTTTTTCACTCCTACTAGTGAATTTAATGTTACACACCGATACAATGCGCACCACCCTGCGATGTTTTTCAGAAACCTATCCTACATGGCCACTGCAGGTTCCCTGACCTCCCCATTCTGACCATGCCGTGGTGCTTTTCTCCATCCTACATTGCCACTCACTGTCTATCCTAATTCAGACCCTCCGATTCACACCACCCCGTGATGCTTTTCTCACTCCTACTAGTGAATGTAATGTTACACACCCATACAATGCGCACCATCCTGTGATGTTTTTCCCACTCCTACTAGTTAATGTAATGTTACACACCCATACAATGCCCACCACCCCGCGATGTTTTTCAGAAACCTATCCTACATTTTCACTGCATGTTCCCTGACCTCCCCATGCTGACCACCCCGCGGTGCTTTTCTCCTTCCTACATTGCCACTCACTGCCTATTCTAATTCAGACCCTCCAATTCACACCACCCCGTGATGTTTTTCTCACTCCTACTGGTGAATGTAATTTTACACACCCATACAATGCGCACCACCCCGAGATGTTTTTCAGAAACCTGTCCTACATTGCCACTGCATGTTGCCTGACCTCTCCATGCTGACCACCGCGCGGTGCTTTTCTGGATCCTACATTGCCACTCACTGCCTATCCTAATTCAGACCCTCCGATTCACACCACCCCGTGATGTTTTTCTCACTCCTACTAGTGAATGTAATGTTACACACCCATACAATGCGCACAACTCCGCGATGTTTTTCAGAAACCTATCCTACATTGCCACTGCATGTTCCCTGACCTCCACATGCTAACCACCCCACGGTGCTTTTCTCAATCCTACATTGCCACTCACTGCCTATCCTTATTCAGACCCTCCGATTCACACCACCCCGTGATGTTTTTCTCACTCTACTATTGAATGTAATGTTACACACCCGTACAATGCGCACCACTCCGCGATGTTTTTCAGAAACCTATCCTACATTGCCACTGCATGTTCCCTGACCTCCCCGTGATGACCATCCTGCGGTGCTTTTCTCCATCCTACATTGCCACTCACTTCCTCTCCTAATTCAGACTCTCCGATTCACACCACCGCGTGATGTTTTTCTCACTCCTACTAGTTAATGTAATTTTACACACCCATACAATGTGCACCACACCGTGATGTTTTTCTCACTCCTATTAGTGAATGTAATGTTACACATCCATACAATGCGCACCACTCCGCGATGTTTTTCAAAAACCTATCTTACATTGCCACCGCATGTTCCTTGACGTCCACATGCTGACCACCACGCGGTGCTTTTCTCCATCCTACATTGCCACTCACTGCCTATCCTAATTCAGACCCTAGGATTCACACCACCCCGTGATGTTTTTCTCACTCCTATTAGTGAATGTAATGTTACACACCCATACATGCGCACCACGCCCGGATGTTTTTTAGAAACCTAGCCTACATTACCACTGCATGTTCCCTGACCTCCCCATGCTGACCAACCCACGGTGCTTTTCTCCATCCTACATTGCCACTCAATGCCTATCCTAATTCAGACCCTCCGATTCATACCACCCCGTGATGTTTTTCTCACTCCTACTAGTGAATGTAATGTTACACACCCATACAATGCGCACCACCTCTGGATGTTTTTCAGAAACGTATCCTACATTGCCACTGCATGTTCCCTGACCTCCCCATGCTGACCAGGCCGCGGTGCTTTTCCCCTGATACATTGCTACTAACTGCCTATCCTTATTCAGACCCTCCGATTCACACCACCCCGTGATGTTTTTCTCACTCCTACTAGTGAATGTAATGTTACACACCCATACAATGAGCAACACCCCGCGATGTTTTTCAGAAACCTATCCTACATTGCCACTGCGTGTTCCCTGACCTCCCCATGCTGACCACCCAGCGGTGCTTTTCTCCATCCTACATTGCCACTCACTGCCTATCTTATTCAGACCCTCCGATTCACACCACCCTGTTATGTTTTTCTCACTCCTACTAGTGAATGTAGTGTTACACACCCATACAATGCGCACCGCACCGTGATGCAATTCAGAAACCTATCCTACATTTTCCCTGCATGTTCGTGACCTATACATGCTGACCACCCCGCGGTGCTTTTCTCCATACTACATTGACACTCAATGACTATTCTAATTCAGACCCTCCGATTTACACCACCCCATGATGTTTTTCTCACTTCTACTAGTGAATGTAATGTTACACACCCATACAATGAGCACCACCCCGCGATGTTTTTCATAAACCTATCCTACGTTGCCACGGCATGTTCCCTGACCTCCCCATGCTGACCACCACGTGGTGCTTTTCTCCATCCTACATTGCCACTCACTGCCTATCCTATTCAGACCCTACGATTCCCACCACCCCGTGAGGTTTTTCACACTCCTACTAGTGAATGAAATGTTACACACCCATACAATGCGCACCACCCCGCGATGTTTTTCAGAAACCTATCCTACATTGCCACTGTATGTTCCCTGACCACCCCATTCTGACCACACCATGGTGCGTTTCTCCATCCTACATTGCCACTCACTGCCTATCCTAATTCAGACCCTCCGATTCACACCACCCCGTGATGCTTTTCTCACTCCTACTAGTGAATGTAATGTTACACAACAAAGCAATGCGCACCACCCTGTGATGTTTTTCCCACTCCTACTAGTGAATGTAATGTTACACACCCATACAATGCCCACCACCCCGTGATGTTTTTCAGAAACCTATCCTACATTGCCACTGCATGTTCCCTGACCTCCCCATGCTGACCACCCTGCGGTGCTTTTCTCCATCCTACATTGCCACTCACTGCCTATCCTGATTCAGACCCTCCAATTCACACCACCCGGTGATGTTTTTCTCACTCCTACTAGTGAATGTAATGTTACACACTGATACAATGCGCACCACCCCGGGATGTTTTTCAGAAACCTATCCTACATTGCCACTGCATGTTCCCTGACCTCCACATGCTGACCACCCCGCGGTGCTTTTCTCCATCCTACATTGCCACTCACTGCCTATCCTGATTCAGACCCTCCAATTCACACCACCCCGTGATGTTTTTCTCACTCCTACTAGTGAATGTAGTGTTACACACCCATGCAATGCGCACCACCCCGCGATGTATTTCAGAAACTTATCCTACATTGCCACTGTATGTTCCCTGACCTCCCCATGCGGACCACCCCGCGGTGCTTTTCCCCATCCTACATTGCGATTCACTGCCTATCCTAATTCAGACCCTCCGATTCACACCACCCCGTGATGTTTTTCTCACTCCTACTAGTGAATGTAATGTTACACACCCACACAATGAGCACCACCCTGTGATGTTTTTCCCACTCCTACTAGGGAATGTAAGGTTACACACCCATACAATGCCCACCAACCCGCGATGTTTTACAGAATCCTATCCTACATTGCCACTGCATTTTCCCTGACCTCCCCATGCTGACCACCCCGCGGTGATTTTTTCCATCCTACATTGCCACTCACTGCCTATTCTAATTCTGACCCTCCGATTCACATCAACTCGTGATGTTTTTCCTCACTCCTACTAGTGAAAGTAATGTTACACACCGATACAATGCGCACCAGCCCGCGATGTTTTTCAGAAACCTATCCTACATTGCCACTGCATGTTCCCTGACCTCCCCATGCTGACCACCCCGTGGGTCTTTTCTCCATCCTTCATTGCCACTCACTGCCTATTCTAATTCAGACCCTCCGATTCACACCAGCCCGTGATGTTTTTCTCACTCCTACTAGTGAATGTAATGTTACACACCCATACAAAGCGCACCACCCCACGATGTTTTTCTCACTCCTACTAGTGAATGTAATGTTACACACCCATACAATGTGCACCACTCCGCGATGTTTTTCAGAAACCTATCCTACATTGCCACTGCATGTTCCCTGACCTCCACATGCTGACCACCCTGCGGCGCTTTTCTCCATCCTACATTGCCACTCACTGCCTATCCTAATTCAGACCCTCCGATTCACACCACCCTGTGATGTTTTTCTCACTAATACTAGTGAATGGAATGTTACACACCCATACAATGCGCACCGCCCCGCGATGTATTTCAGAAACCTATCCTACATTGTCACTGCATGTTCCCTGACTTATACATGCTGACCACCCCGCGGTGCTTTTCTCCATCCTACATTGCCACTCAATGCCTATCCTACTTCAGGCCCTCCGATTCACACCACACCGTGATGTTTTTCTCACTCCTACTAGTGAATGTAATGTTACACATCCATACAATGCGCACCACTCCGCGATGTTTTTCAAAAACCTATCTTACATTGCCACCGCATGTTGCTTGACGTCCACATGCTGACAACAACGCGGTGCTTTTCTCCATCCTACATTGCCACTCATTGCCTATCCTAATTCAGACCCTAGGATTCACACCACCCCGTGATCAGTTTTTCACTCCTACTAGTGAATTTAATGTTACACACCGATACAATGCGCACCACCCTGCGATGTTTTTCAGAAACCTATCCTACATGGCCACTGCATGTTCCCTGACCTCCCCATTCTGACCATGCCGTGGTGCTTTTCTCCATCCTACATTGCCACTCACTGTCTATCCTAATTCAGACCCTCCGATTCACACCACCCCGTGATGCTTTTCTCACTCCTACTAGTGAATGTAATGTTACACACCCATACAATGCGCACCATCCTGTGATGTTTTTCCCACTCCTACTAGTTAATGTAATGTTACACACCCATACAATGCCCACCACCCCGCGATGTTTTTCAGAAACCTATCCTACATTTTCACTGCATGTTCCCTGACCTCCCCATGCTGACCACCCCGCGGTGCTTTTCTCCTTCCTACATTGCCACTCACTGCCTATTCTAATTCAGACCCTCCAATTCACACCACCCCGTGATGTTTTTCTCACTCCTACTGGTGAATGTAATTTTACACACCCATACAATGCGCACCACCCCGAGATGTTTTTCAGAAACCTGTCCTACATTGCCACTGCATGTTGCCTGACCTCTCCATGCTGACCACCGCGCGGTGCTTTTCTGGATCCTACATTGCCACTCACTGCCTATCCTAATTCAGACCCTCCGATTCACACCACCCCGTGATGTTTTTCTCACTCCTACTAGTGAATGTAATGTTACACACCCATACAATGCGCACAACTCCGCGATGTTTTTCAGAAACCTATCCTACATTGCCACTGCATGTTCCCTGACCTCCACATGCTAACCACCCCACGGTGCTTTTCTCAATCCTACATTGCCACTCACTGCCTATCCTTATTCAGACCCTCCGATTCACACCACCCCGTGATGTTTTTCTCACTCTACTATTGAATGTATTGTTACACACCCGTACAATGCGCACCACTCCGCGATGTTTTTCAGAAACCTATCCTACATTGCCACTGCATGTTCCCTGACCTCCCCGTGATGACCATCCTGCGGTGCTTTTCTCCATCCTACATTGCCACTCACTTCCTCTCCTAATTCAGACTCTCCGATTCACACCACCGCGTGACGTTTTTCTCACTCCTACTAGTTAATGTAATTTTACACACCCATACAATGTGCACCACACCGTGATGTTTTTCTCACTCCTATTAGTGAATGTAATGTTACACATCCATACAATGCGCACCACTCCGCGATGTTTTTCAAAAACCTATCTTACATTGCCACCGCATGTTCCTTGACGTCCACATGCTGACCACCACGCGGTGCTTTTCTCCATCCTACATTGCCACTCACTGCCTATCCTAATTCAGAACCTAGGATTCACACCACCCCGTGATGTTTTTCTCACTCCTATTAGTGAATGTAATGTTACACACCCATACATGCGCACCACGCCCGGATGTTTTTTAGAAACCTAGCCTACATTACCACTGCATGTTCCCTGACCTCCCCATTCTCACCACGCCGTGGTGCTTTTCTCCATCCTACATTGCCACTCACTGCCTATCCTAATTCAGACCCTCCGATTCACACCAGCCCGTGATGCTTTTCTCACTCCTACTAGTGAATGTAATGTTACACACCCATACAATGCGCACCATCCTGTGATGTTTTTCCCACTCCTACTAGTTAATGTAATGTTACACACCCATACAATGCCCACCACCCCGCGATGTTTTTCAGAAACCTATCCTACATTTTCACTGCATGTTCCCTGACCTCCCCATGCTGACCACCCCGCGGTGCTTTTCTCCTTCCTACATTGCCACTCACTGCCTATCCTAATTCAGACCCTCCAATTCACACCACCCCGTGATCTTTTTCTCACTCCTACTAGTGAATGTAATTTTACACACCGATACAATGCGCACCACCCCGGGATGTTTTTCAGAAACCTATCCTACGTTGCCACTGCATGTTCCCTGACCTCCCCATGCTGACCACCCCGCGGTGCTTTTCTGGATCCTACATTGCCACTCACTGCCTATCCAAATTCACAGCCTCCGATTCACACCACCCCGTGAAGTTTTTCTCACTCCTACTAGTGAATGTAATGATACACACTGATACAATGCGCACCACCCCGCGATGTTTTTCAGAAACCTATCCTACATTGCCACTGCATGTTCCCTGACCTCCCCGTGATGACCATCGTGCGGTGCTTTTCTCCATCCTACATTGCCACTCACTTCCTATCCTAATTCAGACTCTCCGATTCACACCAGCGCGTGATGTTTTTCTCACTCCTACTAGTTAATGTAATTTTACACACCCATACAATGTGCACCACACCGTGATGTTTTTCTCACTCCTATTAGTGAATGTAATGTTACACATCCATACAATGCGCACCACTCCGCGATGTTTTTCAAAAACCTATCTTACATTGCCACCGCATGTTCCTTGACGTCCACATGCTGACCACCACGCGGTGCTTTTCTCCATCCTACATTGCCACTCACTGCCTATCCTAATTCAGACCCTAGGATTCACACCACCCCGTGATGTTTTTCTCACTCCTACTAGTGAATGTAATGTTACACACCCATACATGCGCACCACGCCCGGATGTTTTTTAGAAACCTATCCTACATTGCCACTGCATGTTCCCTGACCTCCCCATGCTGACCAACCCGCGGTGCTTTTCTCCATCCTACATTGCCACTCAATGCCTATCGTAATTCAGACCCTCCGATTCACACCACCCCGTGATGTTTTTCTCACTCCTACTAGTGAATGTAATGTTACACACCCATACAATGCGCAGCACCTCTGGATGTTTTTCAGAAACGTATCCTACATTGCCACTGCATGTTCCCTCACCTCCCCATGCTGACCACCACGCGGTGCTTTTCCCCTCCTACATTGCCACTCACTGCCTATCCTAATTCAGATCCTCCGATTCACAGCACCCCGTTGTTTTTCTCACTCCTACTAGTGAATGTAATGTTACACACCCATACAATGCGCACCGCCCCGCGATGTATTTCAGAAACCTATCCTACATTGTCACTGCATGTTCCCTGACCTATACATGCTGACCACCCCGCGGTGCTTTTCTCCATCCTACATTGCCACTCAATGCCAATCCTACTTCAGACCCTCCGATTCACACTACGCCGTGATGTTTTTCTCACTCCTACTTGTGAATGTAATGTTACACACCCATACAATGAGCACCACCAGGCGATGTTTTTCAGAAACCTATCCTACGTTGCCATTGCATGTTCCCTGACCTCCCCATGCTGACCACCATGCGGTGCTTTTCTCCATCCTACATTGCCACTCACTGCCTATCCTAATTAGGACCCTAGGATTCACACCACCCCGTGATGTTTTTCTCACTCCTACTAGTGAATGTAATGTTACACACCGATACAATGCGCACCACCCTGCGATGTTTTTCAGAAACCTATCCTACATGGCCACTGCATGTTCCCTGACCTCCCCATTCTGACCATGCCGTGGTGCTTTTCTCCATCCTACATTGCCACTCACTGCCTATCCTAATTCAGACCCTCCGATTCACACCAGCCCGTGATGCTTTTCTCACTCCTACTAGTGAATGTAATGTTACACACCCATACAATGCGCACCATCCTGTGATGTTTTTCCCACTCCTACTAGTTAATGTAATGTTACACACCCATACAATGCCCACCACCCCGCGATGTTTTTCAGAAACCTATCCTACATTTTCACTGCATGTTCCCTGACCTCCCCATGCTGACCACCCCGCGGTGCTTTTCTCCTTCCTACATTGCCACTCACTGCCTATCCTAATTCAGACCCTCCAATTCACACCACCCCGTTATCTTTTTCTCACTCCTACTAGTGAATGTAATTTTACACACCGATACAATGCGCACCACCCCGGGATGTTTTTCAGAAACCTATCCTACGTTGCCACTGCATGTTCCCTGACCTCCCCATGCTGACCACCCCGCGGTGCTTTTCTGGATCCTACATTGCCACTAACTGCCTATCCAAATTCAAGGCCTCCGATTCACACCACCCCGTGAAGTTTTTCTCACTCCTACTAGTGAATGTAATGTTACACACCGATACAATGCGCACCACCCCGCGATGTTTTTCAGAAACCTATCCTACATTGCCACTGCATGTTCCCTGACCTCCCCATTCTGACCACGCCGTGGTGCTTTTCCCCATCCTACATTGCGATTCACTGCCTATCCTAATTCAGACCCTCCGATTCACACCACCCCGTGATGCTTTTCTCACTCCTACTAGTGAATGTAATGTTACACACCCATACAATGCGCACCACCCGGTGATGTTTTTCCCACTCCTACTAGTGAATGTAATGTTACACACCCATCCAATGCCCACCACCCCGCGATGTTTTTCAGAAACCTATCCTACATTGCCACTGCATGTTCCCTGACCTCCCCATGCTGAACACCCTGCGGTGCTTTTCTCCATCCTACATTGCCACTCACTGCCTATTCTAACTGAGACCCTCCGATTCACACCACCCCGTGATGTTTTTCTCACTCCTACTGGTGAATGTAATGTTACACACCCATACAATGTGCACCACCCCGCGATGTTTTTCAGAAACCTATCCTATATTGCCACTGCATGTTGCCTGACCTCCCCATGCTGACCACCCCGCGGTGTTTTCTCCATCATACATTGCCACTCACTGCCTTTCCTAATTCAGACCCTCCGATTAACACAACCCCGTGATGTTTTTCTCACATCTACTAGTGAATGTAATGATACACACCCATACAATGCGCACCGCCCCGCGATGTTTTTCAGAAACCTATCCTACATTGTCACTGCATGTTCCTTGACCTCCACATAATGACCACCCCGCGGCGCTTTTCTCCATCCTACATTGCCACTTACTGCCTATCCTAATTCAGACCCTACGATTCACACCACCCCGTGATGTTTTTCTCACTCCTACTAGTGAATGTAATGTTACACACCCATAAAATGCGCACCACCCCCGAATGTTTTTAAGAAACCTATCCTACATTGCCACTGCATGTTCCCTGACCTCCCCATGCTGACCACCGTGAGGTGCTTTTCTCCATCCTATATTGCCACTCACTTCCTATCCTAATTCAGACTCTCTGATTCACACCACCCCGTGATGTTTTTCTTACTTCTACTAGTGAATGTAATGTTACACACCCATACAATGCGCACCACACCGTGATGTTTTTTTCACTCCTAGTAGTGAATGTAATGTTACACATCCATACAATGCGCACCACCCCGGGATGTTTTTCAGAAACCCATCCTACATTGCCACTGCATGTTCTTTGACCTCCCCATGCTGACCACCACGTGGTGCTTTTCTACATCCTACATTGCCACTCACTGCCTATCCTAATTCAGACCCTAGGATTCACACCACCCCGTGATGTTTTTCTCACTCCTACTAGTGAATGTAATGTTACACACCCATACATGCGCACCACGCCCGGATGTTTTTTAGAAACCTATCCTACATTGCTACTGCATGTTCCCTGACCTCCCCATGCTGACCAAACCGCGGTGCTTTTCTCCATCCTACATTGCCACTCAATGCCTATCCTAATTCAGACCCTCCGATTCACACCACCCCGTGATGTTTTTCTCACTCCTACTAGTGAATGTAATGTTACACACCCATACAATGCGCACCACCCCTGGATGTTTTTCAGAAACGTATCCTACTTTGCCACTGCATGTTCCCTCACCTCCCCATGCTGACCACCACGCGGTGCTTTTCCCCTCCTACATTGCCACTCACTGCCTATCCTAATTCAGATCCTCCGATTCACAGCACCCCGTTGTTTTTCTCACTCCTACTAGTGAATGTAATGTTACACACCCATACAATGCGCACCGCCCCGCGATGTATTTCAGAAACCTATCCTACATTGTCACTGCATGTTCCCTGACCTATACATGCTGACCACCCCGCGGTGCTTTTCTCCATCCTACATTGCCACTCAATGCCAATCCTACTTCAGACCCTCCGATTCACAATACGCCGTGATGTTTTTCTCACTCCTACAAGTGAATGTAATGTTACACACCCATACAATGAGCACCACCAGGCGATGTTTTTCAGAAACCTATCCTACGTTGCCATTGCATGTTCCCTGACCTCCCCATGCTGACCACCATGCGGTGCTTTTCTCCATCCTACATTGCCACTCACTGCCTATCCTAATTAGGACCCTAGGATTCACACCACCCCGTGATGTTTTTCTGACTCCTACTAGTGAATGTAATGTTACACACCGATACAATGCGCACCACCCTGCGATGTTTTTCAGAAACCTATCCTACATGGCCACTGCATGTTCCGTGACCTCCCCATTCTGACCACGCCGTGGTGATTTTCTCCATCCTACATTGCCACTCACTGCCTATCCTAATTCAGACCCTCCAATTCACACCACCCCGTGATGTTTTTCTCACTCCTACTGGTGAATGTAATTTTACACACCGATACAATGCGCACCACCCCGGGATGTTTTTCAGAAACCTATCCTACATTGCCACTGCATGTTCCCTGACCTCCCCATGCTGACCACCCCGCGGTGCTTTTCTGGATCCTACATTGCCACTCACTTCCTATCCAAATTCACAGCCTCCGATTCACACCACCCCGTGAAGTTTTTCTCACTCCTACTAGTGCATGTAATGTTACACACCGATACAATGCGCACCACCCCGCGATGTTTTTCAGAAACCTATCCTATATTGCCACTGCATGTTCCCTGACCTCCCCATTCTGACCACGCCGTGGTGCTTTTCCCCATCCTACATTGCGATTCACTGCCTATCCTAATTCAGACCCTCCGATTCACACCACCCCGTGATGCTTTTCTCACTCCTACTAGTGAATGTAATGTTACACACCCATACAATGCGCACCACCCGGTGATGTTTTTCACACTCCTACTAGTGAATGTAATGTTACACACCCATACAATGCCCACCACCCCGCGATGTTTTTCAGAAACCTATCCTACATTGCCACTGCATGTTCCCTGACCTCCCCATGCTGAACACCCTGCGGTGCTTTTCTCCATCCTACATTGCCACTCACTGCCTATTCTAATTCAGACCCTCCGATTCACACCACCCCGTGATGTTTTTCTCACTCCTACTGGTGAATGTAATGTTACACACCCATACAATGTGCACCACCCCGCGATGTTTTTCAGAAACCTATCCTACATTGCCACTGCATGTTGCCTGACCTCCCCATGCTGACCACCCCGCGGTGTTTTCTCCATCATACATTGCCACTCACTGCCTTTCCTAATTCAGACCCTCCGATTCACACAACCCCGTGATGTTTTTCTCACATCTACTAGTGAATGTAATGATACACACCCATACAATGCGCACCGCCCCGCGATGTTTTTCAGAAACCTATCCTACATTGCCACTGCATGTTCCTTGACCTCCACATAATGACCACCCCGCGGCGCTTTTCTCCATCCTACATTGCCACTTACTGCCTATCCTAATTCAGACCCTACGATTCACACCACCCCGTGATGTTTTTCTCACTCCTACTAGTGAATGTAAAGTTACACACCCATAAAATGCGCACCACCCCCGAATGTTTTTCAGAAACCTATCCTACATTGCCACTGCATGTTCCCTGACCTCCCCATGCTGACCACCGTGCGGTGCTTTTCTCCATCCTATATTGCCACTCACTTCCTATCCTAATTCAGACTCTCTGATTCACACCACCCCGTGATGTTTTTCTTACTTCTACTAGTGAATGTAATGTTACACACCCATACAATGCGCACCACACCGTGATGTTTTTTTCACTCCTAGTAGTGAATGTAATGTTACACATCCATACAATGCGCACCACTCCGGGATGTTTTTCAGAAACCCATCCTACATTGCCACTGCATGTTCTTTGACCTCCCCATGCTCACCACCACGTGGTGCTTTTCTACATCCTACATTGCCACTCACTGCCTATCCTAATTCAGACCCAAGGATTCACACCACCCCGTGATGTTTTTCTCACTCCTAGTAGTGAATGTAATGTTACACACGCATACAATGCGCACCACTCCGTGATGTTTTTCAGAAACCTATCGTACATTGACACTGCATGTTCCCTGACCTCCACATTCTGACCACCCCACGGTGCTTTTCTCCATCCTACATTGCCACTCACTGCCTATCCTAATTCAGACCCTACGATTCACACCACCCCGTGAGGTTTTTCTCACTCCTACTAGTGAATGTAATGTTACACACCCATACAATGCGCACCACCCCGTGATGTTTTTTTTCACTCCTACTAGTTAATGTAATGATACACACTCATACAATGCGCACCACACCGCGATGTTTTTCTTAAACCTATCCTACATTGCCACTGCATGTTCCCTGACCTCCCCATGCTGACTTCCCCGCGGTGCTTTTCTCCAGCTTACATTGCCACTCACTGCCTATCTTATTCAGACCGTCCGATTCACACCACCCCGTGTTGTTTTTGTCACTCCTACTAGTGAATGTAATGTTACACACCCATACAATGCGCACCGCGCCACGATGTTTTTCAGAAACCTATCCTACATTGTCACTACATGTTCCCTGACCTATACATGCTGACCATCCCGCGGTGCTTTTCTCCAACCTACATTGCCACTCAATGCCTATCCTAATTCGGACACTTAGATTCACACCACCCCGTGATGTTTTTCTCACTCCTACTAGTGAATGTAATGTTACACACCCATACAATGAGCACCACCCCGCGATGTTTTTCCGAAACCTATCCTATATTGCCACTGCATGTTCCCTGACCTCCCCATGGTGACCACCACGCGGTGCTTTTCTCCATCCTACATTGCCACTCACTGCCTATCCTAATTTAGACCCTACGATTCACACCAACACGTGATGTTTTTCTCACTCCTACTAGTGAATGTAATGTTACACACCCGTACAATGCGCACCACCCCCCGATGTTTTTCAGAAACCTATCCTACATTGCCACTGCATGTTCCCTGACCTCCCCATGCTGACCACCCCGCGGTGCTTTTCTGGAACCTACATTGCCACTCACTGCCTATCCTAATTCAGACCCTCCGATTCACACCACCCCGTGAAGTTTTTCTCACTCCTACTAGTGAATGTAAAGTTACACACCCATACAATGCGCACCACCCCGCGATGTTTTTCAGAAACCTATCCTACATTGCCACTGCATGTTCCCTGACCTCCCCATGCTGACCACCCCGCGGTGCTTTTCTCCTTCCTACATTGCCCCTCACTGCCTGTCTTATTCAGACCGTCCGATTCACACCACCCCGTGTTTTCTCACTCCTACTAGTGAATGTAATGTTACACACCCATACAATGCGCACCACCCTGTGATGTTTTTCCCACTCCTACTAGTGAATGTAATGTTACACACCCATACAATGCCCACCACCCCGCGATGTTTTTTAGAAACCTATCCTACATTGTCACTGCATGTTCCCGGAAATATACATGCTGACCCCCCCGCGGTGCTTTTCTCCATCCTACATTGCCACTGAATGCCTATCCTAATTCGGACCCTCCGATTCACACCACCCCGTGATGTTTTTCTCACTCCTACTAGTAAATGTAATGTTACACACCCATACAATAAGCACCACCCCGCGATGTTTTTCAGAAACCTATCCTACATTGCCACTGCATGTTCCCTGTCCTCCCCATGGTTACCACCACACGGTGCTTTTCTCCATCCTACATTGCCACTCACTGCCTATCCTAATTCAGAGCCTCCGATTCACACCACCCCGTTATGTTTTTCTCACTCCTACTAGTGAATGTAATGTGACACACCCATACAGTGCGCACCGCCCCGCGATGTTTTTCAGAAACCTAGACTACATTGCCACTGCATGTTCCTTGACCTCCACATTATGACCACCCGCGGTGCTTTTCTCCATCCTACATTGCCACTCACTGCCTATCCTAATTCAGACACTCCGATTCACACCACCCCGTGATGCTTTTCTCACTCCTACTAGTGAATGTAATGTTACACACCCATACAATGCGCACCATCCTGTGATGTTTTTCCCACTCCTACTAGTTAATGTAATGTTACACACCCATACAATGCCCACCACCCCGCGATGTTTTTCAGAAACCTATCCTACATTTTCACTGCATGTTCCCTGACCTCCCCATGCTGACCACCCCGCGGTGCTTTTCTCCTTACTACATTGCCACTCACTGCCTATCCTAATTCAGACCCTCCAATTCACACCACCCCGTGATGTTTTTCTCACTCCTACTGGTGAATGTAATTTTACACACCGATACAATGCGCACCACCCCGGGATGTTTTTCAGAAACCTATCCTACGTTTCCACTGCATGTTCCCTGACCTCCCCATGCTGACCACACGGCGGTGCTTTTCTGGATCCTACATGGCCACTCACTGCCTATCCAAATTCACAGCCTCCGATTCACACCACCCCGTGAAGTTTTTCTCACTCCTACTAGTGAATGTAATGTTACACACCGATACAATGCGCACCACCCCGCGATGTTTTTCAGAAACCTATCCTACATTGCCACTGCATGTTCCCTGACCTCCCCATTCTGAGCACGCCGTGGTGCTTTTCCCCATCCTACATTGCGATTCACTGCCTATCCTAATTCAGACCCTCCGATTCACACCACCCCGTGATGCTTTTCTCACTCCTACTAGTGAATGTAATGTTACACACCCATACAATGCGCACCACCCGGTGATTTTTTTCCCACTCCTACTAGTGAATGTAATGTTACACACCCATACAATGCCCACCACCCCGCGATGTTTTTCAGAAACCTATCCTACATTGCCACTGCATGTTCCCTGACCTCCCCATGCTGAACACCCTGCGGTGCTTTTCTCCATCCTACATTGCCACTCACTGCCTATTCTAATTCAGACCCTCCGATTCACACCACTCCGTGATGTTTTTCTCACTCCTACTGGTGAATGCAATGTTACACACCCATACAATGTGCACCACCCCGCGATGTTTTTCAGAAACCTATCCTACATTGCCACTGCATGTTGCCTGACCTCCCCAAGCTGACCACCCCGCGGTGTTTTCTCCATCATACATTGCCACTCACTGCCTTTCCTAATTCAGACCCTCCGATTCACACAACGCCGTGATGTTTTTCTCACATCTACTAGTGAATGTAATGATACACACCCATACAATGCGCACCGCCCCGCGATGTTTTTCAGAAACCTATCCTACATTGCCACTGCATGTTCCTTGACCTCCACATTATGACCACCCTGCGGCGCTTTTCTCCATCCTACATTGCCACTTACTGCCTATCCTAATTCAGACCCTACGATTCACACCACCCCGTCATGTTTTTCTCACTCCTACTAGTGAATGTAAAGTTACACACCCATAAAATGCGCACCACCCCCGAATGTTTTTCAGAAACCTATCCTACATTGCCACTGCATGTTCCCTGACCTCCCCGTGATGACCATCCTGCGGTGCTTTTCTCCATCCTACATTGCCACACACTTCCTATCCTAATTCAGACTCTCCGATTCACACCACCGCGTGATGATTTTCTCACTCCTACTAGTTAATGTAATTTTACACACCCATACAATGTGCACCACACCGTGATGTTTTTCTCACTCCTACTAGTGAATGTAATGTTACACATCCATACAATGCGCACCACTCCGCGATGTTTTTCAAAAACCTATCTTACATTGCCACCGCATGTTCCTTGACCTCCACATGCTGACCACCAGGCGGTGCTTTTCTCCATCCTACATTGCAACTCACTGCCTATCCTAATTCAGACCCTAGGATTCACACCACCCCGTGATGTTTTTCTCACTCCTACTAGTGAATGTAATGTTACACACCCATACATGCGCACCACGCCCGGATGTTTTTCAGAAACCTATCCTACATTGCCACTGCATGTTCCCTGACCTCCCCATGCTGACCAACCCGCGGTGCTTTTCTCCATCCTACATTGCCACTCAATGCCTATCCTACTTCAGACACTCCGATTCACACTACGCCGTGATGTTTTTCTCACTCCTACTAGTGAATGTAATGTTACACACCCATACAATGAGCACCACCAGGCGATGTTTTTCAGAAACCTATCCTACGTTGCCATTGCATGTTCCCTGACCTCTCCATGCTGACCACCATGCGGTGCTTTTCTCCATCCTACATTGCCACTCACTGCCTATCCTAATTCAGACCCTAGGATTCACACCACCCTGTGATGTTTTTCTCACTCCTACTAGTGAATGTAATGTTACACACCCATACAATGCCCACCACCCCGCGATGTTTTTCAGAAACTTATCCTACATGGCCACTGCATGTTCCCTGACCTCCCCATTCTGACCACGCCGTGCTGCTTTTCTCCATCCTACATTGCCACTCACTGCCTATCCTAATTCAGACCCTCCGATACACAACAGCCCGTGATGCTTTTCTCACTCCTACTAGTGAATGTAATGTTACACACCCATACAATGCGCACCACCCTGCGATGTTTTTCAGAAACCTATGCTACATGGCCACTGCATGTTCCCTGACCTCCCCATTCTGACCACGCCGTGCTGCTTTTCTCCATCCTACATTGCCACTCACTGCCTATCCTAATTCAGACCCTCCGATACACACCAGCCCGTGATGCTTTTCTCACTCCTACTAGTGAATGTAATGTTACACAAACATACAATGCGCACCATCCTGTGATGTTTTTCCCACTCCTACTAGTTAATGTAATGTTACACACCCATACAATGCCCACCACCCCGCGATGTTTTTCAGAAACGTATCCTACATTTTCACTGCATGTTCCCTGACCTCCCCATGCTGACCACCCCGCGGTGCTTTTCTCCTTCCTACATTGCCACTCACTACCTATCCTAATTCAGACCCTCCAATTCACACCACCCCATGATGTTTTTCTCACTCCTACTGGTGAATGTAATTTTACACACCGATACAATGCGCACCACCCCGGGATGTTTTTCAGAAACCTATCCTACGTTGCCACTGCATGTTCCCTGACCTCCCCATGCTGACCACCCCGCGGTGCTTTTCTGGATCCTACATTGCCACTCACTGCCTATCCAAATTCACAGCCTCCGATTCACACCACCCCAAGAAGTTTTTCTCACTCCTACTAGTGAATGTAATGTTACACACCGATACAATGCGCACCACCCCGCGATGTTTTTCAGAAACCTATCCTACATTGCCACTGCATGTTCCCTGACCTCCCCATTCTGACCACGCCGTGGTTCTTTTCCCCATCCTACATTGCGATTCACTGCCTATCCTAATTCAGACCCTCCGATTCACACCACCCTGTGATGATTTTCTCACTCCTACTAGTGAATGTAATGTTACACACCCATACAATGCGCACCACCCGGTGATGTTTTTCCCACTCCTACTTGTGAATGTAATGTTACACACCCATACAATGCCCACCACCCCGCGATGTTTTTCAGAAACCTATCCTACATTGCCACTGCATGTTCCCTGACCTCCCCATGCTGAACACCCTGCTGTGCTTTTCTCCATCCTACATTGCCACTCACTGCCTATTCTAATTCAGACCCTCCGATTCACACCACCCCGTGATGTTTTTCTAACTCCTACTGGTGAATGTAATGTTACACACCCATACAATGTGCACCACCCCGCGATGTTTTTCAGAAACCTATCCTACATGCCACTGCATGTTGACTGACCTCCCCATGCTGACCAGACCGCGGTGTTTTCTCCATCATACATTGCCACTCACTGCCTTTCCTAATTCAGACCCTCCGATTCACACAACCCCGTGATGTTTTTCTCACATCTACTAGTGAATGTAATGATACACACCCATACAATGCGCACCGCCCCGCGATGTTTTTCAGAAACCTATCCTACATTGCCACTGCATGTTCCTTCACCTCCACATTATGACCACCCCGCGGCGCTTTTCTCCATCCTACATTGCCACTTACTGCCTATCCTAATTCAGACCCTACGATTCACACCACCCCGTGATGTTTTTCTCACTCCTACTAGTGAATGTAAAGTTACACACCCATAAAATGCGCACCACCCCCGAATGTTTTTCAGAAACCTATCCTACATTGCCACTGCATGTTCCCTGACCTCCCCATGCTGACCACCGTGCGGTGCTTTTCTCCATCATATATTGCCACTCACTTCCTATCCTAATTCAGACTCTCTGATTCACACAACCCCGTGATGTTTTTCTTACTTCTACTAGTGAATGTAATGTTACACACCCATACAATGCGCACCACACCGTGATGTTTTTTTCACTCCTAGTAGTGAATGTAATGTTACACATCCATACAATGTGCACCACCCCGGGATGTTTTTCAGAAACCCATCCTACATTGCCACTGCATGTTCCTTGACCTCCCCATGCTCACCACCACGTGGTGCTTTTCTACATCCTACATTGCCACTCACTGCCTATCCTAATTCAGACCCAAGGATTCACACCACCCCGTGATGTTTTTCTCACTCCTACTAGTGAATGTAATGTTACACACGCATACAATTCGCACCACTCCGTGATGTTTTTCAGAAACCTATCCTACATTGACACTGCATGTTCCCTGACCTCCACATTCTGACCACCCCACGGTGCTTTTCTCCATCCTACATTGCCACTCACTGCCTATCCTAATTCAGACCCTACGATTCACACCACCCCGTGAGGTTTTTCTCACTCCTACTAGTGAATGTAATGTTACACACCCATACAATGCGCACCACCCCGTGATGTTTTTTTCACTCCTACTAGTTAATGTAATGATACACACTCATACAATGCGAACCAAACCGCGATGTTTTTCTTAAACCTATCCTACATTGCCACTGCATGTTCCCTGACCTCCTCATGCTGACCACCCTCTGTGCTTTTCTCCATCCTACATTGCCACTCAGTTCCTATCCTAATTCAGACTCTCTGATTCACACCACCCCGTGATATTTTTCTCACTGCTACTAGTGAATGTAATGTTACACACCCATACAATGCGCACCACCCCGTGATGTTTTTTCACTCCTACTAGTTAATGTAATGATACACACCCATACAATGCGCACCACCCCGCGATGTTTTTCTTGAACCTATCCTACATTGCCACTGCATGTTCCCTGACCTCCCCATGCTGACCTCCCCGCGGTGCTTTTCTCCAGCTTACATTGCCACTCACTGCCTATCTTATTCAGACCGTCCGATTCACACCACCCCGTGTTGTTTTTGTCACTCCTACTAGTGAATGTAATGTTACACACCCATACAATGCGCACCGCGCCACGATGTTTTTTAGAAACCTATCCTACATTGTCACTACATGTTCTCTGACCTATACATGCTGACCATCCCGCGGTGCTTTTCTCCATCCTACATTGCCACTCAATGCCTATCCTAATTCGGACCCTCCGATTCACAGCACCCCGTGATGTTTTTCTCACTCCTACTAGTGAATGTAATGTTACACACCCATACAATGAGCACCACCCCGCGATGTTTCTCAGAAACCTATCCTACATTGCCACTGCATGTTCCCTGACCTCCCCATGGTGACCACCACGCGGTGCTTTTCTCCATCCTACATTGCCACTCACTGCCTATCCTAATTTAGACCCTACGATTCACACCACCACGTGATGTTTTTCTCACTCCTACTAGTGAATGTAATGTTACACACCCGTACAATGCGCACCACCCCTCGATGTTTTTCAGAAACCTATCCTACATTGCCACTGCATGTTCCCTGACCTCCCCATGCTGACCACCCCGCGGTGCTTTTCTCCTTCCTACATTGCCCCTCACTGCCTGTCTTATTCAGACCATCCGATTCACACCACCCCGTGTTGTTTTTCTCACTCCTACTAGTGAATGTAATGTTACACACCCATACAATGCGCACCACCCTGTGATGTTTTTCCCACTCCTACTAGTGAATGTAATGTTACACACCCATACAATGCCCACCACCCCGCGATGTTTTTCAGAAACCTATCCTACATTGCCACTGCATGTTCCCTGACCTCCCCATGCTGACCACCCCTCGGTGTTTTTTCCATCCTACATTGCCACTCACTGCCTATCTTATTCAGACCGTCCGATTCACACCACCTCGTGTGGTTTTTCTCACTCCTACTAGTGAATGTAATGTTACACACCCATACAATGCGCACCCCCCACGATGTATTTCAGAAACCTATCCTACATTGTTACTGCATGTTCCCTGAAATATACATGCTGACCCCCCCGCGGTGCTTTTCTCCATCCTACATTGCCACTGAATGCCTATCCTAATTCGGACCCTCCGATTCACACCCCCCCGTGATGTTTTTCTCACTCCTACTAGTAAATGTAATGTTACACACCCATACAATAAGCACCACCCCGCGATGTTTTTCAGAAACCTATCCTACATTGCCACTGCATGTTCCCTGTCCTCCCCATGGTGACCACCACACGGTGCTTTTCTCCATCATACATTGCCACTCACTGCCTATCCTAATTCAGACCGTCCGATTCACACCACCCCGTTATGTTTTTCTCACTCCTACTAGTGAATGTAATGTTACACACCCATACAGTGCGCACCACCCCGCGATGTTTTTCAGAAACCTATCCTACATTGCCACTGCATGTTCCTTGACCTCCACATTATGACCACCCCGCGGTGCTTTTCTCCATCCTACATTGCAACTCACTGCCTATTCTAATTCAGACCCCACGATTCACACCATTCCGTGATGTTTTTCTCACTCCTACTAGTGAATGTAATGTTACACACCCATACAATGCGCACCACACCCGGATGTTTTTCAGAAACCTATCCTACATTGCCACTGCATGTTCCCTGACCTCCCCATGCTGACCACCCTGCGGTGCTTTTCTCCATCCTACATTGCCACTCACTTCCTATCCTAATTCAGACTCTGTGATTCAAACCACCCCGTGATGTTTTTCTCACTGCTACTAGTGAATGTAATGTTACACACCCATACAATGCGCACCACCCCGTGATGTTTTTTTCACTCCTAGTAGTGAATGTAATGTTACACATCCATACAATGCGCACCACCCCGCGATGTTTTTCAGAAAACTATCCTACATTGCCACTGCATGTTCCTTGACCTCCCCAAGCTGACCACCACGCGGTGCTTTTCTACATCCTACATTGCCACTCACTGCCTATCCTAATGCAGACCCAAGGATTCACACCACCCCGTGATGTTTTTTTCACTCCTACTAGTTAATGTAATGATACACACCCATACAATGCGCACCACCAAGCGATGTTTTTCTTAAACCTATCCTACATTGCCACTGCATGTTCCCTGACCTGCTCATGCTGACCACCCTCTGTGCTTTTCTCCATCCTACATTGCCACACACTTCCTATCCTAATTCAGACTCTCTGATTCACACCACCCCGTGATATTTTTCTCACTGCTACTAGTGAATGTAATGTTAAACACCCATACAATGCGCACCACCCCGTGATGTTTTTTTCACTCCTACTAGTTAATGTAATGATACACACACATACAATGCGCACCACCCCGCGATGTTTTTCTTAAACCTATCCTACATTGCCACTGCATGTTCCCTGACCTCCCCATGCTGACCACCCCGCGGTGCTTTTCTCCATCCTACATTGCCACTCACTGCCTATCTTATTCAGACCGTCCGATTCACACCACCCCGTGTTGTTTTTGTCACTCCTACTAGTGAATGTAATGTTACACACCCATACAATGCGCAACGCGCCACGATGTATTTCAGAAACCTATCCTACATTGTCACTACATGTTCCCAGACCTATACATGCTGACCATCCCGCGGTGCTTTTCTCCAACCTACATTGCCACTCAATGCCTATCCTAATTCGGACCCTCCGATTCCCACCACCCCGTGATGTTTTTCTCACTCCTACTAGTGAATGTAATGTTACACACCCATACAATGAGCAACACCCCGCGATGTTTTTCAGAAACCTATCCTACATTGCCACTGCATGTTCCCTGACCTCCCCATGGTGACCACCACACGGTGCTTTTCTTCATCCTACATTGCCACTCACTGCCTATCTTAATTTAGACCCTACTATTCACACCACCACGTGATGTTTTTCTCACTCCTACTAGTGAATGTAATGTTACACACCCATACAATGCGCACCACCCCGCGATGTTTTTCAGAAACCTATCCTACATTGCCACTGCATGTTCCCTGACCTCCCCATGCTGACCACCCCGCGGTGCTTTTCTGGATCCTACATTGCCACTCACTGCCTATCCTAATTCAGACCCTCCGATTCACACCACCCCGTGAAGTTTTTCTCACTCCTACTAGTGAATGTAAAGTTACACACCCATACAATGCGCACCACCCCGCGATGTTTTTCAGAAACCTATCCTACATTGCCAATGCATGTTCCCTGAGCTCCCCATGCTGACCACCCCGCGGTGCTTTTCTCCATCCTACATTGCCCCTCACTGCCTATCTTATTCAGACCGTCCGATTCACACCATCCCGTGTTGTTTTTCTCACTCCTACTAGTGAATGTAATGTTACACACCCATACAATGCGCACCACCCTGTGATGTTTTTCCCACTCCTACTAGTGAATGTAATGTTACACACCCATAGAATGCCCACCACCCCGCGATGTTTTTCCGAAACCTATCCTACATTGCCACTGCATGTTCCCTGACCTCCCCATGCTGACCAACCCGCGGTGCTTTTTTCCATCCTACATTGCCACTCACTGCCTATCTTATTCAGACCGTCCGATTCACACCACCCCGTGTTGTTTTTCTCACTCCTACTAGTGAATGTAATGTTACACACCCATACAATGCGCACCGCCCCACGATGTATTTCAGAAACCTATCCTACATTGTCACTGCAGGTTCCCTGACCTATACATGCTGACCACCCCGCGGTGCTTTTCTCCATCCTACATTGCCACTCAATGCCTATCCTAATTCGGACCCTCCGATTCACACCACCCCGTGATGTTTTTCTCACTCCTACTAGTGAATGTAATGTTACACACCCATACAATAAGCACCACCCCGCGATGTTTTTCAGAAACCTATCCTACATTGCCACTGCATGTTCCCTGACCTCCCCATGGTGACCACCACACGGTGCTTTTCTCCATCCTACATTGCCACTCACTGCCTATCCTAATTTAGACCCTACGATTCACACCACCCCGTGATGTTTTTCTCACTCCTACTAGTGAATGTAATGTTACACACCCATACAATGCGCACCACACCCGGATGTTTTTCAGAAATCTATCCTACATTGCCACTGCATGTTCCCTGACCTCCCCATGCTGACCACCCTGCCGTGCTTTTCTCCATCCTACATTGACACTCACTTCGTATCCTAATTCAGACTCTCTGATTCAAACCACCCCGTGATGTTTTTCTCACTGCTACTAGTGAATGTAATGTTACACACCCATACAATGCGCACCACCCCGTGATGTTTTTTTCACTCCTACTAGTTAATGTAATGATACACACACATACAATGCGCACCACCCCGCGATGTTTTTCTTAAACCTATCCTACATTGCCACTGCATGTTCACTGACCTCCCCATGCTGACCACCCCGCAGTGCTTTTCTCCATCCTACATTGCCACTCACTGCCTATCTTATTCAGACCGTCCGATTCACACCACCCCGTGTTGTTTTTGTCACTCCTACTAGTGAATGTAATGTTACACACCCATACAATGCGCAACGCGCCACGATGTATTTCAGAAACCTATCCTACATTGTCACTACATGTTTCATGACCTATACATGCTGACCATCCCGCGGTGCTTTTCTCCATCCTCCATTGCCACTCAATGCCTATCCTAATTCGGACCCTCCGATTCACACCACCCCGTGATGTTTTTCTCAGGCCTACTAGTGAATGTAATGTTACACACCCATACAATGAGCAACACCCTGCGATGTTTTTCAGAAACCTATCCTACATTGCCACTGCATGTTCCCTGACCTCCCCATGGTGACCACCACGCGGTGCTTTTCTCCATCCTACATTGCCACTCACTGCCTATCCTAATTTAGACCCTACGATTCACACCACCACGTGATGTTTTTCTCACTCCTACTAGTGAATGTAATGTTACACACCCATACAATGCGCACCACCCCGCGATGTTTTTCAGAACCCTATCCTACATTGCCACTGCATGTTCCCTGACCTCCCCATGCTGACCACCCTGCGGTGCTTTTCTGGATCCTACATTGCCACTCACTGCCTATCCTAATTCAGACCCTCCGATTCACACCACCCCGTGAAGTTTTTCTCACTCCTACTAGTGAATGTAAAGTTACACACCCATACAATGCGCACCACCCCGCGATGTTTTTCAGAAACCTATCCTACATTGCCACTGCATGTTCCCTGACCTCCCCATGCTGACCACCCCGCGGTGATTTTCTCCATCCTACATTGCCCCTCAATGCCTATCTTATTCAGACCGTCGGATTCACACCACCCCGTGTTGTTTTTCTCACTCCTACTAGTGAATGTAATGTTACACACCCATACAATGCGCACCACCCTGTGATGTTTTTTCCACTCCTACTAGTGAATGTAATGTTACACACCCATACAATAAGCACCACCCCGCGATGTTTTTCAGAAACCTATCCTACATTGCCACTGCATGTTCCCTGACCTCCCCATGGTGACCACCACACGGTGCTTTTCTCCATCCTACATTGCCACTCACTGCCTATCCTAATTTAGACCCTACGATTCACACCACCCCGTGATGTTTTTCTCACTCCTACTAGTGAATGTAATGTTACACACCCATACAATGCGCACCACCCCGCGATGTTTTTCAGAAACCTCTCCTACATTGCCACTGCATGTTCCAGACCTCCCTATGCTGACCACCCCGCGGTGCTTTTCCCCCCCTACATTGCCACTCACTGCCTATCCTAATTCAGACCCTCCAATTCACACCACCCCGTGATGTTTTTCTCACTCCTACTAGTGAATGTAATGATACACACCCATACAATGAGCACCACCCCGCGATGTTTTTAAGAAACTTATCCTACATTGCCACTGCATGTTCCCTGACCTCCCCATGCTGACCATCCGCGGTATTTTTCTCCATCCTACATTGCAAATCACTGCATAACTTATTCAGACCCTCCGATTCACACCACCCCTTTATGTTTTTCTCACTCCTACTAGTGAATGTAATGTTACACACCCATACAATGCACATCTCCCCACGATGTATTTCAGAAACCTATCCTACATTGCCACTGCATGTTCCCTGCCCTGCCCATGCTGACCACCCCGCGGTGCTTTTCTCCATCCTACATTGCCACTCACTGCCTATCCTAATTCAGACCCTCCGATTCACACCACCCCGTGATGTTTTTCTCACTCCTACTGGTGAATGTAATGTTACAGACCCATACAATGCGCACCACCCCGAGATGTTTTTCAGAAACCTATCCTACATTGCCACTGCATGTTCCCTGACCTCTCCATGCTGACCACCCCGCGGTGCTTTTCTCGATCCTACATTGCCACTCACTGCCTATCCTAATTCAGACCCTCCGATTCACACCACCCCGTGTTGATTTTCTCACTCCTACTACTGAATGTAATGTTACACACTCATTCAATGCGCACCACCCCGCGATGTTTTTCAGAAACCTATCCTAAATTGCCACTGCATGTTAACTGACCTCCCCATGCTGACCACCACGCGGTGCTTTTCTCCATCCTACTTTGCCACTCACTGCCTATCCTAATTCAGACCCTACGATTCACACCACCCCGTGAAGTTTTTCTCACTCCTACTAGTGAATGTAATGTTACATACCCATACAATGCGCACCACCCCGTGATGATTTTCTCACTCCTACTAGTGAATGTAATGTGACACACCAATATAATGCGCACCACCCCCTGATGTTTTTCAGAAACCTATCCTACATTGCCACTGCATGTTCCCTGACATCCCCATGCTGACCACCCCGCGGTGCTTTTCTCCATCCTACATTGCCACTCACTTCCTATCCTAATTCAGACTCTCCGATTCACACAACCCTGTGATGTTTTTCTAACTCCTACTATTGAATGTAATGTTACACACCCATACAATGCACACCACCCCCGGATGTTTTTCAGAAACCTATCCTACATTGCCACTGCATGTACCCTGACCTGCCCCTGCTGACCATCCCGGAGCTTTTCTCCATCCTACATTGCCACTCACTTCCTATCCTAATTCAGACTCTCTGATTCACACCACCCTGTGATGTTTTTCTCACTCCTACTACTGAATGTAATGTTACACACCCATACAATGCGCACAACCCTGTGATGTTTTTCTCACTCCTACTAGTGAATGTAATGTTACACACCCATAGAATGCGCACCACCCCGCGATGTTTTTCAGAAACCTATCCTACATTGCCAAAACATGTTCCCTGACCTCCACATGCTGACCACCCCGCTGTGCTTTTTTCCATCCTACATTGCCACTCACTGCCTATCTTATTCAGACACTCCGATTCACACCACCCCGTTATGTTTTTCTCACTCCTACTAGTGAATGTAATGTTACACAACCATACAATGCGCAACGCCCCGCGATGTTTTTCAGAAACCTATACAACATTGTTACTGCATGTTCCCTGACCTCCCCATGCTGACCACCCCGCGGTGCTTTTTTCCATCCTACATTGCCACTCACTGCCTATCTTATACAGACCGTCCGATTCACACCACCCCGTGTTGTTTTTCTCACTCCTACTAGTGAATGTAATGTTACACACCCATACAATGCGCACCGCCCCACGATGTATTTCAGAAACCTATCCTACATTGTCACTGCATGTTCCCTGACCTATACATGCTGACCACCCCGCGGTGCTTTTCTCCATCCTACATTGCCACTCAATGCCTGTCCTAATTCGGACCCTCCGATTCACACCACCCCGTGATGTTTTTCTCACTCTTACTAGTGAATGTAATGTTACACACCCATACAATAAGCACCACCCCGCGATGTTTTTCAGAAACCTATCCTACATTGCCACTGCATGTTCCCTGACCTCCCCATGGTGACCACCACACGGTGCTTTTCTCCATCCTACATTGCCACTCACTGCCTATCCTAATTTAGACCCTACGATTCACACCACCCCGTGATGTTTTTCTCACTCCTACTAGTGAATGTAATGTTACACACCCATACAATGCGCACCACCCCGCGATGTTTTTCAGAAACCTCTCCTACATTGCCACTGCATGTTCCTGACCTCCCTATGCTGACCACCCCGCGGTGCTTTTCCCCCCCTACATTGCCACTCACTGCCTATCCTAATTCAGACCCTCCAATTCACACCACCCCGTGATGTTTTTCTCACTCCTACTAGTGAATGTAATGATACACACCCATACAATGAGCACCACCCCGCGATGTTTTTAAGAAACTTATCCTACATTGCCACTGCATGTTCCCTGACCTCCCCATGCTGACCATCCGCGGTATTTTTCTCCATCCTACATTGCAAATCACTGCATAACTTATTCAGACCCTCCGATTCACACCACCCCGTTATGTTTTTCTCACTCCTACTAGTGAATGTAATGTTACACACCCATACAATGCACATCTCCCCACGATGTATTTCAGAAACCTATCCTACATTGCCACTGCATGTTCCCTGCCCTGCCCATGCTGACCACCCCGCGGTGCTTTTCTCCATCCTACATTGCCACTCACTGCCTATCCTAATTCAGACCCTCCGATTCACACCACCCCGTGATGTTTTTCTCACTCCTACTGGTGAATGTAATGTTACAGACCCATACAATGCGCACCACCCCGAGATGTTTTTCAGAAACCTATCCTACATTGCCACTGCATGTTCCCTGACCTCTCCATGCTGACCACCCCGCGGTGCTTTTCTCGATCCTACATTGCCACTCACTGCCTATCCTAATTCAGACCCTCCGATTCACACCACCCCGTGTTGATTTTCTCACTCCTACTACTGAATGTAATGTTACACACTCATTCAATGCGCACCACCCCGCGATGTTTTTCAGAAACCTATCCTAAATTGCCACTGCATGTTAACTGACCTCCCCATGCTGACCACCACGCGGTGCTTTTCTCCATCCTACTTTGCCACTCACTGCCTATCCTAATTCAGACCCTACGATTCACACCACCCCGTGAAGTTTTTCTCACTCCTACTAGTGAATGTAATGTTACATAGCCATACAATGCGCACCACCCCGTGATGATTTTCTCACTCCTACTAGTGAATGTAATGTGACACACCAATATAATGCGCACCACCCCCTGATGTTTTTCAGAAACCTATCCTACATTGCCACTGCATGTTCCCTGACATCCCCATGCTGACCACCCCGCGGTGCTTTTCTCCATCCTACATTGCCACTCACTTCCTATCCTAATTCAGACTCTCCGATTCACACAACCCTGTGATGTTTTTCTAACTCCTACTATTGAATGTAATGTTACACACCCATACAATGCACACCACCCCCGGATGTTTTTCAGAAACCTATCCTACATTGCCACTGCATGTACCCTGACCTGCCCCTGCTGACCATCCCGGAGCTTTTCTCCATCCTACATTGCCACTCACTTCCTATCCTAATTCAGACTCTCTGATTCACACCACCCTGTGATGTTTTTCTCACTCCTACTACTGAATGTAATGTTACACACCCATACAATGTGCACAACCCTGTGATGTTTTTCTCACTCCTACTAGTGAATGTAATGTTACACACCCATAGAATGCGCACCACCCCGCGATGTTTTTCAGAAACCTATCCTACATTGCCAAAACATGTTCCCTGACCTCCACATGCTGACCACCCCGCTGTGCTTTTTTCCATCCTACATTGCCACTCACTGCGTATCTTATTCAGACACTCCGATTCACACCACCCCGTTATGTTTTTCTCACTCCTACTAGTGAATGTAATGTTACACAACCATACAATGCGCAACGCCCCGCGATGTTTTTCAGAAACCTATACAACATTGTTACTGCATGTTCCCTGACCTACACATGCTGACCACCCCGCGGTGCTTTTCTCCATCCTACATTGCCACTCACTGCCTGTCCTAATTCAGAGCCTCCGATTCAAACCACCCCGTGTTGTTTTTCTCACTCCTACTAGTGAATGTAATGTTATACACCCATACAATGCGCACCAACCCGCGATGTTTTTCAGATACCTATCCTACATTGCCACTGCATGTTCCCTGACCTCCCCATGCTGACCACCCCACGGTGCTTTTCTCCATCCTACATTGCCACTCACTGCCTGTCCTAACTCAGACCCTCCGATTCAAACCACCCCGTGATGTTTTTCTCACTCCTACTAGTGAATGTAATGTTACACACCCATACAATGTGCACTTCCCCATGATGTGTATCTCACTCCTACTAGGGAATGTAATGTTACACACCCATACAATGCGCACCACACCGCGATGCTTTTCAGAAACCTATCCTACATTACCACTGCATGTTCCCTGACCTCCGCCTGCTGACCACCCCGCGGTGCTTTTCTCCATCCTACATTGCCTCTCACGGCCTATCCTAATTCAGACACTCCGATTCACACCACCCCATGATGTATTTCTCACTCCTACTAATGACTGTAATGTTACACACCCATACAATCCGCACCACCCGCGATGCTTTTCAGAAACCTATCCTACATTGCCACTGAATTTTCCCTGACCTCCTCATGCTGACAACCCCGCGATGCTTTTCTCCATCCTACATTGCAACTCACTGGCTATCCTAATTCAGACCCTCCGTTTCACACCAACCCGTGATGTTTTTCTCACTCCTACTAATGATCATAATGTTACACACCCATACAATGCGCACCGCCCCACGATGTATTTCAGAAACCTATCCTACATTGTCACTGCATGTTCCCTGACCTATACATGCTGACCACCCCGCGGTGCTTTTCTCCATCCTACATTGCCACTCAATGCCTATCCTAATTCGGACCCTCCGATTCACACCACCCCGTGATGTTTTTCTCACTCCTACTAGTGAATGTAATGTTACACACCCATACAATAAGCACCACCCCGCGATGTTTTTCAGAAACCTATCCTACATTGCCACTGCATGTTCCCTGACCTCCCCATGCTGACCACCCTGCCGTGCTTTTCTTCATCCTACATTGCCACTCACTTCCTATCCTAATTCAGACTCTCTGATTCAAACCACCCCGTGATGTTTTTCTCACTGTTACTAGTGAATGTAATGTTACACACCCATACAATGCGCACCACCCCGTGATGTTTTCCTCACTCCTACTAGTGAATGTAATATTACACACCCATACAATGCGCACCACCCTGCGATGTTTTTCAGAAACTTATCCTACATTGCCACTGCATGTTCTCTGACCTCCCCATGCTGACCAGCCCGCGGTGCTTTTCTCCATCCTACATTGCAACTCACTGCCTATCTTATTCAGACCCTCCAATTCACACCACCCCGTTATGTTTTTCTCACTCCTACTAGTGAATGTAATGTTACACAACCATACAATGCGCACCGCCCCGCGATGTTTTTCAGAAAACTATCCTACATTGTCACTGCATGTTCCCTGACCTATACATGCTGACCACCCCGCGGTGCTTTTCTCCATCCTACATTGCCACTCACTGCCTATCTTATTCAGACCCTCCGATTCACACCACCCCGTATTGTTTTTCTCACTACTACCAGTGAATGTAATGTTACACACCCATACAATGCGCACCGCACCGCGATGTTTTTCAGAAACCTATCCTACATTGTCACTGCATGTTCCCTGACCTCCCCATGCTGACCACCCCACTGTGCTTTTCTCCATCCTATATTGCCAACTCACTGCCTATCCTAATTCACACCCAACGATTGACACCACCCCGTGATGTTTTTCTCACTCCTACTAGTAAATGTAATGTTACACACCCATACAATGCGCACCACCCCGTGATGTTTTTCTCACTCCTACTAGTGAATGTAATGTTACACACCCATACAATGCGCACCACCCCGCGATGTTTTTCAGAAACCTATAATACATTGCCACTGCATGTTCCCTGACCTCCCCATGCTGACCACCCCGCGGTGCTTTTCTCCATCCTACATTGCCACTCACTGCCTATCTTATTCAGACCCTCTGATTCACACCACCCTGTTATGATTTTCTCACTTCTACTAGTTAATGTAATGTTACACAACCATACAATGCGCCCTGCCCCGCGATGTTTTTCAGAAAACTATCCTACATTGTCACTGCATGTTCCCTGACCTACACATGCCGACACACCGCGGTGCTTTTCTACGTCCCACATTGCCAATCAATGCCTATCCTAATTCAGACCCTCCGATTCACACACCCCGTGATGATTTTCTCACTCCTACTAGTGAATGTAATGTTACACACCAATACAATGCGCATCACCCCGTGATGTTTTTCTCACTCCTACTAGTGAAAGTAATGTTACACACCCATACAATGCGCAACACCCCGCGATGTTTTTCAGAAACCTATCCTACATTGCCACTGCATGTTCCCTGACCTCCCCATGCTGACCACCCCGCGGTGCTTTTCTCCATCCTACATTGCCACTCAATGCCTATCCTTATTCAGACCCTCCGATTCACACCATCCCGTGATGTTTTTCTCACTCCTACTAGTGAATGTAATGTTACACACCCATACAATGCGCACCACCCCGCGATGTTTTTCTCACGCCTACTTGTCAATGTAATGTTACACACCCATACAATGCGCACCACCCCGCGATGTTTTTCAGAAATCTATAATACATTGCCACTGCATGTTCCCTGACATCCCCATGCTGACCACCCCGCAGTGCTTTTCTCCATCCTACATTGCCACCCACTGCCTATCTTATTCAGACCCTCCGATTCACACCACCCTGTTATGATTTTCTCACTTCTACTAGTGAATGTAATGTTACACAACCATACAATGCGCACTGCCCCACGATGTTTTTCAGAAAACTATCCTACATTGTCACTGCATGTTCCCTGACCTACACATGCCGACACACCGCGGTGCTTTTCTACGTCCCACATTGCCAATCAATGCCTATCCTAATTCAGACCCTCCGATTCACACCACCCCGTGATGATGTTCTCACTCCTACTAGTGAATGTAATGTTACACACCCATACAATGAGCACCATCCCGCGATGTTTTTTAGAAACCTATAATACATTGCCACTGCATGTTCCCTGACCTCCCCATGCTGACCACCCCGCGGTGCTTTTCTCCATCCTACATTGCCACTCACTGCCTATCTTATTCAGACCCTCCGATTCACACCACCCGGTGATGTTTTTCTCACTCCTACTAGTGAATGTAATGTTACACAACCATACAATGCGCACCGCCCCGCGATGTTTTTCAGAAAACTATCCTACATTGTCACTGCATGTTCCCTGACCTACACATGCTGACCACACCGCGGTGCTTTTCTACATCCCACATTGCCAATCAATGCCTATCCTAATTCAGACCCTCCGATTCACACCACCCCGTGATGATTTTCTCACTCCTACTAGTGAATGTAATGTTACACACCAATACAATGCGCACCACCCCGTGATGTTTTTCTCACTCCTACTAGTTAAAGTAATGTTACACACCCATACAATGCGCAACACCCCGCGATGTTTTTCAGAAACCTATCCTACATTGCCACTGCATGTTCCCTGACCTCCCCATGCTGACCAGCCCGTGGTGCTTTTCTCCATCCTACATTGCCACTCACTGCCTATCTTATTCAGACCCTCCAATTCACACCACCCCATTATGTTTTTCACTCTCCTACTAGTGAATTTAATGTTACACAACCATACAATGCGCACCGCCCCACGATGTTTTTCAGAAAACTATCCTACATTGTCACTGCATGTTCCCTGACCTACACATGCTGACCACACCGTGGTGCTTTTCTACATCCTACATTGCCACTCAATGCCGATCCTAATTCAGACGCTCCGATTCACACCACCCCGTGATGATTCTCTCACTCATACTAGTGAATGTAATGTTACACACCCATTCAATGCGCACCACCCCGCGATGTTTTTCAGAAACCTATAATACATTGCCACTGCATGTTCCCTGACCTCCCCATGCTGACCACACCGCGGTGCTTTTCTCCATCCTACATTGCCACTCACCGCCTATCCTAATTCAGACCCTCCGATTCAAACCACCCCGTGATGTTTTTCTCACTCCTACTAGTGAATGTAATGTTACACACCCATACAATGCGCACCACCCTGTGATGTGTATCTCACTCCTACTAGTGAATGTAATGTTACACACCCATACAATGCGCACCACCCCACGATGTTTTGCAGGAACCTATCCTACATTGCCACTGCATGTTCCCTGACCTCCGCATGCTGATCACCCCGCGGTGCTTTTCTCCATCCTACATTGCCTCTCACGGCCTATCCTAATTCACACCCCCCGATTCACACCACCCCTTGATGTATTTCTCACTCCTACTAATGAATGTAATGTTACACACCCATACAATGCGCACCACCCCGCGATGTTTTTCCGAAACCTATCCTACATTGCCACTGCATGTTCCGTGACTTCCCCATTCTGACCACGCCGTGGTGATTTTCTCCATCCTACATTGCCACTCACTGCCTATCCTAATTCAGAACCTCCGATTCACACTACCCCATGATGCTTTTCTCACTCCTACTAGTGAATGTAATGTTACACACCCATACAATGCGCACCACCCTGCGATGTTTTTCAGTAACCTATCCTACATTGCCACTGCATGTTCCCTGACTTCCCCATGCTGACCCCCCCGCGGTGATTTTCCCCATCGTACATTGCCACTCACTGCCTATCCTAATTCAGACCCTCCGATTCACACCACCGCGTGATGTTTTTCTCACTCCTACTAGTGAATGTAATGTTACACACCCATACAATAAGCACCACCCCGCGATGTTTTTCAGAAACCTATCCTACATTGCCACTGCATGTTCCCTGACCTCCCCATGCTGAGCACCCCGCGGTGTTTTTCTCCATCCTACATTGCCACTCATGTCTATCCTAATTCAGACCCTCCGATTCATACCACGCCGTGATGTTTTTCTCACTCCTACTAGTGAATGTAACGTTACACACCCATACAATGTGCACCACCCTGCGATGTTTTTCACAAACCTATCCTACATTGCCACTGCATGTTCCCTGACCTCCACATTCTGACCTCCCCGCGGTGCTTTTCTCCATCCTACATTGCCACTCACTGCCTATCCTAATTCAGACCCTCCTATTCACACCACCCCGTTATGTTTTTCTCACTCCTACTAGTGAATGTAATGTTACACACCCATACAATGCGCACCGCCCCGCGATGTTTTTCAGAAACCTATCCTACATTGCCACTGCATGTTCCTTGACCTCCACATTCTGACAACCCCGCGGTGCTTTTCTCCATCCTACTTTGCCACTCACTGCCTATCCTAATTTAGACTCTCCGATTCACACCACCCCGTGATGTTTTTCTCACTCCTACTAGTGAATATCATGTGACACACCCATACAATGCGCACCACGCCCGGATGTTTTTCACAAACCTATCCTACATTGCCACTGCATGTTCCCTCACCTCCCCATGCTGACCACCCCGCGGTGCTTTTCTCCATCCTACATTGCCACTCACTGCCTATCCTAATTCAGACCCTCCGATTCAAACCACCCCGTGATGTTTTTCTCACTCCTACTAGTGAATGTAATATTACACACCCATACAATGCGCACCACCCCGCGATGTTTTTCAGAAACCTATCCTACATTGCCACTGCATGTTCCAGGACCTCCCCATGCTGACCAACCCGCGATGCTTTTCTCCTTCCTACGTTGCAACTCACAGGCTATTCTAATTCAGACCCTCTGATTCACACCAACCCGTGATGTTTTTCTCACTCCTACTAGTGATCGTAATTTTACACACCCATATAATGCGCAACACCCCGTGATGATTTTCTCACTCCTACTAGGGAATGTAATGTTACACACCCATACAATGCACACCACCCCGGGATGTTTTTCAGAAAGCTATCCTACATTGCCACTGCATGTTCCCTGACCTCCACATGCTGACCACCCCGCGGTGCTTTTCTCCATCCTACATGCCACTCACTGCCTATCTTATTCAGACCCTCCGATTCACACCACCCCGTGATGTTTTTCTCACTCGTACTAGTGAATGTAATGTTACACAACCATACAATGCGCACCGCCCCGCGATGTTTTTCAGAAAACTATCCTACATTGTCACTGCATGTTCCCTGACCTACACATGCTGACCACACCGTGGTGCTTTTCTACATCCTACATTGCCACTCAATGCCTATCCTAATTCAGACCCTCCGATTCACACCACCCCGTGATGATTCTCTCACTCATACTAGTGAATGTAATGTTACACCCCCATTCAATGCGCACCACCCCGCGATGTTTTTCAGAAACCTATAATACATTGCCACTGCATGTTCCCTGACCTCCCCATGCTGACCACCCCGCGGTGCTTTTCTCCATCCTACATTGCCACTCACTGCCTGTCCTAATTCAGACCCTCCGATTCAAACCACCCCGTGATGTTTTTCTCACTCCTACTAGTGAATGTAATGTTACACACCCATACAATGCGCACCACCCTGTGATGTGAATCTCACTCCTACTAGTGAATGTAATGTTACACACCCATACAATGCGCACCACCCCGCGATGTTTTTCAGGAACCTATCCTACATTGCCACTGCATGTTCCCTGACCTCCGCATGCTGATCACCCCGCGGTGCTTTTCTCCATCCTACATTGCCTCTCACGGACTATCCTAATTCACACCCCCAGATTCACACCACCCCTTGATGTATTTCTCACTCCTACTAATGAATGTAATGTTACACACCCATACAATGCGCACCACCCCGCGATGTTTTTCAGAAACCTATCCTACATTGCCACTGCATGTTCCGTGACCTCCCCATTCTGACCACGCCGTGGTGATTTTCTCCATCCTACATTGCCACTCACTGCCTATCCTAATTCAGAACCTCCGATTCACACCACCCCGTGATGCTTTTCTCACTCCTACTAGTGAATGTAATGTTACACACCCATACAATGCGCACGACCCTGCGATGTTTTTCCCACTCCTACTAGTGATTGTAATGTTACACACCAATACAATGCCCACCACTCCGCGATGTTTTTCAGAAACCTATCCTACATTCCCCCTGCATGTTCCTTGACATCCACATTCTGACCACCCCGCGGTGCTTTTCTCCATCCTACATTGCCACTCACTGCCTATCCTAATTTAGACCCTATGATTCACACCACCCCGTGATGTTTTTCTCACTCCTACAATTGAATGTAATGTTACACACCAATACAATGCGCATCACCCCGTGATGTTTTTCTCACTCCTACTAGTGAAAGTAATGTTACACACCCATACAATGCGCAACACCCCGCGATGTTTTTCAGAAACCTATCCTACATTGCCACTGCATGTTCCCTGACCTCCCCATGCTGACCACCCCGCGGTGCTTTTCTCCATCCTACATTGCCACTCAATGCCTATCCTTATTCAGACCCTCCGATTCACACCATCCCGTGATGTTTTTCTCACTCCTACTAGTGAATGTAATGTTACACACCAATGCAATGCGCACCACCCCGCGATGTTTTTCAGAAACTTATCCTACATTGTCACTGCATGTTCCCTGACCTCCCCATGCTGACCACCCCACGGTGCTTTTCTCCATCCTACATTGCCAACTCACTGCCTATCCTAATTCAGACCCAACGATTCACACCACCCCGTGATGTTTTTCTCACTCCTACTAGTGAATGTAATGTTACACACCCATACAATGCGCACCACCCCGTGATGTTTTTCTCACTCCTACTAGTGAATGTAATGTTACACACCCATACAATGCGCACCACCCCGCGATGTTTTTCAGAAACCTATAATACATTGCCACTGCATGTTCCCTGACCTCCCCATGCTGACCACCCCACGGTGCTTTTCTCCATCCTACATTGCCAACTCACTGCCTATCCTAATTCAGACCCAACGATTCACACCACCCCGTGATGTTTTTCTCACTCCTACTAGTGAATGTAATGTTACACACCCATACAATGCGCACCACCCTGCGATGTTTTTCCCACTCCTACTAGTGATTGTAATGTTACACACCAATACAATGCCCACCACCCCGCGATGTTTTTCAGAAACCTATCCTACATTCCCCCTGCATGTTCCTTGACATCCACATTCTGACCACCCCGCGGTGCTTTTCTCCATCCTACATTGCCACTCACTGCCTATCCTACTTTAGACCCTACGATTCACACCACCCCGTGATGTTTTTCTCACTCCTACAATTGAATGTAATGTTACACACCAATACAATGCGCACCACCCCGTGATGTTTTTCAGAAACCTATCCTACATTGCCACTGCATGTTCCCTGACCTCCCCATGCTGACCACCCCGCGGTGCTTTTCTCCATCCTACATTGCCACTCAATGCCTATCCTAATTCAGACCCTCCGATTCACACCATCCCGTGATGTTTTTCTCACTCCTACTAGTGAATGTAATGTTACACACCCATACAATGCGCACCACCCCGCGATGTTTTTCTCACGCCCACTTGTGAATGTAATGTTACACACCCATACAATGCGCACCACCCCGCGATGTTTTTCTCACGCCCACTTGTGAATGTAATGTTACACACCCATACAATGCGCACCACCCCGCGATGTTTTTCAGAAATCTATAATACATTGCCACTGCATGTTCCCTGACCTCCCCTTGCTGACCACCCCGCGGTGCTTTTCTCCATCCTACATTGCCACTCACTGCCTATCTTATTCAGACCCTCCGATTCACACCACCCTGTTATGATTTTCTCACTTCTACTAGTGAATGTAATGTTACACAACCATACAATGCGCACTGCCCCACGATGTTTTTCAGAAAACTATCCTACATTGTCACTGCATGTTCCCTGACCTACACATGCCGACACACCGCGGTGCTTTTCTACGTCCCACATTGCCAATCAATGCCTATCCTAATTCAGACCCTCCGATTCACACCACCCCGTGATGATGTTCTCACTCCTACTAGTGAATGTAATGTTACACACCCATACAATGAGCACCACCCCGCGATGTTTTTCAGAAACCTATAATACATTGCCACTGCATGTTCCCTGACCTCCCCATGCTGACCACCCCGCGGTGCTTTTCTCCATCCTTCATTGCCACTCACTGCCTATCTTATTCAGACCCTCCGATTCACACCACCCGGTGATGTTTTTCTCACTCCTACTAGTGAATGTAATGTTACACAACCATACAATGTGCACCGCCCCGCGATATTTTTCAGAAAACTATCCTACATTGTCACTGCATGTTCCCTGACCTACACATGCTGACCACACCGCGGTGCTTTTCTACATCCCACATTGCCAATCAATGCCTATCCTAATTCAGACCCTCCGATTCACACCACCCCGTGATGATTTTCTCACTCCTACTAGTGAATGTAATGTTACACACCAATACAATGCGCACCACCCCGTGATGTTTTTCTCACTCCTACTAGTTAAAGTAATGTTACACACCCATACAATGCGCAACACCCCGCGATGTTTTTCAGAAACCTATCCTACATTGCCACTGCATGTTCCCTGACCTCCCCATGCTGACCAGCCCGCGGTGCTTTTCTCCATCCTACATTGCCAGTCACTGTCTATCCTAATTCAGAACCTCCGATTCACACTACCCCGTGATGTTTTTCTCACTCCTACTAGTGAATGTAATGTTACACACCCATACAATGCGCACCACCCTGCGATGTTTTTCAGTAACCTATCCTACATTGCCACTGCATGTTCCCTGACTTCCCCATGCTGACCCCCCCGCGGTGATTTTCCCCATCGTACATTGCCACTCACTGCCTATCCTAATTCAGACCCTCCGATTCACACCACCCCGTGATGTTTTTCTCACTCCTACTAGTGAATGTAATGTTACACACCCATACAATAAGCACCACCCCGCGATGTTTTTCAGAAACCTATCCTACATTGCCACTGCATGTTCCCTGACCTCCCCATGCTGAGCACCCCGCGGTGTTTTTCTCCATCCTACATTGCCACTCATGTCTATCCTAATTCAGACCCTCCGATTCATACCACGCCGTGATGTTTTTCTCACTCCTACTAGTGAATGTAACGTTACACACCCATACAATGTGCACCACCCTGCGATGTTTTTCACAAACCTATCCTACATTGCCACTGCATGTTCCCTGACCTCCACATTCTGACCTCCCCGCGGTGCTTTTCTCCATCCTACATTGCCACTCACTGCCTATCCTAATTCAGACCCTCCTATTCACACCACCCCGTTATGTTTTTCTCACTCCTACTAGTGAATGTAATGTTACACACCCATACAATGCGCACCGCCCCGCGATGTTTTTCAGAAACCTATCCTACATTGCCACTGCATGTTTCTTGACCTCCACATTCTGACAACCCCGCGGTGCTTTTCTCCATCCTACTTTGCCACTCACTGCCTATCCTAATTCAGACTCTCCGATTCACACCACCCCGCGATGTTTTTCTCACTCCTACTAGTGAATATCATGTGACACACCCATACAATGCGCACCACGCCCGGATGTTTTTCACAAACCTATCCTACCTTGCCACTGCATGTTCCCTCACCTCCCCATGCTGACCACCCCGCGGTGCTTTTCTCCATCCTACATTGCCACTCACTGCCTATCCTAATTCAGACCCTCCGATTCAACCACCCCGTGATGTTTTTCTCACTCCTACTAGTGAATGTAATATTACACACCCATACAATGCGCACCACCCCGCGATGTTTTTCAGAAACCTATCCTACATTGCCACTGCATGTTCCATGACCTCCCCATGCTGACCAACCCGCGATGCTTTTCTCCTTCCTACGTTGCAACTCACTGGCTATTCTAATTCAGACCCTCTGATTCACACCAACCCGTGATGTTTTTCTCACTCCTACTAGTGATCGTAATTTTACACACCCATATAATGCGCAACACCCCGTGATTATTTTCTCACTCCTACTAGTGAATGTAATGTTACACACCCATACAATGCACACCACCCCGGGATGTTTTTCAGAAAGCTATCCTACATTGCCACTGCATGTTCCCTGACCTCCACATGCTGACCACCCCGCGGTGCTTTTCTCCATCCTACATTGCCACTCACTGCCTATCTTATTCAGACCCTCCGATTCACACCACCCCGTGATGTTTTTCTCACTCCTACTAGTGAATGTAATGTTACACAGCCATACAATGCGCACCTCCCCGTGATGTGTATCTCCCTCCTACTAGGGAATGTAATGTTCCACACCCATACAATGCGCACCACCCCGCGATGTTTTTCAGAAACCTATCCTACATTGCCTCTGCATGTTCCCTGACCTCCGCATGCTGACCACCCCGCGTTGTTTTCTCCCTCCTACATTGCCTCTTACGGCCTATCCTAATTCAGACACTCCGATTCACACCACCCCGTGATGTATTTCTCACTCCTACTAATGAATGTAATGTTACACACCCATACAATGCGCACCACCCCGCGATGTTTTTCAGAAACTTATCCTACATTGCCACTGCATGTTCCCAGACCTCCCCATGCTGACCAGGCCGCGATGCTTTTCTCTATCCTACATTGCAACTCACTGGCTATCCTAATTCAGACCCTCCGATTCACACCAACCCGTGATGTTTTTCTCACTCCTACTAGTGATCGTAATGTTACACACCGATACAATGCGCAACATCCCGTCATGACTTTATCACTCCTATTAGTGAATGTAATGTTACACACCCATACAATGCGCACCACCCCGCGATGCTTTTCAGAAACCCATCCTACATTGCCACTGCATGTTCCCTGACTTCACCATGCTGACCACCCCGCGGTGCTTTTCTCCATCCTACATTGCCACTCACTGCCTATCCTACTTCAGACCCTCCAATTCACACCACCCCGTGATGTTTTTCTCACTCCTACTAGAGAATATAAAGTTACACACCCATTGAATGCACACCACCCGGTGATGTTTTTAAGAAACCTATCCTACATTGCCACTGCATGTTCCCTGACCTCCCCGTGCTGACAACCCCATGGTACTTTTCTCCATCCTACATTGCCACTCACTGCCTATCCTAATTTAGACACTCGGATTCACACCACCGCGTAATGTTTTTCTCACTCCTACGAGTGAATGTAATGTTACACACCAATACAATGAGCACCACCCCATGATGTTTTTCTCACTCCTACTAGTGAATGTAATGTTACACACCCATACAATGCCCACCACCCCGCGATGTTTTTCAGAAACCTATCTTATATTGCCACTGCATGTTCCCTGACCTCCCCATGCAGACCACCCGCGGGTCTTTTCTCCATCCTTCATTGCCACTCACTGCCTATCCTAATTGAGACCCTCCGATTCACACCACCCCGTGATGTTTTTCTCACTCCTACTAGTGAATGTAATGTTACACACCCATACAAAGCGCACAATCGCGCGATGTTTTTCTCACTCCTACTAGTGAATGTAATGTTACACACCCATACATTGCGCACCACCCCACGATGTTTTTCAGAAACCTATACTACATTGCCACTGCACGTTCCTGACCTCCCCATGCTTACCACCCCGTGGTGCTTTTCTTCATCCTACATTGCCACTCACTGCCTATCCTAATTCAGAACCTCCGATTCACACCACCCCGTGATGTTTTTCTCACTCCTACTAGTGAATGTAATGTTACACACCCATACAATGCGCACCACCCCGCGATGTTTTTCTCACGCCTACTTGTGAATGTAATGTTACACACCCATACAATCCGCAACACCCCGCGATGTTTTTCAAAAACCTATAATACATTGCCACTGCATCTTCCCAGACCTCCCCATGCTGACCACCCCGCGGTGCTTTTCTCCATCCTACATTGCCACTCACTGCCTATCTTATTCAGACCCTCCGATTCACACCACCCCGTTATGTTTTTCTCACTCCTACTAGTGAATGTAATGTTACACAACCATACAATGCGCACCGCCCGGCGATGTTTTTCAGAAAACTATCCTACATTGTCACTGCATGTTCGCTGACCTACACATGCTGACCAAACCGCGGTGCTTTTCTACATCCTACATTGCCACTCAATGCCTATAGTAATTCAGACCCTCCGATTCACACCACCAGGTGATGATTTTCTCACTCCTACTAGTGAATGTAATGTTACACACCCATACAATGCGCAACACCCAGTGATGATTTTATCACTCCTACTGTGAATGTAATGTTACACACCCATTCAATGTGCACCACCCCACGATGTTTTTCAGAAACCTATCCTACATTGCCACTGCATGTTCCCTGACCTCCCCATGCTGAGCACCCCGCCGTATTTTTCTCCATCCTACATTGCCACTCACTGCCTATTCTAATTCAGACACTCCGAATGACACCACCCCGTGATGTTTTTCTCACTCCTACTAGTGAATGTATTGTTACACACCCATACAATTCGCACCACCCTGTGATGTTTTTCCCACTCCTACTAGTGAATGTAATGTTTCACAGTCATACAGTGCCCACCACCCCGCGATGTTTTTCAGAAACCTATCCTACATTGCCACTGCATGGTCCCTGACCTCCACATGCTGATCACCCCGCGGTGCTTTTCTCCATCCTACATTGCCTCTCAAGGCATATCCTTATTCAGACCCTCTGATTCACACCACCCCTTGATGTACTTCTCACTCCTACTAATGAATGTAATGGTACACACACATACAATGTGCACCACCCCGCGATGTTTTTCAGAAACCTATCCTACATTGCCACTGCATGTTCCCTGACCTCCCCATGCTGACCAACCCGCGATGCTTTTCTCCTTCCTAGGTTGCAACTCACTGGCTATCCTAATTCAGACCCTCCGATTCACACCAACCCGTGATGTTTTTCTCACTCGTACTAGTGATCGTAATGTTACACACCCATTCAATGCGCAACACCCCGTGATGATTTTCTCACTCCTACTAGTGAATGTAATGTTACACAACCATACAATGCGCACCACGCCCGGATGTTTTTCAGAAAACTATCCTACCTGGCAACTGCATGTTCCCTGACCTCCCCATGCTGACCACCCCGCGGTGCTTTTCTCCATCCTACATTGCCACTCACTGCCTATCTTATTCAGACCCTCCGATTCACACCACCCCGTTATGTTTTTCTCACTCCTACTAGTGAATGTAATGTTACACAACCATACAATGGGCACCGCCCCGCGATGTTTTTCAGAAAACTATCCTACATTGTCACTGCATGTTCGCTGACCTACACATGCTGACCACAACGCGGTCCTTTTCTCCATCCTACATTGCCACTCACTGCCTATCCTAATTCAGACCCTACGATTCACAACACCCCGTGATGTTTTTCTCACTCCTACTAGTGAATGTAATGTGACACACCCATATAAGGCGCACCACCGCCTGATGTTTTTCAGAAACCTATCCTACATTGCCACTGCATGTTCCCTGACCTCCCCATGCTGACCACCACGCGGTGCTTTTCTCCATCCTACATTGCCACTGACTTCCTATCCTAATTCAGACTCTCCGATTCACACCACCCCGTGATGTTTTTCTCACTCCTACTAGTGAATGTAACGTGACACACCCATACAATGCACACCACGCCCGGATGTTTTTCAGAAACCTATCCTACATTGCTACTGCATGTTCCCTGACCTCCCCATGCTGACCACCCCGCGGTGCTTTTCTCCATCCTACATTGCCACTCACTGCCTATCCTAATTCATACCCTCCGATTCAAACAACCCCGTGATGTTTTTCTCACTCCTACTAGTGAATCTAATTTTATACACCCATACAATGCGCACCACTCCGTGATGTGTATCTCACTCCTACTAGTGAATGTAATGTTACACACCCATACAATGCGCACCACCCCGCGATGTTTTTCAGAAACCTATCCTACATTGCCACTGCATGTTCCCTGACCGTCGCATGCTGATCACCCCACGGTGCTTTTCTCCATCCTACATTGCCTCTCACGGCATATTCTAATTCAGACCCTCCGATTCACACCACCCCTTGATGTATTTCTCACTCCTACTAGTGAATGTAATGTGACACACCCATATAATGCGCACCACCGCCTGATGTTTTTCAGAAACCTATCCTAAATTGCCACTGCATGTTCTCTGACCTCCCCATGCTGAACACCACGCGGTCCTTTTCTCCATCCTACATTGCCACTCACTGCCTATCCTAATTCAGACCCTACGATTCACAACACCCCGTGATGTTTTTCTCACTCCTACTTGTGAATGTAATGTGACACACCCATATAATGCGCACCACCGCCTGATGTTTTTCAGAAACCTATCCTACATTGCCACTGCATGTTCCCTGACATCCGCATGCTGACCACCACGGGGTGCTTTTCTCCATCCTACATTGCCACTGACTTCCTATCCTAATTCAGACTCTCCGATTCACACCACCCCGTGATGTTTTTCTCACTCCTACTAGTGAATGTAACGTGACACACCCGTACAATGCGCAACACCCCGTGATGATTTTCTCACTCCTACTAGTGAATGTAATGTTACATACCCATTCAATGCGCACCACCCCGCGATGTTTTTCAGAAACCTATCCTACATTGCCACTGCATGTTCCCTCACCTCCCCATGCTGACCACCCCGCGGTGCTTTTCTCCATCCTACATTGCCACTCACTGCCTATCCTAATTCAGACCCTCCGATTCAAACAACCCCGTGATGTTTTTATCACTCTTACTAGTGAATGTAATTTTACACACCCATACAATGCGCACCACTCCGTGATGTGTATCTCACTCCTACTAGTGAATGTAATGTTACACACCCATACAATGCGCACCACCCCGCGATGTTTTTCAGAAACCTATCCTACATTGCCACTGCATGTTCCCTGACCGTCGCATGCTGATCACCCTGCGGTGCTTTTCTCCATCCTACATTGCCTCTCACGGCATATCCTAATTCAGACCCTCCGATTCACACCACCCCTTGATGTATTTCTAACTCCTACTAGTGAATGTAATGTGACACACCCATATAATGCCCACCACCCTCTGATGTTTTTCAGAAACCTATCCTACATTGCCACTGCATGTTCCCTGACCTCCCGATGCTGACCACCCCGCGGTGATTTCTCCATCCTACATTGCCACTCACTGCCTATCCTAATTCAGACCCTCCGATTCAAATTACCCCGTGATGTTTTTATCACTCCTAGTAGTGAATGTAATTTTACACACCCATACAATGGGCACCACCCCGTGATGTGTATCTCACTCCTAGTAGTGAATGTAATGTTACACACCCATACAATGCGCACCACCCCGCGATGTTTTTCAGAAACCTATCCTACATTGCCACTGGATGTTCCCTGACCTCCCCATGCTGACCAACCCGCGATGCTTTTCTCCTTCCTAGGTTGCAACTCACTGGCTATCCTAATTCAGACCCTCCGATTCACACCAACCCGTGATGTTTTTCTCACACTTACTAGTGATCGTAATGTTACACACCCATACAATGCGCAACACCCCGTGATGATTTTCTCACTCCTACTAGTGAATGTAATGTTACACACCCATACAATGCACACCACCCCCGGATGTTTTTCAGAAACCTATCCTACATTGCCACTGCACGTTCCTTGACCTCCCCATGCTGACCACCCCGGACCTATTCTCCATCCTACATTGCCACTCACTTCCTATCCTAATTCAGACTCTCTGATTCACACCACCCCGTGATGTTTTTCTCACTCTTACTAGTGAATGGAATGTTACACAACCATACAATGCGCACCAAGCCCGGATGTTTTTCAGAAACCTATCCTACCTTGCCACTGCATGTTCCCTGACCTCCCCAAGCGGACCACCCCGCGGTGCTTTTCTCCATCCTACATTGCCACTCACTGCCTATCTTATTCAGACGCTCCGATTCACACCACCCCGTGATGTTTTTCTCACTCCTACTAGTGAATGTAATGTTACACAACCATACAATGCGCACCGCCCCGCGATGTTTTTCAGAAAACTATCCTACATTGTCACTGCATGTTCGCTGACCTACACATGCTGACCACACCGTGGTGCTTTTCTACATCCTACATTGCCACTCAATGCCTATAGTAATTCAGACCCTCCGATTCACACCACCCCGTGATGATTTTCTCACTCCTACTAGTGAATGTAATGTGACACACCCATTCAATGCGCACCATCCCGCGATGTTTTTCAGAAACCTATCCTACATTGCCACTGCATGTTCTCTGACCTCCCCATGCTGACCACCCCGCGGTGCTTTTCTCCATCCTACATTGCCACTGACTTCCTATCCTAATTCAGACTCTCCGATTCACACCACCCCGTGATGTTTTTCTCACTCCTACTACTGAATGTAACGTGACACACCCGTACAATGCACACCACGCCCGGATGTTTTTCAGAAACCTATCCTACATTGCCACTGCATGTTCCCTGACCTCCCCATGCTGACCACCCCGCGGTGCTTTTCTCCATCCTACATTTCCACTCACTGCCTATCCTAATTCAGACCCTCCGATTCAAACAACCCCGTGATGTTTTTCTCACTCCTACTAGTGAATGTAATTTTACACACCCATACAATGCGCACCACCCCGTGATGTGTATCTCACTCCTACTAGTGAATGTAATGTTACACACCCATACAATGCGCACCACCCTGCGATGTTTTTCAGAAAGCTATCCTACATTGCCACTGCATGTTCCCTGACCGTCGCATGCTGATCACCCCGTGGTGCTTTTCTCCATCCTACTTTGCCTCTCAAGGCATATCCTAATTCAGACCCTCTGATTCACACCACCCCTTGATGTACTTCTCACTCCTACTAATGAATGTAATGGTACACACCCATACAATGCGCACCACCCCGCGATGTTTTTCAGAAACCTATTCTACATTGCCACTGCACGTTCCTTGACCTCCCCATGCTGACCACCCCGGACCTATTCTCCATCCTACATTGCCACTCACTTCCTATCCTAATTCAGACTCTCTGATTCACACCACCCCGTGATGTTTTTCTCACTCCTACTAGTGAATGTAATGTTACACACCCATACAATGCACACCACCCCCGGATGTTTTTCAGAAACCTATCCTACATTGCCACTGCATGTTCCCTGACCTCCCCATGCTGACCACCCCGGAACTATTCTCCATCCTACATTGCCACTCATTTCCTATCCTAATTCAGACTCTCTGATTCACACCACCCCGTGATGTTTTCTCACTCTTACTAGTGAATGGAATGTTACACAACCATACAATGCGCACCAAGCCCGGATGTTTTTCAGAAACCTATCCTACATTGCCACTGCATGTTCCCTAACCTCCCCATGCTGACCACCCCGCGGTGCTTTTCTCCATCCTACATTGCCACTCACTGCCTATCTAATTCAGACCCTCCGATTCACACCACCCCGTTATGTTTTTCTCACTCCTACTAGTGAATGTAATGTTACACAACCATACAATGCGCACCGCCCCGCGATGTTTTTCAGAAAACTATCCTACATTGTCACTGCATGTTCGCTGACCTCCCCATGCTGACCACACTGCGGTGCTTTTCTACATCCTACATTGCCACTCAATGCCTATAGTAATTCAGACCCTCCGATTCACACCACCCCGTGATGATTTTCTCACTCCAACTAGTGAATGTAATGTTACACACCCATTTAATGCGCACCATCCCGCGATGTTTTTCAGAAACCTATCCTACATTGCCACTGCATGTTCTCTGACCTCCCCATGCTGAACACCCCGCGGTGCTTTTCTCCATCCTACATTGCCACTCACTGCCTATCCTAATTCAGACCCTACGATTCACAACACCCCGTGATGTTTTTCTCACTCCTACTAGTGAATGTATTTTTACACACCCATACAATGCGCACCACCCCGTGATGTGTATCTCACTCCTACTAGTGAATGTAATGTTACACACCCATACAATGCGCACCACCCCGTGATGTTTTTCAGAAACCTATCCTACATTGCCTCTGCATGTTCCATGACCTCCCCATGCTGACCAACCCGCGATGCTTTTCTCCTTCCTACGTTGCAACTCACTGGCTATTCTAATTCAGACCCTCCGATTCACACCAACCCGTGATGTTTTTCTCACTCCTACTAGTGATCGTAATTTTACACACCCATACAATGCGCAACACCCCGTGATGATTTTCTCACTCCTACTAGTGAATGTAATGTTACACACCCATACAATGCACACCACCCCACGATGTTTTTCAGAAAGCTATCCTACATTGCCACTGCATGTTCCCTGACCTCCCCATGCTGACCACCCCGCGGTGCTTTTCTCCATCCTACATTGCCACTCACTGCCTATCTTATTCAGACCCTCCGATTCACACCACCCCGTGATGTTTTTCTCACTCCTACTAGTGAATGTAATGTTACACAGCCATACAATGCGCACCTCCCCGTCATGTGTATCTCCCTCCTACTAGGGAATGTAATGTTACACACCCATACAATGCGCACCACCCCGCGATGTTTTTCAGAAACCTATTCTACATTGCCACTGCATGTTCCCTGATCTCCGCATGCTGACCACCCCGCGTTGTTTTCTCCCTCCTACATTGCCTCTTACGGCCTATCCTAATTCAGACACTCCGATTCACACCACCCCGTGATGTATTTCTCACTCCTACTAATGAATGTAATGTTACACACCCATACCATGCGCACCACCCCGCGATGTTTTTCAGAAACTTATCCTACATTGCCACTGCATGTTCCCTGACCTCCCCATGCTGACCAGGCCGCGATGCTTTTCTCCATCCTACATTGCAACTCACTGGCTATCCTAATTCAGACCCTCCGATTCACACCAACCCCTGATGTTTTTCTCACTCCTACTAGTGATCGTAATGTTACACACCGATACAATGCGCAACATCCCGTGATGACTTTATCACTCCTTTTAGTGAATGTAATGTTAAACACCCATACAATGCGCACCACCCCGCGATGTTTTTCAGAAACCCATCCTACATTGCCACTGCATATTCCCTGACTTCACCATGCTGACCACCCCGCGGTGCTTTTCTCCATCCTACATTGCCACTCACTGCCTATCCTAATTCAGACGCTCCTATTCACACCACCCCGTGATGTTTTTCTCACTCTTACTAGTGAATGTAATGTTACACACCCATACAATGCGCACCGCCCCGCGATGTTTTTCAGAAACCTATCCTACATTGCCACTGCATGTTCCTGACCTCCACATTCTGACAACACCGCGGTGCTTTTCTCCATCCTACTTTGCCACTCACTGCCTATGCTAATTCAGACCCTCCAATTCACACCACTCCGTGATGTTTTTCTCACTCCTACTAGTGAATGTAATGTTACACACCAATACAATGAGCACCACCCCATGATGTTTTTCTCACTCCTACTAGTGAATGTAATGTTACACACCCATACAATGCCCACCACCCCGCGATGTTTTTCAGAAACCTATCTTATATTGCCACTGCATGTTCCCTGACCTCCCCATGCTGACCACCCGCGGGTCTTTTCTCCATCCTTCATTGCCAATCACTGCCTATTCTAATTGAGACCCTCCGATTCACACCACCCCGTGATGTTTTTCTCACTCCTACTAGTGAATGTAATGTTACACACCCATACAAAGCGCACAATCCCGCGATGTTTTTCTCACTCCTACTGGTGAATGTAATGTTACACACCCATACATTGCGCACCACCCCGCGATGTTTTTCAGAAACCTATCCTACATTGCCACTGCACGTTCCTGACCTCCCCATGCTTACCACCCCGTGGTGCTTTTCTTCATCCTACATTGCCACTCACTGCCTATCCTAATTCAGACCCTCCGATTCACACCACCCCGTGATGTTTTTCTCACTCCTACTAGTGAATGTAATGTTACACACCCATACAATGCGCACCACCCCGCGATGTTTTTCTCACGCCTATTAGTGAATGTAATGTTACACACCCATACAATGCGCAACACCCCGCGATGTTTTTCAAAAACCTATAATACATTGCCACTGCATCTTCCCTGACCTCCCCATGCTGACCACCCCGCGGTGCTTTTCTCCATCCTACATTGCCACTCACTGCCTATCTTATTCAGACCCTCCGATTCACACCACCCCGTTATGTTTTTCTCACTCCTACTAGTGAATGTAATGTTACACAACCATACAATGCGCACCGCCCCGCGATGTTTTTCAGAAAACTATCCTACATTATCACTGCATGTTCGCTGACCTACACATGCTTATCAAACCGCGGTGCTTTTCTACATCCTACATTGCCACTCAATGCCAATAGTAATTCAGACCCTCCGATTCACACCACCCCGTGATGATTTTCTCACTCCTACTAGTGAATGTATTGTTACATACACATACAATGCGCAACACCCAGTGATGATTTTATCACTCCTACTGTGAATGTAATGTTAGACACCCATTCAATGTGCACCACTCCGCGATGTTTTTCAGAAACCTATCCTACATTGCCACTGCATGTTCCCTGACCTCCCCATGCTGAGCACCCCGCGGTGTTTTTCTCCATCCTACATTGCCACTCATGTCTATCCTAATTCACACCCTCCGATTCATACCACGCCGTGAAGTTTTTCTCACTCCTACTAGTGAATGTAACGTTACACACCCATTCAATGCACACCACCCCTCCATGTTTTTCACAAACCTATCCTACATTGCCACTGCATGTTCCCTGACCTCCACATTCTGACCTCCCCGCGGTGCTTTTCTCCATCCTACATTGCCACTCACTGCCTAACCTAATTCAGACCCTCCTATTCACAACACCCCGTTATGTTTTTCTCACTCTTACTAGTGAATGTAATGTTACACACCCATACAATGCGCACCGCCCCGCGATGTTTTTCAGAAACCTATCCTACATTGCCACTGCATGTTCCTTGACCTCCACATTTTGACAACCCCGCGGTGCTTTCTTCCATCCTACTTTGCCACTCACTGCCTATCCTAATTCAGACCCTACGATTCACACCACCTCGTGAAGTTTTTCTCACTCCTACTAGTGAATGTAATGTGACACACCCATATAATGCCCACCACCCCCTGATGTTTTTCAGAAACCTATCCTACATTGCCACTGCATGTTCCCTGACCTCCCCATTCTGACCATCCCGCGGTGCTTTTCTCCATCCTACATTGCCACTCACTGCCTATCCTAATTGAGACCCTCCGATTCAAACCACCCCGTGATGTTTTTCTCACTCCTACTAGTGAATGTAATGTTACACACCCATACAATGCGCACCACCCCGTGATGTTTTTCAGAAACCTATCCTACATTGCCACTGCATCTTCCCTGACCGTCGCATGCTGATCACCCCGCGGTGCTTTTCTCCATCCTACATTGCCTCTCACAGCATATCCTAATTCAGACCCTCCGATTCACACCACCCCTTGATGTATTTCTCACTCCTACTAGTGAATGTAATGTGACACACCCATATAATGCCCACCACCCTCTGATGTTTTTCAGAAACCTATCCTACATTGCCACTGCATGTTCCCTGACCTCCTGATGCTGACCACCCCGCGGTGATTTCTCCATCCTACATTGCCACTCACTGCCTATCCTAATTCAGACCCTCCGATTCAAATTACCCCGTGATGTTTTTATCACTCCTACTAGTGAATGTAATTTTACACACCCATACAATGCGCACCACCCCGTGATGTGTATCTCACGCCTAGTAGTGAATGTAATGTTACACACCCATACAATGCGCATCACCCCGCGATGTTTTTCAGAAACCTATCCTACATTGCCACTGCATGGTCCCTGACCTCCACATGCTGATCACCCCGCGGTGCTTTTCTCCATCCTACATTGCCTCTCAAGGCATATCCTAATTCAGACCCTCTGATTCACACCACCCCTTGATGTACTTGTCACTCCTACTAATGAATGTAATGGTACACACACATACAATGCGCACCACCCCGCGATGTTTTTCAGAAACCTATCCTACATTGCCACTGCATGTTCCCTGACCTCCCCATGCTGACCAACCCGCGATGCTTTTCTCCTTCCTAGGTTGCAACTCACTGGCTATCCTAATTCAGACCCTCCGATTCACACCAACCCGTGATGTTTTTCTCACTCGTACTAGTGATCGTAATGTTACACACCCATTCAATGCGCAACACCCCGTGATGATTTTCTCACTCCTACTAGTGAATGTAATGTTACACACCCATACAATGCACACCACCCCTGGATGTTTTTCAGAAACCTATCCTACATTGCCACTGCATGTTCCCTGACCTCCCCATGCTGACCACCCCGGACCTATTCTCCATCCTACATTGCCACTCACTTCCTATCTTAATTCAGACTCTCTGATTCACACCACCCCGTGATGTTTTTCTCACTCCTATTAGTGAATGTAATGTTACACAACAAAACAATGCACACCATGCCCGGATGTTTTTCAGAAAACTATCCCACCTTGCCACTGCATGTTCCCTGACCTCCCCATGCTGACCACCCCGCGGTGCTTTTCTCCATCCTACATTGCCACTCACTGCCTATCTTATTCAGACCCTCCGATTCACACCACCCCGTTATGTTTTTCTCACTCCTACTAGTGAATGTAATGTTACACAACCATACAATGGGCACCGCCCCGCGATGTTTTTCAGAAAACTATCCTACATTGTCACTGCATGTTCGCTGACCTACACATGCTGACCACACCGCGGTGCTTTTCTACATACTACATTGCCACTCAATGCCTATATTAATTCAGACCCTCCGATTCACACCACCCCGTGATGATTTTCTCACTCCTACTAGTGAATGTAATGTTACACACCCATTCAATGCGCACCACCCCGCGATGTTTTTCAGAAACCTATCCTACATTGCCACTGCATGTTCTCTGACCTCCCCATGCTGAACACCACGCTGTCCTTTTCTCCATCCTACATTGCCACTCACTGCCTATCCTAATTCAGACCCTACGATTCACAACACCCCGTGATGTTTTTCTCACTCCTACTAGTGAATGTAATGTGACACACCCATATAAGGCGCACCACCGCCTGATGTTTTTCAGAAACCTATCCTACATTGCCACTGCATGTTCCCTGACCTCCCCATGCTGACCACCACGCGGTGCTTTTCTCCATCCTACATTGCCACTGACTTCCTATCCTAATTCAGACTCTCCGATTCACACCACCCCGTGATGTTTTTCTCACTCCTACTAGTGAATGTAACGTGACACACCCATACAATGCGCACCACGCCCGGATGTTTTTCAGAAACCTATCCTACATTGCTACTGCATGTTCCCTGACCTCCCCATGCTGACCACCCCGCGGTGCTTTTCTCCATCCTACATTGCAACTCACTGCCTATCTTAATTCAGACCCTCCGATTCACACCACCCCGTGATGTTTTCTCACTCCTACTAGTGAATCTAATTTTATACACCCATACAATGCGCACCACTCCGTGATGTGTATCTCACTCCTACTAGTGAATGTAATGTTACACACCCATACAATGCGCACCACCCCGCGATGTTTTTCAGAAACCTATCCTACATTGCCACTGCATGTTCCCTGACCGTTGCATGCTGATCACCCCACGGTGCTTTTCTCCATCCTACATTGCCTCTCACGGCATATTCTAATTCAGACCCTCCGATTCACACCACCCCTTGATGTGTTTCTCACTCCTACTAGTGAATGTAATGTGACACACCCATATAATGCCCACCACCCTCTGATGTTTTTCAGAAATCTATCCTACATTGCCACTGCATGTTCCCTGACCTCCCGAACCTGACCACCCCGCGGTGATTTCTCCATCCTACATTGCCCTTCACTGCCTATCCTAATTCAGACCCTCCGATTCAAATTACCCCGTGATGTTTTTATCACTCCTACTAGTGAATGTAATTTTACACACCCATACAATGGGCACCACCCCATGATGTGTATCTCACTCCTAGTAGTGAATGTAATGTTACACACCCATACAATGTGCATCACCCCGCGATGTTTTTCAGAAACCTATCCTACATTGCCACTGCATGTTCCCTGACCTCCACATGCTGATCACCCCGCGGTGCTTTTCTCCATCCTACATTGCCTCTCAAGGCATATCCTAATTCAGACCCTCTGATTCACACCACCCCTTGATGTACTTCTCACTCCTACTAATGAATGTAATGGTACACACCCATACAATGCGCACCACCCCGCGATGTTTTTCAGAATCCTATCCTACATTGCCACTGCATGTTCCCTGACCTCCCCATGCTGACCAACCCGCGATGCTTTTCTCCTTCCTAGGTTGCAACTCACTGGCTATCCTAATTCAGACACTCCGATTCACAACAACCCGTGATGTTTTTCTCACTCTTACTAGTGATCGTAATGTTACACACCCATACAATGCGCAACACCCCGTGATGATTTTCTCACTCCTACTAGTGAATGTAATGTTACATACCCATTCATTGCGCACCACCCCGCGATGTTTTTCAGAAACCTATCCTAAATTGCCACTGCATGTTCTCTGACCTCCCCATGCTGAACACCACGCGGTCCTTTTCTCCATCCTACATTGCCACTCACTGCCTATCCTAATTCAGACCCTACGATTCACAACACCCCGTGATGTTTTTCTCACTCCTACTTGTGAATGTAATGTGACACACCCATATAATGCGCACCACCGCCTGATGTTTTTCAGAAACCTATCCTACATTGCCACTGCATGTTCCCTGACATCCGCATGCTGACCACCACGGGGTGCTTTTCTCCATCCTACATTGCCACTGACTTCCTATCCTAATTCAGACTCTCCGATTCACACCACCCCGTGATGTTTTTCTCACTCCTACTAGTGAATGTAACGTGACACACCCGTACAATGCGCACCACGCCCGGATGTTTTTCAGAAACCTATCCTACATTGCCACTGCATGTTCCCTCACCTCCCCATGCTGACCACCCCGCGGTGCTTTTCTCCATCCTACATTGCCACTCACTGCCTATCCTAATTCAGACCCTCCGATTCAAACAACCCCGTGATGTTTTTATCACTCTTACTAGTGAATGTAATTTTACACACCCATACAATGCGCACCACTCCGTGATGTGTATCTCACTCCTACTAGTGAATGTAATGTTACACACCCATACAATGCGCACCACCCCGCGATGTTTTTCAGAAACCTATCCTACATTGCCACTGCATGTTCCCTGACCGTCGCATGCTGATCACCCTGCGGTGCTTTTCTCCATCCTACATTGCCTCTCACTGCATATCCTAATTCAGACCCTCCGATTCACACCACCCCTTGATGTATTTCTCACTCCTACTAGTGAATGTAATGTGACACACCCATATAATGCGCACCACCGCCTGATGTTTTTCAGAAACCTATCCTAAATTGCCACTGCATGTTCTCTGACCTCCCCATGCTGAACACCACGCGGTCCTTTTCTCCATCCTACATTGCCACTCACTGCCTATCCTAATTCAGACCCTACGATTCACAACACCCCGTGATGTTTTTCTCACTCCTACTTGTGAATGTAATGTGACACACCCATATAATGCGCACCACCGCCTGATGTTTTTCAGAAACCTATCCTACATTGCCACTGCATGTTCCCTGACATCCGCATGCTGACCACCACGGGGTGCTTTTCTCCATCCTACATTGCCACTGACTTCCTATCCTAATTCAGACTCTCCGATTCACACCACCCCGTGATGTTTTTCTCACTCCTACTAGTGAATGTAACGTGACACACCCGTACAATGCGCAACACCCCGTGATGATTTTCTCACTCCTACTAGTGAATGTAATGTTACATACCCATTCAATGCGCACCACCCCGCGATGTTTTTCAGAAACCTATCCTACATTGCCACTGCATGTTCCCTCACCTCCCCATGCTGACCACCCCGCGGTGCTTTTCTCCATCCTACATTGCCACTCACTGCCTATCCTAATTCAGACCCTCCGATTCAAACAACCCCGTGATGTTTTTATCACTCTTACTAGTGAATGTAATTTTACACACCCATACAATGCGCACCACTCCGTGATGTGTATCTCACTCCTACTAGTGAATGTAATGTTACACACCCATACAATGCGCACCACCCCGCGATGTTTTTCAGAAACCTATCCTACATTGCCACTGCATGTTCCCTGACCGTCGCATGCTGATCACCCTGCGGTGCTTTTCTCCATCCTACATTGCCTCTCACGGCATATCCTAATTCAGACCCTCCGATTCACACCACCCCTTGATGTATTTCTAACTCCTACTAGTGAATGTAATGTGACACACCCATATAATGCCCACCACCCTCTGATGTTTTTCAGAAACCTATCCTACATTGCCACTGCATGTTCCCTGACCTCCCGATGCTGACCACCCCGCGGTGATTTCTCCATCCTACATTGCCACTCACTGCCTATCCTAATTCAGACCCTCCGATTCAAATTACCCCGTGATGTTTTTATCACTCCTAGTAGTGAATGTAATTTTACACACCCATACAATGGGCACCACCCCGTGATGTGTATCTCACTCCTAGTAGTGAATGTAATGTTACACACCCATACAATGCGCACCACCCCGCGATGTTTTTCAGAAACCTATCCTACATTGCCACTGGATGTTCCCTGACCTCCCCATGCTGACCAACCCGCGATGCTTTTCTCCTTCCTAGGTTGCAACTCACTGGCTATCCTAATTCAGACCCTCCGATTCACACCAACCCGTGATGTTTTTCTCACACTTACTAGTGATCGTAATGTTACACACCCATACAATGCGCAACACCCCGTGATGATTTTCTCACTCCTACTAGTGAATGTAATGTTACACACCCATACAATGCACACCACCCCCGGATGTTTTTCAGAAACCTATCCTACATTGCCACTGCACGTTCCTTGACCTCCCCATGCTGACCACCCCGGACCTATTCTCCATCCTACATTGCCACTCACTTCCTATCCTAATTCAGACTCTCTGATTCACACCACCCCGTGATGTTTTTCTCACTCTTACTAGTGAATGGAATGTTACACAACCATACAATGCGCACCAAGCCCGGATGTTTTTCAGAAACCTATCCTACCTTGCCACTGCATGTTCCCTGACCTCCCCAAGCGGACCACCCCGCGGTGCTTTTCTCCATCCTACATTGCCACTCACTGCCTATCTTATTCAGACGCTCCGATTCACACCACCCCGTGATGTTTTTCTCACTCCTACTAGTGAATGTAATGTTACACAACCATACAATGCGCACCGCCCCGCGATGTTTTTCAGAAAACTATCCTACATTGTCACTGCATGTTCGCTGACCTACACATGCTGACCACACCGTGGTGCTTTTCTACATCCTACATTGCCACTCAATGCCTATAGTAATTCAGACCCTCCGATTCACACCACCCCGTGATGATTTTCTCACTCCTACTAGTGAATGTAATGTGACACACCCATTCAATGCGCACCATCCCGCGATGTTTTTCAGAAACCTATCCTACATTGCCACTGCATGTTCTCTGACCTCCCCATGCTGACCACTCCGCGGTGCTTTTCTCCATCCTACATTGCCACTGACTTCCTATCCTAATTCAGACTCTCCGATTCACACCACCCCGTGATGTTTTTCTCACTCCTACTACTGAATGTAACGTGACACACCCGTACAATGCACACCACGCCCGGATGTTTTTCAGAAACCTATCCTACATTGCCACTGCATGTTCCCTGACCTCCCCATGCTGACCACCCCGCGGTGCTTTTCTCCATCCTACATTTCCACTCACTGCCTATCCTAATTCAGACCCTCCGATTCAAACAACCCCGTGATGTTTTTCTCACTCCTACTAGTGAATGTAATTTTACACACCCATACAATGCGCACCACCCCGTGATGTGTATCTCACTCCTACTAGTGAATGTAATGTTACACACCCATACAATGCGCACCACCCTGCGATGTTTTTCAGAAAGCTATCCTACATTGCCACTGCATGTTCCCTGACCGTCGCATGCTGATCACCCCGTGGTGCTTTTCTCCATCCTACATTGCCTCTCAAGGCATATCCTAATTCAGACCCTCTGATTCACACCACCCCTTGATGTACTTCTCACTCCTACTAATGAATGTAATGGTACACACCCATACAATGCGCACCACCCCGCGATGTTTTTCAGAAACCTATTCTACATTGCCACTGCACGTTCCTTGACCTCCCCATGCTGACCATCCCGGACCTATTCTCCATCCTACATTGCCACTCACTTCCTATCCTAATTCAGACTCTCTGATTCACACCACCCCGTGATGTTTTTCTCACTCCTACTAGTGAATGTAATGTTACACACCCATACAATGCACACCACCCCCGGATGTTTTTCAGAAACCTATCCTACATTGCCACTGCATGTTCCCTGACCTCCCCATGCTGACCACCCCGGAACTATTCTCCATCCTACATTGCCACTCATTTCCTATCCTAATTCAGACTCTCTGATTCACACCACCCCGTGATGTTTTCTCACTCTTACTAGTGAATGGAATGTTACACAACCATACAATGCGCACCAAGCCCGGATGTTTTTCAGAAACCTATCCTACATTGCCACTGCATGTTCCCTAACCTCCCCATGCTGACCACCCCGCGGTGCTTTTCTCCATCCTACATTGCCACTCACTGCCTATCTAATTCAGACCCTCCGATTCACACCACCCCGTTATGTTTTTCTCACTCCTACTAGTGAATGTAATGTTACACAACCATACAATGCGCACCGCCCCGCGATGTTTTTCAGAAAACTATCCTACATTGTCACTGCATGTTCGCTGACCTCCCCATGCTGACCACACTGCGGTGCTTTTCTACATCCTACATTGCCACTCAATGCCTATAGTAATTCAGACCCTCCGATTCACACCACCCCGTGATGATTTTCTCACTCCAACTAGTGAATGTAATGTTACACACCCATTTAATGCGCACCATCCCGCGATGTTTTTCAGAAACCTATCCTACATTGCCACTGCATGTTCTCTGACCTCCCCATGCTGAACACCCCGCGGTGCTTTTCTCCATCCTACATTGCCACTCACTGCCTATCCTAATTCAGACCCTACGATTCACAACACCCCGTGATGTTTTTCTCACTCCTACTAGTGAATGTATTTTTACACACCCATACAATGCGCACCACCCCGTGATGTGTATCTCACTCCTACTAGTGAATGTAATGTTACACACCCATACAATGCGCACCACCCCGTGATGTTTTTCAGAAACCTATCCTACATTGCCTCTGCATGTTCCATGACCTCCCCATGCTGACCAACCCGCGATGCTTTTCTCCTTCCTACGTTGCAACTCACTGGCTATTCTAATTCAGACCCTCCGATTCACACCAACCCGTGATGTTTTTCTCACTCCTACTAGTGATCGTAATTTTACACACCCATACAATGCGCAACACCCCGTGATGATTTTCTCACTCCTACTAGTGAATGTAATGTTACACACCCATACAATGCACACCACCCCACGATGTTTTTCAGAAAGCTATCCTACATTGCCACTGCATGTTCCCTGACCTCCCCATGCTGACCACCCCGCGGTGCTTTTCTCCATCCTACATTGCCACTCACTGCCTATCTTATTCAGACCCTCCGATTCACACCACCCCGTGATGTTTTTCTCACTCCTACTAGTGAATGTAATGTTACACAGCCATACAATGCGCACCTCCCCGTCATGTGTATCTCCCGCCTACTAGGGAATGTAATGTTACACACCCATACAATGCGCACCACCCCGCGATGTTTTTCAGAAACCTATTCTACATTGCCACTGCATGTTCCCTGATCTCCGCATGCTGACCACCCCGCGTTGTTTTCTCCCTCCTACATTGCCTCTTACGGCCTATCCTAATTCAGACACTCCGATTCACACCACCCCGTGATGTATTTCTCACTCCTACTAATGAATGTAATGTTACACACCCATACCATGCGCACCACCCCGCGATGTTTTTCAGAAACTTATCCTACATTGCCACTGCATGTTCCCTGACCTCCCCATGCTGACCAGGCCGCGATGCTTTTCTCCATCCTACATTGCAACTCACTGGCTATCCTAATTCAGACCCTCCGATTCACACCAACCCCTGATGTTTTTCTCACTCCTACTAGTGATCGTAATGTTACACACCGATACAATGCGCAACATCCCGTGATGACTTTATCACTCCTTTTAGTGAATGTAATGTTAAACACCCATACAATGCGCACCACCCCGCGATGTTTTTCAGAAACCCATCCTACATTGCCACTGCATATTCCCTGACTTCACCATGCTGACCACCCCGCGGTGCTTTTCTCCATCCTACATTGCCACTCACTGCCTATCCTAATTCAGACGCTCCTATTCACACCACCCCGTGATGTTTTTCTCACTCTTACTAGTGAATGTAATGTTACACACCCATACAATGCGCACCGCCCCGCGATGTTTTTCAGAAACCTATCCTACATTGCCACTGCATGTTCCTGACCTCCACATTCTGACAACACCGCGGTGCTTTTCTCCATCCTACTTTGCCACTCACTGCCTATGCTAATTCAGACCCTCCAATTCACACCACTCCGTGATGTTTTTCTCACTCCTACTAGTGAATGTAATGTTACACACCAATACAATGAGCACCACCCCATGATGTTTTTCTCACTCCTACTAGTGAATGTAATGTTACACACCCATACAATGCCCACCACCCCGCGATGTTTTTCAGAAACCTATCTTATATTGCCACTGCATGTTCCCTGACCTCCCCATGCTGACCACCCGCGGGTCTTTTCTCCATCCTTCATTGCCAATCACTGCCTATTCTAATTGAGACCCTCCGATTCACACCACCCCGTGATGTTTTTCTCACTCCTACTAGTGAATGTAATGTTACACACCCATACAAAGCGCACAATCCCGCGATGTTTTTCTCACTCCTACTGGTGAATGTAATGTTACACACCCATACATTGCGCACCACCCCGCGATGTTTTTCAGAAACCTATCCTACATTGCCACTGCACGTTCCTGACCTCCCCATGCTTACCACCCCGTGGTGCTTTTCTTCATCCTACATTGCCACTCACTGCCTATCCTAATTCAGACCCTCCGATTCACACCACCCCGTGATGTTTTTCTCACTCCTACTAGTGAATGTAATGTTACACACCCATACAATGCGCACCACCCCGCGATGTTTTTCTCACGCCTATTAGTGAATGTAATGTTACACACCCATACAATGCGCAACACCCCGCGATGTTTTTCAAAAACCTATAATACATTGCCACTGCATCTTCCCTGACCTCCCCATGCTGACCACCCCGCGGTGCTTTTCTCCATCCTACATTGCCACTCACTGCCTATCTTATTCAGACCCTCCGATTCACACCACCCCGTTATGTTTTTCTCACTCCTACTAGTGAATGTAATGTTACACAACCATACAATGCGCACCGCCCCGCGATGTTTTTCAGAAAACTATCCTACATTATCACTGCATGTTCGCTGACCTACACATGCTTATCAAACCGCGGTGCTTTTCTACATCCTACATTGCCACTCAATGCCAATAGTAATTCAGACCCTCCGATTCACACCACCCCGTGATGATTTTCTCACTCCTACTAGTGAATGTATTGTTACATACACATACAATGCGCAACACCCAGTGATGATTTTATCACTCCTACTGTGAATGTAATGTTAGACACCCATTCAATGTGCACCACTCCGCGATGTTTTTCAGAAACCTATCCTACATTGCCACTGCATGTTCCCTGACCTCCCCATGCTGAGCACCCCGCGGTGTTTTTCTCCATCCTACATTGCCACTCATGTCTATCCTAATTCACACCCTCCGATTCATACCACGCCGTGAAGTTTTTCTCACTCCTACTAGTGAATGTAACGTTACACACCCATTCAATGCACACCACCCCTCCATGTTTTTCACAAACCTATCCTACATTGCCACTGCATGTTCCCTGACCTCCACATTCTGACCTCCCCGCGGTGCTTTTCTCCATCCTACATTGCCACTCACTGCCTAACCTAATTCAGACCCTCCTATTCACAACACCCCGTTATGTTTTTCTCACTCTTACTAGTGAATGTAATGTTACACACCCATACAATGCGCACCGCCCCGCGATGTTTTTCAGAAACCTATCCTACATTGCCACTGCATGTTCCTTGACCTCCACATTTTGACAACCCCGCGGTGCTTTCTTCCATCCTACTTTGCCACTCACTGCCTATCCTAATTCAGACCCTACGATTCACACCACCTCGTGAAGTTTTTCTCACTCCTACTAGTGAATGTAATGTGACACACCCATATAATGCCCACCACCCCCTGATGTTTTTCAGAAACCTATCCTACATTGCCACTGCATGTTCCCTGACCTCCCCATTCTGACCATCCCGCGGTGCTTTTCTCCATCCTACATTGCCACTCACTACCTATCCTAATTGAGACCCTCCGATTCAAACCACCCCGTGATGTTTTTCTCACTCCTACTAGTGAATGTAATGTTACACACCCATACAATGCGCACCACCCCGTGATGTTTTTCAGAAACCTATCCTACATTGCCACTGCATCTTCCCTGACCGTCGCATGCTGATCACCCCGCGGTGCTTTTCTCCATCCTACATTGCCTCTCACAGCATATCCTAATTCAGACCCTCCGATTCACACCACCCCTTGATGTATTTCTCACTCCTACTAGTGAATGTAATGTGACACACCCATATAATGCCCACCACCCTCTGATGTTTTTCAGAAACCTATCCTACATTGCCACTGCATGTTCCCTGACCTCCTGATGCTGACCACCCCGCGGTGATTTCTCCATCCTACATTGCCACTCACTGCCTATCCTAATTCAGACCCTCCGATTCAAATTACCCCGTGATGTTTTTATCACTCCTACTAGTGAATGTAATTTTACACACCCATACAATGCGCACCACCCCGTGATGTGTATCTCACGCCTAGTAGTGAATGTAATGTTACACACCCATACAATGCGCATCACCCCGCGATGTTTTTCAGAAACCTATCCTACATTGCCACTGCATGGTCCCTGACCTCCACATGCTGATCACCCCGCGGTGCTTTTCTCCATCCTACATTGCCTCTCAAGGCATATCCTAATTCAGACCCTCTGATTCACACCACCCCTTGATGTACTTGTCACTCCTACTAATGAATGTAATGGTACACACACATACAATGCGCACCACCCCGCGATGTTTTTCAGAAACCTATCCTACATTGCCACTGCATGTTCCCTGACCTCCCCATGCTGACCAACCCGCGATGCTTTTCTCCTTCCTAGGTTGCAACTCACTGGCTATCCTAATTCAGACCCTCCGATTCACACCAACCCGTGATGTTTTTCTCACTCGTACTAGTGATCGTAATGTTACACACCCATTCAATGCGCAACACCCCGTGATGATTTTCTCACTCCTACTAGTGAATGTAATGTTACACACCCATACAATGCACACCACCCCTGGATGTTTTTCAGAAACCTATCCTACATTGCCACTGCATGTTCCCTGACCTCCCCATGCTGACCACCCCGGACCTATTCTCCATCCTACATTGCCACTCACTTCCTATCTTAATTCAGACTCTCTGATTCACACCACCCCGTGATGTTTTTCTCACTCCTATTAGTGAATGTAATGTTACACAACAAAACAATGCACACCATGCCCGGATGTTTTTCAGAAAACTATCCCACCTTGCCACTGCATGTTCCCTGACCTCCCCATGCTGACCACCCCGCGGTGCTTTTCTCCATCCTACATTGCCACTCACTGCCTATCTTATTCAGACCCTCCGATTCACACCACCCCGTTATGTTTTTCTCACTCCTACTAGTGAATGTAATGTTACACAACCATACAATGGGCACCGCCCCGCGATGTTTTTCAGAAAACTATCCTACATTGTCACTGCATGTTCGCTGACCTACACATGCTGACCACACCGCGGTGCTTTTCTACATACTACATTGCCACTCAATGCCTATATTAATTCAGACCCTCCGATTCACACCACCCCGTGATGATTTTCTCACTCCTACTAGTGAATGTAATGTTACACACCCATTCAATGCGCACCACCCCGCGATGTTTTTCAGAAACCTATCCTACATTGCCACTGCATGTTCTCTGACCTCCCCATGCTGAACACCACGCTGTCCTTTTCTCCATCCTACATTGCCACTCACTGCCTATCCTAATTCAGACCCTACGATTCACAACACCCCGTGATGTTTTTCTCACTCCTACTAGTGAATGTAATGTGACACACCCATATAAGGCGCACCACCGCCTGATGTTTTTCAGAAACCTATCCTACATTGCCACTGCATGTTCCCTGACCTCCCCATGCTGACCACCACGCGGTGCTTTTCTCCATCCTACATTGCCACTGACTTCCTATCCTAATTCAGACTCTCCGATTCACACCACCCCGTGATGTTTTTCTCACTCCTACTAGTGAATGTAACGTGACACACCCATACAATGCGCACCACGCCCGGATGTTTTTCAGAAACCTATCCTACATTGCTACTGCATGTTCCCTGACCTCCCCATGCTGACCACCCCGCGGTGCTTTTCTCCATCCTACATTGCAACTCACTGCCTATCTTAATTCAGACCCTCCGATTCACACCACCCCGTGATGTTTTCTCACTCCTACTAGTGAATCTAATTTTATACACCCATACAATGCGCACCACTCCGTGATGTGTATCTCACTCCTACTAGTGAATGTAATGTTACACACCCATACAATGCGCACCACCCCGCGATGTTTTTCAGAAACCTATCCTACATTGCCACTGCATGTTCCCTGACCGTTGCATGCTGATCACCCCACGGTGCTTTTCTCCATCCTACATTGCCTCTCACGGCATATTCTAATTCAGACCCTCCGATTCACACCACCCCTTGATGTGTTTCTCACTCCTACTAGTGAATGTAATGTGACACACCCATATAATGCCCACCACCCTCTGATGTTTTTCAGAAATCTATCCTACATTGCCACTGCATGTTCCCTGACCTCCCGAACCTGACCACCCCGCGGTGATTTCTCCATCCTACATTGCCCTTCACTGCCTATCCTAATTCAGACCCTCCGATTCAAATTACCCCGTGATGTTTTTATCACTCCTACTAGTGAATGTAATTTTACACACCCATACAATGGGCACCACCCCATGATGTGTATCTCACTCCTAGTAGTGAATGTAATGTTACACACCCATACAATGTGCATCACCCCGCGATGTTTTTCAGAAACCTATCCTACATTGCCACTGCATGTTCCCTGACCTCCACATGCTGATCACCCCGCGGTGCTTTTCTCCATCCTACATTGCCTCTCAAGGCATATCCTAATTCAGACCCTCTGATTCACACCACCCCTTGATGTACTTCTCACTCCTACTAATGAATGTAATGGTACACACCCATACAATGCGCACCACCCCGCGATGTTTTTCAGAATCCTATCCTACATTGCCACTGCATGTTCCCTGACCTCCCCATGCTGACCAACCCGCGATGCTTTTCTCCTTCCTAGGTTGCAACTCACTGGCTATCCTAATTCAGACACTCCGATTCACAACAACCCGTGATGTTTTTCTCACTCTTACTAGTGATCGTAATGTTACACACCCATACAATGCGCAACACCCCGTGATGATTTTCTCACTCCTACTATTGAATGTAATGTTACATACCCATTCAATGCGCACCACCCCGCGATGTTTTTCAGAAACCTATCCTAAATTGCCACTGCATGTTCTCTGACCTCCCCATGCTGAACACCACGCGGTCCTTTTCTCCATCCTACATTGCCACTCACTGCCTATCCTAATTCAGACCCTACGATTCACAACACCCCGTGATGTTTTTCTCACTCCTACTTGTGAATGTAATGTGACACACCCATATAATGCGCACCACCGCCTGATGTTTTTCAGAAACCTATCCTACATTGCCACTGCATGTTCCCTGACATCCGCATGCTGACCACCACGGGGTGCTTTTCTCCATCCTACATTGCCACTGACTTCCTATCCTAATTCAGACTCTCCGATTCACACCACCCCGTGATGTTTTTCTCACTCCTACTAGTGAATGTAACGTGACACCCCCGTACAATGCGCACCACGCCCGGATGTTTTTCAGAAACCTATCCTACATTGCCACTGCATGTTCCCTCACCTCCCCATGCTGACCACCCCGCGGTGCTTTTCTCCATCCTACATTGCCACTCACTGCCTATCCTAATTCAGACCCTCCGATTCAAACAACCCCGTGATGTTTTTATCACTCTTACTAGTGAATGTAATTTTACACACCCATACAATGCGCACCACTCCGTGATGTGTATCTCACTCCTACTAGTGAATGTAATGTTACACACCCATACAATGCGCACCACCCCGCGATGTTTTTCAGAAACCTATCCTACATTGCCACTGCATGTTCCCTGACCGTCGCATGCTGATCACCCTGCGGTGCTTTTCTCCATCCTACATTGCCTCTCACTGCATATCCTAATTCAGACCCTCCGATTCACACCACCCCTTGATGTATTTCTCACTCCTACTAGTGAATGTAATGTGACACACCCATATAATGCCCACCACCCTCTGATGTTTTTCAGAAACCTATCCTACATTGCCACTGCATGTTCCCTGACCTCCCGATGCTGACCACCCCGCGGTGATTTCTCCATCCTACATTGCCACTCACTGCCTATCCTAATTCAGACCCTCCGATTCAAATTACCCCGTGATGTTTTTATCACTCCTACTAGTGAATGTAATTTTACACACCCATACAATGGGCACCACCCCGTGATGTGTATCTCACTCCTAGTAGTGAATGTAATGTTACACACCCATACAATGCGCACCACCCCACGATGTTTTTCAGAAACCTATCCTACATTGCCACTGGATGTTCCCTGACCTCCCCATGCTGACCAACCCGCGATGCTTTTCTCCTTCCTAGGTTGCAACTCACTGGCTATCCTAATTCAGACCCTCCGATTCACACCAACCCGTGATGTTTTTCTCACACTTACTAGTGATCATAATGTTACACACCCATACAATGCGCAACACCCCGTGATGATTTTCTCACTCCTACTAGTGAATGTAATGTTACACACCCATACAATGCACACCATCCCCGGATGTTTTTCAGAAACCTATCCTACATTGCCACTGCACGTTCCTTGACCTCCCGATGCTGACCACCCCGGACCTATTCTCCATCCTACATTGCCACTCACTTCCTATCCTAATTCAGACTCTCTGATTCACACCACCCCGTGATGTTTTTCTCACTCTTACTAGTGAATGTAATGTTACACAACCATACAATGCGCACCAAGCCCGGATGTTTTTCAGAAACCTATCCTACCTTGCCACTGCATGTTCCCTGACCTCCCCAAGCTGACCACCCCGCGGTGTTTTCTCCATCCTACATTGCCATTCACTGCCTATCTTATTCAGACGCTCCGATTCACACCACCCCGTGATGTTTTTCTCACTCCTAATAGTGAATGTAATGTTACACAACCATACAATGCGCACCGCCCCGCGATGTTTTTCAGAAAACTATCCTACATTGTCACTGCATGTTCGCTGACCTACACATGCTGACCACACCGCGGTGCTTTTCTACATCCTACATTGCCACTCAATGCCTATAGTAATTCAGACCCTCCGATTCACACCACCCCGTGATGATTTTCTCACTCCTACTAGTGAATGTAATGTGACACACCCATTCAATGCGCACCACCCCGCGATGTTTTTCAGAAACCTATCCTACATTGCCACTGCATGTTCTCTGACCTCCCCATCCTGACCACCCCGCGGTGCTTTTCTCCATCCTACATTGCCACTGACTTCCTATCCTAATTCAGACTCTCTGATTCACACCACCCCGTGATGGTTTTCTCACTCCTACTAGTGAATGTAACGTGACACACCCGTACAATGCGCACCACGCCCGGATGTTTTTCAGAAACCTATCCTACATTGCCACTGCATGTTCCCTGACCTCCCCATGCTGACCACCCCGCGGTGCTTTTCTCCATCCTACATTGCCACTCACTGCCTATCCTAATTCAGACCCTCCGATTCAAACAACCCCGTGATGTTTTTCTCACTCCTACTAGTGAATGTAATTTTACACACCCATACAATGCGCACCACCCCGTGATGTGTATCTCCCTCCTACTAGGGAATGTAATGTTACACACCCATACAATGCGCACCACCCCGCGATGTTTTTCAGAAACCTATTCTACATTGCCACTGCATGTTCCCTGATCTCCGCATGCTGACCACCCCGCGTTGTTTTCTCCCTCCTACATTGCCTCTTACGGCCTATCCTAATTCAGACACTCCGATTCACACCACCCCGTGATGTATTTCTCACTCCTACTAATGAATGTAATGTTACACACCCATACCATGCGCACCACCCCGCGATGTTTTTCAGAAACTTATCCTACATTGCCACTGCATGTTCCCTGACCTCCCCATGCTGACCAGGCCGCGATGCTTTTCTCCATCCTACATTGCAACTCACTGGCTATCCTAATTCAGACCCTCCGATTCACACCAACCCCTGATGTTTTTCTCACTCCTACTAGTGATCGTAATGTTACACACCGATACAATGCGCAACATCCCGTGATGACTTTATCACTCCTTTTAGTGAATGTAATGTTACACACCCATACAATGCGCACCACCCCGCGATGTTTTTCAGAAACCCATCCTACATTGCCACTGCATATTCCCTGACTTCACCATGCTGACCACCCCGCGGTACTTTTCTCCATCCTACATTGCCACTCACTGCCTATCCTAATTCAGACCCTCCTATTCACACCACCCCGTGATGTTTTTCTCACTCTTACTAGTGAATGTAATGTTACACACCCATACAATGCGCACCGCCCCGCGATGTTTTTCAGAAACCTATCCTACATTGCCACTGCATGTTCCTGACCTCCACATTCTGACAACCCCGCGGTGCTTTTCTCCATCCTACTTTGCCACTCACTGCCTATGCTAATTCAGACCCTCCAATTCACACCACTCCGTGATGTTTTTCTCACTCCTACTAGTGAATGTAATGTTACACACCAATACAATGAGCACCACCCCATGATGTTTTTCTCACTCCTACTAGTGAATGTAATGTTACACACCCATACAATGCCCACCACCCCGCGATGTTTTTCAGAAACCTATCCTACATTGCCACTGCATGTTCCCTGACCTCCCCATGCTGACCACCCGCGGGTCTTTTCTCCATCCTTCATTGCCAATCACTGCCTATCCTAATTGAGACCCTCCGATTCACACCACCCCGTGATGTTTTTCTCACTCCTACTAGTGAATGTAATGTTACACACCCATACAAAGCGCACAATCCCGCGATGTTTTTCTCACTCCTACTGGTGAATGCAATGTTACACACCCATACATTGCGCACCACCCCGCGATGTTTTTCAGAAACCTATCCTACATTGCCACTGCACGTTCCTGACCTCCCCATGCTTACCACCCCGTGGTGCTTTTCTTCATCCTACATTGCCACTCACTGCCTATCCTAATTCAGACCCTCCGATTCACACCACCCCGTGATGTTTTTCTCACTCCTACTAGTGAATGTAATGTTACACACCCATACAATGCGCACCACCCCGCGATGTATTTCTCACGCCTATTAGTGAATGTAATGTTACACACCCATACAATGCGCAACACCCCGCGATGTTTTTCAAAAACCTATAATACATTGCCACTGCATCTTCCCTGACCTCCCCATGCTGACCACCCCGCGGTGCTTTTCTCCATCCTACATTGCCACTCACTGCCTATCTTATTCAGACCCTCCGATTCACACCACCCCGTTATGTTTTTCTCACTCCTACTAGTGAATGTAATGTTACACAACCATACAATGCGCACCGCCCCGCAATGTTTTTCAGAAAACTATCCTACATTGTCACTGCATGTTCGCTGACCTACACATGCTTACCAAACCGCGGTGCTTTTCTACATCCTACATTGCCACTCAATGCCAATAGTAATTCAGACCCTCCGATTCACACCACCCCGTGATGATTTTCTCACTCCTACTAGTGAATGTATTGTTACACACACATACAATGCGCAACACCCAGTGATGATTTTATCACTACTACTGTGAATGTAATGTTACACACCCATTCAATGTGCACCACCCCGCGATGTTTTTCAGAAACCTATCCTACATTGCCACTGCATGTTCCCTGACCTCCCCATGCTGAGCACCCCGCGGTGTTTTTCTCCATCCTACATTGCCACTCATGTCTATCCTAATTCACACCCTCCGATTCATACCACGCCGTGAAGTTTTTCTCACTCCTACTAGTGAATGTAACGTTACACACCCATTCAATGCACACCACCCCTCGATGTTTTTCACAAACCTATCCTACATTGCCACTGCATGTTCCCTGACCTACACATTCTGACCTCCCCGCGGTGCTTTTCTCCATCCTACATTGCCACTCACTGCCTATCCTAATTCAGACCCTCCTATTCACAACACCCCGTTATGTTTTTCTCACTCTTACTAGTCAATGTAATGTTACACACCCATACAATGCGCACCGCCCCGCGATGTTTTTCAGAAACCTATCCTACATTGCCACTGCATGTTCCTTGACCTCCACATTCTGACAACCCCGCGGTGCTTTCTTCCATCCTACTTTGCCACTCACTGCCTATCCTAATTCAGACCCTACGATTCACACCACCTCGTGAAGTTTTTCTCACTCCTACTAGTGAATGTAATGTGACACACCCATATAATGCCCACCACCCCCAGATGTTTTTCAGAAACCTATCCTACATTGCCACTGCATGTTCCCTGACCTCCCCATTCTGACCATCCCGCGGTGCTTTTCTCCATCCTACATTGCCACTCACTGCCTATCCTAATTGAGACCCTCCGATTCAAACCACCCCGTGATGTTTTTCTCACTCCTACTAGTGAATGTAATGTTACACACCCATACAATGCGCACCACCCCGTGATGTTTTTCAGAAACCTATCCTACATTGCCACTGCATCTTCCCTGACCGTCGCATGCTGATCACCCCGCGGTGCTTTTCTCCATCCTACATTGCCTCTCACAGCATATCCTAATTCAGACCCTCCGATTCACACCACCCCTTGATGTATTTCTCACTCCTACTAGTGAATGTAATGTGACACACCCATATAATGCCCACCACCCTCTGATGTTTTTCAGAAAACTATCCTACATTGCCACTGCATGTTCCCTGACCTCCTGATGCTGACCACCCCGCGGTGATTTCTCCATCCTACATTGCCACTCACTGCCTATCCTAATTCAGACCCTCCGATTCAAATTACCCCGTGATGTTTTTATCACTCCTACTAGTGAATGTAATTTTACACACCCATACAATGCGCACCACCCCGTGATGTGTATCTCACTCCTAGTAGTGAATGTAATGTTACACACCCATACAATGCGCATCACCCCGCGATGTTTTTCAGAAACCTATCCTACATTGCCACTGCATGGTCCCTGACCTCCACATGCTGATCACCCCGCGGTGCTTTTCTCCATCCTACATTGCCTCTCAAGGCATATCCTAATTCAGACCCTCTGATTCACACCACCCTTTGATGTACTTCTCACTCCTACTAATGAATGTAATGGTACACACACATACAATGCGCACCACCCCGCGATGTTTTTCAGAAACCTATCCTACATTGCCACTGCATGTTCCCTGACCTCCCCATGCTGACCAACCCGCGATGCTTTTCTCCTTCCTAGGTTGCAACTCACTGGCTATCCTAATTCAGACCCTCCGATTCACACCAACCCGTGATGTTTTTCTCACTCGTACTAGTGATCGTAATGTTACACACCCATTCAATGCGCAACACCCCGTGATGATTTTCTCACTCCTACTAGTGAATGTAATGTTACACACCCATACAATGCACACCACCCCTGGATATTTTTCAGAAACCTATCCTACATTGCCACTGCATGTTCCCTGACCTCCCCATGCTGACCACCCCGGACCTATTCACCATCCTACATTGCCACTCACTTCCTATCTTAATTCAGACTCTCTGATTCACACCACCCCGTGATGTTTTTCTCACTCCTACTAGTGAATGTAATGTTACACAACCATACAATGCGCACCACGCCCGGATGTTTTTCAGAAAACTATCCTACCTGGCCACTGCATGTTCCCTGACCTCCCCATGCTGACCACCCCGCGGTGCTTTTCTCCATCCTACATTGCCACTCACTGCCTATCTTATTCAGACCCTCCGATTCACACCACCCCGTTATGTTTTTCTCACTCCTACTAGTGAATGTAATGTTACACAACCATACAATGGGCACCGCCCCGCGATGTTTTTCACAAAACTATCCTACATTGTCACTGCATGTTCGCTGACCTACACATGCTGACCACACCGCGGTGCTTTTCTCCATCCTACATTGCCACTCACTGCCTATCTTATTCAGACCCTCCGATTCACACCACCCCGTGATGTTTTTCTCACTCCTACTAGTGAATGTAATGTTACACAGCCATACAATGCGCACCTCCCCGTCATGTGTATCTCCCTCCTACTAGGGAATGTAATGTTACACACCCATACAATGCGCACCACCCCGCGATGTTTTTCAGAAACCTATTCTACATTGCCACTGCATGTTCCCTGATCTCCGCATGCTGACCACCCCGCGTTGTTTTCTCCCTCCTACATTGCCTCTTACGGCCTATCCTAATTCAGACACTCCGATTCACACCACCCCGTGATGTATTTCTCACTCCTACTAATGAATGTAATGTTGCACACCCATACCATGCGCACCACCCCGCGATGTTTTTCAGAAACTTATCCTACATTGCCACTGCATGTTCCCTGACCTCCCCATGCTGACCAGGCCGCGATGCTTTTCTCCATCCTACATTGCAACTCACTGGCTATCCTAATTCAGACCCTCCGATTCACACCAACCCCTGATGTTTTTCTCACTCCTACTAGTGATCGTAATGTTACACACCGATACAATGCGCAACATCCCGTGATGACTTTATCACTCCTTTTAGTGAATGTAATGTTACACACCCATACAATGCGCACCGCCCCGCGATGTTTTTCAGAAACCTATCCTACATTGCCACTGCATGTTCCTGACCTCCACATTCTGACAACCCCGCGGTGCTTTTCTCCATCCTACTTTGCCACTCACTGCCTATCCTAATTCAGACCCTCCAATTCACACCACTCCATGATGTTTTTCTCACTCCTACTAGTGAATGTAATGTTACACACCAATACAATGAGCACCACCCCATGATGTTTTTCTCACTCCTACTAGTGAATGTAATGTTACACACCCATACAATGCCCACCACCCCGCGATGTTTTTCAGAAACCTATCTTATATTGCCACTGCATGTTCCCTGACCTCCCCATGCTGACCACCCGCGGGTCTTTTCTCCATCCTTCATTGCCAATCACTGCCTATCCTAATTGAGACCCTCCGATTCACACCACCCCGTGATGTTTTTCTCACTCCTACTAGTGAATGTAATGTTACACACCCATACAAAGCGCACAATCCCGCGATGTTTTTCTCACTCCTACTGGTGAATGTAATGTTACACACCCATACATTGCGCACCACAACGCGATGTTTTTCAGAAACCTATCCTACATTGCCACTGCACGTTCCTGACCTCCCCATGCTTACCACCCCGTGGTGCTTTTCTTCATCCTACATTGCCACTCACTGCCTATCCTAATTCAGACCCTCCGATTCACACCACCCCGTGATGTTTTTCTCACGCCTATTAGTGAATGTAATGTTACACACCCATACAATGCGCAACACCCCGCGATGTTTTTCAAAAACGTATAATACATTGCCACTTCATCTTCCCTGACCTCCCCATGCTGACCACCCCGCGGTGCTTTTCTCCATCCTACATTGCCACTCACTGCCTATCTTATTCAGACCCTCCGATTCACACCACCCCGTTATGTTTTTCTCACTCCTACTAGTGAATGTAATGTTACACAACCATACAATGCGCACCGCCCCGCGATGTTTTTCAGAAAACTATCCTACATTGTCACTGCATGTTCGCTGACCTACACATGCTTACCAAACCGCGGTGCTTTTCTACATCCTACATTGCCACTCAATGCCAATAGTAATTCAGACCCTCCGATTCACACCACCCCGTGATGATTTTCTCACTCCTACTAGTGAATGTATTGTTACACACATACAATGCGCAACACCCAGTGATGATTTTATCACTACTACTGTGAATGTAATGTTACACACCCATTCAATGTGCACCACCCCGCGATGTTTTTCAGAAACCTATCCTACATTGCCACTGCATGTTCCCTGACCTCCCCATGTTGAGCACCCCGCGGTGTTTTTCTCCATCCTACATTGCCACTCATGTCTATCCTAATTCACACCCTCCGATTCATACCACGCCGTGAAGTTTTTCTCACTCCTACTAGTGAATGTAACGTTACACACCCATTCAATGCACACCACCCCTCGATGTTTTTCACAAACCTATCCTACATTGCCACTGCATGTTCCCTGACCTACACATTCTGACATCCCCGCGGTGCTTTTCTCCATCCTACATTGCCACTCACTGCCTATCCTAATTCAGACCCTCCTATTCACAACACCCCGTTATGTTTTTCTCACTCTTACTAGTGAATGTAATGTTACACACCCATACAATGCGCACCGCCCCGCGATGTTTTTCAGAAACCTATCCTACATTGCCACTGCATGTTCCTTGACCTCCACATTCTGACAACCCCGCGGTGCTTTCTTCCATCCTACTTTGCCACTCACTGCCTATCCTAATTCAGACCCTACGATTCACACCACCTCGTGAAGTTTTTCTCACTCCTACTAGTGAATGTAATGTGACACACCCATATAATGCCCACCACCCCCTGATGTTTTTCAGAAACCTATCCTACATTGCCACTGCATGTTCCCTGACCTCCCCATTCTGACCATCCCGCAGTGCTTTTCTCCATCCTACATTGCCACTCACTGCCTATCCTAATTGAGACCCTCCGATTCAAACCACCCCGTGATGTTTTTCTCACTCCTACTAGTGAATGTAATGTTACACACCCATACAATGCGCACCACCCCGTGATTTTTTCAGAAACCTATCCTACATTGCCACTGCATCTTCCCTGACCGTCGCATGCTGATCACCCCGCGGTGCTTTTCTCCATCCTACATTGCCTCTCACAGCATATCCTAATTCAGACCCTCCGATTCACACCACCCCTTGATGTATTTCTCACTCCTACTAGTGAATGTAATGTGACACACCCATATAATGCCCACCACCCTCTGATGTTTTTCAGAAACCTATCCTACATTGCCACTGCATGTTCCCTGACCTCCTGATGCTGACCACCCCGCGGTGATTTCTCCATCCTACATTGCCACTCACTTCCTATCCTAATTCAGACCCTCCGATTCAAATTACCCCGTGATGTTTTTATCACTCCTACTAGTGAATGTAATTTTACACACCCATACAATGCGCACCACCCCGTGATGTGTATCTCACTCCTAGTAGTGAATGTAATGTTACACACCCATACAATGCGCATCACCCCGCGATGTTTTTCAGAAACCTATCCTACATTGCCACTGCATGGTCCCTGACCTCCACATGCAGATCACCCCGCGGTGCTTTTCTCCATCCTACATTGCCTCTCAAGGCATATCCTAATTCAGACCCTCTGATTCACACCACCCCTTGATGTACTTCTCACTCCTACTAATGAATGTAATGGTACACACACATACAATGCGCACCACCCCGCGATGTTTTTCAGAAACCTATCCTACATTGCCACTGCATGTTCCCTGACCTCCCCATGCTGACCAACCCGCGATGCTTTTCTCCTTCCTAGGTTGCAACTCACTGGCTATCCTAATTCAGACCCTCCGATTCACACCAACCCGTGATGTTTTTCTCACTCGTACTAGTGATCGTAATGTTACACACCCATTCAATGCGCAACACCCCGTGATGATTTTCTCACTCCTACTAGTGAATGTAATGTTACACACCCATACAATGCACACCACCCCTGGATATTTTTCAGAAACCTATCCTACATTGCCACTGCATGTTCCCTGACCTCCCCATGCTGACCACCCCGGACCTATTCACCATCCTACATTGCCACTCACTTCCTATCTTAATTCAGACTCTCTGATTCACACCACCCCGTGATGTTTTTCTCACTCCTACTAGTGAATGTAATGTTACACAACCATACAATGCGCACCACGCCCGGATGTTTTTCAGAAAACTATCCTACCTGGCCACTGCATGTTCCCTGACCTCCCCATGCTGACCACCCCGCGGTGCTTTTCTCCATCCTACATTGCCACTCACTGCCTATCTTATTCAGACCCTCCGATTCACACCACCCCGTTATGTTTTTCTCACTCCTACTAGTGAATGTAATGTTACACAACCATACAATGGGCACCGCCCCGCGATGTTTTTCAGAAAACTATCCTACATTGTCACTGCATGTTCGCTGACCTACACATGCTGACCACACCGCGGTGCTTTTCTACATACTACATTGCCACTCAATGCCTATATTAATTCAGACCCTCCGATTCACACCACCCCGTGATGATTTTCTCACTCCTACTAGTGAATGTAATGTTACACACCCATTCAATGCGCACCACCCCGCGATGTTTTTCAGAAACCTATCCTACATTGCCACTGCATGTTCTCTGACCTCCCCATGCTGAACACCACGCGGTCCTTTTCTCCATCCTACATTGCCACTCACTGCCTATCCTAATTCAGACCCTACGATTCACAACACCCCGTGATGTTTTTCTCACTCCTACTAGTGAATGTAATGTGACACACCCATATAAGGCGCACCACCGCCTGATGTTTTTCAGAAACCTATCCTACATTGCCACTACATGTTCCCTGACCTCCCCATGCTGACCACCACGCGGTGCTTTTCTCCATCCTACATTGCCACTGACTTCCTATCCTAATTCAGACTCTCCGATTCACACCACCCCGTGATGTTTTTCTCACTCCTACTAGTGAATGTAACGTGACAAACCCATACAATGCGCACCACGCCCGGATGTTTTTCAGAAACCTATCCTACATTGCTACTGCATGTTCCCTGACCTCCCCATGCTGACCACCCCGCGGTGCTTTTCTCCATCCTACATTGCCACTCACTGCCTATCCTAATTCATACCCCCCGATTCAAACAACCCCGTGATGTTTTTCTCACTCCTACTAGTGAATCTAATTTTATACACCCATACAATGCGCACCACTCCGTGATGTGTATCTCACTCCTACTAGTGAATGTAATGTTACACACCCATACAATGCGCACCACCCCGTGATGTTTTTCAGAAACCTATCCTACATTGCCACTGCATGTTCCCTGACCGTCGCATGCTGATCACCCCACGGTGCTTTTCTCCATCCTACATTGCCTCTCACGGCATATTCTAATTCAGACCCTCCGATTCACACCACCCCTTGATGTGTTTCTCACTCCTACTAGTGAATGTAATGTGACACACCCATATAATGCCCACCACCCTCTGATGTTTTTCAGAAACCTATCCTACATTGCCACTGCATGTTCCCTGACCTCCCGAAGCTGACCACCCCGCGGTGATTTCTCCATCCTACATTGCCCTTCACTGCCTATCCTAATTCAGACCCTCCGATTCAAATTACCCCGTGATGTTTTTATCACTCCTACTAGTGAATGTAATTTTACACACCCATACAATGGGCACAACCCCATGATGTGTATCTCACTCCTAGTAGTGAATGTAATGTTACACACCCATACAATGTGCATCACCCCGCGATGTTTTTCAGAAACCTATCCTACATTGCCACTGCATGTTCCCTGACCTCCACATGCTGATCACCCCGTGGTGCTTTTCTCCATCCTACTTTGCCTCTCAAGGCATATCCTAATTCAGACCCTCTGATTCACACCACCCCTTGATGTACTTCTCACTCCTACTAATGAATGTAATGGTACACACCCATACAATGCGCACCACCCCGCGATGTTTTTCAGAATCCTATCCTACATTGCCACTGCATGTTCCCTGACCTCCCCATGCTGACCAACCCGCGATGCTTTTCTCTTTCCTAGGTTGCAACTCACTGCCTATCCTAATTCAGACCCTCCGATTCAAATTACCCCGTGATGTTTTTATCACTCTTACTAGTGATCGTAATGTTACACACCCATACAATGCGCAACACCCCGTGATGATTTTCTCACTCCTACTAGTGAATGTAATGTTACATACCCATTCAATGCGCACCACCCCGCGATGTTTTTCAGAAACATATCCTAAATTGCCACTGCATGTTCTCTGACCTCCCCATGCTGAACACCACGCGGTCCTTTTCTCCATCCTACATTGCCACTCACTGCCTATCCTAATTCAGACCCTACGATTCACAACACCCCGTGATGTTTTTCTCACTCCTTCTTGTGAATGTAATGTGACACACCCATATAATGCGCACCACCGCCTGATGTTTTTCAGAAACCTATCCTACATTGCCACTGCATGTTCCCTGACATCCGCATGCTGACCACCACGGGGTGCTTTTCTCCATCCTACATTGCCACTGACTTGCTATCCTAATTCAGACTCTCCGATTCACACCACCCCGTGATGTTTTTCTCACTCCTACTAGTGAATGTAACGTGACACACCCGTACAATGCGCACCACGCCCGGATGTTTTTCAGAAACCTATCCTACATTGCCACTGCATGTTCCCTCACCTCCCCATGCTGACCACCCCGCGGTGCTTTTCTCCATCCTACACTGCCACTCACTGCCTATCCTAATTCAGACCCTCCGATTCAAACAACCCCGTGATGTTTTTATCACTCTTACTAGTGAATGTAATTTTACACACCCATACAATGCGCACCACTCCGTGATGTGTATCTCACTCCTGCTAGTGAATGTAATGTTACACACCCATACAATGCGCACCACCCCGCGATGTTTTTCAGAAACCTATCCTACATTGCCACTGCATGTTCCCTGACCGTCGCATGCTGATCACCCTGCGGTGCTTTTCTCCATCCTACATTGCCTCTCACGGCATATCCTAATTCATACCCTCCGATTCACACCACCCCTTGATGTATTTCTCACTCCTACTAGTGAATGTAATGTGACACACCCATATAATGCCCACCACCCTCTGATGTTTTTCAGAAACCTATCCTACATTGCCACTGCATGTTCCGTGACCTCCCGATGCTGACCACCCCACGGTGATTTCTCCATCCTACATTGCCACTCACTGCCTATCCTAATTCAGACCCTCCGATTCAAATTACCCCGTGATGTTTTTATCACTCCTACTAGTGAATGTAATTTTACACACCCATACAATGGGCACCACCCCGTGATGTGTATCTCACTCCTAGTAGTGAATGTAATGTTACACACCCATACAATGCGCACCACCCCGCGATGTTTTTCAGAAACCTATCCTACATTGCCACTGGATGTTCCCTGACCTCCCCATGCTGACCAACCCGCGATGCTTTTCTCCTTCCTAGGTTGCAACTCACTGGCTATCCTAATTCAGACCCTTCGATTCACACCAACCCGTGATGTTTTTCTCACACTTACTAGTGATCGTAATGTTACACACCCATACAATGCGCAACACCCCGTGATGATTTTCTCACTCCTACTAGTGAATGTAATGTGACACACCCATTCAATGCGCACCACCCCGCGATGTTTTTCAGAAACCTATCCTACATTGCCACTGCATGTTCTCTGACCTCCCCATGCTGACCACCCCGCGGTGCTTTTCTCCATCCTACATTGCCACTGACTTCCTATCCTAATTCAGACTCTCCGATTCACACCACCCCGTGATGTTTTTCTCACTCCTACTAGTGAATGTAACGTGACACACCCGTACAATGCGCACCACGCCCGGATGTTTTTCAGAAACCTATCCTACATTGCCACTGCATGTTCCCTGACCTCCCCATGCTGACCACCCCGCGGTGCTTTTCTCCATCCTACATTGCAACTCACTGCCTATCCTAATTCAGACCCTCCGATTCAAACAACCCCGTGATGTTTTTCTCACTCCTACTAGTGAATGTAATTTTACACACCCATACAATGCGCACCACCCCGTGATGTGTATCTCACTCCTACTAGTGAATGTAATGTTACACACCCATACAATGCGCACCACCCTGCGATGTTTTTCAGAAACCTATCCTACATTGCCACTGCATGTTCCCTGACCGTCGCATGCTGATCACCCCGTGGTGCTTTTCTCCATCCTACATTGCCTCTCAAGGCATATCCTAATTCAGACCCTCTGATTCACACCACCCCTTGATGTACTTCTCACTCCTACTAATGAATGTAATGGTACACACCCATACAATGCGCACCACCCCGCGATGTTTTTCAGAAACCTATCCTACATTGCCACTGCATGTTCCCTGACCTCCCCATGCTGACCAACCCGCGATGCTTTTTTCCTTCCTAGGTTGCAACTCACTGGCTATCCTAATTCAGACCCTCCGATTCACACCAACCCGTGATGTTTTTCTCACTCTTACTAGTGATCGTAATGTTACACACCCATACAATGCGCAACACTCCGTGATGATTTTCTCACTCCTACTAGTGAATGTAATGTTACACACCCATACAATGCACACCACCCCCGGATGTTTTTCAGAAACCTATCCTACATTGCCACTGCATGTTCCCTGACCTCCCCATGCTGACCACCCCGGAACTATTCTCCATCCTACATTGCCACTCACTTCCTATCCTAATTCAGACTCTCTGATTCACACCACCCCGTGATGTTTTTCTCACTCTTACTAGTGAATGGAATGTTACACAACCATACAATGCGCACCAAGCCCGGATGTTTTTCAGAAACCTATCCTACATTGCCACTGCATGTTCCCTGACCTCCCCATGCTGACCACCCCGCGGTGCTTTTCTCCTTCCTACATTGCCACTCACTGCCTATCTAATTCAGACCCTCCGATTCACACCACCCCGTTATGTTTTTCTCACTCCTACTAGTGAATGTAATGTTACACAACCATACAATGCGCACCGCCCCGCAATGTTTTTCAGAAAACTATCCTACATTGTCACTGCATGTTCGCTGACCTCCCCATGCTGACCACACCGCGGTGCTTTTCTACATCCTACATTGCCACTCAATGCCTATAGTAATTCAGACCCTCCGATTCACACCACCCCGTGATGATTTTCTCACTCCAACTAGTGAATGTAATGTTACACACCAATTTAATGCGCACCATCCCGAGATGTTTTTCAGAAACCTATCCTACATTGCCACTGCATGTTCTCTGACCTCCCCATGCTGAACACCACGCGGTCCTTTTCTCCATCCTACATTGCCACTCACTGCCTATCCTAATTCAGACCCTACGATTCACAACACCCCGTGATGTTTTTCTCACTCCTACTAGTGAATGTATTTTTACACACCCATACAATGCGCACCACCCCGTGATGTGTATCTCACTCCTACTAGTGAATGTAATGTTACACACCCATACAATGCGCACCACCCCGCGATGTTTTTCAGAAACCTAACCTACATTGCCACTGCATGTTCCCTGACCGTCGCATGCTGATCACCCCGCGGTGCTTTTCTCCATCCTACATTGCCTCTCACGGCATATCCTAATTCAGACCCTCCGATTCACACCACCCCTTGATGTATTTCTCACTCCTACTAGTGAATGTAATGTGACACACCCATATAATGCCCACCACCCTCTGATGTTTTTCAGAAACCTATCCTACATTGCCACTGCATGTTCCCTGACCTCCCGATGCTGACCACCCCGTGGTGATTTCTCCATCCTACATTGCCACTCACTGCCTATCCTAATTCAGACCCTCCGATTCAAATTACCCCGTGATGTTTTTATCACTCCTACTAGTGAATGTAATTTTACACACCCATACAATGCGCACCACCCCGTGATGTGTATCTCACTCCTAGTAGTGAATGTAATGTTACACACCCATACAATGCGCATCACCCCGCGATGTTTTTCAGAAACTTATCCTACATTGCCACTGCATGTTCCCTGACCTCCACATGCTGATCACCCCGCGGTGCTTTTCTCCATCCTACATTGCCTCTCAAGGCATATCCTAATTCAGACCCTCTGATTCACACCACCCCTTGATGTACTTCTCACTCCTACTAATGAATGTAATGGTACACACCCATACAATGCGCACCACCCCGCGATGTTTTTCAGAAACCTATCCTACATTGCCACTGCATGTTCCTGACCTCCCCATGCTGACCAACCCGCGATGCTTTTCTCCTTCCTAGGTTACAACTCACTGGCTATCCTAATTCAGACCCTCCGATTCACACCAACCCGTGATGTTTTTCTCACTCCTACTAGTGATCGTAATGTTACACACCCATACAATGCGCAACACCCCGTGATGATTTTCTCACTCCTACTAGTGAATGTAATGTTACACACCCATACAATGCACTCCACCCCTGGACGTTTTTCAGAAACCTATCCTACATTGCCACTGCATGTTCCCTGACCTCCCCATGCTGACCACCCCGGACCTATTCTCCATCCTACATTGCCACTCACTTCCTATCCTAATTCAGACTCTCTGATTCACACCACCCCGTGATGTTTTTATCACTCCTACTAGTGAATGTAATGTTACACAACCATACAATGCGCACCACGCCCGGATGTTTTTCAGAAACTTATCCTACCTTGCCACTGCATGTTCCCTGACCTCCCCATGCTGACCACCCCGCGGTGCTTTTCTCCATCCTACATTGCCACTCACTGCCTATCTTATTCAGACCCTCCGATTCACACCACCCCGTGATGTTTTTCTCACTCCTACTAGTGAATGTAATATTACACAACCATACAATGCGCACCGCCCCGCGATGTTTTTCAGAAAACTATCCTACATTGTCACTGCATGTTCGCTGACCTACACATGCTGACCACACCGCGGTGCTTTTCTACATCCTACATTGCCACTCAATGCCTATATTAATTCAGACCCTCCGATTCACACCACCCCGTGATGATTTTCTCACTCCTACTAGTGAATGTAATGTTACACACCCATTCAATGCGCACCACCCCGCAATGTTTTTCAGAAACCTATCCTACATTGCCACTGCATGTTCTCTGACCTCCCCATGCTGAACACCACGCGGTCCTTTTCTCCATCCTACATTGCCACTGACTTCCTATCCTAATTCAGACTCTCCGATTCACACCACCCCGTGATGTTTTTCTCACTCCTACTTGTGAATGTAACGTGACACACCCGTACAATGGGCACCAACCCGTGATGTGTATCTCACTCCTACTAGTGAATGTAATGTTACACACCCATACAATGCGCACCACCCCGCGATGTTTTTCAGAAACCTATCGTACATTGCCACTGCATATTCCCTGACCGTCGCATGCTGATCACCCCGCTGTGCTTTTCTCCATCCAACATTGCCTCTCACGGCATATCCTAATTCAGGCCCTCCGATTCACACCACCCCTTGATGTATTTCTCACTCCTACTAGTGAATGTAATGTGACACACCCATATAATGCCCACCACCCTCTGATGTTTTTCAGAAACCTATCCTACATTGCCACTGCATGTTCCCTGACCTCCCGATGCTGACCACCCCGTGGTGATTTCTCCATCCTACATTGCCACTCACTGCCTATCCTAATTCAGACCCTCCGATTCAAATTAACCCGTGATGTTTTTATCACTAATACTAGTGAATGTAATTTTACACACCCATACAATGCGCACCACCCTGTGATGTGTATCTCACTCCTAGTAGTGAATGTAATGTTACACACCCATACAATGCGCATCACCCCGCGATATTTTTCAGAAACCTATCCTACATTGCCACTGCATGTTCCCTGACCTCCACATGCTGATCACCCCGCGGTGCTTTTCTCCATCCTACATTGCCTCTCAAGGCATATCCTAATTCAGACCCTCTGATTCACACCACCCCTTGATGTACTTCTCACTCCTACTAATGAATGTAATGGTACACACCCATACAATGCGCACCACCACGCGATGTTTTTCAGAAACCTATCCTACATTGCCACTGCATGTTCCCTGACCTCCCCATGCTGACCAACCCCCGATGCTTTTCTCCTTCCTAGGTTGCAACTCACTGGCTATCCTAATTCAGACCTTCCGATTCACACCAACCCGTGATGTTTTTCTCACTCCTATTACTGATCGTAATGTTACACACCCATACAATGAGCAACACCCCGTGATGATTTTCTCACTCCTACTAGTGAATGTAATGTTACAAACCCATACAATGCACACCACCCCCGGATGCTTTTCAGAAACCTATCCTACATTGCCACTGCATGTTCCCTGACCTCCCCATGCTGACCACCCCGCAGTGCTTTTCTCCATCCTACATTGCCACTCACTGCCTATCTTATTCAGACCCTCCGATTCACACCACCCCGTTATGTTTTTCTCACTGCTACTAGTGAATGTAATGTTACACAACCATACAATGCCCACCGCCCCGCGATGTTTTTCAGAAACCTATCCTACATTGCCACTGCATGTTCCCTGACCTCCCCATGCACACCACCACGCGGTGCTTTTCTCCATCCTACATTGCCACTGACTTCATATCCTAATTCAGACTCTCCGATTCACACCACCCCATGATGTTTTTCTCACTCCTACTAGTGAATGTAACGTGACACACCCTTAGAATGCGCACTACGCCCGGATGTTTTTCAGAAACCTATCCTACATTGCCACTGCATGTTCCCTGACCTCCACATGCTGACCACCCCGCGGTGCTTTTCTCCATCCTACATTGCCACTCACTGCCTATCCTAATTCAGACCCTCCGATTCAAACTACCCCGTGATGTTTTTCTCACTCCTACTAGTGAATGTAATTTTACACACCCATACAATGCGCACCACCCCGTGATGTGTATCTCACTCCTACTAGTGAATGTAATGTTACACACCCATACAATGCGCACCACCCTGCGATGTTTTTCAGAAACCTATCCTACATTGCCACTGCATGTTCCCTGACCGTCGCATGCTGATCACCCTGTGGTGCTTTTCTCCATCCTACATTGCCTCTCACGGCATATCCTAATTCAGACCTTCCGATTCACACCACCCCTTGATGTATTTCTCAGTCCTACTAGTGAATGTAATGTGACACACCCATATAATGCCCACCACCCTCTGATGTTTTTCAGAAACCTATCCTACATTGCCACTGCATGTTCCCTGACTTCCGCATGCAGACCACCACGCGGTGCTTTTCTCCATCCTACATTGCCACTGACTTCATATCCTAATTCAGACTCTCCGATTCACACAACCCCGTGATGTTTTTCTCACTCTTACTAGTGAATGTAATCTGATACACCCATACAATGCGCACCACGCCCGGATGTTTTTCAGAAACCTATCCTACAATGCCACTGCAGGTTCCCTGACCTCCCCATGCTGACCACCCCGCGATGCTTTTCTCCTTCCTACGTTGCAACTCACTGGCTATCCTAATTCAGAATCTCCGATTCACACCACCCCGTTATGTTTTTCTCACTCCTACTAGTGAATGTAATGTTACAGAACCATACAATGTGCACCACCCGGCGATGTTTTTCAGAAACCTATCCTACATTGCCACTGTATGTTCCCTGACCTCCCCATGCTGACCACCCCGCAGTGCTTTTCTCCATCCTACATTGCCACTCACTGCCTATCTTATTCAGACCCTCCGATTCACACCACCCCGTTATGTTTTTCTCACTCCTACAAGTGAATGTAATGTTACACAACCATACAATGCGCACCGCCCCGCAATGTTTTTCAGAAACCTATCCTACATTGCCACTGCATGTTCCCTGACCCCCCCAAGCTGACTACCCTGGACGTTTTCTCCATCCTACATTGCCACTCACTTCCTATCCTAATTCAGACTCTCTGATTCACACCACCCCGTGATGATTTTCTCACTCCTACTACTGAATGTAATGTTACACACCCATACCATGTGCACAAATCTGTGATGCTTTTCTCACTCCTACTAGTGAATGTAATATTACACACCCATACAATATGCACCACCCGGCGATGTTTTTCAGAAACCTATCCTACATTGCCACGGCATGTTCCCTGACCACCCCAGGCTGACCACCACGCGGTGCTTTTCTCCATCCTACATTGCCACTCACTGCCTATCTTATTCAGACCCTCCGATTCACACCACCCCGTTATGTTTATCTCACTCCTACTAGTGAATGTAATGTTACACAACCATACAATGCGCACCGCCCCGCCATGTTTTTCAGAAACCTATCCTACATTGTCACTGCATGTTCCCTGACCTACACATGCTGACCACCCCGCGGTGCTTTTCTCCATCCTACATTGCCACTCAATGCCTATTCTAATTCATACCCTCCGATTCACACCACCCCGTAATGTTTTTCTCACTCCTACTAGTGAAAGTAATGTGACACACCCATACAATGCGCACCAGGTCCGGAAGTTTTTCAGAAACCTATCCTACATTGCCACTGCATGTTCCCTGACCTCCCCATGCTGACCACCCCGTGGTGCTTTTCTCCATCCTACATTACCTCTCACGGCCTATCCTAATTCAGACACTCCGATTCACACCACCCCATGATGTATTTCTCACTCCTACTAATGAATGTAATGTTACACACCCATACAATGCGCACCACCTCACGATGTTTTTCAGAAACCTATCCTACATTGCCACTGCATGTTCCCTGACATCCCCATGCTGACCACCCCGCGATGCTTTTCTCCATCCTACATTGCAACTCACTGGCTATCCTTATTCAGACCCTCCGATTCACACCACCCGTGATGTTTTTCTCACTCCTACTAGTGAATGTAATGTTACACACCCATACAAAGCGCACAACCCCGCGATGTTTTTTCTCACTCCTACTAGTGAATGTAATGTTACACAACCATACAATGCGCACCACCCCGCGGTGTTTTTCATAAACCTATCCTACATTGTCACTGCATGTTCCCTGACCTACACATGCTGACCACCCCGCGGTGCTTTTCTCCATCCTACATTGCGACTCAATGCCTATCCTAATTCAGACCATCCGTTTCACACCACCCTGTGATGTTTTTCTCATTCCTACTAGTGAATGTAATGTGACACACCCATACAATGCGCACCACGCCCGGATGTTTTTCAGAAACCTATCCTACATTGCCACTGCATGTTCCCTGACCTCCACATGCTGACCACCCCGCGGTGCTTTTCTCCATCCTACATTGCCACTCACTGCCTGTCCTAATTCACACCCACCGATTCAAACCACCCCGTGATGTTTTTCTCACTCCTACTAGTGAATGTAATATTACACAGCCATTCAATGCGCACCTCCCCGTGATGTGTATCTCACTCCTACTAGGGTATGTAATGTTACACATCCTTACAATGCGCACCACCCCGCGATGTTTTTCAGAAACCTATCCTACATTGCCACTGCATGTTCCCTTACCTCCGCATGCTGACAACCCCGCGTTGCTTTTCTCCCTCATACATTGCCTCTTACGGCCTATCCTAATTGAGACACTCCGATTCACACCACCCCGTGATGTATTTCTCACTCCTACTAATGAATGTAATGTTACACACCCATACAATGCGCACAACCCCGCGATGTTTTTCAGAAACTTATCCTACATTGCCACTGCATGTTCCCTGACCTCCCCATGCTGACCACCCCGCGATGCTTTTCTCCATCCTACATTGCAACTCACTGGCTATCCTAATTCAGACCCTCCGATTCACACCAACCCGTGATGATTTTACCACTCCTATTAGTGAATGTAATGTTACACACCCATACAATACGCACCACCCCGCGGTGTTTTTCAGAAACCTATCCTACATTGCCACTGCATGTTCCCTGACTTCACAATGCTGACCACCCCGCGGTGCTTTTCTCCATCCTACATTGCCACTCACTGCCTATCCAAATTCAGACCCTCCAATACACACCACCCCGTGATGTTTTTCTCACTCCTGCTTGTGAATGTAAAGTTACACACCCATACAATGCGCACCACCCGGTGATGTTTTTAAGAAACCTATCCTACATTGCCGCTGCATGTTCCCTGACCTCCCCATGCAGACAAACCCGCGGTACTTTTCTCCATCCTACATTGCCACTCACTGCCTATCCTAATTCAGACCCTCCGATTCACACAACCCCGTGATGTTTTTCCCACTCCTACTAGTGAATGTAATGTTACACACCGATACAATGCACACCAACCCGCGATGTTTTTCTCACTCCTAATAGTGAATGTAATGTTACACACCCATACAATGCGCACCACCCCGCGATGTTTTTCAGAAACCTATAATACATGGCCACTGCATCTTCCCTGACCTCCCCATGCTGACAACCCCGCGGTGCTTTTCTCCATCCTACATTGCCACTCACTGCCTATCTTATTCAGACCCTCCGATTCACACCACCCCGTTATGTTTTTCTCACTCCTACTAGTGAATGTAATGTTACACAACCATACAATGCACACCGCCCCGCGATGTTTTTCAGAAAACTATCCTACATTGTCACTGCATGTTCGCTGACCTACACATGCTGACCACACCGCGGTGCTTTTCTATATCCTACATTGCCACTCAATGCCTATACTAATTCAGACCCTCCGATTCACACCACCCCGTGATGATTTTCTCACTCCTACTAGTGAATGTAATGTTACACAACCATTCAATGCGCACCACCCCACGATGTTTTTCAGAAACTTATCCTACATTGCCACTGCATGTTCCCTGACCTCCCCATGCTGAACACCACGCGGTGCTTTTCTCCATCCTACATTGCCACTCACTGCCTATCCTAATTCAGACCCTACGATTCACACCACCCCGTGATGTTTTTCTCACTCCTACTAGTGAATGTAATGTGACACACCCATATAATGCGCACCACCCCCTGATGTTTTTCAGAAACCTATCCTACATTGCCACGGCATGTTCACTGACCTCCCCATGCTGACCACCACGCGATGCTTTTCTCCATCCTACATTGCCACTGACTTCCTATTCTAATTCAGACTCTCCGATTCACACCACCCCGTGACGTTTTTCTCACTCCTACTAGAGAATGTAATGTGACACACCCATACAATGCGCACCACGCACGGATGTTTTTCAGAAACCTATCCTACATTGCCACTGCATGTTCCCTGACATCCCCATGCTGACCACCCCGCGGTGCTTTTCTACATCCTACATTGCCACTCACTGCCTATCCTAATTCAGACCCTCCGAATCAAACTACCCCGTGATGTTGTTCTCACTCCTACTAGTGAATGTAATTTTACACACCCATACAATGAGCACCACCCCGTGATGTGTATCTCATTCCTACTAGTGAATGTAATGTTACACACCCATACAATGCGTACCACCCCGTGATGTTTTTCAGAAACCTATCCTACATTGCCACTGCATGTTCCCTGACCTCCGCATGCTGATCATCCCGCGGTGCTTTTCTCCATCCTACATTGCCTCTCACCGCATATCCTAATTCAGACCCTCCGATTCACACCACCCCTTGATGTATTTCTCACTCCTACTAGTGAATGTAATGTGACACACCCATATAATGCCCACCACCCCCTGATGTTTTTCAGAAACCTATCCTACATTGCCACTGCATGTTCCCTGACCTCCCCATGCTGACCACCACGCGGTGCTTTTCTCCATCCTACATTGCCACTGACTTCCTATCCTAATTCAGACTCTCCGATTCACATCACCCCGTGATGTTTTTCTCACTCCTACTAGTGAATGTAATGTGACACACCCATAAAATGCGCACCACACCCGATGTTTTTCAGACACCTATCCTACATTGCCACTGCATGTTCCCTGACCTCCACATGCTGACCACCCCGCGGTGCTTTTCTCCATCCTACATTGCCACCCACTGCCTATTCTAATTCAGACCCTCCGATTCACAACACCCCGTGATGTTTTTCTCATTCCTACCAGTGAATGTAACGTTACACACCAATACAATGCGCACCAGTCAGCGATGTTTTTCAGAAACCTATCCTACATTGCCACTGCATGTTCCTGACCTCCCCATGCTGACCACCCCGTGGTGCTTTTCTCCATCCTACATTGCCACTCACTGCCTATCCTAATTCAGACCCTCCGATTCACAGCACCCCGTGATGTTTTTCTCACTCCTACTAGTGAATGTAATGTTACACACCCATACAAAGCGCAAAACCCCGTTATGTTTTTCTCACTCCTACTAGTGAATGTAATGTTACACACACATACAATGCGCACCACCGCGCGATGTTTTCCAGAAACCTATCCTACATTGCCACTGCATGTTCCCTGACCTCCGATGCTGACAACCCCGCGGTTGTTTATTCCCACATATATTGCCACCCACTGCATATCCTAATTCACACCCTCCGATTCACACTTCCCCGTGATGTTTTTCTCACTCCTACTAGTGAATGTAATGTTACACACCCATACAATTCGCACCACCCCGCGATATTTTTCAAACCTATGCTACATTGCCACTGCATGTTCCCTGAACTCACCATGCTGACCACCCCGCGGTGCTTTTCTCCATCCTACATTGCCACTCACTGCCTATCCTAATTCAGACCCTCTGATTCACACCACCCCGTGATGTTTTTCTCACTCCTACTGGTGAATGTAATGTTACACACCCATACAATGCGCACCACCCCGCGATGTTTTTCAGAAACCTATCCTACATTGCCACTGCATGTTCCCTGATCTCCCCATGCTGAATACCCCGCGGTGCTTTTCTCCATCCTACATTGCCCATCACTGCCTATCGTATTTCAGACCCTCTGATTCACACCACCCCGTGATGTTTTTTTCACTCCTCCTAGTGAATGTAATGTTACACACCCTTACAATGCGCACCACCCCGCGATGGTTTTCAGAAACCTAACCTACCGTGCCACTGCATGTTTCCTGACCTCAACATCCTGACCACCCAGTGGTGCTTTTCTCCATCATACATTGCCACTCACTGCCTAACCTGATTCAGGCCCTCCGATTCACACCACCCCGTGTTGTTCTTATCACTCCTACTAGTCAATGGCCTGTTAGAAACCCTAACAATGCGCACCATCCCGTGATGTTTTTCAGAAACCTATCCTACATTGCCACTGCATGTTCCCTGACCTCCCCATGCTGACCACCCCGCGATGCTTTTCTCCATCCTACATTGCCACTCACTTCCTATCCTAATTCAGACTCTCTGATTCACACCAACCCGTGATGATTTTCTCACTCCTACTACTGAATGTAATGTTACACACCCATACAATGCGCACAACTCTGTGATGCTTTTCTCACTCTTACTAGGGAATGTAATGTTACACACCCATACAATGCGCACCACCCGGCGATGTTTTTCAGAAACCTATCCTACATTGCCACTGCATGTTCCCTGACCTCCCCATGCTGACCAGCCCGCGGTGCTTTTCTGCATCCTACATTGCCACTCACTGCCTATCTTATTCAGACCCTCCGATTCACACCACCCCGTGATGTGTATCTCACTCCTACTAGTGAATGTAATGTTACAAAACCATACAATGCGCACCGCCCCGCGATGTTTTTCAGAAACCTATCCTACATTGTCACTGCATGTTCCCTGACCTACACATGCTGACCACCCCGCGGTGCTTTTCTCCATCCTACATTGCCACTCACTGCCTATCCTAATTCAGACCCTCCGATTCACAACACCCCGTGATGTTTTTCTCACTCCTACTAGTGAATGTAATGTTACACACCCATACAAAGCGCAAAACCCCGTTATGTCTTTCTCACTCCTACTAGTGAATGTAATGTTACACACACATACAATGCGCACCACCGCGCGATGTTTTCCAGAAACCTATCCTAATTGCCACTGCATGTTCCCTGACCTCAGATGCTGACAACCCCGCGGTTGTTTTTTCCCACCTATATTGCCACTCACTGCCTATCCTAATTCAGACCCTCCAATTCACACCTCCCCGTGATGTTTTTCTCACTCGTACTAGTGAATATAATGTTACACACCCATACAATTCGCACCACCCCGCGTTGTTTTTCAGACCTATGCTCCATTGGTACTGCATGTTCCCTGATCTCCCCATGCTGACCACCCCGCGGTGCTTTTCTCCATCCTACATTGCCACTCACTGCCTATCCTAATTCAGACCCTCTGATTCACACCACCCCGTGATGTTTTTCTCACTCCTACTGGTGAATGTAATGTTACACACCCTTACAATGCGCACCGCCCCGCCATGATTTTCAGAAACCTATCCTACAGTGCCACTGCATGTTTCCTGACCTCAACATCCTGACCACCCAGTGGTGCTTTTCTCCATCATACATTGCCACTCACTGCCTATCCTGATTCAGGCCCTCCGATTCACACCACCCCGTGTTGTTCTTATCACTCCTACTAGTCAATGGCCTGTTAGAAAACCTAACAATGCGCACCATCCCGTGATGTTTTTCAGAAACCTATCCTACATTGCCACTGCATGTTCCCTGACCTCCCCATGCTGACCACCCCGCGATGCTTTTCTCCATCCTACATTGCAACTCACTGGCTATCCTAATTCAGACCCTCCGATTCACACCAACCCGTGATGTTTTTCTCACTCCTACTAGTGATCGTAATGTTACACACCCATACAATGAGCAACACCCCGTGATGATTTTATCACTCCTATTATTGAATGTAATGTTGCACACCCATACAATGCGCACCACCCCGCGATGTTTTTCAGAAACCTATCCTACATTGCCACTGCATGTTTCCCAACTTCACCATGCTGACCAACCCGCGGTAATTTTCTCCATCTTACATTGCCACTCACTGCCTATCCTAATTCAGACCCTCCAATACACAACACCCCGTGATGTTTTTCTCACTCCTAATAGTGAATGTAATGTTACACACCCATACAATGCGCACGACCCTGCGATGTTTTTCAGAAACCTATCCTATGTTGCCACTGCATGTTCCCAGACCTCCCCATGCTGACCACCACGCGGTGCTTTTATCCATCCTACATTGCCACTCACTGCCTATCCTAATTCAGACCCTTCGATTCACACCACCCCGTGATGTTTTTCTCACTCCTACTGGTGAATGTAATGTTACACACCCATACAATGCGCACAACCCCGCAATGTTTTTCAGAAACCTATCCTACATTGCCACTGCATGTTCCCTGACCTCACCATGCTGACAATCCCGCGGTACTTTTCTCCATCCCACATTGCCACTCACTGCCTATCCTAATTCAAACACTCCGATTCACACCACCCCGTGATGTTTTTCTCACTCCTACTAGTGAATGTAATGTTACACACCCGTACAAAGCGCACAACCCCGCGATGTTTTTCTCACTCCTACTAGTGAATGTAATGTTACACACCCATACATTGGGCACCACCCCACGATGTTTTTCAGAAACCTATCCTACATTACCACTGCATGTTCCTGACCTCCCCATGCTGACCACCCCGTGGTGCTTTTCTCCATCCTACATTGCCACTTACTGCCTATCCTAATTCAGACCCTCCGATTCACACCACCCCGTGATGTTTTTCTCACTGCTACTAGTGAATGTAATGTTACACACCCATACAATGTGCACCACCCCGCGATGTTTTTCTCACTCCTACTAGTGAATGTAATGTTACACACCCATACAATGCGCACCACCCCGCGATGTTTTTCAGAAACCTATAATACATTGCCACTGCATCTTCCCTGACCTCCCCATGCAGACCACCCCGCGGTGCTTTTCTCCATCCAAAATTGCCACTCACTGCCTATCTTATTCAGACCCTCCGATTCACACCACCCCGTTATGTTTTTCTCACGCCTACTAGTGAATGTAATGTTACACAACCATACAATGCGCACCGCAACGCGATGTTTTTCAGAAAACTATCCTACATTGTCACTGCATGTTCGCTGACTTACACATGCTGACCACACCGCGGGGCTTTTCTGCATCCTACATAGCCACTCAATGCCTATATTAATTCAGACCCTCCGATTCACACCACCCCGTGATGATTTTCTCACTCCTACTAGTGAATGTAATGTTACACACCATTCAATGCGCACCACCCCGCGATGTTTTTCAGAAACCTATCCTACATTGCCACTGCATGTTCCCTGACCTCCCCATGCTGAGCACCACGTGGTGCTTTTCTCCATCCTACATTGCCACTCACTGCCAATCCTAATTCAGACCCTACGATTCACACCACCCCGTGATGTTTTTCTCACGCCTACTAGTGAATGTAATGTTACACTCCCATACAATGCGTACCACCCCGCGATGTTTTTCAGAAACCTATCCTACATTGCCACTGCATGTTCCCTGACCTCCGCATGCTGATCACCCCACGGTGCTTTTCTCCATCCTACATTGCCTCTCACGGCATATCCTAATTCAGACCCTCCGATTCACACCACCCCTTGATGTACTTCTCACTCCTACTAATGAATGTAATGTTACACACCCATACAATGCGCACCACCCCGCGATGTTTTTCAGAAACCTATCCTACATTGCCACTGCATGTTCCCTGACCTCCGCATGCTTACCACACCGCGATGCTTTTATCCTTCCTACGTTGCAACTCACTGGCTATCCTAATTCAGACCCTCCGATTCACACCAACCCGTGATATTTTTCTCACTCCTACTAGTGATCGTAATGTTACACACCCATACAATGCGCAACACCCCGTGATGATTTTATCACTCCTATTAATGAATGTAATGTTACACACCCATACAATGCACACCACCCCCGGTTGTTTTTCAGAAACCTATCCTACGTTGCCACTGCTTGTTCCCTGAGCTCCCCATGCTGACCACCCCGGAGCTTTTCTCCATCCTACATTGCCACTCACTTCCTATCCTAATTCAGACTCTCTGATTCACACCACCCCGTGATGTTTTTCTCACTCCTACTAGTGAATGTAATGTTACACAACCATACAATGCGCACCACGCGGCGATGTTTTTCAGAAACGTATCCTACATTGCCACTGCATGTTCCCTGACCTCCCCATGCTGACCACCCCGCGGTGCTTTTTTCCATCCTACATTGCCACTCACTGCCTATCTTATTCTTACCCTCCGATTAACACCACCCCGTTATGTTTTTCTCACTCCTACTAGTGAATGTAATGTTACACAACCATACAATGCGCACCGCCCCGCGATGTTTTTCAGAAACCTATCCTACATTGCCACTGCAAGTTCCCTGACCTCCCCATGCTGACCACCCCGAAGCTTTTCTCCATCCTACATTGCCACTCACTTCCTATCCTAATTCAGACTCTCCGATTCACACCACCCCTTGATGATTTTCTCACTCCTACTACTGAATGTAATGTTACACACCCATACAATGCGCACAACCCTGTGATGCTTTTCTCACTCCTACTAGGGAATGTAATGTTACACACCCATACAATGCGCACCACCCGGCGATGTTTTTCAGATACCTATCCTACATTGCCACTGCATGTTCCCTGACCTCCCCATGCTGACCACCCTGCCGTGCTTTTCTCCATCCTATATTGCCACTCACTGCCTATCTTATTCAGACCCTCCGATTCACACCACCCCGTTATGTTTTTCTCATTCCTACTAGTGAATGTAATGTTACACAACCATACAATGCGCACCGCCTCGCGATGTTTTTCAGAAACCTATCCTACATTGTTACTGCATGTTCCCTGACCTACACATGCTGACCACCCCGCGGTGCTTTTCTCCATCCTACATTGCCACTCAATGCCTATCCTAATTCAGACCCTCCGATCCACACCACCCCGTAATGTTTTTCTCACCTCTACTAGTGAATGTAATGTGACACACAAATACAATGCGCACCAGGCCCGGAAGTTTTTCAGAAACCTATCCTACATTGCCACTGCATGTTCCCTGACCACCAGATGCTGACCACCCCGCGGTGCTTTTCTCCATCCTACATTGCCACTCACTGTCTGTCCTAATTGAGACCCTCCGATTCAAACAACCCCGTGATGTTTTTCTTACTCCTACTAGTGAATGTAATGTTACACACCCATACAATGCGCACCTCCCCGTGATGTGTATCTCACTCCTACTAGGGAATGTAATGTTACACTCCCATACAATGTGCACCACCCCGCGATGTTTTTCAGAAACCGATCCTACATTGCCACGGCATGTTCCCTGACCTCCCCATGCTGACCACCCCACGATGCTTTTCTCCATCCTACATTGCAATTCACTAGCTATCCTTATTCAGACCCTCCGAATCACACCACCCCGTGATGTTTTTCTCACTCCTACTAGTGAATGTAATGATACACACCCATACAAAGCGCACAACCCCGCGATGTTTTTCTCACTCCTACTAGTGAATGTAATGTTACACACCCATACAATGCGCACCACGCCGCGATGTTTTTCAGAAAACTATCCTACATTGCCACTGCATGTTCCCTGACCTCCACATGCTGACCACCCCGCGGTGCTTTTCTCCATCCTACATTGCCACCCACTGCGTATTCTAATTCAGACCCTCCGATTCACAACACCCCGTGATGTTTTTCTCATTCCTACTAGTGACTGTAACGTTACACACCAATACAATGCGCACCAGTCCGCGATGTTTTTCAGAAACGTATCCTACATGGCCACTACATGTTCCTGACCTCCCCATGCTGACCACACCGTGGTGCTTTTCTCCATCCTACATTGCCACTCACTGCCTATCCTAATTCAGACCCTCCGATTCACAGCACCCCGTGATGTTTTTCTCACTCCTACTAGTGAATGTAATGTTACACACCCATACAAAGAGCAAAACCCCGTTATGTTTTTCTCACTCCTACTAGTGAATGTAATGTTACACACACATACAATGCGCACCACCGCCCGATGTTTTCCAGAAACCTATCCTACATTGCCACTGCATGTTCCCTGACCTCCAATGCTGACAACCCCGTGGTAGTTTTTTCCCACCTATATTGCCACTCACTGCCTATCCTAATTCAGACCCTCCGATTTACACCTCCCCGTGATGTTTTTCTCACTCCTACTAGTGAATGTAATGTTACACACCCATACAATTCACACCACCCCGCGATGTTTTTCAGAAACCTATGCTACATTGCCACTGCATGTTCCCTGATCTCCCCATGCTGACCACCCCGCGGTGCTTTTCTCCATCCTACATTGCCACTCACTGCCTATCCTAATTCAGACCCTCTGATTCACACCACCCCGTGATGTTTTTCTCACTCCTACTGGTGAATGTAATGTTACACACCCATACAATGCGCACCACCACGCGATGTTTTTCAGAAACCTATCCTACATTGCCACTGCATGTTCCCTTATTTCCCCATGCTGAATACCCCGCGGTGCTTTTCTCCATCCTACATTGCCAATCACTGCCTATCCTATTTCAGACCCCCTGATTCACACCACCCCGTGATGTTTTTTTCACTCCTACTAGTGAATGTAATGTTACACACCCTTACAATGCGCACCACCCCGCGGTGGTTTTCAGAAACCTATCCTACAGTGCCACTGCATGTTTCCTGACCTCAACATCCTGACCACCCCGTGGTGCTTTTCTCCATCATACATTGCCACTCACTGCCTATCCTGATTCAGGCCCTCCGATTCACACCACCCCGTGTTGTTCTTATCACTCCTACTAGCCAATGGCATGTTAGAAACCCTTACAATGCGCACCCTCCCGTGATGTTTTTCAGAAACCTATCCCAGATTGGCACTGCATGTTCTCTGACTTCCAAATGCTGACCACCGAATGGTGCTTTTCTCCATCTTACATTGCCCCTCACTGCCTATCCTGATGCAGGCCATCCTATTGACAGCACCCCGTGATGTTTTTCTCACTCCTACTCGTGAATGGCCTGTTAGAAACCCTTACAATGCGCACCACCCCGCGATGTTTTTCAGAAACCTATCCTACATTGCCACTGCAAGTTTACTTACCTCCCCATGTTGACCGCCCAATGATGCTTTTCTCCATTCTACATTGCCACTCACTGCATATCCTAATCCAGCCACTCCGATTCACAACACCCTGTGATGTTTTTCTCACTCCTAGTAGTTAATGGCCTGCTGGAAACCCTTACAATGCGCACCACCCCGTGATGTTTCTCAGAAACCTACCTACATTGCCACTGCATGTTTCCTGACCGCCCCAAGCTGAACCAACCCGTGGTACTTTTCTCCATGCTACATTGCCACTCACTGCCTATCCTAATTCAGGCCCTCCAATTCACACCACCACATGATGTTTTTCTCACTCCTACTAGTGAATGGCCTGTTAGAAACCCGTACAATGCGCACCACCCCGCGATGTTTTTCAAAAACCTATCCTACATTGCCAATGCATGTTTCCGGATCTGTCCATGCTGTCCACCCCATGGTGCTTTTCTCTTTCCTACATTGGCACTCACTGCCTATCCTAATTCAGGCCCTCCGAATCACACAATCCCGTGATGTTTTTCTCACTCCTAGTAGTGCAGGGCCTGTTAGAAACCCTTACAATACGAACCACCATGCGATGGTTTTCAGAAACATATCCTACATTGCCAGTGCATGTTTGCTGACATCTCCATGCTGACCACACCGTGGTGCTTTTCTCCATTCTACATTGCCACTCACTGCCTATCCTAATTCTGCCCCTCCGATTCACACCAATCCATGATGTTTTTCTCACTTCTACTAGTGAATGGCCTATTAGAAACCTTTACAATTCGCACAACCCCGCGATGTTTTTCAGAAACATTCCTACATTGCCACTGCATGTTTCCTGACTTCCACATGCTGACCTCCCATGGGTGCTTTTCTCCATCCTGCATTGTCACTCACTGACTATTCTAAATCAGACCCTCCCATTCACACCACCCTGTGATGTTTCTCTCACTCCTATTAGTGAATGGCCTGTTAGAAACACTTACAATGTTCTCCACCTCGCGATGGTTTTCTGAAACCTATCCTACAGTGCCACTGCATGTTTCCTGACCTCAAAATCCTGACCACCCCGTGGTGCTTTTCTCCATCCAATCGTTGCCACTCACTGCCTATCCTGATGCAGGCCATCCGATTCACAGCACCCCGTGATGTTTTTCTCACTCCTACTCGTGAATGGCCTGTTAGAAACCCATAAATGCGTACCACCCCGCGATGTTTTTCAGAAACCTATCCTACATTGCCACTGCATATTTCCTGACCTCCCCATGCTGACCACCCCGTGGTGCTTTTCTCCTTCTTACATTGCCACTCACTGCCTAATATAATTCAGGCCCTCTGATTCACACAACCCCATGATGTTTTTCTCACTCCTACTAGTGAATGTAATGTTACACACCCATACAATGCGCACCACCCCCGGATATTTTTCAGAAACCTATCCTACATTGCCACTGCATGTTCCCTGACCTCCCGATGCTGATCACCCCACGGTGCTTTTCTCCATCCTACATTGCCTCTCACTGCCTATCCTAATTCAGACCCTCCGATTCACACCACCCCGTGATGTTTTTCTCACTCCTACTCGTCAATGGCCTGTTAGCAACCCTTACAATGGGCACCACGACGCGATTTTTTTTCAGAAACCTATCTTACATTGGCCCTGCATGTTTCCTGACTTCCACATTATAATCACCCCGTGGTGCTTTTCTGCATACTACATTGCCACGCACTGCCAATCCTGATTCTGGCCGTCCGATTCATACCACCCCGTGATGTTTTTCTCACTCCTACTTGTGAATGGCCTGTTAGAAACACTTACAATTCGCACAACCCAGTCATGTTTTTCAGAAAACTATCCTACATTTCCACTGCATGTTTCCTGACATATCCATGCTGACCACACTGTGGTGCTTTTCTCCATCCTACATTGCCACTCACTGTCTATCCTAATTCAGGCCCTCCGATTCACACAACACTGTGATGTTTTTATCACTCCTACAAGTGAATAGCCTGTTAGAAATCCTTACAATGCGCACCAGCCCGCGATGTTTCTCACAAACCAATCCTAAATTGCCAGTGCATGTTTCCTGACCTCCCCATGCTGACCACCCCGTGGTGCTTTTCTCCATTCGACATTGCCACTCACTGACTATTCTGCTTCATGCCCTCCGATTCACACCTCCCCGTGATGTCTTTCTCTCTCCCACTAGTGAATGGCCTGTTAGAAACGCTTACATTTCGCACCACCCCGTGATGGTTTTCAGAAACCTATCCTACAGTGCCACTGCATGTTTCCTGACCTCAACATCCTGACCACCCCATGGTGCTTTTCTCCATCCTACATTGCCACTCACTGCCTATCCTGATGCAGGCCATCCTATTCACAGCACCCCGTGATGTTTTTCTTACTCCTACTCCTGAATGGCCTGTTAGAAACAGTTACAATGCGCACCACCCCGCGATGTTTTTCAGAAACCTATCCTACATTGCCACTGCAAGTTTCCTTACCTCCCCATGTTGAACGCCCAGTGGTGCTTTTCTCCATCCTACATTGCCACTCACTGCTTATTCTAATCCAGGCACTCCGATTCACAACACCCTGTGATGTTTTTCTCACTCCTACAAGTGAATGGCCTGTTGGAAACCTTTACAATGCGCACCACTCTGTGATGTTTCTCAGAAACCTACCTACATTGCCACTGCATGTTTCCTGACCTCCCCATGCTGAACCTACACGTGGTACTTTCCTCCATGCTACATTGCCACTCACCGCCTATCCTAATTCAGGCTCTCCAATTCACACCACCACATGATGTTATTCTCACTCCTACTAGTGAATGGCCTGTTAGAAACCCGTACAATGCGCACCACCCCGCAATGTTTTTCAAAAACCTATCCTACATTGCCACTGCAAGTTTCCTGACCTCCCAATGTTGACTGCCCCATGGTGCTTTTCTCGATCCTACATTGACAAACACTGCTTATCCTAATCCAGGCCCTCCGATTCACAACACCCTGTGATGTTTTTCTCACTCCTACTTGTGAATCGCCTGTTGGAAACACTTACAATGCGCACCACCCCGTGATGTTTCTCAGAAACCTACCTACATTGCCAGTGCATGTTTCCTGACCTCCCCATGCTGAACCAACCCGTGGTACTTTTCTCCATGCTACATTTCCACTCACTGCCTATCCTAATTGAGGCCCTCCAATTCACACCGCCACGTGATGTTTTTCTCACTCCTACTAGTGAATGGCCTGTTAGAAACCCATATAATGCGCACCACACCACGATATTTTTCAAAAACCTATCCTACATTGCCACTACATGTTTCCTGACCTCCCCATGCTGAACACCCCTTGGTGCTTTTCTCTTTCCTAGATTGCCACTCACTTCCTATCTTAATTCAGGCCCTCCGAATCACACAACCCCGTGATGTTTTTCTCACTCCTACTAGTGAATGGCCTGTTAGAAACCCTTACAATGCGCACCACCCCGCGATGTTTTTCAGAAACATATCCTACATTGCCACTGCATGTTTCCTGACATCTCCATGCTGACCACCCCGTGGTGCAATTCTCCATCTTACATTGCCACTCACTGCCTATGCTAATTCTGCCCTCCGATTCACACCACCCCATGATGTTTTTCTCACTCCTACTAATGAATGGCTAGTTAGAAACTTTTTCAATGGGCACCACCACGGGATTTTTTTCAGAAACCTATCTTACATTGGCCCTGCATATTTCCTGAATTCCACATCCTAATCACCCCGTGGTGCTTTTCTACATCCTACATTGCCACTCACTGCCTATCCTGATTCAGGCCGTCCGATTCACACCACCCCATGTTATTTTTCTCACTTCTACTTGTGAATGGCCTGGTAGAAACGCTTAGAATTCGCACCACCACGCGATGTTTTTCAGAAACCTATCATACATTGCCACTGTATGTTTCCTGACTTCCACAAGCTGACCACCCATGGGTGCTTTTCTCCATCCTACATTGCCTCTCACTGACTATGCTGATTCAGGCACTCTGATTCACACCACCCCGTGATGTTTCTCTCAGTCCTATTAGTGAATGGCCTGTTAGAAACCCTTACAATGCACACCACCCCGCAATGGTTTTCAGAAACCTATCCTACAGTGCCACTGCATGTTTCCTGACCTCAACATCCTGACCACCCCGTGGTGCTTTTCTCCATCCTACATTGCCACTCACTGACTATCCTGATTCAGGCCCTCCAATTCACAGCACCCCGTGATGTTCTTCTCACTCCTACTAGTGAATGGCCGGTTGGAAACCCTTACAATGCGCACCACCCCGTGATGTTTCTCAGAAACCTACCTACATTGCCACTGCATGTTTCTTGACCTCCCCATGCTGAACCAACCCCTGGTACTTTTCTCCATGCTAAATTTCCACTCACTGCCTATTCTAATTCAGGCCCTCCAATTCACACCACCACGTGATGTTTTTCTCACTCCTACTCGTGAATGGCCTGTTAGAAACCCATAAATGCGCACCACCCCGCGATGTTTTTTAGAAACCTATCCTACATTGTTACTGCATGTTCCCTGACCTACACATGCTGACCACCCCGGGGTGCGTTTCTCCATCCTACATTGCCACTCAATGCCTACCCTAATTCAGACCCTCCGATTCACACCACCCCGTAATGTTTTTCTCACTCCTACTAGTGAATGTAATGTGACACACAAATACAATGCGCACCAGGCCCGGAAGTTTTTCAGAAACCTATCCTACATTGCCACTGCATGTTCCTTGACCACCACATGCTGACCACCCCGCGGTGCTTTTCTCCATCCTACATTGCCACTCACTGCCTGTCCTAATTGAGACCCTCCGATTCAAACAACCCCGTGATGTTTTTCTCACTCCTACTAGTGAATGTAATGTTACACACCCATACAATGCGCACCTCCTCGTGATGTGTATCTCACTCCTACTAGGGAATGTAATGTTACACACCCATACAATGCACACCACCCCGCGATGTTTTTCAGAAACCTATCCTACATTGCCACTGCATGTTCCCTGACCTCCCCATGCTGACCACCCCGCGATGCTTTTCTCCATCCTACATTGCAACTCACTGGCTATCCTTATTCAGACCCTCCGATTCACACCACCCCGTGATGTTTTTCTCACTCCTACTAGTGAATGTAATGTTACACACCCATACAAAGCGCACAACCCCGCGATGTTTTTCTCACTCCTACTAGTGAATGTAATGTTACACACCCATACAAGGCGCACCACGCCGCGATGTTTTTCAGAAACCTAACCTACATTGCCACTGCATGTTCCCTGACCTCCACATGCTGACCACCCCGCGATTCTTTTCTCCATCCTACATTGCCACCCACTGCCTATTCTAATTCAGACCCTCCGATTCACAACACCCCGTGATGTTTTTCTCATTCCTACTAGTGACTGTAACGTTACACACCAATACAATGCGCACCAGTCCGCGATGTTTTTCAGAAACCTATCCTACATTGCCACTGCATGTTCCTGACCTCCCCATGCTGACCACACCGTGGTTCTTTTCTCCATCCTACATTGCCACTCACTGCCTATCCTAATTCAGACCCTCCGATTCACAGCACCCCGTGATGTTTTTCTCACTCCTACTAGTGAATGTAATGTTACACACCCATACAAAGCGCAAAACCCCGTTATGTTTTTCTCACTCCTACTAGTGAATGTAATGTTACACACACATACAATGCGCACCACCGCACGATGTTTTCCAGAAACCTATCCTACATTGCCACTGCATGTTCCCTGACCTCCGATGCTGACAACCCCGCGGTAGTTTTTTCCCACCTATATTGCCACTCACTGCCTATCCTAATTCAGACCCTCCGATTTACACCTCCCCGTGATGTTTTTCTCACTCCTACTAGTGAATGTAATGTTACACACCCATACAATTCACACCACCCCGCGATGTTTTTCAGAAACCAATGCTACATTGCCACTGCATGTTCCCTGATCTCCACATGCTGACCACCCTGCGGTGCTTTTCTCCATCCTACATTGCCACTCACTGCCTATCCTAATTCAGACCCTCTGATTCACAGCACCCCGTGATGTTTTTCTCACTCCTACTGGTGAATGTAATGTTACACACCCATACAATGCGCACCACACCGCGATGTTTTTCAGAAACCTATCCTACATTGCCACTGCATGTTCCCTGATCTCCCCATGCTGAATACCCCGCGGTGCTTTTCTCCATCCTACATTGCCAATCACTGCCTATCCTATTTCAGAACCTCTGATTCACACCACCCCGTGATGTTTTTTTCACTCCTCCTAGTGAATGTAATGTTACACACCCTTACAATGTGCACCACCCTGCGATGGTTTTCAGAAACCTATCCTACAGTGCCACTGCATGTTTCCTGACCTCAACATCCTGACCACCCCGTGGTGCTTTTCTCCATCATACATTGCCACTCACTGCCTATCCTGATTCAGGCCCTCCGATTCACACCACCCCGTGTTGTTCTTATCACTCCTACTAGCCAATGGCATGTTAGAAACCCTTACAATGCGCACCCTCCCGTGATGTTTTTCAGAAACCTATCCCAGATTGGCACTGCATGTCCTCTGACTTCCACATGCTGACCACCGAATGGTGCTTTTCTCCATCTTACATTGCCCCTCACTGCCTATCCTGATGCAGGCCATCCTATTGACAGCACCCCGTGATGTTTTTCTCACTCCTACTCGTGAATGGCCTGTTAGAAACCCTTACAATGCGCACCACCCCGCGATGTTTTTCAGAAACCTATCCTACATTGCCACTGCAAGTTTACTTACCTCCCCATGTTGACCGCCCAATGATGCTTTTCTCCATTCTACATTGCCACTCACTGCATATCCTAATCCAGCCACTCCGATTCACAACACCCTGTGATGTTTTTCTCACTCCTAGTAGTTAATGGCCTGCTGGAAACACTTACAATGCGCACCACCCCGTGATGTTTCTCAGAAACCTACCTACATTGCCAGTGCATGTTTCCTGACCTCCCCATGCTGAACCAACCCGTGGTACTTTTCTCCATGCTACATTTCCACTCACTGCCTATCCTAATTGAGGCCCTCCAATTCACACCGCCACGTGATGTTTTTCTCACTCCTACTAGTGAATGTAATGTAACACACACCCATAAAATGCACACCACCCCGCGATGTTTTTCAGAAACCTATCCCACATCGCCACTGCATGTTCCCTGACCTCCCCATGCTGACCACCCCGTGGTGCTTTTCTCCATCATACATTGTCACTCACTGCCTATCCTAATTCAGGCACTCCGATTCACACAATCCCTGATGTTTTTCTCACTTCTACTACTGAATGGCCTGTTAGAAACCCTTACAATGTGCAACACCCCGCGATGTTTTTCAGTAACCTATCCTACATTGCCACTGCATGTTTCCTCACCTCCGCATGCTGACCACCCCGTGGTGCTTTTCTCCATCCTACATTGCCACTCAGTGCCTATCCTAATTCAGGCCCTCCGATTCACACCACCCAGTGATGATTTTCTCACTCCTACAAGTGAAGGGCCTTTAAAAAACCTTACAATGCGCACCCCCACACGATGTTTTTCAGAAACCTATCCTACATTGCCACCGCATGTTTCCTGCCCTCCCCATGCTGACCACCCCTGGTGGTTTTCTCCATCCTGCATTACAACTTACTGCCTATACTGATTCAGCTCCTCCAAATCACACCACACCGTGATGTTTTTCTCGCCCCTACTAGTGAATGGCCTGTTAGAAACCCTTACAGTGCGCACAATTCCGCGATGTTTTTCAGAAACATATTCTACATTGCCACTGCCAGTTTCCTGACCTCCCAATGTTGACCTCCCCAATGTGCTTTCCTCCATCCTACATTGCCACTCACTGGTTTTCCTAATCCAGGCCTTCCGATTCACAACACCCTGTGTTGTTTTTCTCACTCCTACTAGTGAATAGCCTGTTAGAAACCCATACAATGCGCACCACCCTGCAATGTTTTTCAGGAACCTATCCTTCATTCCCACTGCATGTTTCCTGACCTCCCCTTAATGACCACCCCGTGGCGTTTTTCTCTTTCCTACATTCCCAGTCACTGTCTATCCTAATTCTGGCCCTCCGATTCACACAACCCCGTGTTGTTTTTCTCACTCCTACTAGTGAATGGCCTGTTAGAAACCCTTACATTGCACACCACCCCGCAATGTTTTTCAGAAACATATCCTACATTGCCACTGCATGTTTCCTGACATCCCCATGCTGACCACCGCATGGTGATTTTCTCTATCCTACATTGCCACTCACTGCCTCTCCTAATACAGGCCCTCCGATTCACAACACCCCATGACGTTTTTCTCACTCCTACTAGTGAATGGTCTGTAGAAAACCTTTCAATGGTCACAACCACGCGATTTTTTTCAGAAACCTATCTTACATTGGCCCTGCATGTTTCCTGACTTCCACATCCGATTCACCCCGTGGTGCTTTTCTACATCCTACATTGCCACTCACTGCCTATCCTGATTCAGACAGTTCGATTCACACCACCCCGTGATGTTTTTCTCTCTCCTACTTGTGAATGGCCTGTTAGAAACGCTTATAATTCGAACCACCACGCGATGTTTTTGAGAAAACTAACCTACTTTGGCACTGCATGATTCCTGACCTATCCATGCTGACCACCCCTTGGTGCTTTTCTCCTTCCTACATTGCCACTCATTGCCTATCCTAATTATTGCCCTCCGATTCACACCACACCGTGATGTTTTTCTCACTCCTACTAGTGAATGGCCTATTAGAAATCCTTACAATGCACACCACACCGCAATGTTTCTCATAAACTAATCCAAAATTGCCACTGCATATTTCCTGACCTCCCCATCCTGTCCACCCGTGGTGCTTTTCTCCATCATACATTGCCACTCACTGCCTATTCTAAATCAGGCCCTCCGATTAACACCACACTGTGATGTTTTTCTCACTCATACTAGTGAATGGCCTGTTACAAACACTTAAAATTCGCATCAACCCGCGATGTTTTTCCGAAAACAATCCTATTTTGCCACTGCATGTCTCCTGACCTCCCCATGCTGACCACCCCGTGGTGCTTTTCTCCATCCTACATTAACACTCACTGCCAATCCTAATTGAGGCCCTCCGATTCGCACCACCATGTGATGTTTTTCTCACTCATACAATTGAATGGCCTCTTAGAAACCCTGACAATGCGCACCACCCCGCGATGTTTTTCAGAAACCTATCCTACATTGCCATTGCAAGTTTCCTGACCTCCCCATGTTGACCACCCCATGGTGATTTTCTCCATCCTACATTGCAACTCACTGCTTATCCTAATTCAGGCCCTCCGATTCACACCACCCCTGATGTTTTTTTCACTCCTACTACTCAATGGCCTGTTAGAAACCCTTACAATGTGCAACACCCCCGATGTTTTTCAGAAACCTATCCTACATTGCCACTGCATGTTCCCTGATCTCCCCATGCTGAATACCCCGCGGTGCTTTTCTCCATCCTACATTGCCAATCACTGCCTATCCTATTTCAGACCCTCTGATTCACACCACCCCGTGATGTTTTTTTCACTCCTCCTAGTGAATGTAATGTTACACACCCTTACAATGCGCACCACCCCGCGATGGTTTTCAGAAACCTATCCTACAGTGCCACTGCATGTTTCCTGACCTCAACATCCTGACCACCCCGTGGTGCTTTTCTCCATCATACATTGCCACTCACTGCCTATCCTGATTCAGGCCCTCCGATTCACACCACCCCGTGTTGTTCTTATCACTCCTACTAGCCAATGGCATGTTAGAAACCCTTACAATGCGCACCATCCCGTGATGTTTTTCAGAAACCTATCCCAGATTGGCACTGCATGTTCTCTGACTTCCACATGCTGACCACCGAATGGTGCTTTTCTCCATCTTACATTGCCCCTCACTGCCTATCCTGATGCAGGCCATCCTATTGACAGCACCCCGTGATGTTTTTTTCACTCCTACTCGTGAATGGCCTGTTAGAAACCCTTACAATGCGCACCACCCCGCGATGTTTTTCAGAAACCTATCCTACATTGCCACTGCAAGTTTACTTACCTCCCCATGTTGACCGCCCAATGATGCTTTTCTCCATTCTACATTGCCACTCACTGCATATCCTAATCCAGCCACTCCGATTCACAACACCCTGTGATATTTTTCTCACTCCTAGTAGTTAATGGCCTGCTGGAAACACTTACAATGCGCACCACCCCGTGATGTTTCTCAGAAACCTACCTACATTGCCAGTGCATGTTTCCTGACCTCCCCATGCTGAACCAACCCGTGGTACTTTTCTCCATGCTACATTTCCACTCACTGCCTATCCTAATTGAGGCCCTCCAATTCACACCGCCACGTGATGTTTTTCTCACTCCTACTAGTGAATGTAATGTAACACACACCCATAAAATGCACACCACCCCGCGATGTTTTTCAGAAACCTATCCCACATCGCCACTGCATGTTCCCTGACCTCCCCATGCTGACCACCCCGTGGTGCTTTTCTCCATCATACATTGTCACTCACTGCCTATCCTAATTCAGGCACTCCGATTCACACAATCCCTGATGTTTTTCTCACTTCTACTACTGAATGGCCTGTTAGAAACCCTTACAATGTGCAACACCCCGCGATGTTTTTCAGAAACCTATCCTACATTGCCACTGCATGTTTCCTCACCTCCGCATGCTGACCACCCCGTGGTGCTTTTCTCCATCCTACATTGCCACTCAGTGCCTATCCTAATTCAGGCCCTCCGATTCACACCACCCAGTGATGATTTTCTCACTCCTACAAGTGAAGGGCCTTTAAAAAACCTTACAATGCGCACCCCCACACGATGTTTTTCAGAAACCTATCCTACATTGCCACCGGATGTTTCCTGCCCTCCCCATGCTGACCACCCCTGGTGGTTTTCTCCATCCTGCATTACAACTTACTGCCTATACTGATTCAGCTCCTCCAAATCACACCACACCGTGATGTTTTTCTCGCCCCTACTAGTGAATGGCCTGTTAGAAACCCTTACAGTGCGCACAATTCCGCGATGTTTTTCAGAAACATATTCTACATTGCCACTGCCAGTTTCCTGACCTCCCAATGTTGACCTCCCCAATGTGCTTTTCTCCATCCTACATTGCCACTCACTGGTTTTCCTAATCCAGGCCTTCCGATTCACAACACCCTGTGTTGTTTTTCTCACTCCTACTAGTGAATAGCCTGTTAGAAACCCATACAATGCGCACCACCCTGCGATGTTTTTCAGGAACCTATCCTTCATTCCCACTGCATGTTTCCTGACCTCCCCTTAATGACCACCCCGTGGCGTTTTTCTCTTTCCTACATTGCCAGTCACTGTCTATCCTAATTCTGGCCCTCCGATTCACACAACCCCGTGTTATTTTTCTCACTCCTACTAGTGAATGGCCTGTTAGAAACCCTTACATTGCACACCACCCCGCGATGTTTTTCAGAAACATATCCTACATTGCCACTGCATGTTTCCTGACATCCCCATGCTGACCACCGCATGGTGATTTTCTCTATCCTACATTGCCACTCACTGCCTCTCCTAATACAGGCCCTCCGATTCACAACACCCCATGACGTTTTTCTCACTCCTATTAGTGAATGGTCTGTAGAAAACCTTTCAATGGTCACAACCACGCGATTTTTTTCAGAAACCTATCTTACATTGGCCCTGCATGTTTCCTGACTTCCACATCCGATTCACCCCGTGGTGCTTTTCTACATCCTACATTGCCACTCACTGCCTATCCTGATTCAGACAGTTCGATTCACACCACCCCGTGATGTTTTTCTCTCTCCTACTTGTGAATGGCCTGTGAGAAACGCTTATAATTCGAACCACCACGCGATGTTTTTGAGAAAACTAACCTACTTTGGCACTGCATGATTCCTGACCTATCCATGCTGACCACCCCGTGGTGATTTTCTCCTTCCTACATTGCCACTCATTGCCTATCTTAATTATTGCCCTCCGATTCACACCACACCGTGATGTTTTTCTCACTCCTACTAGTGAATGGCCTATTAGAAATCCTTACAATGCACACCACACCGCAATGTTTCTCATAAACTAATCCAACATTGCCACTGCATATTTCCTGACCTCCCCATCCTGTCCACCCGTGGTGCTTTTCTCCATCATACATTGCCACTCACTGCCTATTCTAAATCAGGCCCTCCGATTAACACCACACTGTGATGTTTTTCTCACTCATACTAGTGAATGGCCTGTTACAAACACTTAAAATTCGCATCACCCCGCGATGTTTTTCCGAAAACTATCCTATTTTGCCACTGCATGTCTCCTGACATCACCATGCTGACCAATCCGTGGTGCTTTTCTCCATCCTACACTGCCACTCACTGCCAATCCTAATTGAGTCCCTCCAATTCACACCACCATGTGATGTTTTTCTCACTCCTACTATTGAATGGCCTGTTAGAAACCCCTACAATGAGCACCACCCGCGATGTTTTACAGAAACCTATCCTACATTGCCACAGCATGTTTCCTGAACTCCACATGCTCACCAAACCGTGGTGCTTTTCTCCATCCTACATTGCCACTCACTGCCTAGCCTAATTCAGGCCCTCCGATTCACACCACCCTGTGATGATTTTCTCACTCCTACTAGTGAATGGCCTGTTAGAAACCCTTACAATACGCACCACCCCGCGATGATTTTCAGAAACCTATCCTACATTGCCACTGCATGTTTCATGACCTCTCCATGCTGACCATCCCTGGTGCTTTTCTCTTTCCTAAATTGCCAGTCACTGCCTATCCTAATTCAGGCCCTCCGATTCGCAGCACCACGTGATGTTTTTCTCACTCCTACTAGTGAATTGTCTGTTAGAAACCCTTACAATGCCCACCACCCCGTGATGTTTTTCAGAAACCTATCCTACATTGCCACTGCCTGTTTCCTAACCTCCCCATGTTGACCAGCCGATTGGTGCTTTTCTCCATCCTACATTGTCACTCACTGCCTATCCTAAATCAGGCACTCCGATTCACACCACCCCTGATGTTTTTTTCACTCCTACTACTCAATGGCCTGTTAGAAACCCTTACAATGCGCACCACTCCGCGATGTTTTTCAGAAACCTATCCTACATTGCCACTGCATGTTTCCTGACTCCCATGCTAACCACCCCTATTGTTTTTCTCCCTCCTAAATTGCCACTCCCTGCCTATCCTAATTAAGGCCCTCAGATTCACACCACCCAGTGATGTTTTTCTCGCTCCTACTGGTGAAGGGCCTTTAAAACACCTTACAATGCGCACCACCACACGATGTTTTTCAGAAACCTATCCTACATTGCGACTGCAGGTTTCCTGCCCTCCCCATGCTGACCACCCTTGGTGCTTTTCTGCATCCTACATTACCACTTCCTGCCTATCCTGATTCAGCTCCTCCGATTCACACCACACTGTGATGTTTTTCTCGCCCCTACTACTGAATGGCCTGTTAGAATCCCTTACAGTGCGCACCACTCCGCGATGTTTTTCAGAAACCTATCCTAAATTGGCACTGCATTTTTCCTGACCTCCCCATGCTGACCATCCCGTGGTGCTTTTCTCCATCCTACATTCCCACTCCCTGCCTATCCTAATTAAGGCCCTCCCATTCACACCACCCCATAATGTCTTTCTCACTCCTACTAGTGAAGGGCCTGTTGGAAACCCTTACAATGTGCACCACCCGGCGATGTTTTTCAGAAACCTATCCTACATTGCCATTGCAAGTTTCCTGACCTCCCCATGTTGACCACCCCATGGTGCTTTTCTCCATCCTACATTGCCACTCACTGCTTATCCTAATCCAGGCCCTCCGATTCACAACACTCTGTGATGTTTTTCTCATTCCTACTAGTGAATGGCCTGTTAGAAATAGTTACAATGCGCACCACCCCTCGATCTTTTTCAGAAACCTATCCTACTTTGCCACTGCATGTTTCCTGACCTCCCCATGCTGAACCAAACCGTGTTACTTTTCTCCATGCTACATTGCCTCTCTCTGTCTATCCTAATTCAGGCCCTCAAATTCACACCACCAGGTGATGTTTTTCTCACTACTACTAGTGAATGGCCTGTTAGAAACCCATACAATGCGCACCACCACGCGATGTTTTTCAGAAACTTATCCTACATTGCCACTGCATGTTTCCTGACATCTCCATGCTGACGACCCCCTGGTGCTTCTCTCCATCCTACATTCCCACTCACTGCATCTCCTAATTCAGCCCCTCGGATTCACAACACCCCATGATGTTTTTCTCACTCCTACTAGTGAATGGCCTGTTAGAAACCCTTTCCATGGGCACCAACACGCGATTTTTTTCAGATACCTATCTTACATTGGCCCTGCATGTTTCCTGAGTTCCACATCCTAATCACCCCGTGATGCTTTTCTACATCCTATATTGCCACTCACTGCCTATCCTGATTCAGGCCGTCTGATTCACACCACCCCGTGATGTTTTTCTCACTCCTACTTGTGAATGGCCTGTTAGAAATGCTTACAATTCGCACCCCCATGCGATGTTTTTGAGAAAACTAACCTACATTGCCACTGCATGATTTCTGACCTGTCCATGCTGAGCAGCCCGTGGTGCTTTTCTTCTTCCTACATTGCCACTCACTGCCTATCCTAATTCAAGCCCTCCAATTCACACCACACCGTGATGTTTTTCTCACTCCTACTTGTGAATGGCCTATTAGAAACCCTTACAATGCGCACAACACCGTGATGTTTCTCATAAACTTATCCTACATTGCCACTGCATATTTCCTGACCTCCCCATACTGTCCACCCCGTGGTGCTTTTCTCCATCATACATTGCCACTCACTGCCTATTCTAATTCAGGACCTCCAATTCGCACCACCACAGGATGTTTTTCTCACTCCTACTAGTGAATTGTCTGTTAGAAACACTTACAATGCCCACCACCCCGTGATGTTTTTCAGAAACCTATCCTACATTGCCACTGCATGTTTCCTGACCTCCCCATGCTGACCACCCTATTGGTGCTTTTCTCCATCCTACATTGTCACTCATTGCCTATCCTAATTCATGCCCTCCGATTCACACAACCCCTGATGTTTTTCTCACTCCTACTACTGAATGGCCTGTTAGAAACCCTTACAATGTGCACCATACCGCGATGTATTTCAGAAACCTATCCTACTTTGCAACTGCATGTTTCCTGACCTCCCCATGCTAACCACCTCGTGGTGTTTTTCTCCATCCTACATTGCCACTCCCTGCCTATCCTAATTAAGGCCCTCCAATTCACACCATCCCGTGATGTTTTTCTCACTCCTAGTAGTGAATGGCCTGTTAGAAACCCTTACAATGCGCACCACCGGGCGATGTTTTTCAGAAACCTATCCTACATTGCCAATGCAAGTTTCCTGACCTCCCCATGTTGACCGCCCCGTGGTGCTTTTTCCATCCTACATTACCACTCACTGCCTATTCTAATTCAGGCCCTCCGATTCACACCACCCCTGATGTTTTTTTCACTCCTACTAGTCAATGGCCTGTTAGAAACTCTTACATTGCGCACCACCCCGCGATGTTTTTCAGAAACCTATCCTACATTGCCATTGCATGTTTCCTGACTTCCCCATGCTAACCACCCCTATTGTTTTTCTCCCTCCTACATTGCCACTCCCTGCCTATACTAATTAAGGCCCTCCAATTCACACCACCCCCTGATGTTTTTCTGACTCCTACTAGTGAATAGCCTGTTACAAACACTTAAAATGCGCACCACCCCGCGATGTTTTACAGAAACCTATCCTACATTGCCACTGCATGTTTCATGACCTCTCCATGCTGACCACCCCAGGTGCTTTTCTCCATCCTACATTGCCACTCACTGCCTATCTTATTCAGACCCTCCGATTCACACCACCCCGTTATGTTTTTCTCACTCTTACTAGTGAATGGCCGGTTAGAAAACCTTATAATGCGCACCACCCCGCAATGTTTTTCAGAAACCTATCCTACATTGCCACTGCATGATTCCTGACCTCCCCATGCTGACCACCCCGTGGTGCTTTTCTCCATCCTACATTGTCACTCACTGCCTATCCTAATACAGGCCCTCCGATTCACACAACCCCTGATGTTTTTCTCACTCCTACTACTGAATGGCCTGTTAGAAACCCTTACAATGTGCAACACCCGCAATGTTTTTCAGAAACGTATCCTTCATTGCCCCTGAATGTTTCCTCACCTCCCCATGCTAACCACCCTGTGGTGTTTTTTTCCATCCTATATTGCCACTCAGTGCCTATCCTAATTCAGGCCCTCCGATTCACACCACCCAGTGATGTTTTTCTCGCTCTTACTGGTGAAGGGCCTTTAAAAAACCTTACAATTCACACCACCCAACGATGTTTTTCAGAAACCCATCCTACATTGCCACTGCAGGTTTCCTGCCCTCCACATGCTGACCACCATTGGTGCTTTTCTGCATCCTACATTACAACTTCCTGCCTATCCTGATTCAGCTCCTCCGATTCACACCACACTGTGATGTTTTTCTCACCCCTACTAGTGAATGGCCTGTTAGAAACCCTTACAGTGCGCACCATTCCGCGATGTTTTTCAGAAACCTATCCTAAATTGGCACTGCATTTTTCCTGACCTCCCCATGCTGACCATCCCGTGGTGCTTTTCTCCATCGTACATTGCCACTCCCTGCCTATCCTAATTAAGGCCCTCCAATTCACACTACCCCGTAATGTCTTTCTCACTCCTACTTGTGAAGGGCCTGTTGGAAAAACTTACAATGCGCACCACCCCGCGATGTTTTTCAGAAACCTATCCTACATTGCCACTGCAAGTTTCCTGACCTCCCCATGTTGACCACCCCATGGTGCTTTTCTCCATCCTACATTGCCACTCACTGCTTATACTGATCCAGGCCCTCCGATTCACAACACCCTGTGATGTTTTTCTCACTCCTACTAGTGAATGGCCTTTTAGAAACAGTTACAATGCGCACCACCCCTCGATCTTTTTCAGAAACCTATGGTACATTGCCACTGCATGTTTGCGGACCTCCCCATGCTGAACCAAACCGTGTTACTTTTCTCCATGCTACATTGCCTCTCTCTGCCTATCCTATTTCAGGCCCTCCAATTCACACCACCAGGTGATGTTTTTCTCACTACTACTAGTGAATGGCCTGTTAGAAACCCATACAATGCGCACCACCCCGCGATGTTTTTCAGAAACCTATCCTACATTGCCACTGCATGTTTCCTGACATCTGCATGCTGACCACCCCCTGGTGCTTTTCTCCATCCTACATTCCCACTCACTGCATCTCCTAATTCAGCCACTCCGATTCACAACACCCCATGATGTTTTTCTCACTCCTACTAGTGAATGGCCTGTTAGAAACCATTTCCTTGGGCACCAACACGCGATTTTTTTCAGAAACCTATCTTACATAGGCCCTGCATGTTTCCTGAGTTCCACATCCTAATCACCCCGTGGTGCTTTTCTACATCCTACATTGCCACTCACTGCCTATTCTAATTCAGGCCTTCCGATTCGCACCACCACATGATATTTTTCTCACTCCTACTAGTGAATTGTCTGTTAGAAACCCTTACAATGCCCACCACCCCGTGATGTTTTTCAGAAACCTATCTTACATTGCCACTGCATGTTTCCTGACCTCCCCATGCTGACCACCCGATTGGTGCTTTTCTCCATCCTACATTGTCACTCATTGCCTATCCTAATTCAGGCCCTCCGATTCACACCAAACCTGATGTTTTTCACACTCCTACTACTGAATGGCCTCTTAGAAACCCTTACAATGTGCACAACCCCGCGATGTTTTTCAGAAACCTTTTCTACATTGCCACTGCATGTTTCCTGACCTCCCCATGCTAACCACCCCGTGGTGTTTTTCTCCATCTTACATTGCCACTCCCTGCGTATCCTAATTAAGGCCCTCCGATTCACACCACCGCATGATGTTTTTCTCACTCCTAGTAGTGAATGGCCTGTAAGAAAGCCTTACAATGCGCACCACCCGGCAATGTTTTTCAGAAACCGAACCGATTTGCCTATTGCATGTTTCCTGACCTCCACATGCTGACCAAACCTGGCACTTTTGTCCTTCCTACATTGTCACTTACTGGCTATCCTATTTCAGGCCCTCCGATTTACAACACCCCTGATGTTTTTCTCACTCTTACTATTGAAGGGCCTTTAAGAAACCCTTACAATGCGCACCACCCCACGATGTTTGTCAGAAACCCATCCTACATTGCCACTCCATGTTTCTTGCCCTCCCCATGCTGACCACCCCTGGTGCTTTTCTTCATCCTACTTTGTCACTTACTGCCTATCCTAATTCAGGCTCTCCGATTCACACCACCCCATTATGTTTTTCTCAGTCGTACTAGTAAATGGCCTGTTAGAAAGCCTTACAATGCACACCACCCGGCGATGTTTTTCAGAAACCTATCCTTCATTGTCACTGCATGTTTTCTGACCTCCCCATGCTGACCACCTGCTGGTGCATTTGTCCATCCTACATTGCCACTCACTGCCTATCCTAATTCGGGCCCTAAGATTCACACCACCCCGTGATGTTTTTCTCACTCATACAATTGAATTGCCTGTTAACTACCCTTACAATGCGCACCACCCCGCGATGTTTTTCATAAACCTATCCTACATTGCCACTGCATGTTTCCTGACCTCCCCATGTTGACCACCCGATTGGTGCTTTTCTCCATCCTACATTGTCACTCACTGCCTATCCTAATTCAGGCCCTCCGATTCACACCACCCCTGATGTTTTTTTCACTCCTACTAGTCAATGGCCTGTTAGAAACTCTTACATTGCGCACCACCCCGCGATGTTTTTCAGAAACCTATCCTACATTGCCATTGCATGTTTCCTGACTTCCCCATGCTAACCACCCCTATTGTTTTTCTCCCTCCTACATTGCCACTCCCTGCCTATACTAATTAAGGCCCTCCAATTCACACCACCCCCTTATGTTTTTCTGACTCCTACTAGTGAATAGCCTGTTACAAACACTTAAAATGTGCACCACCCCGCGATGTTTTACAGAAACCTATCCTACATTGCCACTGCATGTTTCATGACCTCTCCATGCTGACCACCCCAGGTGCTTTTCTCCATCCTACATTGCCACTCACTGCCTATCTTATTCAGACCCTCCGATTCACACCACCCCGTTAAGTTTTTCTCACTCTTACTAGTGAATGGCCGGTTAGAAAACCTTATAATGCGCACCACCCCGCAATGTTTTTCAGAAACCTATCCTACATTGCCACTGCATGATTCCTGACCTCCCCATGCTGACCACCCCGTGGTGCTTTTCTCCATCCTACATTGTCACTCACTGCCTATCCTAATACAGGCCCTCCGATTCACACAACCCCTGATGTTTTTCTCACTCCTACTACTGAATGGCCTGTTAGAAACCCTTACAATGTGCAACACCCGCAATGTTTTTCAGAAACGTATCCTTCATTGCCCCTGAATGTTTCCTCACCTCCCCATGCTAACCACCCTGTGGTGTTTTTTTCCATCCTATATTGCCACTCAGTGCCTATCCTAATTCAGGCCCTCCGATTCACACCACCCAGTGATGTTTTTCTCGCTCTTACTGGTGAAGGGCCTTTAAAAAACCATACAATGCACACCACCCCACGATGTTTCTCAGAAACCCATCCTACATTGCCACTGCAGGTTTCCTGCCCTCCACATGCTGACCACCATTGGTGCTTTTCTGCATCCTACATTACAACTTCCTGCCTATCCTGATTCAGCTCCTCCGATTCACACCACACTGTGATGTTTTTCTCACCCCTACTAGTGAATGGCCTGTTAGAAACCCTTACAGTGCGCACCATTCCGCGATGTTTTTCAGAAACCTATCCTAAATTGGCACTGCATTTTTCCTGACCTCCCCATGCTGACCATCCCGTGGTGCTTTTCTCCATCGTACATTGCCACTCCCTGCCTATCCTAATTAAGGCCCTCCAATTCACACTACCCCGTAATGTCTTTCTCACTCCTACTTGTGAAGGGCCTGTTGGAAAAACTTACAATGCGCACCACCCCGCGATGTTTTTCAGAAACCTATCCTACATTGCCACTGCAAGTTTCCTGACCTCCCCATGTTGACCACCCCATGGTGCTTTTCTCCATCCTACATTGCCACTCACTGCTTATACTGATCCAGGCCCTCCGATTCACAACACCCTGTGATGTTTTTCTCACTCCTACTAGTGAATGGCCTTTTAGAAACAGTTACAATGCGCACCACCCCTCGATCTTTTTCAGAAACCTATGGTACATTGCCACTGCATGTTTGCGGACCTCCCCATGCTGAACCAAACCGTGTTACTTTTCTCCATGCTACATTGCCTCTCTCTGCCTATCCTATTTCAGGCCCTCCAATTCACACCACCAGGTGATGTTTTTCTCACTACTACTAGTGAATGGCCTGTTAGAAACCCATACAATGCGCACCACCCCGCGATGTTTTTCAGAAACCTATCCTACATTGCCACTGCATGTTTCCTGACATCTGCATGCTGACCACCCCCTGGTGCTTTTCTCCATCCTACATTCCCACTCACTGCATCTCCTAATTCAGCCACTCCGATTCACAACACCCCATGATGTTTTTCTCACTCCTACTAGTGAATGGCCTGTTAGAAACCATTTCCTTGGGCACCAACACGCGATTTTTTTCAGAAACCTATCTTACATAGGCCCTGCATGTTTCCTGAGTTCCACATCCTAATCACCCCGTGGTGCTTTTCTACATCCTACATTGCCACTCACTGCCTATTCTAATTCAGGTCTTCCGATTCGCACCACCACATGATATTTTTCTCACTCCTACTAGTGAATTGTCTGTTAGAAACCCTTACAATGCCCACCACCCCGTGATGTTTTTCAGAAACCTATCTTACATTGCCACTGCATGTTTCCTGACCTTCCCATGCTGACCACCCGATTGGTGCTTTTCTCCATCCTACATTGTCACTCATTGCCTATCCTAATTCAGGCCCTCCGATTCACACCAAACCTGATGTTTTTCACACTCCTACTACTGAATGGCCTCTTAGAAACCCTTACAATGTGCACAACCCCGCGATGTTTTTCAGAAACCTTTTCTACATTGCCACTGCATGTTTCCTGACCTCCCCATGCTAACCACCCCGTGGTGTTTTTCTCCATCTTACATTGCCACTCCCTGCGTATCCTAATTAAGGCCCTCCGATTCACACCACCGCGTGATGTTTTTCTCACTCCTAGTAGTGAATGGCCTGTTAGAAACACTTACAATGTGCACCACCGGGCGATGTTTTTCAGAAACCCGTCCTACATTGCCACTTCAAGTTTCCTGAACTCCCCATGTTGACCGCCCCGTGGTGCTTTTCTCCATCCTACATTACCACTCACTGCCTATCCTAATTCAGGCCCTCCGATTCACACCACACCGTGATGTTTTTCTCACTCCTACTAGTGAATGGCGTGTAAGAAAGCCTTACAATGCGCACCACGCATCGATGTTTTTCAGAAACCTACCCTATTTGCCAATTGCATGTTTCCTGACCTCCACATGCTAACCAACCCTGGCGCTTTTGTCCTTCCTACATTGTCACTTACTGCCTATCCTATTTCAGGCCCTCCGATTCACAACACCCCTGATGTTTTTCTCACTCCTACTAGTGAAGGGCCTTTAAGAAACCCTTACAATGCGCACCACCCCGCGATGTTTTTCAGAAACCCATCCTACATTACCACTCCATGTTTCTTGCCCTCCCCATGCTGACCACCCCTGGTGCTTTTCTCCATCCTACTTTGTCACTTACTGCCTATCCTGATTCAGCCACTCTGATTCACACCACACCATGATGTTTTTCTCGCTCCTCATATTCAATGGCCTGTTAGAAAGCCTTACAATGGGAACTACCCCTCTGTGTTTTTCACAAACCAATCCTACATTGCCAATTCATGTTTCCTGAACTCCCCAGGCTGACCAACCCATGGTGCTTTTCTCCATCCTACATTGCCACTCAGTGCCTATATTAATTCAGGCCCTCCGAGTCACACCACCCCGTGATGTTTTTCTCAGTCGTACTAGTGAATGGCTGGTTAGAAAGCCTTACAATGCTCACCACGCGGAGATGTTTTTCAGAAACCTATCCATCATTGCCACTGCATGTTTTCTGACCTCCCCATGCTGACCACCCGCTGGTGCTTTTGTCCATCCTACATTGCCACTCATTGCCAATCCTAATTCAGGCCCTAAGATTCATACCACCCCATGATGTTTTTCTCACTCCTACAAGGGAATGGCCTGTTAGAAACCCTTACAACGCGAACCATCCCGTGATGTTTTTCAGAAACTTATCCTGCATTGCCATTGCATGTTTCCTGATCTTCCCATGCCGACCACCCCTGGTGCTTTTCTCCATCCTACATTGGCACTCACTGCCTGTACTGATTCAGGCCCTCCGATTCACACCACCCCATGATGTTTTTCTCACTCCTACAAGGGAATGGCCTGTTAGAAACCCATACAACGCGAACCAGCCCGCGATGTTTTTCAGAAACCTATCCTGCATTGCCATTGCATGTTTCCTGATCTCCCCATGCTGACCACCCCTGGTGCTTTTCTCCATCCTACAATGTCACTCACTGCCTAGCCTAATTCGGATCCTCCGATTCACATGACCCCAGATGTTTTTCTCACTGCTACTAGTGAATTGCCTGTTAGAAACCCTTACAATGCGCAACACCCCGCGATGTCTTTCAGAAACCTAACCTACATTGCCACTGCATGTTTCCTGAACTCCCCAAGCTGAGCCACCCCGTGGTACTTTTCTCCATGCTTCATTGCCACTCACTGCCTATCCTAATTCAGGCCCTCCAATTCACAGCACCACGTGATGTTTTTCTCACTCGTACTAGTGAGTGGCCTGTTAGAAACCCTTTCAATGGGCACCACGACGCGATTTCTTTCAGAAACTTATCTTACATTGGCCCTGCATGTTTCCTGACATCCACATCCTAATCACCCTGTCGTGCTTTTCTACATCCTACATTGTCAGTCACTGCCTATCCTAATTCAGGCCCTCCGATTCACACGACCCCAGATGTTTTTCTCACTCCTACTACTGAATGGCCTGTTAGAAACCCTTACAATGTGCACCACCCCGCGAAGTTTTTCAGAAACTTCACCTACATTGCCACTGCATGTTTCCTGACCGCCCCATGCTAACCACCCCGTGGTGTTTTTCTTCATCCTACATTGCCACTCCCTGCCTATCCTAATTCAGGCCCTCTGATTAACATCACCACGTGATGTCTTTCTCACTCCTACTAGTGAATGGCCTGTTAGAAACCCTTACAATGCGCACCACCCCTCGATCTCTCAGAAACCTATCCTACATTGCCACTGCAAGTTTCCTGATTTCACCATGTTGACAGCCCCATGGTGATTTTCTCCATCCTACATTGCCACTCACTGCCTATACTAATTCAGGCCCTTTGCTTCACACCACAACGTGATGTTTTTCTCACTCCTACTCGTGAATGGCCTGTAAGAAACCCTTATAATGCGCACCAACAAGCTATTTTTTTCAGAAACCTATCCTACATTGCAACTGCATTTTTCCTGACCTCTCCATGCCTACCACCCCTTGGTGATTTTCTCCTTCCTACATTGCCACTCAGTGCCTATTTTGATTCAGGCCCTCTGATTCCCAGCACCCCGTGATGTTGTTCTCACTCCTACTAGTGAATGGCCTGTTAGAAACCCTTACAATGCGCAACACCCCGCGATGTTTTTCAAAATCCTATCCTACATTGCCACTGCATGATTCCTGACCTCCTCATGCTGACCACCCTGTTCTGCTTTTCTCCATTCTACATTGCCACTCAGTGCCTAATCTGATTCAGGCCCTCCGGTTAACACCACAAAGAGATGTTTTTCTCACTCATACTAGTGAATGGCCTGTTACAAACACTTAAAATGCGCATCACCCCGCGATATTTTACCAAAACCTATCCTACTTTGCCACTGCATGTCTCCTGACCTCCACATGCTGACCACCCCGTGGTGCTTTTCTCCATCCTACATTGCCACTCACTGCCTATCCTAATTCAGGACCTCGGATTCACACTACCCCGTGATGTGTTTCTCACTCCTACTGGAGAATGGCCTGTTAGAAACCCTTACCTTGCGCACGACGCTGCGATGTTTTACAGAAACCTAACCTACATTGCCACTTCATGTTTCCTGACCTCCCCAAGCTGAGCCAACCCGTGGTACTTTTCTCCATGCTACATTGCCACTCACTGCCTATCCTAATTCAGGCCATTTGATTCACACCACAACGTGATGTTTTTCTCACTCCTAGTCGTGAATGGCCTGTAAGAAACCCTTATAATGCGCACCAACACGCTGTTTTTTTCAGAAATCTATCCTACATTGCCACTGCATTTTTCCTGACCTCTCCATGCCTACCACACCGTGGTGCTTTTCTACATCCTACATTGCACTCACTGCCTATCCTGATTCAGGCCGTCCGATTCACACAACCCCGTGATGTTTTTCTCACTCCTACATGTGAATGGCCTGTTAGAAATGCTTACAATTCGCCCCACCCCGCCATGTTTTTCAGAAACCTATCCTACATTGCCATTGCATGTTTCCTGACCTGTCCATGCTGACCACCCTGTGGTGCTTTTCTCCTTCCTACATTGCCACTCACTGCCCATCCTAATTCAGGCCCTCTGATTCACACCACACCGTGATGTTTTTCTACTCCTACTAGTGAATGGACTATTAGAAACCATTACAATGCGTACCACACAGCGATGTTTCACAGAAACCTATCCTACATTGCCACTGAATGTTTCCAGACCTCCCCATTCTGACCACCCCGTGGTCCTTTTCTCCATCATAGATTGCCACTCATTGCCTATTCTTATTCAAGACCTCCGATTCGCACAACCCCGTGATGTTTTTCTCACTCCTACTAGTGAATTGTCTGTTAGAAACCCTTACAATGCGCACCACCCCGCGATGTTTTCCAGGAACCTATCCTACATTGCCACTGCATGTTTCCTGACCTCCTCATGCTGACCACCCCATGGTGCTTTTCTCCATCCTATATTGTCACACGATGCCTAACCTAATTCAGGCCCTCCGATTCACACAACCCCGTGATGTTTTTTTCACTCCTACTACTGATTGGCCTGTTAGAAAACCTTACAATGCGCACCACCCCGCAATGTTTTTCAGAAACATATACTACATTGCAACTGCATGTTTCCTGACATCTCCATGCTGACCACCGCATGGTGCTTTTCTCCATCCTACATTGCCACTCCCTGTCTATCCTGATTCAGGCCCTCTGATTACCACCACACCATGATGTATTTCTCACTGCTACAAGTGAATGGCCTGAACGAAACCCTAACAATGCGCATCACCCCGCGATGCTTTTCAGAAACCTACCGACATTGTCACAGCATGTTTCCTGACTTCCCCATCCTGACCTCCACGTGGTGCTTTTCTCCATCCTACATTGCCATTCACTGCCTATCCTAATTCAGGCCCTCTGATTCACACCACACCATGATGTATTTCTCACTCCTACTAGAGAATGGCCTGTTAGAAACCCTTACAATGCGCACCACCCCGCGAGGTTTTTCCGAATCCTATCCTACCTTGCCACGGCATGATTCCTGCCCTCCCCATACTGACCAGCCGTGGTGCTTTTCTCCATCTTACATTGCAAATCAGTGCCTATACTAATTCAGACCCTCCAATTCAATCCTCCCCTTGGTTTTTTTCTCAGTCCTACTAGTGAATGGCCTGTTAGAAACACTTACAATGCGCACCACCCCGCGATGTTTTTCAGAAACCTATCCTATATTGCCATTGAATGTTTCCTGACCTCCCCATGCTGACCATCCCGTGGTGATTTTCTCCATTCTACATTGCCATTCACTGCCTATCCTGATTCAGCGCCTCCGATTCACTCATCCCCATGATGTTTTTCTCACTCCTACTAGTGAATGGCCTATAAGAAACCCTTACAATTCGCAACACCCCACGATGTTTTTCAGAAACCTATCCTTCATTGCCACTGCAAGTTTCCTGACCTCCCCATGCTGACCACCCAATGGTGCTTTTGTCCATCGTACATTTCCACTCCCTGCCTATCCTAATTCAGGCCCTCCGATTCACACCACACCATGATGTATTTCTCACTCCTACTAGTGAATGGCCTGTTAGAAACCCTTACAATTATCACCACCCCACGATGTTTTTCAGAAACCTATCCTACATTGCGACTGCATGTTTCCTGACCTCCCCATCCTGACCTCCCCGTGGTGCTTTTCTCCATCCTACATTGCCAATCACAGCCTATTCTAAATCAGGCCGTCCGATTCACACCACCCCATGATGTTTTTTTCACTCCTACTTCTGAATGGCTTGTTAAAAAGCCTTACAATGCGCACTACCCCCCGATGTTTTTCAGAAACCTATCCTACATTGCCATTGCATGTTTCCTGACCTCCCCATGTTGACCACCACGTGGTGCTTTTCTCCGTTCTTCATTGCCCTTATTGCCTATCCTAATTCAAGCCCTCCGATTCACACCACTCTGTGATGGTTTTCTCACTCCTACTTGTGAATGGCCTGCTACAAACCCTTACAATGCGAATGACCCCGCGATGATTTTCAGAAATTTATCCTGCATTGCCATTGCATGTTTCCTGACCTCCCCATGTTCACCAACCTGTGGTGCTTTTCTCCGTCCTACATTGCCACTCACTGTCTATCTTGATTCAGGCCCTCCGATTCACACCAAACCCTGATGTATTTCTCACTTCTACTAGTGAATGGCACGTTAGAATCCCTTACAAGGTGCACTACCCCGCAATGTTTTTCTGAAACCTATCCTACATTGCCACTGCATGTTTCCTGACCTCCCCATCCTGACCACCCCGTGCTGCATTACTCCATTATACATTGCCACTCACTGCCTATTCTAATTCAGGCCCTCCGATTCGCACCACCCCGTGATGTTTTTCTCACTCCTACTAGTGAATTGTGTGTTAGAAACCCTTACAATGCGCACCACCCTGCGATGTTTTTCGGATACCTATCTTACATTGCCACTGCATGTTTCCTGACCACCTCATGCTGACCACCCCATGGTGCTTTTCTCCATCCTACATTGTCACTCACTGCCTATCCTAATTCAGGCGCTCCGATTCACACCACCCCTGATATTTTTCTCACTCCTACTACTGAATGGCGTGTTACAAACCCTTACAATGTGCACCACCCCGCGAAGTTTTTCAGAAACCTCTCCTACACTGACACTGCATGTTTCCTGACCTCCCCATGCTAACCACCCCGTGGTGTTTTTCTCCATCCTACATTGCCCTCCCTGCCTATCCTAATTCAGGCTCTCCGATTAACATCACCCCATGATGTTTTTCTCACTCCTACTAGTGAATGGCCTGTTAGAAAACTTTACAATGCGCACCACCCCAGCGATGTCTTTCAGAAACTTATTCTACATTGCCACTGCATGTTCGCTGACCTCCCCATGCTGACCACCCCGCGGTGCTTTTCTCCATCCTACATTGCCACTCACTGCCTATCCTAATTCAGGCCCTAAGATTCATACCACCCCATGATGTTTTTCTCACTCCTACTACTGAATGGCCTGTTAGAAACCCTTACAATTCGCACCACGCCACGATGTTTTTCAGAAACCTATCTACATTGCCACTCCATGTTTCCTGACCTCCTCATGCTGACCACCCGGTGGTGCTTTTCTCCATTCTATATTGTCACTCACTGCCTAATCTAATTCAGGCCCTCCGATTCACACAACCCCGTGATGTTTTTCTCACTCCTACTACTGAATGGCCTGTTAGAAAACCTTACATTGTGCACCACACCGCAATGTTTTTCAGAAACATATACTACATTGCAACTGCATGTTTCCTGACATCTACATGATGACCACCGCAGGGTGCTTTTCTCCATCCTACATTGCCACTCACTGTCTATCCTGATTCAGGCCCTCTGATTCACACCACACCATGATGTATTTCTCACTCCTACTAGTGAATGGCCTGTTCGAAACCCTCACAATGCGCATCGCCCCGCGATGCTTTTCAGAACCCTACGCTACATTGTCACAGCATGTTTCCTGACCTCCCGATCATGACCTCCCCGTGGTGCTTTTCTCCATCCTATGTTGCCACTCACTGCCTATCCTGATTCAGGCCTTCCAATTCACACCACCCCATGATGTATTTCTCTCTCCTACTAGTGAATGACATGTTAGAAACCCTTACAATGCGCACCACCCCGTTTTTTTTTTTTCAGAAACCTGTCCTATGTTGGCACTGCATGTTTCATGACCTCCCCATGCTGACCACACTGTGGTGCTTTTCTCCATCCTACATTGCCACTCACAGCCTATTCTAAATCAGGCCGTCCGATTCACACCACCCCGTGATGTTTTTTTCACTCAAACTTCTGAATGGCTTGTTAAAGAGCCTTACAATGCGCACCACCCCCCCCCGATATTTTTCCGAAACATTTCCTACATTGCCATTGCATGGTTCCTGACCTCCCCATGTTGACCACACCGTGGTGCTTTTCTCCATCCTACATTGCCACTCATGGCATACCATGATTCAGGCCCTCCGATTCACACCACCCCGTGATGTTTTTCTCACTTCTACTAGTGAATGGCCTGTTAGAAACCATTAAAATGCGCACCACTCTGCGATGTTTTTCAGAAACCTATCCTACAATGCCACTGCATGTATCCTGACCTCCCGATCCTGACCACCCCATGGTGCTTTTCTACATTCTATGTTGCCACTCAATGCCTATCATAATTGAGGCCCTCCGATTCACACCACCCCGTGATGATTTTCTCTGTCCTACTAGTGAATGGCCTGTTAGAATTCCAATTCTCACCAGCGCAATGTTTTTCAGAAACCTATCCTACATTGCCACAGTATGTTTCCTGACCTATCCATGCTCACCATGCCGTGGTGCTTTTCTGCTTCCTATGTTGCCACTCACTGCCTATCCTGATTCAGGCCTTCCAATTCACACCACCCCGTGATGTATTTCTCTCTCCTACTATTGAATTGCCTGTTAGAAACCCTTACAATTCTCACCACCCCACGATGTTTTTCAGAAACCTATCCTACATTGCCACTGCATGTTTCCTGACCTCCCCATGCTGACCACCCCGTGGTGCTTTTCTCCATCCTACATTGCCACTCATGGCATACCATGATTCAGGCCCTCCGATTCACACCACCCCGTGATGTTTTTCTCACTTCTACTAGTGAATGGCCTGTTAGAAACCATTAAAATGCGCACCACTCTGCGATGTTTTTCAGAAACCTATCCTACAATGCCACTGCATGTATCCTGACCTCCCGATCCTGACCACCCCATGGTGCTTTTCTACATTCTATGTTGCCACTCAATGCCTATCATAATTGAGGCCCTCCGATTCACACCACCCCGTGATGATTTTCTCTGTCCTACTAGTGAATGGCCTGTTAGAATTCCAATTCTCACCAGCGCAATGTTTTTCAGAAACCTATCCTACATTGCCACAGTATGTTTCCTGACCTATCCATGCTCACCATGCCGTGGTGCTTTTCTGCTTCCTATGTTGCCACTCACTGCCTATCCTGATTCAGGCCTTCCAATTCACACCACCCCGTGATGTATTTCTCTCTCCTACTATTGAATTGCCTGTTAGAAACCCTTACAATTCTCACCACCCCGCGATGTTTTTCAGAAACCTATCCTACATTGCCACTGCATGTTTCCTGACCTCCCCATGCTGACCACCCCGTGGTGCTTTTCTCCATCCTACATTGCCACTCACTGCCTATCCTAATTCAGGCCCTCTGATTCACACCACCCTGTGATGTTTTTCTCACTCTTGTAGTGAATGGCATGTTAGAAACCCTTACAATGCGCACCACCCCGTTTTTTTTTTTTTTCAGAAACCTGTCCTATATTGGCACTGCATGTTTCATGACCTCCCCATGCTGACCACCCTGTGGTGCTTTTCTCCATCCTACATTGCCAGTCAATGCCTATCCTAATTCAGACCCTCCGATTCACACAACCCCGTGATGTTGTTCTCACTACTACTAGTGAATGGCCTGTTAGAAACCCTTACAATGCTCACCACCCTGCGATGTTTATCAGAAACCTATTCTACATTTCCACTGCATGTTTCCTTGCCTCCCCATGCTGACAAACCTGTGGTGCTTTTCTCCATCCTACATTGCCACTCACAGCCTATTCTAAATCAGGCCCTCCGATTCACAACACCCCGTGATGTTTTTCTCACTTCTACTAGTGAATAGCCTGTTAGAAACCCTTAAAATGCGCACCACTCTGCGATGTTTTTCAGAAACATATCCTACATTGCCACTGCATGTATCCTGTCCTCCCGATCCTGACCACCCCATGGTGCTTTTCTCCATCCTAGATTGCCACTCAATGCCTATCATAATTCAGGCCCTCCGATTCACACCACCCCGTGATGTTTTTCTCACTCCTACTAGTGAATGGACTGTTAGAATTACAATTCTCACCAGCGCAATGTTTTTCAGAAGCCTATCCTACATTGCCACTGTATGCTTCCTTACCTATACATGCTCACCATGCCGTGGTGCTTTTCTCTTTCCTATGTTGCCACTCACTGCCTATCCTGATTCAGGCCTTCCAATTCACACCACCCCGTGATGTATTTCTCTCTCCTACTAGTGATTGGCCTGCTAGAAACCCTTACAATGCGCACCACCCCGCGATGTTTTTCAGAAACCAACCTACATTGCCAATGCGTGTTTCCTGACCTCACCATGCTGACCACCCCGTGTTGCTTTTCTCCTTACTACATTGCCATTCACTGCCTATCCTAATTCAGTACATCCAATTCACGTCACCCCGTGATATTTTTCTCACTCTTCCTAGTGAATAGCCTGTTAGAAACCCTTACAATTCGCACCACACCGCGATGTTTTTCAGAAACCTATACTACATTGCCACTGCATATTACCTAACCTCCCCATGCTGACCACACCGTGGTGCTTTTCTCCACTTTACATTGCCACTCACTGCCTATCCTAATTCAGGCCCTCCGATTCACACCACCCTGTGATGTTTTTCTCACTCCTACTAGTGAATGGCCTGTTACAAAGCCTTACAATGCACAACACCCCGCAATGTTTTTCAGAAACTTATCCTACATTGGCAATGCATGTTTCCTGACCTCCCCATGCGGACCACCCTGTGGTGCTTTTCCCCATCCTACCTTGCCACTCACTGCCTATCCTAATTCAGAACATCTGATTCACACCACCCCTTGATGTTTTTTTCACTCCTACTAGTGAATGGCCTGTCAGAAACAGTTACAATGGGCACCACCCCGTGATGTTTTTCATAAAACTATCCTACATTGCCACTGAATGTTTCGTGACATCCCCATCTGACCACCCTGTGGTGTTTTTCTCCATCCTACATTGCCACTCACTGCCTATCCTGATACAGGCCCTCCGATTCACATCACCCCGTGATGTTTTTCTCACTTCTACTAGTGAATGGCCTGTTAGATACCCTTTCAATGCGCACCACCCTGCGATGTTTTTCAGAAACCTATCCTAGATTGCCACTGAATGTTTCCTGACCTCCCGATCCTGACCAACCGTGGTGCTTTTCTCCATTCTACATTGCCACTCCCTGCCTATCATAATTCAGGCCCTCCGATACACACCACCCCGTGATATTTTTCTCACTCCTACTAGTGAACGGCCTGTTAGAAACACTTACAATTCTCACCACCACGATGTTTTTCAGAAACCTATCGTACATTGCCACTGCATGATTCCTGACCTCCACATGCTGACCACCCCGTTGTGATTTTCTCCATTCTACATTGCCACTCACTGCCTATCCTGATTCAGGCCCTCCGCTTAACACCACACTGTGATGTTTTTCTCACTCATAGTAGTGAATGGCCTGTTACAAACACTTAAAATGAGCATCACCCCGCGATGTTTATCTGAAACCTATGCTATTTTGCAACTGCATGTCTCCTGACCTCCCCATGCTGACCACCCTGTGGTGCTTTTCTCGATCCTACATTACCACTCACTGCCTATCCTAATTCAGGACCTCCGATTCACACCACCCCGTGATGTGTTTCTCACTACTACTAGTGAATGGCCTGTTAGAAAACCTTACAATGCGCACCACCCCGCGATGTTTTTCAGAAACCTATCCTCCATTGCCACTGCATGTTTCCTGACCTCCCCATGCTCACTAACCCGTGGTGCTTTTCTCCATCCTACATTGCCACTCACTGCCTATCCTAATTCAGGCCCTCCTATTCACACCACCCTGTGATGTTTTTCCACTCCTACTAGTCAATGGCCTGTTACAAACCCTTTCAATGCGCACCATCCCGCAATGTTTTTCAGAAACCTATCCTACATTGCCACTGTATGATTCCTGACCTCCCCATGCTTACCACCCGGTGGTGCTTTTCTCCATCCTACATTGCGAACTGCCTATTCAGATTCAGGCCCTCTGATTCACACCACCCCGTGATGTTTTCTCACTCCGACTATTGAATGTCCTTTTAGGAAACCTTACAATTCGCACCTCCCCGTGATGTTTTTCAGAAACATATCCTACATTGCCACTGCATGTTTCCTGACATCTCCATTCTGACCACCCCATGGTGCTTTTCTCAATCCTACATTGCCACTCACTGCCTATCCTGATTCAGGCCCTCCGATTAACACCACACCGTGATGTTTTTCTACTCCTACTACTGAATGGCCTGTTAGAAAACCTTACAATGCGCACCACCCCGCAATGTTTTTCAGAAATATATCCTACATTCCAACTGCATGTTTCCTAAAATCTCCATGCTGACCACCGCATGGTGCTTTTTCCATCCTACATTGCCACTCACTGTCTATCCTGATTCAGGCCCTCCGATTCACACCACACCATGATGTATTTCTCACTCCTACTAGTGAATGGCCTGTTCGAAACCCTAACAATGCGCATCACCCCGCGATGCTTTTCAGAAACCTATCCTACATTGTCACAGCATGTTTCCTGACCTCCCCATCCTTACCTCGTCGTGGTGCTTTTCTCCATCCTACATGGCCACTCACTGCCTATCCTGATACCGGCCCTCCGATTCACACCAGCCCGTGATGTTTTTCTCACTCCTACTAGTGAATGGCCTGTTAGAAACCCTTACAATGCGCACCACCCGCGTTGTTTTTCAGAAACCTATCCTACATTGCCACTGCATGTTTCCTGACTTCCCCATGCTGACCACCCCTGGTGCTTTCCTCCATCCTACATTGCCATTCACTGCCTATCCTAATTCAGGACCTCTGATTCACAACACACCATGATGTATTTCTCACTCCTACTAGTGAATGGCCTGTTAGAAACCCTTACAATTCTCACCACCCCGCGATGTTTTTCAGAAACCTATCCTACATTGCCACTGCATGTTTCCTGACCTCCCCATGCTGACCACCCCGTGGTGCTTTTCTCCATCCTACATTGCCACTCACTGCCTATCCTAATTCAGGCCCTCTGATTCACACCACCCTGTGATGTTTTTCTCACTCTTGTAGTGAATGGCATGTTAGAAACCCTTACAATGCGCACCACCCCGTTTTTTTTTTTTTTTCAGAAACCTGTCCTATATTGGCACTGCATGTTTCATGACCTCCGCATGCTGACCACCCTGTAGTGCTTTTCTCCATCCTACATTGCCACTCAATGCCTATCCTAATTTAGGCCCTCCGATTCACACAACCCCGTGATGTTGTTCTCACTACTACAAGTGAATGGCCTGTTAGAAACCCTTACAATGCTTACCACCCTGCGATGTTTATCAGAAACCTATTCTACATTTCCACTGCATGTTTCCTTGCCTCCCCATGCTGACAAACCTGTGGTGCTTTTCTCCATCCTACATTGCCACTCACAGCCTATTCTAAATCAGGCCCTCCGATTCACAACACCCCGTGATGATTTTCTCACTTCTACTACTGAATGGCCTGTTAGAAACCCTTAAAATGCGCACCACCCTGCGATGTTTTTCAGAAACATATCCTACATTGCCACTGCATGTATCCTGACCTCCCATGTTGACCACACCGTGGTGCTTTTCTACATCCTATATTGCCACGCAATGCCTATCATAATTCAGGCCCTCCGATTCACACCACCCCGTGATGATTTTCTCACTCCTACTAGTGAATGGCCTGTTAGAATTACAATTCTCACCAGCGCGATGTTTTTCAGAAACCTATCCTACATTGCCACTGTATGTTTCCTGACCTATCCATGCTCACCATGCCGTGGTGCTTTTCTCCTTCCTATGTTGCCACTCACTGCCTATCCTGATTCAGGCCTTCCAATTCACACCACCCCGTGATGTATTTCTCTCTCCTACTAGTGATTGGCTTGCTAGAAACCCTTACAATGTGCACCACCCCGCGATGTTTTTCAGACACCTATACTACATTGTCACTGCATGTTTCCTGACCTCCCCATGCTCACCATGATGTGGTGCTTTTCTCCATCCTACATTGCCTCTCAATGCCTATCCTGATTCAGGCCTTCCAATTCACACCACCCCGTGATATATTTCTCACTCCTACTAGTGAATGGCCTGTTAGAAAGCCTTACAATGCGCACCACCCGGCGATGTTTTTCAGAAACCAACCTACATTGCCAATGCGTGTTTCCTGACCTCACCATGCTGACCACCCCGTGTTGCTTTTCTCCTTACTACATTGCCATTCACTGCCTATCCTAATTCAGAACTTCCAATTCACATCACCCCGTGATATTTTTCTCACTCTTCCTAGTGAATAGCCTGTTAGAAACCCTTACAATTCGCACCACCCCGCGATGTTTTTCAGAAACCTATACTACATTGCCACTGCATGTTTCCTCACCTCCCCATGCTGACAACACCGTGGTGCTTTTCTCCACTTTACATTGCCACTCACTGCCTATCCTAATTAAGGCCCTCCGATTCTCACCACACCATGATGTATTTCTCACTCGTACTAGTGAATGGCCTGTTAGAAACCCTTACAATGCGCACCAACCCGCGATGTTTTTCAGAAAGCTATCCCACATTGCCACTGCATGTTTCCTGAGCTCCCCATGCTGACCACCCCGTGGTTTTTTCTACATCCTACATTGCCACTCACTGCCTCCCTGACTCAGGCCCTCCGATTCACACCACCCCGTTATGATTTTCCCACTCCTACTAGTGAATGGATTGTTAGAAACACTTACAATGCGCACCACCCCGCGATGTTTTTCAGAAACCTATACTAGATTGCCGCTACATGTTTCCTGACCTACACATGCGCACCATGTCGTGGTGCTTTTCTCCATCCTACCTTGCCACTCACTGTCTATTCTGATTCAGGCCTTCCAATTCACACAACCCCATGAAATATTTCTCACTCCTACTAGTGAATGGCCGGTTAGAAACCCTTTCAATGGGCACCACCCTGCGATTTTTTTCAGAAACCTATCTTAAATTGGCCCTAAATGTTTCCTGACTTCCACATCCTAATCACCCCGTGGTGCTTTTCTACATCCTACATTGCCACTCACTGCCTATTCTGATTCAGGCCGTCCGATTCACAGCACCCCGTGATGTTTTTCTCACTCCTATTTGTGAATGGACTGTGAGAAACGCTTACAATTCCCACCACCCCGCGATGTTTTTCAGAAAACTATAATACATTGCCACTGCATGTTTCCTAACCTGTCCATGCTGACCAACCCGTCGTGCTGTTCTCCTTCCTACATTGCCACTCACTACCTATCCTAATTCAGGCCCTCCGATTCACACCACACCATGATGTTTTTGTATTTCTACTAGTGAATGGCCTATTAGAAACCCTTACAATGCGCAACACAACTCGATGTTTCACAGAAACCTATCCTACATTGCCACCGCATGTTTCCCGACCTCCCCATCCTGACCACCCCGTGGTGCTTTTCTCCATCATACAATGCCACTCACTGCATATTCTAATTCAGGCCCTCTGATTTGCACCACCCCGTGATGTTTTTATCACTCCTACTAGTGATTTGTCTGTTAGAAACCCTTACAATGCCCACCACCCCGCGATGTTTTTCAGAAACCTTTCCTATATTCCCACTGCATGTTTCCTGACCTCCTCATGCTGACCACCCCATGGTGCTTTTCTCCATCCTACATTGTCACTCCCTGCCTATCCTAATTCAGGCCCTCCGATTCACACCACCCCTGATGTTTTTCTCACTACTACTATTGAATGGCCTGTTCGAAACCCTTACAGTGTGCACCACCCCGGGACGTTATTCACAAACCAATCCTACATCGCCACTGCATGTTTCCTGACCTCCCCATGCTAACCACCCTGTGGTGTTTTTCTCCATCCTACATTGCCACTCACTGCCTATTCTAATTCTGGCCCTCCGATTAACATCACACCATGATGTTTTTCTCACACCTACTAGTGAATGGCCTGTTAGAAACCCTTACAATGCTCACCACCGGGCGATGTTTTTCAGAAACCTATCCTACATTGCCAATGCAAGTTTCCTGACCTCCGCATGTTGACCGCCCATGGTGCTTTTCTCCATCCTACATTGCCACTCACTGCCTATCCTAAATCAGGTCCTTTGATTCACACCACAACGTGATGTTTTTCTCACTCCTACTAGTGAATGGCCTGTAAGAAACCCTTATAATGCGCCCCAACCCGCTATTTTTTTCAGAAACCTATCCTAAATTGCCACTGCATGTTTGCTGACCTCTCCATGCCGACCACCCTGTGGTGCTTTTCTCCATCCTACATTGCCACTCACTGCCTATTTTGATTCAGGCCCTCTGATTCACAGCACCCCGTGATGTTGTTCTCACTCCTATTAGTGAATGGCTTGTTAGAAACCCTTCCAAAGCGCACCACCCCGAAATGTTTTTCAGAAACCTATCCTATATTGCCACTGCATGATTTCTGACCTCCACATGCTGACCACCCCGTTGTGCTTTTCTCCATTCTACATTGCCACTCACTGCCTATCCTGATTCAGGCCTTCCGGTTAACACCACACTGTGATGTTTTTCTCACTGGTACTAGTGAATGGCCTGTTACAAACACTTAAAATGAGCATCACCCCGCGATGTTTTTCCAAAACCTATCCTACTTTGCCACTGCAAGTCTCCTGACCTCCCCATGCTGACCACCCTGTGTTGCTTTTCTCCATCCTGCATTAACACTCACTGCCTATCCTAATTCAGGACCTCTGATTCACACCACCCCGTGATGTGTTTCTCACTACTACTAGTGAATGGCCTGTTAGAAACCCTTACAATGCGCACCACCCCGCAATGTTTTTCAGAAACCTATCCTACATTGCCACTGCATGTTTCCTGACATCACCATGCTCACCAACCCGTGGTGCTTTTCTCCATCCTACATTGCCACTCACTGCCTATACTGATTCAGGCCCTCCGATTCACACCACACCGGGATGTTTTTCTCACTCCTACTAGTGAATGGCCTGTTAGAAACCCTTACAATGCGCATCACTGGGCGATGTTTTTCAGAAACCTATCCTACATTGCCACTGCAAGTTTCCTGACCTCCGCATGTTGACCGCCCCATGGTGCTTTTCTCCATCCTACATTGCCACTCACTGCCTATACTAATTCAGGCCCTTTGATTCACACCACAACGTGATGTTTTTCTCACTCCTATTAGTGAGTGGCCTGTAAGAAACCTTTATAATGCGCACCAACCCGCTATTTTTTCAGAAACCTATCCTACATTGCCACTGCATGTTTGCTGACCTCTGCATGCCGACCACTCCGTGCTGCTTTTCACCATCCTACATTGCCAATCAATGCCTATTTGGATTGATGCCCTCTGATTCACAGCACCCTGTGATGTTGTTCTCACTCCTACTAGTGAATGGCCTGTTAGAAAACCTTACAATGCGTACCACCCTGCGATGTTTTTCAGAAACCTATCCTACATTGCCACTGCATAATTCCTGACCTCCCCATGCTCACCAACCCGTGGTGCATTTCTCCATCCTACATTGCCACTCACTGCCTATCCTAATTCAGGCCCTCCGATTCACACCACCCTGTGATGTTTTTCTCACTCCTACTAGTGAATGGTCTGTTAGAAACCCTTACAATGCGCACCACCCCGTGATGTTTTTCAGAAACCTATCCTACATTGCCACTGCATGTTTCCTGACCTCCCATGCTGACCACTCCTGGTGCTTTTCTCCATCGTACATTGCCACTCACTGCCTATACTGATTCAGGCCCTCCGATTCACACCACACCATGATGTTTTTCTCAATCCTACTAGTGAATGGCCTGTTAGAAAACCCTACAATGCGCACCACCCCGCAATGTTTTTCAGAAACCTATCGTACATTGCCACTGTATGATTCCTGACCTCCCCAGGCTGACCACCCTGTGGTGCTTTTATCCATCCTACATTGCGAACTCACTGCCTAATCAGATTCAGGCCCTCTGATTCACACCACCCCGTGATGTTTTCTCACTCCTACTAGTGAATGTCGTTTAAGAAACCATTACAATGCGCAACACCCCGCGATGTTTTTCAGAAGCGTATCCTATTTGCCACTGCATGTTTTTGACCTCCACATGCTGACCAGCACTGGCAATTTTCTGCATCCTACATTGTCACTCACTGCCTATCCTGATTCAGGCACTCCAATTCACACCACACTGTGACGTTTTTCTCACTCCTACTAGTGAATGGCCTGTTAGAAACCATTATTTTGCGCACCACCCCGCGCTGTTTTTCCGAAACCTATCCTACATTGCCACTGCATGATTCCTGACCTCCCCAAGGTGACCAGCCCATTGTGCTTTTCTCCATCCTACATTGCCACTCAATGCCTATCTGATTCAAGCCCTCCGATTCACACCACACCGTGTGGTTTTTCTCACTCTTACTAGTCAGTGGCCTGTTAGAAACCCTTACAATGCACACCACCCCGCGATGTTTTTCAGAAACCTGTCCTACATTGCCACAGCATGTTTCCTGACCTCCCCATGCTGACCACCCCGTGGTGCTTTTCTCCATCCTACATTGCCACTCCCTGCCTATCCTAATTAAGGCCCTCCGATTTACACCACCCCGTGATGTTTTTCTCACTCCTACTAGTGAATGGCCTTTTAGAAACCCTTACAATGCGCACCACCCCGGGATGTTTTTCAGAAACGTATCCTACATTGCCATTGCATGTTTCCTGACCTCCCCATGCTGACCACCCCGTGGTGCTTTTCTCCATCCAACATTGCCACTCACTACCTATCCTGAGCCAGACACTCCGATTCACACCACCCCGTGATATTTTTCTCAATCCTACTTGTGAATGGTCTTTTAGAAACCCTTACAATGTGCATCACCCCTCGATGTTTTTCAGAAACCTATCCTATATTCCACTGCATGTTTCCTGACCTCCCCATGCTGACCACCCGGTGGTGCTTTTCTCCATCCTACATTGCAACTCACTGGCTATCCTTATTCAGACCCTCTGATTCACACCACCCCGTGATGTTTTTCTCACTCCTACTAGTGAATGTAATGTTACACACCCATACAAAGCGCACAACCCCGCGATGTTTTTCTCACTCCTACTAGTGAATGTAATGTTACACACCCATACAATGCGCACCACCTCGCGATGTTTTTCAGAAACCTATCCTACATTGCCACTGCAGGTTCCCTGACCTCCACATGCTGACCACCCCGCGGTGCTTTTCTCCATCCTACATTGTCACCCACTGCCTATTCTAATTTAGACCCTCCGATTCACAACACCCCGTGATGTTTTTCAGAAACCAACCTACATTGCCAATGCGTGTTTCCTGACCTCACCATGCTGACCACCCCGTGTTGCTTTTCTCCTTACTACATTGCCATTCACTGCCTATCCTAATTCAGTACATCCAATTCACGTCACCCCGTGATATTTTTCTCACTCTTCCTAGTGAATAGCCTGTTAGAAACCCTTACAATTCGCACCACACCGCGATGTTTTTCAGAAACCTATACTACATTGCCACTGCATATTACCTAACCTCCCCATGCTGACCACACCGTGGTGCTTTTCTCCACTTTACATTGCCACTCACTGCCTATCCTAATTCAGGCCCTCCGATTCACACCACCCTGTGATGTTTTTCTCACTCCTACTAGTGAATGGCCTGTTACAAAGCCTTACAATGCACAACACCCCGCAATGTTTTTCAGAAACTTATCCTACATTGGCAATGCATGTTTCCTGACCTCCCCATGCGGACCACCCTGTGGTGCTTTTCCCCATCCTACCTTGCCACTCACTGCCTATCCTAATTCAGAACATCTGATTCACACCACCCCTTGATGTTTTTCTCACTCCTACTAGTGAATGGCCTGTCAGAAACAGTTACAATGGGCACCACCCCGTGATGTTTTTCATAAAACTATCCTACATTGCCACTGAATGTTTCGTGACATCCCCATCTGACCACCCTGTGGTGTTTTTCTCCATCCTACATTGCCACTCACTGCCTATCCTGATACAGGCCCTCCGATTCACATCACCCCGTGATGTTTTTCTCACTTCTACTAGTGAATGGCCTGTTAGATACACTTTCAATGCGCACCACCCTGCGATGTTTTTCAGAAACCTATCCTAGATTACCACTGAATGTTTCCTGACCTCCCGATGCTAACCAACCGTGGTGCTTTTCTCCATCCTACATTGCCACTCCCTGCCTATCATAATTCAGGCCCTCCGATACACACCACCCCGTGATATTTTTCTCACTCCTACTAGTGAACGGCCTGTTAGAAACCCTTACAATTCTCACCACCACGATGTTTTTCAGAAACCTATCGTACATTGCCACTGCATGTTTCCTGACCTCCCATGCTGACCACTCCTGGTGCTTTTCTCCATCCTACATTGCCACTCACTGCCTATATTGATTCAGGCCCTCCGATTCACACCACACCATGATGTTTTTCTCAATCCTACTAGTGAATGGCCTGTTAGAAAACCTTACAATGCGCACCACCCCGCAATGTTTTTCAGAAACCTATCGTACATTGCCACTGTATGATTCCTGACCTCCCCAGGCTGACCACCCCGTGGTGCTTTTATCCATCCTACATTGCGAACTCACTGCCTAATCAGATTCAGGCCCTCTGATTCACACCACCCCGTGATGTTTTCTCACTCCTACTAGTGAATGTCGTTTAAGAAACCATTACAATGCGCAACACCCCGCGATGTTTTTCAGAAGCGTATCCTATTTGCCACTGCATGTTTTTGACCTCCACATGCTGACCAGCACTGGCAATTTTCTGCATCCTACATTGTCACTCACTGCCTATCCTGATTCAGGCACTCCAATTCACACCACACTGTGACGTTTTTCTCACTCCTACTAGTGAATGGCCTGTTAGAAACCATTATTTTGCGCACCACCCCGCGCTGTTTTTCCGAAACCTATCCTACATTGCCACTGCATGATTCCTGACCTCCCCAAGGTGACCAGCCCATTGTGCTTTTCTCCATCCTACATTGCCACTCAATGCCTATCTGATTCAAGCCCTCCGATTCACACCACACCGTGTGGTTTTTCTCACTCTTACTAGTCAGTGGCCTGTTAGAAACCCTTACAATGCACACCACCCCGCGATGTTTTTCAGAAACCTGTCCTACATTGCCACAGCATGTTTCCTGACCTCCCCATGCTGACCACCCCGTGGTGCTTTTCTCCATCCTACATTGCCACTCCCTGCCTATCCTAATTAAGGCCCTCCGATTTACACCACCCCGTGATGTTTTTCTCACTCCTACTAGTGAATGGCCTTTTAGAAACCCTTACAATGCGCACCACCCCGGGATGTTTTTCAGAAACGTATCCTACATTGCCATTGCATGTTTCCTGACCTCCCCATGCTGACCACCCCGTGGTGCTTTTCTCCATCCAACATTGCCACTCACTACCTATCCTGAGCCAGACACTCCGATTCACACCACCCCGTGATATTTTTCTCAATCCTACTTGTGAATGGTCTTTTAGAAACCCTTACAATGTGCATCACCCCTCGATGTTTTTCAGAAACCTATCCTATATTCCACTGCATGTTTCCTGACCTCCCCATGCTGACCACCCGGTGGTGCTTTTCTCCATCCTACATTGCAACTCACTGGCTATCCTTATTCAGACCCTCTGATTCAGACCACCCCGTGATGTTTTTCTCACTCCTACTAGTGAATGTAATGTTACACACCCATACAAAGCGCACAACCCCGCGATGTTTTTCTCACTCCTACTAGTGAATGTAATGTTACACACCCATACAATGCGCACCACCTCGCGATGTTTTTCAGAAACCTATCCTACATTGCCACTGCAGGTTCCCTGACCTCCACATGCTGACCACCCCGCGGTGCTTTTCTCCATCCTACATTGTCACCCACTGCCTATTCTAATTTAGACCCTCCGATTCACAACACCCCGTGATGTTTTTCAGAAACCAACCTACATTGCCAATGCGTGTTTCCTGACCTCACCATGCTGACCACCCCGTGTTGCTTTTCTCCTTACTACATTGCCATTCACTGCCTATCCTAATTCAGTACATCCAATTCACGTCACCCCGTGATATTTTTCTCACTCTTCCTAGTGAATAGCCTGTTAGAAACCCTTACAATTCGCACCACACCGCGATGTTTTTCAGAAACCTATACTACATTGCCACTGCATATTACCTAACCTCCCCATGCTGACCACACCGTGGTGCTTTTCTCCACTTTACATTGCCACTCACTGCCTATCCTAATTCAGGCCCTCCGATTCACACCACCCTGTGATGTTTTTCTCACTCCTACTAGTGAATGGCCTGTTACAAAGCCTTACAATGCACAACACCCCGCAATGTTTTTCAGAAACTTATCCTACATTGGCAATGCATGTTTCCTGACCTCCCCATGCGGACCACCCTGTGGTGCTTTTCCCCATCCTACCTTGCCACTCACTGCCTATCCTAATTCAGAACATCTGATTCACACCACCCCTTGATGTTTTTCTCACTCCTACTAGTGAATGGCCTGTCAGAAACAGTTACAATGGGCACCACCCCGTGATGTTTTTCATAAAACTATCCTACATTGCCACTGAATGTTTCGTGACATCCCCATCTGACCACCCTGTGGTGTTTTTCTCCATCCTACATTGCCACTCACTGCCTATCCTGATACAGGCCCTCCGATTCACATCACCCCGTGATGTTTTTCTCACTTCTACTAGTGAATGGCCTGTTAGATACCCTTTCAATGCGCACCACCCTGCGATGTTTTTCAGAAACCTATCCTAGATTGCCACTGAATGTTTCCTGACCTCCCGATCCTGACCAACCGTGGTGCTTTTCTCCATTCTACATTGCCACTCCCTGCCTATCATAATTCAGGCCCTCCGATACACACCACCCCGTGATATTTTTCTCACTCCTACTAGTGAACGGCCTGTTAGAAACCCTTACAATTCTCATCACCACGATGTTTTTCAGAAACCTATCGTACATTGCCACTGCATGATTCCTGACCTCCACATGCTGACCACCCCGTTGTGATTTTCTCCATTCTACATTGCCACTCACTGCCTATCCTGATTCAGGCCCTCCGCTTAACACCACACTGTGATGTTTTTCTCACTCATAGTAGTGAATGGCCTGTTACAAACACTTAAAATGAGCATCACCCCGCGATGTTTATCTGAAACCTATGCTATTTTGCAACTGCATGTCTCCTGACCTCCCCATGCTGACCACCCTGTGGTGCTTTTCTCGATCCTACATTACCACTCACTGCCTATCCTAATTCAGGACCTCCGATTCACACCACCCCGTGATGTGTTTCTCACTACTACTAGTGAATGGCCTGTTAGAAAACCTTACAATGCGCACCACCCCGCGATGTTTTTCAGAAACCTATCCTCCATTGCCACTGCATGTTTCCTGACCTCCCCATGCTCACTAACCCGTGGTGCTTTTCTCCATCCTACATTGCCACTCACTGCCTATCCTAATTCAGGCCCTCCTATTCACACCACCCTGTGATGTTTTTCCACTCCTACTAGTCAATGGCCTGTTACAAACCCTTTCAATGCGCACCATCCCGCAATGTTTTTCAGAAACCTATCCTACATTGCCACTGTATGATTCCTGACCTCCCCATGCTTACCACCCGGTGGTGCTTTTCTCCATCCTACATTGCGAACTGCCTATTCAGATTCAGGCCCTCTGATTCACACCACCCCGTGATGTTTTCTCACTCCGACTATTGAATGTCCTTTTAGGAAACCTTACAATTCGCACCTCCCCGTGATGTTTTTCAGAAACATATCCTACATTGCCACTGCATGTTTCCTGACATCTCCATTCTGACCACCCCATGGTGCTTTTCTCAATCCTACATTGCCACTCACTGCCTATCCTGATTCAGGCCCTCCGATTAACACCACACCGTGATGTTTTTCTACTCCTACTACTGAATGGCCTGTTAGAAAACCTTACAATGCGCACCACCCCGCAATGTTTTTCAGAAATATATCCTACATTCCAACTGCATGTTTCCTAAAATCTCCATGCTGACCACCGCATGGTGCTTTTTCCATCCTACATTGCCACTCACTGTCTATCCTGATTCAGGCCATCCGATTCACACCACACCATGATGTATTTCTCACTCCTACTAGTGAATGGCCTGTTCGAAACCCTAACAATGCGCATCACCCCGCGATGCTTTTCAGAAACCTATCCTACATTGTCACAGCATGTTTCCTGACCTCCCCATCCTTACCTCGTCGTGGTGCTTTTCTCCATCCTACATGGCCACTCACTGCCTATCCTGATACCGGCCCTCCGATTCACACCAGCCCGTGATGTTTTTCTCACTCCTACTAGTGAATGGCCTGTTAGAAACCCTTACAATGCACACCACACGCGTTGTTTTTCAGAAACCTATCCTACATTGCCACTGCATGTTTCCTGACTTCCCCATGCTGACCACCCCTGGTGCTTTCCTCCATCCTACATTGCCATTCACTGCCTATCCTAATTCAGGACCTCTGATTCACAACACACCATGATGTATTTCTCACTCCTACTAGTGAATGGCCTGTTAGAAACCCTTACAATTCTCACCACCCCGCGATGTTTTTCAGAAACCTATCCTACATTGCCACTGCATGTTTCCTGACCTCCCCATGCTGACCACCCCGTGGTGCTTTTCTCCATCCTACATTGCCACTCACTGCCTATCCTAATTCAGGCCCTCTGATTCACACCACCCTGTGATGTTTTTCTCACTCTTGTAGTGAATGGCATGTTAGAAACCCTTACAAGGCGCACCACCCCGTTTTTTTTTTTTTTTTCAGAAACCTGTCCTATATTGGCACTGCATGTTTCATGACCTCCGCATGCTGACCACCCTGTAGTGCTTTTCTCCATCCTACATTGCCACTCAATGCCTATCCTAATTTAGGCCCTCCGATTCACACAACCCCGTGATGTTGTTCTCACTACTACAAGTGAATGGCCTGTTAGAAACCCTTACAATGCTTACCACCCTGCGATGTTTATCAGAAACCTATTCTACATTTCCACTGCATGTTTCCTTGCCTCCCCATGCTGACAAACCTGTGGTGCTTTTCTCCATCCTACATTGCCACTCACAGCCTATTCTAAATCAGGCCCTCCGATTCACAACACCCCGTGATGATTTTCTCACTTCTACTACTGAATGGCCTGTTAGAAACCCTTAAAATGCGCACCACCCTGCGATGTTTTTCAGAAACATATCCTACATTGCCACTGCATGTATCCTGACCTCCCATGTTGACCACACCGTGGTGCTTTTCTACATCCTATATTGCCACGCAATGCCTATCATAATTCAGGCCCTCCGATTCACACCACCCCGTGATGATTTTCTCACTCCTACTAGTGAATGGCCTGTTAGAATTACAATTCTCACCAGCGCGATGTTTTTCAGAAACCTATCCTACATTGCCACTGTATGTTTCCTGACCTATCCATGCTCACCATGCCGTGGTGCTTTTCTCCTTCCTATGTTGCCACTCACTGCCTATCCTGATTCAGGCCTTCCAATTCACACCACCCCGTGATGTATTTCTCTCTCCTACTAGTGATTGGCCTGCTAGAAACCCTTACAATGTGCACCACCCCGCGATGTTTTTCAGACACCTATACTACATTGTCACTGCATGTTTCCTGACCTCCCCATGCTCACCATTATGTGGTGCTTTTCTCCATCCTACATTGCCTCTCAATGCCTATCCTGATTCAGGCCTTCCAATTCACACCACCCCGTGATATATTTCTCACTCCTACTAGTGAATGGCCTGTTAGAAAGCCTTACAATGCGCACCACCCGGCGATGTTTTTCAGAAACCAACCTACATTGCCAATGCGTGTTTCCTGACCTCACCATGCTGACCACCCCGTGTTGCTTTTCTCCTTACTACATTGCCATTCACTGCCTATCCTAATTCAGAACTTCCAATTCACATCACCCCGTGATATTTTTCTCACTCTTCCTAGTGAATAGCCTGTTAGAAACCCTTACAATTCGCACCACCCCGCGATGTTTTTCAGAAACCTATACTACATTGCCACTGCATGTTTCCTCACCTCCCCATGCTGACAACACCGTGGTGCTTTTCTCCACTTTACATTGCCACTCACTGCCTATCCTAATTAAGGCCCTCCGATTCTCACCACACCATGATGTATTTCTCACTCGTACTAGTGAATGGCCTGTTAGAAACCCTTACAATGCGCACCAACCCGCGATGTTTTTCAGAAAGCTATCCCACATTGCCACTGCATGTTTCCTGAGCTCCCCATGCTGACCACCCCGTGGTTTTTTCTACATCCTACATTGCCACTCACTGCCTCCCTGACTCAGGCCCTCCGATTCACACCACCCCGTTATGATTTTCCCACTCCTACTAGTGAATGGATTGTTAGAAACACTTACAATGCGCACCACCCCGCGATGTTTTTCAGAAACCTATACTAGATTGCCGCTACATGTTTCCTGACCTACACATGCGCACCATGTCGTGGTGCTTTTCTCCATCCTACCTTGCCACTCACTGTCTATTCTGATTCAGGCCTTCCAATTCACACAAGCCCATGAAATATTTCTCACTCCTACTAGTGAATGGCCGGTTAGAAACCCTTTCAATGGGCACCACCCTGCGATTTTTTTCAGAAACCTATCTTAAATTGGCCCTAAATGTTTCCTGACTTCCACATCCTAATCACCCCGTGGTGCTTTTCTACATCCTACATTGCCACTCACTGCCTATTCTGATTCAGGCCGTCCGATTCACAGCACCCCGTGATGTTTTTCTCACTCCTATTTGTGAATGGACTGTGAGAAACGCTTACAATTCCCACCACCCCGCGATGTTTTTCAGAAAACTATAATACATTGCCACTGCATGTTTCCTAACCTGTCCATGCTGACCAACCCGTCGTGCTGTTCTCCTTCCTACATTGCCACTCACTACCTATCCTAATTCAGGCCCTCCGATTCACACCACACCATGATGTTTTTGTATTTCTACTAGTGAATGGCCTATTAGAAACCCTTACAATGCGCAACACAACTCGATGTTTCACAGAAACCTATCCTACATTGCCACCGCATGTTTCCCGACCTCCCCATCCTGACCACCCCGTGGTGCTTTTCTCCATCATACAATGCCACTCACTGCATATTCTAATTCAGGCCCTCTGATTTGCACCACCCCGTGATGTTTTTATCACTCCTACTAGTGATTTGTCTGTTAGAAACCCTTACAATGCCCACCACCCCGCGATGTTTTTCAGAAACCTTTCCTATATTCCCACTGCATGTTTCCTGACCTCCTCATGCTGACCACCCCATGGTGCTTTTCTCCATCCTACATTGTCACTCCCTGCCTATCCTAATTCAGGCCCTCCGATTCACACCACCCCTGATGTTTTTCTCACTACTACTATTGAATGGCCTGTTCGAAACCCTTACAGTGTGCACCACCCCGGGATGTTATTCACAAACCAATCCTACATCGCCACTGCATGTTTCCTGACCTCCCCATGCTAACCACCCCGTGGTGTTTTTCTCCATCCTACATTGCCACTCACTGCCTATTCTAATTCTGGCCCTCCGATTAACATCACACCATGATGTTTTTCTCACACCTACTAGTGAATGGCCTGTTAGAAACCCTTACAATGCTCACCACCGGGCGATGTTTTTCAGAAACCTATCCTACATTGCCAATGCAAGTTTCCTGACCTCCGCATGTTGACCGCCCATGGTGCTTTTCTCCATCCTACATTGCCACTCACTGCCTATCCTAAATCAGGTCCTTTGATTCACACCACAACGTGATGTTTTTCTCACTCCTACTAGTGAATGGCCTGTAAGAAACCCTTATAATGCGCCCCAACCCGCTATTTTTTTCAGAAACCTATCCTAAATTGCCACTGCATGTTTGCTGACCTCTCCATGCCGACCACCCTGTGGTGCTTTTCTCCATCCTACATTGCCACTCACTGCCTATTTTGATTCAGGCCCTCTGATTCACAGCACCCCGTGATGTTGTTCTCACTCCTGTTAGTGAATGGCTTGTTAGAAACCCTTCCAAAGCGCACCACCCCGAAATGTTTTTCAGAAACCTATCCTATATTGCCACTGCATGATTTCTGACCTCCACATGCTGACCACCCCGTTGTGCTTTTCTCCATTCTACATTGCCACTCACTGCCTATCCTGATTCAGGCCTTCCGGTTAACACCACACTGTGATGTTTTTCTCACTGGTACTAGTGAATGGCCTGTTACAAACACTTAAAATGAGCATCACCCCGCGATGTTTTTCCAAAACCTATCCTACTTTGCCACTGCAAGTCTCCTGACCTCCCCATGCTGACCACCCTGTGTTGCTTTTCTCCATCCTGCATTAACACTCACTGCCTATCCTAATTCAGGACCTCTGATTCTCACCACCCCGTGATGTGTTTCTCACTACTACTAGTGAATGGCCTGTTAGAAACCCTTACAATGCGCACCACCCCGCAATGTTTTTCAGAAACCTATCCTACATTGCCACTGCATGTTTCCTGACATCACCATGCTCACCAACCCGTGGTGCTTTTCTCCATCCTACATTGCCACTCACTGCCTATACTGATTCAGGCCCTCCGATTCACACCACACCGGGATGTTTTTCTCACTCCTACTAGTGAATGGCCTGTTAGAAACCCTTACAATGCGCATCACTGGGCGATGTTTTTCAGAAACCTATCCTACATTGCCACTGCAAGTTTCCTGACCTCCGCATGTTGACCGCCCCATGGTGCTTTTCTCCATCCTACATTGCCACTCACTGCCTATACTAATTCAGGCCCTTTGATTCACACCACAACGTGATGTTTTTCTCACTCCTATTAGTGAGTGGCCTGTAAGAAACCTTTATAATGCGCACCAACCCGCTATTTTTTCAGAAACCTATCCTACATTGCCACTGCATGTTTGCTGACCTCTGCATGCCGACCACTCCGTGCTGCTTTTCACCATCCTACATTGCCACTCAATGCCTATTTGGATTGATGCCCTCTGATTCACAGCACCCTGTGATGTTGTTCTCACTCCTACTAGTGAATGGCCTGTTAGAAAACCTTACAATGCGTACCACCCTGCGATGTTTTTCAGAAACCTATCCTACATTGCCACTGCATAATTCCTGACCTCCCCATGCTCACCAACCCGTGGTGCATTTCTCCATCCTACATTGCCACTCACTGCCTATCCTAATTCAGGCCCTCCGATTCACACCACCCTGTGATGTTTTTCTCACTCCTACTAGTGAATGGTCTGTTAGAAACCCTTACAATGCGCACCACCCCGTGATGTTTTTCAGAAACCTATCCTACATTGCCACTGCATGTTTCCTGACCTCCCATGCTGACCACTCCTGGTGCTTTTCTCCATCGTACATTGCCACTCACTGCCTATACTGATTCAGGCCCTCCGATTCACACCACACCATGATGTTTTTCTCAATCCTACTAGTGAATGGCCTGTTAGAAAACCCTACAATGCGCACCACCCCGCAATGTTTTTCAGAAACCTATCGTACATTGCCACTGTATGATTCCTGACCTCCCCAGGCTGACCACCCTGTGGTGCTTTTATCCATCCTACATTGCGAACTCACTGCCTAATCAGATTCAGGCCCTCTGATTCACACCACCCCGTGATGTTTTCTCACTCCTACTAGTGAATGTCGTTTAAGAAACCATTACAATGCGCAACACCCCGCGATGTTTTTCAGAAGCGTATCCTATTTGCCACTGCATGTTTTTGACCTCCACATGCTGACCAGCACTGGCAATTTTCTGCATCCTACATTGTCACTCACTGCCTATCCTGATTCAGGCACTCCAATTCACACCACACTGTGACGTTTTTCTCACTCCTACTAGTGAATGGCCTGTTAGAAACCATTATTTTGCGCACCACCCCGCGCTGTTTTTCCGAAACCTATCCTACATTGCCACTGCATGATTCCTGACCTCCCCAAGGTGACCAGCCCATTGTGCTTTTCTCCATCCTACATTGCCACTCAATGCCTATCTGATTCAAGCCCTCCGATTCACACCACACCGTGTGGTTTTTCTCACTCTTACTAGTCAGTGGCCTGTTAGAAACCCTTACAATGCACACCACCCCGCGATGTTTTTCAGAAACCTGTCCTACATTGCCACAGCATGTTTCCTGACCTCCCCATGCTGACCACCCCGTGGTGCTTTTCTCCATCCTACATTGCCACTCCCTGCCTATCCTAATTAAGGCCCTCCGATTTACACCACCCCGTGATGTTTTTCTCACTCCTACTAGTGAATGGCCTTTTAGAAACCCTTACAATGCGCACCACCCCGGGATGTTTTTCAGAAACGTATCCTACATTGCCATTGCATGTTTCCTGACCTCCCCATGCTGACCACCCCGTGGTGCTTTTCTCCATCCAACATTGCCACTCACTACCTATCCTGAGCCAGACACTCCGATTCACACCACCCCGTGATATTTTTCTCAATCCTACTTGTGAATGGTCTTTTAGAAACCCTTACAATGTGCATCACCCCTCGATGTTTTTCAGAAACCTATCCTATATTCCACTGCATGTTTCCTGACCTCCCCATGCTGACCACCCGGTGGTGCTTTTCTCCATCCTACATTGCAACTCACTGGCTATCCTTATTCAGACCCTCTGATTCACACCACCCCGTGATGTTTTTCTCACTCCTACTAGTGAATGTAATGTTACACACCCATACAAAGCGCACAACCCCGCGATGTTTTTCTCACTCCTACTAGTGAATGTAATGTTACACACCCATACAATGCGCACCACCTCGCGATGTTTTTCAGAAACCTATCCTACATTGCCACTGCAGGTTCCCTGACCTCCACATGCTGACCACCCCGCGGTGCTTTTCTCCATCCTACATTGTCACCCACTGCCTATTCTAATTTAGACCCTCCGATTCACAACACCCCGTGATGTTTTTCAGAAACCAACCTACATTGCCAATGCGTGTTTCCTGACCTCACCATGCTGACCACCCCGTGTTGCTTTTCTCCTTACTACATTGCCATTCACTGCCTATCCTAATTCAGTACATCCAATTCACGTCACCCCGTGATATTTTTCTCACTCTTCCTAGTGAATAGCCTGTTAGAAACCCTTACAATTCGCACCACACCGCGATGTTTTTCAGAAACCTATACTACATTGCCACTGCATATTACCTAACCTCCCCATGCTGACCACACCGTGGTGCTTTTCTCCACTTTACATTGCCACTCACTGCCTATCCTAATTCAGGCCCTCCGATTCACACCACCCTGTGATGTTTTTCTCACTCCTACTAGTGAATGGCCTGTTACAAAGCCTTACAATGCACAACACCCCGCAATGTTTTTCAGAAACTTATCCTACATTGGCAATGCATGTTTCCTGACCTCCCCATGCGGACCACCCTGTGGTGCTTTTCCCCATCCTACCTTGCCACTCACTGCCTATCCTAATTCAGAACATCTGATTCACACCACCCCTTGATGTTTTTCTCACTCCTACTAGTGAATGGCCTGTCAGAAACAGTTACAATGGGCACCACCCCGTGATGTTTTTCATAAAACTATCCTACATTGCCACTGAATGTTTCGTGACATCCCCATCTGACCACCCTGTGGTGTTTTTCTCCATCCTACATTGCCACTCACTGCCTATCCTGATACAGGCCCTCCGATTCACATCACCCCGTGATGTTTTTCTCACTTCTACTAGTGAATGGCCTGTTAGATACCCTTTCAATGCGCACCACCCTGCGATGTTTTTCAGAAACCTATCCTAGATTGCCACTGAATGTTTCCTGACCTCCCGATCCTGACCAACCGTGGTGCTTTTCTCCATTCTACATTGCCACTCCCTGCCTATCATAATTCAGGCCCTCCGATACACACCACCCCGTGATATTTTTCTCACTCCTACTAGTGAACGGCCTGTTAGAAACCCTTACAATTCTCACCACCACGATGTTTTTCAGAAACCTATCGTACATTGCCACTGCATGATTCCTGACCTCCACATGCTGACCACCCCGTTGTGATTTTCTCCATTCTACATTGCCACTCACTGCCTATCCTGATTCAGGCCCTCCGCTTAACACCACACTGTGATGTTTTTCTCACTCATAGTAGTGAATGGCCTGTTACAAACACTTAAAATGAGCATCACCCCGCGATGTTTATCTGAAACCTATGCTATTTTGCAACTGCATGTCTCCTGACCTCCCCATGCTGACCACCCTGTGGTGCTTTTCTCGATCCTACATTACCACTCACTGCCTATCCTAATTCAGGACCTCCGATTCACACCACCCCGTGATGTGTTTCTCACTACTACTAGTGAATGGCCTGTTAGAAAACCTTACAATGCGCACCACCCCGCGATGTTTTTCAGAAACCTATCCTCCATTGCCACTGCATGTTTCCTGACCTCCCCATGCTCACTAACCCGTGGTGCTTTTCTCCATCCTACATTGCCACTCACTGCCTATCCTAATTCAGGCCCTCCTATTCACACCACCCTGTGATGTTTTTCCACTCCTACTAGTCAATGGCCTGTTACAAACCCTTTCAATGCACACCATCCCGCAATGTTTTTCAGAAACCTATCCTACATTGCCACTGTATGATTCCTGACCTCCCCATGCTTACCACCCGGTGGTGCTTTTCTCCATCCTACATTGCGAACTGCCTATTCAGATTCAGGCCCTCTGATTCACACCACCCCGTGATGTTTTCTCACTCCGACTATTGAATGTCCTTTTAGGAAACCTTACAATTCGCACCTCCCCGTGATGTTTTTCAGAAACATATCCTACATTGCCACTGCATGTTTCCTGACATCTCCATTCTGACCACCCCATGGTGCTTTTCTCAATCCTACATTGCCACTCACTGCCTATCCTGATTCAGGCCCTCCGATTAACACCACACCGTGATGTTTTTCTACTCCTACTACTGAATGGCCTGTTAGAAAACCTTACAATGCGCACCACCCCGCAATGTTTTTCAGAAATATATCCTACATTCCAACTGCATGTTTCCTAAAATCTCCATGCTGACCACCGCATGGTGCTTTTTCCATCCTACATTGCCACTCACTGTCTATTCTGATTCAGGCCCTCCGATTCACACCACACCATGATGTATTTCTCACTCCTACTAGTGAATGGCCTGTTCGAAACCCTAACAATGCGCATCACCCCGCGATGCTTTTCAGAAACCTATCCTACATTGTCACAGCATGTTTCCTGACCTCCCCATCCTTACCTCGTCGTGGTGCTTTTCTCCATCCTACATGGCCACTCACTGCCTATCCTGATACCGGCCCTCCGATTCACACCAGCCCGTGATGTTTTTCTCACTCCTACTAGTGAATGGCCTGTTAGAAACCCTTACAATGCGCACCACCCGCGTTGTTTTTCAGAAACCTATCCTACATTGCCACTGCATGTTTCCTGACTTCCCCATGCTGACCACCCCTGGTGCTTTCCTCCATCCTACATTGCCATTCACTGCCTATCCTAATTCAGGACCTCTGATTCACAACACACCATGATGTATTTCTCACTCCTACTAGTGAATGGCCTGTTAGAAACCCTTACAATTCTCACCACCCCGCGATGTTTTTCAGAAACCTATCCTACATTGCCACTGCATGTTTCCTGACCTCCCCATGCTGACCACCCCGTGGTGCTTTTCTCCATCCTACATTGCCACTCACTGCCTATCCTATTTCAGGCCCTCTGATTCACACCACCCTGTGATGTTTTTCTCACTCTTGTAGTGAATGGCATGTTAGAAACCCTTACAATGCGCACCACCCCGTTTTTTTTTTTTTTTTCAGAAACCTGTCCTATATTGGCACTGCATGTTTCATGACCTCCGCATGCTGACCACCCTGTAGTGCTTTTCTCCATCCTACATTGCCACTCAATGCCTATCCTAATTTAGGCCCTCCGATTCACACAACCCCGTGATGTTGTTCTCACTACTACAAGTGAATGGCCTGTTAGAAACCCTTACAATGCTTACCACCCTGCGATGTTTATCAGAAACCTATTCTACATTTCCACTGCATGTTTCCTTGCCTCCCCATGCTGACAAACCTGTGGTGCTTTTCTCCATCCTACATTGCCACTCACAGCCTATTCTAAATCAGGCCCTCCGATTCACACCACCCCGTGATGATTTTCTCACTTCTACTACTGAATGGCCTGTTAGAAACCCTTAAAATGCGCACCACCCTGCGATGTTTTTCAGAAACATATCCTACATTGCCACTGCATGTATCCTGACCTCCCATGTTGACCACACCGTGGTGCTTTTCTACATCCTATATTGCCACGCAATGCCTATCATAATTCAGGCCCTCCGATTCACACCACCCCGTGATGATTTTCTCACTCCTACTAGTGAATGGCCTGTTAGAATTACAATTCTCACCAGCGCGATGTTTTTCAGAAACCTATCCTACATTGCCACTGTATGTTTCCTGACCTATCCATGCTCACCATGCCGTGGTGCTTTTCTCCTTCCTATGTTGCCACTCACTGCCTATCCTGATTCAGGCCTTCCAATTCACACCACCCCGTGATGTATTTCTCTCTCCTACTAGTGATTGGCCTGCTAGAAACCCTTACAATGTGCACCACCCCGCGATGTTTTTCAGACACCTATACTACATTGTCACTGCATGTTTCCTGACCTCCCCATGCTCACCATGATGTGGTGCTTTTCTCCATCCTACATTGCCTCTCAATGCCTATCCTGATTCAGGCCTTCCAATTCACACCACCCCGTGATATATTTCTCACTCCTACTAGTGAATGGCCTGTTAGAAAGCCTTACAATGCGCACCACCCGGCGATGTTTTTCAGAAACCAACCTACATTGCCAATGCGTGTTTCCTGACCTCACCATGCTGACCACCCCGTGTTGCTTTTCTCCTTACTACATTGCCATTCACTGCCTATCCTAATTCAGAACTTCCAATTCACATCACCCCGTGATATTTTTCTCACTCTTCCTAGTGAATAGCCTGTTAGAAACCCTTACAATTCGCACCACCCCGCGATGTTTTTCAGAAACCTATACTACATTGCCACTGCATGTTTCCTCACCTCCCCATGCTGACAACACCGTGGTGCTTTTCTCCACTTTACATTGCCACTCACTGCCTATCCTAATTAAGGCCCTCCAATTCTCACCACACCATGATGTATTTCTCACTCGTACTAGTGAATGGCCTGTTAGAAACCCTTACAATGCGCACCAACCCGCGATGTTTTTCAGAAAGCTATCCCACATTGCCACTGCATGTTTCCTGAGCTCCCCATGCTGACCACCCCGTGGTTTTTTCTACATCCTACATTGCCACTCACTGCCTCCCTGACTCAGGCCCTCCGATTCACACCACCCCGTTATGATTTTCCCACTCCTACTAGTGAATGGATTGTTAGAAACACTTACAATGCGCACCACCCCGCGATGTTTTTCAGAAACCTATACTAGATTGCCGCTACATGTTTCCTGACCTACACATGCGCACCATGTCGTGGTGCTTTTCTCCATCCTACCTTGCCACTCACTGTCTATTCTGATTCAGGCCTTCCAATTCACACAAGCCCATGAAATATTTCTCACTCCTACTAGTGAATGGCCGGTTAGAAACCCTTTCAATGGGCACCACCCTGCGATTTTTTTCAGAAACCTATCTTAAATTGGCCCTAAATGTTTCCTGACTTCCACATCCTAATCACCCCGTGGTGCTTTTCTACATCCTACATTGCCACTCACTGCCTATTCTGATTCAGGCCGTCCGATTCACAGCACCCCGTGATGTTTTTCTCACTCCTATTTGTGAATGGACTGTGAGAAACGCTTACAATTCCCACCACCCCGCGATGTTTTTCAGAAAACTATAATACATTGCCACTGCATGTTTCCTAACCTGTCCATGCTGACCAACCCGTCGTGCTGTTCTCCTTCCTACATTGCCACTCACTACCTATCCTAATTCAGGCCCTCCGATTCACACCACACCATGATGTTTTTGTATTTCTACTAGTGAATGGCCTATTAGAAACCCTTACAATGCGCAACACAACTCGATGTTTCACAGAAACCTATCCTACATTGCCACCGCATGTTTCCCGACCTCCCCATCCTGACCACCCCGTGGTGCTTTTCTCCATCATACAATGCCACTCACTGCATATTCTAATTCAGGCCCTCTGATTTGCACCACCCCGTGATGTTTTTATCACTCCTACTAGTGATTTGTCTGTTAGAAACCCTTACAATGCCCACCACCCCGCGATGTTTTTCAGAAACCTTTCCTATATTCCCACTGCATGTTTCCTGACCTCCTCATGCTGACCACCCCATGGTGCTTTTCTCCATCCTACATTGTCACTCCCTGCCTATCCTAATTCAGGCCCTCCGATTCACACCACCCCTGATGTTTTTCTCACTACTACTATTGAATGGCCTGTTCGAAACCCTTACAGTGTGCACCACCCCGGGATGTTATTCACAAACCAATCCTACATCGCCACTGCATGTTTCCTGACCTCCCCATGCTAACCACCCCGTGGTGTTTTTCTCCATCCTACATTGCCACTCACTGCCTATTCTAATTCTGGCCCTCCGATTAACATCACACCATGATGTTTTTCTCACACCTACTAGTGAATGGCCTGTTAGAAACCCTTACAATGCTCACCACCGGGCGATGTTTTTCAGAAACCTATCCTACATTGCCAATGCAAGTTTCCTGACCTCCGCATGTTGACCGCCCATGGTGCTTTTCTCCATCCTACATTGCCACTCACTGCCTATCCTAAATCAGGTCCTTTGATTCACACCACAACGTGATGTTTTTCTCACTCCTACTAGTGAATGGCCTGTAAGAAACCCTTATAATGCGCCCCAACCCGCTATTTTTTTCAGAAACCTATCCTAAATTGCCACTGCATGTTTGCTGACCTCTCCATGCCGACCACCCTGTGGTGCTTTTCTCCATCCTACATTGCCACTCACTGCCTATTTTGATTCAGGCCCTCTGATTCACAGCACCCCGTGATGTTGTTCTCACTCCTATTAGTGAATGGCTTGTTAGAAACCCTTCCAAAGCGCACCACCCCGAAATGTTTTTCAGAAACCTATCCTATATTGCCACTGCATGATTTCTGACCTCCACATGCTGACCACCCCGTTGTGCTTTTCTCCATTCTACATTGCCACTCACTGCCTATCCTGATTCAGGCCTTCCGGTTAACACCACACTGTGATGTTTTTCTCACTGGTACTAGTGAATGGCCTGTTACAAACACTTAAAATGAGCATCACCCCGCGATGTTTTTCCAAAACCTATCCTACTTTGCCACTGCAAGTCTCCTGACCTCCCCATGCTGACCACCCTGTGTTGCTTTTCTCCATCCTGCATTAACACTCACTGCCTATCCTAATTCAGGACCTCTGATTCACACCACCCCGTGATGTGTTTCTCACTACTACTAGTGAATGGCCTGTTAGAAACCCTTACAATGCGCACCACCCCGCAATGTTTTTCAGAAACCTATCCTACATTGCCACTGCATGTTTCCTGACATCACCATGCTCACCAACCCGTGGTGCTTTTCTCCATCCTACATTGCCACTCACTGCCTATACTGATTCAGGCCCTCCGATTCACACCACACCGGGATGTTTTTCTCACTCCTACTAGTGAATGGCCTGTTAGAAACCCTTACAATGCGCATCACTGGGCGATGTTTTTCAGAAACCTATCCTACATTGCCACTGCAAGTTTCCTGACCTCCGCATGTTGACCGCCCCATGGTGCTTTTCTCCATCCTACATTGCCACTCACTGCCTATACTAATTCAGGCCCTTTGATTCACACCACAACGTGATGTTTTTCTCACTCCTATTAGTGAGTGGCCTGTAAGAAACCTTTATAATGCGCACCAACCCGCTATTTTTTCAGAAACCTATCCTACATTGCCACTGCATGTTTGCTGACCTCTGCATGCCGACCACTCCGTGCTGCTTTTCACCATCCTACATTGCCACTCAATGCCTATTTGGATTGATGCCCTCTGATTCACAGCACCCTGTGATGTTGTTCTCACTCCTACTAGTGAATGGCCTGTTAGAAAACCTTACAATGCGTACCACCCTGCGATGTTTTTCAGAAACCTATCCTACATTGCCACTGCATAATTCCTGACCTCCCCATGCTCACCAACCCGTGGTGCATTTCTCCATCCTACATTGCCACTCACTGCCTATCCTAATTCAGGCCCTCCGATTCACACCACCCTGTGATGTTTTTCTCACTCCTACTAGTGAATGGTCTGTTAGAAACCCTTACAATGCGCACCACCCCGTGATGTTTTTCAGAAACCTATCCTACATTGCCACTGCATGTTTCCTGACCTCCCATGCTGACCACTCCTGGTGCTTTTCTCCATCGTACATTGCCACTCACTGCCTATACTGATTCAGGCCCTCCGATTCACACCACACCATGATGTTTTTCTCAATCCTACTAGTGAATGGCCTGTTAGAAAACCTTACAATGCGCACCACCCCGCAATGTTTTTCAGAAACCTATCGTACATTGCCACTGTATGATTCCTGACCTCCCCAGGCTGACCACCCCGTGGTGCTTTTATCCATCCTACATTGCGAACTCACTGCCTAATCAGATTCAGGCCCTCTGATTCACACCACCCCGTGATGTTTTCTCACTCCTACTAGTGAATGTCGTTTAAGAAACCATTACAATGCGCAACACCCCGCGATGTTTTTCAGAAGCGTATCCTATTTGCCACTGCATGTTTTTGACCTCCACATGCTGACCAGCACTGGCAATTTTCTGCATCCTACATTGTCACTCACTGCCTATCCTGATTCAGGCACTCCAATTCACACCACACTGTGACGTTTTTCTCACTCCTACTAGTGAATGGCCTGTTAGAAACCATTATTTTGCGCACCACCCCGCGCTGTTTTTCCGAAACCTATCCTACATTGCCACTGCATGATTCCTGACCTCCCCAAGGTGACCAGCCCATTGTGCTTTTCTCCATCCTACATTGCCACTCAATGCCTATCTGATTCAAGCCCTCCGATTCACACCACACCGTGTGGTTTTTCTCACTCTTACTAGTCAGTGGCCTGTTAGAAACCCTTACAATGCACACCACCCCGCGATGTTTTTCAGAAACCTGTCCTACATTGCCACAGCATGTTTCCTGACCTCCCCATGCTGACCACCCCGTGGTGCTTTTCTCCATCCTACATTGCCACTCCCTGCCTATCCTAATTAAGGCCCTCCGATTTACACCACCCCGTGATGTTTTTCTCACTCCTACTAGTGAATGGCCTTTTAGAAACCCTTACAATGCGCACCACCCCGGGATGTTTTTCAGAAACGTATCCTACATTGCCATTGCATGTTTCCTGACCTCCCCATGCTGACCACCCCGTGGTGCTTTTCTCCATCCAACATTGCCACTCACTACCTATCCTGAGCCAGACACTCCGATTCACACCACCCCGTGATATTTTTCTCAATCCTACTTGTGAATGGTCTTTTAGAAACCCTTACAATGTGCATCACCCCTCGATGTTTTTCAGAAACCTATCCTATATTCCACTGCATGTTTCCTGACCTCCCCATGCTGACCACCCGGTGGTGCTTTTCTCCATCCTACATTGCAACTCACTGGCTATCCTTATTCAGACCCTCTGATTCACACGACCCCGTGATGTTTTTCTCACTCCTACTAGTGAATGTAATGTTACACACCCATACAAAGCGCACAACCCCGCGATGTTTTTCTCACTCCTACTAGTGAATGTAATGTTACACACCCATACAATGCGCACCACCTCGCGATGTTTTTCAGAAACCTATCCTACATTGCCACTGCAGGTTCCCTGACCTCCACATGCTGACCACCCCGCGGTGCTTTTCTCCATCCTACATTGTCACCCACTGCCTATTCTAATTTAGACCCTCCGATTCACAACACCCCGTGATGTTTTTCTCATTCCTACTAGAGACTGTAACGTTACACACCAATACAATGCGCACCACCCCGCTATGTTTTTCAGAAACCTATCCTACATTGCCACTGCATGTTCCTGACCTCCCCATGCTGACCACCCCGTGGTGCTTTTCTCCATCCTACATTGCCACTCACTGCCTATCCTAATTCAGACCCTCCGATTCACAGCACCCCGTGATGTTTTTCTCACTCCTACTAGTGTATGTAATGTTACACACCCATACAAAGCGCAAAACCCCGTTATGTTTTTCTCACTCCTACTAGTGAATGTAATGTTACACACACATACAATGCGCACCACCGCGCGATGTTTTCCAGAAACCTATCCTACATTGCCACTGCATGTTCCCTGACCTCCGATCCTGACAACCCCGTGGTAGTTTTTTCCCAGCTATATTGCCACTCACTGCCTATCCTAATTAAGACCCTCCGATTTACACCTCCACGTGATGTTTTTCTCACTCCTACTAGTGAATGTAATGTTACTCACCCATACAATTCGCACCACCACGCGATGTTTTTCAGAAACCTATGCTACATTGCCACTGCATGTTCCCTGATCTCCCCATGCTGACCACCCCGCGGTGCTTCTCTCCATCCTACATTGCCACTCAATGCCTAACCTAATTCAGACCCTCTGATTCACACCACCCCGTGATGTTTTTCTCACTCCTACTGGTGAATGTAATGTTACACACCCATACAATGCGCACCACCCCGCGATGTTTTTCAGAAACCTATCCTACATTGCCACTGCATGTTCCCTGATCTCCCCATGCTGAATACCCCGCGGTGCTTTTCTCCATCCTACATTGCCAATCACTGCCTATCCTATTTCAGACCCTCTGATTCACACCACCCCGTGATGTTTTTTTCACTCCTCCTAGTGAATGTAATGTTACACACCCTTACAATGCGCACCACCCCGCGATGGTTTTCAGAAACCTATCCTACAGTGCCACTGCATGTTTCCTGACCTCAACATCCTGACCACCCCGTGGTGCTTTTCTCCATCATACATTGCCACTCACTGCCTATCCTGATTCAGGCCCTCTGATTCACACCACCCCGTGTTGTTCTTATCACTCCTACTAGCCAATGGCATGTTAGAAACCCTTACAATGCGCACCATCCCGTGATGTTTTTCAGAAACCTATCCTAGATTGGCACTGCATGTTCTCTGACTTCCACATGCTGACCACCGAGTGGTGCTTTTCTCCATCTTACATTGCCCCTCACTGCCTATCCTGATGCAGGCCATCCTATTGACAGCACCCCGTGATGTTTTTCTCACTCCTACTCGTGAATGGCCTGTTAGAAACCCTTACAATGCGCACCACCCCGCGATGTTTTTCAGAAACCTATCCTACATTGCCACTGCAAGTTTCCTTACCTCCCCATGTTGACCGCCCAATGATGCTTTTCTCCATTCTACATTGCCACTCACTACTTATCCTAATCCAGCCACTCCGATTCACAACACCCTGTGATGTTTTTCTCACTCCTAGTAGTTAATGGCCTGCTGGAAACCCTTACAATGCGCACCACCCCGCGATGTTTCTCAAAAACCTACCTACATTGCCACTGCATGTTTCCTGACTTCCACATGCTGACCTCCCATGGGTGCTTTTCTCCATCCTACATTGCCACTCACTGACTATTCTAAATCAGGCCCTCCGATTCACACCACCCTGTGATGTTTCTCTCACTCCTATTAGTGAATGGCCTGTTAGAAACACTGACAATGTTCACCACCTCGCGATGGTTTTCTGAAACCTATCCTACAGTACCACTTCATGTTTCCTGACCTCAAAATCCAGACCACCCCGTGATGCTTTTCTCCATCCAATCGTTGCCACTCACTGCCTATCCTGATGCAGGCCATCCGATTCACAGCACCCCGTGATGTTTTTCTCACTCCTACTCGTGAATGGCCTGTTAGAAACCCATAAATGCGTACCACCCCGTGATGTTTTTCAGAAACCTATCCTACATTGCCACTGCATGTTTCCTGACCTCCCCATGCTGACCACCCCGTGGTGCTTTTCTCCTTCCTACATTGCCACTCACTGCCTAATAAAATTCAGGCCCTCTGATTCACACAACCCCATGATGTTTTTCTCACTCCTACTAGTGAATGTAATGTTACACTCCCATACAATGGGCACCACCCCCGGATGTTTTTCAGAAACCTATCCTACATTGCCACTGCATGTTCCCTGACCTCCCGATGCTGAGCACCCCGCGGTGTTTTTCTCCATCCTACATTGCCTCTCACTGCCTATCCTAATTCAGACCCTCCGATTCACACCACCCCGTGATGTTTTTCTCACTCCTACTAGTCAATGGCCTGTTAGCAACCCTTACAATGGGCACCACGACGTGATTTTTTTCAGAAACCTATCTTACATTGGCCCTGCATGTTTCCTGACTTCCACATTATAATCACCCAGTGGTGCTTTTCTGCATACTACATTGCCACGCACTGCCAATCCTGATTCTGGCCGTCCGATTCATACCACCCCGTGATGTTTTTCTCACTCCTACTTGTGAATGGCCTGTTAGAAACACTTACAATTCGCACAACCCAGTCATGTTTTTCAGAAAACTATCCTACATTTCCACTGCATGTTTCCTGACCTGTCCATGCTGACCACACTGTGGTGCTTTTCTCCATCCTACATTGCCACTCACTGCCTATCCTAATTCAAGCCCTCCGATTCACACAAGACTGTGATGTTTTTCTCACTCCTACAAGTGAATAGCCTGTTAGAAATCCTTAAAATGCGCACCAGCCCGCGATGTTTCTCACAAACCAATCCTAAATTGCCATTGCATGTTTCCTGACCTCCCCTTGCTGACCACCCCGTGGTGCTTTTCTCCATTCGACATTGCCACTCACTGACTATTCTGCTTCATGCCCTCCGATTCACACCTCCCCGTGATGTCTTTCTCTCTCCCACTAGTGAATGGCCTGTTAGAAACCCTTACATTTCGCACCACCCCGTGATGGTTTTCAGAAACCTATCCTACAGTGCCACTGCATGTTTCCTGACCTCAACATCCTGACCACCCCATGGTGCTTTTCTCCATCCTACATTGCCACTCACTGCCTATCCTGATTCAGGCCCTCCGATTCACACCACCCCGTGTTGTTCTTCTCACTCCTAGTAGTCAATGGCCTGTTAGCAACCCTTACAATGCGCACCATCTCGTGATGTTTTTCAGAAACCTATCCTAGATTGGCACTGCATGTTCTCTGACTTCCACAGGCTGACCACCGAGTGGTGCTTTTCTCCATCTTACATTGCCACTCACTGCCTATCCTGATGCAGGCCATCCTATTCACAGCAGCCCGTGATGTTTTTCTTACTCCTACTCCTGAATGGCCTGATAGAAACAGTTACAATGCGCACCACCCCGCGATGTTTTTCAGAAACCTATCCTACATTGCCGCTGCAAGTTTACTTACCTCCCCATGTTGAACGCCCAGTGGTGCTTTTCTCCATCATACATTGCCACTCACTGCTTATTCTAATCCAGGCACTCCGATTCACAACACCCTGTGATGTTTTTCTCACTCGTACAAGTGAATGGCCTGTTGGAAACCTTTACAATGCGCACCACTCTGTGATGTTTCTCAGAAACCTACCTACATTGCCACTGCATGTTTCCTGACCTCCCCATGCAGAACCAACACGTGGTACTTTCCTCCATGCTACATTGCCACTCACCGCCTATCCTAATTCAGGCTCTCCAATTCACACCACCACATGATGTTATTCTCACTCCTACTAGTGAATGGCCTGTTAGAAACCCGTACAATGCGCACCACCCCGCGATGTTTTTCAAAAACCTATCCTACATTGCCACTGCAAGTTTCCTGACCTCCCAATGTTGACTGCCCCATGGTGCTTTTCTCCATCCTACATTGACAAACACTGCTTATCCTAATCCAGGCCCTCCGATTCACAACACACTGTGATGTTTTTCTCACTCCTACTTGTGAATCGCCTGTTGGAAACACTTACAATGCGCACCACCCCGTGATGTTTCTCATAAACCTACCTACATTGCCACTGCTTGTTTCCTGACCTCCCCATGCTGAACCAACCCGTGGTACTTTTCTCCATGCTACATTTCCACTCACTGCCTATCCTAATTCAGGCCCTCCAATTCACACTGCCACGTGATGTTTTTCTCACTCCTACTAGTGAATGGCCTGTTAGAAACCCGTACAATGCGCACCACACCGCGATATTTTTCAAAAACCTATCCTACATTGCCACTACATGTTTCCTGACCTCCCCATGCTGAACAACCCTTGGTGCTTTTCTCTTTCCTACATTGCCACTCGCTTCCTATCTTAATTCAGGCCCTCCGAATCACACAACCCCGTGATATTTTTCTCACTCCTACTAGTGAATGGCCTGTTAGAAACCCTTACAATGCGCACCACCCCGCGATGTTTTTCAGAAACATATCCTACATTGCCACTGCATGTTTCCTGACATCTCCATGCTGACCACCCCGTGGTGCAATTCTCCATCTTACATTGCCACTCACTGCCTATCCTAATTCTGCCCCTCCGATTCACACCACCCCATGATGTTTTTCTCACTCCTACTAATGAATGGCTAGTTAGAAACTTTTTCAATGGGCACCACCACGCGATTTTTTTCAGAAACCTATCTTACATTGGCCCTGCATGTTTCCTGACTTCCACATCCTAATCACCCCGCGGTACTTTTCTACATCGTACATTGCCACTCACTGCCTATTGTGATTCAGGCCGTCTGATTCACACCACCCCATGTTGTTTTTCTCACTTCTACTTGTGAATGGCCTGTTAGAAATGCTTACAATTCGCACCACCACGCGATGTTTTTTAGAAACCTATCATACATTGCCACTGCATGTTTCCTGACTTCCACAAGCTGACCACCCATGGGTGCTTTTCTCCATCCTACATTGCCTCTCACTGACTATGCTGATTCAGGCACTCTGATTCACACCACCCCGTGATGTTTCTCTCACTCCTATTAGTGAATGGCCTGTTAGAAACCCTTACAATGCACACCACCCCGCAATGGTTTTCAGAAACCTATCATACAGTGCCACTGCATGTTTCCTGACCTCAACATCCTGACAACCCCGTGGTGTTTTTCTCCATCCTACATTGCCACTCACTGACTATCCTGATTCAGGCCCTCCAATTCACAGCACCCCGTGATGTTCTTCTCAGTCCTACTAGTGAATGACCTGTTAGAAACCCTTACATTGCGCACCACCCCGTGATGTTTCTCAGAAACCTACCTACATTGCCACTGCATGTCTCCTGAGCTCCCCATGATGACCACCCCGTGGTGCTTTTCTCCCTCCTACATTGCCACTCACTGCCTATCCTAATTGAGGCCCTCCGATTCAAACCACCCCGTGATGTTTTTCTCACTCCTGCTATTGAATGGCCTGTTAGAAACCCTTACAATGCGCACCACCCGCGATGTTTTTCTGAAAACTATCCTACATTGCCACAGCATGTTTCCTGACCTCCCCATGCTCACAATCCCGTGGTGCTTTTCTCCATTTTACATTGCCACTCACTGCCTATCCTAATTCAGGCACTCCGATTTACACCACCCTGTGATGTTTTTCTCACTCATACTAGTGAATGGCCTGTTTGAAATCCTTACAATACGCACCGCTCTGCGATGTTTTTCAGAAACCTATCCTAAAATGCCACTGCATGTTTCATGACCTCTCCATGCTGACCACCCCTGGTGCTTTTCTCCATTCTACATTTCCACTCACTGCCTATACTGATTCAGGCCCTCCGATTCACACCACACCGTGATGTTTTTCTCACTCCTACTAGAGAATGGCCTTTTACAAACCCTTACAATGCGCATCACCCCGTGATGTTTTTCAGAAACCTATCCTATTTGCCAAGGCATGTTTCCTGACGTCCACATGCTGACCACCCATGGCGCTTTTCTCCATCCTACATTGTCACTCACTGCCTATCCTAATTCAGGCCCTCCTATTCACACCACCCCCGATGTTTTTCTCACTCCTTCTAGTGAAGGCCCTTTAAGAAGCCCTTACAATGCGCACCACCATGCGATGGTTTTCAGAAACCTATCCTACATTGCCACTCCATGTTTCCTGACCTCCCCATGCTGACCACCCCGTGGTGCTTTTCTCCATCCTACATTGCCACTCACTGCCTATCCTAATTCAGACCCTCCGATTCACACCACCCCTTGATGTTTTTCTCACTCCTACTAGTGAATGTAATGTAACACACACCCATACAATGCGCACCACCCCGCGATGTTTTTCAGAAACCTATCCCACATTGCCACTGCATGTTCCCTGACCTCCCCATGCTGACCACCCCGTGGTGCTTTTCTCCATCATACATTGTCACTCACTTCCTATCCTAATTCAGGCACTCCGATTCACACAATCCCTGATGTTTTTCTCACTTCTACTACTGAATGGCCTGTTAGAAACCCTTACAATGTGCAACACCCCGGGATGTTTTTCAGAAACCTAACCTACATTGCCACTGCATGTTTCCTCACCTCCGCATGCTGACCACCCCGTGGTGCTTTTCTCCATCCTACATTGCCACTCACTGCCTATCCTAATTCAGGCCCTCTGATTCACACCACCCCGTGATGTTTCTCTCACTCCTATTAGTGAATGGACTGTTAGAAACCCTTACAATGCACACCACCCCGCAATGGTTTTCAGAAACCTATCCTACAGTGCCACTGCATGTTTCCTGACCTCAACATCCTGACAACCCCGTGGTGTTTTTCTCCATCCTACATTGCCACTCACTGACTATCCTGATTCAGGCCCTCCGATTCACAGCACCCCGTGATGTTCTTCTCAGTCCTACTAGTGAATGACCTGTTAGAAACCCTTACATTGCGCACCACCCCGTGATGTTTCTCAGAAACCTACCTACATTGCCACTGCATGTTTCCTGACCTCCCCATGCTGAACCAACCCGTGGTACTTTTTTCCATGCTACATTGCCACTCACTGCCTATCCTAATTCAGGCCCTCCAATTCACACCACCACATGATGTTTTTCTCACTCCTACTAGAGAATGGCCTGTTAGAAACCCGTACAATGTGCACCACCCCGCGATGTTTTTCAAAAACCTATCCTACATTGCCTCTGCAAGTTTCCTGAACTCCCAATGTTGACTGCCCCATGGTGCTTTTCTCCATCCTACATTGACATACACTGCTTAGCCTAATCCAGGCCCTCCGATTCACAACACCTTGTGATGTTTTTCTCACTCCTACTTGTGAATCGCCTGTTGGAAACCCTTACAATGCGCACCACCCCGTGATGTTTCTCAGAAACCTACCTATATTGCCACTGCAAGTTTCTTGACCTCCCCATGCTGAACCAACCCGTGGTACTTTTCTCCATGCTACATTTCCACTCACTGCCTATCCTAATTCAGGTCCTCCAATTCACACAACCACGTGATGTTTTTCTCACTCCTACTAGTGAATGACCTGTTAGAAACCCATAAATGCGCACCACCGCGCGATGTTTTTCAGAAAACTATCCTACATTGCCACTGCATGTTTCCTGACCTCCCGATGCTGACCACCCCGTGGTGCTTTTCTCCTTCCTACATTGTCACTCACTGCCTAATAAAATTGAGGCCCTCTGATTCACACAACCCCATGATGTTTTTCTCACTCCTACTAGTGAATGTAACGTTACACACCCATACAATGCGCACCACCCCCGGATGTTTTTCAGAAACCTATCCTACATTGTCACAGCATGTTTCCTGACCTCCCCATGCTCACCATCCCGTGGTGCTTTCTCCATTCTACATTGCTACTCACTGCCTATTCTAATTCAGTCCCTCCGATTCACACCACCCTGTGATATTTTTCTCACTCATACTAGTGAATGGCCTGTTAGAAACCCTTACAGTACGCACCACCCCGCGATGTTTTTCAGAAACCTATCCTACATTGCCACTGCATGTTTCATGACCTCTCCATGCTGACCACCCCTGGTGCTTTTCTCCATTCTATATTTCCACTCACTGCCTATACTGATTCAGGCCTTCCGATTCACACCACACCGTGATGTTTTTCTCACTCCTGCTAGTCAATGGCCTGTTAGAAACCCTTACAATGTGCACCACCACGCGATGTTTTTTAGAAACATATCCTACATTGCCCCTGCATGTTTCCTGATATCTCCATGCTAACCATCCCTTAATGCTTTTCTCCATCCTACATTGCCACTCACTGCCTCTCCTAATTCAGCCCCTCCGATTCACAACACCCCATGACGTTTTTCTCACTCCTACTAGGGAATGGTCTGTTAGAAACCATTTCAATGGGCACAACCACGTGATTTTTTTCAGAAACCTATCTTACATTGGCCCTGCATATTTCCTGAATTCCACATCCTAATCACACCGTGGTGCTTTTCTACATCCTACATTGCCACTCACTGCCTATCCTGATTCAGGCCGTCCGTTTCACACCACCCAGTGATGTTTTTCTCACTCCTTCTTGTGAATGGCCTGTTAGAAACGCTTACAATTCGCACCACCACGCGATGTTTTTGAGAAAACTAACCTACATTGCCACTGCATGATTCCTGACAAGTCCATGCTGACCACCCCGTGGTGCTTTTCTCCTTCCTACATAGCCACTCACTGCCTAACCTAATTCTGGCCCTCCAATTCACATCACACCGTGCTGTTTTTCTCACTCCTACTAGTGAATGGCCTATTAGAAATCCTTACAATGCGCACCACACCGCGATGTTTCTCATAAACTTATCCAACATTGCCACTGCATGTTTCCTCACCTCCCCATGCTGACCACCCCTTGGTGCTTTTCTCTTTCCTCTATTGCCACTTAGTGCCTATCCTAATTCAGGCCCTTCGATTCACACCTCCCAGTGATGTTTTTCTCACTCCTACTATTGATGGGCCTTTAAAAAACCTTACAATGCGCACCTCCAAACGATGTTTTTCAGAAACCTATCCTACATTGCCACTGCATGTTTCCTGCCCTCCCCATGCTGACCACCCCTGGGGGTTTTCTCCATCCTACATTACCACATACTGCCTATCCTGATTCAGATAATCCGATAGACACTACACCGTGATGTTTTTCTCGACCCTACTAGTGAACGGCCTGTTAGAAACCCTTACAATGCGCACCACTCCGCGATGTTTTTCAGAAACATATCCTACATTGCCACTGCATGTTTCCTTCCCTCCCCATGCTGACCAACCCGTGGTGCTTTTCTCCATCCTACATTGCCACGCCCTGCCTATCCTAATTAAGGCCCTCCAATTCACACCACCCCGTGATGTCTTTCTCACTCCTACTAGTGAATGGCCTGTTAGAAACCCTTACAAGGCGCACCACCCAGAGATGTTTTTCAGAAACTTATCCTACATTGCAACTGCAAGTTTCCTGATATCTCCATGCTAACCATCCCTTAATGCTTTTCTCCATCCTACATTGCCACTCACTGCCTCTCCTAATTCAGCCCCTCCGATTCACAACACCTCATGACGTTTTTCTCACTCCTACTAGGGAATGGTCTGTTAGAAACCCTTTCAATGGGAACAACCACGCGACTTTTTTCAGAAACCTATCTTACATTGGCCCTGCATGTTACCTGACTTCCACATGCTAATCACCCCGTGGTGCTTTTCTACATCCTACATTGCCACTCAATGCCTATCCTGATTCAGGCCATCCGTTTCACACCACCCCGTGATGTTTTTCTCATTCCTACTTGTGAATGGCCTGTTAGAAATGCTTACAATTCGCACCACCACGCAATGTTTTTGAGAAATCTAACCTACATTGCCACTGCATGATTCCTGACCTGTCCATGCTGACCACCCCGTGGTGCTTTTCTCCTTCCTACATTGCCACTCACTGCCTATCCTAATTCTGGCCCTCCGATTCACACCACACCGTGATGTTTTTCTCACTCCTACTAGTGAATGGCCTATTAGAAATCCTTACAATGCGCACCACACCACGATGTTTCTCATAAACTTATCCAACATTGCCACTGCATATTTCCTGACCTCCCCATCCTGTCCACCCCGTGGTGCTTTTCTCCATCATACATTGCCACTCACTGCCCATTCGAATTCAGGCACTCCGATTCGCACCACCACGTGATATTTTTCTCACTCCTACTGGTGAATGGCCTATTAGAAATCCTTACAATGCGCACCACACCACGATGTTTCTCATAAACTTATCCAACATTGCCACTGCATGTTTCCTGACCTCCCCACGCTAACAACCACGTGGTGCTTTTCGTCATTCTACATTGCCACTCACTGCATATTCTGATTCAGGCCCTCCAATTAACACCATACTGTGATGTTTTTCTCACTCATACTAGTGAATGGCCTGTTACAAACACTTAAAAGGCACATCACCACGCGATGTTTTTCCGAAAACTATCCCATTTTGCCACGGCATGTCTCCTGACCTCCCCATGATGACCACCCCGTGGTGCTTTTCTCCCTCCTACATTGCCACTCACTGCCTATCCTAATTGAGGCCCTCCGATTCAAACCACCCCGTGATGTTTTTCTCACTCCTGCTATTGAATGGCCTGTTAGAAACCCTTACAATGCGCACCACCCGCGATGTTTTTCTGAAAACTATCCTACATTGCCACAGCATGTTTCCTGACCTCCCCATGCTCACAATCCCGTGGTGCTTTTCTCCATTTTACATTGCCACTCACTGCCTATCCTAATTCAGGCCCTCCGATTTACACCACCCTGTGATGTTTTTCTCACTCATACTAGTGAATGGCCTGTTAGAAATCCTTACAATACGCACCGCTCTGCGATGTTTTTCAGAAACCTATCCTAAAATGCCACTGCATGTTTCATGACCTCTCCATGCTGACCACCCCTGGTGCTTTTCTCCATTCTACATTTCCACTCACTGCCTATACTGATTCAGGCCCTCCGATTCACACCACACCGTGATGTTTTTCTCACTCCTACTAGAGAATGGCCTTTTACAAACCCTTACAATGCGCATCACCCCGTGATGTTTTTCAGAAACCTATCCTATTTGCCAAGGCATGTTTCCTGACTTCCACATGCTGACCACCCCTGGCGCTTTTCTCCATCCTACATTGTCACTCACTGCCTATCCTAATTCAGGCCCTCCTATTCACACCACCCCCGATGTTTTTCTCACTTCTTCTAGTGAAGGCCCTTTAAGAAGCCCTTACAATGCGCACCACCATGCGATGGTTTTCAGAAACGTATCCTACATTGCCACTCCATGTTTCCTGACCTCCCCATGCTGACCACTCCGTGGTGCTTTTCTCCATCCTACATTGCCACTCAATGCCTATCCTAATTCAGACCCTCCGATTCACACCACCCCTTGATGTTTTTCTCACTCCTACTAGTGAATGTAATGTAACACACACCCATACAATGCGCACCACCCCGCGATGTTTTTCAGAAACCTATCCCACATTGCCACTGCATGTTCCCTGACCTCCCCATGCTGACCACCCCGTGGTGCTTTTCTCCATCATACATTGTCACTCACTGCCTATCCTAATTCAGGCAATCTGATTCACACAATCCCTGATGTTTTTCTCACTTCTACTACTGAATGGCCTGTTAGAAACCCTTACAATGTGCAACACCCCGCGATGTTTTTCAGAAACCTATCCTACATTGCCACTGCATGTTTCCTCACCTCCGCATGCTGACCACCCCGTGGTGCTTTTCTCCATCCTACATTGCCACTCAGTGCCTATCCTAATTCAGGCCCTCCGATTCACACCACACCGTGATCTTTTTCTCACTCCTACTAGTGAATGGCCTATTAGAAATCCTTACAATGCACACCACACCGCAATGTTTCTCATAAACTAATCCAACATTGCCACTGCATATTTCCTGACCTCCCCATCCTGTCCACCCGTGGTGCTTTTCTCCATCATACATTGCCACTCACTGCCTATTCTAATTCAGGCCCTCCGATTAACACCACACTGTGATGTTTTTCTCACTCATACTAGTGAATGGCCTGTTACAAACACTTAAAATTCGCATCACCCCGCGATGTTTTTCCGAAAACTATCCTATTTTGCCACTGCATGTCTCCTGACCTCCCCATGCTGACCACCCCGTGGTGCTTTTCTCCATCCTACATTGACACTCACTGCCAATCCTAATTGAGGCCCTCCGCTTCGCACCACCCTGTGATGTTTTTCTCACGCCTACAATTGAATGGCCTCTTAGAAACCATGACAATGCCCACCACCCGCGATATTTTACCGAAACCTATCCTACATTTCCACAGCATGTTTTCTGACCTCCACATGCTCACCACCCCGTGGTGCTTTTCTCCATCCTACATTGCCACTCACTGCCTATCCTAATTCAGGCACTCCGATTCACACCACCCCTGATGTTTTTTTCACTCCTACTACTCAATGGCCTGTTAGAAACCCTTACAATGCGCACCACCCCGCGATTTTTTTCTGAAAACTATCCTATTTTGCCACTGCATGTCTCCTGACCTCCCCATGCTGACCACTCCGTGGTGCTTTTCTCCATCCTACATTGCCACTCACGGCCAATCCTAATTGAGGCCCTCCAATTCACACCACCATGTGATGTTTTTCTCACTCCCACTATTGAATAGCCTGTTAGAAACCCCTACAATGCGCACCACCTGCGATGTTTTACAGAAACCTATCCTACATTGCCACTGCATGTTTTCTGAACTCCACATGCTCACCAACCCGTGGTGCTTTTCTCCATCCTACATTGCCACTCACTGCCTATCCTAATTCAGGCCCTCCGATTCACATCACCCTGTGATGATTTTCTCACTCCTACTAGTGAATGGCCTGTTAGAAACCCTTACAATACGCACCACCCCGCGATGTTTTTCAGAAACCTATCCTACATTGCCACTGCATGTTTCATGACCTCTCCATGCTGACCACCCCTGGTGCTTTTCTCTTTCCTAAATTGCCAGTCAATGCCTATCCTAATTCAGGCCCTCCGATTCGCACCACCACGTGATGTTTTTCTCACTCCTACTAGTGAATTGTCTGTTAGAAACCCTTACAATGCCCACCACCCCGTGATGTTTTTCAGAAACCTATCCTACATTGCCACTGCCTGTTTCCTGACCTCCCCATGTTGACCAGCCGATTGGTGCTTTTCTCCATCCTACATTGTCACTCACTGCCTATCCTAAATCAGGCACTCCGATTCACACCACCCCTGATGTTTTTTTCACTCCTACTACTCAATGGCCTGTTAGAAACCCTTACAATGCGCACCACCCCACGATGTTTTTCAGAAACCTATCCTACATTGCCACTGTATGTTTCCTGACCTCCCCATGCTAACCACCCCTATTGTTTTTCTCCCTCCTACATTGCCACTCCCTGCCTATCCTAATTAAGGCCCTCAGATTCACACCACCCAGTGATATTTTTCTCGCTCCTACTGGTGAAGGGCCTTTAAAAAACCTTACAATGCGCACCACCACAGGATGTTTTTCAGAAACCTATCCTACATTGCCACTGCAGGTTTCCTGCCCTCCACCATGCTGACCACCCTTGGTGCTTTTCTGCATCCTACATTACCACTTCCTGCCTATCCTGATTCAGCTCCACCGATTCACACCACACTGTGATGTTTTTCTCGCCCCTACTACTGAATGGCCTGTTAGAAACCCTTACAGTGCGCACCACTCCGCGATGTTTTTCAGAAACCTATCCTAAATTGGCACTGCATTTTCCTGACCTCCCCATGCTGACCATCCCGTGGTGCTTTTCTCCATCCTACATTCCCACTCCCTGCCTATCCTAATTAAGGCCCTGCAATTCACACCACCCCGTAATTTCTTTCTCACTCCTACTAGTGAAGGGCCTGTTGGAAACCCTTACAATGTGCATCACCGCGCGATGTTTTTCAGAAACCTATCCTACATTGCCATTGCAAGTTTCCTGACCTCCCCATGTTCACCACCCCATGGAGCTTTTCTCCATCATACATTGCCACTCACTGCTTATCCTAATCCAGGCCCTCCGATTCACAACACCCTGTGATGTTTTCCTCATTCCTACTAGTGAATGGCCTGTTAGAAACAGTTACAATGCGCACCACTCCTCGATCTTTTCAGAAACCTATCCTACATTGCCACTGCATGTTTCTTGACCTCCCCATGCTGAACCAAACCGTGTTACTTTTCTCCATGCTACATTGGCTCTCTCTGTCTATCCTAATTCAGGCCCTCAAATTCACACCACCAGGTGATGTTTTTCTCACTACTACTAGTGAATGGCCTGTTAGAAACCCATACAATGCGCACCACCCCGCGATGTTTTTCAGAAACTTATCCTACATTGCCACTGCATGTTTCCTGACATCTCCATGCTGACGACCCCCTGGTGCTTCTCTCCATCCTACATTCCCACTCACTGCATCTCCTAATTCAGCCCCTCAGATTCACAAACCCCATGATGTTTTTCTCACTCCTACTAGTGAATGGCCTGTTAGAAACCCTTTCCATGGGCACCAACACGCGATTTTTTTCAGATACCTATCTTACATTGGCCCTGCATGTTTCCTGAGTTCCACATCCTAATCACCCCGTGATGATTTTCTACATCCTATATTGCCACTCACTGCCTATCCTGATTCAGGCCGTCCGATTCACACCACCCCATGATGTTTTTCTCACTCCTACTAGTGAATGGCCTGTTAGAAACCCTTTCCATGGGCACCAACACGCGATTTTTTTCAGATACCTATCTTACATTGGCCCTGCATGTTTCCTGAGTTCCACATCCTAATCACCCCGTGGTGCTTTTCTACATCCTACATTGCCACTCACTGCCTATTCTAATTCAGGCCTTCCGATTCGCACCACCACATGATATGTTTCTCACTCCTACTAGTGAATTGTCTGATAGAAACCCTTACAATGCCCACCACCCCGTGATGTTTTTCAGAAACCTATCTTACATTGCCACTGCATGTTTCCTGACCTCCCCATGCTAACCACCCTATTGGTGCTTTTCTCCATCCTACATTGTCACTCATTGCCTATCCTAATTCAGGCCCTCCGATTCACACCAAACCTGATGTTTTTCACACTCCTACTACTGAATGGCCTCTTAGAAACCCTTACAATGTGCCCAACCCCGCGATGTTTTTCAGAAACCTTTTCTACATTGCCACTGCATGTTTCCTGACCTCCCCATGCTAACCACCCCGTGGTGTTTTTCTCCATCTTACATTGCCACTCCCTGCGTATCCTAATTAAGGCCCTCCGATTCACACCACCGCGTGATGTTTTTCTCACTCGTAGTAGTGAATGGCCTGTTAGAAACACTTACAATGTGCACCACCGGGCGATGTTTTTCAGAAAACTGTCCTACATTGCCACTTCAAGTTTCCTGAACTCCCCATGTTGACCGCCCCGTGGTGCTTTTCTCCATCCTACATTACCACTCACTGCCTATCCTAATTCAGGCCCTCCGATTCACACCACACCGTGATGTTTTTCTCACTCCTAGTAGTGAATGGCGTGTAAGAAAGCCTTACAATGCGCACCACGCATCGATGTTTTTCAGAAACCTACCCTATTTGCCAATTGCATGTTTCCTGACCTCCACATGCTAACCAACCCTGGCGCTTTTCTCCTTCCTACATTGTCACTTACTGCCTATCCTATTTTAGGCCCTCTGATTCACAACACCCCTGATGTTTTTCTCACTCCTACTAGTGAAGGGCCTTTAAGAAACCCTTACAATGCGCACCACCCCGCGATGTTTTTCAGAAACCCATCCTACATTACCACTCCATGTTTCTTGCCCTCCCCATGCTGACCACCCCTGGTGCTTTTCTCCATCCTACTTTGTCACTTACTGCCTATCCTGATTCAGCCACTCTGATTCACACCACACCGTGATGATTTTCTCACTCCTAATATTCAATGGCCTGTTAGAAAACCTTACAATGGGAACTACCCCTCGGTGTTTTTCACAAACCAATCCTACATTGCCAATACATGTTTCCTGACCTCCCCAGGCTGACCAACCCATGGTGCTTTTCTCCATCCTACATTGCCACTCAATGCCTATATTAATTCAGGCCCTCCGAGTCACTCCACCCCGTGATGTTTTTCTCAGTCGTACTAGTGAATGGCCGGTTAGAAAGCCTTACAATGCTCACCACGCGGAGATGCTTTTCAGAAACCTATCCATCATTGCCACTGCATGACCCCCATGCTGACCACCCGCTGGTGCTTTTGTCCATCCTACATTGCCACTCACTGCCAATCCTAATTCAGGCCCTAAGATTCATACCACCCCATGATGTTTTTCTCACTCCTACAAGGGAATGGCCTGTTAGAAACCCTTACAACACGAACCATCCCGCGATGTTTTTCAGAAACTTATCCTGCATTGCCATTGCATGTTTCCTGATCTTCCCATGCCGACCACCCCTGGTGCTTTTCTCCATCCTACATTGCCACTCACTGCCTGTACTGATTCAGGCCCTCCAATTCACACCACCCCATGATGTTTTTCTCACTCCTACAAGGGAATGGCCTGTTAGAAACCCATACAACGCGAACCAGCCCGCGATGTTTTTCAGAAACCTATCCTGCATTGCCATTGCATGTTTCCTGATCTCCCCATGCTGACCACCCCTGGTGCTTTTCTCCATCCTACAATGTCACTCACTGCCTAGCCTAATTCGGATCCTCCGATTCACATGACCCCAGATGTTTTTCTCACTGCTACTAGTGAATTGCCTGTTAGAAACCCTTACAATGCGCACCACCCCGCGATGTCTTTCAGAAACCTAACCTACATTGCCACTGCATGTTTCCTGACCACCCCAAGCTGAGCCACCCCGTGGTACTTTTCTCCATGCTACATTGCCACTCACTGCCTATCCTAATTCAGGCCCTCCAATTCACAGCACCACGTGATGTTTTTCTCACTCGTACTAGTGAGTGGCCTGTTAGAAACCCTTTCAATGGGCACCACCACGCGATTTCTTTCAGAAACTTATCTTACATTGGCCCTGCATGTTTCCTGACTTTCACATCCTAATCACCCTGTCGTGCTTTTCTACTTCCTACATTGTCAGTCACTGCCTATCCTAATTCAGGCCCACCGATTCACACGACCCCAGATGTTTTTCTCACTCCTACTACTGAATGGCCTGTTAGAAACCCTTACAATGTGCACCACCCCGCGAAGTTTTTCAGAAACCTCTCCTACATTGCCACTGCATGTTTCCTGACCTCCCCATGCTAACCACCCCGTGGTGTTTTTCTTCATCGTACATTGCCACTCCCTGCCTATCCTAATTCAGGCCCTCTGATTAACATCACCACGTGATGTCCTTCTCACTCCTACTAGTGAATGGCCTGTTAGAAACCCTTACAATGCGCAACACCCCTCGATCTCTCAGAAACCTATCCTACATTGCCACTACAAGTTTCCTGATTTCACCATGTTGACAGCCCCATGGTGATTTTCTCCATCCTACATTGCCACTCACTGCCTATCCTAATTCAGGCCCTTTGATTCACACCACAACGTGATGTTTTTCTCACTCCTACTCGTGAATGGCCTGTAAAAAACCCTTATAATGCGCACCAACAAGCTATTTTTTTCAGAAACCTATCCTACATTGCAACTGCATTTTTCCTGACCTCTCCATGCCTACCACCCCTTGGTGCTTTTCTCCTTCCTACATTGCCACTCAGTGCCTATTTTGATTCAGGCCCTCTGATTCCCAGCACCCCGTGATGTTGTTCTCACTCCTACTAGTGAATGGCCTGTTAGAAACCCTTACAATGCGCAACACCCCGCGATGTTTTTCAAAATCCTATCCTACATTGCCACTGCATGATTCCTGACCTCCTCATGCTGACCACCCCGTTCTGCTTTTCTCCATTCTACATTGCCACTCACTGCCTATCCTGATTCAGGCCCTCCGGTTAACACCACAAAGAGATGTTTTTCTCACTCATACTAGTGAATGGCCTGTTACAAACACTTAAAATGCGCATCACCCCGCGATATTTTACCGAAACCTATCCTACTTTGCAACTGCATGTCTCCTGACCTCCACATGCTGACCACCCCGTGGTGCTTTTCTCCATCCTACATTGCCACTCACTGCCTATCCTAATTCAGGACCTCGGATTCACACCACACCGTGATGTGTTTCTCACTCCTACTAGAGAATGGCCTGTTAGAAACCCTTACCATGCGCACGACGCCGCGATGTTTTACAGAAACCTAACCTACATCGCCATTGCATGTTTCCTGACCTCCCCAAGCTGAGCCAACCCATGGTAGTTTTCTCCATGCTACATTGCCACTCACTGCCTATCCTAATTCAGGCCATTTGATTCACACCACAACGTGATGTTTTTCTCACTCCTTGTCGTGAATGGCCTGTAAGAAACCCTTATAATGCGCACCAACACGCTGTTTTTTTTCAGAAATCTATCCTACATTGCCACTGCATTTTTCCTGACCTCTCCATGCCTACCACACCGTGGTGCTTTTCTACATCCTACATTGCACTCACTGCCTATCCTGATTCAGGCCGTCCGATTCACACAACCCCGTGATGTTTTTCTCACTCCTACATGTGAATGGCCTGTTAGAAACGCTTACAATTCGTCCCACCCCGCCATGTTTTTCAGAAACCTATCCTACATTGCCATTGCATGTTTCCTGACCTGTCCATGCTGACCACCCCGTGGTGCTTTTCTCCTTCCTACATTGCCACTCACTGCCCATCCTAATTCAGGCCCTCTGATTCACACCACACCGTGATGTTTTTCTACTCCTACTAGTGAAAGGACTATTAGAAACCATTACAATGCGTACCACACAGCGATGTTTCACAGAAACCTATCCTACATTGCCACTGAATGTTTCCAGACCTCCCCATTCTGACCACCCCGTGGTCCTTTTCTCCATCATAGATTGCCACTCATTGCCTATTCTTATTCAAGACCTCCGATTCGCACAACCCCGTGATGTTTTTCTCACTCCTACTAGTCAATTGTCTGTTAGAAACCCTTACAATGCGCACCACCCCGCGATGTTTTCCAGGAACTTATCCTACATTGCCACTGCATGTTTCCTGACCTCCTCATGCTGACCACCCCATGGTGCTTTTCTCCATCCTATATTGTCACACGATGCCTAACCTAATTCAGGCCCTCCGATTCACACAACCCCGTGATGTTTTTTTCACTCCTACTACTGATTGGCCTGTTAGAAAACCTTACAATGCGCACCACCCTGCAATGTTTTTCAGAAACATATACTACATTGCAACTGCATGTTTCCTGAAATCTCCATGCTGACCACCACATGGTGCTTTTCTCCAACCTACATTGCCACTCCCTGTCTATCCTGATTCAGGCCATCTGATTATCACCACACCATGATGTATTTCTCACTCCTACTAGTGAATGGCCTGAGCGAAACCCTAACAATGCGCATCACCCCGCGATGCTTTTCAGAAACCTACCCTACATTGTCACAGCATGTTTCCTGACTTCCCCATCCTGACCTCCCCGTGGTGCTTTTCTCCATCCTACATTGCCATTCACTGCCTATCCTAATTCAGGCCCTCTGATTCACACCACACCATGATGTATTTCTCACTCCTACTAGAGAATGGCCTGTTAGAAACCCTTACAATGCGCACCACCCCGCGAGGTTTTTCCGATTCCTATCCTACATTGCCACGGCATGATTCCTGCCCTCCCCATACTGACCAGCCGTGGTGCTTTTCTCCATCTTACATTGCAAATCAGTGCCTATACTAATTCAGACCCTCCAATTCAATCCTCCCCTTGGTTTTTTTCTCAGTCCTACTAGTGAATGGCCTGTTAGAAACACTTACAATGCGCACCACCCCGCGATGTTTTTCAGAAACCTATCCTATATTGCCATTGAATGTTTCCTGACCTCCCCATGCTGACCATCCCGTGGTGATTTTCTCCATTCTACATTGCCAGTCACTGCCTATCCTGATTCAGCGCCTCCGATTCACACATCCCCATGATGTTTTTCTCACTCCTACTAGTGAATGGCCTGTAAGAAACCCTTACAATTCGCAACACCCCGCGATGTTTTTCAGAAACCTATCCTTCATTGCCACTGCAAGTTTCCTGACCTCCCCATGCTGACCACCCAATGGTGCTTTTGTCCATCGTACATTTCCACTCCCTGCCTATCCTAATTCAGGCCCTCCGATTCACACCACCCCATGATGTTTTTCTCACTCCTACAAGGGAAGGGATTGTTAGAAACCCTTACAACGCGAACCAGCCCGTGATGTTTTTCAGAAACCTATCCTGCATTGCCATTGCCTGTTTCCTGATCTCCCCATGCTGACCACCCCTGGTGCTTTTCTCCATCCTACATTGCCACTCCCTGTCTATCCTGATTCAGGCCCTCTGATTAACACCACACCATGATGTATTTCTCACTCCTACTAGTGAATGGCCTGAGAGACACCCTAACAATGCGCATCACCCCGCGATGCTTTTCAGAAACCTACCCTACATTGTCACAGCATGTTTCCTGACCTCCCCATCCTGACCTCCCCGTGGTGCTTTTCTCCATCCTACATTGCCATTCACTGCCTATCCTAATTCAGGCCCTCTGATTCACACCACACCATGATGTATTTCTCACTCCTACTAGTGAATGGCCTGTTAGAAACCCTTACAATTATCACCACCCCACGATGTTTTTCAGAAACCTATCCTACATTGCGACTGCATGTTTCCTGACCTCCCCATCCTGACCTCCCCGTGGTGCTTTTCTCCATCCTACATTGCCACTCACAGCCTATTCTAAATCAGGCCGTCCGATTCACACCACCCCATGATGTTTTTTTCACTCCTACTTCTGAATGGCTTGTTAAAAAGCCTTACAATGCGCACCACCCCCCGATGTTTTTCAGAAACCTATCCTACATTGCCATTGCATGTTTCCTGACCTCCCCATGTTGACCACCACGTGGTGCTTTTCTCCATTCTTCATCGCCCTTACTGCCTATCCTGATTCAGGCCCTCCGATTCACACCACCCTGTGATGTTTTTCTCATTCCTACTAGTGAATGGGCTGTTAGAAACCCTTACAATGCGCACCACCCCGCGATGTTATTCAGAAACCTATTCTACATTGCCACTGCATGTTTCCTTGCCTCCCCTTGCTGACAAACCCGTTGTGCTTTTTTCCATCCTACATTGCCACTCACAGCCTATCCGAATTCAGGCCCTCCGATTCACACCACCCCGTGATGTTTTTCTCACTCCTACTTGTGAATGGCCTGCTACAAAACCTTACAATGCGAATGACCCCGCGATGATTTTCAGAAATTTATCCTGCATTGCCATTGCATGTTTCCTGACCTCCCCATGTTCACCATCCTGTGGTGCTTTTCTCCGTCCTACATTGCCACTCACTGTCTATCTTGATTCAGGCCCTCCGATTCACACCACACCCTGAAGTATTTCTCACTTCTACTAGTGAATGGCATGTTAGAATCCCTTACAAGGTGCACTACCCCGCAATGTTTTTCTGAAACCTATCCTACATTGCCACTGCATGTTTCCTGACCTCCCCATCCTGACCACCCCGTGCTGCATTACTCCATTATACATTGCCACTCACTGCCTATTCTAATTCAGGCCCTCCGATTCGCACCACCCCGTGATGTTTTTCTCACTCCTACTAGTGAATTGTGTGTTAGAAACCCTTACAATGTGCACCACCCTGCGATGTTTTTCAGATACCTATCTTACATTGCCACTGCATGTTTCCTGACCACCTCATGCTGACCACCCCATGGTGCTTTTCTCCATCCTACATTGTCACTCACTGCCTATCCTAATTCAGGCCCTCCGATTCACACCACCCTGATATTTTTCTCACTCCTACTACTGAATGGCCTGTTACAAACCCTTACAATGCGCAACACCCCGCGAAGTTTTTCAGAAACTTATCCTACATTGCCACTGCAAGTTTCCTGACCTCACCATGTTGACTGCCCCTTGTTGCTTTTCTCCATCTTACATTGCCACTCATTGCCTATTCTAATTCAGGCCCTTTGATTCACACCACAACCTGATGTTTTTCTCACTCCTACTAGTGAATGGCCTGTAAGAAACCCTTATAATGCGCACCATCCCGCTATTTTTTTCAGAAACCTATACTACATTGCCACTGAATGTTTCCTGACCTCTCCATGCCTACCACCCTATGGTGCATTTCTCCTTCCTACATTGCCACTTAGTGCCTATTTTGATTCAGGCCCTCTGATTCCCTGCACCCCGTGATGTTGTTCTCACTCCTACTATTTAATGGCCTGTTAGAAACCCTTACAATGCGCACCACCCCGCGATGTTTCTCAGAATCGTATCCTACATTGCCACTGCATGATTCCTGACCTCCACATGCTGACCACCCCGTTGTGCTTTTCTCCATTCTACATTGCCACTCACTGCCTATCCTGATTCAGGCCCTCCGGTTAACACCACAATGAGATGTTTTTCTCACTCGAACTAGTGAATGGCCTGTTAAAAACACTTAAAATTCGCATCACCACGCGATATTTCACCGAAACCTATCCTACTTTGCCACTGCATGTCTCCGGACCTCCCCTTGCTGACCACCCGCTGGTGCTTTTGTCCATCCTACATTGCCACTCACTGCCTATCCTAATTCAGGCCCTAAGATTCATACCACCCCACGATGTTTTTCTCACTCCTACTACTGAATGGCCTGTTAGAAACCCTTACAATTCGCACCATGCCACGATGTTTTTCAGAAACCAATCTACATTGCCATTCCATGTTTCCTGACCTCCTCATGCTCACCACCCCAAGGTGCTTTTCTCCATCCTATATTGTCACTCACTGCCTAACCTAATTCAGGCCCTCCGATTCACACAACCCCATGATGTTTTTCTCACTCCTACTACTGAATGGCCTGTTAGAAATCCTTACAATGCGCACCACCCCGCAATGTTTTTCAGAAACCTAGCATACATTGCCACTGCATGTTTCCTGACATCAGCATGCTGACCACCGCATGGTGCTTTTCTCCATCCTACATTGCCACTCACTGTCTATCCTGATTCAGGCCCTCTGATTCACACCACACCATGATGTATTTCTCACTCCTACTAGTGAATGGCCTGATCGAAACACTAACAATGCGCATCACCCCGCGATGCTTTTCAGAAACATACCCTACACTGTCACAGCATGTTTCCTGACCTCCCCATCCTGACCTCCCCGTGGGGCTTTTCTCCATCCTACATTGCCACTCACTGCCTATCCTGATTCAGGCGCTCCGATTCACACAACCTCGTTATGTTTTTCTCACTCCTACTACTGAATGGCCTGTTAGAAACCTTTACAATGCGCACCACACAGCGATGTTTCACAGAAACCTATCCTACATTGCCACTGCATGTTTACAGACCTCCCCATCCTGACCACACCGTGGTGCTTTTCTCCATCATACATTGCCACTCACTGCCTATTCTAATTCAAGCCCTCCAATTCGCAAAACCCTATGATGTTTTTCTCACTCCTACTAGTGAATTGTCTGTTAGAAACCCTTACAATGCACACCACGCCACGATGTTTTTCAGGAACCTATCCTTCATTGCCACTGCAGGTTTCCTGACCTCCTCATGTTGACCACCCCATGGTGCTTTTCTCCATCCTACATTGTCACTCAATGCCTATCCTAATTCAGGCCCTCCGATTCACAACCCCGTGATTTTATTCTCACTCCTACTACTGAATCGCCTGTTAGAAAACCTTACTATGCGCACCACCCCGCGATGTTTTTCAGAAACATATCCTACATTGCAACTGCATGTTTCCTGACATCTCCATGCTGACCACCGCATGGTGCTTTTTCCAACCTACATTGCCACTCACTGTCTATCCTGATTCAGGCCCTCTGATTCACACCTCAACATTATGTATTTGTCACTCCTACTAGTGAATGGCCTGTTCGAAACCCTAACAATGCGCATCGCCCCGCGATGCTTTTCAGAACCCTACGCTACATTGTCACAGCATGTTTCCTGACCTCCCGATCCTGACCTCCCCGTGGTGCTTTTCTCCATCCTACATTGTCACTCACTGCCTATCCTGATTCAGGCCTTCCAATTCACACCACCCCGTTATGTTTTTCTCACTCCTACTATTGAATGGCCTGTTAGAAGCCCTTACAATGCACACCACCCGGGTTGTTTTTCAGAAACCTATCCTACATTGCCACTGCATGTTTCCTGAATTCCCCATGCTGACCACCCTATAGTGCTTTTCTCCATTCTACATTGCCACTCAATGCCTATCCTAATTCAGGCCCTCCGATTCACACCACCCCGTGATGTTGTTCTCACTACTACTACTGAATGGCCTGTTAGAAACCCTTACAATGCGCACAACCCTGCGATGCTTATCAGAAACGTATTCTACATTGCCACTGCATGTTTCTTGCCTCTCCATGCTGACAAACCTGTGGTGCTTTTCTCCATCCTACATTGCCACTCACAGCCTATACTAAATCAGGCCGTCCGATTCACACCAACACGTGATGTTTTTTTCACTCCTACTTCTGAATGGCTTGTTAAAAAGCCTTACAATGCGCACCACCCCCCGATGTTTTTCAGAAACCTATCCTACATTGCCATTGCATGTTTCCTGACCTCCCCATGTTGACCACCCCGTGGTGCTTTTCTCCATTCATCATTGCCCTCACTGCCTATCCTAATTCAGGCACTCCGATTCACACCACTGTGTGATTGTTTTCTCACTCCTACTAGTGAATGGCCTGCTACAAACCCTTACAATGCGAACGACCCCGCGATGATATTCAGAAATTTATCCTACATTGCCATTGCATGTTTCCTGACCTCCCCATTCTCACCAACCTGTGGTGCTTTTCTCCATCCTACATTGCCACTCACTGTCTATCCTGATTCAGGCCCTCTGATTCACACCACACCATGATGTATTTCTCACTCCTACTAGTGAATGGCCTGATCGAAACACTAACAATGCGCATCACCCCGCGATGCTTTTCAGAAACCTACCCTACACTGTCACAGCATGTTTCCTGACCTCCCCATCCTGACCTCCCCGTGGGGCTTTTCTCCATCCTACATTGCCACTCACGGCATATCCTGATTCAGGCCCTCCGATTCACACCACCCCGTGATGTTTTTCTCACTTCTACTAGTGAATGGCCTGTTAGAAACCATTAAAATGCGCACCACCCTGCGATGTTTTTCAGAAACCTATCCTACATTGCCACTGCATGTATCCTGACCTCCTTATCCTGACCACCCCATGGTGCTTTTCTACATTCTATATTGCCACTCAATGCCTATCATAATTGAGGCCCTCCGATTCACACCACCCCGTGATGATTTTCTCAGTCCTACTAGTGAATGGCCTGTTAGAATTACAATTCTCACCAGCGCGATATTTTTCAGAAACCTATCCTACATTGCCACTGTATGTTTCCTGACCTATCCATGCTCACCATGCCGTGGTGCTTTTCTGCTTCCTATGTTGCCACTCACTGCCTATCCTGATTCAGGCCTTCCAATTCACACCACCCCGTGATGTATTTCTCTCTCCTACTAGTGAATGGCCTGTTAGAAATCCTTACAATTCTCACCACCACGCGATGTTTTTCAGAAACGTATCCTACATTGCCACTGCATGTTTCCTGACCTCCCCATGCTGACCACCCCGTGGTGCTTTTCTCCATTCTACATTGCCACTCACTGCCTATCCTAATTCAGGCCCTCTGATTCACACCACCCTGTGATGTTTTTCTCACTCTTGTAGTGAATGGCATGTTAGAAACCCTTACAATGCGCACCACCACGTTTTTTTTTTTTTTTTTTTTTTTCAGAAACCTGTCCTATATTGGCACTGCATGTTTCATGACCTCCCCATGCTGACCACCCTGTGGTGCTTTTCTCCATCCTACATTGCCACTCAATGCCTATCCTAATTCAGGCCCTCCGATTCACACAACCCCGTGATGTTGTTCTCACTACTACTAGTGAATGGCCTGTTAGAAACCCTTACAATGCTCACCACCCTGCGATGTTTATCAGAAACCTATTCTACATTTCCACTGCATGTTTCCTTGCCTCCCCATGCTGACAAACCTGTGGTGCTTTTCTCCATCCTACATTGCCACTCACAGCCTATTCTAAATCAGGCCCTCCGATTCACAACACCCCGTGATGTTTTTCTCACTTCTACTAGTGAATGGCTTGTTAGAAACCCTTAAAATGCGCACCACCCTGCGATGTTTTTCAGAAACATATCCTACATTGCCACTGCATGTATCCTGACCTCCCGATCCTGACCACCCCATGGTGCTTTTCTCCATCCTAGATTGCCACTCAATGCCTATCATAATTCAGGCCCTCCGATTCACACCACCCCGTAATGTTTTTCTCACTCCTACTAGTGAATGGGCTGTTAGAATTACAATTCTCACCAGCGCGATGTTTTTCAGAAGCCTATCCTACATTGCCACTGTATGTTTCCTGACCTATCCATGCTCACCTTGCCGTGGTGCTTTTCTCCTTCCTATGTTGCTACTCACTGCCTATCCTGATTCAGGCCTTCCAATTCACACCACCCCGTGATGTATTTCTCTCTCCTACTAGAGATTGGCCTGCTAGAAACCCTTACAATGCGCACCACCCCGCGATGTTTTTCAGACACCTATACTACATTGCCACTGCATGTTTCCTGACCTCCCCATGCTGACCACCCCGTGGTGCTTTTCTCCATTCTACATTGCCACTCACTGCCTATCCTAATTCAGGCCCTCTGATTCACACCACCCTGTGATGTTTTTCTCACTCTTGTAGTGAATGGCATGTTAGAAACCCTTACAATGCGCACCACCACGTTTTTTTTTTTTTTTTTTTTTTTTTCAGAAACCTGTCCTATATTGGCACTGCATGTTTCATGACCTCCCCATGCTGACCACCCTGTGGTGCTTTTCTCCATCCTACATTGCCACTCAATGCCTATCCTAATTCAGGCCCTCCGATTCACACAACCCCGTGATGTTGTTCTCACTACTACTAGTGAATGGCCTGTTAGAAACCCTTACAATGCTCACCACCCTGCGATGTTTATCAGAAACCTATTCTACATTTCCACTGCATGTTTCCTTGCCTCCCCATGCTGACAAACCTGTGGTGCTTTTCTCCATCCTACATTGCCACTCACAGCCTATTCTAAATCAGGCCCTCCGATTCACAACACCCCGTGATGTTTTTCTCACTTCTACTAGTGAATGGCCTGTTAGAAACCCTTAAAATGCGCACCACCCTGCGATGTTTTTCAGAAACATATCCTACATTGCCACTGCATGTATCCTGACCTCCCGATCCTGACCACCCCATGGTGCTTTTCTCCATCCTAGATTGCCACTCAATGCCTATCATAATTCAGGCCCTCCGATTCACACCACCCCGTAATGTTTTTCTCACTCCTACTAGTGAATGGGCTGTTAGAATTACAATTCTCACCAGCGCGATGTTTTTCAGAAGCCTATCCTACATTGCCACTGTATGTTTCCTGACCTATCCATGCTCACCTTGCCGTGGTGCTTTTCTCCTTCCTATGTTGCTACTCACTGCCTATCCTGATTCAGGCCTTCCAATTCACACCACCCCGTGATGTATTTCTCTCTCCTACTAGAGATTGGCCTGCTAGAAACCCTTACAATGCGCACCACCCCGCGATGTTTTTCAGACACCTATACTACATTGCCACTGCATGTTTCCTGACCTCCCCATGCTGACCACCCCGTGTTGCTTTTCTCCTGACTACATTGCCATTCACTGCCTATCCTAATTCAGAACATCCAATTCACGTCACCCCGTGATATTTTTCTCACTCTTCCTAGTGAATAGCCTGTTAGAAACCCTTACAATTCGCACCACCCCGCGATGTTTTTCAGAAACCTATACTACATTGCCACTGCATGTTTCCTGACCTCCCCATGCTGCCCACACCGTGGTGCTTTTCTCCACTTTACATTGCCACTCACTGCCTATCCTAATTCAGGCCCTCTGATTCACACCACCCCGTGATGTTTTTCTCACTCCTACTAGTGAATGGCCTGTTACAAAGCCTTACAATGCACAACACCCCGCAATGTTTTTCAGAAACCTATCCTACATTGGCAATGCATGTTTCCTGACCTCCCCATGCGGACCACCCCGTGGTGCTTTTCCCCATCCTACCTTGCCACTCACTGCCTATCCTAATTCAGAACATCTGATTCACACCACCCCTTGATGTTTTTCTCACTCCTACTAGTGAATGGCCTGTCAGAAACAGTTACAATGGGCACCACCCCGTGATGTTTTTCATAAAACTATCCTACATTGCAACTGAATGTTTCGTGACATCCCCATCTGACCACCCTGTGGTGCTTTTCTCCATCCTACATTGCCACTCACTGCCTATCCTGATACAGGCCCTCGGATTCACACCACCCCGTGATGTTTTTCTCACTTCTACTAGTGAATGGCCTGTTAGATACCCTTACAATGCGCACCACCCTGCGAAGTTTTTCAGAAAACTATCCTACATTGCCACTGCATGTTTCCTGACCTCCCGATCCTGACCAACCATGGTGATTTTGTCCATTCTACATTGCCACTCCCTGCCTATCATAATTCAGGCCCTCCGATACACACCGCCCCGTGATATTTTTCTCACTCCTACTAGTGAACGGCCTGTTAGAAACCCTTACAATTCTCACCACCGCGATATTTTTCAGAAACCTATCGTACATTGCCACTGCATGATTCCTGACCTCCACATGCTGACCACCCCGTTGTGATTTTCTCCATCCTACATTGCCACTCACTGCCTATCCTAATTCAGGCCCTCCTATTCACACCACCCTGTGATGTTTTTCCACTCCTACTAGTGAATGGTCTGTTACAAACCCTTGCAATGTGCACCAACCCACGATGTTTTTCAGAAACCTATCCTACATTGCCACTGCATGTTTCCTGACCTCCCATGCTGACGACTCATGGTGCTTTTCTGCATCCTTCATGGCCACTCACTGCCTATAATGATTCAGGCCCTCCTATTCACACCACACCGTGAGATTTTTCTCACTCCTACTAGTCAATGGCCTGTTACAAACCCTTACCATGCGCACCATCCCGCAATGTTTTGCAGAAACCTATCCTACATTGCCACTGTATGATTCCTGACCTCCCCATGCTTACCACCTGGTGGTGCTTTTCTCCATCCTACATTGCGAACTAACTGCCTATTCAGATTCAGGCCCTCCGATTCACACCACCCCGTGATGTTTTCTCACTCCTACTAGTGAATGTCCTTTTAGGAAACCTTACAATTCGCACCACCCCGCGATGTTTTTCAGAAACATATCCTACATTGCCACTGCATGTTTCAGGACCTGTCCATGCTGACCACTCCGTGGTGCTTTTCCCTTCCTACATTGCCACTCACTGCCTATCCTAATTCAGGCCCTCCGATTAACAAGACACCGTGATGTTTTTCTACTCCTACTAGTGAATGGCCTATTAGAAACCTTTACAATGCGCACCACACAGCGATGTTTCACTGAAACCTATCCTACATTGCCACTGCATGTTTCTGGACCTGTCCATGCTGACCACTCCGTGGTGCTTTTCCCTTCCTATATTGACACTCACTGCCTATTCTAATTCAAGCCCTCCGATTCGCACAACCCCGTGATGTTTTTCTCACTCCTACTAGTGAATTGTCTGTTAGAAAACCTTACATTGCGCACCACTCCGCGATGTTTTTCAGGAACCTATCCTTCATTACAACTGCATGTTTCCTGACCTCCTCATGCTAACCACCCCATGGTGCTTTTCTCCATCCTACATTGTCACTCACTGCCTATCCTAATTCAGGCCCTCCGATTCACAACCTCGTGATGTTTTTCTACTCCTACTACTGAATGGCCTGTTAGAAAACCTTACAATGCGCACCAACCCGCGATGTTTTTCCGAAATATATCCTACATTCCAACTGAATGTTTCCTGACATCTCCATGCTGACCACAACATGGTGCTTTTTCCATCCTACATTGCCACTCACTGTCTATCCTGATTCAGGCCCTCCGATTCACACCACACCATGATGTATTTCTCACTCCTACTAGTGAATTTCCTGTTCGAAACCCTAACAATGCGCATCACCCCGCGATGCTTTTCAGAAACCTATCCTACATTGTCACAGCATGTTTCCTGACCGCCCCATCCTTACCTCCCCGTGGTGCTTTTCTCCATCCTACATTGCCACTCACTGCCTATCTTGATTCCGGCACTCCGATTCACACCACCCGTTATGTTTTTCTCACTCCTACTATTGAATGGCCTGTTAGAAACCCTTACAATGCGCACCACCCGCGTTGTTTTTCAGAAACCTATCCTACATTGCCACTGCATGTTTCCTGACTTCCCCATGCTGACCACCCCTGGTGCTTTTCTCCATCCTACATTGCCATTCACTGCCTATCCTAATTCAGGCCCTCTGATTCACACCACACCATGATGTATTTCTCACTCCTACTAGTGAATGGCCTGTTAGAAACCCTTACAATTCTCACCACCCCGTGATGTTTTTCAGAAACCTATCCTACATTGCCACTGCATGTTTCCTGACCTCCCCATGCTGACCACCCCGTGGTGCTTTTCTCCATCCTACATTGCCACTCACTGCCTATCCTAAATCAGGCCCTCTGATTCACATCACCCCGTGATGTTTTTCTCACTCTTGTAGTGAATGGCATGTTAGAAACCCTTACAATGCGCACCACCCCGTTTTATTTTTCGGAAACCTGTCCTATATTGCCACTGCATGTTTCATGACCTCCCCATGCTGGCCACCCTGTGGTGCTTTTCTCCATCCTACATTGCCACTCAATGCCTATCCTAATTCAGGCCCTCCAATTCACACAAAGCCGTGATGTTGTTCTCACTACTACTAGTGAATGGCCTGTTAGAAACCCTTACAATGCTCACCACCCTGCGATGTTTATCGGAAACCTATTGTACATTTCCACTGCATGTTTCCTTGCCTCCCCATGCTGATAAATCTGTGGTGCTTTTTTCCATCCTACATTGCCACTCACAGCCTATTCTAAATCAGGCCATCCGATTCACACCACCCCGTGATGTTTTTTTCATTTCTAGTAGTGAATGGCCTGTTAGAAACCCTTACAATGGGCACCAGAACCCCGATGTTTTTCCGAAACCTATCCTACATTGCAATTGCATGTTTCCTGACCTCCACATGTTGACCACACCGTGGTGCTTTTCTCCATCCTACATTGCCACTCAAGGCATATCCTGATTCAGTCCCTCCGATTCACACCACCCCGTGATGTTTTTCTCACTTCTACTAGTGAATGGCCTGTTAGAAACCCTTAAAATGCGCACCACCCTGCGATGTTTTTCAGAAACCAATCCTACATTGCCATTGCATGTATCCTGACCTCCCGATCCTGACCACCCCATGGTGCTTTTCTCCATCCTAAATTGCCACTAAATGCCTATCATAATTCTGGCCCTCCGATTCACACCACCCTGTGATGTTTTTCTCACTCCTACTTGTGAATGGCCTGTTAGAAACGCTTACAATTCGCACTACCCGCCATGTTTTTCAAAAAACTATCCTACATTGCCACTGCATGTTTCCGGACCTGTCCATGCTGACCACTCCGTGGTGCTTTTCCCTTCCTACATTGCCACTCACTGCCTATCCTAATTCAGGCCCTCCGATTAACAAGACACTGTGATGTTTTTCTACTCCTACTAGTGAATGGCCTATTAGAAACCTTTACAATGCGCACCACACAGCGATGTTTCACTGAAACCTATCCTACATTGCCACTGCATGTTTCTGGACCTGTCCATGCTGACCACTCCGTGGTGCTTTTCCCTTCCTACATTGACACTCACTGCCTATTCTAATTCAAGCCCTCCGATTCGCACAACCCCGTGATGTTTTTCTCACTCCTACTAGTGAATTGCCTGTTAGAAACCCTTACAATGCGCACCACTCCGCATTGTTTTTCAGGAACCTATCCTTCATTACAACTGCATGTTTCCTGACCTCCTCATGCTAACCACCCCATTTTGCTTTTCTCCATCCTACATTGTCACTCACTGCCTATCCTAATTCAGGCCCTCCGATTCACAACCTCGTGATGTTTTTCTACTCCTACTACTGAATGGCCTGTTAGAAAACCTTACAATGCGCACCAACCCGCGATGTTTTTCTGAAATATATCCTACATTCCAACTGCATGTTTCCTGACATCTCCATGCTGACCACAACCTGGTGCTTTTTCCATCCTACATTGCCAAACACTGTCTATCCTGATTCAGGCCCTCCGATTCACACCACACCATGATGTATTTCTCACTCCTACTAGTGAATGGCCTGTTCGAAACCCTAACAATGCGTATCACCCCGCGATGCTTTTCAGAAACCTATCCTACATTGTCACAGCATGTTTCCTGACCGCCCCATCCTTACCTCCCCGTGGTGCTTTTCTCCATCCTACATTGCCACTCACTGCCTATCCTGATTCCGGCACTCCGATTCACACCACCCGTTATGTTTTTCTCACTCCTACTATTGAATGGGCTCTTAGAAACCCTTACAATGCACACCACCCGCGTTGTTTTTCAGAAACCTATCCTACATTGCCACTGCATGTTTCCTGACTTCCCCATGCTGACCACCCCTGGTGCTTTTCTCCATCCTACATTGCCATTCACTGCCTATCCTAATTCAGGCCCTCTGATTCACACCACACCATGATGTATTTCTCACTCCTACTAGTGAATGGCCTGTTAGAAACCCTTACAATTCTCACCACCCCGTGATGTTTTTCAGAAACCTATCCTACATTGCCACTGCATGTTTCCTGACCTCCCCATGCTGACCACCCCGTGGTGCTTTTCTCCATCCTACATTGCCACTCACTGCCTATCCTAAATCAGGCCCTCTGATTCACATCACCCCGTAATGTTTTTCTCACTCTTGTAGTGAATGGCATGTTAGAAACCATTACAATGCGCACCACCCCGTTTTATTTTTCGGAAACCTGTCCTATATTGCCACTGCATGTTTCATGACCTCCCCATGCTGACCACCGTGTGGTGCTTTTCTCCATCCTACATTGCCACTCAATGCCTATCCTAATTCAGGCCCTCCAATTCACACAAAGCCGTGATGTTGTTCTCACTACTACTAGTGAATGGCCTGTTAGAAACCCTTACAATGCTCACCACCCTGCGATGTTTATCGGAAACCTATTCTACATTTCCACTGCATGTTTCCTTGCCTCCCCATGCTGATAAATCTGTGGTGCTTTTTTCCATCCTACATTGCCATTCACAGCCTATTCTAAATCAGGCCATCTGATTCACACCACCCCGTGATGTTTTTTTCATTTCTACTAGTGAATGGCCTGTTAGAAACCCTTACAATGGGCACCACGACCCCAATATTTTTCAGAAACCTATCCTACATTGCAATTTCATGTTTCCTGACCTCGACATGTTGACCACACCGTGGTGCTTTTCTCCATCCTACATTGCCACTCAAGGCATATCCTGATTCAGTCCCTCCGATTCACACCACCCCGTGATGTTTTTCTCACTTCTACTAGTGAATGGCCTGTTAGAAACCCTTAAAATGCGCACCACCCTGCGATGTTTTTCAGAAACCTATCCTACATTGCCATTGCATGTATCCTGACCTCCCGATCCTGACCACCCCATGGTGCTTTTCTCCATCCTAAATTGCCACTAAATGCCTATCATAATTCTGGCCCTCCGATTCACACCACCCTGTGATGTTTTTCTCACTCCTACTTGTGAATGGCCTGTTTAAACGCTTACAATTCGCACTACCCCGCCATGTTTTTCAAAAAACTATCCTACATTGCCACTGCATGTTTTCAGACCTGTCCATGCTGACCACTCCGTGGTGCTTTTCCCTTCCTACATTGCCACTCACTGCCTATCCTAATTCAGGCCCTCCGATTAACAAGACACTGTGATGTTTTTCTACTCCTACTAGTGAATGGCCTATTAGAAACCTTTACAATGTGCACCACACAGCGATGTTTCACTGAAACCTATCCTACATTGCCACTGCATGTTTCTGGAACTGTCCATGCTGACCACTCCGTGGTGCTTTTCCCTTCCTACATTGACACTCACTGCCTATTCTAATTCAAGCCCTCCGATTCGCACAACCCCGTGATGTTTTTCTCACTCCTACTAGTGAATTGCCTGTTAGAAACCCTTACAATGCGCACCACTCTGCGTTGTTTTTCAGGAACCTATCCTTCATTACAACTGCATGTTTCCTGACCTCCTCATGCTAACCACCCCATGGTGCTTTTCTCCATCCTACATTGTCACTCACTGCCTATCCTAATTCAGGCCCTCTGATTCACAACCTCGTGATGTTTTTCTACTCCTACTACTGAATGGCCTGTTAGAAAACCTTACAATGCGCACCAACCCGCGATGTTTTTCCGAAATATATCGTACATTCCAACTGCATGTTTTCTGACATCTCCATGCTGACCACAACATGGTGCTTTTTCCATCCTACATTGCCAAACACTGTCTATCCTGATTCAGGCCCTCCGATTCACACGACACCATGATGTATTTCTCACTCCTACTAGTGAATGGCCTGTTCGAAACCCTAACAATGCGTATCACCCCGCGATGCTTTTCAGAAACCTATCCTACATTGTCACAGCATGTTTCCTGACCGCCCCATCCTTACCTCCCCGTGGTGCTTTTCTCCATCCTACATTGCCACTCACTGCCTATCCTGATTCCGGCACTCCGATTCACACCACCCGTTATGTTTTTCTCACTCCTACTATTGAATGGGCTCTTAGAAACCCTTACAATGCGCACCACCCGCGTTGTTTTTCAGAAACCTATCCTACATTGCCACTGCATGTTTCCTGACTTCCCCATGCTGACCACCCCTGGTGCTTTTCTCCATCCTACATTGCCATTCACTGCCTATCCTAATTCAGGGCCTCTGATTCACACCACACCATGATGTATTTCTCACTCCTACTAGTGAATGGCCTGTTAGAAACCCTTACAATTCTCACCACCCCGTGATGTTTTTCAGAAACCTATCCTACATTGCCACTGCATGTTTCCTGACCTCCCCATGCTGACCACCCCGTGGTGCTTTTCTCCATCCTACATTGCCACTCACTGCCTATCCTAAATCAGGCCCTGTGATTCACATCTCCCCGTGATGTTTTTCTCACTCTTGTAGTGAATGGCATGTTAGAAACCCTTACAATGCGCACCACCTCGTTTTATTTTTCGGAAACCTGTCCTATATTGCCACTGCATGTTTCATGACCTCCCCATGCTGACCACCGTGTGGTGCTTTTCTCCATCCTACATTGCCACTCAATGCCTATCCTAATTCAGGCCCTCCAATTCACACAAAGCCGTGATGTTGTTCTCACTACTACTAGTGAATGGCCTGTTAGAAACCCTTACAATGCTCACCACCCTGCGATGTTTATCGGAAACCTATTTTACATTTCCACTGCATGTTTCCTTGCCTCCCCATGCTGATAAATCTGTGGTGCTTTTTTCCATCCTACATTGCCATTCACAGCCTATTCTAAATCAGGCCATCTGATTCACACCACCCCGTGATGTTTTTTTCATTTCTACTAGTGAATGGCCTGTTAGAAACCCTTACAATGGACACCACCACCCCGATGTTTTTCCGAAACCTATTCTACATTGCAATTGCATGTTTCCTGACCTCCACATGTTGACCACACCGTGGTGCTTTTCTCCATCCTACATTGCCACTCACGGCATATCCTGATTCAGTCCCTCCGATTCACACCACCCCGTGATGTTTTTCTCACTTCTACTAGTGAATGGCCTGTTAGAAACCCTTAAAATGCGCACCACCCTGCGATGTTTTTCAGAAACCTGTCCTACATTGCCATTGCATGTATCCTGACCTCCCGAACCTGACCACCCCATGGTGCTTTTCTCCAAACTAAATTGCCACTAAATGCCTATCATAATTCTGGCCCTCCGATTCACACCACCCCGTGATGTTTTTCTCACTCCTACTAGTCAATGGCCTGTTAGAATTACAATTCTCACCAGCGCGAATTTTTTCAGATACCTATCCTACATTGGCAATGCATGTTTCCTGACCTCCCCATGTGGACCACCCCGTGCTGCTTTTCCCCATCCTACATTGCCACTCACTGCCTATCCTAATTCAGAACATCTGATTCACACCACCCCTTGATGTTTTTCTTACTCCTACTAGTGAATGGCCTGTAAGAAACCCTTACAATACACACCACCCCGTGATGTTTTTCAGAAAACTATCCCACATTGCCACTGAATATTTCGTGACATCCCCATGCTGACCACCCTGTGGTGTTTTTCTCCATCCTACATTGACACTCACTGCCTATCCTGATTCAGGCCCTCCGATTCACACCACCCCGTGATGTTTTTCTCACTTCTACTAGTGAATGGCCTGTTAGATACCCTTACAATGCGCACCACCCTGCGATGCTTTTCAGAAACCTATCCTACATTGCCACTGCATGTTTCCTGACCTCCCGATCCTGACCAACCGTGGTGCTTTTCTCCATTCTACATTGCCACTCACTTCCTATCATAATTAAGGCCCTCCGATACACACCGCCCCGTGATGTTTTTCTCACTCCTACTAGTGAATGGCCTGTTAGAAACCCTTACAATTCTCACCACCGCGATGATTTTCAGAAACCTATCCTACATTGACACTGCAGGTGTCCTGACCTCTCCATGCTGTCCACCCCTTGGTGCTTTTCTCCATCCTACATTGCCACTCACTGCCGATCCTAATTCAGCCCCTCCGATTCTCACCACACCATGATGTATTTCTCACTCGTACTAGTGAATGGCCTGTTAGAAACCCTTACAATGCGCACCAACCCGCGATGTTTTTCAGAAAGCTATCCCACATTGCCACTGCATGTTTCCTGAGCTCCCCATGCTGACCACCACGTGGTTTTTTCTACATCCTACATTGTCACTCACTGCCTCCCTGACCCAGGCCCTCCGATTCACACCACCCCGTTATGATTTTTCCACACCTACTAGTGAATGGATTTACAATGCGCACCACCCCGCGATGTTTTTCAGAAACCTATACTACATTGCCGCTACATGTTTCCTGACCTCCACATGCTCACCATGTCGTGGTGCTTTTCTCCATCCTACATTGTCACTCACTGTCTATTCTGATTCAGGCCTTCCAATTCTCACAACCCCATGAAATATTTCTCACTCCTACTAGTGAATGGCCGGTTAGAAAACCTTTCAATGGGCACCACCCCGCAGTTTTTTTCAGAAACCTATCTTAAATTGGCCCTAAATGTTTCCTGACTTCCACATCCTAATCACCCCGTGGTGCTTTTCTACATCCTACATTGCCACTCACTGCCTATTCTGATTCAGGCCGTCCGATTCACAGCACCCCGTGATGTTTTTCTCACTCTTATTTGTGAATGGACTGTTAGAAACGCTTACAATTCCCACCACCCCGCGATGTTTTTCAGAAAACTATAATACATTGCCACTGCATGTTTCCTAACCTGTCCATGCTGACCAACCCGTCGTGCTGTTCTCCTTGCTACATTGCCACTCACTGCCTATCCTAATTCAGGCCCTCCGATACACACCACACCATGATGTTTTTGTATTTCTACTAGTGAATGGCCTATTAGAAACCCTTACAATGCGCAACACAACTCGATGTTTCACAGAAACCTATCCTACATTGCCACTGCATGTTTCCCGACCTCCCCATCCTGACCACCCCGTGGTGCTTTTCTCCATCATACAATGCCACTCACTGCCTATTCTAATTCAGGCCCTCTGATTTGCACCACCCCGTGATGTTTTTATCACTCCTACTAGTGATTTGTCTGTTAGAAACCCTTACAATGCCCACCACCCTGCGATGTTTTTCAGAAACCTTTCCTACATTCCCACTGCATGTTTCCTGACCTCCTCATGCTGACCACCCCATGGTGCTTTTCTCCATCCTACATTGTCACTCCCTGCCTATCCTAATTCAGGCCCTCCGATTCACACACCCCCTGATGTTTTTCTCACTACTACTATTGAATGGCCTGTTTGAAACCCTTACAGTGTGCACCACCCCAGGATGTTTTTCAGAAACCAATCCTACATCGCCACTGCATGTTTACTGACCTCCCCATGCTAACCACCCCGTGGTGTTTTTCTCCATCCTACATTGCCACTCTCTGCCTATCCTAATTCACGCCCTCCGATTAACATCACACCATGATGTTTTTCTCACACCTACTAGTGAATGGCCTGTTAGAAACCCTTACAATGCGCACCACCGGGCGATGTTTTTCAGAAACCTATCCTACATTGCCACTGCAAGTTTCCTGACCTCCGCATGTTGACCGCCCAAGGTGCTTTTCTCCATCCTACATTGCCACTCACTGCCTATCCTAAATCAGGTCCTTTGATTCACACCACAACGTGATGTTTTTCTCACTCCTACTAGTGAATGGCCTGTAAGAAACCCTTATAATGCGCACCAACCCGCTATTTTTTTCAGAAACCTATCCTAAATTGCCACTGCATGTTTGCTGACCTCTCCATGCCGACCACCCTGTGGTGCTTTTCTCCATCCTACATTGCCACTCACTGCCTATTTTGATTCAGGCCCTCTGATTCACAGCACCCCGTGATGTTGTTCTCACTCCTATTAGTGAATGGCTTGTTAGAAACCCTTCCAATGCGCACCACCCCGAAATGTTTTTCAGAAACCTATCCTACATTGCCACTGCATGATTTCTGACCTCCACATGCTGACCACCCCGTTGTGCTTTTCTCCATTCTACATTGCCACTCACTGCCTATCCTGATTCAGGCCTTCCGGTTAACACCACACTGTGATGTTTTTCTCACTCGTACTAGTGAATGGCCTGTTACAAACACTTAAAATGAGCATCACCCCGCGATATTTCACCGAAACTTATCCTACTTTGCCACTGCATGTCTCCGGACCTCCCCATGCGTACCACCTGCTGGTGCTTTTGTCCATCCTACATTGCCACTCACTGCCTATCCTAATTCAGGCCCTCTGAACACACCATCTTGTGATGTTTTTCCACTGCTACTAGGGAATGGTCTGTTAGAAACCCTTGCAATGCACACCACCCCGCGCTGTTTTTCAGAAACCTATACTACATTGCCACTGCATGTTTCCTGACCTCCCATGCTGACCACCCCTGGAGCTTTTCTCCATCCTACATTGCCAATCACTGCCTATACTGATTCAGTCCTTCCAATTCACACCACACCGTGATGTTTTTCTTACTCCTACGAGTGAATGGCTTGTTAGAAACCCTTATAATGCGCACCATCCGGCAATGTTTTTTAGAAACCTATCCTACATTGCCACTGTATGATTTCTGATCTCCCCATGCTGACCACCGGTGGTGCTTTTCTCCATCCTACATTGCGAACTCACTGCCTATTCAGATTCAGGCCCTCCGATTCACACCACCCCGTGATGTTTTCTCACTCCTACTAGTGAATGGCCTTTTAGAAACCATTACAATGCGCAACACACCACGATTTTTTTCAGAAAACTATCCTATTTGCCACTGCATGTTTCTTGACCTAACCATGCTGACCACCACTGGCGCTTTTCTCCATCCTACATTGTCACTCATTGCCTATCCTGATTCAGGCACTCCGATTCACACCACCCCTTGATGCTTTTCTGACTCCTACTAGTGAATGGCCTTTTAGAAACCCTTACAACGCACATCACCCTGCGATGTTTTTCAGAAACCTATCCTATTTGCCACTGCATGGTTCCTGACCTCCACATGCTGACCACCGCATGATGATTTTTCCATCCTACATTGCCACTCACTGTCTATCCTGATTCAGGCCCTCCAATTCACACCACACTATGATGTATTTCTCACTCCTACTAGTGAATGGTCTGTTCCAAACTCTAACAATGTGCATCACCCCGCGATGCTTTTCAGAAACCTACCCTACATTGTCACAGCATGTTTCCTGACCTCCCCATCCTGACCTCCCCGTGGTGCTTTTCTCCATTCTACATTGCCACTCACTGCCTATCCTGATTCAGGCCCTCCAATTCACACCACCCCATTATGTTTTTCTCACTCCTACTATTGAATGACCTGTTAGAAACCCTTACAATGCGCACCACCCGCGTTGTTTTTCAGAAACCTATCCTACATTGCCACTGCATGTTTCCTGACTTCCCCATGCTGACCACCCTTGGTGCTTTTCTCCATGCTACATTGCCATTCACTGCCTATCCTAATTCAGGGCCTCTGATTCACACCACACCATGATGTATTTCTCACTCCTACTAGTGAATGGCCTGTTAGAAACCCTTACAATTCTCACCACCCCGCGATGTTTTTCAGAAACCTATCCTACATTGCCACTGCATGTTTCCTGACCTCCACATGCTTACCGCCCCGTGGTGCTTTTCTCCATCCTACATTGCCACTCACTGCCTATCCTTATTCAGGCCCTCTGATTCTCACCACCCCGTGATGTTTTTCTCACTCTTGTAGTGAATGGCATGTTAGAAACCCTTACAATGCGCACCACCCCGTTTTTTTTTTTTTCAGAAACCTGTCCTATATTGCCACTGCATGTTTCATGACCTCCCCATGCTGACCACCCTGTGGTGCTTTTCTCCATCCTACATTGCCACTCAATGCCTATCCTAATTCAGGCCCTCCGATTCACACAACCCCGTGATGTTGTTCTCACTACTACTAATGTATGGCCTGTTAGAAACCCTTGCAATGCGCACCACCCTGCGATGTTTATCAGAAACCTATTCTACATTTTCACTGCATGTTTCCTTGCCTCCCCATGCTGACAAACCTGTGGTGCTTTTCTCCATCCTACATTGCCACTCACAGCCTATTCTAAATCAGGCCGTCCGATTCACACCACCCCGTGATGTTTTTTTCACTCCTACTTATGAATGGCTTGTCAAAAAGACTTACAATGCGCACCACACCCAAATGTTTTTCCGAAACCTATCCTACATTGCCATTGCATGTCTCCTGACCTCCCCATGTTGACCACACCGTGGTGCTTTTATCCATCCTACATTGGCACTCAGGGCCTATCCTAATTCAGGCCCTCGGATTCACACCAAACCATGATATATTTCTCACTCTTACTAGTGAATACCCTGGTAGAAACCCTTACAATGCCCACCACACAGTGATGCTTTTCAGAAAACTATCCTACATTGCCACTGCATGTTTCCTGACCTCCCCATGCTGAACACACCATGGTGCTTTTCTCCACTTTACATTGCCACTCACTGCCTATCCTAATTCAGGCCCTCCGATTCACACCACCCCGTGATGTTGTTCTCACTCCTACTAGTGAAAGGCCTGTTAGAAAGCCTTTCAATGCACAACACCCTGCAATGTTTTTCAGAATCCTATCCTTCATGGGCAATGCATGTTTCCTGACCTCCCCATGCAGACCACCCCGTGGTGCTTTTCGCCATCCTACATTGCCACTCACTGCCTATCCTAATTCAGAACATCTGATTCACACCACCCCTTGATGATTTTCTCACTCCTACTAGTGAATGGCCTGTCGAGAACCCTTACAAAGTGCACCACCCCGTGATGTTTTTCAGAAACTATCCTACATTGCCACTGCATGTTTCCTGAACTCCCCATGCTGACCACCCCTTGCTGTTTTTCTCCATCCTACATTGCCACTCACTGCCTATCCTGATTGAGGGCCTCTGATTCACACTACCCCGTGAGGTTTTTCTCACTCCTACTAGTGAATGGCCTGTTAGAAACACTGACAATACGCACCACCCTGCGATGTTTTTCAGAAACCTATCCTACATTGCCACTGAATGTTTCGTGACATCCCCATGCTGACCACCCTGTGGTGCTTTTCTCCATCCTACATTGCCACTCACTGCCTATACTGATTCAGTCCCTCCGATTCATACCACCCCGTGATGTTTTTCTCACTTCTACTAGTGAATGGCCTGTTAGATATCCTTACAATGCGCACCACCCTGCGATGTTTTTCAGAAACCTATCCTACATTGCCACTGCATGTTTTCTGATCTCCCGATTCTGAGCAACCGTGGTGCTTTTCTCCATTCTACATTGCCACTCACTGCCTATCATAATTCAGGCCCTCCGATACACACCACCCCGTGATGTTTTTCAAACTCCTACTAGGAAATGCACTGTTAGAAACCCTTACAATGCGCACCACCCCGCGATGTTTTTCAGAAACCTATACTACATTGCCACTGCATGTGTCCTGACCTCTCCATGCTGTCCACCCCTTGGTGCTTTTCTCCATCCTACATTGCCACTCACTGCCTATACTGATTCAGGCCTTCCAATTCACACAACCCCTTGATGTATTTCTCACTCCTACTAGTGAATGGCCTGTTAGAAACCCTTTCAATGGGCACCACCACGCGATTATTTTCAGAAACCTATCTTACATTGGCCCTACATGTTTCCTGACTTCCACATCATAATCACCCATGTGGTGCTTTTCTACATCCTACATTGCCTCTCACTGCCTATCCTGATTCAGGCCCTCGGATTCACACCACCCCGTGATGTTTTTCACACTTGTACTAGTGAATGGCCTGTTAGAAACCCTTACAATGCGCACCACCCTGCGATGTTTTTCAGAAACCTATCCTACATTGCCACTGCATGTATCCTGACCTCCCAATCCTGACCACCCGATGGTGCTTTTCTCCATCCTACATTGCCACTCAATGCATATCATAATTCAGGCCCTCCGATTCACACCACCCCGTGATGTTTTTCTCACTCCTACTAGTGAATGGCCTGTTAGAAACCCTTACAATGCGCACCACCACGCGAAGTTTTTCAGAAACCTATCCTACATTGCCACTGCATGTTTCCTGACCTCCCCACCCTGACCACCCCTTGTTGCTTTTCTCCATACTACATTGCCACTCACTGTCAATCCTGATTCGGGCCCTCTGATTCACACCAAACCATGAGGTATTTCTCACTCTTACTAGTGAATGCCCTGGTAGAAACCCTTACAATGCCCACCACACAGTGATGCTTTTCAGAAAACTATCCTACATTGCCACTGCATGTTTCCTGACCTCCCCATGCTGAACACACCGTGGTGCTTTTCTCCAATTTACATTGCCACTCACTGCCTATCCTAATTCAGGCCCTCCGATTCACACCACCCCGTGATGTTGTTCTCACTCCTACTAGTGAAAGGCCTGTTAGAAAGCCTTTCAATGCACAACACCCCGCAATGTTTTTCAGAATCCTATCCTACATTGGCAATGCATGTTTCCTGACCTCCCCATGCGGACCACCCCTTGGTGCTTTTCCCCATCCTACATTGCCACTCACTGCCTATCCTTATTCAGAACATCTGATTCACACCACCCCTTGATGTTTTTCTCACTCCTACTAGTGAATGGCCTGTTAGAAACCCTTACAATGCGCACCACCCTGCGTTGTTTTTCAGAAACCTATCCTACATTGCCACTGCATGTATCCTGACCTCCCGATCCTGACCACCCCATGGTGCTTTTCTCCATCCTACATTGCCACTCAATGCCTATCCTAATTCAGGCCCTCCGATTAACATCACCCCATGATGTTTTTCTCACGCCTACTAGTGAATGGCTTGTTAGAAACCCTTACATTGCGCACCACCCCGAAATGTTTTTCAGAAACCTATCCTACATTGCCACTGCCTTTTACAAAAACTTAAAATGAGCATCACCCCACGATGTTTTTCCAAAACCTATCCTACTTTGCCACTGCAAGTCTCCTGACCTCCCCAAGCTGACCACCCATGCTGCTTTTCTCCATCCTGCATTACCACTCACTGCCTATACTTATTCAGGACCTCCGATTCACACCACCCCGTGATGTGTTTCTCAGTACTACTAGTGAATGGCCTGTTAGAAACCCTTACAATGCACACCACCCCGCGATGTTTTTCAGAAACCTATCCTACATTGCCACTGCATGTTTCCTGACATCACCATGCTCACCAACCCGTGGTGCTTTTCTCCATCCTACATTGCCACTCACTGCCTATACTGATTCAGGCCCTCCGATTCACACCACACCGGGAAGTTTTTCTCACTCCTACTAGTGAATGGCCTGTTAGAAACCCTTACAATGCGCATCACTGGGCGATGTTTTTCAGAAACCTATCCTACATTGCCACTGCAAGTTTCCTGACCTCCGCATGTTGACCGCCCCATGGTGCTTTTCTCCATCCTACATTGCCACTCACGGCCTATCCTAATTCAGGCCCTTTGATTCACACCACAACGTGATGTTTTTCTCACTCCTATTAGTGAGTGGCCTGTAAGAAACCTTTATAATGCGCACCAACCCGCTATTTTTTCAGAAACCTATCCTACATTGCCACTGCATGTTTGCTGACCTCTGCATGCCGACCACTCCGTGCTGCTTTTCACCATCCTACATTGCCACTCAATGCCTATTTTGATTGATGCCCTCTGATTCACAGCACCCTGTGATGTTGTTCTCACTCCTACTAGTGAATGGCCTTTTAGAAAACCTTACAATGCGTACCACCCTGCGATGTTTCTCAGAAACCTATCCTACATTGCCACTGCATATTTCCTGACCTCCCCATGCTCACCAACCCGTCGTGCTTTTCTCCATCCTACATTGCCACTCACTGCCTATCCTAATTCAGGCCCTCCGATTCACACCACCCTGTGATGTTTTTCTCACTCCTACTAGTGAATGGCCTTTTAGAAACCCTTACAACGCACATCACCCTGCGATGTTTTTCAGAAACCTATCCTATTTGCCACTGCATGTTTCTTGACCTCCCCATGCTGACCACCACTGGCGCTTTTCTCCATCCTACATTGTCACTCACTGCCTATCCTGATTCAGGGACTCCGATTCACACCACCCCTTGATGCTTTTCTGACTCCTAGTAGTGAATGGCGTTTTAGAAACCCTTACAAAGCACATCACCCTGCGGTGTTTTTCAGAAACCTATCCTATTTGCCACTGCATGTTTCCTGACCTCCACATGCTGACCAACCCTGGAGCTTTTCTCCATCCTCCATTGCCACTCACTGCGTATACTGATTCAGGCCCTCCAATTCACACAACCCCGTGATGTTTTTCTCACTCCTACTCCTGAATGGCCTGTTAGAAAACCTTACAATGCGCACCACCCCAGGATGTTTTTCAGAAACATATCTTACATTGAAACTGCATGTTTCCTGACATCTCCATGCTGAGCACCACATGGTGATTTTCTCCATCCTACATTGCCACTCACTGCCTATCCTGATTCAGCCACTCAGATTCACAACACCCCATGATGTTTTTCTCACTCCTACTAGTGTATGGCCTGTTAGAAACCCTTTCAATGGGCACCACCACGCGATTTTTTTCACAAACCTATCTTACATTTGCCTTGCATGTTTCCTGACTTCCACATCCTAATCACCCCGTGGTGCTTTTCTACATCCTACATTGCCACTCACTGCCTATCCTGATTCAGGCCGTCCGATTCTCAGCACCCCGTGATGTTTTTCTCACTCCTACTCCTGAATGGCCTGTTAGAAACCCTTATAATCTGCACCACCCCGCGATGTATTTCAGAAACCTATCCTACATTGCCACAGCATGTTTGCTGACCTCCCCATGCTGACCACCCAGTGGTGCTTTTATCCATCTTACATTGCCACTCACTGCGTATACTGATTCAGGCCCTCCGATTCACACCACACCGTGATGTTTTTCTCAATCCTACTAGTGAATGGCCTGTTAGAAACCCTTACAATGCGCACCACCCCGCAATGTTTTTCAGAAACCTATCCTACATTGCCACTGCATGATTCCTGTCCTCCCCATGCTGACCACCCCGTGGTGCTTTTATCCATCCTAAATTGTGAACTCACTGCCTATTCAGATTCACACCCTCTGATTCACACCACCCCGTGATGTTTTCTCACTCCTACTAGTGAATGTCGTTTTAGAAACCATTACAATGCACAACACCCCGCGATGTTTTTCAGAAACCTATCCTATTTGCCACTGCATGTTTCTTGACCTCCACATGCTGACCACCACTGGCACTTTTCTGCATCCTACATTGTCACTTACTGCCTATCCTGATTCAGGCACTCCAATTCAAACCACACTGTGAAGTTTTTCTCACTCCTACTAGTGAATGGCCTGTTAGTAACCATTATTTTGCGCACCACCCCGCGATGTTTTTCCGAAACCTATCCTACATTGCCACTGCATGATGCCTGACCTCCCGATGGTGACCACCCCATGGTGCTTTTCTCCATCCTACATTGCCATTCAATGCCTATGCTGATTCAAGCCCTTGGATTCACACCACACCGTGTGGTTTTTCTCACTCTTACTAGTCAGTGGCCTGTTAGAAACCCTTACAATTCGCACCACTCCACGATGTTTTTTAGAAACCTATCCTACATTGCCACTGCGTGTTTCCTGCCCTCCCCATGTTGACCACCCCTGGTGCTTTTCTCCATCCTACATTGCCACTTACTGAATATCCTGATTCAGCCCCTCCGATTCACACCACACCGTGATGTTTTTCTGGATCCTACTAGTCAATGGCCTTTTAGAAAGCCTTACAATGCACACCACCCCGTGATGTTTTTCAGAAACCTATCCTACATTGCCAAAGCATGTTCCAGACCTCCCCAGGCAGACCAACCCGTGGGGCTTTTCTCCATCCTACATTGCCACTCACTGCCTATACTCATTCAGGCCCTCCGATTCACCCCACACCGCGATCTTTTTATCACTCCCTCTAGTGAATGGCATGTTAGAAACCCTTACAATGCACACCCCCCCGCAATGTTTTTCAGAAACCTATCCTACATTGCCACTGCATGATTCCTGACCCCATGCTGACCACCCCGTGGTGCTTTTATCCATCCTACATTGCGAACTCACTGCCTATTCAGATTCTGGCCCTCCGATTCACACCATCCCGTGATGTTTTCGCACTCCTACTAGTGAATGGCCTGTTAGAAACCATTACAATTCTCACCACTCCGCGATATTTTTCAGAAACCTATCCTACATTGCCACTGCATGTTTCCTGACCTCCGATGCTGACCACCCCTGGTGCTTTTCTCCATCATACATTGCCACTCACTGCCTATACTGATTCAGGCCCTCCGATGCACACCACCCCGTGATGTTTTTGCACTCCTACTAGTGAATGGCGTTTTAGAAACCATTACAATGCACAACACTCCGCGATGTTTTTCAGAAACCTATCCTATTTGCCACTGCATGTTTCTTGACCTCCACATGCTGACCACCACTGGCACTTTTCTGTATCCTACATTGTCACTCACTGCCTATCCTGATTCAGGCATTCCAGTTCACACTACACTGTTAAGTTTTTCACACTCCTACTAGTGAATGGCCTGTTAGAATCCCTTACAATGTGCACCACCCCGCAATGTTTTTCAGAAACCTATCCTACATTGTCACTGCATGATTCCTGACCCCATGCTGACCACCGCGTGGTGCTTTTATCCATCCTACATTGCGAACTCACTGCCTATTCAGATTCTGGCCCTCCGATTCACACCACCCCGTGATGTTTTCGCACTCCTACTAGTGAATGGCCTGTTAGAAACCATTACAATTCTCACCACCCTCGATGTTTTTCAGAACCCTATCCTACATTGCCACTGCATGTTTCCTGACCTCCCCATGCTGACCAACCCGTGGTGCTATTCCCCTCCCTACATTGCCACTCACTGCCAAACCAGATTCAGGCCCTCCGATTCACACCACCCGGTGATGTTTTCGCACTCCTACTAGTTAATGGCCTGTTAGAAACCCTTACAATGCGCACCACCCCGCAATGTTTTTCAGAAACCTATCCTACATTGCCACTGCATGATTCCTGACCTCCCCATGCTGACCAGCCCGTGGTGCTTTTCTCCATCCTATATTGCAAACTCACTGCCTATGCAGATTCAACCTCTCCGATTCACCGCACCCCGTGACGTTTTCTCACTCCTACTAATGAATGGCCTTTTAGAAACCATTACAATGCGCATCACCCAGCGATGTTTTTCAGAAACCTATCCTATTTGCCACTTCATGTTTCTTGACCTCCCATGCTGACCACCCCTGGTGATTTTCTCCATCCTACATTGCCACTCACTGCCTATACTGATTCAGGTCCTCCGATTCACACAACATCGTGAAGTTTTTCTCACTCCTACTAGTGAATGGCCTGTTAGAAACCCTTACTTTGCGATAACCCCGCGATGTTTTTCAGAAACCTATCCTACATTGCCACTGCATGATTCCTGACCTCCCCATGCTGACCACGCCGTGGTGCTTTTCTCCATCCTACATTGCCACTCAATGGCTATCCTGATTCAAGCCCTCCGATTAACACAACCCCGTGATGTTTTTCTCACTCTTACTAGTCAGTGGCCTGTTAGAAACCCTTACAATGTGCACCACCCCGCGATGTTTTTCAGAAACCTGTCCTACTTTGCGACTGCATGTTTCCTGACCTCCTCTTTCTGACACCGCCTTGGTGCTTTTCTCCATCCTACATTGCCACTCCCTGCCTATCCTAATTAAGGCCCTCCGATTCACACCACCCCGTGATGTTTTTCTCATTCCTACTAGTGAATGGCCTTTTAAAAACCCTTACAATGCGCGCCACGCGGGGATGTTTTTCAGAAACAGATCCTACATTGCCATTGCATGTTTCCTGACCTCCCCATGCTGACCATGCTGCGGGGCTTTCTCCATGCTGCATTGTCACTCAGTGCCTGTACTAATTCAGGCCCTCCGATTCACACCATCCCATGATGTTTTTCTCACTACCACTAGTGAATTGCCTGTTAGAAAGCCTTACAAAGCGCACCACCCCGCGATGTTTTTCAGAAACCTATCCTACATTGCCACTGCCTGTTTCTTGACGTCCCTATGTTGACCACCCGGTGGTGTTACTCCATCCTTCATTGCCACTTACTGTCTATCCTAATTCAGGCCCTCCGATTCACACCACCCCTAATGTTTTTCTCACTCCTACTAGTGAAAGGCCTGTTAGAAACCCTTACAATGCGCACCACCCCGTGACGTTTTTCAGAAAACTATCCTACATTGCCATTGCATGTTTCCTGCCCTCCCCATGCTGACCACTCCTGGTGCTTTTCTCCATCCTACATTGCCACTTACTGCCTATCATGATTCCGCCCCTCCAATTCACACCACACCGTGATGTTTTTCTTGCTCCTACTAGTGAATGGCCTGTTAGAAACCCTTACAATGCAAACCACACCGAGATGTTTTTCAGAAACCTATCCTACAGTGCCATTGCATGATTCCTGACCTCCCCATGCTGACCACCCCTGGTGATTTTCTCGATCCTACATTGCCAATCCCTGCCTATCCTGATTCAGGCCCTCCGATTCACACCACGCCGTGATGTTTTTCTCACTCCTATTAGTGAATGGCCTTTTAGAAACCCATAAAATTCGCATCACCCCGCGATGTTTTTCAGAAACCTATCCTATTTGCCACTGCATTTTTCCTGAACTCCCGATGCTGACCACCCCGTGGTTTTTTCTACATCCTACATTGCCACTCACTGCCTATCTTAATTCAGGCCCTCCGATTCACACCACCCCTGATGTTTTTCTCACTCCTCCTAGTAAATGGCGTGTTAAAAACCCTTACAATGCGCACCACCCTGTGATGTTTTTCAGAAACCTATCCTACATTGCCACTGCATGTTTCCTGATGTCCCCTTGCTGACCGCCTATGGTTCTTTTCTCCATCTTACATTGCCAATCAATGCCTATCCTGATTCTAGCCCTTCGATTAACACCACCCCGTGATGTTTTTCTCCCTCTTACCAGTCAGTGGCCTGTTAGAATCCCTTACAATGCGCAAAACCACGCGTTGTCATTCAGAACCCTATCCTACATTGCCAATGCATGTTTGCTGACCTCTCCATGCCGACCACCCCGTGGTGCTTTCTCCATCCTACATTGCCACTCACTGCCTATTTTGATTCAGGCCCTCTGATTCACAGCACCCCGTGATGTTGTTCTCACTCCTACTAGTGAATGGCTTGTTAGAAACCCTTACAAAGCGCACCACCCCGTAATGTTTTTCAGAAACCTATCGTACATTGCCACTGTATGATTCCTGACCTCCCCATGCTGACCACCCCGTGGTGCTTTTCCCCATCCTACATTGCCACTCACTGCCTATCCTAATTCAGAACATCTGATTCACACCACCCCTTGATGTTTTTCTTACTACTACTAGAGAATGGCCTGTCAGAAACCCTTACAATACACACCAACCCGTGATGTTTTTCAGAAAACTATCCCACATTGCCACTGAATATTTCGTGACATCCCCATGCTGACCACCCTGTGGTGTTTTTCTCCATCCTACATTGACACTCACTGCCTATCCTGATTCAGGCCCTCCGATTCACACCACCCCGTGATGTATTTCTCACTTCTACTAGTGAATGGCCTGTTAGATACCCTTACAATGCGCACCACCCTGCGATGCTTTTCAGAAACCTATCCTACATTGCCACTGCATGTTTCCTGACCTCCTGATCCTGACCAACCGTGGTGCTTTTCTCCATTCTACATTGCCACTCACTTCCTATCATAATTAAGGCCCTCCGATACACACCGCCCCGTGATGTTTTTCTCACTCCTACTAGTGAATGGCCTGTTAGAAACCATTACTTTGCACACCACCCCGCGATGTTTTTCTGAAACCTATCCTACATTGCCACTGCATGATTCCTGACCTCCCCATGCTGACCACCCCGTGGTGCTTTTCTCCATCCTACATTGCCACTCAATGCCTATCCTGATTCAGCCCCTCCGATTCACACCACACCGTGATGTTTTTCTGGCTCCTACTAGTCAATGGCCTGTTAGAAAGCCTTACAATGCGCACCACCCCGTGATGTTTTTCAGAAACCTGTCCTACATTGCCAAAGCATGTTCCAGACCTCCCCAGGCAGACCAACCCGTGGTGCTTTTCTCCATCCTACATTGCCACTCACTGCCTATACTCATTCAGGCCCTCCGATTCACACCACACCGTGATCTTTTTATCACTCCCTCTAGTTAATGGCCTGTTAGAAACCCTTACCATGCGCACCACCCCGCGATGTTTTTCAGAAACCTATCCTACATTGCCACTGCATGATTCCTGACCTCCACATGCTGACAACCCCGTTGTGCTTTTCTCCATTCTACATTGACACTCACTGCCTATCCTGATTCAGGCCCTCCGGTTAACACCACACTGTGATGTTTTTCTCACTCTTACAAGTGAATGGCCTGTTACAAACCCTTAAAATGAGCATCACCCCGTGATGTTTTTCCGAAACCTATCCTGCTTTGCCATGGCATGTCTCCTGACCTCCCCATGCTGAACACCCGTGGTGCTTTTCTCCATCCTACGTTACCACTCACTGCCTATCCTAATTCAGGAACTCCGATTCACATCACCCCGTGATGTGTTTCTCACTCCTACTAGTGAATGGCCTGTTAGAAAATCTTACAATGCGCAACACCCTGCGATGTTTTTAAGAAACCTATCCTACTTTGCCACTGCATGTTCCCTGACCTCCCCATGCTGACCACCCCGCGGTGCTTTTCTCCATCCTACATTGCCACTCACTGCCTATCCTAATTCAGACCCTCTGATACACACCACCCCGTGATGTTTTTCTCACTCCTACTAGTGAATGATCTGTTAGAAACCCTTACAATGCACACCACCCCGTGATGTTTTTTAGAAACCTATCCTACATTGCCACTGCATGTTTCCTGACCTCCCATGCTGACCACTCCTGGTGCTTTTCTCCATCCTACATTGCCACTCACTGCCTATACTGATTTAGGCCCTCCGATTCACACCACACCGTGATGTTTTTCTCAATCCTACTAGTGAATGGCCTGTTAGAAACCCTTACAATGCGCACCACCCCGCAATGTTTTTCAGAAACCTATCGTACATTGCCACTGTATGATTCCTGACCTCCCCATGCTGACCACCCCGTGGTGCTTTTATCCATCCTACATTGCCACTCACTGCCTATACTGATTCAGGCCCTCCGATTCACACCACCCCGTGATGTTTTTGCACTCCTCCTAGTGAATGGCGTTTTAGAAACCATTAAAATGCGCAACACCCCGCGATGTTTTTCAGAAACCTATCCTATTTTCCACTGCATGTTTCTTGACCTCCACATGCTGACCACCACTGGCACTTTTCTGCATCCTACATTGTCACTCACTGAATATCCTGATTCAGGCACTACAATTCACACCACACTGTGAAGTTTTTCTCACTCCTACTAGTGAATGGCCTGTTAGAAACCATTACTTTGCGCACCACGCCGCGATGTTTTTCAGAAATCTATCCTACATTGCCAATGCATGATTCCTGACCTCCCCATGTTGACCACCTCGTGGAGCTTTTCTCCTTCCTACATTGCCACTCAATGCCTATCCTGATTCAAGCCTTCCGATTCACACCACACCGTGTGGTTTTTCTCACTCTTACTAGTCAGTGGCCTGTTAGAAACCCTTACAATGCGCACCACCCCACGATGTTTATCCGAAACCTGTCCTACATTGCCACAGCATGTTTCCTGACCTCCCCATGTTAACCACACCGTGGCGCTTTTCTCCATCCTACATTGCCAATCCCTGCCTATCCTAATTAAGGCCCTCCGATTCACACCACCCCTGATGTTTATCTCACTCCTACTAGTGGATGGCATGTTAGAAACCCTAACAATGCGCACCACCCGCCGATGTTTTTCAGAAATCTATCCTACGTTGCCACTGCATGTTTCCTGATATCCCCATGCTGACCAACCCATGGTGCTTTTACCCCTCCTACTTTGCCCCTCACTGCCTATCCTAATTCAGGCCCTCCAATTCACACCACCCCTGATGTTTTTCTCACTCCTACTAGTGAAGGGCCTTTAAGAAACCCTTACAATGCGCACCACTCCACGATGTTTTTCAGAAACCTATCCTACATTGCCACTGCATGGTTCCTGCCCTCCCCATGCTGACCACCCCTGGTGCTTTTCTCCATCCTCCATTGCCACTCACTGCCTATACTGATTCAGGCCCTCCAATTCACACAACCCCGTGATGTTTTTCTCACTCCTACTCCTGAACGGCCTGTTAGAAAACCTTACAATGCGCACCACCCCACGATGTTTTTCAGAAACTTATCCTACATTGCAACTGCATGTTTCCTGATATCTCCATGCTGACCACCCCATGGTGCTTTTCTCCATCCTACATTGCCACTCACTGCCTAACCTGATCCAGCCACTCAGATTCACAACACCCCACGATGTTTTTCTCACTCTTGCTAGTGAATGGCCTGTTAGAAACCGTTACTTTGCGCCCCACCCCGCGATGTTTTTCCGAAACCTATCCTACATTGCCACTGCATGATTCCTGACCTCCCCATGCTGACCACCCCGTGGTGCTTTTCTCCATCCTACATTGCCACTCAATGCCTATCCTGATTCAAGCCCTCTGATTCACACCACACCGTGTGGTTTTTCTCACTCTTACTAGTCAGTGGCCTGTTAGAAACCCTTACAATTCACACCACCCCGCGATGTTTTTCCGAAAACTGTCCTACATTGGCACAGCATGTTTCCTGACCTCCCCATGCTGATCACCCCGTGGTGCTTTTCTCCATCCTACATTGCCACTCCCTGCCTATCCTAATTAAGGCCCTCCGATTCACACCATCCCGTGATGTTTTTCTCACTCCTTCTAGTGAATGGCCTTTTAGAAACCCTTACAATGCGCACCAAATCGGGATGTTTTTCAGAAACCTATGCTACATTGCCATTTCATGTTTCCTGACCTCCCCATGCTGACCATCCTGTGGTGCTTTTCTCCATTCTACATTGCCACTCACTGCCTATCCTGATTCAGGCCCTCTGATTCATACCACTCCTTATGTTTTTCTCATTCCTGCTAGTGAATGGCCTGTTAGAAACCCTTACAATGCGCACCACCCCACGATGTTTTTCAGAAACCTATCCTACATTGCCACTGCATGATTCCTGACCTCCCATCCTGACCACCAATTGGTGCTTTTCTCCATCATACATTGCCACTCACTGCCTACTCTAATTCAGGCCCTCCGATTCGCACAACTCCTTGATGTTTTTCTCACTCCTACTAGTGAATTGTCTGTTAGAATCCCTTACAATGCGCACCACCCAACGATGTTTTTCAAAAACCTATCCTAATTGCCACTGCATGTTTCCTGACCTCCTCATGCAGACCACCCCATGGTGCTTTTCTCCATCTTACATTGTCACTCACAGCCTATCCTAATTCAGGGCTTCCGATTCACACCACCCCTGATGTTTTTTTCACTCCTACTGAATGGCCTGTTAGAAACCCTTATAATGTGCACCACCCCGCGATGTTTTTCAGAAACCTATCCTACATTGCCACTGCATGTTTGCTGACCTCCCATGCTGACCACCCCGTGGTGCTTTTATCCATCCTACATTTCCACTCACTGCCTATACTGATTCAGGCCCTCCGATTCACAACACCCCTTGATGCTTTTCTGACTCCTACTATTGAATGGCCTTTTAGAAACCCTTACAATGCGCACCACCCCGCAATGTTTTTCAGAAACCTATCCTACATTGCCACTGCATGATTCCTGACCTCCCCATGCTGACCACCCCGTGGTGCTTTTATCCATCCTACATTGCGAACTCACTGCCTATTCAGATTCAGGCCCTCCGATTCACACCACCCCGTGATGTTTTCGCACTCCTACTAGTGAATGGCGTTTTAGAAACCATTACAATGCACAGCAGCCCGAGATGTTTTTCAGAAACCTATCCTATTTGCCACTACATGTTTCTTGACCTCCACATGCTGACCACCACTGGCGCTTTTCTGCATCCTACATTGTCACTCACAGCCTATCCGGATTCAGGCACTCCAATTCACACTACACTGTGAAGTTTTTCTCACTCCTACTAGTGAATGGCCTGTTAGAAACCATTACTTTGCGCACCACCCCGCAATGTTTTTCAGAAACCTATCCTACATTGCCACTGCATGATTCCTGACATCCCCATGCTGACCACCCCGTGGTGCTTTTCTCCATCCTACATTGCCACTCCCTGCCTATCCTAATTAAGGCCCTCAGATTCACACCATCCCGTGATGTTTTTCTCACTCCTTCTAGTGAATGGCCTTTTAGAAACCCTTACAATGCGCACCAAATCGGGATGTTTTTCAGAAACCTATGCTACATTGCCATTTCATGTTTCCTGACCTCCCCATGCTGACCATCCCGTGGTGCTTTTCTCCATTCTACATTGCCACTGACTGCCTATCCTGATTCAGGCCCTCTGATTCACACCACTCCTTATGTTTTTCTCATTCCTGCTAGTGAATGGCCTGTTAGAAACCCTTACAATGCGCACCACCCCACGATGTTTTTCAGAAATCTATCCTACATTGCCACTGCATGATTCCTGACCTCCACATGCTGACCACCCCGTGTTGCTTTTCTCCATTCTACATTGCCACTAACTAGCTATCCTGATTCAGGCCCTCCGATTAACACCACACTGTGATGTTTTTCTCACTCGTACTAGTGAATGGCCACTTACAATACCTTACAATGTGAATCGCCCCGCGATGTTTTTCCGAAAACTATCCTACTTTTCCACTGCATGTTTCCTGACCTCCCCATGCTGACCACCCCGTGGTGCTTTTCTCCATCCTAATTTGCCACTCACTACCTATCCTGAGCCAGACCCTCCAATTCACACCACCCCGTGACATTTTTCTCAATCCTACTTGTAAATGGCCTTTTAGAAACCCTTACAATGCGCATCACCCCGCGATGTTTTTCAGAAACCTATCCTATTTTCCACTGCATTTTTCCTGACCTCCCCATGCTGACCACACTTGGAGCTTTTCTCCCTTCTTCATTGCCACTCAGTGCCTATCCTAATTCAGGCCCTCTGATTCACACCACCCCTGATGTTTATCTCACTCCTACTAGTGGATGGCATGTTAGAAACCCTAACAATGCGCACCACCCGCTGATGTTTTTCAGAAATCTATCCTACATTGCCACTGCATGTTTCCTGATCTCCCCATGCTGACCAACCCATGGTGCTTTTACCCCTCCTACTTTGCCCCTCACTGCCTATACAAATTCAGGCCCTCCGATTCACACCACCCCTGATGTTTTTCTCACTCCTACTAGTGAAGGGCCTTTAAGAAACCCTTACAATGCGCACCACTCCACGATGTTTTTCAGAAACCTATCCTACATTGCCACTGCATGTTTCCTGCCCTCCCCATGCTGACCACCCATGGTGCTTTTCTCCATCCTACATTGCCACTTACTGCCTATCCTGATTCAGCCCCTCCGATTCACACCTCACCGTGATGTTTTTCTGGCTCCTACTAGTCAATGGCCTGTTAGAAAGCCTTACAATGCGAAACAACAACGAGATGTTTTTCAGAAACCTATCCTACATTGCCAAAGCATGTTCCAGACCTCCCCATGCAGACCAACCGGTGGTGCTTTTCTCAATCCTACATTGCCACTCACTGCCTATACTCATTCAGGCCCTCAGATTCACACCACACCGCGATCTTTTTATCACTCCCTCTAGTGAATGGCCTGTAAGAAACCCTTACCATGCGCACCACACCGCGATGTTTTTCAGAAACCTATCCTACATTGCCACTGCATGTTTCCTAACCTCCCATGCTGACCAACCATGGTGCTTTTCTCCATCCTTCATTGCCACTCACTGCCTATACTGATTCAGGCCCTCCGATTCAAACCACACTGCGATCATTTTATCACACCCTCTAGTGAATGGACTGTTAGAAACCCTTACAATACGCACCACCCCGCGATGTTTTTCAGAAACCTATCCTACATTGCCACTGTATGATTCCTACCTCCCCATGCTGACCACCTGGTGGTGCTTTTCTCCATCCTACATTGCGAACTCACTGCCTATTCAGATTCAGGCCCTCCGATTCACACCACCCCGTGATGTTTTCTCACTCCTACTAGTGAATGGCCTTTTAGAAACCATTACAATGCGCAACACCCTGCGATGTTTTTCAGAAACCTATCCTATTTGCCACTGCATGTTTGCTGACCTCCCCATGCTAACCACCCCGTGGTGTTTTTCTCCATCCTACATTGCCACTCCCTGCCAATCCTAATTCAGGCCCTCCGATTAACATCACCCCATGATGTTTTTCTCACTCCTACTAGTGAATGGCCTGTTAAAAACTCTTACAATGCGCACCACCGGGCGATGTTTTTCGAAACCTATCCTACATTGCCTCTGCAAATTTCCTGACCTCCGCATGTTGACCGCCCCATGGTGCTTTTCTCCATCCTACATTGCCACTCACTGCCTATCCTAAGTCAGGCCCTTTGATTCACACCACAACGTGATGTTTTTCTCACTCCTACTAGTGAGTGGCCTGTAAGAAACCCTTGTCATTGGCACAAACTGGCTATTTTTTCAGAAACCTATCCTACATTGCCACTGCATGTTTGCTGACCTCTCAATGCCGACCACCCCGTGGTGCTTTTCTCCATCCTCCTTTGCCACTCACTGCCTATACTGATTCAGGCCCTCCAATTCACACAACCCCGTGATGTTTTTCTCACTCCTACTTGTGAATGACCAGTTAGAAACGCTTACAATTCACACCACCCCGCGATGTTTTCCAGAAAGCTATAATATATTGCCACTGCATGTTTCCTGACCTGTCCATGCTGACCACTCCGTGGTGCTTTTCTCCTTCCTACATTGCCACTCACTGCCTATCCTAATTCAGGGACTCCGATTCACACCACACCGTGATGTTTTTCTACTCCTACTAGTGAATGGCCTATTAGGAACCCTTACAATGCACAATACACCGCGAGGTTTCACAGAAACCTATCCTACATTGACACTGCATGTTTCCTGACCTCCCATCCTGACCACCAATTGGTGCTTTTCTCCATCATACATTGCCACTCACTGCCTACTCTAATTCAGGCCCTCCGATTCGCACAACTCCTTGATGTTTTTCTCACTCCTACTAGTGAATTGTCTGTTAGAATCCCTTACAATGCGCACCACCCCACGATGTTTTTCAAAAACCTATCCTAATTGCCACTGCATGTTTCCTGACCTCCTCATGCAGACCACCCCATGGTGCTTTTCTCCATCTTACATTGTCACTCACAGCCTATCCTAATTCAGGGCTTCCGATTCACACCACCCCTGATGTTTTTTTCACTCCTACTGAATGGCCTGTTAGAAACCCTTATAATGTGCACCACCCCGCGATGTTTTTCAGAAACCTATCCTACATTGCCACTGCATGTTTGCTGACCTCCCATGCTGACCACCCCGTGGTGCTTTTATCCATCCTACATTTCCACTCACTGCCTATACTGATTCAGGCCCTCCGATTCACAACACCCCTTGATGCTTTTCTGACTCCTACTATTGAATGGCCTTTTAGAAACCCTTACAATGCGCACCACCCCGCAATGTTTTTCAGAAACCTATCCTACATTGCCACTGCATGATTCCTGACCTCCCCATGCTGACCACCCCGTGGTGCTTTTATCCATCCTACATTGTGAACTCACTGCCTATTCAGATTCAGGCCCTCCGATTCACACCACCCCGTGATGTTTTCGCACTCCTACTAGTGAATGGCGTTTTAGAAACCATTACAATGCACAGCAGCCCGAGATGTTTTTCAGAAACCTATCCTATATGCCACTACATGTTTCTTGACCTCCACATGCTGACCACCACTGGCGCTTTTCTGCATCCTACATTGTCACTCACAGCCTATCCGGATTCAGGCACTCCAATTCACACTACACTGTGAAGTTTTTCTCACTCCTACTAGTGAATGGCCTGTTAGAAACCATTACTTTGCGCACCACCCCGCAATGTTTTTCAGAAACCTATCTTACATTGCCACTGCATGATTCCTGACATCCCCATGCTGACCACTCCGTGGTGCTTTTCTCCATCCTACATTGCCACTCAATGCCTATCCTGATTCAACCCCCCCGATTCACGCCACACCGTGATGTTTTTCTAATCCTACTAGTGAATGGCCTATTAGAAACCCTGACAATGCCCACCACACCGCGATGTTTCACAGAAACCTATCCTACATTGCCACTGCATGTTTCCTGACCTCCCATCCTTTCCAACAATTGGTGTTTTTCTCCATCATACATTGCCACTCACTGCCTACTCTAATTCAGGCCCTCCAATTCGCACAACTCCTTGACGTTTTTCTCACTCCTCCTAGTGAATTGTCTGTTAGAAACCCTTACAATGTGCACCACCCCGCGATGTTTTTCAAAAACCTATCCTAATTGCCACTGCATGTTTCCGGACCTCCTCATGCAGACCACCCCATGGTGCTTTTCTCCATCCTGATTTGTCACTCACTGCCTATCCTAATTCAGGCCCTCTGATTCACACCACTCCTGATGTTTTCTCACTCCTACTACTGAATGGCCTGTTAGAAACAATTATAATGTGCACCACACCGCGATGTTTTTCAGAAACCTATCCTACATTGCCCCTGCATGTTTGCTGACCTCCCCATGCTAACCACCCCGTGGTGTTTTTCTCCATCCTACATTGCCACTCCCTGCCAATCCTAATTCAGGCCCTCCGATTAACATCACCCCATGATGTTTTTCTCACTCCTACTGGTGAATGACCTGTTAGAAACTCTTACAATGCGCACCACCGGGCGATGTTTTTCAGAATCCTATCCTACATTGTCGATGTCGCTCCCGGCCGGCAGGAAGGACACACGACAAAGTCTGGCAGTGGACAACCTTGTCTTTTATTTTTCTTTCTCCGTACAGCCTGCCCTGGGATCGCTCCCAGCCGAAGCCTCCTCTGGTCCGCTCCCCACGGCTCCTTCTGGGCTTCTACTTCCGGGCTTCTTCTTCCCCCCCAGGGGTGGCACCAGTATATATATGGATACAGTGTCCAATCATGTTAAAGTGAGCAAGGCAAGCTGATTGGCTAACATCATCAGTTGCCAGGCAGACTATATTGTTGAGCGGGTTGCTTACGCAGTAAGCAGGAAACTAACGTGCTCGATGGGAGGGGTAATCTACCTCAGGCTTTACTCTTTACTACAGGCCTCACGTCCGCCAAGTGAGGTGACCGGGCTCGGGGCTGCGGCTCCCAACACTACATTGCCACTGCATGATTCCAGACCTCCACATGCTGACCACCCCATTGTGCTTTTCTCCATTCTACATTGCCACTCACTGCCTATCCTGATTCAGGCACTCCGGTTAACACCACACTGTGATGTTTTTCTCACTCGAACTAGTGAATGGCCTGTTACAAACCCTTAAAATGAGCATCATCCCACGATGTTTTTCCGAAACCTATCCTACTTTGCAACTGCATGTCTCCTGACCTCCCCATGCTGACCAACCCGTGGTGCTTTTCTCCATCCTATATTGCCACTCACTGCCTATACTGATTCAGGCCCTCCGATTCACACCACACCGTGATGTTTTTCTCAATCCTACTAGTGAATGGCCTCTTAGATACCCTTACAATGGGCACCACCCCGCAATGTTTTTCAGAAACCTATCCTACATAGCCACTGCATGATTCCTGACCTCCCCATGCTGACCACCCCGTGGTGCTTTTATCCATCCTACATTGCGAACTCACTGCCTATTCAGATTCAGGCCCTCCGATTCGCACCACCCCGTTATGTTTTCGCACTCCTGCTAGTGAATGGCCTGTTAGAAACCCTTACAATTCTCACCACCCCGCGATGTTTTTCAGAAACCTATCCTACATTGCCACTGCATGTTTCCTGACCTCCCCATGCTGACCAACCCGTGGTGCTATTCTCCTCCCTACATTGCCACTCATTGCCAATCCTGATTCAGGCCCTCCGATTCTCACCACCCCGTGATGTTTTCGCACTCCTACTAGTGAATGGGCTGTTAGAAACCCTTACAATGCGCACCACCTCGCAATGATTTTTAGAAACCTATCCTACATTGCCACTGTATTTTTCCTGACCTCCACATGCTGACCAACCTTGGAGCTTTTCTCCACCCTCCATTGACACTCACTGCCTATACTGATTCAGGTCCTCCGATTCACACCACACGCGATCTTTTTATCACTCCCTCTAGTGAATGGCCTGTTAGAAACCCTTACAATAAGCACCACCCCGCAATGTTTTTCAGAAACCTATCCTACATTGCCACTGCATGATTCCTAATATCCCCATGCTGTCCAGCCCGTGGTGCTTTTCTCCATCCTACATTGCGAACTCACTGCCTATTCAAATTCAGGTCCTCCGATTCAGACCACCCCGGGACGTTTTCTCACTCCTACTAGTGAATGGCCTTTTAGAAAGCATTACAATGCGCATCACCCTGCGATGTTTTTCAGAAACCTATCCGATTGCCACTGCATGTTTCTTGACCTCCCATGCTGACCACCCCTGGTGCTTTTCTCCATCCTACATTGCCACTCACTGCCTATACTGATTCAGGTCCTCCGATTCACACCACACCGTGAAGTTTTTCTCACTCCTACTAGTGAATGGCCTGTTAGAAACACTTACTTTGCCACAACCCCGCGATGTTTTTCAGAAACCTATCCTACATTGCCAGTGCATGATTCCTGACCTCCGCATGCTGAACACGCCGTGGTGCTTTTCTCCATCCTACATTGCCACTCAATGGCTATCCTGATTCAAGCCCTCCGATTAACACAACCCCGTGATGTTTTTCTCACTCTTACTAGTCAGTGGCCTGTTAGAAACCCTTACAATGTGCACCACCCCGCGATGTTTTTCAGAAATCTGTCCTACTTTGCGACTGCATGATTCCTGACCTCCCGATGCTGACCACCCCTGGAGCTTTTCTCCATCCTACATTTCCACTCACTGCCTATCTTAATTCACGCCCCCGATTCATACCACTCCGTGATGTTTTTAACCCTCCTACCAGAGAATGGCATGTTAGAAACTCTTACAATGCGCACCGCCACGCGATGTTTTTCAGAAACCTATCCTACATTGCCACTGCATGTTTCCTGATGTCCCCATGTTGACCACCCGGTGGTGCTTTTCTCCATCCTTCATTGCCACTCAGTACCTATCCTAATTCAGGTCCTCCGATTCACACCACCCCTGATGTTTTTCTCACTCCTCCTAGTGAATGGCGTGTTAAAAAACCTTACAATGCACACCACCACGCGATGTTTTTCAGAAACCTATCCTACATTGCCACTGCATGTTTCCTGATGTCCCCTTGCTGACCGCCTATGGTTCTTTTCTCAATCCTACATTGCCACTCACTGCCTATCCTAATTCAGGCACTCCGATTCACACCACCGCTGATGTTTTTCTCGCTCCTACTAGTGAAGGGCCTTTAAGAAACCCTTACAATGCCTACCACCCCACGATGTTTTTCAGAAACCTATCCTACATTGCCACTGCATGTTTCCTGACCGCCACATGCTGACCAACCCTGGAGCTTTTCTCCACCCTCCATTGCCACTGACTGCCTATACTGATTCAGGCCCTCCGATTCACACCACACCGTGTAGTTTTTCTCACTCCTACTTGTGAATGGCCTGTTAGAAACCCTTACTTTGCGACAACCCCGCGATGTTTTTCAGAAACCTATCCTACATTGCCACTGCATGATTCCTGACCTCCCCATGCTGACCACGCCGTGGTGCTTTTCTCCATCCTACATTGCCACTCAATGACTATCCTGATTCAAGCCCTCCGATTTACACCACCCCGTGATGTTTTTCTCACTCTTACCAGTCAGTGGCCTATTAGAAACCCTTCCAATGCGCACCACCCCGCGATGTTTTTCAGAAACCTGTCCTACATTGCCACTGCATGTTTCCTGACCTCCCCATGCTGACCACGCCGTGGTGCTTTTCTCCATCCTACATTGCCACTCACTGCCTATACTGATTCAGCCCCTCCGATTCAAACCACCCTGTGATGGTTTTCTCACTCCTACTACTGAATTGCCTATTAGAAACCCTTACAATGCGCACCACCCCGCGATGTTTTTCAGAAACCTATCTACATTGTCACTGATTGTTTCCTGACCTCCCCATGCTGAACACCCCATTGTGCTTTTTTCCATTATTCATTGCAACTCACTGTCTATACTAATTCAGGCCCTCCGATCCGCAACACCCCGTGATGTTTTTCTCACTCCTACTCGTTAATGGCCTGTTAGAAACCCTTACAAAGCGCACCAGCCCGCGATGTTTTTCAGAAACCTATCCTACATTGCCACAGCATGTTTCCTGACATCCCTATGTTGACCACCCTGTGGTGTTACTCCATCCTCCATTGCCACTCACTACCTATCCTAATTCAGGCCCTCCGTTGCACACCTCTCCTAATGTTTTTCTCACTCCTACTAGTGAATGGCCTGTTAGAAACCCTTAAAATTCGCATCACCCCGGGATGTTTTTCAGAAACCAATCCTATTTGCCACTGCATTTTTCCTGAAATCCCGATGCTGACCACCCCTGGAGCTTTTCTCCATCCTACATTGACACACACTGCCTATCTTAATTCAGGCCCCCGATTCACCACTCCATGATGTTTTTAACCCTCCTACTAGAGATTGGCCTGTTAGAAACCCTTACAATGCGAACCACCACGCGATATCATTCAGAACCCTATCCTACATTGCCAATGCATGTATCCTAACCTCCCCAGGCTTACGAACCTGTGGTGCTTTTCTCCATCCCACATTGCCACTCACTGCCTATCCTAATTCAGGCCATCCGATTCACACCATCCCGTGATGTTATTCGCACTCCTACTAGTGAATGGCCTGTTAGAAACCCTTACAATTCTCACCACCCTGCGATGTTTTTCAGAAACCTATCCTACATTGCCACTGCATGTTTCCTGACCTCCCCATGCTGACCAACCCGTGGTGCTATTCTCCTCCCTACATTGCCACTCACTGCCAATCCTGATTCAGGCCCTGCGATTCACACAACCCTGTGTTTTTTTCTCACTCCTACTAGTGAATGGCCTGTTAGAAACCCTTACAATGCGCACCACCCCGCGTTGTTTTTCAGAAACTTATCCTACATTGCCACTGCATGTTTCCTGACCTCCCATGCTGACCACCCCTGGTGCTTTTCTCCATCCTACTTTGCCACTCACTGCCTATACTGATTCAGGCCCTCCGATTCACACCACACCGTGATGTTTTTCTCAATCCTACTAGTGAATGGCCTCTTAGATACCCTTACAATGGGCACCACCCCGCAATGTTTTTCAGAAACCTATCCTACATAGCCACTGCATGATTCCTGACCTCCCCATGCTGACCACCCCGTGGTGCTTTTATCCATCCTACATTGCGAACTCACTGCCTATTCAGATTCAGGCCCTCCGATTCGCACCACCCCGTTATGTTTTCGCACTCCTGCTAGTGAATGGCCTGTTAGAAACCCTTACAATTCTCACCACCCCGCGATGTTTTTCAGAAACCTATCCTACATTGCCACTGCATGTTTCCTGACCTCCCCATGCTGACCAACCCGTGGTGCTATTCTCCTCCCTACATTGCCACTCATTGCCAATCCTGATTCAGGCCCTCCGATTCTCACCACCCCGTGATGTTTTCGCACTCCTACTAGTGAATGGGCTGTTAGAAACCCTTACAATGCGCACCACCTCGCAATGATTTTTAGAAACCTATCCTACATTGCCACTGTATTTTTCCTGACCTCCACATGCTGACCAACCTTGGAGCTTTTCTCCACCCTCCATTGACACTCACTGCCTATACTGATTCAGGTCCTCCGATTCACACCACACGCGATCTTTTTATCACTCCCTCTAGTGAATGGCCTGTTAGAAACCCTTACAATAAGCACCACCCCGCAATGTTTTTCAGAAACCTATCCTACATTGCCACTGCATGATTCCTAATATCCCCATGCTGTCCAGCCCGTGGTGCTTTTCTCCATCCTACATTGCGAACTCACTGCCTATTCAAATTCAGGTCCTCCGATTCAGACCACCCCGGGACGTTTTCTCACTCCTACTAGTGAATGGCCTTTTAGAAAGCATTACAATGCGCATCACCCTGCGATGTTTTTCAGAAACCTATCCGATTTGCCACTGCATGTTTCTTGACCTCCCATGCTGACCACCCCTGGTGCTTTTCTCCATCCTACATTGCCACTCACTGCCTATACTGATTCAGGTCCTCCGATTCACACCACACCGTGAAGTTTTTCTCACTCCTACTAGTGAATGGCCTGTTAGAAACACTTACTTTGCCACAACCCCGCGATGTTTTTCAGAAACCTATCCTACATTGCCAGTGCATGATTCCTGACCTCCCCATGCTGAACACGCCGTGGTGCTTTTCTCCATCCTACATTGCCACTCAATGGCTATCCTGATTCAAGCCCTCCGATTAACACAACCCCGTGATGTTTTTCTCACTCTTACTAGTCAGTGGCCTGTTAGAAACCCTTACAATGTGCACCACCCCGCGATGTTTTTCAGAAACCTGTCCTACTTTGCGACTGCATGATTCCTGACCTCCCGATGCTGACCACCCCTGGAGCTTTTCTCCATCCTACATTTCCACTCACTGCCTATCTTAATTCACGCCCCCGATTCATACCACTCCGTGATGTTTTTAACCCTCCTACCAGAGAATGGCATGTTAGAAACTCTTACAATGCGCACCGCCACGCGATGTTTTTCAGAAACCTATCCTACATTGCCACTGCATGTTTCCTGATGTCCCCATGTTGACCACCCGGTGGTGCTTTTCTCCATCCTTCATTGCCACTCAGTACCTATCCTAATTCAGGTCCTCCGATTCACACCACCCCTGATGTTTTTCTCACTCCTCCTAGTGAATGGCGTGTTAAAAAACCTTACAATGCACACCACCACGCGATGTTTTTCAGAAACCTATCCTACATTGCCACTGCATGTTTCCTGATGTCCCCTTGCTGACCGCCTATGGTTCTTTTCTCAATCCTACATTGCCACTCACTGCCTATCCTAATTCAGGCACTCCGATTCACACCACCGCTGATGTTTTTCTCGCTCCTACTAGTGAAGGGCCTTTAAGAAACCCTTACAATGCCTACCACCCCACGATGTTTTTCAGAAACCTATCCTACATTGCCACTGCATGTTTCCTGACCGCCACATGCTGACCAACCCTGGAGCTTTTCTCCACCCTCCATTGCCACTGACTGCCTATACTGATTCAGGCCCTCCGATTCACACCACACCGTGTAGTTTTTCTCACTCCTACTTGTGAATGGCCTGTTAGAAACCCTTACTTTGCGACAACCCCGCGATGTTTTTCAGAAACCTATCCTACATTGCCACTGCATGATTCCTGACCTCCCCATGCTGACCACGCCGTGGTGCTTTTCTCCATCCTACATTGCCACTCAATGACTATCCTGATTCAAGCCCTCCGATTTACACCACCCCGTGATGTTTTTCTCACTCTTACCAGTCAGTGGCCTATTAGAAACCCTTCCAATGCGCACCACCCCGCGATGTTTTTCAGAAACCTGTCCTACATTGCCACTGCATGTTTCCTGACCTCCCCATGCTGACCACGCCGTGGTGCTTTTCTCCATCCTACATTGCCACTCACTGCCTATACTGATTCAGCCCCTCCGATTCAAACCACCCTGTGATGGTTTTCTCACTCCTACTACTGAATTGCCTATTAGAAACCCTTACAATGCGCACCACCCCGCGATGTTTTTCAGAAACCTATCTACATTGTCACTGATTGTTTCCTGACCTCCCCATGCTGAACACCCCATTGTGCTTTTTTCCATTATTCATTGCAACTCACTGTCTATACTAATTCAGGCCCTCCGATCCGCAACACCCCGTGATGTTTTTCTCACTCCTACTCGTTAATGGCCTGTTAGAAACCCTTACAAAGCGCACCAGCCCGCGATGTTTTTCAGAAACCTATCCTACATTGCCACAGCATGTTTCCTGACATCCCTATGTTGACCACCCTGTGGTGTTACTCCATCCTCCATTGCCACTCACTACCTATCCTAATTCAGGCCCTCCGTTGCACACCTCTCCTAATGTTTTTCTCACTCCTACTAGTGAATGGCCTGTTAGAAACCCTTAAAATTCGCATCACCCCGGGATGTTTTTCAGAAACCAATCCTATTTGCCACTGCATTTTTCCTGAAATCCCGATGCTGACCACCCCTGGAGCTTTTCTCCATCCTACATTGACACACACTGCCTATCTTAATTCAGGCCCCCGATTCACCACTCCATGATGTTTTTAACCCTCCTACTAGAGATTGGCCTGTTAGAAACCCTTACAATGCGAACCACCACGCGATATCATTCAGAACCCTATCCTACATTGCCAATGCATGTATCCTAACCTCCCCAGGCTTACGAACCTGTGGTGCTTTTCTCCATCCCACATTGCCACTCACTGCCTATCCTAATTCAGGCCATCCGATTCACACCATCCCGTGATGTTATTCGCACTCCTACTAGTGAATGGCCTGTTAGAAACCCTTACAATTCTCACCACCCTGCGATGTTTTTCAGAAACCTATCCTACATTGCCACTGCATGTTTCCTGACCTCCCCATGCTGACCAACCCGTGGTGCTATTCTCCTCCCTACATTGCCACTCACTGCCAATCCTGATTCAGGCCCTGCGATTCACACAACCCCGTGTTTTTTTCTCACTCCTACTAGTGAATGGCCTGTTAGAAACCCTTACAATGCGCACCACCCCGCGTTGTTTTTCAGAAACTTATCCTACATTGCCACTGCATGTTTCCTGACCTCCCATGCTGACCACCCCTGGTGCTTTTCTCCATCCTACTTTGCCACTCACTGCCTATACTGATTCAGGCCCCCCGATTCACACCACACCGTGACCTTTTTCTCACTCCTTCAAGTGAATGGCCTGTTAGAAACCCATACAATGCGCACCACGCCGCGATGTTTTTCAGAAACCTAACCTACATTGCCACTGCATGTTTCCTGACGTCGCTGTGTTGACTACCCGGTTGTGTTACTCCATCCTTCAATGCCACTCACTGTCTATCCTAATTCAGGCCCTCCGATTCACACCACCCCTAATGTTTTTCTCACTCCTACTAGTGAATGGCCTGTTAAAAACCCTTACAATGTGCACCACGCCGCAATTTTTTTCAGAAACCTATCCTACATTGCCACTGCATGTTTCCTGCCCTCCCCATGCTGACCACCCCTGGTGCTTTTCTCCATCCTACATTGCCACTTACTGCCTATCCTGATTCCGCCCCTCCGATTCACACCACACCCAGTTGTTTTTCTTGCCCCTACTAGTGAATGGCCTGTTGGAAACCCTTACAATGCGCACCACACCGCGACGTTTTTCAGAAACTTATCATATAGTGCCACTGCATGATTCCTGACCTATCCATGCTGACCACCCCGTGGTGATTTTCTCAAACCTACATTGCTACTCACTGCCTATCCTGATTCAGGCCCTCCAATGCACAACACACCGTGATGTTTTTCTCACACCTATTAGTGAATGGCCTTTTAGAAACCCTTAAAATTTGCATCACCCCGCGATGTTTTTCAGAAACCGATCCTATTTGCCACTGCATTTTTCCTGACCTCCCGATGCTGACCACCCCCGGAGCTTTTCTCCATCCTACATTTCCACTCTCTGCCTATCTTAATACAGGGCCCCGATTCACACCACTCCGTTATTTTTTAACACTCCTATTAGAGAATGGCCTGTTAGAAACCCTTACACTGCGCACCACCTCGCGATGTTTTTCAGAAACCTATCCTACATTGCCACTGCATGTTTCCTGACGTCCCCATGTTGACCACCCGGTGGTGCTTTTCTCCATCCTTCATTGCCACTCAGTAACTATCCTAATTCAGGCCCTCCGATTCACACCACCCCTGATGTTTTTCTCACTCCTCCTAGTGAATGGCGAGTTAAAAACCCTTACAATGCGCACCACCCCGCGATGTTTTTTAGAAACCTATCCTACATTGCCACTGCATGTTTACTGATGTCCCCATGCTGACGGCCTATGGTTCTTTTCTCCATCCTACATTGCCACTCACTGCCTATCCTAATTCAGGCCCTCCAATTCACACCACCGCTGATGTTTTTCTCGCTTCTACTAGTGAAGGGCCTTTAAGAAACCCTTACAATGCCTACCACACCACGATGTTTTTCAGAAACCTATCATACATTGCCACTGCATGTTTCCTGACCTCCACATGTTGACCAACCCTGGAGCTTTTCTCGATCCTCCATTGACACTCACTGCCTATACTGATTCAGGCCCTCCGATTCACACCACTCCGTGTTGTTTTTAACACTCCTACTAGTGAATGGCCTGTTAGAAACCCTTACAACCCGCACCACCCCGCAATGTTTTTCAGAAACCTATCCTACATTGCCACTGCATGTTTCCTAACCTCCCCATGCTGATCAACTCGTGGTACTTTTATACATCATATATTGCCACTCACTGCCTATCTTAATTCTGGCCCCTGATCACACCACGCCTGATGTTTTTCACACTCCTACTAGGGAATGGCCTGTTAGAAACACATACAATGCGCACCACCCCGCGATGTTTTTCAGAAACCTAACCTACATTGCACCTGCATGTTTCCTGACGTCCCCATGTTGACCATACGGTGGTGTTACTCCATTCTTCATTGCCATTCAATGCCTATCGCAATTCAGGCCCTCCAATTCACACCACCACTAATATTTTTTTCACTCCTACTAGTGATTGGCCTGTTAGAAACCCTAACAATGCGCACCATCTCGCGATTTATTTCAGAAACCTATCCTACATTGCCACTGCATGTTTCCTGCCCTCCCCATGCTGACCACCCCTTTTGCTTTTCTCCATCCTACGTTGCCATTTACTGCCTATCCTGATTCCGCCCCTCCAATTATCACCACACCATGATGTTTTTCTCGCCCCTACTAGTGAATGGCATGTTAGAACCCCTTACAATGCGCACCACCCCATGATGTTTTTCAGAAACCTATCCTGCCTTGCCACTGCATGTTTCTTGACCTCCCAATGCTGACCACCCCGTGGTGCTGTTCTCCGTCCTACATTGCCATTCCCTGCCTATCCTAATTAAGGCCCTCCAATTCACACCACCCCGTGATGTTTTTCTCAATCCTACTAGTGAATGGCCTGTTAGAAACCCTTACAATGTGTACCACCCTGCAATGTTTTTCAGAAACCTATCCTCATTGCGAGTGTAAGTTTCCTAACCTCACCATGTTGACCGCCCCATGGTGCTTTTCTCCATCCTACATTGCCACTCACTGCCTATCCTAATTCAGGCCCTCCAATTCACCCCACACCGTGATGTTTTACTCACTCCTACTAGTGAAGGGCCTGTAAGAAACCCTTACAATGCGCACCAAACTGCTATTTTTTTCAGAAATCCATCCTACATTGCCACTGCATGTTTCTTGACCTCCCAATGCCGACCACCCCGTGGTGATTTTCTCCTTCCTACATTGCCACTCAGTGCCTATTTTGATTCAGGCCCTCTGATTCACAGCACCCCGTGATGTTGTTCTCACTCCTACTAGAGAATGGCTTGTTAGAAACCCTTACAATGCGCACCATCCCGCGATGTTTTTCAGAAACCTATCCTACATTGCCACTGCATGATTCCTGATCTCCACATGCTGACCACCCCGTGGTGCTTTTCCCCATTCTACATTGCCACTCACTGCCTATCCTGATTCAGGCCCTCCGATTAACACCACACTGTGATGTTTTTCTCACTTGTACTAGTGAATGGCCTGTTATAAAACCTTACAATGCCCATCACCCCGCGATGATTTTCCGAAACCCATCCTACTTTGCCACTGCATGTCTCCTGACCTCCCCATGCTGACCACCCCGTGGTGCTTTTCTCCATCCTTCATTGCCACTCACTGCCTATTCAAATTCAGGCCCACCGATTCACACCACCCCGTGATGTTTTTCTCACTTCTACTAGTGAATGGCCTTTTAGAAACCCTTTCAATGCGCATCACCCTGCGATGTTTTTCAGAAACCTATCCTATTTGACACTGCATGTTTGCTGACCTCCCCATGCTGTCCACCCCTGGAGCTTTTCTCCATTCTTCATTGCCACTCAGTGCCTATCCTAATTCAGGCCCTCCGATTCACACCACCCCTGATGATTTTCTCACTCCTAATAGTGAATGGCGTGTTAGAAACCCTTATAATGAACACCACCCCGCAATATTTTTCAGAAACCTATCCTACATTGCCACTGCATGATTCCTGACCTCCCCATGCTGACCAGCCCGTGGTACTTTTCTCCATGCTACATTGCCACTCACTGCCTATCCTGATTCAGGCCATCCGATTCTCACAACCCTTGATGTTTTTCTGACTCCTACTGGTGAATGGCCTTTTAGAATCCCTTACAATGCGCATCACCCCGCTATGTTTTTCAGAAACCTATCCTATTTGCCACTGCATGTTTCCTGACCTCCCCATGCTGATCACACCTGGAGCTTTGCTTCATCCTACATGGCCACTCACTGCCTATACAGATTCAGGCCCTCCGATTCACACCACACTGTGAAGTTTTTCCTCACTCCTACTAGTGAATTGCCTGTTAGAAACCCTTACAATGCGCAACAACACGCAATGTTTTTCGGAAACCTATCCTACATTGCCACTACATGATTCCTGACCTCCTCATGCTGACCAGCCCGTGTTGCTTTTCTACATCCTACATTGCCACTCACTGCCTATCCTGATTCAGGCCCTCCGATTCACACGACCCCTTGATGTTTTTCTGACTCATATTAGTAAATGGCCTTTTAGAAACCCTTACAATGTGCATCACCCGGTGATATTTTTCAGAAACTTATCCTATTTTCCACTGCATATTTCCTGACCTCACCATGCTGACCACCCCTGGAGCTTTTCTCCATCCTACATTGCACTCACTGTCTAAACTGATTCAGGCCCTCCGATTCACACCACACCGTGAGGTTTTTCTCACTTCTACTAGTGAATGGCCTGTTAGAAACCCTTACAATGCGCACCACCCTGCGATGTTTTTCAGAAACCTATCCTACAGTGCCACTGCATGATTCATGACCTCCCCATGCTGACCACCCCATGGTGATTGTCTCCATCCTACATTGCCACTCCCTGCCTATACTGATTCAGCCCCTCCGATTCAAACCACCCTGTGATGGTTTTCTCACTCCTACTACTGAATTGCCTATTAGAAACCCTTACAATGTGCCCCACCCCGTGATGTTTTTCAGAAACCTATCTACATTGTCACTGATTGTTTCCTGACCTCCCCATGCTGAACACCCCATTGTGCTTTTTTCCATTATACATTGCAACTCACTGTCTATACTAATTCAGGCCCTCCGATCCGCAACACCCCGTGATGTTTTTCTCACTCCTACTCGTGAATGGCCTGTTAGAAACCCTTACAAAGCGCACCAGCCCGCGATGTTTTTCAGAAACCTATCCTACATTGCCACAGCATGTTTCCTGACGTCCCTATGTTGACCACCCTGTGGTGTTACTCCATCCTCCATTGCCACTCACTACCTATCCTAATTCAGGCCCTCCGTTTCACACCTCTCCTAATGTTTTTCTCACTCCTACTAGTGAATGGCCTGTTAGAAACCCTTAAAATTCGCATCACCCCGGGATGTTTTTCAGAAACCTATCCTATTTACCACTGCATTTTTCCTGAAATCCCGATGCTGACCACCCCTGGAGCTTTTCTCCATCCTACATTGCCACACACTGCCTATCTTAATTCAGGCCCCCGATTCACCACTCCATGATGTTTTTAACCCTCCTACTAGAGATTGGCCTGTTAGAAACCCTTACAATGCGAACCACCACGCGATATCATTCAGAACCCTATCCTACATTGCCAATGCATGTATCCTAACCTCCCCAGGCTTACGAACCTGTGGTGCTTTTCTCCATCCCACATTGCCACTCACTGCCTATCCTAATTCAGGCCATCCGATTCACACCATCCCGTGATGTTATTCGCACTCCTACTAGTGAATGGCCTGTTAGAAACCCTTACAATTCTCACCACCCCGCGATGTTTTTCAGAAACCTATCCTACATTGCCACTGCATGTTTCCTGACCTCCCCATGCTGACCAACCCGTGGTGCTATTCTCCTCCCTACATTGACACTCACTTCCAATCCTGATTCAGGCCCTGCGATTCACACAACCCCGTGTTTTTTTCTCACTCCTACTCGTGAATGGCCCGTTAGAAACCCTTACAATGAGCACCACCCCGCGTTGTTTTTCAGAAACTTATCCTACATTGCCACTGCATGTTTCCTGACCTCCCATGCTGACCACCCCTGGTGCTTTTCTCCATCCTACATTGCCACTCACTGCCTATACTGATTCAGGCCCCCCGATTCACACCACACCCTGACCTTTTTCTCACTCCTTCAAGTGAATGGCCTGTTAGAAACCCATACAATGCGCACCACGCCGCGATGTTTTTCAGAAACCTAACCTACATTGCCACTGCATGTTTCCTGACGTCGCTGTGTTGACTACCCGGTTGTGTTACTCCATCCTTCAATGCCACTCACTGTCTATCCTAATTCAGGCCCTCCGATTCACACCACCCCTAATGTTTTTCTCACTCCTACTAGTGAATGGCCTGTTAAAAACCCTTACAATGTGCACCACGCCGCAATTTTTTTCAGAAACCTATCCTACATTGCCACTGCATGTTTCCTGCCCTCCCCATGCTGACCACCCCTGGTGCTTTTCTCCATCCTACATTGCCACTTACTGCCTATCCTGATTCCGCCCCTCCGATTCACACCACACCCAGTTGTTTTTCTTGCCCCTACTAGTGAATGGCCTGTTGGAAACCCTTACAATGCGCACCACACCGCGACGTTTTTCAGAAACTTATCATATAGTGCCACTGCATGATTCCTGACCTATCCATGCTGACCACCCCGTGGTGATTTTCTCAAACCTACATTGCTACTCACTGCCTATCCTGATTCAGGCCCTCCAATGCACAACACACCGTGATGTTTTTCTCACACCTATTAGTGAATGGCCTTTTAGAAACCCTTAAAATTTGCATCACCCCGCGATGTTTTTCAGAAACCGATCCTATTTGCCACTGCATTTTTCCTGACCTCCCGATGCTGACCACCCCCGGAGCTTTTCTCCATCCTACATTTCCACTCTCTGCCTATCTTAATACAGGGCCCCGATTCACACCACTCCGTTATTTTTTAACACTCCTATTAGAGAATGGCCTGTTAGAAACCCTTACACTGCGCACCACCTCGCGATGTTTTTCAGAAACCTATCCTACATTGCCACTGCATGTTTCCTGACGTCCCCATGTTGACCACCCGGTGGTGCTTTTCTCCATCCTTCATTGCCACTCAGTAACTATCCTAATTCAGGCCCTCCGATTCACACCACCCCTGATGTTTTTCTCACTCCTCCTAGTGAATGGCGAGTTAAAAACCCTTACAATGCGCACCACCCCGCGATGTTTTTTAGAAACCTATCCTACATTGCCACTGCATGTTTACTGATGTCCCCATGCTGACGGCCTATGGTTCTTTTCTCCATCCTACATTGCCACTCACTGCCTATCCTAATTCAGGCCCTCCAATTCACACCACCGCTGATGTTTTTCTCGCTTCTACTAGTGAAGGGCCTTTAAGAAACCCTTACAATGCCTACCACACCACGATGTTTTTCAGAAACCTATCATACATTGCCACTGCATTTTTCCTGACCTCCACATGCTGACCAACCCTGGAGCTTTTCTCGATCCTCCATTGACACTCACTGCCTATACTGATTCAGGCCCTCTGATTCACACCACACCATGTTGTTTTTAACACTCCTACTAGTGAATGGCCTGTTAGAAACCCTTACAACGCGCACCACCCCGCGATGTTTTTCAGAAACCTATCCTACATTGCCACTGCATGTTTCCTAACCTCCCCATGCTGATCAACTCGTGGTACTTTTATACATCATATATTGCCACTCACTGCCTATCTTAATTCTGGCCCCTGATCACACCACCCCTGATGTTTTTCACACTCCTACTAGGGAATGGCCTGTTAGAAACACATACAATGCGCACCACCCCGCGATGTTTTTCAGAAACCTAACCTACATTGCACCTGCATGTTTCCTGACGTCCCCATGTTGACCATACGGTGGTGTTACTCCATTCTTCATTGCCATTCAATGCCTATCGTAATTCAGGCCCTCCAATTCACACCACCACTAATATTTTTTTCACTCCTACTAGTGATTGGCCTGTTAGAAACCCTAACAATGCGCACCATCTCGCGATTTATTTCAGAAACCTATCCTACATTGCCACTGCATGTTTCCTGCCCTCCCCATGCTGACCACCCCTTTTGCTTTTCTCCATCCTACGTTGCCATTTACTGCCTATCCTGATTCCGCCCCTCCGATTATCACCACACCATGATGTTTTTCTCGCCCCTACTAGTGAATGGCATGTTAGAACCCCTTACAATGCGCACCACCCCATGATGTTTTTCAGAAACCTATCCTGCCTTGCCACTGCATGTTTCTTGACCTCCCCATGCTGACCACCTCGTGGTGCTGTTCTCCGTCCTACATTGCCACTCCCTGCCTATCCTAATTAAGGCCCTCCAATTCACACCACCCCGTGATGTTTTTCTCAATCCTACTAGTGAATGGCCTGTTAGAAACCCTTACAATGTACCACCCTGCAATGTTTTTCAGAAACCTATCCTCATTGCGAGTGTAAGTTTCCTAACCTCACCATGTTGACCGCCCCATGGTGCTTTTCTCCATCCTACATTGCCACTCACTGCATATCCTAATTCAGGCCCTCCAATTCACCCCACACCATGATGTTTTACTCACTCCTACTAGTGAAGGGCCTGTAAGAAACCCTTACAATGCGCACCAAACTGCTATTTTTTTCAGAAATCCATCCTACATTGCCACTGCATGTTTCTTGACCTCCCAATGCCGACCACCCCGTGGTGCTTTTCTCCTTCCTACATTGCCACTCAGTGCCTATTTTGATTCAGGCCCTCTGATTCACAGCACCCCGTGATGTTGTTCTCACTCCTACTAGAGAATGGCCTGTTAGAAACCCTTACAATGCGCACCCTCCCGCGATGTTTTTCAGAAACCTATCCTACATTGCCACTGCATGATTCCTGACCTCCACATGCTGACCACCCCGTGGTGCTTTTCCCCATTCTACATTGCCACTCACTGCCTATCCTGATTCAGGCCCTCCGATTAACACCACACTGTGATGTTTTTCTCACTCATACTAGTGAATGGCCTGTTATAAAACCTTACAATGCCCATCACCCCGCGATGATTTTCCGAAACCCATCCTACTTTGCCACTGCATGTCTCCTGACCTCCCCATGCTGACCACCCCGTGGTGCTTTTCTCCATCCTTCATTGCCACTCACTGCCTATTCAAATTCAGGCCCACTGATACACACCATCCCGTGATGTTTTTCTCACTTCTACTAGTGAATGGCCTTTTAGAAACCCTTACAATGCGCATCACCCCGCGATGTTTTTCAGAAACCTATCCTATTTGACACTGCATGTTTGCTGACCTCCCCATGCTGTCCACCCCTGGAGCTTTTCTCCATCCTTCATTGCCACTCAGTGCCTATCCTAATTCAGGCTCTCCGATTCACACAACCCCTGATGATTTTCTCACTCCTAATAGTGAATAGCCTGTTAGAAACCCATACAATGCGCACCACCCAGCGATGTTTTTCAGAAACCTATCCTACATTGCCACTGCATGATTCCTGACCTCCCCATGCTGACCAGCCCGTGGTACTTTTCTCCATCCTACATTGCCACTCACTGCCTATCCTGATTCAGGCCATCCGATTCTCACCACCCCTTGATGTTTTTCTGACTCCTACTAGTGAATGGCCTTTTAGAATCCCTTACAATGCGCATCACCCCGCGATGTTTTTCAGAAACCTATCCTACATTGCCACTGCATGTTTCCTGATGTCCCCATGCTGACGGCCTATGGTTCTTTTCTCAAACCTACATTGCCACTCACTGCCTACCCTAATTCAGGCCCTCGATTCACACCACCGCTGATGTTTTTCTCGCTCCTACTAGTGAAGGGCCTTTAAGAAACCCTTACAAGGCGCATCACCCCGCGATGTTTTTCAGAAACCTATCCTACATTGCCACTGCATGTTTCCTGAAGTCCCCATGTTGACCACCCTGTGGTGCTTTTCTCCATTCTTCATTGCCACTCAGTACCTATCCTATTTCAGGCCCTCCGATTCACACCACCCCTGATGTTTTTCTCACTCCTCCTAGTGAATGGCGTGTTAAAAACCCTGACAATGCGCACCAACCCGCGATGTTTTTCAGAAACCTATCCTACATTGCCACTGCATGTTTCCTGATGTCCCCATGCTGACGGCCTATGGTTCTTTTCTCCATCCTACATTGCCACTCACTGCCTACCCTAATTCAGGCCCTCGATTCACACCACCGCTGATGTTTTTCTCGCTCCTACTAGTGAAGGGCCTTTAAGAAACCCTTACAATGCCTACCACACAACGATGTTTTTCAGAAACCTATCCTACATTGCCACTGCATGTTTCCTGACCTCCACATGCTGACCAACCCTGGAGCTTTTCTCGATCCTCCATTGCCACTCATTGCCTATACTGATTCAGGCCCTCCGATTCACACCACTCCGTGTTGTTTTTAACACTCCTACTAGTGAATGGCTTGTTAGAAACCCTTACAACGCGCACCATCCCGCGATGTTTTTCAGAAACCTATCCTACATTGCCACTGCATGATTCCTGACCTCCCCATGCTGACCAGCCCGTGGTGCTTTTCTCCATCCTACATTGCCACTCACTGCCTATCCTGATTCAGGCCCTCCGATTAACACCACACTGTGATGTTTTTCTCACTCGTACTAGTGAATGGCCTGTTACAAAACCTTACAATGCCCATCACCCCGCGATGATTTTCCGAAACCCATCCTACTTTGCCACTGCATGTCTCTTGACCTCCCCATGCTGACCACCCCGTGGTGCTTTTCTCCATCCTTCATTGCCACTCACTGCCTATTCAAATTCAGTCCCACCGATTCACACCACCCCTGATGATTTTCTCACTCCTAATAGTGAATGGCGGGTTAGAAACCCTTATAATGCACACCACCCCGCAATGTTTTTCCGAAACCTATCCTACATTGCCACTGCATGATTCCTGACCTCCCCATGCTGACCAGCCCGTGGTGCTTTTCTCCATCCTACATTGGCACTCACTGCCTATCCTGATTCAGGCCCTCTGATTCTCACCACCCCTTGATGATTTTCTGACTCCTACTAGTGAATGGCCTTTTAGAATCCCTTACAATGCGCATCACCCCGCGATGTTTTTCAGAAACCTATCCTATTTGCCACTGCATGTTTCCTGACTTCCCCATGCTGATCACACCTGGAGCTTTTCTTCATCCTACATGGCCACTCACTGCCTATACAGATTCAGGCCCTCCGATTCACACCACACTGTGACGTTTTTCCTCACTCCTACTAGTGAATGGCCTGTTAGAAACCCTTACAATGTGCAACACCCCGCAATGTTTTTCAGAAACGTATCCTACAGTGCCACTGCATGATTCATGACCTCCCCATGCTGACCACCCCGTGGTGATTATCTCCATCCTAAATTGCCACTCACAGCCTATCCTGATTCAGGCCCTCCGATTCACACCACCCCTAATGTTTTTCTCACTCCTACTAGTGAATAGCCTGTTAGAAACCCTTACAATGCACACAACCCCACCTTGTTTTTCAGAAACCTATCCTACATTGCCACTGCATGATTCCTTACCTCCACATGATGACCACCCCATGTTGCTTTTCTCCATTCTACATTGCCACTCACTGCTTATCCTGATTCAGGCCCTCCGATTAACACCACACTGTGTTGTTTTTCTCACTCGTACTAGTGAATGGCCTGTTACAAAAAGTTACAATGCGAATCACCCCGCGATGTTTTTCTGAAACCTATCCTACTTTGCCACTGCATGTCTCCTGACCTCCCCATGCTGACCACCCCGTGGTGCTTTCTACATCCTACATTGCCACTCACTACCTATCCTGAGCCAGACCCTCCGATTCACACCACCTCGTGTCATTTTTCTCAATCCTGCTTCTGAATGGCCTTTTAGAATCCCTTACAATGCGCATCACCCCGCGATGTTTTTCAGAAACCTATCCTATTTGCCACTGCATGTTTTCTGACCTCCCCATGCTGACAACCCCTGGAGATTTTCTCCATCCATTATTGCCACTCAGTGCCTATTCTAATTCAGGCCCTCCAATACACACCCCCCCTGATATTTTTCTCACTCCTATTAGTGAATGGCCTGTTAGAAAGCCTTACAATGCGCACCACCCCGCGATGTTTTTCAGAAACCTATCCTACAATGCCACTGAATGATTCCTGCCCTCCCCATGCTGACCACCCCTGGTGCTTTTCTCCATCCTACATTGCCACTTACTGCCTATCCTGATTTCGCCCCTCCGATTCACACCACACCGTGATGTTTTTCTCGCCCCTACTAGGGAATGGCTTGTTAGAAACCCATACAATTTGCACCACCCCGCGATGTTTTTCAAAAACCTATCCTACATTGCCACTGCATGTTTCCTGACCTACCCATGCTGACCACCCCGTGGTGCTTTTCTCCATCCTACATTGCCACTCCCTACCTATCCTAATTCAGGCCGTCCAATTCACACCACAACTGATGTTTTTCTCACTCCTACTAGTGAAGGGCCTCTAAGAAACCCTTAAAATTCGCACCAACCCGCTATTTTTTTCGGAAACCTATCCTACATTGCCACTGCCTGATTCCTGACCTCCACATGCTGACCACCCCTTGTTGCTTTTCTCCATTCTACATTGCCACTCACTGGGTATCCTGATTCAGGACCCCAGATTAACACCACCCCGTGCTGTTTTTCTCACTCCTACTAGTTAGTGGCCTTTTAGAAACCCTTACAATGCGCATCACCCCGCGATGCTTTTCAGAAACGTATCTTATTTGCCACTGCATGTTTCTTAACCTCCCCATGCTGACCACCCCTGGAGATTTTCTCCATCCTTGATTGCCACTCAGTGCCTATCCTAATTCAGGCCCTCCGATTCACACCACCCCTGATGTTTTTCTCACTCCTACTAGTGCAGGGCCTTTAAGAAACTTTTACAATGCACACCACCCCACGATGTTTTTCAGAAACCTATCCTACGTTGCCACTGCATGTTTCCTGACCTCCACATGCTGACCAACCCTGGAGCTTTTCTCCATCCTCCATTGCCACTCACTGCCTATACTGATTCAGGCCCTCCGATTCACACCCACCATGAAGTTTTTTCACTCCTACTAGTGAATCGCCTGTTAGAAACCCTTACAATGCGCACCACCCCGCGATGTTTTTCATAAACCTATCCTACATTGCCAATGCATGTTTCCTGACCTCCCAATGCTGACCAACCCGTGAGGCTTTTTTCCATGCTACATTGGCAATCACTGCCTATCCTAATTAGGCCCTCCGATTCACACCACCCCATAATGTTTTTCTCACCCCTACTAGTGAATGGCCTTTTAGAAACCCTTACTATGCACACCATCCCACGATGTTTTTCAGAAACCTATCCTACATTGCCACTGCATGATTCCTGATCTCCACATGCTGACCACCCCGTGGTGCTTTTCCCCATTCTACATTGCCACTCACTGCCTATCCTGATTCAGGCCCTCCGATTAACACCACACTATGATGTTTTTCTCACTCGTACTAGTGAATGGCCTGTTATAAAACCTTACAATGCCCATCACCCCGCGATGATTTTCCGAAACCCATCCTACTTTGCCACTGCATGTCTCCTGACCTCCCCATGCTGACCACCCCGTGGTGCTTTTCTCCATCCTTCATTGCCACTCACTGCCTATTCAAATTCAGGCCCACCGATTCACACCACCCCGTGATGTTTTTCTCACTTCTACTAGTGAATGGCCTTTTAGAAACCCTTACAAAGCGCATCACCCCGCGATGTTTTTCAGAAACCTTTCCTATTTGACACTGCATGTTTGCTGACCTCCCCATGCTGTCCACCCCTGGAGCTTTTCTCCATCCTTCATTGCCACTCAGTGCCTATCCTAATTCAGGCCCTCCGATTCACACCACCCCTGATGATTTTCTCACTCCTAATAGTGAATGGCGTGTTAGAAACCCTTATAATGCACACCACCCCGCAATGTTTTTCAGAAACCTATCCTACATTGCCACTGCATGATTCCTGACCTCCCCATGCTGACCAGCCCGTGGTACTTTTCTCCATGCTACATTGCCACTCACTGCCTATCCTGATTCAGGCCATCCGATTCTCACCACCCCTTGATGTTTTTCTGACTCCTACTAGTGAATGGCCTTTTAGAATCCCTTACAATGCGCATCACCCCGCGATGTTTTTCAGAAACCTATCCTATTTGCCACTGTATGTTTCCTGACCTCCCCATGCTGATCACACCTGGAGCTTTGCTTCATCCTACATGGCCACTCACTGCCTATACAGATTCAGGCCCTCCGATTCACACCACACTGTGAAGTTTTTCCTCACTCCTACTAGTGAATTGCCTGTTAGAAACCCTTACAATGCGCAACAACACGCAATGTTTTTCGGAAACCTATCCTACATTGCCACTACATGATTCCTGACCTCCTCATGCTGACCAGCCCGTGTTGCTTTTCTACATCCTACATTGCCACTCACTGCCTATCCTGATTCAGGCCCTCCGATTCACACGACCCCTTGATGTTTTTCTGACTCATATTAGTAAATGGCCTTTTAGAAACCCTTACAATGTGCATCACCCGGTGATATTTTTCAGAAACTTATCCTATTTTCCACTGCATATTTCCTGACCTCCCCATGCTGACCACCCCTGGAGCTTTTCTCCATCCTACATTGCACTCACTGTCTAAACTGATTCAGGCCCTCCGATTCACACCACACCGTGAGGTTTTTCTCACTTCTACTAGTGAATGGCCTGTTAGAAACCCTTACAATGCGCACCACCCTGCGATGTTTTTCAGAAACCTATCCTACAGTGCCACTGCATGATTCATGACCTCCCCATGCTGACCACCCCATGGTGATTGTCTCCATCCTACATTGCCACTCACTCCCTATACTGATTCAGCCCCTCCGATTCACACCGCACCGTGATGTTTTTCTCGCTCCTACTAGTGAATGGCCTGTTAGAAACCCTTACAATGCGCACCACCCCGCGATGTTTTTCAGAAACCTATCTACATTGTCACTGATTGTTTCCTGACCTCCCCATGCTGAACACCCCATTGTGCTTTTTTCCATTATACATTGCAACTCACTGTCTATACTAATTCAGGCCCTCCGATCCGCAACACCCCATGATGTTTTTCTCACTCCTACTCGTGAATGGCCTGTTAGAAACCCTTACAAAGCGCACCAGCCCGCGATGTTTTTCAGAAACCTATCCTACATTGCCACAGCATGTTTCCTGACGTCCCTATGTTGACCACCCTGTGGTGTTACTCCATCCTCCATTGCCACTCACTACCTATCCTAATTCAGGCCCTCCGTTTCACACCTCTCCTAATGTTTTTCTCACTCCTACTAGTGAATGGCCTGTTAGAAACCCTTAAAATTCGCATCACCCCGGGATGTTTTTCAGAAACCAATCCTATTTGCCACTGCATTTTTCCTGAAATCCCGATGCTGACCACCCCTGGAGCTTTTCTCCATCCTACATTGCCACACACTGCCTATCTTAATTCAGGCCCCCGATTCACCACTCCATGATGTTTTTAACCCTCCTACTAGAGATTGGCCTGTTAGAAACCCTTACAATGCGAACCACCACGCGATATCATTCAGAACCCTATCCTACATTGCCAATGCATGTATCCTAACCTCCCCAGGCTTACGAACCTGTGGTGCTTTTCTCCATCCCACATTGCCACTCACTGCCTATCCTAATTCAGGCCATCCGATTCACACCATCCCGTGATGTTATTCGCACTCCTACTAGTGAATGGCCTGTTAGAAACCCTTACAATTCTCACCACCCCGCGATGTTTTTCAGAAACCTATCCTACATTGCCACTGCATGTTTCCTGACCTCCCCATGCTGACCAACCCGTGGTGCTATTCTCCTCCCTACATTGCCACTCACTGCCAATCCTGATTCAGGCCCTGCGATTCACACAACCCCATGTTTTTTTCTCACTCCTACTAGTGAATGGCCTGTTAGAAACCCTTACAATGCGCACCACCCCGCGTTGTTTTTCAGAAACTTATCCTACATTGCCACTGCATGTTTCCTGACCTCCCATGCTGACCACCCCTGGTGCTTTTCTCCATCCTACATTGCCACTCACTGCCTATATTGATTCAGGCCCCCCGATTCACACCACACCGTGACCTTTTTCTCACTCCTTCAAGTGAATGGCCTGTTAGAAACCCATACAATGCGCACCACGCCGCGATGTTTTTCAGAAACCTAACCTACATTGCCACTGCATGTTTCCTGACGTCGCTGTGTTGACTACCCGGTTGTGTTACTCCATCCTTCAATGCCACTCACTGTCTATCCTAATTCAGGCCCTCCGATTCACACCACCCCTAATGTTTTTCTCACTCCTACTAGTGAATGGCCTGTTAAAAACCCTTACAATGTGCACCACGCCGCAATTTTTTTCAGAAACCTATCCTACATTGCCACTGCATGTTTCCTGCCCTCCCCATGCTGACCACCCCTGGTGCTTTTCTCCATCCTACATTGCCACTTACTGCCTATCCTGATTCCGCCCCTCCGATTCACACCACACCCAGTTGTTTTTCTTGCCCCTACTAGTGAATGGCCTGTTGGAAACCCTTACAATGCGCACCACACCGCGACGTTTTTCAGAAACTTATCATATAGTGCCACTGCATGATTCCTGACCTATCCATGCTGACCACCCCGTTGTGATTTTCTCAAACCTACATTGCTACTCACTGCCTATCCTGATTCAGGCCCTCCAATGCACAACACACCGTGATGTTTTTCTCACACCTATTAGTGAATGGCCTTTTAGAAACCCTTAAAATTTGCATCACCCCGCGATGTTTTTCAGAAACCGATCCTATTTGCCACTGCATTTTTCCTGACCTCCCGATGCTGACCACCCCCGGAGTTTTTCTCCATCCTACATTTCCACTCTCTGCCTATCTTAATACAGGGCCCCGATTCACACCACTCCGTTATTTTTTAACACTCCTATTAGAGAATGGCCTGTTAGAAACCCTTACACTGCGCACCACCTCGCGATGTTTTTCAGAAACCTATCCTACATTGCCACTGCATGTTTCCTGACGTCCCCATGTTGACCACCCGGTGGTGCTTTTCTCCATCCTTCATTGCCACTCAGTAACTATCCTAATTCAGGCCCTCCGATTCACACCACCCCTGATGTTTTTCTCACTCCTCCTAGTGAATGGCGAGTTAAAAACCCTTACAATGCGCACCACCCCGCGATGTTTTTTAGAAACCTATCCTACATTGCCACTTCATGTTTACTGATGTCCCCATGCTGACGGCCTATGGTTCTTTTCTCCATCCTACATTGCCACTCACTGCCTATCCTAATTCAGGCCCTCCAATTCACACCACCGCTGATGTTTTTCTCGCTTCTACTAGTGAAGGGCCTTTAAGAAACCCTTACAATGCCTACCACACCACGATGTTTTTCAGAAACCTATCCTACATTGCCACTGCATGTTTCCTGACCTCCACATGCTGACCAACCCTGGAGCTTTTCTCGATCCTCCATTGACACTCACTGCCTATACTGATTCAGGCCCTCCGATTCACACCACTCCGTGTTGTTTTTAACACTCCTACTAGTGAATGGCCTGTTAGAAACCCTTACAACGCGCACCACCCCGCGATGTTTTTCAGAAACCTATCCTACATTGCCACTGCATGTTTCCTAACCTCCCCATGCTGATCAACTCGTGGTACTTTTATACATCATATATTGCCACTCACTGCCTATCTTAATTCTGGCCCCTGATCACACCACCCCTGATGTTTTTCACACTCCTACTAGGGAATGGCCTGTTAGAAACACATACAATGCGCACCACCCCGCGATGTTTTTCAGAAACCTAACCTACATTGCACCTGCATGTTTCCTGACGTCCCCATGTTGACCATACGGTGGTGTTACTCCATTCTTCATTGCCATTCAATGCCTATCGTAATTCAGGCCCTCCAATTCACACCACCACTAATATTTTTTTCACTCCTACTAGTGATTGGCCTGTTAGAAACCCTAACAATGCGCACCATCTCGCGATTTATTTCAGAAACCTATCCTACATTGCCACTGCATGTTTCCTGCCCTCCCCATGCTGACCACCCCTTTTGCTTTTCTCCATCCTACGTTGCCATTTACTGCCTATCCTGATTCCGCCCCTCTGATTATCACCACACCATGATGTTTTTCTCGCCCCTACTAGTGAATGGCATGTTAGAACCCCTTACAATGCGCACCAACCCATGATGTTTTACAGAAACCTATCCTGCCTTGCCACTGCATGTTTCTTGACCTCCCCATGCTGACCACCCCGTGGTGCTGTTCTCCGTCCTACATTGCCACTCCCTGCCTATCCTAATTAAGGCCCTCCAATTCACACCACCCCGTGATGTTTTTCTCAATCCTACTAGTGAATGGCCTGTTAGAAACCCTTACAATGTGTACCACCCTGCAATGTTTTTCAGAAACCTATCCTCATTGCGAGTGTAAGTTTCCTAACCTCACCATGTTGACCGCCCCATGGTGCTTTTCTCCATCCTACATTGCCACACACTGCCTATCTTAATTCAGGCCCCCGATTCACCACTCCATGATGTTTTTAACCCTCCTACTAGAGATTGGCCTGTTAGAAACCCTTACAATGCGAACCACCACGCGATATCATTCAGAACCCTATCCTACATTGCCAATGCATGTATCCTAACCTCCCCAGGCTTACGAACCTGTGGTGCTTTTCTCCATCCCACATTGCCACTCACTGCCTATCCTAATTCAGGCCATCCGATTCACACCATCCCGTGATGTTATTCGCACTCCTACTAGTGAATGGCCTGTTAGAAACCCTTACAATTCTCACCACCCCGCGATGTTTTTCAGAAACCTATCCTACATTGCCACTGCATGTTTCCTGACCTCCCCATGCTGACCAACCCGTGGTGCTATTCTCCTCCCTACATTGCCACTCACTGCCAATCCTGATTCAGGCCCTGCGATTCACACAACCCCATGTTTTTTTCTCACTCCTACTAGTGAATGGCCTGTTAGAAACCCTTACAATGCGCACCACCCCGCGTTGTTTTTCAGAAACTTATCCTACATTGCCACTGCATGTTTCCTGACCTCCCATGCTGACCACCCCTGGTGCTTTTCTCCATCCTACATTGCCACTCACTGCCTATATTGATTCAGGCCCCCCGATTCACACCACACCGTGACCTTTTTCTCACTCCTTCAAGTGAATGGCCTGTTAGAAACCCATACAATGCGCACCACGCCGCGATGTTTTTCAGAAACCTAACCTACATTGCCACTGCATGTTTCCTGACGTCGCTGTGTTGACTACCCGGTTGTGTTACTCCATCCTTCAATGCCACTCACTGTCTATCCTAATTCAGGCCCTCCGATTCACACCACCCCTAATGTTTTTCTCACTCCTACTAGTGAATGGCCTGTTAAAAACCCTTACAATGTGCACCACGCCGCAATTTTTTTCAGAAACCTATCCTACATTGCCACTGCATGTTTCCTGCCCTCCCCATGCTGACCACCCCTGGTGCTTTTCTCCATCCTACATTGCCACTTACTGCCTATCCTGATTCCGCCCCTCCGATTCACACCACACCCAGTTGTTTTTCTTGCCCCTACTAGTGAATGGCCTGTTGGAAACCCTTACAATGCGCACCACACCGCGACGTTTTTCAGAAACTTATCATATAGTGCCACTGCATGATTCCTGACCTATCCATGCTGACCACCCCGTTGTGATTTTCTCAAACCTACATTGCTACTCACTGCCTATCCTGATTCAGGCCCTCCAATGCACAACACACCGTGATGTTTTTCTCACACCTATTAGTGAATGGCCTTTTAGAAACCCTTAAAATTTGCATCACCCCGCGATGTTTTTCAGAAACCGATCCTATTTGCCACTGCATTTTTCCTGACCTCCCGATGCTGACCACCCCCGGAGTTTTTCTCCATCCTACATTTCCACTCTCTGCCTATCTTAATACAGGGCCCCGATTCACACCACTCCGTTATTTTTTAACACTCCTATTAGAGAATGGCCTGTTAGAAACCCTTACACTGCGCACCACCTCGCGATGTTTTTCAGAAACCTATCCTACATTGCCACTGCATGTTTCCTGACGTCCCCATGTTGACCACCCGGTGGTGCTTTTCTCCATCCTTCATTGCCACTCAGTAACTATCCTAATTCAGGCCCTCCGATTCACACCACCCCTGATGTTTTTCTCACTCCTCCTAGTGAATGGCGAGTTAAAAACCCTTACAATGCGCACCACCCCGCGATGTTTTTTAGAAACCTATCCTACATTGCCACTTCATGTTTACTGATGTCCCCATGCTGACGGCCTATGGTTCTTTTCTCCATCCTACATTGCCACTCACTGCCTATCCTAATTCAGGCCCTCCAATTCACACCACCGCTGATGTTTTTCTCGCTTCTACTAGTGAAGGGCCTTTAAGAAACCCTTACAATGCCTACCACACCACGATGTTTTTCAGAAACCTATCCTACATTGCCACTGCATGTTTCCTGACCTCCACATGCTGACCAACCCTGGAGCTTTTCTCGATCCTCCATTGACACTCACTGCCTATACTGATTCAGGCCCTCCGATTCACACCACTCCGTGTTGTTTTTAACACTCCTACTAGTGAATGGCCTGTTAGAAACCCTTACAACGCGCACCACCCCGCGATGTTTTTCAGAAACCTATCCTACATTGCCACTGCATGTTTCCTAACCTCCCCATGCTGATCAACTCGTGGTACTTTTATACATCATATATTGCCACTCACTGCCTATCTTAATTCTGGCCCCTGATCACACCACCCCTGATGTTTTTCACACTCCTACTAGGGAATGGCCTGTTAGAAACACATACAATGCGCACCACCCCGCGATGTTTTTCAGAAACCTAACCTACATTGCACCTGCATGTTTCCTGACGTCCCCATGTTGACCATACGGTGGTGTTACTCCATTCTTCATTGCCATTCAATGCCTATCGTAATTCAGGCCCTCCAATTCACACCACCACTAATATTTTTTTCACTCCTACTAGTGATTGGCCTGTTAGAAACCCTAACAATGCGCACCATCTCGCGATTTATTTCAGAAACCTATCCTACATTGCCACTGCATGTTTCCTGCCCTCCCCATGCTGACCACCCCTTTTGCTTTTCTCCATCCTACGTTGCCATTTACTGCCTATCCTGATTCCGCCCCTCTGATTATCACCACACCATGATGTTTTTCTCGCCCCTACTAGTGAATGGCATGTTAGAACCCCTTACAATGCGCACCAACCCATGATGTTTTACAGAAACCTATCCTGCCTTGCCACTGCATGTTTCTTGACCTCCCCATGCTGACCACCCCGTGGTGCTGTTCTCCGTCCTACATTGCCACTCCCTGCCTATCCTAATTAAGGCCCTCCAATTCACACCACCCCGTGATGTTTTTCTCAATCCTACTAGTGAATGGCCTGTTAGAAACCCTTACAATGTGTACCACCCTGCAATGTTTTTCAGAAACCTATCCTCATTGCGAGTGTAAGTTTCCTAACCTCACCATGTTGACCGCCCCATGGTGCTTTTCTCCATCCTACATTGCCACTCACTGCATATCCTAATTCAGGCCCTCCAATTCACCCCACACCGTGATGTTTTACTCCTACTAGTGAAGGGCCTGTAAGAAACCCTTACAATGCGCACCAAACTGCTATTTTTTTCAGAAATCTATCCTACATTGCCACTGCATGTTTCTTGACCTCCCAATGCCGACCACCCCGTGGTGCTTTTCTCCTTCCTACATTGCCACTCAGTGCCTATTTTGATTCAGGCCCTCTGATTCACAGCACCCCGTGATGTTGTTCTCACTCCTATTAGTGAATGGCCTGTTAGAAAGCCTTACAATGCGCACCACCCCACGATGTTTTTCAGAAACCTATCCTACAATGCCACTGAATGATTCCTGCCCTCCCCATGCTGACCACCCATGGTTCTTTTCTCCATCCTACATTGCCACTTACTGCCTATCCTGATTTCGCCCCTCCGATTCACACCACACCGTGATGTTTTTCTCGCCCCTACTAGGGAATGGCTTGTTAGAAACCCATACAATTTGCACCACCCCGCGATGTTTTTCAAAAACCTATCCTACATTGCCACTGCATGTTTCCTGACCTACCCATGCTGACCACCCCGTGGTGCTTTTCTCCATCCTACATTGCCACTCCCTACCTATCCTAATTCAGGCCGTCCAATTCACACCACAACTGATGTTTTTCTCACTCCTACTAGTGAAGGGCCTCTAAGAAACCCTTAAAATTCGCACCAACCCGCTATTTTTTTCGGAAACCTATCCTACATTGCCACTGCCTGATTCCTGACCTCCACATGCTGACCAGCCCGTGGTGCTTTTCTCCATTCTACATTGCCACTCACTGCGTATCCTGATTCAGGCCCTCAGATTAACACCACCCCGTGCTGTTTTTCTCACTCCTACTAGTGAATGGCCTTTTAGAAACCCTTACAATGCGCATCACCCCACGATGCTTTTCAGAAACGTATCTTATTTGCCACTGCATGTTTCTTAACCTCCCCATGCTGACCACCCCTGGAGATTTTCTCCATCCTTGATTGCCACTCAGTGCCTATCCTAATTCAGGCCCTCCGATTCACACCACCCCTGATGTTTTTCTCACTCCTACTAGTGCAGGGCCTTTAAGAAACTTTTACAATGCACACCACCCCACGGTGTTTTTCAGAAACCTATCCTACGTTGCCCCTGCATGTTTCCTGACCTCCACATGATGACCAACCCTGGAGCTTTTCTCCATCCTCCAATGCCACTCACTGCCTATACTGATTCAGGCCCTCCGATTCACACCCACCATGAAGTCTTTTCACTCCTACTAGTGAATCGCCTGTTAGAAACCCTTACAATGCGCACCACCCCTCGATGTTTTTCATAAACCTATCCTACATTGCCAATGCATGTTTCCTGACCTCCCAATGCTGACCAACCCGTGAGGCTTTTTTCCATGCTACATTGGCAATCACTGCCTATCCTAATTAGGCCCTCCGATTCACACCACCCCATAATGTTTTTCTCACCCCTACTAGTGAATGGCCTTTTAGAAACCCTTACTATGCACACCATCCCACGATGTTTTTCAGAAACCTATCCTACATTGCCACTGCATGTTTCCTTGCCAGGTGCCGCGGCCAGTGCGGGTAAGGAGTCAGGCGAGAGACTGAAGACACAGGGAGACCAGTTGCTCAGGAGGCAAAAGGCGATTTATTGAAAGACTACAGAGTTTTTATAATGTTTCAAAACAAAGAGCAGTACAAGTCACTTCAGGACACTTTCTTGTGCCCACAGCAAAGGTAAACATGCTCCTGGGCCTGTGAGAAACTTCTATGTTGTGCAGCCCAGGAGGTAAACATGTTCTTGGGCCCATGAGAAACTTCTATTGTTTATGTTATGAAGCTTTTCCCAGGTTAATATCAACGCGATGCTTTGTCTAGAAGGCTGAGGTCACTGTAGGATGAGGAACTGATTGAGGTCCAGCTTCAGTGTGTGGTTTCCCACACCCGTTCACTGCCGGACCCCTGGCTCCTGCTCCCAACATATCCCCCTTATTTCTTAGACAAAGCGTCGCATGGGAATTTCATTAGCAGTTGATTCTAACTTAAAAGGTTTCAAGTCCAAACGCACATTTCTCATTTGCCCAACAACAGTTCTCACAAAATATGGAAAAATTGTTATCATGGTGATAAATGCTAGAGCTCCAATCACACAGATCTTTGTAACATATAGTATAATTATGATGGCACAAATGCCGTGAGAGTCCATATACACTTTTGCTTGGGTATTTTTGTCTACATTTTGAAATATGCTCAGGGGGATTACCTTTTCCCACTCTAGTTTCACTACTGTTGTGAAATACATACATCATATCTACTCCCCAGTGCATTCCATTAGTAAAGTTTTCATCCCAATCAGAATATCTTTTTATTAATGTACAATTCTTATTTGTTTTAGAAAAACATAGGGGTAATGAAGCAGACATTCCAGTATAATTATATACAATAGAGATAGGTTGTATATGAGTGGAAGAAGGAAAACTTAAGACACGAGTATTATTTACATAAACAGTAACATCATCGTTGTCGCCCCATGACATAGGGTGCAACAAAGCAGGATTAGGTACAAATGCCCCATAATTATCTGCCCACACAGGCATATAAAATGTATGCAAAACCCAAATAATGCTTAACAGTTGAGCCAAAAACAGAAGAGTTTCATCTCTTGTCGCAGGAGGCCTTCTGGTCGTTGTTCTCGTCCTCGAGGTCATGGTTAGTCGAAGCATCGTCCTGCGCAATTTTTTTATCTTGCTCTTGGGCATGTCGTACACAGCATTTTGGGATCCACCTGGGTGTATCAGCGTCTGTGGGAAAAACACAAACATACCCTCTTCCCCATATCAATACTGGGTCAGGGCCATGTAATAGATTAGTTAACGGGTCTTTCCAATAAACCATTGGCTTGGAGGGCAAATCAGGAGACCAATGTCTCTCAGCTGCAGATCTGTTGGAAGCATCAAAAGTTAAAAAATTAAGAATGTAAAAAGCATGGTTAAGAAGGGTTTTGGGAGAATACTTATACCATCTCCCCCTTTTTAATTTCTTTAATGTGTTTCTTAGTGAGAGATTAGCACGTTCAACAATTCCTTGTCCTTGAGGATTATAAGGCAATCCAGTAACATGTTTAATATGTAAAGTCTGACAGAATTTGGCAAAGGGTTTACTAACATATGCTGGGCCATTATCAGTTTTAATGGATCAAGGAATGCCCAGGATAGAGAAACAATATAGTAGGTGTTGTATTACATGGGTGGCGGTTTCTCCAGTCATAGGTGAAACAAGCATGTAATGAGAAAAGTTGTCTATGGTAACGTGTAGGTATTTTAATGACCCAAAAAAGGATAATGAGTGACATCCATCTGCCAGAAGTCATTTGGACGGAGTCCTCGAGGGTTGACTCCAAAATGCGGTACTGGAAGGAGAGGCGCACATGAAGGACAGTTTTTAACAATTTCTCGTGCCTGCTGCCATGTTATACCATATTGATAACGTAAAACCTGCTGTTTTCAGTACTATAACCAAGACAAATAAAATTTACATCATCTCGAGCTTTCTATAACTTACAATATACCTCCAAGTTTTATCTTCTTTCATATTCTGGCATAGCCAGACATTTTACTTGAAGACGAATCACTTTCTTTGTCCCTCCTTTTTACTATCACCAGTCAATTACCTTTTCTCTCGCTTCTCAGACAACATTAAAACTCACAACAAAACCCTTGAAGTCACCTTCTAGTAGTCTAAATCATATTTAATTATTTTAATTTATGTCTTTTTACCATATTAAAAATGCTGTTTTGTTTTGTTTTGTTTTGTTTAAAAAAAAAAACTATAACCTTTTTACTGGCTCAATTACAGCATGACCTGGTTTTCACTTAGTAAAGTTGATATGATTCTTAAAAACCATACATATACACATATATGTGCACATGTTTACATTTTAACTAGAAAGAAAAATACTCTTTTTAAAAGGTATGCCAAGGTTGCAAGCAATCAGTTGAAGACTTACATATTAAACAAGGCGCTACAACATTAAAGACACAAACAAACAAAGGTTGTTTCTTGCACAGTTTGGTGAGCTAAAGGAAATAATTTTTCTTATCATGAACCTTGAGTCTAATAAGCCATATGGATCCTGCAACAGAAATGGGCAACAAGCCCCTAAGTTACTAACAAGTTTAAACAGGCAACCAAGGAGAGGGCATTTTTTTTTTCTCAGCTGTACCATCATTAATCATGTCCTTTTTAACCTGGAGAGAAAGATTGTGAGCTCACTCTCAAACCTCGGGCCAATGGTCTAAGATAAGGGAGAGAGGAGATGAAGTTGTCTGTCCCATCTTATCCTGGAGAAAAAGAGAATAATAACAACAAACAGGGAAGACACAGACAAACACAAAAAGTTTACATTTTAGAACACAACTCACAAGCTGGCATCACGTACACACATACCAAAACCACCAGGTGGAAATGAACCGGTGGAGTATTCCACTGCGAAAGTAGCCATGCCTGAGATTAAGAGTCTCATGCTTTACCCACTGAGCTAACTGGGCTGCTTGTAACAGGGTGGCTCAGAGAGCGTTGGCAGAGCAGAGGGCGGGGGTGGAGGGTATAAGGAGGATGCCACATTCTCTGAAGATTTGGTTTTTCTTATAAAACTTTCTCGAGTTCTTTTTTCCCATTTACTAGACTCAGAGTCCCCTTTTAAACAGTCCTTAATTAGAGTCCAAATCGGAAACACATCCACAGGAACCTTCTCAGGACCCCAAGCACAATAATAATCTTTAATCTTTTCCCCTACTGTTTTCAAAGTCTCAACATTAACTGTTCCCTGTTCAAGAAACCAGAGGCAAACCTGATGCACAAAATCAACAAACAGATGAATTTGAAGCTTAGCCACAGGAATGCCCCTACTCTTTAACAAAGAGGAAATAACTTGTTCAAAAAGTTCCCGTTCTGATGACGGGGAGTTACCCATTCTCAATCCCTGCGTATATGCCACTCCCTGCTACTTTCACTTTTCACTTACCCGGGTCCTAGTAGCAGCGGTCTTCTCGGAACTCCCGATTCTCCTTCCACTGGAAGAACACTCCGAATGCTTATATTCCAAGCCCAACGTTGGGCGCCAAGTGCCAGGTGCCGCGGCCAGCACGGGGAAGGAGTCAGGCGAGAGACTGAAGACACAGGGAGACCAGTTGCTCAGGAGGCAAAAGGTGATTTATTGAAAGACTACAGAGTTTTTATAATGTTTCAAAACAAAGAGCAGTACAAGTCACTTCAGGACACTTTCTTGTGCCCACAGCAAAGGTAAACATGCTCCTGGGCCTGTGAGAAACTTCTATGTTGTGCAGCCCAGGAGGTAAACATGTTCTTGGGCCCATGAGAAACTTCTATTGTTTATGTTATGAAGCTTTTCCCAGGTTAATATCAACGCGATGCTTGTTCTAGAAGGCTGAGGTCACTGTAGGATGAGGAACTGATTGAGGTCCAGCTTCAGTGTGTGGTTTCCCACACCCGTTCACTGCCGGACCCCTGGCTCCTGCTCCCAACATTTCCTGACCTCCCCATGCTGACCAACCCGTGGTGCTTTTCTACATCCTAAATTGCCACTCACTGCCCATCCTAATTCACGCCCTCCGATTCACAGAATCCCTGATGTTTTTTTCACTCCTATTAGTGAATGGCCTGTTAGAAACCCTTACAATGCGCACCACACCGCGATGTTTTTCAGAAACCTATCCTACATTGCCACTGCATGTTTCCTGCCCTCCCCATGCTGACCACCCCTGGTGCTTTTCTCCATCCTACATTGCCACTTACTGCCTATCCTGATTTCGCCCCTCCGATTCACACCACACCGTGATGTTGTTCTCGCCCCTACTAGTAAATGGCTTGTTAGAAACCCATACAATTTGCACCACCCAGCGATGTTTTTCAAAAAACTATCCTACATTGCCACTGCATGTTTCCTGACCTCCACATGCTGACCATCCCGTGGTGCTTTTCTCCATGCTTCATTGCCACTCCCTACCTATCCTAATTCAGGCCGTCCCATTCACACCACAACTGATGTTTTTCTCACTCCTACTAGTGAATGGCCTCTAAGAAACCCTTAAAATTCGCACCAACCCGCTATTTTTTTCAGAAGCCTATCCTACATTGCCACTGCCTGATTGCTGAGCTCCACATGCTGACCACCCCGTGGTGCTTTTCTCCATTCTACATTGCCACTCACTGCCTATACTGATTAAGGCCCGCAGATTAACACCACTCCGTGCTGTTTTTCTCACTCCTACTAGTGAATGGCCTTTTAGAAACCCTTACAATGCGCATCACCCCGCGATGCTTTTCAGAAACGTATCTTATTTGCCACTGCATGTTTCTTAACCTCCCCAAGCTGACCACACCTGGAGCTTTTCTCCATCCTTGATTGCCACTCAGTGCCTATCCTAATTCAGGCCCTCCAATTCACACCACCCCTGATGTTTTTCTCACTCCTACGAGTGAATGGCGTGTTAGAAACCCTTACAATGTGCACCACCCGACCATGTTTTTCAGAAACCTATCCTACAGTGCCACTGCATGATTCATGATATCCCCATGCTGACCACCCCGTGGTGATTGTCTCCATCCTACATTGCCACTCACAGCCTATCCTGATTCAGGCCCTCCAATTCACACCACCCCTAAAGTTTTTCTCACTCCTACTAGTGAATGGCCTGTTAGAAACCCTTACAATGCGCACCACCCCGCCATGTTTTTCAGAAACCTATCCTACAGTGCCACTGCATGATTCCTGACCTCCACATGCTGACCACCCCGTGTTGCTTTTCTCCATTCTCCATTGCCACTCACTGCCTATCCTGATTCAGGCCCTCCGATTAACACCACACTGTGATGTTTTTCTCACTCGTACTAGTGAATGGCCTGTTACAAAAAGTTACACTGCGAATCACCCCGCGATGTTTTTCTGAAACCTATCCTACTTTGCCACTGCATGTCTCCTGACCTCACCATGCTGACCACCCCGTGGTGCTTTCTACATCCTACATTGCCACTCACTACCTATCCTGAGCCAGACCCTCCGATTCACACCACCTCGTGTCATTTTTCTCAATCCTGCTTCTGAATGGCCTTTTAGAAACCCTTACAATGAGAATCACCCCGCGATGTTTTTCAGAAACCTATCCTATTTGCCACTGCATGTTTTCTGACCTCCCCATGCTGACAACCCCTGGAGATTTTCTCCATCCATTATTGCCACTCAGTGCCTATTCTAATTCAGGCTCTCCGATACACACCACCCCTGATATTTTTCTCACTCCTATTAGTGAATGGCCTGTTAGAAACCCTTACAATGCGCACCACCCTGCGATGTTTTACAGAAACCTATCCTACAATGCCACTGAATGATTCCTGCCCTCCCCATGCTGACCACCCCTGGTGCTTTTCTCCATCCTACATTGCCACTTACTGCCTATCCTGATTTCGCCCCTCCGATTCACACCACACCGTGATGTTTTTCTCGCCCCTACTAGGGAATGGCTTGTTAGAAACCCATACAATTTGCACCACCCCGCGATGTTTTTCAAAAAACTATCCTACATTGCCACTGCATGTTTCCTGACCTCCCCATGCTGACCACGCCGTGGTGCTTTTCTCCATCCTACATTGCCACTCCCTACCTATCCTAATTCAGGCCGTCCAATTCACACCACAACTGATGTTTTTCTCACTCCTACTAGTGAATGGCCTGTAAGAAACCCTTAAAATTCGCACCAACCCGCTATTTTTTTCAGAAACCTATCCTACATTGCCACTGCCTGATTCCTGACCTCCACATGCGGTCCACCCCGTGGTGCTTTTCTCCATTCTACATTGCCACTCACTGCCTATCCTGATTCAGGCCCTCAGATTAACACCACCCCGTGCTGTTTTTCTCACTCCTACTAGTGAATGGCCTTTTAGAAACCCTTACAATGCGCATCACCCCGCGATGCTTTTCAGAAACGTATCTTATTTGCCACTGCATTTTCTTAACCTCCCCATGCTGACCACCCCTGGAGCTTTTCCCCATCCTTGATTGCCACTCAGTGCCTATCCTAATTCAGGCTCTCCGATTAACACAACCCCTGATGTTTTTCTCACTCCTACTAGTGAATGGCGTGTTAGAAACCCTTACATTACACACCACTCCACGATGTTTTTCAGAAACCTATCCTACATTGCCACTGAATGTTTCCTGATGTCCCCATGCCCACCACCCCGTGGTGCTTTTCTCCTTCCTCCATTGACACTCAGTGCCTATTTTGATTCAGGCCCTCTGTTTCACAGCACCCCGTGATGCTGTTCTCACTCCTTCTAGTGAATGCCTGTTAGAAACCCTTACAATGCGCACCACCCCGTGATGTTTTCAGAAACCTATCCTACAATGCCACTGCATGTTTTCTTATCTCCCCATGCACCAACCCGTGGTGCTATTCTCCATTCAAATTGTCACTCACTGCCGATCCTAATTCAGGCCCTCTAATTCACACAACCCCTGATGTTTTTCTCACTCCTACTAGTGAAGGGCCTTTAAGAAACTTTTACAATGCACACCACCCCACGATGTTTTTCAGAAACCTATCCTACGTTGCCACTGCATGTTTCCTGACCTCCACATGATGACCAACAATGGAGCTTTTCTCCATCCTCCATTGCCACTCACTGCCTATACTGATTCAGGCCCTCCGATTCACACCCACCGTGAAATTTTTCTCACTCCTACTAGTGAATGGCCTGTTAGAAACCCTTATACAATGCGCACCACCCCGCGTTGTTTTTCAGAAACCTATCCTACACTGCCACTGCATGTTTCCTGACCTCCGCATGCTGACCACCCCGTGGTGCTTTTCTCCATCCTACATTGCAATCTCACTGCATATTCAAATTCAGGCCCTACGATTCACACCACCCCGTGATGTTTTCTCACTCCTACTAGTGAATGGGCTTTTAGAAACCATTACAATGCGCATCACCCAGCGATGTTTTTCAGAAACCTATCCTATTTGCCACTGCATGTTTCTTGACCTCCACATGCTGAACACCACTGGAGCTTTTCTCCATCCTACATTGCCACTCACTGCCTATACTGATTCAGGCCCTCCGATTCACACCACACCGTGAAGTTTTTCTCACTCCTACTAGTGAATGGCCTGTTAGAGACGCTTACTATGCGACAACCCCGCGATGTTTTTCAGAAACCTATCCTACATTGCCACTGCATGATTCCTGACCTCCCCATGCTGACCACGCCGTGGGGCTTTTCTCCATCCTACGTTGCCACTCAATGCCTATCCTGATTCAAGCCCTCCGATTAACACCACCCAGTGATGTTTTTCTCACACATACTAGTGAATGGCCTGTTAGAAACCCTTACAAGGCACACCACCCCGCGATATTTTTCAGAAACCTGTCCTACATTGCCACTGCATGTTTCCGGACCTCCCCATGCTGGCCACCCCGTGGTGCTTTTCTCCATCCTACATTGCCACTCACTGTATATACTGATTCAGGCCCTCCGATTCCCATCACACCGTGAAGTTTTTCTCACATATACTAGTGAATGGCCTGTTAGAAACCCTTACAATGCACACCACCCCGCGATATTTTTCAGAAACCTATCCTTCATTTTCAATGCATGTTTCCTGACCTCCCCATGCTGACCACCCCGTGGTGCTTTTGTCCATCTTACAATGCCACACACAGCCTATCCTGATTCAGTCCCTGCGATTTACACCACCCCGTGATGTTTTTCTCACTCCTACAATTGAATGGCCTGTTAGAAACCCTTACAATGCGCACCACCCCGGAATGTTTTTCAGCAACCTATCCTACATTGCCACTGCATGTTTCCTGACCTCCCCATGCTGACCACCCCTGGTGCTTTTCTCCATCCTACATTGCCACTCTCTGACTATACTGATTCAGCCACTCGGATTCAAACCACCCTGTGATGGTTTTCTCACTCCTACTACTGAATTGCCTATTAGAAACCCTTACAATGCGCACCACACCGCGATGTTTTTCAGAAACGTATCTACCTTGCCACTGCATGTTTCCTGACCTCCCCATGCTGACCAGGCTGTGGGGCTTTCTCCACGATGCATTGTCACTCAGTGCCTATCCTAATTCAGGCCCTCCTATTCACACCATCCCATGATGTTTTCCTCACTCCTACTAGTGTATGGCCTGTTAGATACACTTACAATGCGCACCACCCCGCGATGTTTTTCAGAAACCCATCCTACATTGCCACTGCATGTTTCCTGCCCTCCCCATGCTGACCACCCCTGGTGCTTTTCTCCATCCTACATTGCCACTTACTGTCTATTCTAATTTCGCCCCTCCGATTCACACCACACCGTGATGATTTTCTCGCCCCTACTAGGGAATGGCCTGTTAGAAACCCTTACAATTTGCACCACCGCGCGATGTTTTTCAAAAAACTATCCTACATTGCCACTGCATGTTTCCTGACCTCCCCATGCTGACCACCCCGTGGTGCTTTTCTCCATCCTACATTGCCACTGCTTGCCTATTCTAATTCAGGCCGTCCGATTCACATCAAAACTGATGTTTTTCTCACTCCTACTAGTGAATGGCCTGTATGAAACACTTAAAATTCGCACCAACCCGCTATTTTTTTCAGAAACCTATCCTACATTGCCACTGCATCTTTCCTGAACTCCCCATGCCGAGCACCCAATGGTGCTTTTCTCCTTCCTACATTTACACTCGGGGCCTATTTTGATTCAGGCCCTCTGATTCACAGCACCCCGTGATGTTGTCCTACTAGTGAATGGCCTGTTAGAAACACTTACAATGCGCACCACCCCGCGATGTTTTTCAGAAACCTATCCTACATTGCCACTGCATGTTTCCTGACTCCCCCATGCTGACCTACCCGTGGGGCTTTTCTCCATCCTACATTGTCATTCACTGCCTATCCTAATTCAGACCCTCCGATTCACACCACCCCGTGATGTTTCTCTCACTCCTACTAGTGAATGTAATGTTACACACCCATACAATGCTCACCACCCCACGATGTTTTTCAGAAACCTATCCTACATTGCCACTGCGTGTTTCCTGCCCTCCCCATGCTGACCACCCCTGGTGCTTTGCTCCATGCTACATTGCCACGTACTGCCTATCCTGATTTCACCCCTCCAATTCACACCACACCGTGATGGTTTTCTCGCCCCTACTAGGGAATGGCCTGTTAGAAACCCATACAATTTGCACCACCCTGCGATATTTTTCAAAAAAACTCTCCTACATTGCCACTGCAAATTTCCTGACCTCCCCATGCTGACCACCCCGTGGTGCTTGTCTCCTTCCTACATTGCCACTCCCTGCCTATGCTAATTCAGGCCGTCTGATTCACACCACAACTGATGTTTTTCTCACTCCTACTAGTGAATGGCCTGTAAGAAACCTTAAAATTCGCACCAACCCACTATTTTTTTGAGAAACTTATCCTACATTGCCACTGCATGTTTCCTGCCCTCCCCATGCTGACCACCCCTGGTGCTTTTCTCCATCCTACATTGCCACTTACTGTCTATTCTAATTTCGCCCCTCCGATTCCCACCACACCGTGATGATTTTCTCGCCCCTACTAGGGAATGGCCTGTTAGAAACCCTTACAATTTGCACCACCGCGCGATGTTTTTCAAAAAACTATCCTACATTGCCACTGCATGTTTCCTGACCTCCCCATGCTGACCACCCCGCGGTGCTTTTCTCCATCCTCCATTGCCACTGCTTGCCTATTCTAATTCAGGCCGTCCGATTCACATCAAAACTGATGTTTTTCTCACTCCTACTAGTGAATGGCCTGTAAGAAACACATAAAATTCGCACCAACCCGCTATTTTTTCAGAAACCTATCCTACATTGCCACTGCATGTTTCCTGAACTCCCCATGCCGAGCACCCAATGGTGCTTTTCTCCTTCCTACATTTACACTCGGGGCCTATTTTGATTCAGGCCCTCTGATTCACAGCACCCCGTGATGTTGTCCTACTAGTGAATGGCCTGTTAGAAACACTTACAATGCGCACCACCCCGCGATGTTTTTCAGAAACCTATCCTTCATTGCCACTGCATGTTTCCTGACTTCCCCATGCTGACCTACCCGTGGGGCTTTTCTCCATCCTACATTGTCATTCACTGCCTATCCTAATTCAGACCCTCCGATTCACACCACCCCATGATGTTTCTCTCACTCCTACTAGTGAATGTAATGTTACACACCCATACAATGCTCACCACCCCACGATGTTTTTCAGAAACCTATCCTTCATTGCCACTGCATGTTTCCTGACCTCCACATGCTGACCAACCCTGGAGCTTTTCTCGATCCTCCATTTCCACTCACTGCCTATACTGATTCAGGCCCTCCGATTCACACCACTCCGTGTTGTTTTTAACACTCCTACTAGTGAATGGCTTGTTAGAAACCCTTACAACGCGCACCATCCCGCGATGTTTTTCAGAAACCTATCCTACATTGCCACTGCATGATTCCTGATCTCCACATGCTGACCACCCCGTGGTGCTTTTCCCCATTCTACATTGCCACTCACTGCCTATGCTGATTCAGGCCCTCCGATTAACACCACACCGTGATCTTTTCTCACTCCTTCTAGTGAATGGCCTGTTAGAAACCCCTACAATGCGCACCACCCCGCAGTGATTTTCAGAAACCTATCCTACATTGCCACTGCACGATTCCTGACCTCCGCATGCTGACCACCCCGTGGTGCTTTTCGCCATCCTAAATTGCAATCTCACAGCCTATTCAGATTCAGGCCATCCGATTCACACCACCCCGTGATGTTTTCTCACTCCTACTAATGAATGGGCTTTTAGAAACCATTAAAATGCGCATCACCCCAAGATGTTTTTCAGAAACCTATCCTATTTGCCACTGCATGTTTCTTGACCTCCACATGCTGAACACCACTGGAGCTTTTCTCCATCCTAAATTGCCACTCACTGCCTATACTGATTCAGGCCCTCCAATTCACACCACACCGTGAAGTTTTTCTCACTCCTACTAGTGAGTGGCCTGTTAGAAACGCTTACTATGCTACAACCCCGCGATGTTTTTCAGAAACCTATCCTACATTGCCACTGCATGATTCCTGACCTCCCCATGCTGACCACGCTGTGGGGCTTTTCTCCATCCTACGTTGCCACTCAATGCCTATCCTGATTCAAGCCCTCCGATTAACACCACCCAGTGATGTTTTTCTCACACATACTAGTGAATGGCCTGTTAGAAACCCTTACAAGGCACACCACCCCGCGATATTTTTCAGAAACCTGTCCTACATTGCCACTGCATGTTTCCGGACTTCCCCATGCTGACCACCCCGTGGTGCTTTTCTCCATCCTACATTGCCACTCACTGTATATACTGATTCAGGCCCTCCGATTCCCATCACACCGTGAAGTTTTTCTCACATATACTAGTGAATGGCCTGTTAGAAACCCTTACAATGCACACCACCCCGCGATATTTTTCAGAAACCTATCCTTCATTTTCAATGCATGTTTCCTGACCTCCCCATGCTGACCACCCCGTGGTGCTTTTGTCCATCTTACAATGCCACACACTGCCTATCCTGATTCAGTCCCTGCGATTTACACCACCCCGTGGTGTTTTTCTCACTCCTAAAATTGAATGGCCTGTTAGAAACCCTTACAATGCGCACCACCCCGGAATGTTTTTCAGAAACCTATCCTACATTGCTACTGCATGTTTCCTGACCTCCCCATGCTGACCACCCCTGGTGCTTTTCTCCATCCTACATTGCCACTCTCTGACTATACTGATTCAGCCACTCGGATTCAAACCACCCTGTGATGGTTTTCTCACTCCTACTACTGAATTGCCTATTAGAAACCCTTACAATGCGCACCACACCGTGATGTTTTTCAGAAACCTATCCTACATTGCCACTGCATGTTTCCTGACTTCCCCATGCTGACCTACCCGTGGGAATTTTCTCCACGCTGCATTGTCACTCAGTGCCTATCCTAATTCAGGCCCTCAGATTCACACCATCCCATGATGTTTTCCTCACTCCTACTAGTGTATGGCCTTTTAGATACACTTACAATGCGCACCACCCCGCGATGTTTTTCAGAAACCTATCCTACATTGCCACTGCATGTTTCCTGCCCTCCCAATGCTGACCACCCCTGGTGCTTTTCTCCATCCTACATTGCCACTTACTGTCTATCCTTATTTCGCCACTCCGATTCACACCACAACGTGATGTTTTTCTCGCCCCTACTAGGGAATGGCCTGTTAGAAACCCTTACAAATTGCACCAACACGCGATGTTTTTCAAAAAACTATCCTACATTGCCACTGCATGTTTCCTGACCTCCCCATGCTGTCCACCCCGTGGTGCTTTTCTCCATCCTACATTGCCACTGCTTGCCTATTCTAATTCAAGCCGTCCGATTCACATCAAAACTGATGTTTTTCTCACTCCTACTAGTGAATGGCCTGTAAGAAACACTTAAAATTCGCTCCAACCCGCTATTTTTTTCAGAAACCTATCCTACATTGCCACTGCATGTTTCCTGAACTCCCCATGCCGAGCACCCTATGGTGCTTTTCTCCTTCCTACATTTACACTCAGGGCCTATTTTGATTCAGGCCCTCTGATTCACAGCACCCCGTGATGTCCTACTAATGAATGACCTGTTAGAAACACTTACAATGCGCACCACCCCGCGAAGTTTTTCAGAAACCTATCCTACATTGCCACTGCATGTTTCCTGACTTCCACATGCTGACCTACCCTTGGGGCTTTTCTCCATCCTACATTGTCATTCACTGCCTATCCTAATTCAGACCCTCCGATTCACACCACCCCGTGATGTTTCTCTCACGCCTACTAGTGAATGTAATGTTACACACCCATACAATGCGCACCACCCCGTGATGTTTTTCACACTCCTACTGGTGAAGGACCTTTAAGAAACCCTTACAATGCTCACCACCCCACGATGTTTTTCAGAAACCTATCCTACATTGCCACTGCGTGTTTCTTGCCCTCCACATGCTGACCACCCCTGGAGCTTTGCTCCATCCTACATTGCCACTTACTGCCTATCCTGATTGAGCCCCTCCGATTCACACCACACCGTCATGTTTTTCTCGCTCCTACTAGTGAATGGCCTGTTAGAAACCCTTACAATTGGCATCAACCCTCAATGTTTTTTTAGAAACCTATCCTACATTGCCACTGCATGTTTCATGACCTCCCCTTGCTGACCACTCCTGGTGCTTTTATCCATCCTACATTGCCACTCAGTGCCTATACTGATTCAGGCCCTCCAATTCACACCACCACTGATCTTTTTCTCACTCGTTCTAGTGAATTGCCTGTTAGAAACCCTTACAATGCGCACCACCCCGCAATGTTTTTGAGAAACCTATCCTACATTGCCATTGCATGATTCCTGACCTCCACATCCTTACCACCCCATGGTGCTTTTCTCAATCCTACATTGCCACTTGCTGCCTATCCTGATTCGGGCCATCTGATTCACATCACCCCGTGATGTTTTTCACACTCCTACTAGTGAATGGCCTGTTAGAAACCCTTACAATTCGCACCATCCCGCGATGTTTTTAGAAACCTATCCTACATTGCCACTGCATGTTTCCTGACTTCCCCATGCTGACCTACCCGTGGGACTTTTCTCCATCCTACATTGTCATTCACTGCTTATCCTAATTCAGGCCCTCCAATTCACACCAGCCCTGATGTTTTTCTCACTCCTACTAGTGAAGGGCCTTTAAGAAACACTTACAATGCGCAACACACCACGATGTTTTTCAGAAACCTATCCTACATTGCCACTGCATGTTTCCTGCCCACTCCATGCTGACCACCCCGTGGTGCTTTTCTCCATCATACATTGCCACTTACTGCCTATCCTGATTCAGCCCCTGCGATTCACACCACACCGTGATGTTTTTCCCGCTCCTACTTGTGAATGGCCTGTTAGAAACCCTTACAATGCGCACCACCCCGCGATGTTTTTCAGAAACCTATCCTACATTGCCACTGCATGTTTCATGACCTCCCCATGCTGACCACCCCGTGGTGCTTGTTTCCTTCCTACATTGCCACTCCCTGCCTATGCTAATTCAGGCCGTACGATTCACACCAAACTGATGTTTTTCTCACTCCTACTAGTGAATGGCCTGTAAGAAACCTTAAAATTCGCACCAACCCGCTATTTTTTTCAGAAACTTATCCTACATTGCCACTGCATGTATCCTGACCTCCATATGCCGACCACACTGTGGTGCTATTCTCCTTCCTACATTGACACTCACGGCCTATTTTGATTCAGGCCCTCTGATTCACAGCACCCCGTGATGTTGTTCTCATTCCTACTAGTGAATGGCCTGTTAGAAACCCTTACAATGCGCACAACCCCGCAAAGTTTTTCAGAAACCTATACTACATTGCCACTGCCTGATTCCTACTCTCCACATGCTGACCACCCCGTGGTGCTTTTCTCCATTCTACATTGCCACTCACTGCCTATCCTGATTCAGGCCCTCAGATTAACACCACCCCGTGCTGTTTTTCTTACTCCTACTAGTGAATGGCCTTTTAGAAACCCTTACAATGCACATCACCCCGCGATGATTTTCAGAAACGTATCTTATTTGCCACTGCATGTTTCTTTACCTCCCCATGCTGAATACCCCTGGAGCTTTTCTCCATCCTTGATTGCCACTCAGTGCCTATGCTAATTCAGGCCCTCCGATTCACACCACGTCTGATGTTTTTCTCACTCCTACTAGTGAATGGCGTGTTAGAAACCCTTACAATGCGCACCACCCCACGATGTTTTTTAGAAACCTATCCTACATTGCCACTGCATGTTTCCTGACATCCCCATGCTGACCACCCCTGGATCTTTTCTCCGTCCTACATTGCCACTCACTGCCTATCCTAATTCAGGCCCTCCAATTCACACCACACTGTGATGTTTTTCTCACTCCTACTAGTGAATGGCCTGTAAGAAACCCTTAAAATTCGCACGAACCCGCAATTTTTTTCAGAAACCTAGCATACATTGCCACTGCATGTTTCCTGACCTCCCCATGCCGACCACCCCGTGGTGCTTTTCTCCTTCCTACATTGACTCTCAGTGCCTAATTTAATTCAGGCACTCTGTTTCACAGCACCCCGTGATGTTGTTCTCACTCCTACTAGTGAATGGCCTGTTATAAACCCTTACAATGTGCACCACCCAGCCATGTTTTCAGAAACCTATCCTACATTGCCACTGCATGTTTTCTTATCTCCCCATGCACCAACCCGTGGTGCTTTTCTCCATCCAAATTGTCACTCACTGCCTATCCTAATTCAGGCCCTCTAATTCACACAACCCCTGATGTTTTTCTCACTTCTACTAGTGAACGTTCTTTAAGAAACCTTTACAATGCGCACCACCCCGCGATGTTTTTCAGAAACCTGTCCTATATTGCCACTGCCTGATTCCTGCTCTCCACATGCTGACCACCCCTGGTGCTTTTCTCCATCCTACATTGCCACTCACTGCCTATACTGATTCAGCCACTCTGATTCAAACCACCCTGTGATGGTTTTCTCACTCCTACTACTGAATTGCCTATTAGAAACCCTTACAATGCGCACCACACCACGATGTTTTTCAGAAACCTATCTACATTGCCACTGCATGTTTCCTGACCTCCCCATGCTGACCACGCTGTGGGGCTTTCTCCATGCTGCATTGTCACTCAGTGCCTATCCTAATTCAGGCCCTCCGATTCACACCATCCCATGATGTTTTCCTCACTCCTACTAGTGTATGGCCTGTTAGAAACCCTTACAATGCGCACCACCCCGCGATGTTTTTCAGAAACCTATCCTACATTGCCACTGCATGTTTCCTGCCCTCCCCATGCTGACCACCCCTGGTGCTTTTCTCCATCCTACATTGCCACTTACTGCCTATCCTGATTTGGCGCCTCCGATTCACACCACACCGTGACGTTTTTCTCGCCCCTACTAGGGAATGGCCTCTTAGAAACCCTTACAATTTGCACCACCGCCTGATGTTTTTCAAAAAACTATCCTACATTGCCACTGCATTTTTCCTGACCTCCGCATGCTGACCACCCCGTGGTGCTTTGCTCCATCCTACATTGCCACTGCTTGCCTATTCTCATTCAGCCCCTTCGATTCACACTACATCGTGGTGTTTTTCTCACTCCTACTAGTGAATGGCCTGTAAGAAACTCTTAAAATTCGCACCAACCCGCTATTTTTTTTCAGAAATCTATCCTACATTGCCACTGCATGTTTTCTTATCTCCCCATGCACCAACCCGTGGTGCTTTTCTCCATCCAAATTGTCACTCACTGTCTATCCTAATTCAGGCCCTCCAATTCACACAACCCCTGATGTTTTTCTCACACCTACTAGTGAATGGCCTTTAAGAAACCTTTACAATGCGCACCACCCCGCGATGTTTTTCAGAAACCTATCCTACATTGCCACTGCATGTTTCCTGACCTCCACATGCTGACCAACCCTGAAGCTTTTCTCCATCCTCCATTGCCACTCACTGCCTATACTGATTCAGGCCCTCCGATTCACACCACACCGTGAAGTTTTCTCACTCGTACTAGTGAATGGCCTGTTGAAACCCTTACTTTGCGCACAACCCCGCGATGTTTTTCAGAAACCTATCCTACATTGCCACTGCATGATTCCTGACCTCCGCATGCTGACCACGCCGTGGTGCTTTTCTCCATCCTACATTGCCTCTCAATGCCTATCCTGATTCCAGCCCTCCGATTAACAACCCCCCGTGATGTTTTTCTCACTCTTACTAGTCAGTGGCCTGTAAGAAACCCTTACAATGCGCACCACCCCGTGATGTTTTTCAGAAACCTGTCCTACATTGCCACTGCATGTTTCCTGAACTCCCCATGCTGACCACCCCGTGGTGCATTTCTCCATCCTACATTGCCACTCACTGTATATACTGATTCAGGCCCTCCAATTCCCACCACACCATGAAGTTTTTCTCACACCTACAAGTGAATGGCCTGTTAGAAACCCTTACAATGCACACCACCCCGTGATATGTTTCAGAAACCTATCCTTCATTGCCAATGCATGTTTCCTAAACTCCCCATGCTGACCACCCCGTGGTGCTTTTGTCCATCTTACATTGCCACTCACTGCCTCTCCTGATTCAGGCCCTGCGATTTACACCACCCCGTGATGTTTTTCTCACTCCTACAAGTGAATGGCCTGTTAGAAACCCTTAAAATGCGCACCACCCCGGAATGTTTTTCAGAAACCTCTCCTACATTGCCACTGCATGTTTCCTGACCTCCCCATGCGGACCACCCCTGGTGCTTTTCTCCATCCTACATTGCCACTGACTGCCTATATTGATTCAGCCCCTCCAATTCAAACCACCCTGTGATGGTTTTCTGACTCCTACTACCTAATTGCCTATTAGAAACCCTTACAATGCGCACCACCCCGCGATGTTTTTCAGAAACCTATCTACATTGCCACTGCATGTTTCATGACCTCCCCATGCTGACCACACTGTGGGGCTTTCTCCATGCTGCATTGTCACTCAGTGCCTATCCTAATTCAGGCCCTCTAATTCACACCGTCCCATGATGTTTTCCTCACTCCTACTAGTGTATGGCCTGTTAGATACCCTTACAATGCGCACCACCCCGCGATGTTTTTCAGAAACCTATCCTACTTTGCCACTGCATGTTTCCTGACCTCCCCTTGCTGACCACCCCGTTGTGCCTTTTTCCATCATACATTGCCACTCACTGTCTATCCTAATTCAGGCCCTCCGATCTGCAACACCCCGTGATGTTTTTCTCACTCCTACTAGTGAATTGTCTGTTAGAAACCCTTACAAATTCCCTTCTATGTTTAGAGCTACTGGGACTCTGGCGCCGCACTACTCCAAGCCATTAAGCCTACAGAACCAGTGGCCCTCCTCTGCCTGCTCAGAACTCCACAGTTCCAGACAAGCTGGGCCTCAGGGTCACTGTGCGCCCACCTGCCCCTTGGAAGCTCCACAGTTCTTCAATCGCAGCCGGGTTAGGGTACTCACCACAGGCCGCAGTGCTTCAGGAACCTGTGGACCCTCCCTGGTTGCAGAGATATCCACAGTCCTCCAGACACGCAGAGAGGCCAGTGAGGGCACCCCAGATCTGCCCAGCTCCTCCTATGCAGACCTGTGGCCAGGCACGGCAGCTAAACAGACTGGGCTAGGCTGGTAGTGTGGGCCAGCCCACCTATTGGGAGCTCAGCAGGTCTCCAAATGAAGCCGGGAATGGGGAGGCTGATGTGGAAGCCTTAAACCCACCTCTCTCCTTCACTGCACCTGGAAGCCTGAGGGAACTCCAGCAGTCTGGGCGCAGAAATCCAGAGTTCTCCAGACACGCAGAGAGGCCAGTGAGGGCACCCCAGATCTGCCCAGCTCCTCCTCTGCAGACCTGTGGCCAGGCGCGGCAGCTAAACAGGCTGGGCTAGGCTGGTAGTGTGGGCCAGCCCACCTATCGGGAGCTCAGCAGGTCTCCAAATGAAGCCGGGAATGGGGAGGCTGATGTGGAAGCCTCAAACCCACCTCTCGCCTTCACTGCACCTGGAAGACTGAGGGAACTCCAGCAGTCTGGGAGCAGAAATCCAGAGTCCACCAGACACGCAGAGAGGCCAGTGAGGGCACCCCAGATCTGCCCAGCTCCTCCTCTGCAGACCTGTGGCCAGGCGCAGCAGCTAAACAGGCTGGGCTAGGCTGGTAGTGTGGGCCAGCACCGAGATGTTTTTCAGAAACCTATCCTACATTTCCAATGCATGTTTCCTGACCTCCCCATAGTGACCAATCCGTGGTGCTTTTCTACATCATATATTGCCACTCACTGCCTATCTTTATTCAGGCCCCTGATTCACACCACACCGTGAAGTTTTTCACACTCCTAATAGAGAATTGCCTGTTAGAAACCTATACAATGAGCACCACCCCGCGATGTTTTTCAGAAACCTAAACTACATTGCCACAGCATGTTTCCTGAAGTCCCTAAGTTGACTACCCAGTGGTGTTACTCCATCCTTCATTGCCACTCACTGTCTATCCTAATTCAGGCCCTCTGATTCACACCACCCCTAATGTTTTTCTCACTCCTACTAGTGAATGGCCTGTTAGAAACCCTTACAATGCACACCATCCCGCGTTGTTTTTCAGAAACCTATCCTACATTGCCACTGCATGTTTCCTGACCTCTCATGCTGACCACCACTGGTGCTTTTCTCCATCCGACAATGCCACTCACTGCCTATACTGATTCAGGCCCTCAGATTCACACCACACCGTGATCTTTTTCTCACTCGTTCTAGTGAATGGCGTGTTAGAAACCCTTACAATGCGCACCACCCCGCGATGTTTTTCAGAAACCTATCCTATATTGCCACTGCATGATTCCTGACCTCCCCATGCTGATCACCCCTTGGTGCTTTTCTCCATCCTACATTGCGAAATCACTTCCTATTCAGATTCAGGCCCTCCGATTCACACCACTCAGTGACGTTTTCTCACTCCTACTAGTGAATGGCCTTTTAGAAACCATTACAATGCGCATCACCCCGCGATGTTTTTCAGAAACCTATCCTATTTGCCACTGCATGTTTCTTGACCTCCACATGCTGAACACCACTGGCACTTTTCTCCATCCTACATTGCCACTCACTGCCTATACTGAATCAGGCCCTCCGATTCACACCACACCGTGAAGTTCTTCTCACTCCTACTAGTGAATGGCCTGTTAGAAACCCTTACTTTGCGACAACCCCGCGATGTTTTTCAGAAACCTATCCTACATTGCCACTGCATGATTCCTGACCTCCCCATGCTGACCACGCCGTGGTGCTTTTCTCCATGCTACATTGCCACTAAATGGCTATCCTGAATCAAGCCCTCCAATTAACACCACCCGTGATGTTTTTCTCACTCTTACTAGTCAGTGGCCTGTTAGAAACCCTTACAATGTGCTACACCCTGCGATGTTTTTCAGAAACCTATCCTACATTGCCACTGCATGTTTCTTGCCTTCCCCATGCTGACCGACCCTGGGGCTTTTCTCCATCCTACATTGCCACTTACTGCCTATCCTGTTTCCGCCCCTCCGATTCACACCACACCGTGATGATTTCTTGCCCCTACTTGTGAATGGCCTGTTAGAAACTCTTACAATGCGCACCACACAGCGACGTTTTTCAGAAACTTATCCTACAGTGCCACTGCATGATTCCTGACCTCCCCATGCTCACCACCCCGTGGTGATTTTCTCCATCCTACATTGCTACTCACTGCCTATCCTGATTCAGGCCCTCCGATTCACACCACACGTGATGTTTTTCTCACACGTATTAGTGAATGGCCTTTTAGAAAACCTTAAAATTCGCATCACCCCGCGATGTTTTTCAGAAACCGATCCTATTTGCCACTGCATTTTTCCTGACCTCCCGATGCTGACCACCCCTGGAGCTTTTCTCCATCCTACATTTCCACTCACTGCCTATCTTAATTCAGGCCCCCGATTCACACCACTCCGTTATGTTTTTAACACTACTACTAGAGAATGGCCTGTTAGAAACCCTTACAATGCGCACCACCACACGATGTTTTTCAGAATCCTATCCTACATTGCCACGGCATGTTTCCTGACGTCCCCATGTTGACCACCCGGTGGTGCTTTTCTCCATCCTTCATTGCCTATCAGTACCTATCCTAATTCAGGCCCTCCGATTCACACCACACCTAATATTTTTTTCACTCCTACTAGTGAATGGCCTGTTTGAAACCCTTACGATGCGCACCACCTCGCGATTTTTTTCATAAACCTATCCTACATTGCCACTGCATGTTTCCTGCCCTCCCCATGCTGACCACCCCTGGTGCTTTTCTCCATCCTACATTGCCACTTACTGCCTATCCTGATTCCGCCCCTCTGATAATCACCACACCATGATGTTTTTCTAGCCCCTATTAGTGAATGGCTTGTTAGAAACCCTTACAATGCGCACCACCCCACGATGTTTTTCAGAAAATTATCCTGCCTTGCCACTGCATGTTTCTTGACCTCCCCAAGCTGACCAACCCGTGGTGCTGTTCTCCATCCTACATTGCCACTCACTGCCTATCCTAATTAAGGCCCTCCAATTCACACCACCCTGTGATGTTTTTCTCAATCCTACTAGTTAATGGACCATTACAAACCCTGACAATGCGCACCACCCTGCAATGTTTTTCAGAAACCTATCCTACATTGCCACTGTAAGTTTCCTAACCTCCTCATGTTGACCGCCCCATGGTGCTTTTCTCCATCCTACATTGCCACTCACTGCGTTTCTAATTCAGGCCCTGCAATTCACACACACCATGATGTTTTTCTCACTCCTACTAGTGAAGGGCCTGTAAGAAAGCCTTACAATGCGCACCAAACTGCTATTTTTTTCAGAAACCTATCCTGCATTGCAACTATATGGTTCTTGACCTCCCAATGCCGACCACCCCGTGGTGTTTTCTCCTTCCTACATTGCCACTCAGTGCCTATTTTGACTCAGGCCCTCTCATTCACAGCACCCCGTGATGTTGTTCTCACTCCTACTAGTGAATGGCCTGTTAGAAACCCTTACAATGTGCAGCATCCCGCGATGATTTTCAGAAACCTATCCTACATTGCCACTGCATGATTGCTGATCTCCACATGCTGACCACCCCGTTGTGCTTTTCCCCATTCTACATTGCCACTCACTGCCTATCCTGATTCAGGCCCTCCGATTAACACCACACTGTGATGTTTTTCTCACTCGTACTAGTGAATGGCCTGTTACAAAACCTTACAATGTGCATCACCCCGCGATGATTTTCCGAAACCCATCCTACTTTGCCACTGCATGTCTCCTGACCTCCTCATGCTGACCACCCCGTGGTGCTTTTCTCCATCCTTCATTGCCACTCACTGCCTATTCAAATTCAGGCCCACCAATTCACACCACCCCGTGATGTTTTTCTCACTTCTACAAGTGAATGGCCTTTTAGAAACCCTTACAATGCGCATCACCCCGCGATGTTTTTCAGAAACCTATCCTATTTGACACTGCATGTTTCCTGACCTCCCCATGCTGACAACCCCTGGAGCTTTTCTCCTTCCTTCATTGGCACTCAGTGGCTATCCTAATTCAGGCCCTCCGATTCACAATACCCCTGATGATTTTCTCACTCCTACTAGTGAATGGCGTGTTAGAAACCCTTTAAATGCACACCACCCCGCAATGTTTTTCAGAAACCTATCCTACATTGCCACTGCATGTTTCCTGACTTCGCCATGCTGACCAGCCCGTGGGGCTTTTCTCCATCCTACATTGTCATTCACTGCCTATCCTAATTCAGGCCCTCCGATTCACACCACCCCTGATGTTTTTCTCACTCCTACTAGTGAAGGGCCTTTAAGAAACCCTTCCAATGCGCACCACCACACGATGTTTTTCAGAAACCTATCCTCCATTGCCACTGCATGTTTCCTGCCCTCCCCGTGCAGACCACCCCTGATGCTTTGCTCCATCCTACATTGCCACTCACTGCCTATCCTGATTCAGCCCCTCCGATTCACACCACACCGACATGTTTTACTCCCTCCTACTAGTGAATGGCCTGTTAGAAAACCTTAAAATGCGCACCACCCCGCGATGTTTTTCAGAAACCTTTCCTACATTGCCAATGCATGTTTCCTGACATACCCATGCTGACCAACCCATGGTGTTTTTTACATGCTACACTGCCAACCACTGCCTATCCTAATTTAGGCTCTCCGATTCACACCACCCCGTGATGTTTTTGTCACCCCTACTAGTGAATGGCCTGTTAGAAACCCTTACAAAGCACACCATCCCGCGATGTTTTTTAGAAACCTATCCTACATTGCCACTGCATGTTTCATGACCTCCCCATGATGACCACCCCTGGTGCTTTTCTCCATTCTACATTGCCACTCACTGCCTATACTTATTCAGGCCCTCCGTTCCACACCACACCGTGATGTTTTTCTAACTCCTACTTGTGAATGGCCTGTTAGAAACCCTTACAATGCGCACCACCCCACAATGTTTTTGAGAAACCTATCCTACATTGCCATTGCATGATTCCTGACCTCCACATGCTGACCACGCCATGGTGCTTTTCTCAATTCTACATTGCCACTCACTGCCTATCCTGATCGGGCCATCCGATTCACAACACCCCGTGATGTTTTTCACACTCCGACTTGTGAATGGTGTGTTAGAAACCCTTACAATGTGCACCACCCCGCGATGTTTTTCAGAAACCTATCCTACATTGCCACTGGATGTTTCCTGACTTCCCCATGCTGATCTACACGTGGGGCTTTTCTCCATCTTACATTGTCATTCACTGACTATCCTAATTCAGGCCCTCCGATTCACACCATCCCTGATGTTTTTCTCCCTCCTACTAGTGAAGGGAATTGAAGAAACACTTACAATGTGCAACACCCCACGATGTCTTTCAGAAACCTATCCTACATTGCCACTGCATGTTTCCTGCCCTCCCCATGCTGACCACCCCTGGTGCTTTTCTCCATCCTATATTGCCACTTAATGTCTATCTTGATTTCGCCCCTCCGATTCACACCACACCGTGATGTTTTTCTCGCCCCTACTAGGGAATGGCCTGTTAGAAACCCTTAAAATTTGCACCACCTCGCGATGTTTTTCAAAAAAACTATCCTACATTGCCACTGCATGTTTCTTGACCTCCCCATGCTGACCACCCCGTGGTGCTTTTCTCCATCCTACATTGCCACTCACTGCCTATCCTAATTCAGACCCTCTGATTCACACCACACCGTGATGTTTTTCTCACACCTACTAGTGAATGTAATGTTACACACCCATACAATGCGCACCACCCCGTGATGTTTTTCTCACTCCTACTAGTGAATGAAATGTTACACACCCATACAATGCACACCACCCCGCGATGTTTTTCAGAAACCCATCCTACAGTGCCACTGCATGTTCCCTGATCTCCCCATGCTGACCACCCCGCGATGCTTTTCTCCATCCTACATTGCCACTGCCTGCCTATTCTAATTCAGCCCCTCTGATTCACACCACACCGTGATGTTTTTCTCATTCCTACTAGTGAATACCCTGTAAGAAACCATTAAAATTAGCACCAACCCGCTATTTTTTTCAAAAAACTATCCTACATTGCCACTGCATGTTTCCTGACCTCCCAATGCCAAGCACCCTATGGTGATTTTCTCCTTCCTACATTGACACTCAGGGCCTATTTTGATTCAGGCCCTCTGAATCACAGCACCCCGTGATGTTGTTCTCACTCCTACTAGTGAATGGCCTGTAAGAAACACTTACAATGGGCACCACCCCGCGATGTTTTTCAGAAACCTATCCTACATTGCCACTGCCTGATTCCTGACCTCCACATGCTGACCACCCCGTGGTGCTTTTCTCCATTCTACATTGCCACTCACTACCTATCCTGATTCAGGCCCTCAGATTAACCCCACCCCGTGCTGTTTTTCTCACTCCTACTAGTGAATGGCCTTTTAGAAACCCTTACAATGCGCATCACCCCGCGATGCTTTTCAGAAACGTATCTTATTTGCCACTGCATGTTTCTTAACCTCCCCATGCTGACCACCCCTGGAGCTTTTCTCCATCCTTGATTGCCACTCAGTGCCTATCCTAATATATGCCCTCCGATTCACACCACCCCTGATGTTTTTCTCACTCCTAATAGTGAATGGCATGTTACAAACACTTACAATGCGAACCACCCTACGATGTTTTTCAGAAAACTATCCTACATTGCCACTGCATGTTTCCTGACGTCCCCATGCTGACCACCCATGGTTCTTTTCTCCATCCTACATTGCCACTCACTGCCTATCCTAATTCAGGCCCTCCAATTCACACCACACCGTGACGTTTTTCTCACTCCTACTAGTGAATGGCCTGTAAGAAACCTTAAAATTCGCATGAACCCGCTATTTTTTTTAGAAACCTATCCTACATTGCCACTGCATGTTTCCTGACCTCCCCATGCCGACCACGCCGTGGTGCTTTTCTCCTTCCTACATTGACACTCAGTACCTATTTTGATTCAGGCCCTCTGTTTCACAGCACCCCGTGATTTTGTTCTCACTCCTACTAGTGAAGGGCCTTTAAGAAACCTTTACAATGCGCACCAACCCACGATGTTTTACAGAAACCTATCCTACATTGCCACTGCATGTTTCCTACCCTCGCAATGCTGACCACCCCATGGTGATTTTCTCCATTCTACATTGCCACTCACTGCCTATTCTGATTCAGGCCCTCGGATTCACAGCACCCCGTGATGTTTTTCTCACTCCTACTAGTGAATGGCGTGTTAGAAACCCTTACAAAGCGCACCACCCCACGATGTTTTTCAGAAACCTAAAATTCATTGCCAATGCATGTTTCCTGATCTCCCTAGGCTTACCAACCCGTGGTGCTATTCTCCTCCCTAAAATGCCACTCATTGCCTATCCTGATTTAGGCCCTACGATTCACACAACCGCGTGATGTTTTTCTCAATCCTACTAATGAATGGCCTGATAGAAACCATTAAAATGCACACCACCCAGCAATGTTTTTCAGAAACCTATCCTACAATGCTACTGCATGTTTCCTGACCTCCACTTGCTGACCACCCCGTGGTGCTTTTCTCCATCATACATTGCCACTCACTGTCTATCCTAATTCAGGCCCTCTGATTCACACCACCCCGTGATGTTTTTCTCACTCCTAGTAGTGAATGGCCTGTTAGAAACCCTTACAGTACGCACCACCCGCGATGTTTTTCAGAAACCTATCCTACATTGCTTCTGCATGTTTCCTGACCTCCACTTGCTGACCACCCCGTGGTGCTTTTCTCCATCCTACATTGCCACTCACTGTCTATCCTAATTCAAGCCCTCCGATTCACACCACCCCGTGATGTTTTTCTTACCCGTACTAGTGAATGGCCTGTTAGAAACCCTTACAATGCACACCATCCCAGATGTTTTTCAGAAACCTATCCTACATTGCCACTGAATTTTTCCTGACCTCCCCATGCTGACCAACCCGTGGTGCTTTTCTACATCCTAAATTGCCACTCACTGCCTATCCTAATTCAGGCCCTCTGATTCACACCACCCCGTGATGTTTTTCTCACTCCTAGTAGTGAATGGCCTGTTAGAAACCCTTACAGTACGCACCACCCGCGATGTTTTTCAGAAACCTATCCTACATTGCTTCTGCATGTTTCCTGACCTCCACTTGCTGACCACCCCGTGGTGCTTTTCTCCATCCTACATTGCCACTCACTGTCTATCCTAATTCAAGCCCTCCGATTCACACCACCCCGTGATGTTTTTCTTACCCGTACTAGTGAATGGCCTGTTAGAAACCCTTACAATGCACACCATCCCAGATGTTTTTCAGAAACCTATCCTACATTGCCACTGAATTTTTCCTGACCTCCCCATGCTGACCAACCCGTGGTGCTTTTCTACATCCTAAATTGCCACTCACTGCCTATCCTAATTCAGGCCCTCTGATTCACAGCACCCCTGATGTTTTTCTCACTCCTAACACTGAATGGCCTGTTAGAAAACCTTAAAATGCGCACCGCCTCATGATGTTGTTCAGAAACCTATCCTACATTGCCACTGCATGTTTCCTGACCTCCCCATGCCGACCACCCTATGGTGATTTTCTCCTTCCTACATTGACACTCAGAGCCTATACTGATTCAGCCCCTGTGATTCACAGCACCCCGTGATGTTGTTCTCACTCCTACTAGTGAATGGCCTGTTAGAAACCCTTACAATGCGCACCACCCCGCGATGTTTTTCAAAAACCTATCCTACATTGCCACTGCATGTGTACTGACTTCCCCATGCTGACCTACCCGTGGGGCTTTTCTCATTCCTACATTGTCATTCACTGCCTATCCTAATTCACGCCCTCCGATTCACACCACCCCTGATGTTTTTCTCACTCCTGTCACTGAATGGCCTGTTAGAAACACTTACAATGCGCACCACCCCGTGATGCTTTTCAGAAACCTATACTACATTGCCACTGAATGTTTCCTGCCCTCCCCATGCTGACCACACCTGGTGCTTTTCTCCTTCCTACATTGCCACTTACTGTCTATCCTGATTTCGCCCCTCCGATTCACACCACACCGTGATGTTTTTCTCACCCCTACAAGGGAATGGCCTGTTAGAAACCCTTAAAATTTGCAACACCCCGCGATGTTTTTCAGAAACCTATCCTACATTGCCACTGCATGTTTCCTGACCTCCCCATGCCGACCACCCTATGGTGATTTTCTCCTTCCTACATTGACACTCAGAGCCTATTTTGATTCAGGCCCTCTGATTCACAGCACCCCGTGATGTTGTTCTCACTCCTGCTAGTGAATGGCCTGTTAGAAACCCTTACAATGCGCACCACCCCGCGATGTTTTTCAGAAACCCATCCTACATTGCCACTGCATGTTTCCTGCCCTCCCCATGCTGACCACCCCTGGTGCTTTGCTGCATCCTACATTGCCAATTACTGCCTATCCTGATTGAGCCCCTCCGATTCACACCACACCGTCATGTTTTTCTCGCTCCTACTAGTGAATGGCCTGTTAGAAACCCTTACAAAGTTCACCACCCCGCGATGTTTTTTAGAAACCTATCCTACATTGCCACTGCATGTTTCATGATCTCCCCATGCTCACCACCCCTGGTGCTTTTCTGCATCCTACATTGCCACTCAGTGCCTATACTGATTCAGGCCCTCCAATTCACACCACACCGTGATGTTTTTCTCACTCCAACTAGTGAATTGCCTGTTAACAACCCTTACAATGCGCACCACCCCGCAATGTTTTTGAGAAACCTATCCTACATTGCCATTGCATCATACCTGACCACATGCTGACCACCCCGTGGTGCTTTTCTCAATCCTACATTGCCACTCACTGCCTATCCTGATTGAGGCCATCCGATTCACACCACCCCGTCATGTTTTTCACACTCCTACTAATGAATGGCCTTTTAGAAACCCTTACATTGCGCACCACCCCGTGATGTTTTTCAGAAACCTATCCTATATTGCCACTGCATGTCTCCGGACTTCCCCATGCTGACCTACACGTGGGGCTTTTCTCCATCCTACATTGTCATTCACTGCCTATCCTAATTCAGGCCCTCCAATTCACACCACCCCTGATGTTTTTCTCACTCCTACTAGTGAAGGGCCTTTAAGAAACCCTTACAATGCGCAACACCTCACGATGTTTTTCAGAAACCTATCCTACATTGCCACTGCATGATTCCTGCCCTCTCCATGCTGACCACCCCGTGGTGCTTTTCTCCATCATACATTGCCATTTACTGCCTATACTGATTCAGCCCCTGCGATTCACACCGCACCGTGATGTTTTTCTCGCTCCTACTAGTGAATGGCCTGTTAGAAACCCTTACAATGCGCACCACCCCGCGATGTTTTTCAGAAACATATCCTACATTGCCAATGCATCTTTCCTGACCTCCACTTGCTGACCACCACGTGGTGCTTTTCTCCATCCTACATTGCCACTCACTGTCTATCCTAATTCAGGCCCTCCGATTCACACCACACCGTGATGTTTTTCTCACTCCTATCACTGAATGGCCATTTAGAAAACCTTTAAATGCGCACCGCCACATGATGTTTTTCAGAAACCTATCCTACATTGCCACTGCATGTTTCCTGCCCTCCCCATGCTGACCACCCCTGGTGTTTTTCTCCATCATACATTGCCACTTACTGTCTATCCTGATTTTGCCCCTCTGATTCACACCACACCGTGATGTTTTGCTCGCCCCTTCTAGGGAAAGGCCTGTTAGAAACCTTACAATTTGCATCACCCCGCGATGTTTTTGAAAAAACTATCCTACATTGCCACTGCATGTTTCCTGACCTCCCCATGCTGACCACCCCGTGGTGCTTTTCTCCATCCTACATTGCCACTGCCTGCCTATTCTAATTCAGGCCCTCCGATTCACACCACACCGTGATGTTTTTCTCGCCCTACTAGTTAATGGCCTGTTAGAAACCCTTAAAATTTGCAACACCCCGCGATGTTTTTCAAAAAATTATCCTACATTGCCACTGCATGTTTCCTGACTTCCCCATGCTGACCACCCGTGGTGCTTTTCTCCTTCCTACATTGACACTCAGGGCCTATTTTGATTCAGGCCCTCTGATTCACAGCACCCCGTGATGTTGTTCTCACTCCTGCTAGTGAATGGCCTGTTAGAAACCCTTACAATGCGCCCCACCCCGCGATGTTTTTCAGAAACCTATCCTACATTGCCACTGCATGTTTCCTGCCCTCCCCATGCTGACCACCCCTGGTGCTTTGCTGCGTCCTACATTGCCAATTACTGCCTATCCTGATTGAGCCCCTCCAATTCACACCACACCGTCATGTTTTCTCGCTCCTACTAGTGAATGGCCTGTTAGAAACCCTTACAATGTTCACCACCCCGCGATGTTTTTTAGAAACCTATCCTACATTACCACTGCATGTTTCATGACCTCCCCATCCTCACCACCCCTGGTGCTTTTCTGCATCCTACATTGCCACTCAGTGCCTATACTTATTCAGGCCCTCCAATACACACCACACCGTGATGTTTTTCTCACTCCTACTAGTGAATTGCCTGTTAACAACCCTTACAATGCGCACCACCCCGCAATGTTTTTGAGAAACCTATCCTACATTGCCTTTGCATCATACCTGACCACATGCTGACCACCCCGTGGTGCTTTTCTCAATCCTACATTGCCACTCACTGCCTATCCTGATTCAGGTCATCCGATTCACACCACCCCATCATGTTTTTCGCACTCCTACTAGTGAATGGCCTGTTAGAAACCCTTACAATGCGCACCACCCGGCGATGTTTTTCAGAAACCTATCCTATATTGCCACTGCATGTTTCCGGACTTCCCCTTGCTGACCACCCCGTGGTGCTTTTCTCCATCCTACATTGTCATTCACTGCCTATCCTAATTCAGGCCCTCCAATTCACACCACCCCTGATGTTTTTCTCACTCCTACTAGTGAATGGCCTGTTAGAAACCCTTACAATGCGCAACACCCCGCGATGTTTTTCAGAAACATATCCTACATTGCCAATGCATGTTTCCTGACCTCCACTTGCTGACCACCCCGTGGTGCTTTTCTCCATCATACATTGCCACTCACTGTCTATCCTGATTCAGCCCCAGCGATTCACACCGCACCGTGATGTTTTTCTCACTCCTATCACTGAATGGCCTGTTAGAAACACTTACAATGTGCACCACCCTGTGATGCTTTTCAGAAATCTATCCTACATTGCCACTGCATGTTTCCTGCCCTCCCCATGCTGACCACTCCTGGTGCTTTTCTACATCCTACATTGCCACTTACTGTCTATCCTGATTTCGCCCCTCCGATCACACCACAACGTGATGTTTTTCTCGCCCATACTAGGGAATGGCCTGTTAGAAACCCTTACAATTTGCAACACCCCGCGATGTTTATCAGAAACGTATCCTACATTGCCACACCATTTTTCCTGACCTCCCCATGCTGACCAACCCGTGGTGCTTTTTTACATCCTAAATTGCCCCTCACTGTCAATCCTAATTTAGGCACTCCGATTCACAGCACCCCTGATGTTTTTCTCACTCCTATCCCTGAATGGACTGTTAGAAAACCTTAAAATGCGCACCACCCCGTGATGTTTTTCTTATCCTACTAGTGAATGGCCTGTTAGAAAGCCTTACAATGTGCACCACGACGCGATGTTTTTCAGAAACCTATCCTACATTGCCACTGCATGTTTCCTAACCTCCCGTTGCTGACCACCCCGTCGTGCTTTTTTCCATCCTACATTGCCACTCACTGTCTATGCTAATTCAGGCCCTCCGATTCCGACCACCCCGGGATTATTTCTCATTCCTACTAGTGAATGGCCTGTTAGAAACCCTTACAATGAGCACCACCCAACCATGTTTTTCAGAAACCTATCCTACATTGCGACTGCATGTTTCCTGACCTCAACTGCTGACCACCCCGTCATTCTTTTCTCCATCCTACATTGCCACTCACTGCCTATCCTGATTCAGGCCCTCCGATTCTCACCACCCCTTGATGTTTTTCTGACTCCTACTAGTGAATGGCCTTTTAGAAACCCTTGCAATGCACATCACCCTGCGATGTTTTTCAGAAACCTATCCTATTTGCCACTGCATGTTTCCTGACCTCCCCATGCTGACCACCCCTGGAGCTTTTCTTCATCCTACATTGCCACTCACTGCCTATCCTGATTCAGGCCCTCCGATTCACCCACACCTTGAAGTTTTTCTCACTCCTACTAGTGAATGGCTTGTTGGAAACCCTTACATTTTGCGCCACCCCGCGATGTTTTTCAGAAACCTATCCTACATTGCCACTGCATGTTTCCTGAGCTCCCCATGTTGACCATCCCGTGGTGATTTTCTCCAACTTACATTGCCACTCAATGTCTATCCTGATTCAAGCCCTCCGATTCACACCACACCTGATGTTTTTCTCACTCTTCCTAGTGAATGGCGTGTTAGAAACCCTTACAATGCGCTCCACTCCGTGATGTTTTTCAGAAAGCTATCCTACATTGCCACTGCATGTTTCCTGACGTCCCATGATGAGAGCCTATGGTGCTTTTCTCCATCCTACATTGCCACTCATTGCCTATCCTAATTCAGGACCCGATTCAAACCACCCCGTGATGTTTTTCACACTCCTACTAGAGAATGGCCTGTTAGTAACCCTTACAAAGCGCACCACCACCCGATGTTTTTCAGAAACCTATCCTACATTGCCACTGCATGTTTCCTGACCTCTCCAAGCTGACCAACCCGTGGTGCTTTACTACATCATATATTGCCACTCACTGCCTATCTTAATTCAGGCCCCCTATTCACACCACCCCTTGATGTTTTTCACACTCCTACTAAAGAATGGCCTCTTAGAAACCCATACAATGCACACCACCCCACGATGATTTTCAGAAACCTCTCCTATTTGACACTGCATGTTTCCTGACCTCCCCATGATGACCACCCCTGGTGCTTTTCTCCACCCTACATTGCCACACACTGCCTATCGTAAATCAGGCCCTTCGATTCATACCACCCCGTGATGTTTTTCACACCCCTACTGGTGAATGGACTGTTAGAAACACTTACAATGCGCACCACCCCGCAATGTTTTTCAGAAACCTATCCTACATTGCCACTGCATGTTTCTTGCCCTCCCCATGCTGACCACCCCTGGTGCTTTTCTCCATCCTACATTGTCACACACTGCGTATCCTAATTCAGGCCCTCCGATTCGCACCACCCCTCATGTTTTTCTCACTCCTACTAGTGAAGTGCATTTAAGAAACCCTTACAATGCGCACCACCCCACGATGTTTTTTAGAAACCTATCCTACATTGCCAGTGCATGTTTCCTGCCCTCCCCATGCTGACCACCCCTGGTGCTTTTCTCCATCCTACATTGCCACTTACTGCCTATCCTGATTCATCCCCTCCGATTCACACCACCCCGTGATGTTTTTCTCACTCCTACTAGTGAATGGCCTGCTAGAAACCCTTACAATTCTCACGACCCCACGATGTTTTTCAGAAACCTATCCTACTTTGCCACTGCACGTTTCCTGACCTCACCATGCTGACCAAACCGTTCTGCAATTTTCCTCCTTACATTGCCACTCACTGCCTATACTGATTCAGGCCCTGTGATTCACACAAGCCCGTGATGTTTTTCTCACTTCTACTAGTGAATGGCCTCTTAGAAACCCATACAATGCGCACCACCCGGCGATGTTTTTCAGAAATATAACTTACATTGCCACTGCATGTTTCCTGGCGTCCCCATGTTGACCACCCGGTGGTGCTTTCTCCATCCTTCATTGCCACTCACTGCCTATCTTAATTCAGGCCCCCGATTCACACCACTCCGTGATATTTTTAACATTCCTACTAGAGAATGGCCTGTTAGAAACCCTTACAAAGCGCACCACCACGCTATGTATTTCAGAAACCTATCCTACATTGCCATTTCATGTTTCCTGACTTCCACATGCTGACCTACCCGTGGGGCTTTTCTCCATCCTACATTATCATTCACTGCCTATCCTAATTCAGGCCCTCCGATTCAGGCCACCGCTGATGTTTTTCTCACTCCTAGTACTGAAGGGCCTTTAAGAAACCCTTACAATGCGCAAAACCCAACGATGTTTTTCTGAAACCTATCCTACATTGCCACTGCATGTTTCCTGCCCTCCACATGCTGACCACCCCTGGTGCTTTGCTCCATCCTACATTGCCACTTACTGCCTATCCTGATTCAGCCCCTCCGATTCACACCACACCCTCATGTTTTTCTCGCTCCTACTATTGAATGGCCAGTTAGAAACCCTTACTATGCGCACCACCCAGCGATGTTTTTCAGAAACCTGTCCTAGATTGCTAATGCATGTTTCCCGACCTCCCCATGCTGACCAACCTGTGGTGCATTTTTCCATCCTACATTGCCAATCACTGCCTATCCTAATTCAGGCCCTCCGATTCACACCACCCCGTGATGTTTTTCTTACCCATACTAGTGAATGGCCTGTTAGAAACCCTTACAATGCACACCATCCCAGATGTTTTTCAGAAACCTATCCTACATTGCCACTGAATTTTTCCTGACCTCCCCATGCTGACCAACCCGTGGTGCTTTTCTACATCCTAAATTGCCACTCACTGCCTATCCTAATTCAGGCCCTCTGATTCACAGCACCCCTGATGTTTTTCTCACTCCTAACACTGAATGGCCTGTTAGAAAACCTTAAAATGCGCACCGCCTCATGATGTTGTTCAGAAACCTATCCTACATTGCCACTGCATGTTTCCTGACCTCCCCATGCCGACCACCCTATGGTGATTTTCTCCTTCCTACATTGACACTCAGAGCCTATACTGATTCAGCCCCTGTGATTCACAGCACCCCGTGATGTTGTTCTCACTCCTACTAGTGAATGGCCTGTTAGAAACCCTTACAATGCGCACCACCCCGCGATGTTTTTCAAAAACCTATCCTACATTGCCACTGCATGTGTACTGACTTCCCCATGCTGACCTACCCGTGGGGCTTTTCTCATTCCTACATTGTCATTCACTGCCTATCCTAATTCACGCCCTCCGATTCACACCACCCCTGATGTTTTTCTCACTCCTGTCACTGAATGGCCTGTTAGAAACACTTACAATGCGCACCACCCCGTGATGCTTTTCAGAAACCTATACTACATTGCCACTGAATGTTTCCTGCCCTCCCCATGCTGACCACACCTGGTGCTTTTCTCCTTCCTACATTGCCACTTACTGTCTATCCTGATTTCGCCCCTCCGATTCACACCACACCGTGATGTTTTTCTCACCCCTACTAGGGAATGGCCTGTTAGAAACCCTTAAAATTTGCAACACCCCGCGATGTTTTTCAGAAACCTATCCTACATTGCCACTGCATGTTTCCTGACCTCCCCATGCCGACCACCCTATGGTGATTTTCTCCTTCCTACATTGACACTCAGAGCCTATTTTGATTCAGGCCCTCTGATTCACAGCACCCCGTGATGTTGTTCTCACTCCTGCTAGTGAATGGCCTGTTAGAAACCCTTACAATGCGCACCACCCCGCGATGTTTTTCAGAAACCCATCCTACATTGCCACTGCATGTTTCCTGCCCTCCCCATGCTGACCACCCCTGGTGCTTTGCTGCATCCTACATTGCCAATTACTGCCTATCCTGATTGAGCCCCTCCGATTCACACCACACCGTCATGTTTTTCTCGCTCCTACTAGTGAATGGCCTGTTAGAAACCCTTACAAAGTTCACCACCCCGCGATGTTTTTTAGAAACCTATCCTACATTGCCACTGCATGTTTCATGATCTCCCCATGCTCACCACCCCTGGTGCTTTTCTGCATCCTACATTGCCACTCAGTGCCTATACTGATTCAGGCCCTCCAATTCACACCACACCGTGATGTTTTTCTCACTCCAACTAGTGAATTGCCTGTTAACAACCCTTACAATGCGCACCACCCCGCAATGTTTTTGAGAAACCTATCCTACATTGCCATTGCATCATACCTGACCACATGCTGACCACCCCGTGGTGCTTTTCTCAATCCTACATTGCCACTCACTGCCTATCCTGATTGAGGCCATCCGATTCACACCACCCCGTCATGTTTTTCACACTCCTACTAATGAATGGCCTTTTAGAAACCCTTACATTGCGCACCACCCCGTGATGTTTTTCAGAAACCTATCCTATATTGCCACTGCATGTCTCCGGACTTCCCCATGCTGACCTACACGTGGGGCTTTTCTCCATCCTACATTGTCATTCACTGCCTATCCTAATTCAGGCCCTCCAATTCACACCACCCCTGATGTTTTTCTCACTCCTACTAGTGAAGGGCCTTTAAGAAACCCTTACAATGCGCAACACCTCACGATGTTTTTCAGAAACCTATCCTACATTGCCACTGCATGATTCCTGCCCTCTCCATGCTGACCACCCCGTGGTGCTTTTCTCCATCATACATTGCCATTTACTGCCTATACTGATTCAGCCCCTGCGATTCACACCGCACCGTGATGTTTTTCTCGCTCCTACTAGTGAATGGCCTGTTAGAAACCCTTACAATGCGCACCACCCCGCGATGTTTTTCAGAAACATATCCTACATTGCCAATGCATCTTTCCTGACCTCCACTTGCTGACCACCACGTGGTGCTTTTCTCCATCCTACATTGCCACTCACTGTCTATCCTAATTCAGGCCCTCCGATTCACACCACACCGTGATGTTTTTCTCACTCCTATCACTGAATGGCCATTTAGAAAACCTTTAAATGCGCACCGCCACATGATGTTTTTCAGAAACCTATCCTACATTGCCACTGCATGTTTCCTGCCCTCCCCATGCTGACCACCCCTGGTGTTTTTCTCCATCATACATTGCCACTTACTGTCTATCCTGATTTTGCCCCTCTGATTCACACCACACCGTGATGTTTTGCTCGCCCCTTCTAGGGAAAGGCCTGTTAGAAACCTTACAATTTGCATCACCCCGCGATGTTTTTGAAAAAACTATCCTACATTGCCACTGCATGTTTCCTGACCTCCCCATGCTGACCACCCCGTGGTGCTTTTCTCCATCCTACATTGCCACTGCCTGCCTATTCTAATTCAGGCCCTCCGATTCACACCACACCGTGATGTTTTTCTCGCCCTACTAGTTAATGGCCTGTTAGAAACCCTTAAAATTTGCAACACCCCGCGATGTTTTTCAAAAAATTATCCTACATTGCCACTGCATGTTTCCTGACTTCCCCATGCTGACCACCCGTGGTGCTTTTCTCCTTCCTACATTGACACTCAGGGCCTATTTTGATTCAGGCCCTCTGATTCACAGCACCCCGTGATGTTGTTCTCACTCCTGCTAGTGAATGGCCTGTTAGAAACCCTTACAATGCGCCCCACCCCGCAATGTTTTTCAGAAACCTATCCTACATTGCCACTGCATGTTTCCTGCCCTCCCCATGCTGACCACCCCTGGTGCTTTGCTGCGTCCTACATTGCCAATTACTGCCTATCCTGATTGAGCCCCTCCAATTCACACCACACCGTCATGTTTTCTCGCTCCTACTAGTGAATGGCCTGTTAGAAACCCTTACAATGTTCACCACCCCGCGATGTTTTTTAGAAACCTATCCTACATTACCACTGCATGTTTCATGACCTCCCCATCCTCACCACCCCTGATGCTTTTCTGCATCCTACATTGCCACTCAGTGCCTATACTTATTCAGGCCCTCCAATTCACACCACACCGTGATGTTTTTCTCACTCCTACTAGTGAATTGCCTGTTAACAACCCTTACAATGCGCACCACCCCGCAATGTTTTTGAGAAACCTATCCTACATTGCCTTTGCATCATACCTGACCACATGCTGACCACCCCGTGGTGCTTTTCTCAATCCTACATTGCCACTCACTGCCTATCCTGATTCAGGTCATCCGATTCACACCACCCCATCATGTTTTTCGCACTCCTACTAGTGAATGGCCTGTTAGAAACCCTTACAATGCGCACCACCCGGCGATGTTTTTCAGAAACCTATCCTATATTGCCACTGCATGTTTCCGGACTTCCCCTTGCTGACCACCCCGTGGTGCTTTTCTCCATCCTACATTGTCATTCACTGCCTATCCTAATTCAGGCCCTCCAATTCACACCACCCCTGATGTTTTTCTCACTCCTACTAGTGAATGGCCTGTTAGAAACCCTTACAATGCGCAACACCCCGCGATGTTTTTCAGAAACATATCCTACATTGCCAATGCATGTTTCCTGACCTCCACTTGCTGACCACCCCGTGGTGCTTTTCTCCATCATACATTGCCACTCACTGTCTATCCTGATTCAGCCCCAGCGATTCACACCGCACCGTGATGTTTTTCTCACTCCTATCACTGAATGGCCTGTTAGAAACACTTACAATGTGCACCACCCTGTGATGCTTTTCAGAAATCTATCCTACATTGCCACTGCATGTTTCCTGCCCTCCCCATGCTGACCACTCCTGGTGCTTTTCTACATCCTACATTGCCACTTACTGTCTATCCTGATTTCGCCCCTCCGATCACACCACAACGTGATGTTTTTCTCGCCCATACTAGGGAATGGCCTGTTAGAAACCCTTACAATTTGCAACACCCCGCGATGTTTATCAGAAACGTATCCTACATTGCCACACCATTTTTCCTGACCTCCCCATGCTGACCAACCCGTGGTGCTTTTTTACATCCTAAATTGCCCCTCACTGTCAATCCTAATTTAGGCACTCCGATTCACAGCACCCCTGATGTTTTTCTCACTCCTATCCCTGAATGGACTGTTAGAAAACCTTAAAATGCGCACCACCCCGTGATGTTTTTCTTATCCTACTAGTGAATGGCCTGTTAGAAAGCCTTACAATGTGCACCACGACGCGATGTTTTTCAGAAACCTATCCTACATTGCCACTGCATGTTTCCTAACCTCCCGTTGCTGACCACCCCGTGGTGCTTTTTTCCATCCTACATTGCCACTCACTGTCTATGCTAATTCAGGCCCTCCGATTCCGACCACCCCGGGATTATTTCTCATTCCTACTAGTGAATGGCCTGTTAGAAACCCTTACAATGAGCACCACCCAACCATGTTTTTCAGAAACCTATCCTACATTGCAACTGCATGTTTCCTGACCTCAACTGCTGACCACCCCGTCATTCTTTTCTCCATCCTACATTGCCACTCACTGCCTATCCTGATTCAGGCCCTCCGATTCTCACCACCCCTTGATGTTTTTCTGACTCCTACTAGTGAATGGCCTTTTAGAAACCCTTGCAATGCACATCACCCTGCGATGTTTTTCAGAAACCTATCCTATTTGCCACTGCATGTTTCCTGACCTCCCCATGCTGACCACCCCTGGAGCTTTTCTTCATCCTACATTGCCACTCACTGCCTATCCTGATTCAGGCCCTCCGATTCACCCACACCTTGAAGTTTTTCTCACTCCTACTAGTGAATGGCTTGTTGGAAACCCTTACATTTTGCGCCACCCCGCGATGTTTTTCAGAAACCTATCCTACATTGCCACTGCATGTTTCCTGAGCTCCCCATGTTGACCATCCCATGGTGATTTTCTCCAACTTACATTGCCACTCAATGTCTATCCTGATTCAAGCCCTCCGATTCACACCACACCTGATGTTTTTCTCACTCTTCCTAGTGAATGGCGTGTTAGAAACCCTTACAATGCGCTCCACTCCGTGATGTTTTTCAGAAAGCTATCCTACATTGCCACTGCATGTTTCCTGACGTCCCATGATGAGAGCCTATGGTGCTTTTCTCCATCCTACATTGCCACTCATTGCCTATCCTAATTCAGGACCCGATTCAAACCACCCCGTGATGTTTTTCACACTCCTACTAGAGAATGGCCTGTTAGTAACCCTTACAAAGCGCACCACCACCCGATGTTTTTCAGAAACCTATCCTACATTGCCACTGCATGTTTCCTGACCTCTCCAAGCTGACCAACCCGTGGTGCTTTACTACATCATATATTGCCACTCACTGCCTATCTTAATTCAGGCCCCCTATTCACACCACCCCTTGATGTTTTTCACACTCCTACTAAAGAATGGCCTCTTAGAAACCCATACAATGCACACCACCCCACGATGATTTTCAGAAACCTCTCCTATTTGACACTGCATGTTTCCTGACCTCCCCATGATGACCACCCCTGGTGCTTTTCTCCACCCTACATTGCCACACACTGCCTATCGTAAATCAGGCCCTTCGATTCACACCACCCCGTGATGTTTTTCACACCCCTACTGGTGAATGGACTGTTAGAAACACTTACAATGCGCACCACCCCGCAATGTTTTTCAGAAACCTATCCTACATTGCCACTGCATGTTTCTTGCCCTCCCCATGCTGACCACCCCTGGTGCTTTTCTCCATCCTACATTGTCACACACTGCGTATCCTAATTCAGGCCCTCCGATTCGCACCACCCCTCATGTTTTTCTCACTCCTACTAGTGAAGTGCATTTAAGAAACCCTTACAATGCGCACCACCCCACGATGTTTTTTAGAAACCTATCCTACATTGCCAGTGCATGTTTCCTGCCCTCCCCATGCTGACCACCCCTGGTGCTTTTCTCCATCCTACATTGCCACTTACTGCCTATCCTGATTCATCCCCTCCGATTCACACCACCCCGTGATGTTTTTCTCACTCCTACTAGTGAATGGCCTGCTAGAAACCCTTACAATTCTCACGACCCCACGATGTTTTTCAGAAACCTATCCTACTTTGCCACTGCACGTTTCCTGACCTCACCATGCTGACCAAACCGTTCTGCAATTTTCCTCCTTACATTGCCACTCACTGCCTATACTGATTCAGGCCCTGTGATTCACACAAGCCCGTGATGTTTTTCTCACTTCTACTAGTGAATGGCCTCTTAGAAACCCATACAATGCGCACCACCCGGCGATGTTTTTCAGAAATATAACTTACATTGCCACTGCATGTTTCCTGGCGTCCCCATGTTGACCACCCGGTGGTGCTTTCTCCATCCTTCATTGCCACTCACTGCCTATCTTAATTCAGGCCCCCGATTCACACCACTCCGTGATATTTTTAACATTCCTACTAGAGAATGGCCTGTTAGAAACCCTTACAAAGCGCACCACCACGCTATGTATTTCAGAAACCTATCCTACATTGCCATTTCATGTTTCCTGACTTCCACATGCTGACCTACCCGTGGGGCTTTTCTCCATCCTACATTATCATTCACTGCCTATCCTAATTCAGGCCCTCCGATTCAGGCCACCGCTGATGTTTTTCTCACTCCTAGTACTGAAGGGCCTTTAAGAAACCCTTACAATGCGCAAAACCCAACGATGTTTTTCTGAAACCTATCCTACATTGCCACTGCATGTTTCCTGCCCTCCACATGCTGACCACCCCTGGTGCTTTGCTCCATCCTACATTGCCACTTACTGCCTATCCTGATTCAGCCCCTCCGATTCACACCACACCCTCATGTTTTTCTCGCTCCTACTATTGAATGGCCAGTTAGAAACCCTTACTATGCGCACCACCCAGCGATGTTTTTCAGAAACCTGTCCTAGATTGCTAATGCATGTTTCCCGACCTCCCCATGCTGACCAACCTGTGGTGCATTTTTCCATCCTACATTGCCAATCACTGCCTATCCTAATTCAGGCCCTCCGATTCACACCACCCCGTGATGTTTTTCTTACCCGTACTAGTGAATGGCCTGTTAGAAACCCTTACAATGCACACCATCCCAGATGTTTTTCAGAAACCTATCCTACATTGCCACTGAATTTTTCCTGACCTCCCCATGCTGACCAACCCGTGGTGCTTTTCTACATCCTAAATTGCCACTCACTGCCTATCCTAATTCAGGCCCTCTGATTCACAGCACCCCTGATGTTTTTCTCACTCCTAACACTGAATGGCCTGTTAGAAAACCTTAAAATGCGCACCGCCTCATGATGTTGTTCAGAAACCTATCCTACATTGCCACTGCATGTTTCCTGACCTCCCCATGCCGACCACCCTATGGTGATTTTCTCCTTCCTACATTGACACTCAGAGCCTATACTGATTCAGCCCCTGTGATTCACAGCACCCCGTGATGTTGTTCTCACTCCTACTAGTGAATGGCCTGTTAGAAACCCTTACAATGCGCACCACCCCGCGATGTTTTTCAAAAACCTATCCTACATTGCCACTGCATGTGTACTGACTTCCCCATGCTGACCTACCCGTGGGGCTTTTCTCATTCCTACATTGTCATTCACTGCCTATCCTAATTCACGCCCTCCGATTCACACCACCCCTGATGTTTTTCTCACTCCTGTCACTGAATGGCCTGTTAGAAACACTTACAATGCGCACCACCCCGTGATGCTTTTCAGAAACCTATACTACATTGCCACTGAATGTTTCCTGCCCTCCCCATGCTGACCACACCTGGTGCTTTTCTCCTTCCTACATTGCCACTTACTGTCTATCCTGATTTCGCCCCTCCGATTCACACCACACCGTGATGTTTTTCTCACCCCTACTAGGGAATGGCCTGTTAGAAACCCTTAAAATTTGCAACACCCCGCGATATTTTTCAGAAACCTATCCTACATTGCCACTGCATGATTCCTGCCCTCTCCATGCTGACCACCCCGTGGTGCGTTTCTCCATCATACATTGCCATTTACTGCCTATACTGATTCAGCCCCTGCGATTCACACCGCACCGTGATGTTTTTCTCGCTCCTACTAGTGAATGGCCTGTTAGAAACCCTTACAATGCGCACCACCCCGCGATGTTTTTCAGAAACATATCCTACATTGCCAATGCATCTTTCCTGACCTCCACTTGCTGACCACCACGTGGTGCTTTTCTCCATCCTACATTGCCACTCACTGCCTATCCTGATTCAGGCCCTCCGATTCTCACCACCCCTTGATGTTTTTCTGACTCCTACTAGTGAATGGCCTTTTAGAAACCCTTGCAATGCACATCACCCTGCGATGTTTTTCAGAAACCTATCCTATTTGCCACTGCATGTTTCCTGACCTCCCCATGCTGACCACCCCTGGAGCTTTTCTTCATCCTACATTGCCACTCACTGCCTATCCTGATTCAGGCCCTCCGATTCACCCACACCTTGAAGTTTTTCTCACTCCTACTAGTGAATGGCTTGTTGGAAACCCTTACATTTTGCGCCACCCCGCGATGTTTTTCAGAAACCTATCCTACATTGCCACTGCATGTTTCCTGAGCTCCCCATGTTGACCATCCCATGGTGATTTTCTCCAACTTACATTGCCACTCAATGTCTATCCTGATTCAAGCCCTCCGATTCACACCACACCTGATGTTTTTCTCACTCTTCCTAGTGAATGGCGTGTTAGAAACCCTTACAATGCGCTCCACTCCGTGATGTTTTTCAGAAAGCTATCCTACATTGCCACTGCATGTTTCCTGACGTCCCATGATGAGAGCCTATGGTGCTTTTCTCCATCCTACATTGCCACTCATTGCCTATCCTAATTCAGGACCCGATTCAAACCACCCCGTGATGTTTTTCACACTCCTACTAGAGAATGGCCTGTTAGTAACCCTTACAAAGCGCACCACCACCCGATGTTTTTCAGAAACCTATCCTACATTGCCACTGCATGTTTCCTGACCTCTCCAAGCTGACCAACCCGTGGTGCTTTACTACATCATATATTGCCACTCACTGCCTATCTTAATTCAGGCCCCCTATTCACACCACCCCTTGATGTTTTTCACACTCCTACTAAAGAATGGCCTCTTAGAAACCCATACAATGCACACCACCCCACGATGATTTTCAGAAACCTCTCCTATTTGACACTGCATGTTTCCTGACCTCCCCATGATGACCACCCCTGGTGCTTTTCTCCACCCTACATTGCCACACACTGCCTATCGTAAATCAGGCCCTTCGATTCACACCACCCCGTGATGTTTTTCACACCCCTACTGGTGAATGGACTGTTAGAAACACTTACAATGCGCACCACCCCGCAATGTTTTTCAGAAACCTATCCTACATTGCCACTGCATGTTTCTTGCCCTCCCCATGCTGACCACCCCTGGTGCTTTTCTCCATCCTACATTGTCACACACTGCGTATCCTAATTCAGGCCCTCCGATTCGCACCACCCCTCATGTTTTTCTCACTCCTACTAGTGAAGTGCATTTAAGAAACCCTTACAATGCGCACCACCCCACGATGTTTTTTAGAAACCTATCCTACATTGCCAGTGCATGTTTCCTGCCCTCCCCATGCTGACCACCCCTGGTGCTTTTCTCCATCCTACATTGCCACTTACTGCCTATCCTGATTCATCCCCTCCGATTCACACCACCCCGTGATGTTTTTCTCACTCCTACTAGTGAATGGCCTGCTAGAAACCCTTACAATTCTCACGACCCCACGATGTTTTTCAGAAACCTATCCTACTTTGCCACTGCACGTTTCCTGACCTCACCATGCTGACCAAACCGTTCTGCAATTTTCCTCCTTACATTGCCACTCACTGCCTATACTGATTCAGGCCCTGTGATTCACACAAGCCCGTGATGTTTTTCTCACTTCTACTAGTGAATGGCCTCTTAGAAACCCATACAATGCGCACCACCCGGCGATGTTTTTCAGAAATATAACTTACATTGCCACTGCATGTTTCCTGGCGTCCCCATGTTGACCACCCGGTGGTGCTTTCTCCATCCTTCATTGCCACTCACTGCCTATCTTAATTCAGGCCCCCGATTCACACCACTCCGTGATATTTTTAACATTCCTACTAGAGAATGGCCTGTTAGAAACCCTTACAAAGCGCACCACCACGCTATGTATTTCAGAAACCTATCCTACATTGCCATTTCATGTTTCCTGACTTCCACATGCTGACCTACCCGTGGGGCTTTTCTCCATCCTACATTATCATTCACTGCCTATCCTAATTCAGGCCCTCCGATTCAGGCCACCGCTGATGTTTTTCTCACTCCTAGTACTGAAGGGCCTTTAAGAAACCCTTACAATGCGCAAAACCCAACGATGTTTTTCTGAAACCTATCCTACATTGCCACTGCATGTTTCCTGCCCTCCACATGCTGACCACCCCTGGTGCTTTGCTCCATCCTACATTGCCACTTACTGCCTATCCTGATTCAGCCCCTCCGATTCACACCACACCCTCATGTTTTTCTCGCTCCTACTATTGAATGGCCAGTTAGAAACCCTTACTATGCGCACCACCCAGCGATGTTTTTCAGAAACCTGTCCTAGATTGCTAATGCATGTTTCCCGACCTCCCCATGCTGACCAACCTGTGGTGCATTTTTCCATCCTACATTGCCAATCACTGCCTATCCTAATTCAGGCCCTCCGATTCACACCACCCCGTGATGTTTTTCTTACCCGTACTAGTGAATGGCCTGTTAGAAACCCTTACAATGCACACCATCCCAGATGTTTTTCAGAAACCTATCCTACATTGCCACTGAATTTTTCCTGACCTCCCCATGCTGACCAACCCGTGGTGCTTTTCTACATCCTAAATTGCCACTCACTGCCTATCCTAATTCAGGCCCTCTGATTCACAGCACCCCTGATGTTTTTCTCACTCCTAACACTGAATGGCCTGTTAGAAAACCTTAAAATGCGCACCGCCTCATGATGTTGTTCAGAAACCTATCCTACATTGCCACTGCATGTTTCCTGACCTCCCCATGCCGACCACCCTATGGTGATTTTCTCCTTCCTACATTGACACTCAGAGCCTATACTGATTCAGCCCCTGTGATTCACAGCACCCCGTGATGTTGTTCTCACTCCTACTAGTGAATGGCCTGTTAGAAACCCTTACAATGCGCACCACCCCGCGATGTTTTTCAAAAACCTATCCTACATTGCCACTGCATGTGTACTGACTTCCCCATGCTGACCTACCCGTGGGGCTTTTCTCATTCCTACATTGTCATTCACTGCCTATCCTAATTCACGCCCTCCGATTCACACCACCCCTGATGTTTTTCTCACTCCTGTCACTGAATGGCCTGTTAGAAACACTTACAATGCGCACCACCCCGTGATGCTTTTCAGAAACCTATACTACATTGCCACTGAATGTTTCCTGCCCTCCCCATGCTGACCACACCTGGTGCTTTTCTCCTTCCTACATTGCCACTTACTGTCTATCCTGATTTCTCCCCTCCGATTCACACCACACCGTGATGTTTTTCTCACCCCTACTAGGGAATGGCCTGTTAGAAACCCTTAAAATTTGCAACACCCCGCGATATTTTTCAGAAACCTATCCTACATTGCCACTGCATGATTCCTGCCCTCTCCATGCTGACCACCCCGTGGTGCTTTTCTCCATCATACATTGCCATTTACTGCCTATACTGATTCAGCCCCTGCGATTCACACCGCACCGTGATGTTTTTCTCGCTCCTACTAGTGAATGGCCTGTTAGAAACCCTTACAATGCGCACCACCCCGCGATGTTTTTCAGAAACATATCCTACATTGCCAATGCATCTTTCCTGACCTCCACTTGCTGACCACCACGTGGTGCTTTTCTCCATCCTACATTGCCACTCACTGTCTATCCTAATTCAGGCCCTCCGATTCACACCACACCGTGATGTTTTTCTCACTCCTATCACTGAATGGCCATTTAGAAAACCTTTAAATGCGCACCGCCACATGATGTTTTTCAGAAACCTATCCTACATTGCCACTGCATGTTTCCTGCCCTCCCCATGCTGACCACCCCTGGTGTTTTTCTCCATCATACATTGCCACTTACTGTCTATCCTGATTTTGCCCCTCTGATTCACACCACACCGTGATGTTTTGCTCGCCCCTTCTAGGGAAAGGCCTGTTAGAAACCTTACAATTTGCATCACCCCGCGATGTTTTTGAAAAAACTATCCTACATTGCCACTGCATGTTTCCTGACCTCCCCATGCTGACCACCCCGTGGTGCTTTTCTCCATCCTACATTGCCACTGCCTGCCTATTCTAATTCAGGCCCTCCGATTCACACCACACCGTGATGTTTTTCTCGCCCTACTAGTTAATGGCCTGTTAGAAACCCTTAAAATTTGCAACACCCCGCGATGTTTTTCAAAAAATTATCCTACATTGCCACTGCATGTTTCCTGACTTCCCCATGCTGACCACCCGTGGTGCTTTTCTCCTTCCTACATTGACACTCAGGGCCTATTTTGATTCAGGCCCTCTGATTCACAGCACCCCGTGATGTTGTTCTCACTCCTGCTAGTGAATGGCCTGTTAGAAACCCTTACAATGCGCCCCACCCCGCGATGTTTTTCAGAAACCTATCCTACATTGCCACTGCATGTTTCCTGCCCTCCCCATGCTGACCACCCCTGGTGCTTTGCTGCGTCCTACATTGCCAATTACTGCCTATCCTGATTGAGCCCCTCCAATTCACACCACACCGTCATGTTTTCTCGCTCCTACTAGTGAATGGCCTGTTAGAAACCCTTACAATGTTCACCACCCCGCGATGTTTTTTAGAAACCTATCCTACATTACCACTGCATGTTTCATGACCTCCCCATCCTCACCACCCCTGGTGCTTTTCTGCATCCTACATTGCCACTCAGTGCCTATACTTATTCAGGCCCTCCAATTCACACCACACCGTGATGTTTTTCTCACTCCTACTAGTGAATTGCCTGTTAACAACCCTTACAATGCGCACCACCCCGCAATGTTTTTGAGAAACCTATCCTACATTGCCTTTGCATCATACCTGACCACATGCTGACCACCCCGTGGTGCTTTTCTCAATCCTACATTGCCACTCACTGCCTATCCTGATTCAGGTCATCCGATTCACACCACCCCATCATGTTTTTCGCACTCCTACTAGTGAATGGCCTGTTAGAAACCCTTACAATGCGCACCACCCGGCGATGTTTTTCAGAAACCTATCCTATATTGCCACTGCATGTTTCCGGACTTCCCCTTGCTGACCACCCCGTGGTGCTTTTCTCCATCCTACATTGTCATTCACTGCCTATCCTAATTCAGGCCCTCCAATTCACACCACCCCTGATGTTTTTCTCACTCCTACTAGTGAATGGCCTGTTAGAAACCCTTACAATGCGCAACACCCCGCGATGTTTTTCAGAAACATATCCTACATTGCCAATGCATGTTTCCTGACCTCCACTTGCTGACCACCCCGTGGTGCTTTTCTCCATCATACATTGCCACTCACTGTCTATCCTGATTCAGCCCCAGCGATTCACACCGCACCGTGATGTTTTTCTCACTCCTATCACTGAATGGCCTGTTAGAAACACTTACAATGTGCACCACCCTGTGATGCTTTTCAGAAATCTATCCTACATTGCCACTGCATGTTTCCTGCCCTCCCCATTTTGACCACTCCTGGTGCTTTTCTACATCCTACATTGCCACTTACTGTCTATCCTGATTTCGCCCCTCCGATCACACCACAACGTGATGTTTTTCTCGCCCATACTAGGGAATGGCCTGTTAGAAACCCTTACAATTTGCAACACCCCGCGATGTTTATCAGAAACGTATCCTACATTGCCACACCATTTTTCCTGACCTCCCCATGCTGACCAACCCGTGGTGCTTTTTTACATCCTAAATTGCCCCTCACTGTCAATCCTAATTTAGGCACTCCGATTCACAGCACCCCTGATGTTTTTCTCACTCCTATCCCTGAATGGACTGTTAGAAAACCTTAAAATGCGCACCACCCCGTGATGTTTTTCTTATCCTACTAGTGAATGGCCTGTTAGAAAGCCTTACAATGTGCACCACGACGCGATGTTTTTCAGAAACCTATCCTACATTGCCACTGCATGTTTCCTAACCTCCCGTTGCTGACCACCCCGTGGTGCTTTTTTCCATCCTACATTGCCACTCACTGTCTATGCTAATTCAGGCCCTCCGATTCCGACCACCCCGGGATTATTTCTCATTCCTACTAGTGAATGGCCTGTTAGAAACCCTTACAATGAGCACCACCCAACCATGTTTTTCAGAAACCTATCCTACATTGCGACTGCATGTTTCCTGACCTCAACTGCTGACCACCCCGTCATTCTTTTCTCCATCCTACATTGCCACTCACTGCCTATCCTGATTCAGGCCCTCCGATTCTCACCACCCCTTGATGTTTTTCTGACTCCTACTAGTGAATGGCCTTTTAGAAACCCTTGCAATGCACATCACCCTGCGATGTTTTTCAGAAACCTATCCTATTTGCCACTGCATGTTTCCTGACCTCCCCATGCTGACCACCCCTGGAGCTTTTCTTCATCCTACATTGCCACTCACTGCCTATCCTGATTCAGGCCCTCCGATTCACCCACACCTTGAAGTTTTTCTCACTCCTACTAGTGAATGGCTTGTTGGAAACCCTTACATTTTGCGCCACCCCGCGATGTTTTTCAAAAACCTATCCTACATTGCCACTGCATGTTTCCTGAGCTCCCCATGTTGACCATCCCGTGGTGATTTTCTCCAACTTACATTGCCACTCAATGTCTATCCTGATTCAAGCCCTCCGATTCACACCACACCTGATGTTTTTCTCACTCTTCCTAGTGAATGGCGTGTTAGAAACCCTTACAATGCGCTCCACTCCGTGATGTTTTTCAGAAAGCTATCCTACATTGCCACTGCATGTTTCCTGACGTCCCATGATGAGAGCCTATGGTGCTTTTCTCCATCCTACATTGCCACTCATTGCCTATCCTAATTCAGGACCCGATTCAAACCACCCCGTGATGTTTTTCACACTCCTACTAGAGAATGGCCTGTTAGTAACCCTTACAAAGCGCACCACCACCCGATGTTTTTCAGAAACCTATCCTACATTGCCACTGCATGTTTCCTGACCTCTCCAAGCTGACCAACCCGTGGTGCTTTACTACATCATATATTGCCACTCACTGCCTATCTTAATTCAGGCCCCCTATTCACACCACCCCTTGATGTTTTTCACACTCCTACTAAAGAATGGCCTCTTAGAAACCCATACAATGCACACCACCCCGCGATGATTTTCAGAAACCTCTCCTATTTGACACTGCATGTTTCCTGACCTCCCCATGATGACCACCCCTGGTGCTTTTCTCCACCCTACATTGCCACACACTGCCTATCGTAAATCAGGCCCTTCGATTCACACCACCCCGTGATGTTTTTCACACCCCTACTGGTGAATGGACTGTTAGAAACACTTACAATGCGCACCACCCCGCAATGTTTTTCAGAAACCTATCCTACATTGCCACTGCATGTTTCTTGCCCTCCCCATGCTGACCACCCCTGGTGCTTTTCTCCATCCTACATTGTCACACACTGCGTATCCTAATTCAGGCCCTCCGATTCGCACCACCCCTCATGTTTTTCTCACTCCTACTAGTGAAGTGCATTTAAGAAACCCTTACAATGCGCACCACCCCACGATGTTTTTTAGAAACCTATCCTACATTGCCAGTGCATGTTTCCTGCCCTCCCCATGCTGACCACCCCTGGTGCTTTTCTCCATCCTACATTGCCACTTACTGCCTATCCTGATTCATCCCCTCCGATTCACACCACCCCGTGATGTTTTTCTCACTCCTACTAGTGAATGGCCTGCTAGAAACCCTTACAATTCTCACGACCCCACGATGTTTTTCAGAAACCTATCCTACTTTGCCACTGCACGTTTCCTGACCTCACCATGCTGACCAAACCGTTCTGCAATTTTCCTCCTTACATTGCCACTCACTGCCTATACTGATTCAGGCCCTGTGATTCACACAAGCCCGTGATGTTTTTCTCACTTCTACTAGTGAATGTCCTCTTAGAAACCCATACAATGAGCACCACCCGGCGATGTTTTTCAGAAATATAACTTACATTGCCACTGCATGTTTCCTGGCGTCCCCATGTTGACCACCCGGTGGTGCTTTCTCCATCCTTCATTGCCACTCACTGCCTATCTTAATTCAGGCCCCCGATTCACACCACTCCGTGATATTTTTAACATTCCTACTAGAGAATGGCCTGTTAGAAACCCTTACAAAGCGCACCACCACACTATGTATTTCAGAAACCTATCCTACATTGCCACTGCATGTTTCCTGACGTCCGCATGTTGACCACCCAGTGGTGCTTTTCTCCATCCTTCATTGCCACTCACTGCCTATCCTAATTCAGGCCCTTCGATTCACACCACACCTGATGTTTTTCTCACTCCTCCTAGTGAATGGCATGTTAGAAACCCTTACAATGCGCTCCACTCCGCGATGTTTTTCAGAAAGCTATCCTACATTGCCACTGTATGTTTCCTGTCGTCCCATGCTGAGAGACTATGGTGCTTTTCTCCATCCTACATTGCCACTCATTGCCTATCCTAATTCAGGCCCCCCGATTCACACCACCCCGTGATGTTTTTCACACTCGTACTAGAGAATGGCCTCTTAGAAACCCATACAATGTGCACCTCCCCGCGATGTTTTTCAGAAATATAACTTACATTGCCACTGCATGTTTCCTGGCGTCCACATGTTGACCACCCGGTGGTGCTTACTCCAACCTACATTGCCACTCACTGCGTATCCTAATTCAGACACTCTGATTCAAACCACCCCTGATGTTTTTCTCACTCCTACTAGTGAAGGGGCTTTAAGACACCCTTACAATTTGCACCACCCCACGATGTTTTTCAGAAACCTATTTTACATTGCCACTGCATGTTTCCTGACCTCCCCATGCTGACCAACCCTGATGCTTTTCACCATCCTACATAGACACTCACTGCCTATATTAATTCAGGCCTTACGATTCACACCACCCCGTGATGTTTTTTGCACTCCTACTTGTGAATGGCTTGTTAGAAACCCTTACAATGCGCACCACCTCGCGATTTTTTTCAGAAACCTGTCCTACATTGGCACTGTATGTTTCCTGACCTCCCCATGCTGACCAACCCGTGGTTCTTTTCTCCATCCTACATTGTCATTCACGGCCTATCCTAATTCAGGCACTCCAATTCACACCACCCCTGATGTTTTTCTCACTCCTACTAGTGAATGGCCTTTAAGAAACCCTTACAATGCGCACCACCCCACGATGTTTTTTAGAAACCTATCCTACATTGCCACTGCATGTTTCCTGCCCTCCACATGCTGACCACCCCTGGTGCTTTTCACCATCCTACATTGCCACTTACTGCCTATCCTTTTTCAGCCCCCCAATTCACACCGCATCGTGATGTTTTTCTCGCTCCTACCAGTGAATGGACTGTTAGAAACCCTTACAATGTGCACCACCCCGCGATGTTTTTCATAAACCTATCCTACATTGCCAATGCATGTTTCCTGACCTCCCATGCCTACCAACCCCTGGTGCTCTTCTCCATCCTACATTGCCACTCACTGCCTATCCTAATTCAGGCCCTCCGATACACCACCCAGTGATGTTTTTCTCACTCCTACAATTGAATTGCCTGTTAGAAACACTTACAATGCGCACCACCCCGCGATGTTTTTCAGAGACCTACCCTACATTGCCTCTGTATGTTTCCTGACCTCCCCATGCTGACCACGCCGTGGTGCTTTTCTCCATGCTACATTTCTACTCACTGTCTATCTTAATTCAGTGCCCTCCGATTCACACCACTCCGTGATGTTTTTCGCACTCCTACTAGTCAATGGCGTGTTAGAAACCCTTACAAAGTGTACCACCCTGGGTTGTTTTTCAGAAACATATCCTACATTGGGGCTGCATGTTTCCTGACCTCCACATGGTGACCAACCCGTGGTTCTTTTCTCCATCGTACATTGTAACTCACTGCCTATCCTATTTCAGGCACTCCGATTAACATCACCCCTGACATTTTTCTCACTCCTACTAGTAAAGGGCCTGTTAGAAATCCTTACAATGTGCACCACCACACGATGTTTTTCAGAAACCTATCCTACATTGCCACTGCATGTTTCCTGATCTCCCCATGCTGACCAACCCATGGTGCTTTTCTCCAGTTTACATTAGCACTCACTGCCTGTCCTGATTCAGGCCCTCCGCCTCACACCACACCATGATGTATTTCTCACTCCTACTAGTTAATGGTCTGTTAGAAACCCTTACAATGCGCACCACCCCGCGATGTTTTTCAGAAACCTATCCTACATTGCCACTGTATGTTTCCTGATCTCCCCATCCTGACCACCCTGTGGTGCTTTTCTCCATCCTATATTGCCACTCACTGCTTATCCTGATCCAGGCCCTCCGATTCACACCACCCCGTGATATTTTTCTCACTCCGACTATTAAATGGCCTGTTAGAAATGTTACAATGTGCACCACCCTGTTGTTTATCAGAAACCTATCCTACATTGCCACTGCATGTTTCCTGACCTCCCCATGTTGACCACCCCGTGGTGCTTTTCTCGATTCTTCATTGCCCTCACTGTCTATCCTTATTCAGGCCCTCTGATTCACACCACTCTGTGACGGTTTTCTCACTCCTACAATGAATGGACTTCTACAAACCCTTATAATGCGAACGACCCCACAATGATTTACAGAAACTCATCCTACATTGCCATGGCATGTTTCCTGACTTCCCCATGCTCACCAACCTGTGGGGCTTTTCTCCATCCTACATTGCCACTCACTGTTTGTCTTGATTCAGGCCCCCCGATTCACACCACACCATGATGTATTTCTCACTCCTACTAGTGAATGGCCTGTTAGAATCCCTTACAAGGTGCACTACCTCGCGATGTTTCTCAGAAACCTATCCTTCATTGCCACTGCATGTTTCCTGACCTCCCCATGCTGACCACACCATGGTGCTTTTCTCCATCCTACATTGCCACTCACGGCCTATCCTGATTCCAGCCCTCCGATTCACACCACCCCGTGATGTTTTTCTTACTTCTACTAGTGAATGGCCTGTTAGAAACCCTTACAATGCGCACCACCCTGCGATGTTTTTCAGAAACCTAACCGATATTGCCACTGCACGTTTCCTGACCTCCCGATCCTGACCACCCCATGGTGCTTTTCTCCATCCTACATTGCCACTCACTGCCTATCCTAATTCAGACCCTCCGATTCACACCACCCCGTGATGTTTTTCTCACTCCTACTAGTGAATGGCCTGTTAGAAACCCTTACAATGAGCACCACCCTGCGATGTTTTTCATAAACCTATACTACATTGCCACTGCATGTTTCCTGACCTCCCCATGCTCACCATGACGTGGTGCTTTTTTCCATCCTACATTGCAAATCACTGCCTATCCTAATTCAGGCCCTCCAATTTACACCACCCCCTGATGTTTTTCTCACCCCTACTAGTGAATGGCCTGTTAGAAACCCTTACAATGCACACCATCCCCCGATGTTTTTCAGAAACGTATCCTACATTGCCAATGTGTGTTTCCTGACCTCCCCATGCTGACCACCCCGTGGTGCTTGTCTCCTTCCTACGTTGCCATTCACTGCCTATCCTAATTCAGAACATCCAATTCACACCACCCCTTGATATTTTTCTCACTCCTACTAGAGAATGGCCTGTTAGAAACCCTTACAATTCCACTACCCCGCGAGGTTTTTCAGAAACCTATCCTACATTACCACTGCATGTTTCCTGAGATTCCCATGTTGACCATCACGTGGTGCTTTTCTCCATGCTACATTGCCACTCACACTGCCTATCCTGATTCAGGGCTTCCGATTCACACCACCCTATGATGTTTTTCTCACTCCTACTAGTGAATGGCCTTTTAGAAACCCTTACAATGAGCACCTCCCCACGATGTTTTTCAGCAACCGATCCTACATTGCCACTGCATGTTTTATGACCTCCCCATCCTGACCACCCGGTGTTTCTTTTCTCCATGGTACATTGCCACTCACTGTCGATCCTGATTCAGGCTCTCCGATTCACACCACACCATGATGTATTTTTCAATCTTACTAGTGAATGGCCTGGTAGAACCCCTTAAAATGGGCACCACCCCGTGATGTTTTCCAGAAAACTATCCTACATTGCCACTGCATGTTTCCTGACCTCCCCATGCTGACCACACCGTGGTGCTTTTCTCCACTTTACATTGCCACTCACTGCCTATCCTAATTCATGCCCTCCGATTCACACCTCCCCGTGATGTACTTCTCATTCCTGCTAGGGAATGGCCTGTTAGAAACCCTTACAATGCGCACCACACCGCGATGTTTTTCAGAAACGTATCCTACATTGCCACTGCATGTTTCCTGACCTTCCCATGCTCACCGTGCCGTGGTGCTTTTCTCCATCCTACATTGCCACTCACTGCCTATCCTAATTCAGGCCCTCTGATTCACACCACCCGGGGTTGTTTTTCAAACTTCTACTAGTGAATGGTCTTTTAGAAACCCTTACAATGCGCACTACCCCTTGATGTTTTTTTGAAACCTATCCTAAATTTCCACGGCATGTTTCCAGACCTCCCCATGCTGTCCAATCCATGGTGCTTTTCACCATCCTACATTGCCACTCACAGGCTATCCTGATTAATTCCCCATATTCAAACCACCCTGGGATGTTTTTCTCACTCCTACTAGTGAATGGCCTGTTAGAAAGCCTAACAATGTGCACCACCCACGGATGTTTTTCATAAACCTATCCTACATTGCCAATGCATTTTTCCTGACCTCCCCATGATGACCAGCCCGTGGTGCTGTCTCCATCCTACATTGCCACTAACTCCCTATCATAATTCGGGCAATCCGATTCACACCACCCCGTGATTTTTTTCCCACTCCTACTAGTGAATGGCCTCTTAGAAACACTTACAATGCGCCCCACCCCACAATGTTTTTCAGAAACCTATACTACATTGCCACTGTATGTCTCGTGACCTCCCCATGCTGACAACCCTGTGGTGCTTTTCTACATCCTACATTGCCACTCACTGCCTATCCTGATTCAGGCCCTCCGATTCACACCACCCCGTGATGTTTTTCAAACTTCTACTAGTGAAAGGCCTGTTAGAAACCCTTACAATGCGCACCACCCCGCGATGTTTTTCAGAAACCTATCCTACATTTCCACTGCATGTTTCCTGACCTCCCCAAGCTGTCCACCCCGTGGTGCTTTTCAACATCCTACATTGCCACTCACTGCCTATCATAATTCAGGCCCTCCGATTCACACCAGCCCGTGATGTTTTTCTCACTCCTACTAGTGAATGGCCTGTTAGAAACACTTACAATGCGCACCACCCTGCAATGTTTTTCAGAAACCTATACTAAATTGCCACTGCATGTTTCCTGACCTCCCCATCCTGACCATCTCCAGGTGTTTTTCTCCATGCTACATTGCCACTCACTGCCTATCCTAATTCAGGCCCAAGGATTCACACCAGCCCATGATGTTTTTCTCACTGCTACTAGTGAATGGCCTGTTAGAAACCCTTACAATGCTCACCATCCCGTGATGTTTTTCAGAATAATATCCTACATTGCCACTGCATGTTTCCTGACCTCCCCTTGCTGACCACCCCTGGTGCTTTTCTCCACGCTACATAGCCACTCACTGTCTCTCCTGATTCAGGCCCTCTGATTCACACCACACCATGATGTATTTCTCACTCCTACCAGTGAATGGCCTGTTGGAAAGCCTTACAATGCTCATTGCCCCGCGATGTTTTTCAAATACCTACCCTGTATTGTCCCAGCATGTTTCCTGACCTCCCCATCCTGACCACCCCATGGTGCTTTTCTCCATCCTACATTGCCACTCACTGCCTATCATAATTCAGGCCCTCCGATTCACACCACCCCGTGATGTTTTTCTCACTCCTACTACTGAATGGCCTGTTAGAAACCCTTACAATTCTCACCACCACGATGATTTTTCCGAAAGCTATCCTACATTGCCACTGCATGTTTCCTGATCTCCCCATGCTCACCATGCCGTGGTGCTTTTCTCCATCTTACATTTCCACTCACTGCCTATTCTGATTCAGACCTTCCAATTCACACCACCCCGTGATGTATTTCTCACTCCTACTAGTGAATGGCCTGTTAGAAACCCTTACAATGAGCACCACAACGCAATGTTTTTCATAAACCTATACTACATTGCCACTGCATGTTTCCTGACCTCCGCATCCTGACCAACCCGTGGTGCTTTTCTACATCATATATTGCCACGCACTGCCTAACTTAATTCAGGCCCCCGATTCACACCACCCCGTGATGTTTTTCAGACTCGTACTAGTGAATGGCCTCTTAGAAACCCATACAATGCGCACCACCCCGCGATGTTTTTCAGTAACCTATCCTACATTCCCACTGCATGTTTCCTGACCTCCCAATGCTGACCAACCCGTGCTGCCTTTCTACATCATATGTTGCCACGCACTGCCAATCTTAATTCAGCCCCCGATTCACACCACCCCGTGATGTTTTTCTCACTTGTACTAGAGAATGGCCTCTTAGAAACCCTTACAATGCGCACCACCCCGCTTTTTTTTTTTCAGAAACCTATCCTATATTGCCACTGCAGGTTTCATGACTTCCGGATCCTGACCACCCCGTGGTGCTTTTCTCCATCCTACATTGCCACTCACTCCCTATCATAATTCAGGCCCTCGGATTCACACCACCCCGTGATGTTTTTATCACTCCTTCTAGTGAATGGCCTGCTGGAAACCATTACAATGTGCCCCACCCCACAATGTTTTTCAGAAACCTATACTACATTGCCACTGCATTTTTCCTGACCTCCCCATCCTGACAACCCTGTGGTGCTTTTCTCTTTCCTACATTGCCGCTCACTGCCTATCCTAATTCAGACCCTCCGATTCACAAAACTCCTGATGATTTTCTCACTCCTACTACTGAATGGCCTGTTAATAAGCCTTAAAATGCTCACCACCCAGTGATGTTTTTCAGAAACCTATCCTTCATTGCCACTGCATGTTTCCTGACCTCCCCATGCTGACAACCCCTGGTGCTTTTCTCCATGCTACATTGCCACTAACTGTCTATCCTGTTTCAGGCCCTCTGATTCACACCACACCATGATGTATTTCTGACTCCTACTAGTGAATTGCCTGTTGGAAACGCTTACAATGCGCATCACCCCGCGATGTTTTTCAGAAACCTACCCTATATTGTCACAGCATGTTTCCTGACCTCCCCATCCTGACAACCCTGTGGTGCTTTTCCCCTTCCTACATTGCAGCTCACTGCCTGTCCTTATTCAGGCCCTCGGATTCCCACAACCCCGTGATGTTTTACAAACTTCTACTAGTGAATGGCCTGTTAGAAAATCTTACAATGCGCACCACCCAGCGATGTTTTTCAGAAACCTATGCTACATTTCCACTGCATGATTCCTGACCTACCCATGCTGTCGACTCCGTGGTGCTTTTCACCATCCTACATTGCCACTCACTGCCTATCATAATTCAGGCCCTCCGATTCACACCAGCCCATGATGTTTTTCTCACTCCTACTAGTGAATGGCCTGTTAGAAACCCTTACAATGCGCACCACCCCGCGATGTTTTTAAGAAACCTATCCTACATTGCCAATGCATGTTTCCTGACTTCCCCATGATGACCAGCCCATGGTGCTTTTCTCCATCCTACATTGCCACTCACTCCCTATCATAATTCAGGTGCTCTGATTCACACCACCCCTTGATGTTTTTCTCACTCCTACTAGTGAATGGCCTGTTAGAAACCCTTACAATGCTCCCTACCCCACAATGTTTTTCAGAAAAATATCCTACATTGCCACTGCATGTTTCCTGACCTTCCCATGCTGACCACACCGTGGTGCTTTTCTAAACTTTACATTGCCACTCACTGCCTATCCTAATTCAGGCCCTCCGATTCACACCACCCCATGATGTATTTCTCACTCCTACTAGTGAATGGCCTGTTAGAAACCCTTACAATGCACACCACCATGCGATGTTTTTCAGAAACCTATCCTACATTGCCACTGCATGTTTCCTGACCTTCCCATGCTCACAGTGCCGTGGTGCTTTTCTCGATCCTACATTGCCACTCACTGCCTATCCTGATTGAGGCCCTCCAATTCACACAACCAGGGGTTGTTTTTCAAACGTCTACTAGTGAATCGCCTTTTAGAAAACCTTACAATGCGCACCACCCCGCGGTGTTTTTCAGAAACCTATCCTACATTTCCACTGCATGTTTCCAGACCTCTCCATGCTGACCACCCCATGGTGCTTTTCACCATCCTACATTGCCACTCACTGCCTATCCTGATTGAGGCCCCCCTATTCACACCACCCCGTGATGTTTTTCTCACTCCTACTAGTGAATGGCCTGTTAGAAACCCTTACAATGCGCAGCAACCCGCTTATTTTTTCAGAAAACTATCCTACATTGCCACTGCATGTTTCCTATCCTCCCCATGCTGACCACCCTGTGGTGCTTTTTCTATCCTACATTGCCACTCAATGCCTATCCTAATTCAGGCCCTCCGATTCACACCACCCCGTGATATTTTTCTCACTCCCACTAGTGAATGGCCTGTTAGAAACCCTTACAATGCGCTCCACCCCGCTTTTTTTTTCAGAAACCCATCCTACATTGCCACAGCATGCTTCATGACTTTCGGATCCTGAACATCCTGTGGTGCTTTTCTCCATCCTACATTGCCACTCACTCCCTATCATTATTCAGGCCCTCGGATTCACACCACCCCGTGATGTTTTTATCACTCCTACTAGTGAATGGCCTGCTGGAAACCATTACAATTTGCCCCACCCCACAATGTTTTTCAGAAACCTATACTACATTGCCACTGCATTTTTCCTGACCTCCCCATCCTTACAACCCTGTGGTGCTTTTCTCTTTCCTACATTGCCGCTCACTGCCTATCCTAATTCAGGCCCTCCGATTCACACAACTCCTGATGATTTTCTCACTCCTACTAGTGAATGGCCTGTTAGAAAGCCTTAAAATGCTCACCACCCAGCGATGTTTTTCAGAAACCTATCCTTCATTGCCACTGCGTGTTTCCTGACCTCCCCATGCTGACAACCCCTGGTGCTTTTCTCCATGCTACATTGCCACTCACTGTCTATCCTGATTCAGGCCCTCTGATTCACACCACACCATGATGTATTTCTGACTCCTACTAGTGAATGGCCTGTTGGAAACGCTTACAATACGCATCACCCCGCGATGTTTTTCAGAAACCTACCCTATATTGTCACAGCATGTTTCCTGATCTCCCCATCCTGACAACCCTGTGGTGCTTTTCTCCATCCTACATTGCCACTCACTGCCTATCATAATTCAGGCCCTCCGATTCACACCACCCCGTGATGTTTTTCTCACTCTAACTAGAGAATGACCTCCTGGAAACTCTTACAATGCGCCCCACCCCACGATGTTTTTCAGAAACCTATACTACTTTGCCACTGAATTTTTCCTGACCTCCCCATCCTGACAACCCTGTGGTGCTTTTCTCCTTCCTACATTGTAGCTCACTGCCTATCCTGATTCAGGCCCTCCGATTCACACCACCCCGTGATGTTTTTCAAACTTCTACTAGTGAATGGCCTGTTAGAAAATCTTACAATGCGCACCACCCAGCGATGTTTATCCGAAACCTATGCTACATTTCCACTGCATGATTCCTGACCTACCCATGCTGTCCACTCCGTGGTGCTTTTCACCATCCTACATTGCCACTCACTGCCTATCATAATTCAGGCTCTCCGATTCACACCAGCCGGTGATGTTTTTCTCACTCCTACTAGTGAATGGCCTGTTAGAAACCCTTACAATGCGCACCACCCCGCGATGTTTTTAAGAAACCTATCCTACATTGCCAATGCATGTTTCCTGACTTCCCCATGATGACCAGCCCGTGGTGCTTTTCTCCATCCTACATTGCCACTCACTCCCTATTATAATTCAGGCGCTCCGATTCACACCACCCCTTGATGTTTTTCTCACTCCTATTAGTGAATAGCCTGTTAGAAACCCTTACAATGCTCCCCACCCCACAATGTTTTTCAGAAAAATATCCTACATTGCCACTGAATGTTCCCTGACCTTCCCATGCTGACCACACCGTGGTGCTTTTCTAAACTTTACATTGCCACTCACTGCCTATCCTAATTCAGGCCCTCCGATTCACACCACCCCATGATGTATTTCTCACTCCTAGTAGTGAATGGCCTGTTAGAAACCCTTACAATGCACACCACCACGCGATGTTTTTCAGAAACCTATCCTACATTGCCACTGCATGTTTCCTGACCTTCCCATGCTCACCGTGCCGTGGTGCTTTTCTCGATCCTACATTGCCACTCACTGCCTATCCTGATTGAGGCCCTCCTATTCACACCACCCGGGTTGTTTTTCAAACTTCTACTAGTGAATCGCCTTTTAGAAACCCTTACAATGCGCACCACCCCGCTGTGTTTTTCAGAAACCTATCCTACATTTCCACTGCATGTTTCCAGACCTTTTCATGCTGACCACCCCATGGTGCTTTTCACCATCCTACATTGCCACTCACTGCCTATCCTCATTCAGGCCCCTCTATTCACACCACCCCGTGATGTTTTTCTCACTCCTACTAGTGAATGGCCTGTTAAAAACCCTTACAATGCGCAGCAACCCGCTTATTTTTTCAGAAAACTATCCTACATTGCCACTGCATATTTCCTCTCCTCCCCATGCTGACCACCCTGTGGTGCTTTTTCCATCCTACATTGCCACTCAATGCCTATCCTAATTCAGGCCCTCCGATTCACACCACCCTGTGATATTTTTCTCAATCCCACTAGTGAATGGCCTGTTAGAAACCCTTACAATGCGCTCCACCCCGCTTTTTTTTTCAGAAACCAATCCTACATTGCCACTGCATGCTTCATGACTTCCGGATCCTGAACACCCCGTGGTGCTTTTCTCCATCCTACATTGCCACTCACTCCCTATCATAATTCAGGCCCTCCGATTCACACCACCCCATGATGTTTTTCTCACTCCAACTAGAGAATGGCCTGCTGGAAACCCTTACAATGCGCCCCACCCCACGATGTTTTTCAGAAACCTATACTACTTTGCCAGTGCATTTTTCCTGACCTCCCCATCCTGACAACCCTGTGGTGCTTTTCTCCTTCCTACATTGCAGCTCACTGCCTATCCTGATTCAGGCCCTCCGATTCACACCACCCTGTGATGTTTTTCAAACTTCTACTAGTGAATGGCCTGTTAGAAAATCTTACAATGCGCACCACCCAGCGATGTTTATCCGAAACCTATGCTACATTTCCACTGCATGATTACTGACCTACCCATGCTGTCCACTCCGTGGTGCTTTTCACCATCCTACATTGCCACTCACTGCCTATCATAATTCAGGCTCTCCGATTCACACCAGCCGGTGATGTTTTTCTCACTCCTACTAGTGAATGGCCTGTTAGAAACCCTTACAATGCGCACCACCCCGCGATGTTTTTAAGAAACCTATCCTACATTGCCAATGCATGTTTCCTGACTTCCCCATGATGACCAGTCCGTGGTGCTTTTCTCCATCCTACATTGCCACTCACTCCCTATTATAATTCAGGCGCTCCGATTCACACCACCCCTTGATGTTTTTCTCACTCCTATTAGTGAATAGCCTGTTAGAAACCCTTACAATGCTCCCCACCCCACAATGTTTTTCAGAAAAATATCCTACATTGCCACTGAATGTTTCCTGACCTTCCCATGCTGACCACACCGTGGTGCTTTTCTAAACTTTACATTGCCACTCACTGCCTATCCTAATTCAGGCCCTCCGATTCACACCACCCCATGATGTATTTCTCACTCCTAGTAGTGAATGGCCTGTTAGAAACCCTTACAATGCACACCACCACGCGATGTTTTTCAGAAACCTATCCTACATTTCCACTGCATGTTTCCAGACCTTTTCATGCTGAGCACCCCATGGTGCTTTTCACCATCCTACATTGCCACTCACTGCCTATCCTCATTCAGGCCCCTCTATTCACACCACCCCGTGATGTTTTTCTCACTCCTACTAGTGAATGGCCTGTTAAAAACCCTTACAATGCGCAGCAACCCGCTTATTTTTTCAGAAAACTATCCTACATTGCCACTGCATATTTCCTCTCCTCCCCATGCTGACCACCCTGTGGTGCTTTTTCCATCCTACATTGCCACTCAATGCCTATCCTAATTCAGGCCCTCCGATTCACACCACCCCGTGATATTTTTCTCAATCCCACTAGTGAATGGCCTGTTAGAAACCCTTACAATGCGCTCCACCCCGCTTTTTTTTTCAGAAACCAATCCTACATTGCCACTGCATGCTTCATGACTTCCGGATCCTGAACACCCCGTGGTGCTTTTCTCCATCCTACATTGCCACTCACTCCCTATCATAATTCAGGCCCTCCGATTCACACCACCCCGTGATGTTTTTCTCACTCCAACTAGAGAATGGCCTGCTGGAAACCCTTACAATGCGCCCCACCCCACGATGTTTTTCAGAAACCTATACTACTTTGCCAGTGCATTTTTCCTGACCTCCCCATCCTGACAACCCTGTGGTGCTTTTCTCCTTCCTACATTGCAGCTCACTGCCTATCCTGATTCAGGCCCTCCGATTCACACCACCCCGTGATGTTTTTCAAACTTCTACTAGTGAATGGCCTGTTAGAAAATCTTACAATGCGCACCACCCAGCGATGTTTTTCAGAAACCTATGCTACATTTTCACTGCATGTTTCCTAACCTCCCCATGCTGTCCACCCCGGTGTGCTTTTCACCATCCTACATTGCCACTCACTGCCTATCATAATTCAGGTCCGCCGATTCACACCAGCCCGTGATGTTTTTCTCATTCCTACTAGTGAATGGCCTGTTAGAAACATTTACAATGCCCACCACCCTGCGATGCTTTTCAGAAACCTATTCTAAATTGCCACTGCATGTTTCCTGACTTCCCCATCCTGACCACCTCGTGGTGCTTTTCTCCATGCTACATTTCCACTCACTGCCTATCCTAATTCAGGCCCTCCGATTCACACCAACCCGTGATCTTTTTCTCACTGCTACTAGTGAATGGCCTGTTAGAAACCCTTAAATGCGCACCGCCCCGTGATGTTTTTCAGAAAAATATCCTACATTGCCACTGCATGTTTCCTGACCTCCCCATGGGGACCACCCCTGGTGCTTTTCTCCATGCTACATTGACAATCACTGTCGATCCTGATTCAGGCTCTCCGATTCACACCAGCCCGTGATGTTTTTCTCACTGCTACTAGTGAATGGCCTGTTAGAAACCCTTACAATGCGCACCACCCCGCGATGTTTTTAAGAAACCTATCCTACATTGCCAATGCATGTTTCCTGACTTCCCCAAGATGACCAGCCCGTGGTGCTTTTCTCCATCCTACATTGCCACTCAGTCTCTATCATAATTCAGGCCCTCCGATTCACACCACCCCTTGATGTTTTTCTCACTCCTACTAGTGGATAGCCTGTTAGAAACCCGTACAATGCGCCACACCCCACAATGTTTTTCAGAAAAATATCCTACATTGCCACTGCATGTTTCCTGACCTCCCCATCCTGACAACCCTGTGGTGCTTTTCTCCATCCTGCATTGCCACTCACTGCCTATCCTGATTCAGGCCCTCCGATTCACACCACCCCATGATGTTTTTCAAACTTCTACTAGTGAATGGCCTGTTAGAAACCCTTACAATGCGCACCACACCGTGATGTTTTTCAGAAACCTATCCTACATTGCCAATGCATGTTTCCTGACCTACCCAAGCTGTCCACCCCGTGGTGCTTGTCACCATCCTACATTGCCACTCACTGCCTATCATAATTCAGGCCTCCGATTCACACCAGCCCGTGATGATTTTCTCACTCCTACTAGTGAATGGCCTGTTAGAAAAACTTACAATGCGCACCACACTGCAATGTTTTTCAGAAACCAATACTAAATTGCCACTGCATGTTTCCTGACCTCCCCATCCTGACCACCTCGTGATGCTTTTCTCCATGCTACATTGCCACTCACTGCCTATCCTAATTCAGGCTCTCCGATTCACACCAGCCCGTGATGTTTTTCTCAGTGCTACTAGTGAATGGCCTGTTAGAAACCCTTACAATGCGCACCACCCCGTGATATTTTTCAGAAAAATATCCTATATTGCCACTGCATGTTTCCTGACCTCCCCATGCTGACCAGCCCTGGTGCTTTTCTCCATGCTACATAGCCACTCACTGTCTATCCTGATTCAGGCCCTCTGATTCACACCACACCATGATGTATTTCTCACTCCTACTAGTGAATGGCCTGTTGGAAAATCTTACAATGCGCATCGCACCGCGATGTTTTTCAAATACCTACACTGTATCTTCACAGCATGTTTCCTGACCTCCACATCCTGACCTCCCTGTCGTGCTTTTCTCCATTTTTCATTGCCCTCACTGCCTATCGTAACTCAGGCCCTCCGATTCACACCACTCTGTGATGGTTTTCTCACTCCTACTATTGAATGGACTGCTAAAAACCCTTACAATGCGAACGACCCCGCGATGATTTTCAGAAACTTATCCTACATTGCCATTGCATGTTTACTGACCTCCCCATGCTCACAAAATGGTGGTGCTTTTCTCCATCCTACATTGCCACTCACTGTCTATCTTGATTCAGGCCCTCCGATTCACACCACACCATGATGTATTTCTCACTCCTACTAGTGAATGGGCTGTTAGAATCCCTTACGATGTGTACTACCCCGAGATGTTTTTCAGAAACCTATCCTACATTGCCACTGCATGTTTCCTGACCTCCCGATCCTGACCACCCCGTGGTGCTTTTCTCCATCCTACATTGCCACACACTACCTATCCTAATTCAGGCCCTCTGATTCACACCACAGCATGATGTATTTCTCACTCCTACTAGTGAAAGGCCTGTTAGAAACCCTTACAATTTTCAGCACCCCACGATGTTTTTCAGAAACCTATCCTACTTTGCCATTGCATGTTTCCTTGCCTCCCTAAGCTGACAAACCTGTGGTGCTTTTCTCCATCCTACATTGCCACTCACAGCCTATTCTAAATCAGCCCGTCTGATTCACACTACCCCGTGATGTTTTTTTACTCATATTTCAGAATGGCTTGTTAAAAACACTTACAATGCACACCACCCCCCGATGTTTTTCAGAAACCTATCCTACATTGCCACTGCATGTTTCCTGACCTCCCCATGTTGACCACCCCGTGGTTCTTTTCTCCATTCTTCATGGCCCTCCCTGCCTATGCTAATTAAGGCCCTCTGATTCACACCACACTCTGATGGTTTTCTCTCTCCTACTAGTGAATGGCCTGCTACCAACCGTTACAATGCGAACGACCTCGCGATGATTTTCAGAAACTTATCCTACATTGCCATTGCATGTTTCCTGACTTCCCCATGCTCACCAACCTGTGGTGCTTTTCTCGATCCTACATTGCCACTCACTGTCTATCTTGATTCAGGCCCTCCAATTCACACCACACCAGGATGTATTTCTCACTCCTACTAGTGAATGGCCTGTTAGAAATCCTTACACTGCGCACCAGCCCGCGATGTTTTTCAGAAACCTATCCTACATTGCCACTGCATGTTTCCTGACCTCCCCATGCTGACGACACCATGGTGCTTTTCTCCATCCTACATTGCCACTCACGGCCTTCCTGATTCAGGCCCTCCGATTCACACCACCCGTGATGTTTTTCTCACTTCTACTAGTGAATGGCCGGTTAGAAACCCTTACAATGCGCAACACCCTGCGATGTTTTTCAGAACCCTATCCTACATTGCCACTGCATGTTTCCTGACCTCCCGATCCTGACCACCCCATGGTGCTTTTCTCCATCCTACATTGCCCCTCACTGCCTATTATAATTCAGGCCCTCCGATTCACAGCACCCCGTGATGTTTTTCTCACTCCTACTAGTAAATGGCCTGTTAGAAACCCTTACAATTCTCACCACCGCGACATTTTTCAGAAACCTATCCCACATTGCCACTGCATGATTCCTGACCTACCCATGTTCCCCATGCCGTGGTGCTTTTCTCCATCCTACATTGCCACTCACTGCCTATCCTGATTCAGGCCTTCCAATTCACACCACCCCGTGAAGTATTTCTCAAACCTACTAGTGAATGGCCTGTTACAAACCCTTACAATGCACACCAACCCACGATGTTTTTCAGACACCTATACTAAATTGCCACTGCATGTTTCCTGACCTCCCCATGCTCACCAGGACGTGGTGCTTTTCTCTATCCTACATTGCCACTCACTGCCTATCCTGATTCAGGCCTTCCAATTCACACAACCCCGTGATATATTTCTCACTACGACTAGTGAATGGCCTGTTATAAAGCCTTACAATGCACACCACCCGGCGATGTTTTTCAGAAACCTATCCTACATTGCCAATGCGTGTTTCCTGACCTCCACATGCTGACCACGCCATGGTGATTTTCTCCTTGCTTTGTTGCCTTTCACTGCCTATCCTAATTCAGAACATCCAATTCACACCACCCCGTGATATGTTTCTCACTCCTACTAGTGAATGGCCTGTTAGAAACCCTTACAATTTGCACCACCCCGTGATGTTTTTCAGAAACCTATCCTACATTACCACTGCATGTTTCCTGAGCTCCCCATGTTGACCATCCCGTGGTGCTTTCTCCATGCTACATTGCCACTCACACTGCCTATCCTGATTCAGGGCTTCTGATTCACACCACCCCATGATGTTTTTCTCACTCCTACCAGTGAATGGCCTGTTAGAAACCCTTACAATGCGCACCACCCCGCGATGTTTTTCAGAAACATATCCTACATTGCCAATGCATGTTTCCTGACCTCCCCATCCTGACCATCCCGTGTTGCTTTTCTCCATGGTACATTGCAACTCACGGTGGATCCTGATTCAGGCCCTCCGATTCACACCACACCATGATGTATTTCTCAATCTTACTAGTGAATGGCCTGGTAGAATCCCTTACAATGCGCACCACCCCGTGATGTTTTTCAGAAAACTATCCTACAATGCCACTGCATGTTTCCTGACCTCCCCATGCTCACCACACCGTGGTGCTTTTCTCCACTTTACATTGCCACTCACTGCCTATCCTAATTCAGGCCCTCCGATTCACACACCCCATGATGTATTTCTCACTCCTACTAGTGAATGGCCTGTTAGAAACCCTTACAGTGCACACCACCACGCGATGTTTTTCACAAACGTATCCTAAATTGCCACTGCATGTTTCCTGACCTTCCCATGCTCACCGTGCCGTTGTGATTTTCTCGATCCTACATTGCCACTCACTGCCTATCCTGATTGAGGCCCTCCTATTCACACCACTCGGGGTTGTTTTTCAAACTTCTACTAGTGAATGGCCTTTTAGAAACCCTTACAATGTGCACCACCCCGCGATGTTTTTCAGAAACCTATCCTACATTTCCACTGCATGTTTCCTGACCTCCCCATGCCGACCACCCCATGGTGGTTTTCACCATCCTACATTGCCACTCACTGCGTATCCTGATTCAGGCCCCCCTATTCACACAACCCCGTGATGTTTTTCTCACTCCTACTAGTGAATGGCCTGTTAGAAAGCCTTACAATGCGCACCACCCGGCGATGTTTTTCAGAAACCTATCCTACATTGCCAATGCGTGTTTCCTGACCTCCCCATGCTGACCACCCCGTGGTGGTTTTCTCCTTTCTACGTTGCCATTCACTACCTATCCTAATTCAGAACATCCAATTCACACCACCCCGTGATATTTTTCTCACACCTACTAGTGAATGGCCTGTTATAAACCCTTATAATTCGCACAACCCCGCGATGTTTTTCAGAAACCTATCCTACATTACCACTGCATGTTTCCTGAGATCCCAATGTTCACCATCCCGTGATGCTTTTCTCCATCCTACATTGCCACTCACACTGCCTATCCTGATGCAGTGCTTCCAATTCACACCACCCCATGATGTATTTCTCACTCCTACTAGTGAATGGCCTGTTAGAAATCCTTACACTGCGCACCACCACGCGATGTTTTTCAGAAACCTATCCTACATTGCCACTGCATGTTTACTAACCTCCCCATGCTGACGACACCATGGTGCTTTTCTCCATCCTACATTGCCACTCACGGCCTTCCTGATTCAGGCCCTCCGATTCACACCACCCGTGATGTTTTTCTCACTTCTACTAGTGAATGGCCGGTTAGAAACCCTTACAATGCCCAACACCTGCGATGTTTTTCAGAACCCTATCCTACTTTGCCACTGCATGTTTCCTGACCTCCCGATTCTGACCACCCCTTGGTGCTTTTCTCCATCCTACATTGCCCCTAACTGCCTATTATAATTCAGGCCCTCCGATTCACACCACCCCGTGATGTTTTTCTCACTCCTACTAGTGAATGGCCTGTTAGAAACCCTTACAATTCTAACCACCGCGACGTTTTTCAGAAACCTATCCCACATTGCCACTGCATGTTTCCTGACCTACCCATGTTCCCCATGCCGTGGTGCTTTTCTCCATCCTACATTGCCACTCACTGCCTATCCTGCTTCAGGCCTTCCAATTCACACCACCCCGTGAAGTATTTCTCAAACCTACTAGTGAATGGCCTGTTACAAACCCTTACAATGCACACCAACCCACGATGTTTTTCAGACACCTATACTAAATTGCCACTGCATGTTTCCTGACCTCCCCATGCTCACCAGGACGTGGTGCTTTTCTCTATCCTACATTGCCACTCACTGCCTATCCTGATACAGGCCTTCCAATTCACACCACCGCGTGATATATTTCTCACTCCGACTAGTGAATGGCCAGTTATAAAGCCTTACAATGCGCACCACCCGGCGATGTTTTTCAGAAACCTATCCTATATTGCCAATGCGTGTTTCCTGACCTCCCCATGCTGACCACGCTGTGGTGCTTTTCTCCTTGCTTCGTTGCCATTCACTGCCTATCCTAATTCAGAACATCCAATTCACACCACCCCGTGATATGTTTCTCACTCCTACTAGTGAATGGCCTGTTAGAAACCCTTACAATTTGCACCACCCCGCGATGTTTTTCAGATACCTATCCTACATTACCACTGCATGTTTCCTGAGCTCCCCATGTTGACCATCCCGTGGTGCTTTCTCCATGCTACATTGCCACTCACACTGCCTATCCTGATTCAGGGCTTCCGATTCACACCACCCCATGATGTTTTTCTCACTCCTACCAGTGAATGGCCTGTTAGAAACCCTTACAATGCGCACCACCCCGCGATGCTTTTCAGAAACCTATCCTACATTGCCAATGCATGTTTCCTGACCTCCCCATCCTGACCATCCCGTGTTGCTTTTCTCCATGGTACATTGCAACTCACTGTGGATCCTGATTCAGGCCCTCCGATTCACACCACACCATGATGTATTTCTCACTCTTACTAGTGAATGGCCTGGTAGAATCTCTTACAATGCGCACCACCCCGTGATGTTTTTCAGAAAACTATCCTACAATGCCACTGCATGTTTCCTGACCTCCCCATGCTCACCACACCGTGGTGCTTTTCTCCACTTTACATTGCCACTCACTGCCTATCCTAATTCAGGCCCTCAGATTCACACACCCCATGATGTATTTCTCACTCCTACTAGTGAATGGACTGTTAGAAACCCTTACAGTGCCCACCACCACGCGATGTTTTTCACAAACGTATCCTAAATTGCCACTGCATGTTTCCTGACCTTCCCATGCTCACCGTGCAGTGGTGTATTTCTCGATCCTACATTGCCACTCACTGCCTATCCTGATTGAGGCCCTCCTATTCACACCACCCGGGGTTGTTTTTCAAACTTCTACTAGTGAATGGCCTTTTAGAAACCCTTACAAAGTGCACCACCCCGTGATGTTTTTCAGAAACCTATCCTACATTTCCACTGCATGTTTCCTGACAACCCCATGCTGACCACCCCATGGTGCTTTTCACCATCCTACATTGCCACTCACTGCGTATCCTTATTCAGGCCCCGCTATTCACACAACCCCGTGATGTTTTTCTCACTCCTACTAGTGAATGGCCTGTTAGAAAGCCTAAGAATGCGCACCACCCGGGGATGTTTTTCAGAACCCTATCCTACATTGCCACTGCATGTGTCCTGACCTCCCCATGCTCACCATGCCGTGGTGCTTTTCTCCATCCTACATTGCCACTCACTGCCTATCCTGCTTGAGGCCCTCCGATTCACACCACCCCGTGATGTATTTCTCACTCCTATTAGTGAATGACCTGTTAGAAACCCTTACAGTGCGCACCAACACGCAATGTTTTTCAGACACCTATACTACATTGCCACTGCATGTTTCCTGACCTCCCCATGCTCACCATGACCTGGGGCTTTTCTCCATACTATATTGCCACTCACTGCCTATCCTGATTCAGGCCTTCCAATTCACACCACCGCGTGATATATTTCTCACTCCTACTAGTGAATGGCCTGTTAGAAAGCCTTACAATGCGCACCGGCCGGCGATGTTTTTCAGAAACCTATCCTACATGGCCAATGCGTGTTTCCTGACCTCCCCATGCTGACCACCCCGTGGTGCTTTTCTCCTTTCTACGTTGCCATTCACTGCCTATCCTAATTCAGAACACCCAATTCACACCACCCCGTGATATTTTTCTCACTCCTACTAGTGAATGGCCTGTTATAAACCCTTACAATTCGCACCACCCCGCGATGTTTTTCAGAAAACTATCCTACATTACCACTGCATGTTTCCTGAGCTCCCAATGTTCACCATCCCGTGGTGCTTTTCTCTATCCTACATTGCCACTCACACTGCCTATCCTGATGCAGTGCTTCCAATTCACACCACCCCATGATGTTTTTCTCACTCCTACTAGTGAATGGCCTGTTAGAAATCCTTACACTGCGCACCACCCCGCGATGTTTTTCAGAATCCTATCCTACATTGCCACTGCATGTTTCCTGACCTCCCCATGCTGACGACACCATGGTGCTTTTCTCCATCCTACATTGCCACTCACGGCCTTCCTGATTCAGGCCTTCCGATTCACACCACCCGTGATGTTTTTCTCACTTCTACTAGTGAATGGCCGGTTAGAAACCCTTACAATGTGCAACACCCTGCGATGTTTTTCAGAAACCTATCCTACATTGCCATTGCATGTTTCCTGACCTCCCGATCCTGACCACCCCATGGTGCTTTTCTCCATCCTACATTGGCCCTCACTGCCTATTATAATTCAGGCCCTCCGATTCACACCACCCCGTGATGTTTTTCTCACTCCTACTAGTGAATGGCCTGTTAGAAACCCTTACAATTCTCACCACCGCGACGTTTTTCAGAAACCTATCCCACATTGCCACTGCATGTTTCCTGACCTACCCATGTTCCCCATGTCATGGTGCTTTTCTCCATCCTACATTGCCACTCACTGCCTATCCTGATTCAGGCCTTCCAATGCACACCACCCCGTGAAGTATTTCTCAAACCTACTAGTGAATGGCCTGTTAGAAACCCTTACATTGCACACCAACCCACGATGTTTTTCAGACACCTATACTAAATTGCCACTGCATGTTTCCTGACCTCCCCATGCTGAACACGCCGTGGTGCTTTTCTCCTTGCTTCGTTGCCATTCACTGCCTATCCTAATTCAGAACATCCAATTCACACCACCCCGTGATATGTTTCTCACTCCTACTAGTGAATGGCCTGTTAGAAACCCTTACAATTTGCACCACCCCGCGATGTTTTTCAGAAACCTATCCTACATTACCACTGCATGTTTCCTGAGCTCCCCATGATGACCATCCTGTGGTGCTTTCTCCATGCTACATTGCCCTCACACTGCCTATCCTGATTCAGGGCTTCCGATTCACACCACCCCATGATGTTTTTCTCACTCCTACCAGTGAATGGCCTGTTAGAAACCCTTACAATGCGCACCACCCCGCGATGTTTTTCAGAAACCTATCCTACATTGCCAATGCATGTTTCCTGACCTCTCTATCCTGACCATCCCGTGTTGCTTTTCTCCATGGTACATTGCAACTCACTGTGGATCCTGATTCAGGCCCTCGGATTCACACCACACCATGATGTATTTCTCACTCTTACTAGTGAATGGCCTGGTAGAATCCCTTACAATGCGCACCACCCCGTGATGTTTTTCAGAAAACTATCCTACAATGCCACTGCATGTTTCCTGACCTCCCCATGCTCACCAAACCGTGGTGCTTTTCTCCACTTTACATTGCCACTCACTGCCTATCCTAATTCAGGCCCTCCGATTCACACACCCCATGATGTATTTCTCACTCCTACTAGTGAATGGCCTGTTAGAAACCCTTACAGTGCACACCACCACGCGATGTTTTTCACAAATGTATCCTAAATTGCCAGTGCATGTTTCCTGACCTTCCCATGCTCACCGTGCTGTGCTGATTTTCTCAATCCTACATTGCCACTCAATGCCTATCCTGATTGAGGCCCTCCTATTCACACCACCCGGGATTGTTTTTCAAACTTCTACTAGTGAATGGCCTTTTAGAAACCCTTACAATGTGCACCACACCGCGATGTTTTTCAGAAACCTATCCTACATTTCCACTGCATGTTTCCTGACCTCCTCATGCTTACCACCCCATGGTGCTTTTCACCATCCTACATTGCCACTCACTGCGTATCCTGATTCAGGCCCCCCTATTCACACAACCCCGTGATGTTTTTCTCACTCCTACTAGTAAATGGCCTGTTAGAAAGCCTAAGAATGCGCACCACCCGGGGATGTTTTTCAGAACCCTATCCTACATTGCCACTGCATGTGTCCTGACCTCCCCATGCTCACCATGCCGTGGTGCTTTTCTACATTCTTCATTGATACTCACTGCCTATTCTGATTGAGGCCCTCCGATTCACAACACCCCGTGATGTATTTCTCACTCCTACTAGTGAATGGCCTGTTAGAAACCCTTACAGTGCGCACCACGACGCAATGTTTTTCAGACACCTATACTACATTGCCACTGCATGTTTCCTGACCTCCCCATGCTCACCAGGACGTTTGGCTTTTCTCCATACTACATTGCCACTCACTGCCTATCCTGATTCAGGCCTTACAATTCACACCACCGCGTGATATATTTCTCACTCCTACTCTTGAATGGCCTGTTAGAAAGCCTTACAATGCGCACCACCCGGCGATGTTTTTCAGAAACCTATCCTACATTGCCAATGCGTGTTTCCTGACCTCCAAATGCTGACCACGCCGTTGTGCTTTTCTCCTTGCTTCGTTGCCATTCACTGCCTATCCTAATTCAGAACATCCAATTCACACCACCCCGTGATATGTTTCTCACTCCTACTAGTGAATGGCCTGTTAGAAACCCTTACAATTTGCACCACCCCGCGATGTTTTTCAGAAACCTATCCTACATTACCACTGCATGTTTCCTGAGCTCCCCATGATGACCATCCTGTGGTGCTTTCTCCATGCTACATTGCCACTCACACTGCCTATCCGAATTCAGGGCTTCCGATTCACACCACCCCATGATGTTTTTCTCACTCCTACCAGTGAATGGCCTGTTAGAAACCCTTACAATGCGCACCACCCCACGATGTTTTTCAGAAACCTATCCTACATTGCCAATGCATGTTTCCTGACCTCCCCATCCTGACCATCCCGTGTTGCTTTTCTCCATGGTACATTGCAACTCACTGTGGATCCTGATTCAGGCCCTGCGATTCACACCACACCATGATGTATTTCTCACTCTTACTAGTGAATGGCCTGGTAGAATCCCTTACAATGCGCACCACCCCGTGATGTTTTTCAGAAAACTATCCTACAATGCCACTGCATGTTTCCTGACCTCCCCATGCTCACCACAGCGTGGTGCTTTTCTCCACTTTACATTGCCACTCACTGCCTATCCTAATTCAGGCCCTCTGATTCACACACCCCATGATGTATTTCTCACTCCTACTAGTGAATGGCCTGTTAGAAACCCTTACAGTGCACACAACCACGCGATGTTTTTCACAAATGTATCCTAAATTCCCACTGCATGTTTCCTGACCTTCCCAAGCTCACCGTGCCGTGCTGATTTTCTCGATCCTACATTGCCACTCAATGCCTATCCTGATTGAGGCCCTCCTATTCACACCACCCGGGGTTGTTTTTCAAACTTCTACTAGTGAATGGCCTTATAGATAACCTTACAATGTGCACCACACCACGATGTTTTTCAGAAACCTATCCTACATTTCCACTGCATGTTTCCTGACCTCCTCATGCTGACCACCCCATGGTGCTTTTCACCATCCTACATTGCCACTCACTGCGTATCCTGATTCAGGCCCCCCTATTCACACAACCCCGTGATGTTTTTCTCACTCCTACTAGTAAATGGCCTGTTAGAAAGCCTAAGAATGCGCACCACCCGGGGATGTTTTTCAGAACCCTATCCTACATTGCCACTGCATGTGTCCTGACCTCCCCATGCTCACCATGCCGTGGTGCTTTTCTCCATTCTTCATTGCCACTCACTGCCTATTCTGATTGAGGCCCTCCGATTCACACCACCCCGTGATGTATTTCTCACTCCTACTAGTGAATGGCCTGTTAGAAACCCTTACAGTGCGCACCACCACGCAATGTTTTTCAGACACCTATACTACATTGCCACTGCATGTTTCCTGACCTCCCCATGCTCACCAGGACGTTGGGCTTTTCTCCATACTACATTGCCACTCACTGCCTATCCTGATTCAGGCCTTCCAATTCACACCACCGCGTGATATATTTCTCACTCCTACTCTTGAATGGCCTGTTAGAAAGCCTTACAATGCGCACCACCCGGCGATGTTTTTCAGAAACCTATCCTACATTGCCAATGCGTGTTTCCTGACCTCCCCATGCTGACCACCCCGTGGTGCTTTTCTCCTTTCTACGTTGCCATTCACTGCCTACCCTAATTCAGAACATCCAATTCACACCACCCCGTGATATTTTTCTCACTCCTACTAGTGAATGGCCTGTTAGAATCCCTTACAATGTGCACCACCTCATGATGTTTTTCAGAAAACTATCCAACATTGCCACTGCATGTTTCCTGACCTACCCATGCTGACCACCCTGTGGTGCTTTTCTCCTTCCTACATGGCCACTCACTGCCTATCCTGATTGAGGGCCTCCGATTCACACTACCCCGTGATGTTTTTCTCACTCCTACTGGTGAATGGCCTGTTAGAAACCCTTACAATGCACAACACCACGCGATGTTTTTCAGAAACCTATCCTACATTGCCACTGAATGTTTCGTGACATCCCCATGTTGACCACCCTGTGTTGCTTTTCTCCATTCTACATTGCCACTCACTGCCTATCCTGATTCAGGCCCTCCGATTCACACAACCCCATGATGTTTTTCTCACTTCTACTAGTGAATGGCCTGTTTGATACCCTTACAATGCGCACCACCCTGCGATGCTTTTCAGAAACCTATGCTACATTGCCTCAGCATGTGTCCTGACCTCTCCATGCTGTCCACCCAGTGGTGCTTTTCTACATTCTACATTGCCACTCACTGCCGATCCTGATTCAGGCCCTCCGATTCACACCACGCCGTGATGTTTTTCTCACTCGTACTAGTGAATGGCCTGTTAGAAACCCTTTCAATGCACACCAACCCACGATGTTTTTCAGAAACCTATACTACATTGCCGCTACATTTTTCCTGACCTCCCCATGCTCACCATGCCGTGGTGCATTTCTCCATCCTACATTGCCACTCACTGCCTATCCTGATTCAGGCCTTCCAATTCACACCACCCCATGAAGTATTTCTCGCTCCTACTAGTGAATGGAGTGTTAGAAACCCTTATAATGCGCACCACCCCTTGATGTTTTACAGAAACGTATCCTACATTGCCAATGCATGTTTCCTGACCTTCCCATGCTCACCGTGCCATGCTTTTCTCCATCCAGCATTGCCACTCACTGCCTATCCTGATTCAGGCCCCCCTATTCACACCACCCCGCGATGTTTTTCTTACTCCTACTCGTGAACAGGCTGTTAGAAAGCCTAACAATGCGCACCACTCATGGGTATTTTTCAGAAAACTACCCTACATTGCCAATGCATGTTTCCTGACCTTCCCATGCTCACCGTGCCATGCTTTTCTCCATCCTACATTGCCACTCACTGCCTATCCTGATTCAGGCCCTCCTATTCACACCACCCCATGATGTTTTTCAAACTTCTACTAGGGAATGGCCTGTTAGAAACCCTTACAATGCGCCCCACCCCACGATGTTTTCCAGAATCCTATACTACATTGCCACTGCATGTTCCCTGACCTCCCCATCCTGACGACCCTGTGGTGCTTTTCTCCATCCTACATTGCCACTCACTGCCTATCCTGATTCAGGCCCTCCGATTCACACCACACCGTGATGTTTTTCTCACTCCTACTAGTGAATGGAGTGTTAGAAACCCTTACAATGCACACCACCCCGCGATGTTTTTCAAAATCCTATCCTACATTTCACTGCATGTTTCCTGACCTCCCCATGCTGAACACCCCGTGGTGCTTTTCACCATCCTACATTGTCACTCACTGCCTATCCTTAATCAGGCCCCCCAATTCACACCACCCCGTGATGATTTTCTCACTCCTACTAGTGAATCGCCTGTTAGAAACCCTTACAATGCGCACCACCCAGGGATGTTTTTCAGAAACCTATCCTACATTGCCAATGCATGTTTCCTGACCTCCCCATGATGACCACCACGTGGTGGTTTTCTCCATCCTACATTGCCACTCACTGCCTATCCTCATTCAGGCCCTCCAATTTACACCACTCCGCTATATTTTTCTCACTCTTACTACTGAATGGTCTGTTAGAAACCCTTACAATGCGCACCCCCCCGTGATTTTTTTCTGAAACCTCTCCTACATTGCCACTGCATGTTTCCACTTCCCCATGATGACCAGCCCGGGGTGCTTTTCTCCATCCTACATTGCCACTCACTGCCTATCGTAATTCAGGCCCTCCGATTCACACCACTCCGTGATGTTTTTCTCACTCCTACTAGTGAATGGCCTGCTACACACCCTTACAATGCACACCACCCAGCGATGTTTTTTTTCAGAAACCTATTCTACATTGCCACTGCATGTTTCCTTGCCTCCCCATGCTGACAAACCCGTGGTGATTTTCTCCATCCTACATGGCCACTGACAGCCTTTCCTAATTCAGGCCCTCTGATTCACACCACCCTGTAATGTTTTTTTCACTCCTAGTTGTGAATGGGTTGTTAGAAATCCTTACAATGCACACCACCCCGCGATGTTTTTCAGAAACCTATCCTATATTGCCACTGCTTGTTTCATGTCCTCCCGATCCTGACCACCCCGTGGTGCTTTTCTCCATCCTACGTTGCCACTCACTGCCTATCCTAATTCAGGCCCTCTGATTCACACCCCCCCCGTGATGTTTTTCTCACTCCTACTAGTGAATGCCCTGTTAGAAACCGTTACAATGCGCAACAACCCGCTATGTTTTTTAGAAAGCTGTCCCACATTGCCACTGCATGTTTCCTCACCTCCCTATGCTCACCATGCCGTGGTACTTTTCTCCATCATACATTGCCACTCACTGCCTATCCTGATTCAGGCCTTCCAATTCACACCACCCCGTGATATATTTCTCACTCCTACTAGTGAATTGCCTGTTAAACCCTTACAATGCGCACCACCCTGCGATGTTGTTCAGAAACGTATCCTACATTGCCACTGCATGTTTGCTAACCTCCCCATACTCACCAGGCCGTGGTGCTTTCCTCCATCCTACATTGCTAATCACTGCCTATACACATTCAGGCCCTCGGATTCACACCACCCCGTGATGTTTTTCTCACTCCTACTAGTGGATGGCCTGTTAGAAACCCTAACAATGCGCACCACCCGGCGATGTTTTTCAGAAACCTATCCTACATTGTCAATGCATGTTTTCTGACCTCCCCCTGCTTACCAACCCGTGGTGCTTTTCTCCTTCAACATTGCCACTCACTGCCTACCCTAATTCAGGCCCTCCGATTCACACCACCCCATGAAATTTTTCTCACTCCTACTAGTGAATGGCCTGTTAGAAACTCTTACAATGTGCACCACCCGGGAATGTTTTTCAGAAACCTATCCTACATTGCCAATGCATGTTTCCTGACCTCCCCATGATGACCACCGCATGGTCCTTTTCTCCATCCTACATTGCAACTCACTGCCTATCCTGATTCAGGCACTCCAATTTACACCACCCCGTTATATTTTTCTCAGTCTTGCTAGTGAATGGCCTGTTAGAAACCCTTACAATGCGCACCACCCCACGATGTTTTTCAGAAACCTATCCTACATTGCCACTGCATGTTTCCTGACCTGCCCATGATGACCAGCCCGTGGTGCTTTTCTCCTTCTACATTGCCACTCACTGCCTACCCTAATTAAGGCCCTCCAATTCACACCACCCCGTGATGATTTTCTCACTCCTACTAGTGAATGGCCTGTTAGAAACCCTTACAATGTGCACAACCCCCCTTTTCTTTTCAGAAAACTATCCTACATTGCCACTGCATGTTTCCTGACCTCCCCATGCTGACCACCCTGTGGTTCCTTTCTCCATCCTACATTGCCACTCAATGCCTATCCTAATTCAGGCCCTCCAATTCACACCACCCCGTGATTTGTTCTCACTCCTACTAGTGAATGGCCTGTTAGAAACCCTTACAATGCGCACCACCCAGCGATGTTTTTATTCAGAAACCTATTCTACATTGCCACTGCATATTTCCTTGCCTCCCCATGCTGACAAGCCCGTGGTGCTTTTCTCCATCCTACATTGCCACTGACAGCCTTTCCTAATTCAGGCCCTCTGATTCACACCTCCCCGTGATGCTTTTTTCACTCCTAGCTGTGAATGGCTTGTTAGAAATCCTTACAATGCGCACCACCCTGCGATGTTTTTCAGAAACGTATCCTACATTGACACTGCATGTTTCCTAACCTCCCCATACGCACCAGGCCGTGGTGCTTTTCTCCATCCTACATTGCCACTTACTGCCTATCCAGATTCAGGCCTTCCGATTCACACCACCCCGTGCTGTTTTTCTCACTCCTACTAGTGAATGGCCTGTTAAAAATCCTAACAATGCGCACCACCAGGCGAAGTTTTTCAGAAACCTATCCTACGTTGTCAATGCATGTTTTCGGACCTCCCCATGCTTACCACCCCGTGGTGCTTTTCTCTTTCCTACGTTGACACTCACTGCCTAACCTAATTCAGAACATCTGATTCACACCACCCCGTGATGTTTTTATCACTCCTACTACTGAATGGCCTGTTAGAAACCATTACAATGCGTACAACACCGTGATGTTTTTCAGAAAACAATCCTAGATTGCTACTGTACGTTTCCTGTCCTCCCCATGCTGACCACCCTGTGGTGCTTTTCTCCATCCTACATTGCCACTCATTGCCTATTCTATTTCAGAACATCTGATTGACACCAACCCGTGATGTTTTTCTCACTCCTACTAGTGAATGGCGTGTTAGAAACCCTTACAATGCGCACCACCCCATTGTGTTTTTCAGAAAACTATCCTACATTGCCACTGTTTGTTTCCTAACCTCCCCTGCTGAGCACCCTGTGGTGCTTTTCTCCATCCCACATTGCCACTCACTTTCTATCTTGATTCAGGCCTTCCAATTCACACCACCCCGTGATGTTTTTCTCACTTCTACTAGTGAATGGCCTATTAGAAACCCTTACAATGCGCACCACCCCGCGATCATTTTCAGAACCGTATCCTACATTTCCACTGCATGTTTCCTGTCCTCCCCGTGCTGACCACCCCGTGGTGCTTTTCTCCATCTTACATTGCCACTCACTGTCTATCATAATTCAGACCCTCCGATTCTCACCACCCCGTGATGTTTTTCTCACTCCTACTAGTGAATGGCCTGTGAGAAACCCTTACAGTGCTCACCACCCAGTGATGTTTTTCAGAAAACTATCCTACATTTCCACTGCATGTTTCCTGACCTCCCCAAGTTGACCACCCCGTTGTGCTTTTCTCCATTCTTCATTGGCACTCCGTGCCTATCCTAATTCAGGCCCTCCGATTCACACCACCCTGTGATGTTGTTCTCACTCCTACTAATGAATGACCTGTTAGAAACCCTTACAATGCGCACCACCATGCTTTTATTTTCGGAAACCTATCCTACATTGCCACTGCATGTTTCCTCACCTCCCGATGTTGACCACCCCGTGGTGCTTTTCTCCATTCTTCATTGCCACTCACTTCTTATCCTAATTCAGGCCCTCCGATTCACACCACCCCCGCCATGTTTTTCTCACTCCTACTAGTGAATGGCCTGCTACAAACCCTTACAATGCGCAGCACCCCGCGATGTTTTTCAGAAAAACTATCCTACATTGCCATTGCATGTTTCCTGACCTCCCCATGCTCACAAACGCGTGGTGCTTTTCTCCATCCTACATTGCCACTAACTGTCTATCTTGATTCAGGCCTTCCAATTCACACCACCCTGTGATGTTTTTCTCACTTCTACTAGTGAATGGCCTGTTAGAAACCCCTACAATGCGCACCACCCTACGATGTTTTTCAGAAACCTATACTACATTTCCACTGCATGTTTCCTGACCTGCCCATGGTGACCATCCCGTGGTGCGTTTCTCCATCATACATTGCCACTCAATGCCTATCGTAATTCAGGCCCTCCCATTCACACCACCCTATTATATTTTTCTAACTCTTACTTGTGAATGGCCTCTTAGAAACCCTTACAATGCACACCAACCGACATTGTTTTTCAGAAACCTATCCTACATTGACAATGCATGTTTCCTGACCTCCCCATGCTGACCACACCGTGCTGCTTTTCTCCATTTTACGTTGCCACTCACTGCCTATCCTAATTCAGGCCCCCCGATTCACACCACCGCGTGATGTTTTTCTCATTCCTACTTGTGAATGGCCTGTTAGAAAGCCTTTCTATGCGCACCACCCTGCGATGTTTTTCAGAAACCTATCCTACATTGACAATGCATGTTTCCTGACACCCCATGCTGACCACCCCGTGGTGGTTTTATCCATCCTACATAGCCACTCACTGCCTAAATTAATTTAGGCCCTACGATTCACACCACCCCATGACGTTTTTTTCACTCCTACTAGTGAATGGCCTGTTAGAAATCCTTACAATGCGCACTACCCTGTGATGTTTTTCAGAAAACCTTCCTACGTTGCCAATGAATGTTTCCTGACCTCCCCATGATGACCACCCCGTGGTGCTTTTCTCCATCCTACATTGCCACTCACTGCCTATCCTAATTCAGGCAGTGCGATTCACACCACCCCGTGATGTTTTTTTCACTCCTACTAGTGAATGGCCTGTTATAAACCCTTACAATGCGCACCACCCCACGATGTTTTTCAGAAACCTATTCTACATTGCCAGTGCATGTTTCCTTGCCTCCCCATGCTGACAAACCTGTGGAGCTTTTCTGCATCCTACATTGCCACTCACAGCCTATCAAAATTCAGGCCCTCCGATTCACACCACCCCGTGTTGTTTTTTTCACTTCTACTTGTGAATGCCTTGTTAGATATTCTTATAATGCGCACCACTCCGCGATGTTTTTCAGAAACCTATCCTACATTGCCACTGCATGTTTCCTGACCTCCCGATGTTGACCACCCCATGGTGCTTTTCTCCAATCTTCATTGCCACGCACTGCCTATCCTAATTCAGGCCCTGTGATTCACACCACCCCGTGATGTATTTCTCACTCCTACTAATGAATGGCCTGCTACAAACCCTTACAATGCATACCACCCCGCATTGTTTTTCAGAAACCTATCCTACATTGCAATTGCATGTTTCCTGACCTCCGCATGGTCACCAACCCGTGGTGCTTTTCTCCATCCTACATTGCCTCTCACTGTCTATCTTGATTCAGGTCCTCTGATTCACACCACACCATGATGTATTTCTCACTCCTACTAGTGATTGGCTTGTTAGAAAGCCTCACAAGGCGCACCGCCCTGCTTTTATTTTCGGAAACCTATCCTACATTGCCACTGCATGTATCCTGACCTCCCTATGCTGACCACCCTGTGGTGCTTTTCTCCATCATACATTGCCCCTCAATGCCTATCTTAATTCACGTCCTCTGATTCACACCACCCCGTGATATTTTTCTCATTCCTACTAGTGAATGGATTGTTAGAAACCCTTAAAATGCGCACCACCCACGATGTTTATCAGAAACCTATTCTACTTTGCCACTGCATGTTTCCTTGCATCCCCATGCTGACAAACCCTTGGTTTTTTTCTCCATCCAACATTGCCACTCTCAGCCTATCCAAATTCAGCCCTACGATTTACACCACACCGTGATGTTTTTTTCACTCCTACTTGTGAATGGCTTGTTAGAAATCCTTAAAATGTGCACCACCCCGCGATGTTTTTCAGAAAAGTATCCTGCATTGCCACTGCATGTTTCCTGACCTCCCCATGCTGACCACCCTGTGGTGCTTTTCTGGATACCGCATTGCAACTCAATGCCTATTCTTATTAAGGCCCTCCGATTCACACCACCAGTGAGGTTTTTTTCACTCCTACTTCTGAATAGCTTCTTAGAAAGCCTTATAATGCGCACCAACACACGATGTTTTTCAGAAACCTATCCTACATTTCCACTGCATGTTTCCTGACCTCCCCATGTTGACCACCCCGTTGTGCTTTTCTCCATTCTTCATTGGCACTCACTGTCTATCTTGATTCAGGCCTTCCAACTCACACCACCCCGTGATGTTTTTCTCACTTCTACTAGTGAATGGCCTGTTAGAAACCCTCACAATTCGCACCACCCGGCGATGTTTTTCAGAAACCTATCCTACATTTACACTGCATGTTTCCTGACTTGCCATGGTGACCACCCCGTGGTGCTTTTCTCCATCTATACATTGCCACTCACTGCCTATCTTAATTCAGGCCCTCCGATTCACACCACCCCATGATGTTTTTCAAACTTCTACTAGTGAATGGCCTGTTAGAAACCCTTACAATGCACACCACCCTTCATTGTTTTTCAGAAACCTATCCTCCATTGCCAATGCATGTTTCCTGACCTCCTCATGCTGACTACACCTTGGTGTTTTCTCCATCCTACATTGCCACTCAATGCCTCTCCTGATTCAGCCCCTCCGATTCACACCACCCCGTGATGTTTTTTTCATTCCTACTAGTGAATGGATTGTTAGAAACCCTTACAATGCGCACCACCCAGCGATGTTTCTCAGAAACAATGCATGTTTCCTGACCTCCCCTTGCTGACCACCCCGTGGTGCTTTTCTCCATCTTACATTGCCACTCACTGCCTATCCTGATTCAGGCCCTCCGATTCACACCACCCCGTGATGTTTTTCTCATTCCTACTAGTGAATGGGCTGTTAGAAACCCTTACAATGCGCACCACCCCGCGATGTTATTCAGAAACCTATTCTACATTGCCAATGCATATTTCCTTGCCTCCCCTTGCTGACAAACCCGTTGTGCTTTTTTCCATCCTACATTGCCACTCACAGCCTATCCGAGTTCAGGCCCTCCGATTCACACCACCCCGTGATGTTTTTCTCACTCCTACTAGTGAATGGCCTGTTATAAACCCTTACAATGCGCACTACCCTGCTTTTTTTTCCAGAAACCTATCCTACATTGCCACTGGATGTTTCCTCACCTCCCAATGCTGAACACCTTGTGGTGCTTTTCTCCGTCCTACATTGCCACTCAATGCCTATTCTAATTCAGTCCCTCCGATTCACACCACCCTGTGATGTTGTTCTCACTCCTACTAGTGAATGGCCTCTTAGAAACACTTACATTGTACACCAGCCTGCGATGTTTATCAGAAACCTATTCTACATTGCCACTGCATGTTTCCTTGCCTCCCCATGCTGACAAACCCGTGGTGCTTTTCTCCGTCCTACGTTGCCCCTCACAGCCTATGCTAATTCAGGCCCTCCGATTCACACCACCCCGTGATGTTTTTGCACTCCTACTTGTGAATGGCTTGTTAGAAAGCCTTACAAAGCGCACCAAACCAAGACGTTTTTCAGAATCCTATCCTACATTGAGACTGCATGTTTCCTGACCTCCCAATGTTGAACACCCCGTGGTGCTTTTCTGCATTTTTCATTGCCACTCACTGCCTATCCTAATTCAGGCCCTCCAATTCACACCACCCAGTGATGTTTTCTCACTCCTACTATTGAATGGCCTGCTACAAACCTTACAATGCACACCACCCCACGATGTTTTTCAGAAAAACTATCCTACATTGCCATTGCATGTTTCCTGACCTCCACATGCTCACCAACCCGTGTTGCTTTTCTCGATTCTACATTGCCACTCACTGTCTATCTTGATTCAGGCCTTCCAATTCACACCAGCCCATGATGTTTTTCTCACTTCTACTAGTGAATGGCCTGTTAGAAACCCTTACAATGCGCAACACCCCACGATGTTTTTCAGAAACCTATCCTACATTTACAATGCATGTTTCCTGACTTGCCATGGTGACCACCCCGTGGTGCTTTTCTCCATCCTACATTGCCACTCACTGCCTATCTTAATTCAGGCCCTCCGATTCACACCACCCCATGATGTTTTTCTCACTCCTACTAGTGAATGGCCTGTTAGAAACCCTTACAATGCACACCACCCTTCATTGTTTTTCAGAAACCTATCCTTCATTGCCAATGCATGTTTCCTGACCTCCTCATGCTGACTACCCCTTGGTGCTTTTCTCCATCCTACATTGCCACTCAATGCCTCTCCTCATTCAGGCCCTCTGATTCAAACCACCCCGTTTTATTTTTCTCACTCCTACTAGTGAATGGCCTGTTAGAAACCCTTACATAGCGCACCACCCCGCGATGTTTTTCATAAAGCTATCCTACATTGCCACTGCATGTTTCCTGACCTCCCCATACTGACCACCCCGTGGTGCTTTTCTCCATTTTACATTGCTACTCACTGCCTTTCCTAATTCAGGCCCTCCGATTCACACCACCCCGTGATGTTTTTCTCATTCCTACTAGTGAATGGATTGTTAGAAACCCTTACAATGTGCACCACCCAGCGATGTTTCTCAGAAACCTATTCTACATTGCCACTGCATGTTTCCCTGCCTCGCCATGCTGACAAACCCGTGGTTTTTTTCTCCATCCTACCTTGCCACTCACAGCCTATCCGAATCCAGGCCCTACGATTCACACCACACCATGATGTTTTTTTCACTCCTACTTGTGAATGGCTTGTTAGAAATCCTTAAAATTCGCACCACCCTGCGATGTTTTTCAGAAAACTATCCTACATTACCACTGCATGTTTCCTGACCTCCCAATGCTGACCACCCTGTGGTGCTTTTCCCCATCCTGCATTGCAACTCAATGCCTCTCCTAATTAAGGGCCTACGATTCACACCACCCCATGACATTTTTTTTCACTCCTACTTTTTAATGGCCAGGTAGAAAGCCTTACAATGCGCACCAACGCACGATGTTTTTCATAAACCTATCCTACATTGCCACTGCATGTTTCCTGACCTCCCCATGTTGACCACCCCATGGTGCTTTTCTCCATTCTTCATTGCCACTCTCTGTCTATCCTAATTCAGGCCCTCCGATTCACACCACCCCGTGATGTTTTTCTCACTCCTACTAGTGAATGGCCTGTTACAAACCCTTACAATGCGCACCACGCCGCGATGTTTTTTAGAAAAACTATCCTACATTGCCATTGCATGTTTCCTGATCTCCCCATGATCACCAATCCGTAGAGGTTTTCTCCATCCTACATTGCCACTAACTGTCTATCTTGATTCAGGCCTTCTAATTCACACCACCCCATGTTTTTCTCACTTCTACTAGTGAATGGCCTGTTAGAAACCCTTACAATGCGCACCAACCCGCGATGTTTTTCAGAAACCTATCCTACATTTCCACTGCATGTTTCCTGACCTGCGCATGGTGACCACCCCGTGGTGCTTTTATCCAACCTACATTGCCACTCCCTGCCTATCATAATTCAGGCCCTCCGATTCACACCACCCCGTTATATTTTTCTCACTCCTACTAGTGAATGGCCTGTTAGAAACCCTTACAATGCACACCAACCGACATTGTTTTTCAGAAACCTATCCTACATTGCCAATGCATGTTTCCTGACCTCCCCTTGCTGACCACCCCGTGGTGCTTTTCTCCATCATACATTGCCACTCACTGCCTATCCTGATTCAGGCCCTCCGATTCACACCACACCGTGATGTTTTTCTCATTCCTACTAGTGAATGGGCTGTTAGAAACCCTTACAATGCGCACCACCCCGCGATGTTTATCAGAAACCTATTCTACATTGCCACTGCATGTTTCCTTGCCTCCCCTTGCTGGCAAACCCGTTGTGCTTTTTTCCATCCTACACTGCCACTCACAGCCTATCCGAATTCAGGCCCTCCGATTCACACCACCCCGTGATGTTTTTCTCACTCCTACTTGTTAATGGCCTGTTATAAACCCTTACAATGTGCACTATTCCGCTTTTTTTCCCAGAAACCTATCCTACATTGCCACTGAATGTTTCCTCACCTCCCAATGCTGAACACCTTGTGGTTCTTTTCTCCGTCCTACATTGCCACTCAATGCCTATTCTAATTCAGTCCCTCCGATTCACACCACCCTGTGATGTTGTTCTCACTTCTACTAGTGAATGGCCTGTTAGAAACCCTTACAATGCGCACCACCCCGCGATGTTTATCAGAAACCTATTCTACATTGCCACTGCATGCTTCCTCACCTCCCTATGCTGACCACCCTGTTGTGCTTTTCTCCATGCTACATTGCCACTCAATGCCTATCCTAATTTAGGCCCTCCAATTCACACCGCCCCGTGATGTTGTTCTCACTCCTACCAGTGAATGGATTGTTAGAAACACTTACAATGCGCACCACCCAACGATGTTTATCAGAAACCTATTCTACATTGCCACTGCATGTTTCCTTGCCTCCCCATGCTGACAAACCCGTGGTTTTTTTCTCCAACCTACATTGCCACTCACAGCCTATCCTAATTCAGCCCCTACGATTCACAGCACACCATGATGATTTTTTCATCCTACTTGTGAATGGCTTGTTAGAAATTCTTATAATGCGCACCAACCCGATGTTTTTCAGAAACGTATCCTACATTGCCACTGCATGTTTTCTGACGTCCCCATGATGACCACACTGTGGTCCTTTTCTCCATTTTACGTTGCCACTCACTGCCTATCCTAATTCAGGCACTCTGATTCACACCACCCCGTGATGTTTTTCTCACTCCTACTAGTGAATGGCCTGTTAGAATGCCTTACAATGCGCACCACACGGCGATGTTTTTCAGAAACCTATCCTACTTTGCCAATGCATTTCTCCTAACCTCCCCATGCTGACCACCCCGTGGTGCTTTTCTCCATCCTGCATTGCAACTCAATGCCTCTCCTAATTCAGAACATCTGATTCACACAACCCCGTGATGTTTTTCTCATTCCTACTAGTGAATGGCCTGCTACAAACCCTTACAATGCGCACCACCCCGCGATGTTTTTCAGAAACCTATCCTACATTTCCACTGCATGTTTCCTGACCTGCCCATGGTGACCACCGCGTGGTCCTTTTCTCCATCCTACATTGCCACTCACTGCCTATCATAATTCAGGCCTTCCCATTCAAACCACCCCGTTATATTTTTCTAACTCCTACTTGTGAATGGCCTCTTAGAAACCCTTACAATGCACATAAACCGACATTGTTTTTCAGAACCCTATCCTACATTGCCAAGGCATGTTTCCTGACCTCCACATGCTGACCACCCCGTGGTGCTTTTCTGCATCGTACATTGCCACTCAATGCCTCTCCTGATTCAGGCCCTCCGATTCACACCACCCTGTGATGTTTTTCTCATTCCTACTAGTGAATGGCCTGTTAGAAAGCCTTACTATGCGCACCACACGGCGATGTCTTTCAGAAACCTATCCTACATTGCCAATGCATGTTTCCTGACTCCCCATGCTGACCACCCCGTGGTGCTTTTCTCCATCCTACATAGCCACTCACTGCCTAAATTAATTCAGGCCCTACGATTCACACCTCCCCATGATGTTTTTTTCACTCCTACTAGTGAATGGCCTGTTAGAAATCCTTACAATGCGCACAACCCCGGGATGTTTTTCAGAAAACTATCCTACATTGCAATGCATGTTTCCTGACCTCCCCATTATGACTACCCCGTGGTGCTTTTCTCCAACCCACATTGCCATTCACTGCCTATCCTAATTCAGGCCCTCGGATTCACACAACCCCATGATGTTTTTCTCAATCCTACTAGTGAATGGCCTGTAATAAACCCTTACAATGCGCACCACACCGCTTTTTTTTTTCAGAAACCTATCCTACATTGCCACTGGATGTTTCATCACCTCCCAATGCTGAATACCTTGTGGTGCTTTTCTCCGTCCTACATTGCCACTCAATGCCTATCCGAATTGAGGCCTTCCGATTCACACCACCCTGTGATGTTGTTCTCACTCCTACTAGTGAATGGCCTGTTAGAAACACTTACAATGCGCACCTCCCTGCGATGTTTATCAGAAACCTATTCTACATTGCAACTGCATGTTTCCTTGCCTCCCCATGCTGACAAACCCGTGGTGCTTTTCTCCATCCTACGTTGCCACTCACAGCCTATGCTAATTCAGGCCCTCCAATTCACACCACCCAGTGGTGTTTTTTTTCACTCCTACCTTTGAATGGCTTGTTAGAAATCCTTACAAAGCGCACCAAACCAAGACGTTTTTCAGAATCCTATCCTACATTGAGACTGCATGTTTCCTGACCTCCCAATGTTGAACACCCCATGGTGCTTTTCTGCATTTTTCATTGCCACTCACTGCCTATCCTAATTCAGGCCCTCCAATTCACACCACCCAGTGATGTTTTCTCACTCCTACTATTGAATGGCCTGCTACAAACCTTACAATGCACACCACCCCACGATGTTTTTCAGAAAAACTATCCTACATTGCCATTGCATGTTTCCTGACCTCCACATGCTCACCAACCCGTGTTGCTTTTCTCGATTCTACATTGCCACTCACTGTCTATCTTGATTCAGGCCTTCCAACTCACACCACCCCGTGATGTTTTTCTCACTTCTACTAGTGAATGGCCTGTTAGAAACCCTTACAATGCGCACCACCCCGCGATGTTTTTCAGAAACCTATCCTACATTTACACTGCATGTTTCCTGACTTGCCATGGTGACCACCCCGTGGTGCTTTTCTCCATCCTACATTGCCACTCACTGCCTATCTTAATTCAGGCCCTCCGATTCACACCACCCCATGATGTTTTTCTCACTCCTACTAGTGAATGGCCTGTTAGAAACCCTTACAATGCACACCACCCTTCATTGTTTTTCAGAAACCTATCCTTCATTGCCAATGCATGTTTCCTGACCTCCTCATGCTGACTAACCCTTGGTGCTTTTCTCCATCCTACATTGCCACTCAATGCCTCTCCTCATTCAGGCCCTCTGATTCAAACCACCCCGTTTTATTTTTCTCACTCCTACTAGTGAATGGCCTGTTAGAAACCCTTACATAGCGCACCACCCCGCGATGTTTTTCATAAAGCTATCCTACATTGCCACTGCATGTTTCCTGACCTCCCCATACTGACCACCCCGTGGTGCTTTTCTCCATTTTACATTGCTACTCACTGCCTTTCCTAATTCAGGCCCTCCGATTCACACCACCCCGTGATGTTTTTCTCATTCCTACTAGTGAATGGATTGTTAGAAACCCTTACAATGCGCACCACCCAGCGATGTTTCTCAGAAACCTATTCTACATTGCCACTGCATGTTTCCCTGCCTCGCCATGCTGACAAACCCGTGGTTTTTTTCTCCATCCTACATTGCCACTCACAGCCTATCCGAATTCAGGCCCTACGATTCACACCACACTGTGATGTTTTTTTCACTCCTACTTGTGAATGGCTTGTTAGAAATCCTTAAAATGCGCACCACCCTGCGATGTTTTTCAGAAAACTATCCTACATTACCACTGCATGTTTCCTGACCTCCCCATGCTGACCACCCTGTGGTGCTTTTCCCCATCCTGCATTGCAACTCAATGCCTCTCCTAATTAAGGGCCTACGATTCACACCACCCCGTGACATTTTTTTTCACTCCTACTTTTTAATGGCCTGGTAGAAAGCCTTACAATGCGCACCAACGCACGATGTTTTTCAGAAACCTATCCTACATTGCCACTGCATGTTTCCTGACCTCCCCATGTTGACCACCCCATGGTGCTTTTCTCCATTCTTCATTGCCACTCTCTGTCTATCCTAATTCAGGCCCTCCGATTCACACCACCCCGTGATGTTTTTCTCACTCCTACTAGTGAATGGCCTGTTACAAACCCTTACAATGCGCACCACGCCGCGATGTTTTTTAGAAAAACTATCCTACATTGCCATTGCATGTTTCCTGATCTCCCCATGATCACCAACCCGTGGAGGTTTTCTCCATCCTACATTGCCACTAACTGTCTATCTTGATTCAGGCCTTCTAATTCACACCACCCCGTGATGTTTTTCTCACTTCTACTAGTGAATGGCCTGTTAGAAACCCTTACAATGCGCACCATCCAGCGATGTTTTTCAGAAACCTATCCTACATTTCCACTGCATGTTTCCTGACCTGCGCATGGTGACCACCCCGTGGTGATTTTATCCAACCTACATTGCCACTCACTGCCGATCATAATTCAGGCCCTCCGATTCACACCACCCCGTTTTATTTTTCACACTCCTGCTAGTGAATGGCCTGTTAGAAACCCTTACAATGCACACCAACCGACATTGTTTTTCAGAAACCTATCCTACATTGCCAATGCATGTTTCCTGACCTCCCCTTGCTGACCACCCCGTGGTGCTTTTCTCCATCTTACATTGCCACTCACTGCCTATCCTGATTCAGGCCCTCCGATTCACACCACCCCGTGATGTTTTTCTCATTCCTACTAGTGAATGGGCTGTTAGAAACCCTTACAATGCGCACCACCCCGCGATGTTATTCAGAAACCTATTCTACATTGCCAATGCATATTTCCTTGCCTCCCCTTGCTGACAAACCCGTTGTGCTTTTTTCCATCCTACATTGCCACTCACAGCCTATCCGAATTCAGGCCCTCCGATTCACACCACCCCGTGATGTTTTTCTCACTCCTACTAGTGAATGGCCTGTTATAAACCCTTACAATGCGCACTACCCTGCTTTTTTTTCCAGAAACCTATCCTACATTGCCACTGGATGTTTCCTCACCTCCCAATGCTGAACACCTTGTGGTGCTTTTCTCCGTCCTACATTGCCACTCAATGCCTATTCTAATTCAGTCCCTCCGATTCACACCACCCTGTGATGTTGTTCTCACTCCTACTAGTGAATGGCCTCTTAGAAACACTTACATTGTACACCAGCCTGCGATGTTTATCAGAAACCTATTCTACATTGCCACTGCATGTTTCCTTGCCTCCCCATGCTGACAAACCCGTGGTGCTTTTCTCCGTCCTACGTTGCCCCTCAAAGCCTATGCTAATTCAGGCCCTCCGATTCACACCACCCCGTGATGTTTTTGCACTCCTACTTGTGAATGGCTTGTTAGAAAGCCTTACAAAGCGCACCAAACCAAGACGTTTTTCAGAATCCTATCCTACATTGAGACTGCATGTTTCCTGACCTCCCAATGTTGAACACCCCGTGGTGCTTTTCTGCATTTTTCATTGCCACTCACTGCCTATCCTAATTCAGGCCCTCCAATTCACACCACCCAGTGATGTTTTCTCACTCCTACTATTGAATGGCCTGCTACAAACCTTACAATGCACACCACCCCACGATGTTTTTCAGAAAAACTATCCTACATTGCCATTGCATGTTTCCTGACCTCCACATGCTCACCAACCCGTGTTGCTTTTCTCGATTCTACATTGCCACTCACTGTCTATCTTGATTCAGGCCTTCCAATTCACACCAGCCCATGATGTTTTTCTCACTTCTACTAGTGAATGGCCTGTTAGAAACCCTTACAATGCGCAACACCCCACGATGTTTTTCAGAAACCTATCCTACATTTACACTGCATGTTTCCTGACTTGCCATGGTGACCACCCCGTGGTGCTTTTCTCCATCCTACATTGCCACTCACTGCCTATCTTAATTCAGGCCCTCCGATTCACACCACCCCATGATGTTTTTCTCACTCCTACTAGTGAATGGCCTGTTAGAAACCCTTACAATGCACACCACCCTTCATTGTTTTTCAGAAACCTATCCTTCATTGCCAATGCATGTTTCCTGACCTCCTCATGCTGACTACCCCTTGGTGCTTTTCTCCATCCTACATTGCCACTCAATGCCTCTCCTCATTCAGGCCCTCTGATTCAAACCACCCCGTTTTATTTTTCTCACTCCTACTAGTGAATGGCCTGTTAGAAACCCTTACATAGCGCACCACCCCGCGATGTTTTTCATAAAGCTATCCTACATTGCCACTGCATGTTTCCTGACCTCCCCATACTGACCACCCCGTGGTGCTTTTCTCCATTTTACATTGCTACTCACTGCCTTTCCTAATTCAGGCCCTCCGATTCACACCACCCCGTGATGTTTTTCTCATTCCTACTAGTGAATGGATTGTTAGAAACCCTTACAATGTGCACCACTCAGCGATGTTTCTCAGAAACCTATTCTACATTGCCACTGCATGTTTCCCTGCCTCGCCATGCTGACAAACCCGTGGTTTTTTTCTCCATCCTACCTTGCCACTCACAGCCTATCCGAATCCAGGCCCTACGATTCACACCACACCATGATGTTTTTTTCACTCCTACTTGTGAATGGCTTGTTAGAAATCCTTAAAATTCGCACCACCCTGCGATGTTTTTCAGAAAACTATCCTACATTACCACTGCATGTTTCCTGACCTCCCAATGCTGACCACCCTGTGGTGCTTTTCCCCATCCTGCATTGCAACTCAATGCCTCTCCTAATTAAGGGCCTACGATTCACACCACCCCATGACATTTTTTTTCACTCCTACTTTTTAATGGCCAGGTAGAAAGCCTTACAATGCGCACCAACGCACGATGTTTTTCATAAACCTATCCTACATTGCCACTGCATGTTTCCTGACCTCCCCATGTTGACCACCCCATGGTGCTTTTCTCCATTCTTCATTGCCACTCTCTGTCTATCCTAATTCAGGCCCTCCGATTCACACCACCCCGTGATGTTTTTCTCACTCCTACTAGTGAATGGCCTGTTACAAACCCTTACAATGCGCACCACGCCGCGATGTTTTTTAGAAAAACTATCCTACATTGCCATTGCATGTTTCCTGATCTCCCCATGATCACCAATCCGTGGAGGTTTTCTCCATCCTACATTGCCACTAACTGTCTATCTTGATTCAGGCCTTCTAATTCACACCACCCCGTGATGTTTTTCTCACTTCTACTAGTGAATGGCCTGTTAGAAACCCTTACAATGCGCACCATCCAGCGATGTTTTTCAGAAACCTATCCTACATTTCCACTGCATGTTTCCTGACCTGCGCATGGTGACCACCCCGTGGTGATTTTATCCAACCTACATTGCCACTCACTGCCTATCATAATTCAGGCCCTCCGATTCACACCACCCCGTTTTATTTTTCTCACTCCTACTAGTGAATGGCCTGTTAGAAACCCTTACAATGCACACCAACCGACATTGTTTTTCAGAAACCTATCCTACATTGCCAATGCATGTTTCCTGACCTCCCCTTCCTGACCACCCCGTGGTGCTTTTCTCCATCTTACATTGCCACTCACTGCCTATCCTGATTCAGGCCCTCCAATTCACACCACCCCGTGATGTTTTTCTCATTCCTACTAGTGAATGGGCTGTTAGAAACCCTTACAATGCGCACCACCCCGCGATGTTATTCAGAAACCTATTCTACATTGCCAATGCATATTTCCTTGCCTCCCCTTGCTGACAAACCCGTTGTGCTTTTTTCCATCCTACATTGCCACTCACAGCCTATCCGAATTCAGGCCCTCCGATTCACACCACCCCGTGATGTTTTTCTCACTCCTACTAGTGAATGGCCTGTTATAAACCCTTACAATGCGCACTACCCTGCTTTTTTTTCCAGAAACCTATCCTACATTGCCACTGGATGTTTCCTCACCTCCCAATGCTGAACACCTTGTGGTGCTTTTCTCCGTCCTACATTGCCACTCAATGCCTATTCTAATTCAGTCCCTCCGATTCACACCACCCTGTGATGTTGTTCTCACTCCTACTAGTGAATGGCCTCTTAGAAACACTTACATTGTACACCAGCCTGCGATGTTTATCAGAAACCTATTCTACATTGCCACTGCATGTTTCCTTGCCTCCCCATGCTGACAAACCCGTGGTGCTTTTCTCCCTCCTACGTTGCCCCTCACAGCCTATGCTAATTCAGGCCCTCCGATTCACACCACCCCGTGATGTTTTTGCACTCCTACTTGTGAATGGCTTGTTAGAAAGCCTTACAAAGCGCACCAAACCAAGACGTTTTTCAGAATCCTATCCTACATTGAGACTGCATGTTTCCTGACCTCCCAATGTTGAACACCCCGTGGTGCTTTTCTGCAATTTTCATTGCCACTCACTGCCTATCCTAATTCAGGCCCTCCAATTCACACCACCCAGTGATGTTTTCTCACTCCTACTATTGAATGGCCTGCTACAAACCTTACAATGCACACCACCCCACGATGTTTTTCAGAAAAACTATCCTACATTGCCATTGCATGTTTCCTGACCTCCACATGCTCACCAACCCGTGTTTCTTTTCTCGATTCTACATTGCCACTCACTGTCTATCTTGATTCAGGCCTTCCAATTCACACCAGCCCATGATGTTTTTCTCACTTCTACTAGTGAATGGCCTGTTAGAAACCCTTACAATGCGCACCACCCCGCGATGTTTTTTAGAAACCTATCCTACATTTACACTGCATGTTTCCTGACTTGCCATGGTGACGACCCCGTGGTGCTTTTCTCCATCCTACATTGCCACTCACTGCCTATCTTAATTCAGGCCCTCCGATTCACACCACCCCATGATGTTTTTCTCACTCCTACTAGTGAATGGCCTGTTAGAAACCCTTACAATGCACACCACCCTTCATTGTTTTTCAGAAACCTATCCTTCATTGCCAATGCATGTTTCCTGACCTCCTCATGCTGACTACCCCTTGGTGCTTTTCTCCATCCTACATTGCCACTCAATGCCTCTCCTGATTCAGGCCCTCTGATTCAAACCACCCGGTTTTATTTTTCTCACTCCTACTAGTGAATGGCCTGTTAGAAACCCTTACATAGCGCACCACCCCGCGATGTTTTTCATAAAGCTATCCTACATTGCCACTGCATGTTTCCTGACCTCCCCATACTGACCACCCCGTGGTGCTTTTCTCCATTTTACATTGCTACTCACTGCCTTTCCTAATTCAGGCCCTCCGATTCACACCACCCCGTGATGTTTTTCTCATTCCTACTAGTGAATGGATTGTTAGAAACCCTTACAATGCGCACCACCCAGCGATGTTTCTCAGAAACCTATTCTACATTGCCACTGCATGTTTCCCTGCCTCGCCATGCTGACAAACCCGTGGTTTTTTTCTCCATCCTACATTGCCACTCACAGCCTATCCGAATTTAGGCCCTACGATTCACACCACACCGTGATGTTTTTTTCACTCCTACTTGTGAATGGCTTGTTAGAAATCCTTAAAATGCGCACCACCCCGCGATGTTTTTCAGAAAACTATCCTACATTACCACTGCATGTTTCCTAACCTCCCCATGCTGACCACCCTGTGGTGCTTTTCCCCATCCTGCATTGCAACTCAATGCCTCTCCTAATTAAGGGCCTACGATTCACACCACCCCATGACATTTTTTTTTCACTCCTACTTCTTAATGGCCTGGTAGAAAACCTTACAATGCGAACCAACACACGATGTTTTTCAGAAACCTATCCTACATTGCCACTGCATGTTTCCTGACCTCCCCATGTTGACCACCCCATGGTGCTTTTCTCCATTCTTCATTGCCACTCTCTGTCTATCCTAATTCAGGCCCTCCGATTCACACCACCCCGTGATGTTTTTCTCACTCCTACTAGTGAATGGCCTGTTACAAACCCTTACAATGTGCACCACGCCGCGATGTTTTTTAGAAAAACTATCCTACATTGCCATTGCATGTTTCCTGACCTCCCCATGATCACCAATCCGTTGAGGTTTTCTTCATCCTACATTGCCACTAACTGTCTATCTTGATTCAGGCCTTCTAATTCACACCACCCCGTGATGTTTTTCTCACTTCTACTAGTGAATGGCCTGTTAGAAACCCTTACAATGCGCACTAACCAGCGATGTTTTTCAGAAACCTATCCTACATTTCCACTGCATGTTTCCTGACCTGCGCATGGTGACCACCCCGTGGTGCTTTTATCCAACCTACATTGCCACTCACTGCCTATCATAATTCAGGCCCTCCGATTCACACCACCCCGTTATATTTTTCTCACTCCTAGTAGTGAATGGCCTGTTAGAAACCCTTACAATGCACACCAACCGACATTGTTTTTCAGAAACCTATCCTACATTGCCAATGCATGTTTCCTGACCTCCCCTTGCTGACCACCCCGTGGTGCTTTTCTCCATAGTACATTGCCACTCAATGCCTATCCTGATTCAGGCCCTCCAATTCACACCACACTGTGATGTTTTTCTCATTCCTACTAGTGAATGGGCTGCTAGAAACCCTTACAATCCGCCCCACCCCGCGATGTTATTCAGAAACCTATTCTACATTGCCACTGCATGTTTCCTTGCCTCCCCTTGCTGACAAACCCGTTGTGCTTTTTTCCATCCTAGATTGCCACTCACAGCCTATCCGAATTCAGGCCCTCCGATTCACACCACCCAGTGATGTTTTTCTCACTCCTACTAGTGAATGGCCTGTTATAAACCCTTACAATGCGCACTACCCTGCTCTTTTTTCCAGAAACCTATCCTACATTGCCACTGGATGTTTCCTCACCTCCCAATGCTTAACACCTTGTGGTGCTTTTCTTCGTCAGACATTGCCACTCAATGCCTATTCTAATTCAGTCCCTCCGATTCACAACACCCTGTGATGTTGTTCTCACTCCTACTAGTGAATGGCCTGTTAGAAACACTTACAATGCACACCACCCTGCGATGTTTATCAGAAACCTATTCTACATTGCCACTGCATGTTTCCTTGCCTCCCCATGGTGACAAACCCCTGGTGCTTTTCTCCCTCCTACGTTGCCCCTCACAGCCTATGCTAATTCAGGCCCTCCAATTCACACCACTCCGTGATGTTTTTGGCACTCCTACTTGTGAATGGCTTGTTAGAAATTCTTATAATGCGCACCATCCCACGATGTTTTTCAGAAACATATCCTGCATTGCCACTGCATGTTTTCTGACGTCCCCATGATGACCACACCATGGTGCTTTTCTCCATTTTACGTTGCCACTCACTGCCTATCCTAACTCAGGCACTCTGTTTCACACCACCCCGTGATGTTTTTCTCACTCCTACTAGTGAATGGCCTGTTAGAATGCTTTACAATGCGCACCACCCGGCGATGTTTTTCAGAAACCTATCCTACTTTGCCAATGCATTTTTCCTGACCTCCCCATGCTGACCACCCCGTGGTGCTTTTCTCCAACCTACATTGCCACGCACTGCCTATCCTAATTCAGGCCTCCTATTCACACCACCCCGTGATGTTTTTCTCATTCCTACTAGTGAATGGCCTGTTAGAAACCCTTGCAATGAGCACCACCCCGAGATGTTTTTGTGAAAAATATCCTACATTGCCACTGCATGTTTCCTGACCTCCCCATACTGACCACCCTGTGGTGCTTTTCTCCATCCTACATTGCAACTCAATGCCCATCCTAATTCCGGCCCACCGTTTCACACCACCCAGTGACGTTTTTCTTCACTCCTACTTCTGAAAGTCTTGTTAGAAAGCCTTACAATGCGCACCAATCCACGATGTTTTTCAGAAACCTATCCTGCATTGCCACTGCCTGTTTCCTGACCTCCCCATGTTGACTACCCCGTGGTGCTTTTCTCCATTCTTCATTGCCACTCACTGCCTATCCTAATTCAGCCCCTCCGATTCACACCACCCGGCGATGTTTTTCTCACTCCTACTAGTGAATGGCCTGCTACAAACCCTTACAATGCGCACCACCCCGTGATATTTTTCAGAAACCTATCCTACATTTCCACTGCATGTTTCCTTACCTGCCCATGGTGACCACCCCGTGGTCCTTTTCTCCATCCTACATTGCCACTCACTGCCTATCATAATTCAGGCCCTCCCATTCACACCACCCCGTTATATTTTTCAAACTCCTACTTGTGAATGACCTCTTAGAAACCCTTACAATGCGCACCACCCTGCTTTTATTTTCAGAAATCTATCCTACATTGCCACTGCATGTTTCCTGACCTGCCCATGGTGACCACCCCTTGGTCCTTTTCTCCATCCTACATTGCCATTCACTGCCTATCATAATTCAGGCCTTCCCATTCAAACCACCCCGTTATATTTTTCTAACTCCTACTTGTAAATGGCCTCTTAGAAACCCTTACAATGCACACCAACCGACATTGTTTTTCAGAAACCTATCCTACATTGGCAATGCATGTTTCCTGACCTCCCCATGCTGACCACCCCGTGGTGCTTTTCGGCATCGTACATTGCCACTCAATGCCTCTCCTGATTCAGGCCCTCTGATTCACACCACCCCGTGATGTTTTTCTCACTCCTACTAGTGTATGGCCTGTTAGAAACACTTACAATGCGCACCACCACGCGATATTTTTAAGAAACCTATCCTACATTGACACTGCATGTTTCCTGACCTCCCCATGCTGACCACACCGTGGTGCTTTACTCCATTTTACGTTGCCACTCACTGCCTATCCTAATTCAGGCCATCCGATTCACACCAACCTGTGATGTTTTTCTCATTCCTACTAGTGAATGGCCTGTTAGAAACCCTTACTATGCTCACCACACGGCGATGTTTTTCAGAAACCTATCCTACATTGCCAATGCATGTTTCCTGACTCCCCATGCTGACCACCCCGTGGTGCTTTTCTCCATCCTACATAGCCACTCACTGCCTAAATTAATTCAGGCCCTACGATTCACACCTCCCCATGATGTTTTTTTCACTCCTACTAGTGAATGGCCTGTTAGAAATCCTTACAATGCGCACAACCCCGGGATGTTTTCCAGAAAACTATCCTACATTGCAATGCATGTTTCCTGACCTCTCAATGATGACCACCCCTTGGTGCTTTTCTCCATCCCACATTGACACTCACTGCCTATCCTAATTCAGGCCCTCGGATTCACACCACCCCATGATGTTTTTCTCAATCCTACTAGTGAATGGCCTGTTATAAACCCTTACAATGCGCACCACCCCGCTTTTTTTTCAGAAACGTATCCTTCATTGCCATTGGATGTTTCCTCACCTCCCAATGCTGAATACCTTGTGGTGCTTTTATCCGTCCTACATTGCCACTCAATGCCTATCCTAATTCAGGCCTTCCGATTCACACCACCCTGTGATGTTGTTCTCACTCCTACTAGTGAATGGCCTGTTAGAAACACTTACAATGCGCACCTCCCTGCGATGTTTATCAGAAACCTATTCTACATTGCCACTGCATGTTTCCTTGCCTCCTCATGCTGACAAACCCGTGGTGCTTTTCTCCACCTACGTTGCCACTCACAGCCTATGCTAATGCAGGTCCTCCGATTCACACCACCCCGTGATGTTTTTTTCACTCCTACTTTTGAATGGCTTGTTAGAAAGCCTTACATAGCGCCCCAAACCAAGTCGTTTTTCAGAATCCTATCCCACATTGAGACTGAATGTTTCCTGACCTCCCAATGTTGACCACCCTGTGGTGCTCTTCTCCATTCTTCATTGCCACTCACTGCCTATCCTAATTCAGGCCCTCCAATTCACACCACCCAGTGAAGTTTTTCTTACTCCTACTATTGAATGGCCTTCTACAAACCTTACAATGCACACCACCCCATGATGTTTTTCAGAAAAACTATCCTACATTGCCATTGCATGTTTCCTGACCTCCACATGTTCACCCACCCGTGTTGCTTTTCTCCATTCTACATTGCCACTCACTGTCTATCTTGATTCAGGCCTTCCAATTCACACCACCCCGTGATGTTTTTCTCACTTCTACTAGTGAATGGCCTGTTAGAAACCCGTACAATGCGCACCACCCGGCGATGTTTTTCAGAAACCTATCCTACATTTCCACTGCATGTTTCCTGACTTGCCCATGGTGACCACCCCGTGGTGCTTTTCTCCATCCTACATTGCCACTCACTGCCTATCTTAATTCAGGCCCTCTGATTCACACTAACCCGTGATGTTTTTCTCTCTCCTACTAGTGAATGGCCTCTTAGAAACACTTACAATGCACACCACCCTTCATTGTTTTTCAGAAACCTATCCTTCATTGCCAATGAATGTTTCCTGACCTCCCCATGCTGACTACCCCTTGGTGCTTTTCTCCATCCTACATTGCCACTCAATGCCTCACCTGATTTAGGCCCTCTGATTCAAACCACCCCGTTTTATTTTTCTCACTCCTACTAGTGAATGGCCTGTTAGAAACCGTTACAATGTGCACTACCCCGCTTTTTTTTCAGAAACCTATCCTACATTGCCACTGGATGTTTCCTCACCTCCCAATGCTGAACACCTTGTGGTGCTTTTCTCCGTCCTACATTGCCACTCAATGCCTATTCTAATTCAGTCCCTCCGATTCACACCACCCTGTGATGTTGTTCTCACTCCTACTAGTGAATGGCCTGTTAGAAACACTTACAATGCACACCACCCTGCGGTGTTTATCAGAAACCTATTCTACATTGCAACTGCATGTTTCCTTGCCTCCCCATGCTGACAAACCCCTGGTGCTTTTCTCCCTCCTACGTTGCCACTCACAGCCTATGCTAATTCAGGCCCTCTGATTCACACCACCCCGTGATGTTTTTTGCACTCCTACGTGTGAATGGCTTGTTAGAATATCTTATAATGCGCACCATCCCACGATGTTTTTCAGAAACGTATCCTACATTGCCACTACATGTTTTCTGACGTCCCCATGATGACCACACCATGGTGCTTTTCTCCATTTTACGTTGCCACTCACTGCCTATCCTAATTCAGGCACTCTGATTCACACCACCCCGTGACGTTTTTCTCACTCCTACTAGTGAATGGCCTGTTAGAATGCCTTACAATGCGCACCACCCGGCGATGTTTTTCAGAAACCTATCCTACTTTGCCCATGCATTTTTCCTGACCTCCCCATGCTGACCACCCCGTGGTGCTTTTCTCCAACCTACATTGCCACTCACTGCCTATCCTAATTCAGAACATCTGATTCACACCACCCCGTGATGTTTTTCTCATTCCTACTAGTGAATGGCCTGTTAGAAACCCTTACAGTGAGCACCACCCTGAGATGTTTTTGTGGAAAATATCCTACATTGCCACTGCATGTTTCCTGACCTCCCCATGCTGACCACATTGTGGATCTTTTCTACATCCTACATTGCAACTCAATGCCTATCCTAACTCCTGCCCACCGATTCACACCACCCAGTGACGTTTTTCTTCACTCCTACTTCTGAATGGCTTGTTAGAAAGCCTTACAGTGCGCACCAACCTACGATGTTTTTCAGAAACCTATCCTACATTGCCACTGCATGTTTCCTGACCTCCCAATGTTGACTACCCCGTGGTGCTTTTCTCCATTATTCATTGCCACTCACTGCCTATCCTAATTCAGACCCTCCGATTCACACCACCCCGCGATGTTTTTTTCACTCCTACTAGTGAATGGCCTGCTACAAACCCCTACAATGCGCACCACCCCGCGATGTTTTTCAGAAAAACTATCCTACATTGCCATTGCATGTTTCCTGACCTTCCCATGCTCACCAACCCGTGGTGCTTTTCTCCATCCTACATTGGCTCTAACTGTCTATCTTGATTCAGGCCTTGCAATTCACACCACCCCGTGATGTTTTTCTCACTTCTACTAGTGAATGGCCTGTTAGAAACCCTTACAATGCGCACCACCCCGTGATGTTTTTCAGAAACCTATCCTACATTTCCACTACATGTTTCCTGACCTGCCCATGGTGACCACCCCGTGGTGCTTTTCTCCATCCTACATTGCCACTCACTGCCTATCATAATTCAGGCCCTCCCATTCACACCACCCTGTTATATTTTTCTAACTCCTACCTGTGAAAGGCCTCTTAGAAACCCTTACAATGCGCACCACCCTGCATTTATTTTCTGAAATCTATCCTACATTGCCACTGCATGCTTCCTCACCTCCCTATGCTGACCACCCTGTTGTGCTTTTCTCCATGGTACATTGCCACTCAATGCCTATCCTAATTTAGGCCCTCCGATTCACACCACCCCGTGATGTTGTTCTCACTCCTACCAGTGAATGGATTGTTAGAAACACTTACAATGCGCACCACCCAGCGATGTTTATCAGAAACCTATTCTACATTGCCACTGCATGTTTCCTTGCCTCCCCATGCTGACAAACCCGTGGTTTTTTTCACCATCCTGCATTGCCACTCACAGCCTATCCTAATTCAGCCCCTACGATTCACAGCACACCATGATGATTTTTTCATCCTACTTGTGAATGGCTTGTTAGAAATCCTTAAAATGCGCACCACCCCGCGATGTTTTTTCAGAAAACTATCCTACATTGCCACTGCATGTTTCCTGACCTCAACATGCTGACCACCCTGTGGTGCTTTTCTCCATCGTACATTGCAACTCAATGCCTATCCTAATTCAGGCCCTCCGATTCACACCACACCGCGTGGTTTTTCTCACTTCTACTAGTGAATGGCTTGTTAGAAACCCTTACAATGTGCACCACCCCGCGATGTTTTTCAGAAACCTATTCTACATTTCCACTGCATGTTTCTCACTTCCCCATGCTGACCACCCCGTGGTGCTTTTCTCCATTCTTCATTGCAACTCACTGCCTATCCTAATTCACGCACTCTGATTCACCCCACCCTGCAATGTTTTTCTCACTCCTACTAGTGAATGGCCTGCTACAAACACTTACAATGCGCACCACCCCGTGATGTTTTTCAGAAAAACTATCCTACATTGCCATTGCATGTTTCCTGACCTTCCCATGCTCACCAACGCGTGGTGCTTTTCTCCATTCTACATTGCCTCTAACTGTCTATCTTGATTCAGGCCTTCCAATTCACACCACCCCGTGATGTTTTTCTCACTTCTACTAGTGGATGGCCTGTTAGAAACCCTTACAACGCGCACCACCACGCGATGTTTTTCAGAAACCTATCCTACATTTCCACTGCATGTTTCCTGACCTGCCCATGGTGACCACCCCGTGGTGCTTTTCTCCATCCTACATTGCCACTCACTGCCTATCATAATTCAGGCCCTCCCATTCACACCACCCCGTTATATTTTTCTAACTCCTACTTGTGAATGGCCTCTTAGCAACCCTTACAATGCACACCAACCGACATTGTTTTTCAGAAACCTATCCTACATTGCCAATGCATGCTTCCTCACCTCCCTTTGCTGACCACCCTGTTGTGCTTTTCTCCATGCTACGTTGCCACTCAATGCCTATCTTAATTTAGGCCCTCCGATTCACACCACCCCGTGATGTTGTTCTCACTCCTACCAGTGAATGGATTGTTAGAAACCCTTACAATGCGCACCACCCAGCGATGTTTATCAGAAACCTATTCTACATTGCCACTGCATGTTTCCTTGCGTCCCCATGCTGACAAACCGTGGGTTTTTCTCCATCCTACATTGCCACTCACAGCCTATCCTAATTCAGCCCCTACGATTCATAGCACACCGTGATAATTTTTTCACTCGCACTTGTGAATGGCTTGTTAGAAATCCTTAAAATGCGCACCACTCCGCGATGTTTTTTCAGAAAACTATCCTACATTGCCACTGCATATTTCCTGACCACCCCATGCTGACCACCCTGTGGTGCTTTTCTCCATCGTACATTGCAACTCAATGCCTATCCTAATTCAGGCCCTCCGATTCACACCACCCCGTGATGTTTTTTTCACTCCTACTTTTAAATGGCTTGTTAGAAAACCATACAATGCGCACCAACCCACGATGTTTTTCAGAAACGTATCCTACATTGCCACTGCATGTTTTCTGACCGCCCCATGATGACCACACCGTGGTGATTTTCACCATTTTACGTTGCCACTCACTGCCTATCCTAATTCAGGCCCTCTGATTCACACCACCCCGCGATGTTTTTCTCACTCCTACTAGTGAATGGCCTGCTACAAACCCTTACAATGCGCACCACCCCGCGATGTTTTTCAGAAAAACTATCCTACATTGCCATTGCATGTTTCCTGACCTCCCCATGCTCACCAACACGTGGTGCTTTTCTCCATCCTACATTGCCTCTAACTGTCTATCTTAATTCAGGCCTTCCAATTCACACCACCCTGTGATGTTTTTCTCACTTCTACTAGTGAATGGCCTGTTAGAAACCCTTACAATGCGCACCACCCCGCGATGTTTTTCGGAAACCTATCCTACATTTCCACTGCATGTTTCCTGACCTGCCCATGGTGACCACCCCGTGCTCCTATTCTCCATCCTACATTGCCATTCACTGCCTTTCATAATTCAGGCCCTCCCATTCAAACCACCCCGTTATATTTTTCTAACTCCTACTTGTGAATGGCCTCTTAGAAACCCTTACAATGCACACCAACTGACATTGTTTTTCAGAAACCTATCCTACATTGCCAATGCATGTTTCCTGACCTCCCCATGCTGACCACCCCGTGGTGCTTTTCTGCATCGTACATTGCCACTCAATGCCTCTCCTGATTCAGGCCCTCCGATTCACACCACCCCGTGATGTTTTTCTCACTCCTACTAGTGAATGGCCTGTTAGAAACACTTACAATGCGCACCACTCCGCGATATTTTTAAGAAACCTATCCTACATTGACACTGAATGTTTCCTGACCTCCCCATGCTGACCACACCGTGGTGCTTTTCTCCATCCTACATAGCCAATCACTGCCTATCCTAATTCAGGCCCCCCAATTCACACCACCCCATGATGTTTTTCTCATTCCTACTAGTGAATGGCCTGTTAGAAACCCTTACTATGCTCATCACACGGCGATGTTTTTCAGAAACTTATCCTACATTGCCAATGCATGTTTCCTGACTCCCCATGCTGACCACCACGTGGTGCTTTTCTCCATCCTACATAGCCACTCACTGCCTAAATTAATTCAGGCCCTACGATTCACACCTCCCCATGATGTTTTTTTCACTCCTACTAGTGAATGGCCTGTTAGAAATCCTTACAATGCGCACAACCCCGGGATGTTTTTCAGAAAACTATCCTACATTGCACTGCATGTTTCCTGACCTCCCCATGATGACCACCCCGTGTTGCTTTTCTCCATCCCACATTGCCATTCACTGCCTATCCTAATTCAGGCCCTCGGATTCACACCACCCCATGATGTTTTTCTCAATCCTACTAGTGAATAGCCTGTTATAAACCCTTACAATGCGCACCACCCCGCTTTTTTTTTCAGAAACCTACCCTACATTGCCACTGGATGTTTCCTCACCTCCCAATGCTGAATACCTTGTGGTGCTTTTCTCCGTCCTACATTGCCACTCAATGCCTATCCGAATTCAGGCCTTTCGATTCACACCACCCTGTGATGTTGTTCTCACTCCTACTAGTGAATGGCCTGTTAGAAACACTTACAATGAGCACCTCCCTGCGATGTTTATCAGAAACCTATTCTACATTGCCACTGCATGTTTCCTTGCATCCCCATGCTGACAAACCCTTGGTGCTTTTCTCCATCCTATGTTGCCACTCACAGCCTATGCTAATTCAGGCCCTCCGATTCACACCACCCCGTGATGCTTTTTTCACTCCTACTTTGGATTGGCTTGTAAGAAAGCCTTACAAAGCGCACCAAACCAAGACGTTTTTCAGAATCCTATCCTACATTGAGACTGCATGTTTCCTGACCTCCCAATGTTGACCACCCCGTGGTGCTTTTCTCCATTTTTCATTGCCACTCACTGCCTATCCTAATTCAGGCCCTCCAATTCCCACCACCCAGTGATGTTTTCTCACTCCTACTATTGAATGGCCTGCTACAAACTTTACAATGCACACCACCCCAAGATGTTTTTCAGAAAAACTATCCTACATTGCCATTGCATGTTTCCTGACCTCCACATGCTCACCAACCCGTGTTGCTTTTCTCGATTCTACATTGCCACTCACTGTCTATCTTGATTCAGGCCCTCTGATTCAAACCACCCCGTTTTATTTTTCTTACTCCTACTAGGGAATGGCCTGTTAGAAACCCTTACATAGCGCACCACCCCGCGATGTTTTTCAGAAACCTATCCTACATTGCCACTGCATGTTTCCTGACCTCCCCATACTGACCACCCCGTGGTGCTTTTCTCCATTTTATATTGCTACTCACTGCCTTTCCTAATTCAGGCCCACCGATTCACACCACCCCGTGATGTTTTTCTCATTCCTACTAGTGAATGGATTGTTAGAAACCCTTACAATGCGCACCACCCAGCGATGTTTTTCAGAAAACTATCCTACATTACCACTGCATGTTTCCTGACCTCCCCATGCTGACCACCCTGTGGTGCTTTTCCCCATCCTGCATTGCAACTCAATGCCTCTCCTAATTAAGGGCCTACGATTCACACCACCCCATGACATTTTTTTTCACTCCTACTTCTGAATGGCCTGTTAGAAAGCCTTACAATGCGAACCAACCCACGATGTTTTTCAGAAACCTATCCTACATTGCCACTGCATGATTCCTGACCTCCCCATGTTGACCACCACGTGGTGCTTTTCTACATTCTTCATTGCCACTCAATGTCTATCCTAATTCAGGCCCTCCGATTCACACCACCCCGTGATGTTTTTCTCACTCCTACTAGTGAATGGCCTTTTACAAACCCTTACAATGCGCACCACGCCGCGATGTTTTTCAGAAAAACTATCCTACATTGCCATTGCATGTTTCCTGACCTCCCCATGCTCACCAACCCGTGGAGGTTTTCTCCATCCTACATTGCCACTAACTGTCTATCTTGATTCAGGCCTTCTAATTCACACCAGCCCATGATGTTTTTCTCACTTCTACTAGTGAATGGCCTGTTAGAAACCCTTACAATGCGCACCACCCCGCGATGTTTTTCAGAAACCTATCCTACATTTACACTGCATGTTTCCTGACTTGCCATGGTGACCACCCCGTGGTGCTTTTCTCCATCCTACATTGCCACTCACTGCCTATCTTAATTCAGGCCCTCCGATTCACACCACCCCATGATGTTTTTCTCACTCCTACTAGTGAATTGCCTGTTAGAAACCCTTACAATGCACACCACCATTCATTGTTTTTCAGAAACCTATCCTTCATTGCCAATGCATGTTTCCTGACCTCCTCATGCTGACTACCCCTTGGTGCTTTTCTCCATCCTACATTGCCACTCAATGTCTCTCCTGATTCAGGCCCTCTGATTCAAACCACCCCTTTTTATTTTTCTCACTCCTACTAGGGAATGGCCTGTTAGAAACCCTTACATAGCGCACCACCCCGCGATGTTTTTCAGAAACCTATCCTACATTGCCACTGCATGTTTCCTGACCTCCCCATACTGACCACCCCGTGGTGCTTTTCTCCATTTTATATTGCTACTCACTGCCTTTGCTAATTCAGGCCCTCCGATTCACAGCACCCCGTGATGTTTTTCTCATTCCTACTAGTGAATGGATTGTTAGAAACCCTTACAATGCGCACCAGCCAGCGATGTTTTTCAGAAAACTATCCTACATTACCACTGCATGTTTCCTGACCTCCCTATGCTGACCACCCTGTGGTGCTTTTCCCCATCCTGCATTGCAACTCAATGCCTCTCCTAATTAAGGGCCTACGATTCACACCACCCCATGACATTTTTTTTTCACTCCTACTTCTGAATGGCCTGTTAGAAAGCCTTACAATGCGAACCAACCCACGATGTTTTTCAGAAACCTATCCTACATTGCCACTGCATGATTCCTGACCTCCCCATGTTGACCACCACGTGGTGCTTTTCTCCATTCTTCATTGCCACTCACTGTCTATCCTAATTCAGGCCCTCCGATTCACACCACCCCGTGATGTTTTTCTCACTCCTACTAGTGAATGGCCTGTTACAAACCCTTACAATGCGCACCACGCCGCGATGTTTTTCAGAAAAACTATCCTACATTGCCATTGCATGTTTCCTGACCTCCCCATGCTCACCAACCCGTGGAGGTTTTCTCCATCCTACATTGCCACTAACTGTCTATCTTGATTCAGGCCTTCTAATTCACACCTGCCCATGATGTTTTTCTCACTTCTAGTAGTGAATGGCCTGTTAGAAACCCTTACAATGCACACCAACCGACATTGTTTTTCAGAAACCTATCCTACATTGCCAATGCATGTTTCCTGATCTCCCATTGCTGACCACCCCGTGGTGCTTTTCTCCATCATACATTGCCACTCACTGCCTATCCTGATTCAGGCCCTCCGATTCACACCACACCGTGATGTTTTTCTCATTCCTACTAGTGAATGCGCTGTTAGAAACCCTTACAGTGCGCACCACCCCGCGATGTTTATCAGAAACCTATTCTACATTGCCACTGCATGTTTCCTTGCCTCCCCTTGCTGGCAAACCCGTTGTGCTTTTTTCCATCCTACATTGCCACTCACAGCCTATCCAAATTCAGGCCCTCCGATTCACACCACCCCGTGATGTTTTTCTCACTCCTACTTGTGAATGGCCTGTTATAAACCCTTACAATGTGCACTATTCCGCTTTTTTTTCCAGAAACCTATCCTACATTGCCACTGAATGTTTCCTCACCTCCCAATGCTGAACACCTTGTGGTACTTTTCTCCGTCCTACATTGCCACTCAATGCCTATTCTAATTCAGTCCCTCCGATTCACACCACCCTGTGATGTTGTTCTCACTCCTACTAGTGAATGGCCTGTTAGAAACCCTTACAATGCGCACCACCCCGCGATGTTTATCAGAAACCTATTCTACATTGCCACTGCATGCTTCCTCACCTCCCTATGCTGACCACCCTGTTGTGCTTTTCTCCATGCTACATTGCCACTCATTGCCTATCCTAATTTAGGCCCTCCGATTCACACCGCCCCGTGATGTTGTTCTCACTCCTACCAGTGAATGGATTGTTAGAAACACTTACAATGCGCACCACCCAACGATGTTTATCAGAAACCTATTCTACATTGCCACTGCATGTTTCCTTGCCTCCCCATGCTGACAAACCCGTGGTTTTTTTCTCCATCCTACATTGCCACTCACAGCCTATCCTAATTCAGCCCTACGATTCACGGCACACCATGATGATTTTTTCATCCTACTTGTGAATGGCTTGTTAGAAATTCTTATAATGCGCACCAACCCGATGTTTTTCAGAAACGTATCCTACATTGCCACTGCATGTTTTCTGACGTCCCCATGATGACCACACTGTGGTGCTTTTCTCCATTTTACGTTGCCACTCACTGCCTATCCTAATTCAGGCACTCTGATTCACACCACCCCGTGATGTTTTTCTCACTCCTACTAGTGAATGGCCTGTTAGAATGCCTTACAATGCGCACCACACGGCGATGTTTTTCAGAAACCTATCCTACTTTGCCAATGCATTTCTCCTAACCTCCCCATGCTGACCACTCCGTGGTGCTTTTCTCCATCCTGCATTGCAACTCAATGCCTCTCCTAATTCAGAACATCTGATTCACACAACCCCGTGATGTTTTTCTCATTCCTACTAGTGAATGGCCTGCTACAAACCCTTACAATGCGCACCACCCCGCGATGTTTTTCAGAAATCTATCCTACATTTCCAGTGCATGTTTCCTGACCTGCCCATGGTGACCACCCCGTGGTCCTTTTCTCCATCCTACATTGCCACTCACTGCCTATCATAATTCAGGCCTTCCCATTCAAACCACCCCGTTATATTTTTCTAACTCCTACTTGTGAATGGCCTCTTAGAAACCCTTACAATGCACATAAACCGACATTGTTTTTCAGAAACCTATCCTACATTGCCAATGCATGTTTCCTGACCTCCACATGCTGACCACCCCGTGGTGCTTTTCTGCATCGTACATTACCACTCAATGCCTCTCCTGATTCAGGCCCTCCGATTCACAGCACCCTGTGATGTTTTTCTCATTCCTACTAGTGAATGGCCTGTTAGAAAGCCTTAATATGCGCACCACACGGCGATGTTTTTCAGAAACCTATCCTACATTGCCAATGCATGTTTCCTGACTCCCCATGCTGACCACCCCATGGTGCTTTTCTCCATCCTACATAGCCACTCACTGCCTAAATTAATTCAGGCCCTACGATTCACACCTCCCCATGATGTTTTTTTCACTCCTACTAGTGAATGGCCTGTTAGAAATCCTTACAATGCGCACAACCCTGGGATGTTTTTCAGAAAACTATCCTACATTGCAATGCATGTTTCCTGACCTCCCCATGATGACTACCCCGTGTTGCTTTTCTCCATCCCACATTGCCATTCACTGCTTATCCTAATTCAGGCCCTCGGATTCACACCACCCCATGATGTTTTTCTCAATCCTACTAGTGAATGGCCTGTAATAAACCCTTACAATGCGCACCACCCCGCTTTTTTTTTCAGAAACCTATCCTACATTGCCACTGGATGTTTCATCACCTCCCAATGCTGAATACCTTGTGGTGCTTTTCTCCGTCCTACATTGTCACTCAATGCCTATCCGAATTGAGGCCTTCCGATTCACACCACCCTGTGATGTTGTTCTCACTCCTACTAGTGAATGGCCTGTGAGAAACACTTACAATGCGCACCTCCCTGCGATGTTTATCAGAAACCTATTCTACATTGCCACTGCATGTTTCCTTGCCTCCCCATGCTGACAAACCCGTGGTGCTTTTCTCCATCCTACGTTGCCACTCACAGCCTATGCTAATTCAGGCCCTCCAATTCACACCACCCCGTGGTGTTTTTTTCACTCCTACTTTTGAATGGCTTGTTAGAAAGCCTTACAAAGCGCACCAAACCAAGACGTTTTTCAGAATCCTATCCTACATTGAGACTGCATGTTTCCTGACCTCCCAATGTTGAACACCCCATGGTGCTTTTCTGCATTTTTCATTGCCACTCACTGCCTATCCTAATTCAGGCCCTCCAATTCACACCACCCAGTGATGTTTTCTCACTCCTACTATTGAATGGCCTGCTACAAACCTTACAATGCACACCACCCCACGATGTTTTTCAGAAAAACTATCCTACATTGCCATTGCATGTTTCCTGACCTCCACATGCTCACCAACCCGTGTTGCTTTTCTCGATTCTACATTGCCACTCACTATCTATCTTGATTCAGGCCTTCCAACTCACACCACCCCGTGATGTTTTTCTCACTTCTACTAGTGAATGGCCTGTTAGAAACCCTTACAATGCGCACCACCCCACGATGTTTTTCAGAAACCTATCCTACATTTACACTGCATGTTTCCTGACTTGCCATGGTGACCACCCCGTGGTGCTTTTCTCCATCCTACATTGCCACTCACTGCCTATCTTAATTCAGGCCCTCCGAATCACACCACCCCATGATGTTTTTCTCACTCCTACTAGTGAATGGCCTGTTAGAAACCCTTACAATGCACACCACCCTTCATTGTTTTTCAGAAACCTATCCTTCATTGCCAATGCATGTTTCCTGACCTCCTCATGCTGACTACCCCTTGGTGCTTTTCTCCATCCTACATTGCCACTCAATGCCTCTCCTGATTCAGGCCCTCTGATTCAAACCACCCCATTTTAATTTTCTCACTCCTACTAGTGAATGGCCTGTTAGAAACCCTTACATAGCGCACCACCCCGCGATGTTTTTCATAAAGCTATCCTACATTGCCACTGCATGTTTCCTGACCTCCCCATACTGACCACTCCGTGGTGCTTTTCTCCATTTTACATTGCTACTCACTGCCTTTCCTAATTCAGGCCCTCCGATTCACACCACCCCGTGATGTTTTTCTCATTCCTACTAGTGAATGGATTGTTAGAAACCCTTACAATGCGCACCACCCAGCGATGTTTCTCAGAAACCTATTCTACATTGCCACTGCATGTTTCCCTGCCTCGCCATGCTGACAAACACGTGGTTTTTTTCTCCATCCTACATTGCCACTCACAGCCTATCCGAATTCAGGCCCTACGATTCACACCACACCGTGATGTTTTTTTCACTCCTACTTGTGAATGGCTTGTTAGAAATCCTTAAAATGTGCACCACCCCGCGATGTTTTTCAGAAAACTATCCTACATTACCACTGCATGTTTCCTGACCTCCCCATGCTGACCACCCTGTGGTGCTTTTCCCCATCCTGCATTGCAACTCAATGCCTCTCCTAATTAAGGGCCTACGATTCACACCACCCCATGACATTTTTTTTCACTCCTACTTCTTAATGGCCTGGTAGAAAGCCTTACAATGCGCACCAACGCACGATGTTTTTCAGAAACCTATCCTACATTGCCACTGCATGTTTCCTGACCTCCCCATGTTGACCACCCCATGGTGCTTTTCTCCATTCTTCATTGCCACTCTCTGTCTATCCTAATTCAGGCCCTCGGATTCACACCACCCCGTGATGTTTTTCTCACTCCTACTAGTGAATGGCCTGTTACAAACCCTTACAATGCGCACCACGCCGCGATGTTTTTTAGAAAAACTATCCTACATTGCAATTGCATGTTTCCTGACCTCCCCATGATCACCAACCCGTGGAGGTTTTCTCCATCCTACATTGCCACTAACTGTCTATCTTGATTCAGGCCTTCTAATTCACACCACCCCGTGATGTTTTTCTCACTTCTACTAGTGAATGGCCTGTTAGAAACCCTTACAATGCGCACCATCCAGCGATGTTTTTCAGAAACCTATCTTACATTTCCACTGCATGTTTCCTGACCTGCGCATGGTGACCACCCCGTGGTGCTTTTCTCCATCCTACATTGCCACTCACTGCCTATCCTAATTCAGGCCCTGCGATTCACACCACCCTGTGATGTTGTTCTCACTCCTACTAGTGAATGGCTTGTTAGAAAGCCTTACAAAGCGCACCAAACCAAGACGTTTTTCAGAATCCTATCCTACATTGAGACTGCATGTTTCCTGACTTCCCAATGTTGAACACCCCGTTGTGCTTTTCTGCATTTTTCATTGCCACTCACTGCCTACCCTAATTCAGGCCCTCCAATTCACACCACCCAGTGATGTTTTCTCACTCCTACTATTGAATGGCCTGCTACAAACCTTACAATGCACACCACCCCACAATGTTTTTCAGAAAAACTATCCTACATTGCCATTGCATGTTTCCTGACCTCCACATGCTCACCAACCCGTGTTGCTTTTCTCGATTCTACATTGCCACTCACTGTCTATCTTGATTCAGTCCTTCCAATTCACACCACCCCGTGATGTTTTTCTCCCTTCTACTAGTGAATGGCCTGTTAGAAACCCTTACAATGCGCACCACCCCGCGATGTTTTTCAGAAACCTATCCTACATTTACACTGCATGTTTCCTGACTTGCCATGGTGAGCACCCCGTGGTGCTTTTCTCCTTCCTACATTGCCACTCACTGCCTATCTTAATTCAGGCCCTCCGATTCACACCACCCCATGATGTTTTTCTCACTCCTACTAGTGAATGGCCTGTTAGAAACCCTTACAATGCACACCACCCTTCATTGTTTTTCAGAAACCTATCCTTCATTGCCAATGCATGTTTCCTGACCTCCTCATGCTGACTACCCCTTGGTGCTTTTCTCCATCCTACATTGCCACTCAATGCCTCTCCTGATTCAGGCCCTCTGATTCAAACCACCCGGTTTTATTTTTCTCACTCCTACTAGTGAATGGCCTGTTAGAAACCCTTACATAGCGCACCACCCCGCGATGTTTTTCATAAAGCTATCCTACATTGCCACTGCATGTTTCCTGACCTCCCCATACTGACCACCCCGTGGTGCTTTTCTCCATTTTACATTGCTACTCACTGCCTTTCCTAATTCAGGTCCTCCGAATCACACCACCCCGTGATGTTTTTCTCATTCCTACTAGTGAATGGATTGTTAGAAACCCTTACAATGCGCACCACCCAGCGATGTTTCTCAGAAACCTATTCTACATTGCCACTGCATGTTTCCCTGCCTCGCCATGCTGACAAACCAGTGGTTTTTTTCTCCATCCTACATTGCCACTCACAGCCTATCCGAATTCAGGCCCTACGATTCACACCACACCGTGATGTTTTTTTCACTCCTACTTGTGAATGGCTTGTTAGAAATCCTTAAAATGCGCACCACCCCGCGATGTTTTTCAGAAAACTATCCTACATTAATACTGCATGTTTCCTGACCTCCCCATGCTGACCACCCTGTGGTGCTTTTCCCCATCCTGCATTGCAACTCAATGCCTCTCCTAATTAAGGGCCTACGATTCACACCACCCCATGACATTTTTTTTCACTCCTACTTCTTAATGGCCTGGTAGAAAGCCTTACAATGCGCACCAACGCACGATGTTTTTCAGAAACCTATCCTACATCGCCACTGCATGTTTCCTGACCTCCCCATGTTGACCACCCCATGGTGCTTTTCTCCATTCTTCATTGCCACTATCTGTCTATCCTAATTCAGGCCCTCCGTTTCACACCACCCCGTGATGTTTTTCTCACTCCTACTAGTGAATGGCCTGTTACAAACCCTTACAATGCGCACCACGCCGCGATGTTTTTTAGAAAAACTATCCTACATTGCCATTGCATGTTTCCTGATCTCCCCATGATCACCAACCCGTGGAGGTTTTCTCCATCCTACATTGCCACTAACTGTCTATCTTGATTCAGGCCTTCTAATTCACACCACCCCGTGATGTTTTTCTCACTTCTACTTGTGAATGGCCTGTTAGAAACCCTTACAATGCGCACCATCCAGCGATGTTTTTCAGAAACCTATCCTACATTTCCACTGCATGTTTCCTGACCTGCGCATGGTGACCACCCCGTGGTGATTTTATCCAACCTACATTGCCACTCACTGCCTATCATAATTCAGGCCCTCCATTTCACACCACCCTGTTTTATTTTTCTCACTCCTACTAGTGAATGGCCTGTTAGAAACCCTTACAATGCACACCACCATTCATTGTTTTTCAGAAACCTATCCTTCATTGCCAATGCATGTTTCCTGACCTCCTCATGCTGACTACCCCTTGGTGCTTTTCTCCATCCTACATTGCCACTCCATGCCTCTCCTGATTCAGGCCCTCTGATTCAAACCACCCCGTTTTATTTTTCTCACTCCTACTAGTGAATGGCCTGTTAGAAACCCTTACATAGCGCACCACCCCGCGATGTTTTTCATAAAGCTATTATACATTGCCACTGCATGTTTCCTGACCTCCCCATACTGACCACCCCGTGGTGCTTTTCTCCATTTTACATTGCTACTCACTGCCTTTCCTAATTCAGGCCCTCCGATTCACACCACCCCGTGATGTTTTTCTCATTCCTACTAGTGAATGGATTGTTAGAAACCCTTACAATGCGCACCACCCAGCGATGTTCCTCAGAAACCTATTCTACATTGCCACTGCATGTTTCCCTGCCTCGCCATGCTGACAAACCCGTGGTTTTTTTCTCCATCCTTCATTGCCACTCACAGCCTATCCGAATTCAGGCCCTACGATTCACACCACACCGTGATGTTTTTTTCACTCCTACTTGTGAATGGCTTGTTAGAAATCCTTAAAATGCGCACCACCCCGCGATGTTTTTCAGAAAACTATCCTACATTACCACTGCATGTTTCCTGACCTCCCCATGCTGACCACCCTGTGGTGCTTTTCCCCATCCTGCATTGCAACTCAATGCCTGTCCTAATTAAGGGCCTACGATTCACACCACCCCATGACATTTTTTTTCACTCCTACTTCTTAATGGCCTGGTAGAAAGCCTTACAATGCGCACCAACGCACGATGTTTTTCAGAAACCTATCCTACATTGCCACTGCATGTTTCCTGACCTCCCCATGTTGACCACCCCATGGTGCTTTTCTCCATTCTTCATTGCCACTTTCTGTCTATCCTAATTCAGGCCCTCCGATTCACACCACCCCGTGATGTTTTTCTCACTCCTACTAGTGAATGGCCTGTTACAAACCCTTACAATGTGCACCACGCCGCGATGTTTTTTAGAAAAACTATCCTACATTGCCATTGCATGTTTCCTGACCTCCCCATGATCACCAACCCGTGGAGGTTTTCTTCATCCTACATTGCCACTAACTGTCTATCTTTATTCAGGCCTTCTAATTCACACCACCCCGTGATGTTTTTCTCACTTCTACTAGTGAATGGCCTGTTAGAAACCCTTACAATGCGCACCATCCAGCGATGTTTTTCAGAAACCTATCCTACATTTCCACTGCATGTTTCCTGACCTGCGCATGGTGACCACCCCGTGGTGCTTTTCTCCATCCTACATTGCCACTCACTGCCTATCCTAATTCAGGCCCTCCGATTCACACCACCCTGTGATGTTGTTCTAACTCCTACTAGTGAATGGCCTGTTAGAAACACTTACAATGCACACCACCCTGCGATGTTTATCAGAAACCTATTCTACATTGCCACTGCATGTTTCCTTGCCTCCCCATGCTGACAAACCCGTGGTGCTTTTCTCCCTCCTACGTTGCCCCTCACAGCCTATGCTAATTCAGGCCCTCCGATTCACACCACCCCGTGATGTTTTTTGCACTCCTACTTGTGAATGGCTTGTTAGAAAGCCTTACAAAGCGTACCAAACCAAGACGTTTTTCAGAATCCTATCCTACATTGAGACTGCATGTTTCCTGACTTCCCAATGTTGAACACCCCGTTGTGCTTTTCTGCATTTTTCATTGCCACTCACTGCCTACCCTAATTCAGGCCCTCCAATTCACACCACCCAGTGATGTTTTCTCACTCCTACTATTGAATGGCCTGCTACAAACCTTACAATGCACACCACCCCACGATGTTTTTCAGAAAAACTATCCTACATTGCCATTGCATGTTTCCTGACCTCCACATGCTCACCAACCCGTGTTGCTTTTCTCGATTCTACATTGCCACTCACTGTCTATCTTGATTCAGGCCTTCCAATTCACACCACCCCGTGATGTTTTTCTCCCTTCTACTAGTGAATGGCCTGTTAGAAACCCTTACAATGCGCACCACCCCGCGATGTTTTTCAGAAACCTATCCTACATTTACACTGCATGTTTCCTGACTTGCCATGGTGAGCACCCCGTGGTGCTTTTCTCCATCCTACATTGCCACTCACTGCCTATCTTAATTCAGGCCCTCCGATTCACACCACCCCGTTTTATTTTTCTCACTCCTACTAGTGAATGGCCTGTTAGAAACCCTTACAATGCACACCACCCTTCATTGTTTTTCAGAAACCTATCCTTCATTGCCAATGCATGTTTCCTGACCTCCTCATGCTGACTACCCCTTGGTGCTTTTCTCCATCCTACATTGCCACTCAATGCCTCTCCTGATTCAGTCCCTCTGATTCAAACCACCCCGTTTTATTTTTCTCACTCCTACTAGTGAATGGCCTGTTAGAAACCCTTACATAGCGCACCACCCCGCGATGTTTTTCATAAAGCTATCCTACATTGCCACTGCATGTTTCCTGACCTCCCCATACTGACCACCCCGTGGTGCTTTTCTCCATTTTACATTGCTACTCACTGCCTTTCCTAATTCAGGCCCTCCGATTCACACCACCCCGTGATGTTTTTCTCATTCCTACTAGTGAATGGATTGTTAGAAACCCTTACAATGCGCACCACCCAGCGATGTTTCTCAGAAACCTATTCTACATTGCCACTGCATGTTTCCCTGCCTCGCCATGCTGACAAACCCGTGGATTTTTTCTCCATCATACATTGCCACTCACAGCCTATCCGAATTCAGGCCCTACGATTCACACCACACCGTGATGTTTTTTTCACTCCTACTTGTGAATGGCTTGTTAGAAATCCTTAAAATGCGCACCACCCCGCGATGTTTTTCAGAAAACTATCCTACATTACCACTGCATGTTTCCTGACCTCCCCATGCTGACCACCCTGTGGTGCTTTTCCACATCCTGCATTGCAACTCAATGCCTCTCCTAATTAAGGGCCTACGATTCACACCACCCCATGACATTTTTTTTCACTCCTACTTCTTAATGGCCTGGTAGAAAGCCTTACAATGCGCACCAACGCACGATGTTTTTCAGAAACCTATCCTACATCGCCACTGCATGTTTCCTGACCTCCCCATGTTGACCACCCTATGGTGCTTTTCTCCATTCTTCATTGCCACTCTCTGTCTATCCTAATTCAGGCCCTCCGATTCACACCACCCCGTGATGTTTTTCTCACTCCTACTAGTGAATGGCCTGTTACAAACCCTTACAATGCGCACCACGCCGCGATGTTTTTTAGAAAAACTATCCTACATTGCCATTGCATGTTTCCTGACCTCCCCATGATCACCAACCCGTGGAGGTTTTCTCCATCCTACATTGCCACTAACTGTCTATCTTGATTCAGGCCTTCTAATTCACACCACCCCGTGATGTTTTTCTCACTTCTACTAGTGAATGGCCTGTTAGAAACCCTTACAATGTGCACCATCCAGCGATGTTTTTCAGAAACCTATCCTACATTTCCACTGCATGTTTCCTGACCTGCGCATGGTGACCACCCCGTGGTGCTTTTCTCCATCCTACATTGCCACTCACTGCCTATCCTAATTCAGGCCCTCCGATTCACACCACCCTGTGATGTTGTTCTCACTCCTACTAGTGAATGGCCTGTTAGAAACACTTACAATGCACACCACCCTGCGATGTTTATCAGAAACCTATTCTACATTGCCACTGCATGTTTCCTTGCCTCCCCATGCTGACAAACCCGTGGTGCTTTGCTCCCTCCTACGTTGCCCCTCACAGCCTATGCTAATTCAGGCCCTCCGATTCACACCGCCCCGTGATGTTTTTTGCACTCCTACTTGTGAATGGCTTGTTAGAAAGCCTTACAAAGCGCACCAAACCAAGACGTTTTTCAGAATCCTATCCTACATTGAGACTGCATGTTTCCTGACTTCCCAATGTTGAACACCCCGTTGTGCTTTTCTGCATTTTTCATTGCCACTCACTGCCTACCCTAATTCAGGCCCTCCAATTCACACCACCCAGTGATGTTTTCTCACTCCTACTATTGAATGGCCTGCTACAAACCTTACAATGCACACCACCCCACGATGTTTTTCAGAAAAACTATCCTACATTGCCATTGCATGTTTCCTGACCTCCAAATGCTCACCAACCCGTGTTGCTTTTCTCGATTCTACATTGCCACTCACTGTCTATCTTGATTCAGGCCTTCCAATTCACACCACCCCGTGATGTTTTTCTCCCTTCTACTAGTGAATGGCCTGTTAGAAACCCTTACAATGCGCACGACCCCGCGATGTTTTTCAGAAACCTATCCTACATTTACACTGCATGTTTCCTGACTTGCCATGGTGAGCACCCCGTGGTGCTTTTCTCCATCCTACATTGCCACTCACTGCCTATCTTAATTCAGGCCCTCCGATTCACACCACCCCATGATGTTTTTCTCACTCCTACTAGTGAATGGCCTGTTAGAAACCCTTACAATGCACACCACCCTTCATTGTTTTTCAGAAACCTATGCTTCATTGCCAATGCATGTTTCCTGACCTCCTCATGCTGACTACCCCTTGGTGCTTTTCTCCATCCTACATTGCCACTCAATGCCTCTCCTGATTCAGGCCCTCTGATTCAAACCACCCGGTTTTATTTTTCTCACTCCTACTAGTGAATGGCCTGTTAGAAACCCTTACATAGCGCACCACCCCGCGATGTTTTTCATAAAGCTATCCTACATTGCCACTGCATGTTTCCTGATCTCCCCATACTGACCACCCCGTGGTGCTTTTCTCCATTTTACATTGCTACTCACTGCCTTTCCTAATTCAGGCCCTCCGATTCACACCACCCCGTGATGTTTTTCTCATTCCTACTAGTGAATGGATTGTTAGAAACCCTTACAATGCGCACCACCCAGCGATGTTTCTCAGAAACCTATTCTACATTGCCACTGCATGTTTCCCTGCCTCGCCATGCTGACAAACCAGTGGTTTTTTTCTCCATCCTACATTGCCACTCACAGCCTATCCGAATTCAGGCCCTACGATTCACACCACACCGTGATGTTTTTTTCACTCCTACTTGTGAATGGCTTGTTAGAAATCCTTAAAATGCGCACCACCCCGCGATGTTTTTCAGAAAACTATCCTACATTAATACTGCATGTTTCCTGACCTCCCCATGCTGACCACCCTGTGGTGCTTTTCCCCATCCTGCATTGCAACTCAATGCCTCTCCTAATTAAGGGCCTACGATTCACACCACCCCATGACATTTTTTTTCACTCCTACTTCTTAATGGCCTGGTAGAAAGCCTTACAATGCGCACCAACGCACGATGTTTTTCAGAAACCTATCCTACATTGCCACTGCATGTTTCCTGACCTCCCCATGTTGACCACCCCATGGTGCATTTCTCCATTCTTCATTGCCACTCTCTGTCTATCCTAATTCAGGCCCTCCGATTCACACCACGCCGTGATGTTTTTCTCACTCCTACTAGTGAATGGCCTGTTACAAACCCTTACAATGCGCACCACGCCGCGATGTTTTTTAGAAAAACTATCCTACATTGCCATTGCATGTTTCCTGACCTCCCCATGATCACCAACCCATGGAGGTTTTCTCCATCCTACATTGCCACTAACTGTCTATCTTGATTCAGGCCTTCTAATTCACACCACCCCGTGATGTTTTTCTCACTTCTACTAGTGAATGGCCTGTTAGAAACCCTTACAATGTGCACCATCCAGCGATGTTTTTCAGAAACCTATCCTACATTTCCACTGCATGTTTCCTGACCTGCGCATGGTGACCACCCCGTGGTGCTTTTCTCCATCCTACATTGCCACTCACTGCCTATCCTAATTCAGGCCCTCCGATTCACACCACCCTGTGATGTTGTTCTCACTCCTACTAGTGAATGGCCTGTTAGAAACACTTACAATGCACACCACCCTGCGATGTTTATCAGAAACCTATTCTACATTGCCACTGCATGTTTCCTTGCCTCCCCATGCTGACAAACCCGTGGTGCTTTGCTCCCTCCTACGTTGCCCCTCACAGCCTATGCTAATTCAGGCCCTCCGATTCACACCGCCCCGTGATGTTTTTTGCACTCCTACTTGTGAATGGCTTGTTAGAAAGCCTTACAAAGCGCACCAAACCAAGACGTTTTTCAGAATCCTATCCTACATTGAGACTGCATGTTTCCTGACTTCCCAATGTTGAACACCCCGTTGTGCTTTTCTGCATTTTTCATTGCCACTCACTGCCTACCCTAATTCAGGCCCTCCAATTCACACCACCCAGTGATGTTTTCTCACTCCTACTATTGAATGGCCTGCTACAAACCTTACAATGCACACCACCCCACGATGTTTTTCAGAAAAACTATCCTACATTGCCATTGCATGTTTCCTGACCTCCAAATGCTCACCAACCCGTGTTGCTTTTCTCGATTCTACATTGCCACTCACTGTCTATCTTGATTCAGGCCTTCCAATTCACACCACCCCGTGATGTTTTTCTCCCTTCTACTAGTGAATGGCCTGTTAGAAACCCTTACAATGCGCACCACCCCGCGATGTTTTTCAGAAACCTATCCTACATTTACACTGCATGTTTCCTGACTTGCCATGGTGAGCACCCCGTGGAGCTTTTCTCCATCCTACATTGCCACTCACTGCCTATCTTAATTCAGGCCCTCCGATTCACACCACCCCATGATGTTTTTCTCACTCCTACTAGTGAATGGCCTGTTAGAAACCCTTACAATGCACACCACCCTTCATTGTTTTTCAGAAACCTATGCTTCATTGCCAATGCATGTTTCCTGACCTCCTCATGCTGACTACCCCTTGGTGCTTTTCTCCATCCTACATTGCCACTCAATGCCTCTCCTGATTCAGGCCCTCTGATTCAAACCACCCGGTTTTATTTTTCTCACTCCTACTAGTGAATGGCCTGTTAGAAACCCTTACATAGCGCACCACCCCGCGATGTTTTTCATAAAGCTATCCTACATTGCCACTGCATGTTTCCTGATCTCCCCATACTGACCACCCCGTGGTGCTTTTCTCCATTTTACATTGCTACTCACTGCCTTTCCTAATTCAGGCCCTCCGATTCACACCACCCCGTGATGTTTTTCTCATTCCTACTAGTGAATGGATTGTTAGAAACCCTTACAATGCGCACCACCCAGCGATGTTTCTCAGAAACCTATTCTACATTGCCACTGCATGTTTCCCTGCCTCGCCATGCTGACAAACCAGTGGTTTTTTTCTCCATCCTACATTGCCACTCACAGCCTATCCGAATTCAGGCCCTATGATTCACACCACACCGTGATGTTTTTTTCACTCCTACTTGTGAATGGCTTGTTAGAAATCCTTAAAATGCGCACCACCCCGCGATGTTTTTCAGAAAACTATCCTACATTAATACTGCATGTTTCCTGACCTCCCCATGCTGACCACCCTGTGGTGCTTTTCCCCATCCTGCATTGCAACTCAATGCCTCTCCTAATTAAGGGCCTACGATTCACACCACCCCATGACATTTTTTTTCACTCCTACTTCTTAATGGCCTGGTAGAAAGCCTTACAATGCGCACCAATGCACGATGTTTTTCAGAAACCTATCCTACATTGCCACTGCATGTTTCCTGACCTCCCCATGTTGACCACCCCATGGTGCATTTCTCCATTCTTCATTGCCACTCTCTGTCTATCCTAATTCAGGCCCTCCGATTCACACCACGCCGTGATGTTTTTCTCACTCCTACTAGTGAATGGCCTGTTACAAACCCTTACAATGCGCACCACGCCGCGATGTTTTTTAGAAAAACTATCCTACATTGTCATTGCATGTTTCCTGACCTCCCCATGATCACCAACCCATGGAGGTTTTCTCCATCCTACATTGCCACTAACTGTCTATCTTGATTCAGGCCTTCTAATTCACACCACCCCGTGATGTTTTTCTCACTTCTACTAGTGAATGGCCTGTTAGAAACCCTTACAATGTGCACCATCCAGCGATGTTTTTCAGAAACCTATCCTACATTTCCACTGCATGTTTCCTGACCTGCGCATGGTGACCACCCCGTGGTGCTTTTCTCCATCCTACATTGCCACTCACTGCCTATCCTAATTCAGGCCCTCCGATTCACACCACCCTGTGATGTTGTTCTCACTCCTACTAGTGAATGGCCTGTTAGAAACACTTACAATGCACACCACCCTGCGATGTTTATCAGAAACCTATTCTACATTGCCACTGCATGTTTCCTTGCCTCCCCATGCTGACAAACCCGTGGTGCTTTGCTCCCTCCTACGTTGCCCCTCACAGCCTATGCTAATTCAGGCCCTCCGATTCACACCGCCCCGTGATGTTTTTTGCACTCCTACTTGTGAATGGCTTGTTAGAAAGCCTTACAAAGCGCACCAAACCAAGACGTTTTTCAGAATCCTATCCTACATTGAGACTGCATGTTTCCTGACTTCCCAATGTTGAACACCCCGTTGTGCTTTTCTGCATTTTTCATTGCCACTCACTGCCTACCCTAATTCAGGCCCTCCAATTCACACCACCCAGTGATGTTTTCTCACTCCTACTATTGAATGGCCTGCTACAAACCTTACAATGCACACCACCCCACGATGTTTTTCAGAAAAACTATCCTACATTGCCATTGCATGTTTCCTGACCTCCAAATGCTCACCAACCCGTGTTGCTTTTCTCGATTCTACATTGCCACTCACTGTCTATCTTGATTCAGGCCTTCCAATTCACACCACCCCGTGATGTTTTTCTCCCTTCTACTAGTGAATGGCCTGTTAGAAACCCTTACAATGCGCACGACCCCGCGATGTTTTTCAGAAACCTATCCTACATTTACACTGCATGTTTCCTGACTTGCCATGGTGAGCACCCCGTGGTGCTTTTCTCCATCCTACATTGCCACTCACTGCCTATCTTAATTCAGGCCCTCCGATTCACACCACCCCATGATGTTTTTCTCACTCCTACTAGTGAATGGCCTGTTAGAAACCCTTACAATGCACACCACCCTTCATTGTTTTTCAGAAACCTATGCTTCATTGCCAATGCATGTTTCCTGACCTCCTCATGCTGACTACCCCTTGGTGCTTTTCTCCATCCTACATTGCCACTCAATGCCTCTCCTGATTCAGGCCCTCTGATTCAAACCACCCGGTTTTATTTTTCTCACTCCTACTAGTGAATGGCCTGTTAGAAACCCTTACATAGCGCACCACCCCGCGATGTTTTTCATAAAGCTATCCTACATTGCCACTGCATGTTTCCTGATCTCCCCATACTGACCACCCCGTGGTGCTTTTCTCCATTTTACATTGCTACTCACTGCCTTTCCTAATTCAGGCCCTCCGATTCACACCACCCCGTGATGTTTTTCTCATTCCTACTAGTGAATGGATTGTTAGAAACCCTTACAATGCGCACCACCCAGCGATGTTTCTCAGAAACCTATTCTACATTGCCACTGCATGTTTCCCTGCCTCGCCATGCTGACAAACCAGTGGTTTTTTTCTCCATCCTACATTGCCACTCACAGCCTATCCGAATTCAGGCCCTACGATTCACACCACACCGTGATGTTTTTTTCACTCCTACTTGTGAATGGCTTGTTAGAAATCCTTAAAATGCGCACCACCCCGCGATGTTTTTCAGAAAACTATCCTACATTAATACTGCATGTTTCCTGACCTCCCCATGCTGACCACCCTGTGGTGCTTTTCCCCATCCTGCATTGCAACTCAATGCCTCTCCTAATTAAGGGCCTACGATTCACACCACCCCATGACATTTTTTTTCACTCCTACTTCTTAATGGCCTGGTAGAAAGCCTTACAATGCGCACCAACGCACGATGTTTTTCAGAAACCTATCCTACATTGCCACTGCATGTTTCCTGACCTCCCCATGTTGACCACAACATGGTGCATTTCTCCATTCTTCATTGCCACTCTCTGTCTATCCTAATTCAGGCCCTCCGATTCACACCACGCCGTGATGTTTTTCTCACTCCTACTAGTGAATGGCCTGTTACAAACCCTTACAATGCGCACCACGCCGCGATGTTTTTTAGAAAAACTATCCTACATTGCCATTGCATGTTTCCTGACCTCCCCATGATCACCAACCCATGGAGGTTTTCTCCATCCTACATTGCCACTAACTGTCTATCTTGATTCAGGCCTTCTAATTCACACCACCCCGTGATGTTTTTCTCACTTCTACTAGTGAATGGCCTGTTAGAAACCCTTACAATGTGCACCATCCAGCGATGTTTTTCAGAAACCTATCCTACATTTCCACTGCATGTTTCCTGACCTGCGCATGGTGACCACCCCGTGGTGCTTTTCTCCATCCTACATTGCCACTCACTGCCTATCCTAATTCAGGCCCTCCGATTCACACCACCCTGTGATGTTGTTCTCACTCCTACTAGTGAATGGCCTGTTAGAAACACTTACAATGCACACCACCCTGCGATGTTTATCAGAAACCTATTCTACATTGCCACTGCATGTTTCCTTGCCTCCCCATGCTGACAAACCCGTGGTGCTTTGCTCCCTCCTACGTTGCCCCTCACAGCCTATGCTAATTCAGGCCCTCCGATTCACACCGCCCCGTGATGTTTTTTGCACTCCTACTTGTGAATGGCTTGTTAGAAAGCCTTACAAAGCGCACCAAACCAAGACGTTTTTCAGAATCCTATCCTACATTGAGACTGCATGTTTCCTGACTTCCCAATGTTGAACACCCCGTTGTGCTTTTCTGCATTTTTCATTGCCACTCACTGCCTACCCTAATTCAGGCCCTCCAATTCACACCACCCAGTGATGTTTTCTCACTCCTACTATTGAATGGCCTGCTACAAACCTTACAATGCACACCACCCAACGATGTTTTTCAGAAAAACTATCCTACATTGCCATTGCATGTTTCCTGACCTCCAAATGCTCACCAACCCGTGTTGCTTTTCTCGATTCTACATTGCCACTCACTGTCTATCTTGATTCAGGCCTTCCAATTCACACCACCCCGTGATGTTTTTCTCCCTTCTACTAGGGAATGGCCTGTTAGAAACCCTTACAATGCGCACCACCCCGCGATGTTTTTCAGAAACCTATCCTACATTTACACTGCATGTTTCCTGACTTGCCATGGTGAGCACCCCGTGGTGCTTTTCTCCATCCTACATTGCCACTCACTGCCTATCTTAATTCAGGCCCTCCGATTCACACCACCCCATGATGTTTTTCTCACTCCTACTAGTGAATGGCCTGTTAGAAACCCTTACAATGCACACCACCCTTCATTGTTTTTCAGAAACCTATGCTTCATTGCCAATGCATGTTTCCTGACCTCCTCATGCTGACTACCCCTTGGTGCTTTTCTCCATCCTACATTGCCACTCAATGCCTCTCCTGATTCAGGCCCTCTGATTCAAACCACCCGGTTTTATTTTTCTCACTCCTACTAGTGAATGGCCTGTTAGAAACCCTTACATAGCGCACCACCCCGCGATGTTTTTCATAAAGCTATCCTACATTGCCACTGCATGTTTCCTGATCTCCCCATACTGACCACCCCGTGGTGCTTTTCTCCATTTTACATTGCTACTCACTGCCTTTCCTAATTCAGGCCCTCCGATTCACACCACCCCGTGATGTTTTTCTCATTCCTACTAGTGAATGGATTGTTAGAAACCCTTACAATGCGCACCACCCAGCGATGTTTCTCAGAAACCTATTCTACATTGCCACTGCATGTTTCCCTGCCTCGCCATGCTGACAAACCAGTGGTTTTTTTCTCCATCCTACATTGCCACTCACAGCCTATCCGAATTCAGGCCCTACGATTCACACCACACCGTGATGTTTTTTTCACTCCTACTTGTGAATGGCTTGTTAGAAATCCTTAAAATGCGCACCACCCCGCGATGTTTTTCAGAAAACTATCCTACATTAATACTGCATGTTTCCTGACCTCCCCATGCTGACCACCCTGTGGTGCTTTTCCCCATCCTGCATTGCAACTCAATGCCTCTCCTAATTAAGGGCCTACGATTCACACCACCCCATGACATTTTTTTTCACTCCTACTTCTTAATGGCCTGGTAGAAAGCCTTACAATGCGCACCAACGCACGATGTTTTTCAGAAACCTATCCTACATTGCCACTGCATGTTTCCTGACCTCCCCATGTTGACCACCCCATGGTGCATTTCTCCATTCTTCATTGCCACTCTCTTTCTATCCTAATTCAGGCCCTCCGATTCACACCACGCCGTGATGTTTTTCTCACTCCTACTAGTGAATGGCCTGTTACAAACCCTTACAATGCGCACCACGCCGCGATGTTTTTTAGAAAAACTATCCTACATTGCCATTGCATGTTTCCTGACCTCCCCATGATCACCAACCCATGGAGGTTTTCTCCATCCTACATTGCCACTAACTGTCTATCTTGATTCAGGCCTTCTAATTCACACCACCCCGTGATGTTTTTCTCACTTCTACTAGTGAATGGCCTGTTAGAAACCCTTACAATGTGCACCATCCAGCGATGTTTTTCAGAAACCTATCCTACATTTCCACTGCATGTTTCCTGACCTGCGCATGGTGACCACCCCGTGGTGCTTTTCTCCATCCTACATTGCCACTCACTGCCTATCCTAATTCAGGCCCTCCGATTCACACCACCCTGTGATGTTGTTCTCACTCCTACTAGTGAATGGCCTGTTAGAAACACTTACAATGCACACCACCCTGCGATGTTTATCAGAAACCTATTCTACATTGCCACTGCATGTTTCCTTGCCTCCCCATGCTGACAAACCCGTGGTGCTTTGCTCCCTCCTACGTTGCCCCTCACAGCCTATGCTAATTCAGGCCCTCCGATTCACACCGCCCCGTGATGTTTTTTGCACTCCTACTTGTGAATGGCTTGTTAGAAAGCCTTACAAAGCGCACCAAACCAAGACGTTTTTCAGAATCCTATCCTACATTGAGACTGCATGTTTCCTGACTTCCCAATGTTGAACACCCCGTTGTGCTTTTCTGCATTTTTCATTGCCACTCACTGCCTACCCTAATTCAGGCCCTCCAATTCACACCACCCAGTGATGTTTTCTCACTCCTACTATTGAATGGCCTGCTACAAACCTTACAATGCACACCACCCCACGATGTTTTTCAGAAAAACTATCCTACATTGCCATTGCATGTTTCCTGACCTCCAAATGCTCACCAACCCGTGTTGCTTTTCTCGATTCTACATTGCCACTCACTGTCTATCTTGATTCAGGCCTTCCAATTCACACCACCCCGTGATGTTTTTCTCCCTTCTACTAGTGAATGGCCTGTTAGAAACCCTTACAATGCGCACCACCCCGCGATGTTTTTCAGAAACCTATCCTACATTTACACTGCATGTTTCCTGACTTGCCATGGTGAGCACCCCGTGGAGCTTTTCTCCATCCTACATTGCCACTCACTGCCTATCTTAATTCAGGCCCTCCGATTCACACCACCCCATGATGTTTTTCTCACTCCTACTAGTGAATGGCCTGTTAGAAACCCTTACAATGCACACCACCCTTCATTGTTTTTCAGAAACCTATGCTTCATTGCCAATGCATGTTTCCTGACCTCCTCATGCTGACTACCCCTTGGTGCTTTTCTCCATCCTACATTGCCACTCAATGCCTCTCCTGATTCAGGCCCTCTGATTCAAACCACCCGGTTTTATTTTTCTCACTCCTACTAGTGAATGGCCTGTTAGAAACCCTTACATAGCGCACCACCCCGCGATGTTTTTCATAAAGCTATCCTACATTGCCACTGCATGTTTCCTGATCTCCCCATACTGACCACCCCGTGGTGCTTTTCTCCATTTTACATTGCTACTCACTGCCTTTCCTAATTCAGGCCCTCCGATTCACACCACCCCGTGATGTTTTTCTCATTCCTACTAGTGAATGGATTGTTAGAAACCCTTACAATGCGCACCACCCAGCGATGTTTCTCAGAAACCTATTCTACATTGCCACTGCATGTTTCCCTGCCTCGCCATGCTGACAAACCAGTGGTTTTTTTCTCCATCCTACATTGCCACTCACAGCCTATCCGAATTCAGGCCCTACGATTCACACCACACCGTGATGTTTTTTTCACTCCTACTTGTGAATGGCTTGTTAGAAATCCTTAAAATGCGCACCACCCCGCGATGTTTTTCAGAAAACTATCCTACATTAATACTGCATGTTTCCTGACCTCCCCATGCTGACCACCCTGTGGTGCTTTTCCCCATCCTGCATTGCAACTCAATGCCTCTCCTAATTAAGGGCCTACGATTCACACCACCCCATGACATTTTTTTTCACTCCTACTTCTTAATGGCCTGGTAGAAAGCCTTACAATGCGCACCAACGCACGATGTTTTTCAGAAACCTATCCTACATTGCCACTGCATGTTTCCTGACCTCCCCATGTTGACCACCCCATGGTGCATTTCTCCATTCTTCATTGCCACTCTCTGTCTATCCTAATTCAGGCCCTCCGATTCACACCACGCCGTGATGTTTTTCTCACTCCTACTAGTGAATGGCCTGTTACAAACCCTTACAATGCGCACCACGCCGCGATGTTTTTTAGAAAAACTATCCTACATTGCCATTGCATGTTTCCTGACCTCCCCATGATCACCAACCCATGGAGGTTTTCTCCATCCTACATTGCCACTAACTGTCTATCTTGATTCAGGCCTTCTAATTCACACCACCCCGTGATGTTTTTCTCACTTCTACTAGTGAATGGCCTGTTAGAAACCCTTACAATGTGCACCATCCAGCGATGTTTTTCAGAAACCTATCCTACATTTCCACTGCATGTTTCCTGACCTGCGCATGGTGACCACCCCGTGGTGCTTTTCTCCATCCTACATTGCCACTCACTGCCTATCCTAATTCAGGCCCTCCGATTCACACCACCCTGTGATGTTGTTCTCACTCCTACTAGTGAATGGCCTGTTAGAAACACTTACAATGCACACCACCCTGCGATGTTTATCAGAAACCTATTCTACATTGCCACTGCATGTTTCCTTGCCTCCCCATGCTGACAAACCCGTGGTGCTTTGCTCCCTCCTACGTTGCCCCTCACAGCCTATGCTAATTCAGGCCCTCCGATTCACACCGCCCCGTGATGTTTTTTGCACTCCTACTTGTGAATGGCTTGTTAGAAAGCCTTACAAAGCGCACCAAACCAAGACGTTTTTCAGAATCCTATCCTACATTGAGACTGCATGTTTCCTGACTTCCCAATGTTGAACACCCCGTTGTGCTTTTCTGCATTTTTCATTGCCACTCACTGCCTACCCTAATTCAGGCCCTCCAATTCACACCACCCAGTGATGTTTTCTCACTCCTACTATTGAATGGCCTGCTACAAACCTTACAATGCACACCACCCCACGATGTTTTTCAGAAAAACTATCCTACATTGCCATTGCATGTTTCCTGACCTCCAAATGCTCACCAACCCGTGTTGCTTTTCTCGATTCTACATTGCCACTCACTGTCTATCTTGATTCAGGCCTTCCAATTCACACCACCCCGTGATGTTTTTCTCCCTTCTACTAGGGAATGGCCTGTTAGAAACCCTTACAATGCGCACCACCCCGCGATGTTTTTCAGAAACCTATCCTACATTTACACTGCATGTTTCCTGACTTGCCATGGTGAGCACCCCGTGGTGCTTTTCTCCATCCTACATTGCCACTCACTGCCTATCTTAATTCAGGCCCTCCGATTCACACCACCCCATGATGTTTTTCTCACTCCTACTAGTGAATGGCCTGTTAGAAACCCTTACAATGCACACCACCCTTCATTGTTTTTCAGAAACCTATGCTTCATTGCCAATGCATGTTTCCTGACCTCCTCATGCTGACTACCCCTTGGTGCTTTTCTCCATCCTACATTGCCACTCAATGCCTCTCCTGATTCAGGCCCTCTGATTCAAACCACCCGGTTTTATTTTTCTCACTCCTACTAGTGAATGGCCTGTTAGAAACCCTTACATAGCGCACCACCCCGCGATGTTTTTCATAAAGCTATCCTACATTGCCACTGCATGTTTCCTGATCTCCCCATACTGACCACCCCGTGGTGCTTTTCTCCATTTTACATTGCTACTCACTGCCTTTCCTAATTCAGGCCCTCCGATTCACACCACCCCGTGATGTTTTTCTCATTCCTACTAGTGAATGGATTGTTAGAAACCCTTACAATGCGCACCACCCAGCGATGTTTCTCAGAAACCTATTCTACATTGCCACTGCATGTTTCCCTGCCTCGCCATGCTGACAAACCAGTGGTTTTTTTCTCCATCCTACATTGCCACTCACAGCCTATCCGAATTCAGGCCCTACGATTCACACCACACCGTGATGTTTTTTTCACTCCTACTTGTGAATGGCTTGTTAGAAATCCTTAAAATGCGCACCACCCCGCGATGTTTTTCAGAAAACTATCCTACATTAATACTGCATGTTTCCTGACCTCCCCATGCTGACCACCCTGTGGTGCTTTTCCCCATCCTGCATTGCAACTCAATGCCTCTCCTAATTAAGGGCCTACGATTCACACCACCCCATGACATTTTTTTTCACTCCTACTTCTTAATGGCCTGGTAGAAAGCCTTACAATGCGCACCAACGCACGATGTTTTTCAGAAACCTATCCTACATTGCCACTGCATGTTTCCTGACCTCCCCATGTTGACCACCCCATGGTGCATTTCTCCATTCTTCATTGCCACTCTCTGTCTATCCTAATTCAGGCCCTCCGATTCACACCACGCCGTGATGTTTTTCTCATTCCTACTAGTGAATGGCCTGTTACAAACCCTTACAATGCGCACCACGCCGCGATGTTTTTTAGAAAAACTATCCTACATTGCCATTGCATGTTTCCTGACCTCCCCATGATCACCAACCCGTGGAGGTTTTCTCCATCCTACATTGCCACTAACTGTCTATCTTGATTCAGGCCTTCTAATTCACACCACCCCGTGATGTTTTTCTCACTTCTACTAGTGAATGGCCTGTTAGAAACCCTTACAATGCGCACCATCCAGCGATGTTTTTCAGAAACCTATCCTACATTTCCACTGCATGTTTCCTGACCTGCACATGGTGACCACCCCGTGGTGCTTTTCTCCATCCTACATTGCCACTCACTGCCTATCCTAATTCAGGCACTCCGATTCACACCACCCTGTGATGTTGTTCTCACTCCTACTAGTGAATGGCCTGTTAGAAACACTTACAATGCACACCACCCAGCGATGTTTATCAGAAACCTATTCTACATTGCCACTGCATGTTTCCTTGCCTCCCCATGCTGACAAACCCGTGGTGCTTTTCTCCCTCCTACGTTGCCCCTCACAGCCTATGCTAATTCAGGCCCTCCGATTCACACCGCCCCGTGATGTTTTTTGCACTCCTACTTGTGAATGGCTTGTTAGAAAGCCTTACAAAGCGCACCAAACCAAGACGTTTTTCAGAATCCTATCCTTCATTGAGACTGCATGTTTCCTGACTTCCCAATGTTGAACACCCCGTTGTGCTTTTCTGCATTTTTCATTGCCACTCACTGCCTACCCTAATTCAGGCCCTCCAATTCACACCACCCAGTGATGTTTTCTCACTCCTACTATTGAATGGCCTGCTACAAACCTTACAATGCACACCACCCCACGATGTTTTTCAGAAAAACTATCCTACATTGCCATTGCATGTTTCCTCACCTCCACATGCTCACCAACCCGTGTTGCTTTTCTCGATTCTACTTTGCCACTCACTGTCTATCTTGATTCAGGCCTTCCAATTCACACCACCCCGTGATGTTTTTCTCCCTTCTACTAGTGAATGGCCTGTTAGAAACCCTTACAATGCGCACCACCCCGCGATGTTTTTTAGAAACCTATCCTACATTTACACTGCATGTTTCCTGACTTGCCATGGTGAGCACCCCGTGGTGCTTTTCTCCATCCTACATTGCCACTCACTGCCTATCTTAATTCAGGCCCTCCGATTCACACCACCCCATGATGTTTTTCTCACTCCTACTAGTGAATGGCCTGTTAGAAACCCTTACAATGCACACCACCCTTCATTGTTTTTCAGAAACCTATCCTTCATTGCCAATGCATGTTTCCTGACCTCCTCATGCTGACTACCCCTTGGTGCTTTTCTCCATCCTACATTGCCACTCAATGCCTCTCCTGATTCAGGCCCTCTGATTCAAACCACCCCGTTTTATTTTTCTCACTCCTACTAGTGAATGGCCTGTTAGAAACCCTTACATAGCGCACCACCCCGCGATGTTTTTCATAAAGCTATCCTACATTGCCACTGCATGTTTCCTGACCTCCCAATACTGACCACCCCGTGGTGCTTTTCTCCATTTTACATTGCTACTCACTGCCTTTCCTAATTCAGGCCCTCCGATTCACACCACCCCGTGATGTTTTTCTCATTCCTACTAGTGAATGGATTGTTAGAAACCCTTACAATGCGCACCACCCAGCGATGTTTCTCAGAAACCTATTCTACATTGCCACTGCATGTTTCCCTGCCTCGCCATGCTGACAAACCCGTGGTTTTTTTCTCCATCCTACATTGCCACTCACAGCCTATCCGAATTCAGGCCCTACGATTCACACCACACCGTGATGTTTTTTTCACTCCTACTTGTGAATGGCTTGTTAGAAATCCTTAAAATGCGCACCACCCCGCGATGTTTTTCAGAAAACTATCCTACATTAATCCTGCATGTTTCCTGACCTCCCCATGCTGACCACACTGTGGTGCTTTTCCCCATCCTGCATTGCAACTCAATGCCTCTCCTAATTAAGGGCCTACGATTCACACCACCCCATGACATTTTTTTTCACTCCTACTTCTTAATGGCCTGGTAGAAAGCCTTACAATGCGCACCAACGCACGATGTTTTTCAGAAACCTATCCTACATTGCCACTGCATGTTTCCTGACCTCCCCATGTTGACCACCCCATGGTGCTTTTCTCCATTCTTCATTGCCACTCTCTGTCTATCCTAATTCAGGCCCTCTGATTCACACCACCCCGTGTTGTTTTTCTCACTCCTACTAGTGAATGGCCTGTTACAAACCCTTACAATGCACACCACACCGCGATGTTTTTTAGAAAAACTATCCTACATTGCCATTGCATGTTTCCTGACCTCCCCATGATCACCAACCCGTGGAGGTTTTCTCCATCCTACATTGCCACTAACTGTCTATCTTGATTCAGGCCTGCTAATTCACACCACCCCTTGATGTTTTTCTCACTTCTACTAGTGAATGGCCTGTTAGAAACCCTTACAATGCGCACCAACCAGCGATGTTTTTCAGAAACCTATCCTACATTTCCACTGCATGTTTCCTGACCTGCGCATGGTGACCACCCCGTGGTGCTTTTCTCCATCCTACATTGCCACTCACTGCCTATCATAATTCAGGCCCTCCGATTCACACCACCCCGTTATATTTTTCTCACTCCTACTAGTGAATGGCCTGTTAGAAACCCTTACAATGCACACCAACCGACATTGTTTTTCAGAAAAGTATCCTACATTGCCAATGCATGTTTCCTGACCTCCCCTTGCTGACCACCCCGTGGTGCTTTTTTCCATCCTACATTGCCACTCACTGCCTATCCTGATTCAGGCCCTCCGATTCACACCACACCGTGATGTTTTTCTCATTCCTACTAGTGAATGGGCTGTTAGAAATCCTTACAATGCGCATCACCCCGCGATGTTATTCAGAAACCTATTCTACATTGCCACTGCATGTTTCCTTGCCTCCCCATGCTGACAAACCCGTTGTGCTTTTTGCCATCCTACATTGCCACTCACAGCCTATCCGAATTCAGGCCCTCCGATTCACACCACCCCGTGATGTTTTTCTCACTCCTACTAGTGAATGGCCTGTTATAAACCCTTACAATGCGCACTACGCTGCTTTTTTTTCCAGAAACCTATCCTTCATTGCCACTGGATGTTTCCTCACCTCCCAATGCTGAACACCTTGTGGTGCTTTTCTCCGTCCTACATTGCCACTCAATGCCTATTCTAATTCAGTCCCTCCGATTCACACCACCCTGTGATGTTGTTCTCACTCCTACTAGTGAATGGCCTGTTAGAAACACTTACAATGCACACCACCCTGTGATGTTTATCAGAAACCTATTCTACATTGCCACTGCATGTTTCCTTGCCTCCCCATGCTGACAAACCCGTGGTGCTTTTCTCCCTCCTATGTTGCCCCTCACAGCCTATGCTAATTCAGGCCCTCCGATTCACACCACCCCGTGATGTTTTTTGCACTCCTACTTGTGAATGGCTTGTTAGAAATTCTTCTAATGCGCACCATCCCACGATGTTTTTCAGAAATGTATCCTACATTGCCACTGCATGTTTTCTGGCGTCCCCATGATGACCACACCATGGGGCTTTTCTCCATTTTACGTTGCCACTCACTGCCTATCCTAATTCAGGCACTCTGATTCACACCACCCTGTGATGTTTTTCTCACTCCTACTAGAGAATGGCCTGTTAGAATGCCTTACAATGCGCACCACCCGGCGATGTTTTTCAGAAACCTATCCTACTTTGCCAATGCATTTTTCCTGACCTCCCCATGCTGACCACCCTGTGGATCTTTTCTCCATCCTACATTTCAACTCAATGCCTATCCTAATTCCGGCCCACCGATTCACACCACCCAGTGACGTTTTTCTTCGCTCCTACTTCTGAATGGCTTGTTAGAAAGCCTTACAGTGCGCACCAACCTACGATGTTTTTCAGAAACCTATCCTACATTGCCACTGCATGTTTCCTGACCTCCCCATGTTGACTACCCCGTGGTGCTTTTCTCCATTCTTCATTGCCACTCACTGCCTATCCTAATTCAGACCCTCCGATTCACACCACCCCGCGATGTTTTTCTCACTCCTACTAGTGAATGGCCTGCTGCAAAGCCTTACAATGCGCACCACCCCACGATGTTTTTCAGAAAAACTATCCTACATTGCCATTGCATGTTTCCTGACCTCCCCATGCTCACCAACACGTGGTGCTTTTCTCCATCCTACATTGCCTCTAATTGTCTATCTTGATTCAGGCCTTCCAATTCACACCACCCCGTGTTGTTTTTCTCACTTCTACTAGTGAATGGCCTGTTAGAAACCATTACAATGCGCACCACCCCGCGATGTTTTTCAGGAACCTATCCTATATTTCCACTGAATGTTTCCTGACCTGCCCATGGTGACCACCCCGTGGTCCTTTTCTCCATCCTACATTGCCACTCACTGCCTATCATAATTCAGGCCTTCCCATTCAAACCACCCCGTGATGTTTTTCTAACTCCTACTTGTGAATGGCCTCTTAGAAACCCTTACAATGCACACCAACCGACATTGTTTTTCAGAAACCTATCCTACATTGGCAATGCATGTTTCCTGACCTCCCCATGCTGACCACCCCGTGGTGCTTTTCGGCGTCGTACATTGCCACTCAATGCCTCTCCTGATTCAGGTCCTCCGATTCACACCACCCCGTGATGTTTTTCTCACTCCTACTAGTGAATGGCCTGTTAGAAACACTTACAATGCGCACCACCCCGCGATATTTTTAAGAAACCTATCCTACATTGACACTGCATGTTTCCTGACCTCCCTATGCTGACCACACCGTGGTGCTTTACTCCATTTTACGTTGCCACTCACTGCCTATCCTAATTCAGGCCCTCCGATTCACACCACCCCGTGATGTTTTTCTCATTCCTACTAGTGAATGGCCTGTTAGAAAGCCTTACTATGCGCACACACGGCGATGTTTTTCAGAAACCTATCCTACATTGCCAATGCATGATTCCTGACTCCCCATGCTGACCACCCCGTGGTGCTTTTCTCCATCCTACATAGCCACTCACTGCCTAAATTAATTCAGGCCCTACTATTCACGCCTCCCCATGATGTTTTTTTCACTCCTACTAGTGAATGGCCTGTTAGAAATCCTTACAATGCGCACAACCCCGGGATGTTTTCCAGAAAACTATCCTACATTGCAATGCATGTTTCCTGACCTCCCAATGATGACCACCCCTTGGTGCTTTTCTCCATCCCACATTGACACTCACTGCCTATCCTAATTCCGGCCCTCGGATTCACACCACCCCATGATGTTTTTCTCAATCCTACTAGTGAATGGCCTGTTATAAACCCTTACAATGCGCACCACCCCGCTTTTTTTTTAAAAAAACCTATCCTTCATTGCCATTGGATGTTTCCTCACCTCCCAATGCTGAATACCTTGTGGTGCTTTTATCCATCCTACATTGCCACTCAATGCCTATCCTAATTCAGGCCTTCCGATTCACACCACCCTGTGATGTTGTTCTCACTCCTACTAGTGAATGGCCTGTTAGAAACACTTACAATGCGCACCTCCCTGCGATGTTTATCAGAAACCTATTCTACATTGCCACTGCATGTTTCCTTGCCTCCTCATGCTGACAAACCCGTGGTGCTTTTCTCCACCTACGTTGCCAATCACAGCCTATGCTAATGCAGGTCCTCCGATTCACACCACCCCGTGATGTTTTTTTCACTCCTACTTTTGAATGGCTTGTTAGAAAGCCTTACAAAGCGCCCCAAACCAAGACGTTTTTCAGAATCCTATCCCACATTGAGACTTACTGTTTCCTGACCTCCCAATGTTGACCACCCCGTGGTGCTTTTCTCCATTCTTCATTGCCACTCACTGCCTATCCTAATTCAGGCCCTCCAATTCACACCACCCAGTGATGTTTTTCTTACTCCTACTATTGAATGGCCTTCTACAAACCTTACAATGCACACCACCCCATGATGTTTTTCAGAAAAACTATCCTACATTGCCATTGCATGTTTCCTGACCTCCACATGTTCACCCACCCGTGTTGCTTTTCTCCATTCTACATTGCCACTCACTGTCTATCTTGATTCAGGCCTTCCAATTCACACCACCCCGTGATGTTTTTCACACTTCTACTAGTGAATGGCCTGTTAGAAACCCTTATAATTCGCCCCACCCGGCGATGTTTTTCAGAAACCTATCCTACATGTCCACTGCATGTTTCCTGACTTGCCCATGGTGACCACCCCGTGGTGCTTTTCTCCATCCTACATTGCCACTCACTGCCTATCTTAATTCAGGCCCTCTGATTCACACCACCCCGTGATGTTTTTCTCACTTCTACTAGTGAATGGCCTGTTAGAAACCCTTACAATGCGCACCACCCCGCGATGTTTTTCGGAAACCTATCCTACATTTCCACTGCATGTTTCCTGACCTGCCCATGGTGACCACACCGTGGTCCTTTTCTCCATCCTACATTGCCATTCACTGCCTTTCATAATTCAGGCCCTCCCATTCAAACCACCCCGTTATATTTTTCTAACTCCTACTTGTGAATGGCCTCTTAGAAACCCTTACAATGCACACCAACTGACATTGTTTTTCAGAAACCTATCCTACATTGCCAATGCATGTTTCCTGACCTCCCCATGCTGACCACCCCGTGGTGCTTTTCTGCATCGTACATTGCCACTCAATGCCTCTCCTGATTCAGGCCCTCCGATTCACACCACCCCGTGATGTTTTTCTCACTCCTACTAGTGAATGGCCTGTTAGAAAGCCTTACTATGCGCACACACGGCGATGTTTTTCAGAAACCTATCCTACATTGCCAATGCATGATTCCTGACTCCCCATGCTGACCACCCCGTGGTGCTTTTCTCCATCCTACATAGCCACTCACTGCCTAAATTAATTCAGGCCCTACTATTCACGCCTCCCCATGATGTTTTTTTCACTCCTACTAGTGAATGGCCTGTTAGAAATCCTTACAATGCGCACAACCCCGGGATGTTTTCCAGAAAACTATCCTACATTGCAATGCATGTTTCCTGACCTCCCAATGATGACCACCCCTTGGTGCTTTTCTCCATCCCACATTGACACTCACTGCCTATCCTAATTCCGGCCCTCGGATTCACACCACCCCATGATGTTTTTCTCAATCCTACTAGTGAATGGCCTGTTATAAACCCTTACAATGCGCACCACCCCGCTTTTTTTTTAAAAAACCTATCCTTCATTGCCATTGGATGTTTCCTCACCTCCCAATGCTGAATACCTTGTGGTGCTTTTATCCATCCTACATTGCCACTCAATGCCTATCCTAATTCAGGCCTTCCGATTCACACCACCCTGTGATGTTGTTCTCACTCCTACTAGTGAATGGCCTGTTAGAAACACTTACAATGCGCACCTCCCTGCGATGTTTATCAGAAACCTATTCTACATTGCCACTGCATGTTTCCTTGCCTCCTCATGCTGACAAACCCGTGGTGCTTTTCTCCACCTACGTTGCCAATCACAGCCTATGCTAATGCAGGTCCTCCGATTCACACCACCCCGTGATGTTTTTTTCACTCCTACTTTTGAATGGCTTGTTAGAAAGCCTTACAAAGCGCCCCAAACCAAGACGTTTTTCAGAATCCTATCCCACATTGAGACTTACTGTTTCCTGACCTCCCAATGTTGACCACCCCGTGGTGCTTTTCTCCATTCTTCATTGCCACTCACTGCCTATCCTTATTCAGGCCCTCCAATTCACACCACCCAGTGATGTTTTTCTTACTCCTACTATTGAATGGCCTTCTACAAACCTTACAATGCACACCACCCCATGATGTTTTTCAGAAAAACTATCCTACATTGCCATTGCATGTTTCCTGACCTCCACATGTTCACCCACCCGTGTTGCTTTTCTCCATTCTATATTGCCACTCACTGTCTATCTTGATTCAGGCCTTCCAATTCACACCACCCCGTGATGTTTTTCACACTTCTACTAGTGAATGGCCTGTTAGAAACCCTTATAATTCGCCCCACCCGGCGATGTTTTTCAGAAACCTATCCTACATGTCCACTGCATGTTTCCTGACTTGCCCATGGTGACCACCCCGTGGTGCTTTTCTCCATCCTACATTGCCACTCACTGCCTATCTTAATTCAGGCCCTCTGATTCACACCACCCCGTGATGTTTTTCTCACTTCTACTAGTGAATGGCCTGTTAGAAACCCTTACAATGCGCACCACCCCGCGATGTTTTTCGGAAACCTATCCTACATTTCCACTGCATGTTTCCTGACCTGCCCATGGTGACCACACCGTGGTCCTTTTCTCCATCCTACATTGCCATTCACTGCCTTTCATAATTCAGGCCCTCCCATTCAAACCACCCCGTTATATTTTTCTAACTCCTACTTGTGAATGGCCTCTTAGAAACCCTTACAATGCACACCAACTGACATTGTTTTTCAGAAACCTATCCTACATTGCCAATGCATGTTTCCTGACCTCCCCATGCTGACCACCCCGTGGTGCTTTTCTGCATCGTACATTGCCACTCAATGCCTCTCCTGATTCAGGCCCTCCGATTCACACCACCCCGTGATGTTTTTCTCACTCCTACTAGTGAATGGCCTGTTAGAAACACTTACAATGCGCACCACTCCGCGATATTTTTAAGAAACCTATCCTACATTGACACTGAATGTTTCCTCACCTCCCCATGCTGACCACACCGTGTTGCTTTTCTCCATCCTACATAGCCAATCACTGCCTATCCTAATTCAGGCCCCCCAATTCACACCACCCCGTGATGTTTTTCTCATTCCTACTAGTGAATGGCCTGTTAGAAACCCTTACTATGCTCACCACACGGCGATGTTTTTCAGAAACCTATCCTACATTGCCAATGCATGTTTCCTGACTCCCCATGCTGACCACCACGTGGTGCTTTTCTCCATCCTACATAGCCAATCACTGCCTATCCTAATTCAGGCCCCCCAATTCACACCACCCCGTGATGTTTTTCTCATTCCTACTAGTGAATGGCCTGTTAGAAACCATTACTATGCTCACCACACGGCGATGTTTTTCAGAAACCTATCCTACATTGCCAATGCATGTTTCCTGACTCCCCATGCTGACCACCACGTGGTGCTTTTCTCCATCCTACATAGCCACTCACTGCCTAAATTAATTCAGGCCCTACGATTCACACCTCCCCATGATGTTTTTTTCACTCCTACTAGTGAATGGCCTGTTAGAAATCCTTACAATGCGCACAACCCCGGGATGTTTTTCAGAAAACTATCCTACATTGCAATGCATGTTTCCTGACCTCCCCATGTTGACCACCCCATGGTGCTTTTCTCCATTCTTCATTGCCACTCTCTGTCTATCCTAAATCAGGCCCTCCGATTCACACCACCCCGTGATGTTTTTCTCACTCCTACTAGTGAATGGCCTGTTACAAACCCTTACAATGCGCACCACGCCACGATGTTTTTTAGAAAAACTATCCTACATTGCCATTGCATGTTTCCTGATCTCCCCATGATCACCAACCCGTGGAGGTTTTCTCCATCCTACATTGCCACTAACTGTCTATCTTGATTCAGGCCTTCTAATTCACACCACCCCGTGATGTTTTTCTCACTTCTACTAGTGAATGGCCTGTTAGAAACCCTTACAATGCACACCAACCGACATTGTTTTTCAGAAAAGTATCCTACATTGCCAATGCATGTTTCCTGACCTCCCCTTGCTGACCACCCCGTGGTGCTTTTTTCCATCCTACATTGCCACTCACTGCCTATCCTGATTCAGGCCCTCCGATTCACACCACACCGTGATGTTTTTCTCATTCCTACTAGTGAATGGGCTGTTAGAAATCCTTACAATGCGCATCACCCCGCGATGTTATTCAGAAACCTATTTTACATTGCCACTGCATGTTTCCTTGCCTCCCCTTGCTGACAAACCCGTTGTGCTTTTTGCCATCCTACATTGCCACTCACAGCCTATCCGAATTCAGGCCCTCCGATTCACACCACCCCGTGATGTTTTTCTCACTCCTACTAGTGAATGGCCTGTTATAAACCCTTACAATGCGCACTACGCTGCTTTTTTTTCCAGAAACCTATCCTTCATTGCCACTGGATGTTTCCTCACCTCCCAATGCTGAACACCTTGTGGTGCTTATCTCCGTCCTACATTGCCACTCAATGCCTATTCTAATTCAGTCCCTCCGATTCACACCACCCTGTGATGTTGTTCTCACTCCTACTAGTGAATGGCCTGTTAGAAACACTTACAATGCACACCACCCTGTGATGTTTATCAGAAACCTATTCTACATTGCCACTGCATGTTTCCTTGCCTCCCCATGCTGACAAACCCGTGGTGCTTTTCTCCCTCCTATGTTGCCCCTCACAGCCTATGCTAATTCAGGCCCTCCGATTCACACCACCCCGTGATGTTTTTTGCACTCCTACTTGTGAATGGCTTGTTAGAAATTCTTCTAATGCGCACCATCCCACGATGTTTTTCAGAAATGTATCCTACATTGCCACTGCATGTTTTCTGGCGTCCCCATGATGACCACACCATGGGGCTTTTCTCCATTTTACGTTGCCACTCACTGCCTATCCTAATTCAGGCACTCTGATTCACACCACCCTGTGATGTTTTTCTCACTCCTACTAGAGAATGGCCTGTTAGAATGCCTTACAATGCGCACCACCCGGCGATGTTTTTCAGAAACCTATCCTACTTTGCCAATGCATTTTTCCTGACCTCCCCATGCTGACCACCCTGTGGATCTTTTCTCCATCCTACATTTCAACTCAATGCCTATCCTAATTCCGGCCCACCGATTCACACCACCCAGTGACGTTTTTCTTCGCTCCTACTTCTGAATGGCTTGTTAGAAAGCCTTACAGTGCGCACCAACCTACGATGTTTTTCAGAAACCTATCCTACATTGCCACTGCATGTTTCCTGACCTCCCCATGTTGACTACCCCGTGGTGCTTTTCTCCATTCTTCATTGCCACTCACTGCCTATCCTAATTCAGACCCTCCGATTCACACCACCCCGCGATGTTTTTCTCACTCCTACTAGTGAATGGCCTGCTGCAAAGCCTTACAATGCGCACCACCCCACGATGTTTTTCAGAAAAACTATCCTACATTGCCATTGCATGTTTCCTGACCTCCCCATGCTCACCAACACGTGGTGCTTTTCTCCATCCTACATTGCCTCTAATTGTCTATCTTGATTCAGGCCTTCCAATTCACACCACCCCGTGATGTTTTTCTCACTTCTACTAGTGAATGGCCTGTTAGAAACCATTACAATGCGCACCACCCCGCGATGTTTTTCAGGAACCTATCCTACATTTCCACTGAATGTTTCCTGACCTGCCCATGGTGACCACCCCGTGGTCCTTTTCTCCATCCTACATTGCCACTCACTGCCTATCATAATTCAGGCCTTCCCATTCAAACCACCCCGTGATGTTTTTCTAACTCCTACTTGTGAATGGCCTCTTAGAAACCCTTACAATGCACACCAACCGACATTGTTTTTCAGAAACCTATCCTACATTGGCAATGCATGTTTCCTGACCTCCCCATGCTGACCACCCCGTGGTGCTTTTCGGCGTCGTACATTGCCACTCAATGCCTCTCCGGATTCAGGTCCTCCGATTCACACCACCCCGTGATGTTTTTCTCACTCCTACTAGTGAATGGCCTGTTAGAAACACTTACAATGCGCACCACCCCGCGATATTTTTAAGAAACCTATCCTACATTGACACTGCATGTTTCCTGACCTCCCTATGCTGACCACACCATGGTGCTTTACTCCATTTTACGTTGCCACTCACTGCCTATCCTAATTCAGGCCCTCCGATTCACACCACCCCGTGATGTTTTTCTCATTCCTACTAGTGAATGGCCTGTTAGAAAGCCTTACTATGCGCACACACGGCGATGTTTTTCAGAAACCTATCCTACATTGCCAATGCATGATTCCTGACTCCCCATGCTGACCACCCCGTGGTGCTTTTCTCCATCCTACATAGCCACTCACTGCCTAAATTAATTCAGGCCCTACTATTCACGCCTCCCCATGATGTTTTTTTCACTCCTACTAGTGAATGGCCTGTTAGAAATCCTTACAATGCGCACAACCCCGGGATGTTTTCCAGAAAACTATCCTACATTGCAATGCATGTTTCCTGACCTCCCAATGATGACCACCCCTTGGTGCTTTTCTCCATCCCACATTGACACTCACTGCCTATCCTAATTCCGGCCCTCGGATTCACACCACCCCATGATGTTTTTCTCAATCCTACTAGTGAATGGCCTGTTATAAACCCTTACAATGCGCACCACCCCGCTTTTTTTTTAAAAAACCTATCCTTCATTGCCATTGGATGTTTCCTCACCTCCCAATGCTGAATACCTTGTGGTGCTTTTATCCATCCTACATTGCCACTCAATGCCTATCCTAATTCAGGCCTTCCGATTCACACCACCCTGTGATGTTGTTCTCACTCCTACTAGTGAATGGCCTGTTAGAAACACTTACAATGCGCACCTCCCTGCGATGTTTATCAGAAACCTATTCTACATTGCCACTGCATGTTTCCTTGCCTCCTCATGCTGACAAACCCGTGGTGCTTTTCTCCACCTACGTTGCCAATCACAGCCTATGCTAATGCAGGTCCTCCGATTCACACCACCCCGTGATGTTTTTTTCACTCCTACTTTTGAATGGCTTGTTAGAAAGCCTTACAAAGCGCCCCAAACCAAGACGTTTTTCAGAATCCTATCCCACATTGAGACTTACTGTTTCCTGACCTCCCAATGTTGACCACCCCGTGGTGCTTTTCTCCATTCTTCATTGCCACTCACTGCCTATCCTAATTCAGGCCCTCCAATTCACACCACCCAGTGATGTTTTTCTTACTCCTACTATTGAATGGCCTTCTACAAACCTTACAATGCACACCACCCCATGATGTTTTTCAGAAAAACTATCCTACATTGCCATTGCATGTTTCCTGACCTCCACATGTTCACCCACCCGTGTTGCTTTTCTCCATTCTACATTGCCACTCACTGTCTATCTTGATTCAGGCCTTCCAATTCACACCACCCCGTGATGTTTTTCACACTTCTACTAGTGAATGGCCTGTTAGAAACCCTTATAATTCGCCCCACCCGGCGATGTTTTTCAGAAACCTATCCTACATGTCCACTGCATGTTTCCTGACTTGCCCATGGTGACCACCCCGTGGTGCTTTTCTCCATCCTACATTGCCACTCACTGCCTATCTTAATTCAGGCCCTCTGATTCACACCACCCCGTGATGTTTTTCTCACTTCTACTAGTGAATGGCCTGTTAGAAACCCTTACAATGCGCACCACCCCGCGATGTTTTTCGGAAACCTATCCTACATTTCCACTGCATGTTTCCTGACCTGCCCATGGTGACCACACCGTGGTCCTTTTCTCCATCCTACATTGCCATTCACTGCCTTTCATAATTCAGGCCCTCCCATTCAAACCACCCCGTTATATTTTTCTAACTCCTACTTGTGAATGGCCTCTTAGAAACCCTTACAATGCACACCAACTGACATTGTTTTTCAGAAACCTATCCTACATTGCCAATGCATGTTTCCTGACCTCCCCATGCTGACCACCCCGTGGTGCTTTTCTGCATCGTACATTGCCACTCAATGCCTCTCCTGATTCAGGCCCTCCGATTCACACCACCCCGTGATGTTTTTCTCACTCCTACTAGTGAATGGCCTGTTAGAAACACTTACAATGCGCACCACTCCGCGATATTTTTAAGAAACCTATCCTACATTGACACTGAATGTTTCCTCACCTCCCCATGCTGACCACACCGTGTTGCTTTTCTCCATCCTACATAGCCAATCACTGCCTATCCTAATTCAGGCCCCCCAATTCACACCACCCCGTGATGTTTTTCTCATTCCTACTAGTGAATGGCCTGTTAGAAACCCTTACTATGCTCACCACACGGCGATGTTTTTCAGAAACCTATCCTACATTGCCAATGCATGTTTCCTGACTCCCCATGCTGACCACCACGTGGTGCTTTTCTCCATCCTACATAGCCAATCACTGCCTATCCTAATTCAGGCCCCCCAATTCACACCACCCCGTGATGTTTTTCTCATTCCTACTAGTGAATGGCCTGTTAGAAACCATTACTATGCTCACCACACGGCGATGTTTTTCAGAAACCTATCCTACATTGCCAATGCATGTTTCCTGACTCCCCATGCTGACCACCACGTGGTGCTTTTCTCCATCCTACATAGCCACTCACTGCCTAAATTAATTCAGGCCCTACGATTCACACCTCCCCATGATGTTTTTTTCACTCCTACTAGTGAATGGCCTGTTAGAAATCCTTACAATGCGCACAACCCTGGGATGTTTTTCAGAAAACTATCCTACATTGCAATGCATGTTTCCTGACCTCCCCATGTTGACCACCCCATGGTGCTTTTCTCCATTCTTCATTGCCACTCTCTGTCTATCCTAAATCAGGCCCTCCGATTCACACCACCCCGTGATGTTTTTCTCACTCCTACTAGTGAATGGCCTGTTACAAACCCTTACAATGCGCACCACGCCACGATGTTTTTTAGAAAAACTATCCTACATTGCCATTGCATGTTTCCTGATCTCCCCATGATCACCAACCCGTGGAGGTTTTCTCCATCCTACATTGCCACTAACTGTCTATCTTGATTCAGGCCTTCTAATTCACACCACCCCGTGATGTTTTTCCTTCTAATTCACACCACCCTTCATTGTTTTTCAGAAACCTATCCTTCATTGCCAATGCATGTTTCCTGACCTCCTCATGCTGACTACCCCTTGGTGCTTTTCTCCATCCTACATTGCCACTCAATGCCTCTCCTGATTCAGGCCCTCTGATTCAAACCACCCGGTTTTATTTTTCTCACTCCTACTAGTGAATGGCCTGTTAGAAACCCTTACATAGCGCACCACCCCGCGATGTTTTTCATAAAGCTATCCTACATTGCCACTGCATGTTTCCTGACCTCCCCATACTGACCACCCCGTGGTGCTTTTCTCCATTGTACATTGCTTCTCACTGCCTTTCCTAATTCAGGCCCTCCGATTCACACCACCCCGTGATGTTTTTCTCATTCCTACTAGTGAATGGATTGTTAGAAACCCTTCCAATGCGCACCACCCAGCGATGTTTCTCAGAAACCTATTCTACATTGCCACTGCATGTTTCCCTGCCTCGCCATGCTGACAAACCAGTGGTTTTTTTCTCCATCCTACATTGCCACTCACAGCCTATCCGAATTCAGGCCCTACGATTCACACCACACTGTGATGTTTTTTTCACTCCTACTTGTGAATGGCTTGTTAGAAATCCTTAAAATGCGCACCACCCCGCGATGTTTTTCAGAAAACTATCCTACATTAATACTGCATGTTTCCTGACCTCCCCATGCTGACCACCCTGTGGTGCTTTTCCCCATCCTGCATTGCAACTCAATGCCTCTCCTAATTAAGGGCCTACGATTCACACCACCCCATGACATTTTTTTTCACTCCTACTTCTTAATGGCCTGGTAGAAAGCCTTACAATGCGCACCAACGCACGATGTTTTTCAGAAACCTATCCTACATTGCCACTGCATGTTTCCTGACCTCCCCATGTTGACCACCCCATGGTGCTTTTCTCCATTCTTCATTGCCACTCTCTGTCTATCCTAATTCAGGCCCTCCGATTCACACCACCCCGTGATGTTTTTCTCACTCCTACTAGTGAATGGCCTGTTACAAACCCTTACAAAGCGCACCACGCCGCGATGTTTTTTAGAAAAACTATCCTACATTGCCATTGCATGTTTCCTGATCTCCCCATGATCACCAACCCGTGGAGGTTTTCTCCATCCTACATTGCCACTAACTGTCTATCTTGATTCAGGCCTTCTAATTCACACCACCCCGTGATGTTTTTCTCACTTCTACTAGTGAATGGCCTGTTAGAAACCCTTACAATGCGCACCATCCAGCGATGTTTTTCAGAAACCTATCCTACATTTCCACTGCATGTTTCCTGACCTGCGCATGGTGACCACCCCGTGGTGATTTTATCCAACCTACATTGCCACTCACTGCCTATCATAATTCAGGCCCTCCGATTCACACCACCCCGTTTTATTTTTCTCACTCCTACTAGTGAATGGCCTGTTAGAAACCCTTACAATGCACACCACCCTTCATTGTTTTTCAGAAACCTATCCTTCATTGCCAATGCATGTTTCCTGACCTCCTCATGCTGACTACCCCTTGGTGCTTTTCTCCATCCTACATTGCCACTCAATGCCTCTCCTGATTCAGGCCCTCTGATTCAAACCACCCCGTTTTATTTTTCTCACTCCTACTAGTGAATGGCCTGTTAGAAACCCTTACATAGCGCACCACCCCGCGATGTTTTTCATAAAGCTATCCTACATTGCCACTGCATGTTTCCTGACCTCCCCATACTGACCACCCCGTGGTGCTTTTCTCCATTTTACATTGCTACTCACTGCCTTTCCTAATTCAGGCCCTCCGATTCACACCACCCCGTGATGTTTTTCTCATTCCTACTAGTGAATGGATTGTTAGAAACACTTCCAATGCGCACCACCCAGCGATGTTTCTCAGAAACCTATTCTACATTGCCACTGCATGTTTCCCTGCCTCGCTATGCTGACAAACCCGTGTTTTTTTTCTCCATCCTACATTGCCACTCACAGCCTATCCGAATTCAGGCCCTACGATTCACACCACACCGTGATGTTTTTTTCACTCCTACTTGTGAATGGCTTGTTAGAAATCCTTAAAATGCGCACCACCCTGCGATGTTTTTCAGAAAACTATCCTACATTACCACTGCATGTTTCCTGACCTCCCCATGCTGACCACCCTGTGGTGCTTTTCCCCATCCTGCATTGCAACTCAATGCCTCTCCTAATTAAGGGCCTACGATTCACACCACCCCATGACATTTTTTTTCACTCCTACTTCTTAATGGCCTGGTAGAAAGCCTTACAATGCGCACCAACGCACGATGTTTTTCAGAAACCTATCCTACATTGCCACTGCATGTTTCCTGACCTCCCTATGTTGACCACCCCATGGTGCTTTTCTCCATTCTTCATTGCCACTCTCTGTCTGTCCTAATTCAGGCCCTCCGATTCACACCACACCGTGATATTTTTCTCACTCCTACTAGTGAATGGCCTGTTACAAACCCTTACAATGCGCACCACGCTGCGATGTTTTTTAGAAAAACTATCCTACATTGCCATTGCATGTTTCCTGATCTCCCCATGATCACCAACCCGTGGAGGTTTTCTCCATCCTACATTGCCACTAACTGTGTATCTTGATTCAGGCCTTCTAATTCACACCACCCCGTGATGTTTTTCTCACTTCTACTAGTGAATGGCCTGTTAGAAACCCTTACAATGCGCACCATCCAGCGATGTTTTTCAGAAACCTATCCTACATTTCCACTGTATGTTTCCTGACCTGCGCATGGTGACCACCCCGTGGTGATTTTATCCAACCTACATTGCCACTCACTGCCTATCATAATTCAGGCCCTCCGATTCACACCACCCCGTTTTATTTTTCTCACTCCTACTAGTGAATGGCCTGTTAGAAACCCTTACAATGCACACCACCATTCATTGTTTTTCAGAAACCTATCCTTCATTGCCAATGCATGTTTCCTGACCTCCTCATGCTGACTACCCCTTGGTGCTTTTCTCCATCCTACATTGCCACTCAATGCCTCTCCTGATTCAGGCCCTCTGATTCAAACCACCCCGTTTTATTTTTCTCACTCCTACTAGTGAATGGCCTGTTAGAAACCCTTACATAGCGCACCACCCCGCGATGTTTTTCATAAAGCTATCCTACATTGCCACTGCATGTTTCCTGACCTCCCCATACTGACCACCCCGTGGTGCTTTTCTCCATTGTACATTGCTTCTCACTGCCTTTCCTAATTCAGGCCCTCCGATTCACACCACCCCGTGATGTTTTTCTCATTCCTACTAGTGAATGGATTGTTAGAAACCCTTACAATGCGCACCACCCAGCGATGTTTCTCAGAAACCTATTCTACATTGCCACTGCATGTTTCCCTGCCTCGCCATGCTGACAAACCAGTGGTTTTTTTTTCTCCATCCTACATTGCCACTCACAGCCTATCCGAATTCAGGCCCTACGATTCACACCACACCGTGATGTTTTTTTCACTCCTACTTGTGAATGGCTTGTTAGAAATCCTTAAAATGCGCACCACCCCGCGATGTTTTTCAGAAAACTATCCTACATTAATACTGCATGTTTCCTGACCTCCCCATGCTGACCACCCTGTGGTGCTTTTCCCTATCCTGCATTGCAACTCAATGCCTCTCCTAATTAAGGGCCTACGATTCACACCACCCCATGACATTTTTTTTCACTCCTACTTCTTAATGGCCTGGTAGAAAGCCTTACAATGCGCACCAACGCACGATGTTTTTCAGAAACCTATCCTACATTGCCACTGCATGTTTCCTGACCTCCCCATGTTGACCACCCCATGGTGCTTTTCTCCATTCTTCATTGCCACTCTCTGTCTATCCTAATTCAGGCCCTCCGATTCACACCACCCCGTGATGTTTTTCTCACTCCTACTAGTGAATGGCCTGTTACAAACCCTTACAATGCGCACCACGCCGCGATGTTTTTTAGAAAAACTATCCTACATTGCCATTGCATGTTTCCTGATCTCCCCATGATCACCAACCCGTGGAGGTTTTCTCCATCCTACATTGCCACTAACTGTCTATCTTGATTCAGGCCTTCTAATTCACACCACCCCGTGATGTTTTTCTCACTTCTACTAGTGAATGGCCTGTTAGAAACCCTTACAATGCGCACCATCCAGCGATGTTTTTCAGAAACCTATCCTACATTTCCACTGCATGTTTCCTGACCTGCGCATGGTGACCACCCCGTGGTGATTTTATCCAACCTACATTGCCACTCACTGCCTATCATAATTCAGGCCCTCCGATTCACACCACCCCGTTTTATTTTTCTCATTCCTACTAGTGAATGGCCTGTTAGAAACCCTTACAATGCACACCACCCTTCATTGTTTTTCAGAAACCTATCCTTCATTGCCAATGCATGTTTCCTGACCTCCTCATGCTGACTACACCTTGGTGCTTTTCTCCATCCTACATTGCCACTCAATGCCTCTCCTGATTCAGGCCCTCTGATTCAAACCACCCCGTTTTATTTTTCTCACTCCTACTAGTGAATAGCCTGTTAGAAACCCTTACATAGCGCACCACCCCGCGATGTTTTTCATAAAGCTATCCTACATTGCCACTGCATGTTTCCTGACCTCCCCATACTGACCACCCCGTGGTGCTTTTCTCCATTTTACATTCCTACTCACTGCCTTTCCTAATTCAGGCCCTCGGATTCACACCACCCCGTGATGTTTTTCTCATTCCTACTAGTGAATGGATTGTTAGAAACACTTCCAATGCGCACCACCCAGCGATGTTTCTCAGAAACCTATTCTACATTGCCACTGCATGTTTCCCTGCCTCGCTATGCTGACAAACCCGTGGTTTTTTTCTCCATCCTACATTGCCACTCACAGCCTATCCGAATTCAGGCCCTACGATTCACACCACACCGTGATGTTTTTTTCACTCCTACTTGTGAATGGCTTGTTAGAAATCCTTAAAATGCGCACCACCCCGCGATGTTTTTCAGAAAACTATCCTACATTACCACTGCATGTTTCCTGACCTCCCCATGCTGACCACCCTGTGGTGCTTTTCCCCATCCTGCATTGCAACTCAATGCCTCTCCCAATTAAGGGCCTACGATTCACACCACCCCATGACATTTTTTTTTCACTCCTACTTCTTAATGGCCTGGTAGAAAGCCTTACAATGCGCACCAACGCACGATGTTTTTCAGAAACCTATCCTACATTGCCACTGCATGTTTCCTGACCTCGCCATGTTGACCACCCCATGGTGCTTTTCTCCATTCTTCATTGCCACTCTCTGTCTATCCTAATTCAGGCCCTCCGATTCACACCACCCCGTGATGTTTTTCTCACTCCTACTAGTGAATGGCCTGTTACAAACCCTTACAATGCGCACCACGCCGCAATGTTTTTTAGAAAAACTATCCTACATTGCCATTGCATGTTTCCTGACCTCCCCATGATCACCAACCCGTGGAGGTTTTCTCCATCCTACATTGCCACTAACTGTCTATCTTGATTCAGGCCTTCTAATTCACACCACCCCGTGATGTTTTTCTCACTTCTACTAGTGAATGGCCTGTTAGAAACCCTTACGATGCGCACCATCCAGCGATGTTTTTCAGAAACCTATCCTACATTTCCACTGCATGTTTCCTGACCTGCGCATGGTGACCACCCCGTGGTGCTTTTCTCCATCCTACATTGCCACTCACTGCCTATCCTAATTCAGGCCCTCCGATTCACACCACCCTGTGATGCTGTTCTCACTCCTACTAGTGAATGGCCTGTTAGAGACACTTACAATGCACACCACCCTGCGATGTTTATCAGAAACCTATTCTACATTGCCACTGCATGTTTCCTTGCCTCTCCATACTGACAAACCCGTGGTGCTTTTCTCCCTCCTACGTTGCCCCTCACAGCCTATGCTAATTCAGGCCCTCCGATTCACACCACCCCGTGATGTTTTTTGCACTCCTACTTGTGAATGGCTTGTTAGAAAGCCTTACAAAGCGCACCAAACCAAGACGTTTTTCAGAATCCTATCCTACATTGAGACTGCATGTTTCCTGACTTCCCAATGTTGAACACCCCGTTGTGCTTTTCTGCATTTTTCATTGCCACTCACTGCCTACCCTAATTCAGGCCCTCCAATTCACACCACCCAGTGATGTTTTCTCACTCCTACTATTGAATGGCCTGCTACAAACCTTACAATGCACACCACCCCACGATGTTTTTCAGAAAAACTATCCTACATTGCCATTGCATGTTTCCTGACCTCCACATGCTCACCAACCCGTGTTGCTTTTCTCGATTCTACATTGCCACTCACTGTCTATCTTGATTCAGGCCTTCCAATTCACACCACCCCGTGATGTTTTTCTCCCTTCTACTAGTGAATGGACTGTTAGAAACCCTTACAATGCGCACCACCCCGCGATGTTTTTCAGAAACCTATCCTACATTTACACTGCATGTTTCCTGACTTGCCATGGTGAGCACCCCGTGGTGCTTTTCTCCATCCTACATTGCCACTCACTGCCTATCTTAATTCAGGCCCTCCGATTCACACCACCCCATGATGTTTTTCTCACTCCTACTAGTGAATGGCCTGTTAGAAACCCTTACAATGCACACCACCCTTCATTGTTTTTCAGAAACCTATCCTTCATTGCCAATGCATGTTTCCTGACCTCCTCATGCTGACTACCCCTTGGTGCTTTTCTCCATCCTACATTGCCACTCAATGCCTCTCCTGATTCAGGCCCTCTGATTCAAACCACCCGGTTTTATTTTTCTCACTCCTACTAGTGAATGGCCTGTTAGAAACCCTTACATAGCGCACCACCCCGCGATGTTTTTCATAAAGCTATCCTACATTGCCACTGCATGTTTCTAGACCTCCCCATACTGACCACCCCGTGGTGCTTTTCTCCATTTTACATTGCTACTCACTGCCTTTCCTAATTCAGGCCCTCCGATTCACACCACCCCGTGATGTTTTTCTCATTCCTACTAGTGAATGGATTGTTAGAAACCCTTACAATGCGCAACACTCAGCGATGTTTCTCAGAAACCTATTCTACATTGCCACTGCATGTTTCCCTGCCTCGCCATGCTGACAAACCAGTGGTTTTTTTCTCCATCCTACATTGCCACTCACAGCCTATCCGAATTCAGGCACTACGATTCACACCACACCGTGATGTTTTTTTCACTCCTACTTGTGAATGGCTTGTTAGAAATCCTTAAAATGCGCACCACCCCGCGATGTTTTTCAGAAAACAATCCTACATTAATACTGCATGTTTCCTGACCTCCCCATGCTGACCACCCTGTGGTGCTTTTCCCCATCCTGCATTGCAACTCAATGCCTCTCCTAATTAAGGGCCTACGATTCACACCACCCCATGACATTTTTTTTCACTCCTACTTCTTAATGGCCTGGTAGAAAGCCTTACAATGCGCACCAACGCACGATGTTTTTCAGAAACCTATCCTACATTGCCACTGCATGTTTCCTGACCTCCCCATGTTGACCACCCCATGGTGCTTTTCTCCATTCTTCATTGCCACTCTCTGTCTGTCCTAATTCAGGCCCTCCGATTCACACCACCCCGTGATGTTTTTCTCACTCTTACTAGTGAATGGCCTGTTACAAACCCTTACAATGCGCACCACGCCGCGATGTTTTTTAGAAAAACTATCCTACATTGCCATTGCATGTTTCCTGATCTCCCCATGATCACCAACCCGTGGAGGTTTTCTCCATCCTACATTGCCACTAACTGTGTATCTTGATTCAGGCCTTCTAATTCACACCACCCCGTGATGTTTTTCTCACTTCTACTAGTGAATGGCCTGTTAGAAACCCTTACAATGCGCACCATCCAGCGATGTTTTTCAGAAACCTATCCTACATTTCCACTGCATGTTTCCTGACCTGCGCATGGTGACCACCCCGTGGTGATTTTATCCAACCTACATTGCCACTCACTGCCTATCATAATTCAGGCCCTCCGATTCACACCACCCCGTTTTATTTTTCTCACTCCTACTAGTGAATGGCCTGTTAGAAACCCTTACAATGCACACCACCATTCATTGTTTTTCAGAAACCTATCCTTCATTGCCAATGCATGTTTCCTGACCTCCTCATGCTGACTACCCCTTGGTGCTTTTCTCCATCCTACATTGCCACTCAATGCCTCTCCTGATTCAGGCCCTCTGATTCAAACCACCCGGTTTTATTTTTCTCACTCCTACTAGTGAATGGCCTGTTAGAAACCCTTACATAGCGCACCACCCTGCGATGTTTTTCATAAAGCTATCCTACATTGCCACTGCATGTTTCCTGACCTCCCCATTCTGACCACCCCGTGGTGCTTTTCTCCATTTTACATTGCTACTCACTGCCTTTCCTAATTCAGGCCCTCCGATTCACACCACCCCGTGATGTTTTTCTCATTCCTACTAGTGAATGGATTGTTAGAAACCCTTCCAATGCGCACCACCCAGCGATGTTTCTCAGAAACCTATTCTACATTGCCACTGCATGTTTCCCTGCCTCGCCATGCTGACAAACCCGTGGTTTTTTTCTCCATCCTACATTGCCACTCACAGCCTGTCCGAATTCAGGCCCTACGATTCACACCACACCGTGATGTTATTTTCACTCCTACTTGTGAATGGCTCTTTAGAAATCCTTAAAATGCGCACCACCCCGCGATGTTTTTCAGAAAACTATCCTACATTACCACTGCATGTTTCCTGACCTCCCCATGCTGACCACCCTGTGGTGCTTTTCCCCATCCTGCATTGCAACTCAATGCCTCTCCTAATTAAGGGCCTACGATTCACACCACCCCATGACATTTTTTTTCACTCCTACTTCTTAATGGCCTGGTAGAAAGCCTTACAATGCGCACCAACGCACGATGTTTTTCAGAAACCTAACCTACATTGCCACTGCATGTTTCCTGACCTCCCCATGTTGACCACCCCACGGTGCTTTTCTCCATTCTTCATTGCCACTCTCTGTCTATCCTAATTCAGGCCCTCCGATTCACACCACCCCGTGATGTTTTTCTCACTCCTACTAGTGAATGGCCTGTTACAAACCCTTACAATGCGCACCACGCCGCGATGTTTTTTAGAAAAACTATCCTACATTGCCATTGCATGTTTCCTGACCTCCCCATGATCACCAACCCGTGGAGGTTTTCTCCATCCTACATTGCCACTAACTGTCTATCTTGATTCAGGCCTTCTAATTCACACCACCCCGTGATGTTTTTCTCACTTCTACTAGTGAATGGCCTGTTAGAAACCCTTACAATGCGCACCATCCAGCGATGTTTTTCAGAAACCTATCCTACATTTCCACTGCATGTTTCCTGACCTGCGCATGGTGACCACCCCGTGGTGCTTTTCTCCATCCTACATTGCCACTCACTGCCTATCCTAATTCAGGCCCTCCGATTCACACCACCCTGTGATGTTGTTCTCACTCCTACTAGTGAATGGCCTGTTAGAAACACTTACAATGCACACCACCCTGCGATGTTTATCAGAAACCTATTCTACATTGCCACTGCATGTTTCCTTGCCTCCCCATGCTGACAAACCCGTGGTGCTTTTCTCCCTCCTACGTTGCCCCTCACAGCCTATGCTAATTCAGGCCCTCCGATTCACACCACCCCGTGATGTTTTTTGCACTCCTACTTGTGAATGGCTTGTTAGAAAGCCTTACAAAGCGCACCAAACCAAGACGTTTTTCAGAATCCTATCCTACATTGAGACTGCATGTTTCCTGACTTCCCAATGTTGAACACCCCGTTGTGCTTTTCTGCATTTTTCATTGCCACTCACTGCCTACCCTAATTCAGGCCCTCCAATTCACACCACCCAGTGATGTTTTCTCACTCCTACTATTGAATGGCCTGCTACAAACCTTACAATGCACACCACCCCACGATGTTTTTCAGAAAAACTATCCTACATTGCCATTGCATGTTTCCTGACCTCCACATGCTCACCAACCCGTGTTGCTTTTCTCGATTCTACATTGCCACTCACTGTCTATCTTGATTCAGGCCTTCCAATTCACACCACCCCGTGATGTTTTTCTCACTTCTACTAGTGAATGGCTGGTAGAAACCCTTACAATGTGCACCACCCCGCGATGTTTTTCAGAAACCTATCCTACATTTACACTGCATGTTTCCTGACTTGCCATGGTGAGCACCCCGTGGTGCTTTTCTCCATCCTACATTGCCACTCACTGCCTATCTTAATTCAGGCCCTCCGATTCACACCACCCCATGATGTTTTTCTCACTCCTACTAGTGAATGGCCTGTTAGAAACCCTTACAATGCACACCACCCTTCATTGTTTTTCAGAAACCTATCCTTCATTGCCAATGCATGTTTCCTGACCTCCTCATGCTGACTACCCCTTGGTGCTTTTCTCCATCCTACATTGCCACTCAATGCCTCTCCTGATTCAGGCCCTCTGATTCAAACCACCCGGTTTTATTTTTCTCACTCCTACTAGTGAATGGCCTGTTAGAAACCCTTACATAGAGCACCACCCCGCGATGTTTTTCATAAAGCTATCCTACATTGCCACTGCATGTTTCCTGACCTCCCCATACTGTCCACCCCGTGGTGCTTTTCTCCATTTTACATTGCTACTCACTGCCTTTCCTAATTCAGGCCCTCCGATTCACACCACCCCGTGATGTTTTTCTCATTCCTATTAGTGAATGGATTGTTAGAAACCCTTACAATGCGCACCACCCAGCGATGTTTCTCAGAAACCTATTCTACATTGCCACTGCATGTTTCCCTGCCTCGCCATGCTGACAAACCAGTGGTTTTTTTCTCCATCCTACATTGCCACTCACAGCCTATCCGAATTCAGGCCCTACGATTCACACCACACCGTGATGTTTTTTTCACTCCTACTTGTGAATGGCTTGTTAGAAATCCTTAAAATGCGCACCATCCCACGATGTTTTTCAGAAAACTATCCTACATTAATACTGCATGTTTCCTGACCTCCCCATGCTGACCACCCTGTGGTGCTTTTCCCCATCCTGCATTGCAACTCAATGCCTCTCCTAATTAAGGGCCTACGATTCACACCACCCCATGACATTTTTTTTCACTCCTACTTCTTAATGGCCTGGTAGAAAGCCTTACAATGCGCACCAACGCACGATGTTTTTCAGAAACCTATCCTACATTGCCACTGCATGTTTCCTGACCTCCCCATGTTGACCACCCCATGGTGCTTTTCTCCATTCTTCATTGCCACTCTCTGTCTATCCTAATTCAGGCCCTCCGATTCACACCACCCCGTGATGTTTTTCTCACTCCTACTAGTGAATGGCCTGTTACAAACCCTTACAATGCACACCACGCCGTGATGTTTTTTAGAAAAACTATCCTACATTGCCATTGCATGTTTCCTTACCTCCCCATGATCACCAACCCGTGGAGGTTTTCTCCATCCTACATTGCCACTAACTGTCTATCTTGATTCAGGCCTTCTAATTCACACCACCCCGTGATGTTTTTCTCACTTCTACTAGTGAATGGCCTGTTAGAAACCCTTACAATGCGCACCAACCAGCGATGTTTTTCAGAAACCTATCCTACATTTCCACTGGATGTTTCCTGACCTGCGCATGGTGACCACCCCGTGGTGCTTTTATCCAACCTACATTGCCACTCACTGCCTATCATAATTCAGGCCCTCCGATTCACACCACCCCGTTATATTTTTCTCACTCCTACTAGTGAATGGCCTGTTAGAAACCCTTACAATGCACACCAACCGACATTGTTTTTCAGAAACCTATCCTACATTGCCAATGCATGTTTCCTGACCTCCCCTTGCTGACCACCCCGTGGCGCTTTTCTCCATCGTACATTGCCACTCACTGCCTATCCTGATTCAGGCCCTCCGATTCACACCACACCGTGATGTTTTTCTCATTCCTACTAGTGAATGGGCTGTTAGAAACCCTTACAATGCGCATCACCCCGCGATGTTATTTAGAAACCTATTCTACATTGCCACTGCATGTTTCCTTGCCTCCCCTTGCTGACAAACCCGTTTTGCTTTTTTCCATCCTACATTGCCACTCACAGCCTATACGAATTCAGGCCCTCCGATTCACACCACCCCGTGATGTTTTTCTCACTCCTGCTAGTGAATGGCCTGTTATAAACCCTTACAATCCGCACTACCCTGCTTTTTTTTCCAGAAACCTATCCTTCATTGCGACTGGATGTTTCCTCACCTCCCAATGCTGAACACCTTGTGGTGCTTTTCTCCGTCCTACATTGCCACTCAATGCCTATTCTAATTCATTCTCTCCGATTCACACCACCCTGTGATGTTGTTCTCACTCCTACTAGTGAATGGCCTGTTAGAAACACTTACAATGCACACCACCCTGAGATGTTTATCAGAAACCTATTCTACATTGCCACTGCATGTTTCCTTGCCTCCCCATGCTGACAAACCCGTGGTGCTTTTCTCCCTCCTACGTTGCCCCTCACAGCCTATGCTAATTCAGGCCCCTCCGATTCACACCACCCCGTGATGTTTTTTGCACTCCTACTTGTGAATGGCTTGTTAGAAATTCTTCTAATGCGCACCATCCCACGATGTTTTTCAGAAACGTATCCTACATTGCCACTGCATGTTTTCTGACGTCCCCATGATGACCACACCATGGTGCTTTTCTCCATTTTACGTTGCCACTCACTGCCTATCCTAATTCAGGCACTCTGATTCACACCACCCTGTGATGTTTTTCTCACTCCTACTAGTGAATGGGCTGTTAGAATGCCTTACAATGCGCACCACCCGGCGATGTTTTTCAGAAACCTATCCTACTTTGCCAATGCATTTTTCCTGACCTCCCCATGCTGACCACCCTGTGGATCTTTTCTCCATCCTACATTGCAACTCAATGCCTATCCTAATTCCGGCCCACTGATTCACACCACCCAGTGACGTTTTTCTTCACTCCTACTTCTGAATGGCTTGTTAGAAAGCCTTACAGTGCGCACCAACCTACGATGTTTTTCAGAAACCTATCCTACATTACCACTGCATGTTTCCTGACCTCCCCATGTTGACTACCCTGTGGTGCTTTTCTCCATTCTTCATTGCCACTCACTGCCTATCCTAATTCAGACCCTCCGATTCAAACCACCCCGCGATGTTTTTCTCACTCCTACTAGTGAATGGCCTGCTGCAAAGCCTTACAATGTGCACCACCCCACGATGTTTTTCAGAAAAACTATCCTACATTGCCATTGCATGTTTCCTGACCTCCCCATGCTCACCAACACGTGGTGCTTTTCTCCATCCTACATTGCCTCTAATTGTCTATCTTGATTCAGGCCTTCCAATTCACACCACCCCGTGATGTTTTTCTCACTTCTACTAGTGAATGGCCTGTTAGAAACCATTACAATGCACACCACCCCGCGATGTTTTTCAGGAACCTATCCTACATTTCCACTGAATGTTTCCTGACCTGCCCATGGTGACCACCCCGTTGTCCTTTGCTCCATCCTACATTGCCACTCACTGCCTATCATAATTCAGGCCTTCCCATTCAAACCACCCCGTGATGTTTTTCTAACTCCTACTTGTGAATGGCCTCTTAGAAACCCTTACAATACACACCAACCGACATTGTTTTTCAGAAACCTATCCTACATTGGCAATGCATGTTTCCTGACCTCCCCATGCTGACCACCCCGTGGTGCTTTTCGGCATCGTACATTGCCACTCAATGCCTCTCCTGATTCAGGCCCTCCGATTCACACCACCCCGTGATGTTTTTCTCACTCCTACTAGTGAATGGCCTGTTAGAAACACTTACAATGCGCACCACTCCGCGATATTTTTAAGAAACCTATCCTACATTGACACTGCATGTTTCCTGACCTCCCTATGCTGACCACACCGTGGTGCTTTACTCCATTTTACGTTGCCACTCACTGCCTATCCTAATTCAGGCCCTCCGATTCACACCACCCCGTGATGTTTTTCTCATTCCTACTAGTGAATGGCCTGTTAGAAAGCCTTACTATGCGCACACACGGCGATGTTTTTCAGAAACCTATCCTACATTGCCAATGCATGTTTCCTGACTCCCCATGCTGACCACCCCGTGGTCCTTTTCTCCATCCTACATAGCCACTCACTGCCTAAATTAATTCAGGCCCTACTATTCGCGCCTCCCCATGATGTTTTTTTCACTCCTACTAGTGAATGGCCTGTTAGAAATCCTTACAATGCGCACAACCCCGGGATGTTTTCCAGAAAACTATCCTACATTGCAATGCATGTTTCCTGACCTCCCAATGATGACCACCCCTTGGTGCTTTTCTCCATCCCACATTGACACTCACTGCCTATCCTAATTCAGGCCCTCGGATTCACACCACCCCATGATGTTTTTCTCAATCCTACTAGTGAATGGCCTGTTATAAACCCTTACAATGCGCACCACCCCGCTTTTTTTTCAGAAACCTATCCTTCATTGCCATTGGATGTTTCCTCACCTCCCAATGCTGAATACCTTGTGGTGCTTTTATCCATCCTACTTTGCCACTCAATGCCTATCCTAATTCAGGCCTTCCGATTCACACCACCCTGTGATGTTGTTCTCACTCCTACTAGTGAATGGCCTGTTAGAAACACTTACAATGCGCACCTCCCTGCGATGTTTATCAGAAACCTATTCTACATTGCCACTGCATGTTTCCTTGCCTCCTCATGCTGACAAACCCGTGGTGCTTTTCTCCACCTACGTTGCCAATCACAGCCTATGCTAATGCAGGTCCTCCGATTCACACCACCCCGTGATGTTTTTTTCACTCCTACTTTTGAATGGCTTGTTAGAAAGCCTTACAAAGCGCCCCAAACCAAGACGTTTTTCAGAATCCTATCCCACATTGAGACTGAATGTTTCCTGACCTCCCAATGTTGACCACCCCGTGGTGCTTTTCTCCATTCTTCATTGCCACTCACTGCCTATCCTAATTCAGGCCCTCCAATTCACACCACCCAGTGATGTTTTTCTTACTCCTACTATTGAATGGCCTTCTACAAACCTTACAATGCACACCACCCCATGATGTTTTTCAGAAAAACTATCCTACATTGCCATTGCATGTTTCCTGACCTCCACATGTTCACCCACCCGTGTTGCTTTTCTCCATTCTACATTGCCACTCACTGTCTATCTTGATTCAGGCCTTCCAATTCACACCACCCCGTGATGTTTTTCTCACTTCTACTAGTGAATGGCCTGTTAGAAACCCTTACAATGCGCACCACCCGGCGATGTTTTTCAGAAACCTATCCTACATGTCCACTGCATGTTTCCTGACTTGCCCATGGTGACCACCCCGTGGTGCTTTTCTCCATCCTATATTGCCACTCACTGCCTATCTTAATTCAGGCCCTCTGATTCACACCACCCCGTGATGTTTTTCTCACTCCTACTAGTGAATGGCCTGTTAGAAACACTTACAATGCACACCACCCTTCATTGTTTTTCAGAAACCTATCCTTCATTGCCAATGCATGTTTCCTGACCTCCCCATGCTGACTACCCCTTGGTGCTTTTCTCCATCCTACATTGCCACTCAATGCCTCTCCTGATTCACGCCCTCTGATTCAAACCACCCCGTTTTATTTTTCTCACTCCTACTAGTGAACGGCCTGTTAGAAACCCTTACATATCGCACCACCCCGGGATGTTTTTCAGAAACCTATCCTACATTGCCACTGCATGTTTCCTGACCTCCCCATACTGACCACCCCGTGGTGCTTTTCTCCATTTTACATTGCTACTCACTGCCTTTCCTAATTCAGGCCGTCCGATTCACACCACCCCGTGATGTTTTTCTCATTCCTACTAGTGAATGGATTGTTAGAAACAATTACAATGCGCACCACCAAGCGATGTTTCTCAGAATCCTATTCTACATTGCCACTGCATGTTTCCCTGCCTCGCCATGCTGACAAACCCGTGGTTTCTTTCTCCATCCTACATTGCCACTCACAGCCTATCCGAATTCAGCCCCTAAGATTCACACCACACCGTGATGTTTTTTTCACTCCTACTTGTGAATGGCTTGTTAGAAATCCTTAAAATGCCCACCAACCCGCGATGTTTTTCACAAACCTATCCTACATTTCCACTGGATGTTTCCTGACCTGCGCATGGTGACCACCCCGTGGTGCTTTTATCCAACCTACATTGCCACTCACTGCCTATCATAATTCAGGCCCTCCGATTCACACCACCCCGTTATATTTTTCTCACTCCTACTAGTGAATGGCCTGTTAGAAACCCTTACAATGCACACCAACCGACATTGTTTTTCAGAAACCTATCCTACATTGCCAATGCATGTTTCCTGACCTCCCCTTGCTGACCACCCCGTGGTGCTTTTCTCCATCGTACATTGCCACTCACTGCCTATCCTGATTCAGGCCCTCCGATTCACACCACCCCGTGATGTTTTTCTCATTCCTACTAGTGAATGAGCTGTTACAAAACCTTACAATGCGCACCACCCCGCGATGTTATTCAGAAAACTATTCTACATTGCCACTGCATGTTTCCTTGCCTCCCCTTGCTGACAAACCCGTTGTGCTTTTTTCCATCCCACATTGCCACTCACAGCCTATCCGAATTCAGGCCCTCCGATTCACACCACCCCGTGATGTTTTTCTCACTCCTACTAGTGAATGGCCTGTTATAAACCCTTACAATGCGCACTACCCTGCTTTTTTTTCCAGAAACCTATCCTTCATTGCCACTGGATGTTTCCTCACCTCCCAATGCTGAACACCATGTGGTGCTTTTCTCCGTCCTACATTGCCACTCAATGCCTATTCTAATTCATTCCCTCCGATTCACACCACCCTGTGATGTTGTTCTCACTCCTACTAGTGAATGGCCTGTTAGAAACACTTACAATGCACACCACCCTGAGATGTTTATCAGAAACCTATTCTACATTGCCACTGCATGTTTCCTTGCCTCCCCATGCTGACAAACCCGTGGTGCTTTTCTCCCTCCTACGTTGCCACTCACAGCCTATGCTAATTCAGGCCCTCCGATTCACACCACCCCGCGATGTTTTTTGCACTCCTACGTGTGAATGGCTTGTTAGAAATTCTTTTAATGCGCACCATCCCACGATGTTTTTCAGAAACGTATCCTACATTGCCACTCCATGTTTTCTGACGTCCCCATGATGACCACACCATGGTGCTTTTCTCCATTTTACGTTGCCACTCACTGCCTATCCTAATTCAGGCACTCTGATTCACACCACCCCGTGATGTTTTTGTCACTCCTACTAGTGAATGGGCTGTTAGAATGCCTTACAATGCGCACCACCCGGCGATGTTTTTCAGAAACCTATCCTACTTTGCCAATGCCTTTTTCCTGACCTCCCCATGCTGACCACTCCATGGTGCTTTTCTCCAACCTACATTGCCACTCACTGCCTATCCTAATTCAGGACATCTGATTCACACCACCCCGTGATGTTTTTCTCATTCCTACTAGTGAATGGCCTGTTAGAAACCCTTACAGTGAGCACCACCCCGAGATGTTTTTGTGGAAAATATCCTACATTGCCACTGCATGTTTCCTGACCTCCCCATGCTGACCACCCTGTGGATCTTTTCTCCATCCTACATTGCAACTCAATGCCTATCCTAATTCCTGCCCACCGATTCACACCACCCAGTGACGTTTTTCTTCACTCCTACTTCTGAATGCCTTGTTAGAAAGCCTTACAGTGAGCACCAACCTACGATGTTTTTCAGAAACGTATCCTACATTGCCACTGCATGTTTCCTGACCTCCCCATGTTGACTACCCCGTGGTGCTTTTCTCCATTCTTCATTGCCACTCACTGCCTAGCCTAATTCAGACCCTCGGATTCACACCACCCCGCGATGTTTTTCTCACTCCTACTAGTGAATGGCCTGCTACAAACACTTACAATGCGCACCACCCCACGATGTTTTTCAGAAAAATTATCCTACATTGCAATTGCATGTTTCCTGACCTCCCCATGCTCACCAACACGTGGTGCTTTTCTCCATCCTACATTGTCTCTAATTGTCTATCTTGATTCAGGCCTTCCAATTCACACCACCCCGTGATGTTTTTCTCACTTCTACTAGTGAATGGCCTGTTAGAAACCCTTACAATGCGAACCACCCCCCGATGTTTTTCAGGAACCTATCCTACATTTCCACTGAATGTTTCCTGACCTGCCCATGGTGACCACCCCGTGGTCCTTTTCTCCATCCTACATTACCACTCACTGCCTATCATAATTCAGGCCCTCCCATTCAAACCACCCCGTTATATTTTTCTAACTCCTACTTGTGAATGGCCTCTTAGAAACCCTTACAATGCACACCAACCGACATTGTTTTTCAGAAACCTATCCTACATTGGCAATGCATGTTTCCTGACCTCCCCATGCTGACCACCCCGTGGTGCTTTTCGGCATCGTACATTGCCACTCAATGCCTCTCCTGATTCAGGCCCTCCGATTCACACGACCCCGTGATGTTTTTCTCACTCCTACTAGTGAATGGCCTGTTACAAACCCTTACAATGCGCACCACGTCGCGATGTTTTTCAGAAAAACAATCCTACATTGCCATTGCATGTTTCCTGACCTCCCCATGCTCACCAACCCCTGGAGGTTTTCTCCATCCTACATTGCCACTAACTGTCTATCTTGATTCAGGCCTTCTAATTCACACCACCCCGTGATGTCTTTCTCACTTCTACTAGTGAATGGCCTGTTAGAAACCCTTACAATGCGCACCAACCTGCGATGTTTTTCAGAAACCTACCCTACATTTCCACTGCATGTTTCCTGACCTGCGCATGGTGACCACCCCGTGGTGCTTTTATCCAACCTACATTGCCACTCACTGCCTATCATAATTCAGGCCCTCCGATTCACACCACCCCGTTATATTTTTCTCACTCCTACTAGTGAATGGCCTGTTAGAAACCCTTACAATGCACACCAACCGACATTGTTTTTCAGAAACCTATCCTACATTGCCAATGCATGTTTCCTGACCTCCCCTTGCTGACCACCCCGTGGTGCTTTTCTCCATCGTACATTGCCACTCACTGCCTATCCTGATTCAGGCCCTCCGATTCACACCACCCCGTGATGTTTTTCTCATTCCTACTAGTGAATAGGCTGATAGAAACCCTTACAATGCGCACCACCCCTCGATGTTATTCAGAAACCTATTGCATATTGCCACTGCATGTTTCCTTGCCTCCCCTTGCTGACAAACCCGTTGTGCTTTTTTCCATCCTACATTGCCACTCACAGCCTATCCGAATTCAGGCCCTCCGATTCACACCACCCCGTGATGTTTTTCTCACTCCTACTAGTGAATGGCCTGTTATAAACCCTTACAATGCGCACTACCCCGCTTTTTTTTTTTCCAGAAACCTATCCTACTTTGCCACTGGATGTTTCCTCACCTCCCAATGCTGAACACCTTGTGGTGCTTTTCTCCATCCTACATTGCCACTCAATGCCTATTCTAATTCAGTCCCTCTGATTCACACCACCCTGTGATGTTGTTCTCACTCCTACTAGTGAATGGCCTGTTAGAAACACTTACAATGCACACCACCCTGCGATGTTTATCAGAAACCTATTCTACATTGCAACTGCATGTTTCCTTGCCTCCCCATGCTGACAAACCCGTGGTGCTTTTCTCCCTCCTATGTTGCCACTCACAGCCTATGTTAATTCAGGCCCTCTGATTCACACCACCCCGTGATGTTTTTTCCACTCCTACGTGTGAATGGCTTGTTAGAAATTCTTATAATGCGCACCATCCCACGATGTTTTTCAGAAACGTATCCTACATTGCCACTCCATGTTTTCTGACGTCCCCATGATGACCGCACCATGGTGCTTTTCTCCATTTTACGTTGCCACTCACTGCCTATCCTAATTCAGGCACTCTGATTCACACCACCCCGTGATGTTTTTGTCACTCCTACTAGTGAATGGGCTGTTAGAATGCCTTACAATGCGCACCACCCGGCGATGTTTTTCAGAAACCTATCCTACTTTGCCAATGCATTTTTCCTGACCTCCCCATGCTAACCACTCCGTGGTGCTTTTCTCCAACCTACATTGCCACTCACTGCCTATCCTAATTCAGAACATCTGATTCACACCACCCCGTGATGTTTTTCTCATTCCTACTAGTGAATGGCCTGTTAGAAACCCTTACAGTGAGCACCACCCCGAGATGTTTTTGTGGAAAATATCCTACATTGCCACTGCATGTTTCCTGACCTCCCCATGTTGACTACCCTGTGGTGCTTTTCTCCATTCTTCACTGCCACTCACTGCCTATCCTAATTCAGACCCTCCGATTCACACCACCCCGCGATGTTTTTCTCACTCCTACTAGTGAATGGCCTGCTGCAAAGCCTTACAATGCGCACCACCCCACGATGTTTTTCAGAAAAACTATCCTACATTGCCATTGCATGTTTCCTGACCTCCCCATGCTCACCAACACGTGGTGCTTTTCTCCATCCTACATTGCCTCTAATTGTCTATCTTGATTCAGGCCTTCCAATTCACACCACCCCGTGATGTTTTTCTCACTTCTACTAGTGAATGGCCTGTTAGAAACCATTACAATGCACACCACCCCGCGATGTTTTTCAGGAACCTATCCTACATTTCCACTGAATGTTTCCTGACCTGCCCATGGTGACCACCCCGTGGTCCTTTTCTCCATCCTACATTGCCACTCACTGCCTATCATAATTCAGGCCTTCCCATTCAAACCACCCCGTGATGTTTTTCTAACTCCTACTTGTGAATGGCCTCTTAGAAACCCTTACAATACACACCAACCGACATTGTTTTTCAGAAACCTATCCTACATTGGCAATGCATGTTTCCTGACCTCCCCATGCTGACCAACCCGTGGTGCCTTTCGGCATCGTACATTGCCACTCAATGCCTCTCCTGATTCAGGCCCTCCGATTCACACCACCCCGTGATGTTTTTCTCACTCCTACTAGTGAATGGCCTGTTAGAAACACTTACAATGCGCACCACCCCGCGATATTTTTAAGAAACCTATCCTACATTGACACTGCATGTTTCCTGACCTCCCTATGCTGACCACACCGTGGTGCTTTACTCCATTTTACGTTGCCACTCACTGCCTATCCTAATTCAGGCCCTCCGATTCACACCACCCCGTGATGTTTTTCTCATTCCTACTAGTGAATGGCCTGTTAGAAAGCCTTACTATGCGCACACACGGCGATGTTTTTCAGAAACCTATCCTACATTGCCAATGCATGTTTCCTGACTCCCCATGCTGACCACCCCGTGGTCCTTTTCTCCATCCTACATAGCCACTCACTGCCTAAATTAATTCAGGCCCTACTATTCACGCCTCCCCATGATGTTTTTTTCACTCCTACTAGTGAATGGCCTGTTAGAAATCCTTACAATGCGCACAACCCCGGGATGTTTTCCAGAAAACTATCCTACATTGCAATGCATGTTTCCTGACCTCCCAATGATGACCACCCCTTGGTGCTTTTCTCCATCCCACATTGACACTCACTGCCTATCCTAATTCAGGCCCTCGGATTCACACCACCCCATGATGTTTTTCTCAATCCTACTAGTGAATGGCCTGTTATAAACCCTTACAATGCGCACCACCCCGCTTTTTTTTCAGAAACCTATCCTTCATTGCCATTGGATGTTTCCTCACCTCCCAATGCTGAATACCTTGTGGTGCTTTTATCCATCCTACATTGCCACTCAATGCCTATCCTAATTCAGGCCTTCCGATTCACACCACCCTGTGATGTTGTTCTCACTCCTACTAGTGAATGGCCTGTTAGAAACACTTACAATGCGCACCTCCCTGCGATGTTTATCAGAAACCTATTCTACATTGCCACTGCATGTTTCCTTGCCTCCTCATGCTGACAAACCCGTGGTGCTTTTCTCCACCTACGTTGCCAATCACAGCCTATGCTAATGCAGGTCCTCCGATTCACACCACCCCGTGATGTTTTTTTTCACTCCTAATTTTGAATGGCTTGTTAGAAAGCCTTACAAAGCGCCCCAAACCAAGACGTTTTTCAGAATCCTATCCCACATTGAGACTGAATGTTTCCTGACCTCCCAATGTTGACCACCCCGTGGTGCTTTTCTCCATTCTTCATTGCCACTCACTGCCTATCCTAATTCAGGCCCTCCAATTCACACCACCCAGTGATGTTTTTCTTACTCCTACTATTGAATGGCCTTCTACAAACCTTACAATGCACACCACCCCATGATGTTTTTCAGAAAAACTATCCTACATTGCCATTGCATGTTTCCTGACCTCCACATGTTCACCCACCCGTGTTGCTTTTCTCCATTCTACATTGCCACTCACTGTCTATCTTGATTCAGGCCTTCCAATTCACACCACCCCGTGATGTTTTTCTCACTTCTACTAGTGAATGGCCTGTTAGAAACCCTTACAATGCGCACCACCCGGCGATGTTTTTCAGAAACCTATCCTACATGTCCACTGCATGTTTCCTGACTTGCCCATGGTGACCACCCCGTGGTGCTTTTCTCCATCCTATATTGCCACTCACTGCCTATCTTAATTCAGGCCCTCTGATTCACACCACCCCGTGATGTTTTTCTCACTCCTACTAGTGAATGGCCTGTTAGAAACACTTACAATGCACACCACCCTTCATTGTTTTTCAGAAACCTATCCTTCATTGCCAATGCATGTTTCCTGACCTCCCCATGCTGACTACCCCTTGGTGCTTTTCTCCATCCTACATTGCCACTCAATGCCTCTCCTGATTCACGCCCTCTGATTCAAACCACCCCGTTTTATTTTTCTCACTCCTACTAGTGAACGGCCTGTTAGAAACCCTTACATATCGCACCACCCCGGGATGTTTTTCAGAAACCTATCCTACACTGCCAGTGCATGTTTCCTGACCTCCCCATACTGACCACCCCGTGGTGCTTTTCTCCATTTTACATTGCTACTCACTGCCTTTCCTAATTCAGGCCGTCCGATTCACACCACCCCGTGATGTTTTTCTCATTCCTACTAGTGAATGGATTGTTAGAAACAATTACAATGCGCACCACCAAGCGATGTTTCTCAGAATCCTATTCTACATTGCCACTGCATGTTTCCCTGCCTCGCCATGCTGACAAACCCGTGGTTTCTTTCTCCATCCTACATTGCCACTCACAGCCTATCCGAATTCAGCCCCTAAGATTCACACCACACCGTGATGTTTTTTTCACTCCTACTTGTGAATGGCTTGTTAGAAATCCTTAAAATGCCCACCAACCCGCGATGTTTTTCACAAACCTATCCTACATTTCCACTGCATGTTTCCTGACCTGCGCATGGTGACCACCCCGTGGTGCTTTTATCCAACCTACATTGCCACTCACTGCCTATCATAATTCAGGCCCTCCGATTCACACCACCCCGTTATATTTTTCTCACTCCTACTAGTGAATGGCCTGTTAGAAACCCTTACAATGCACACCAACCGACATTGTTTTTCAGAAACCTATCCTACATTGCCAATGCATGTTTCCTGACCTCCCCTTGCTGACCACCCCGTGGTGCTTTTCTCCATCGTACATTGCCACTCACTGCCTATCCTGATTCAGGCCCTCCGATTCACACCACCCCGTGATGTTTTTCTCATTCCTACTAGTGAATGAGCTGTTAGAAAACCTTACAATGCGCACCACCCCGCGATGTTATTCATAAAACTATTCTACATTGCCACTGCATGTTTCCTTGCCTCACCTTGCTGACAAACCCGTTGTGCTTTTTTCCATCCCACATTGCCACTCACAGCCTATCCGAATTCAGGCCCTCCGATTCACACCACCCCGTGATGTTTTTCTCACTCCTACTAGTGAATGGCCTGTTATAAACCCTTACAATGCGCACTACCCTGCTTTTTTTTCCAGAAACCTATCCTTCATTGCCACTGGATGTTTCCTCACCTCCCAATGCTGAACACCTTGTGGTGCTTTTCTCCGTCCTACATTGCCACTCAATGCCTATTCTAATTCATTCCCTCCGATTCACACCACCCTGTGATGTTGTTCTCACTCCTACTAGTGAATGGCCTGTTAGAAACACTTACAATGCACACCACCCTGAGATGTTTATCAGAAACCTATTCTACATTGCCACTGCATGTTTCCTTGCCTCCCCATGCTGACAAACCCGTGGTGCTTTTCTCCCTCCTACGTTGCCACTCACAGCCTATGCTAATTCAGGCCCTCCGATTCACACCACCCCGCGATGTTTTTTGCACTCCTACGTGTGAATGGCTTGTTAGAAATTCTTTTAATGCGCACCATCCCACGATGTTTTTCAGAAACGTATCCTACATTGCCACTCCATGTTTTCTGACGTCCCCATGATGACCGCACCATGGTGCTTTTCTCCATTTTACGTTGCCACTCACTGCCTATCCTAATTCAGGCACTCTGATTCACACCACCCCGTGATGTTTTTGTCACTCCTACTAGTGAATGGGCTGTTAGAATGCCTTACAATGCGCACCACCCGGCGATGTTTTTCAGAAACCTATCCTACTTTGCCAATGCATTTTTCCTGACCTCCCCATGCTGACCACTCCATGGTGCTTTTCTCCAACCTACATTGCCACTCACTGCCTATCCTAATTCAGGACATCTGATTCACACCACCCCGTGATGTTTTTCTCATTCCTACTAGTGAATGGCCTGTTAGAAACCCTTACAGTGAGCACCACCCCGAGATGTTTTTGTGGAAAATATCCTACATTGCCACTGCATGTTTCCTGACCTCCCCATGCTGACCACCCTGTGGATATTTTCTCCATCCTACATTGCAACTCAATGCCTATCCTAATTCCTGCCCACCGATTCACACCACCCAGTGACGTTTTTCTTCACTCCTACTTCTGAATGCCTTGTTAGAAAGCCTTACAGTGAGCACCAACCTACGATGTTTTTCAGAAACGTATCCTACATTGCCACTGCATGTTTCCTGACCTCCCCATGTTGACTACCCCGTGGTGCTTTTCTCCATTCTTCATTGCCACTCACTGCCTAGCCTAATTCAGACCCTCGGATTCACACCACCCCGCGATGTTTTTCTCACTCCTACTAGTGAATGGCCTGCTACAAACACTTACAATGCGCACCACCCCAAGATGTTTTTCAGAAAAATTATCCTACATTGCAATTGCATGTTTCCTGACCTCCCCATGCTCACCAACACGTGGTGCTTTTCTCCATCCTACATTGTCTCTAATTGTCTATCTTGATTCAGGCCTTCCAATTCACACCACCCCGTGATGTTTTTCTCACTTCTACTAGTGAATGGCCTGTTAGAAACCCTTACAATGCGAACCACCCCCCGATGTTTTTCAGAAACCTATCCTACATTTCCACTGAATGTTTCCTGACCTGCCCATGGTGACCACCCCGTGGTCCTTTTCTCCATCCTTCATTGCCACTCACTGCCTATCATAATTCAGGGCCTCCCATTCAAACCACCCCGTTATATTTTTCTAACTCCTACTTGTGAATGGCCTCTTAGAAACCCTTACAATGCACACCAACCGACATTGTTTTTCAGAAACCTATCCTACATTGGCAATGCATGTTTCCTGACCTCCCCATGCTGACCACCCCGTGGTGCTTTTCGGCATCGTACATTGCCACTCAATGCCTCTCCTGATTCAGGCCCTCCGATTCACACCACCCCGTTATATTTTTCTCACTCCTACTAGTGAATGGCCTGTTAGAAACCCTTACAATGCACACCAACCGACATTGTTTTTCAGAAACCTATCCTACATTGCCAATGCATGTTTCCTGACCTCCCCTTGCTGACCACCCCGTGGTGCTTTTCTCCATCGTACATTGCCACTCACTGCCTATCCTGATTCAGGCCCTCCGATTCACACCACCCCGTGATGTTTTTCTCATTCCTACTAGTGAATGAGCTGTTAGAAAACCTTACAATGCGCACCACCCCGCGATGTTATTCATAAAACTATTCTACATTGCCACTGCATGTTTCCTTGCCTCACCTTGCTGACAAACCCGTTGTGCTTTTTTCCATCCCACATTGCCACTCACAGCCTATCCGAATTCAGGCCCTCCGATTCACACCACCCCGTGATGTTTTTCTCACTCCTACTAGTGAATGGCCTGTTATAAACCCTTACAATGCGCACTACCCTGCTTTTTTTTCCAGAAACCTATCCTTCATTGCCACTGGATGTTTCCTCACCTCCCAATGCTGAACACCTTGTGGTGCTTTTCTCCGTCCTACATTGCCACTCAATGCCTATTCTAATTCATTCCCTCCGATTCACACCACCCTGTGATGTTGTTCTCACTCCTACTAGTGAATGGCCTGTTAGAAACACTTACAATGCACACCACCCTGAGATGTTTATCAGAAACCTATTCTACATTGCCACTGCATGTTTCCTTGCCTCCCCATGCTGACAAACCCGTGGTGCTTTTCTCCCTCCTACGTTGCCACTCACAGCCTATGCTAATTCAGGCCCTCCGATTCACACCACCCCGCGATGTTTTTTGCACTCCTACGTGTGAATGGCTTGTTAGAAATTCTTTTAATGCGCACCATCCCACGATGTTTTTCAGAAACGTATCCTACATTGCCACTCCATGTTTTCTGACGTCCCCATGATGACCGCACCATGGTGCTTTTCTCCATTTTACGTTGCCACTCACTGCCTATCCTAATTCAGGCACTCTGATTCACACCACCCCGTGATGTTTTTGTCACTCCTACTAGTGAATGGGCTGTTAGAATGCCTTACAATGCGCACCACCCGGCGATGTTTTTCAGAAACCTATCCTACTTTGCCAATGCATTTTTCCTGACCTCCCCATGCTGACCACTCCATGGTGCTTTTCTCCAACCTACATTGCCACTCACTGCCTATCCTAATTCAGGACATCTGATTCACACCACCCCGTGATGTTTTTCTCATTCCTACTAGTGAATGGCCTGTTAGAAACCCTTACAGTGAGCACCACCCCGAGATGTTTTTGTGGAAAATATCCTACATTGCCACTGCATGTTTCCTGACCTCCCCATGCTGACCACCCTGTGGATATTTTCTCCATCCTACATTGCAACTCAATGCCTATCCTAATTCCTGCCCACCGATTCACACCACCCAGTGACGTTTTTCTTCACTCCTACTTCTGAATGCCTTGTTAGAAAGCCTTACAGTGAGCACCAACCTACGATGTTTTTCAGAAACCTATCCTACATTGCCACTGCATGTTTCCTGACCTCCCCATGTTGACTACCCCGTGGTGCTTTTCTCCATTCTTCATTGCCACTCACTGCCTAGCCTAATTCAGACCCTCGGATTCACACCACCCCGCGATGTTTTTCTCACTCCTACTAGTGAATGGCCTGCTACAAACACTTACAATGCGCACCACCCCAAGATGTTTTTCAGAAAAATTATCCTACATTGCAATTGCATGTTTCCTGACCTCCCCATGCTCACCAACACGTGGTGCTTTTCTCCATCCTACATTGTCTCTAATTGTCTATCTTGATTCAGGCCTTCCAATTCACACCACCCCGTGATGTTTTTCTCACTTCTACTAGTGAATGGCCTGTTAGAAACCCTTACAATGCGAACCACCCCCCGATGTTTTTCAGAAACCTATCCTACATTTCCACTGAATGTTTCCTGACCTGCCCATGGTGACCACCCCGTGGTCCTTTTCTCCATCCTACATTGCCACTCACTGCCTATCATAATTCAGGGCCTCCCATTCAAACCACCCCGTTATATTTTTCTAACTCCTACTTGTGAATGGCCTCTTAGAAACCCTTACAATGCACACCAACCGACATTGTTTTTCAGAAACCTATCCTACATTGGCAATGCATGTTTCCTGACCTCCCCATGCTGACCACCCCGTGGTGCTTTTCGGCATCGTACATTGCCACTCAATGCCTCTCCTGATTCAGGCCCTCCGATTCACACGACCCCGTGATGTTTTTCTCACTCCTACTAGTGAATGGCCTGTTACAAACCCTTACAATGCGCACCACGTCGCGATGTTTTTCAGAAAAACAATCCTACATTGCCATTGCATGTTTCCTGACCTCCCCATGCTCACCAACCCCTGGAGGTTTTCTCCATCCTACATTGCCACTAACTGTCTATCTTGATTCAGGCCTTCTAATTCACACCACCCCGTGATGTCTTTCTCACTTCTACTAGTGAATGGCCTGTTAGAAACCCTTACAATGCGCACCAACCTGCGATGTTTTTCAGAAACCTACCCTACATTTCCACTGCATGTTTCCTGACCTGCGCATGGTGACCACCCCGTGGTGCTTTTATCCAACCTACATTGCCACTCACTGCCTATCATAATTCAGGCCCTCCGATTCACACCACCCCGTTATATTTTTCTCACTCCTACTAGTGAATGGCCTGTTAGAAACCCTTACAATGCACACCAACCCACATTGTTTTTCAGAAACCTATCCTACATTGCCAATGCATGTTTCCTGACCTCCCCTTGCTGACCACTCCGTGGTGCTTTTCTCCATCGTACATTGCCACTCACTGCCTATCCTGATTCAGGCCCTCCGATTCACACCACCCCGTGATGTTTTTCTCATTCCTACTAGTGAATGGGCTGATAGAAACCCTTACAATGCGCACCACCCCTCGATGTTACTCAGAAACCTATTGCATATTGCCACTGCATGTTTCCTTGCCTCCCCTTGCTGACAAACCCGTTGTGCTTTTTTCCATCCTACATTGCCACTCACAGCCTATCCGAATTCAGGCCCTCCGATTCACACCACCCCGTGATGTTTTTCTCACTCCTACTAGTGAATGGCCTGTTATAAACCCTTACAATGCGCACTACCCCGCTTTTTTTTTCCAGAAACCTATCCTACTTTGCCACTGGATGTTTCCTCTCCTCCCAATGCTGAACACCTTGTGGTGCTTTTCTCCATCCTACATTGCCACTCAATGCCTATTCTAATTCAGTCCCTCTGATTCACACCACCCTGTGATGTTGTTCTCACTCCTACTAGTGAATGGCCTGTTAGAAACACTTACAATGCACACCACCCTGCGATGTTTATCAGAAACCTATTCTACATTGCAACTGCAGGTTTCCTTGCCTCCCCATGCTGACAAACCCGTGGTGCTTTTCTCCCTCCTATGTTGCCACTCACAGCCTATGTTAATTCAGGCCCTCCGATTCACACCACCCCGTGATGTTTTTTCCACTCCTACGTGTGAATGGCTTGTTAGAAATTCTTATAATGCGCACCATCCCACGATGCTTTTCAGAAACCTATCCTACTTTGCCAATGCATTTTTCCTGACCTCCCCATGCTAACCACTCCGTGGTGCTTTTCTCCAACCTACATTGCCACTCACTGCCTATCCTAATTCAGAACATCTGATTCACACCACCCCGTGATGTTTTTCTCATTCCTACTAGTGAATGGCCTGTTAGAAACCCTTACAGTGAGCACCACCCCGAGATGTTTTTGTGAAAAATATCCTACATTGCCACTGCATGTTTCCTGACCTCCCCATGCTGACCACCCTGTGGATCTTTTCTCCATCCTACATTGCAACTCAATGCCTATCCTAATTCCTGCCCACCGATTCACACCACCCAGTGACGTTTTTCTTCACTCCTACTTCTGAATGCCTTGTTAGAAAGCCTTACAGTGAGCACCAACCTACGATGTTTTTCAGAAACCTATCCTACATTGGCAATGCATGTTTCCTGACCTCCCCATGTTGACTACCCCGTGGTGCTTTTCGGCATCGTACATTGCCACTCAATGCCTCTCCTGATTCAGGCCCTCCGATTCACACGACCCCGTGATGTTTTTCTCACTCCTACTAGTGAATGGCCTGTTACAAACCCTTACAATGCGCACCACGTCGCGATGTTTTTCAGAAAAACAATCCTACATTGCCATTGCATGTTTCCTGACCTCCCCATGCTCACCAACCCCTGGAGGTTTTCTCCATCCTACATTGCCACTAACTGTCTATCTTGATTCAGGCCTTCTAATTCAAACCACCCCGTGATGTCTTTCTCACTTCTGCTAGTGAATGGCCTGTTAGAAACCCTTACAATGCGCACCAACCTGCGATGTTTTTCAGAAACCTACCCTACATTTCCACTGCATGTTTCCTGACCTGCGCATGGTGACCACCCCGTGGTGCTTTTATCCAACCTACATTGCCACTCACTGCCTATCATAATTCAGGCCCTCCGATTCACACCACCCCGTTATATTTTTCTCACTCCTACTAGTGAATGGCCTGTTACAAACCCTTACAATGCGCACCACGTCGCGATGTTTTTCAGAAAAACAATCCTACATTGCCATTGCATGTTTCCTGACCTCCCCATGCTCACCAACCCCTGGAGGTTTTCTCCATCCTACATTGCCACTAACTGTCTATCTTGATTCAGGCCTTCTAATTCACACCACCCCGTGATGTCTTTCTCACTTCTACTAGTGAATGGCCTGTTAGAAATCCTTACAATGCGCACCAACCTGCGATGTTTTTCAGAAACCTACCCTTCATTTCCACTGCATGTTTCCTGACCTGTGCATGGTGACCACCCCGTGGTGCTTTTATCCAACCTACATTGCCACTCACTGCCTATCATAATTCAGGCCCTCCGATTCACACCACCCCGTTATATTTTTCTCACTCCTACTAGTGAATGGCCTGTTAGAAACCCTTACAATGCACACCAACCGACATTGTTTTTCAGAAACCTATCCTACATTGCCAATGCATGTTTCCTGACCTCCCCTTGCTGACCACCCCGTGGTGCTTTTCTCCATCGTACATTGCCACTCACTGCCTATCCTGATTCAGGCCCTCCGATTCACACCACCCCGTGATGTTTTTCTCATTCCTACTAGTGAATGGGCTGATAGAAACCCTTACAATGCGCACCACCCTGCGATGTTATTCAGAAACCTATTCCATATTGCCACTGCATGTTTCCTTGCCTCCCCTTGCTGACAAACCCGTTGTGCTTTTTTCCATCCTACATTGCCACTCACAGCCTATCCGAATTCAGGCCCTCCGATTCACACCACCCCGTGATGTTTTTCTCACTCCTACTAGTGAATGGCCTGTTATAAACCCTTACAATGCGCACTACCCCGCTTTTATTTTCCAGAAACCTATCCTACTTTGCCACTGGATGTTTCCTCACCTCCCAATGCTGAACACCTTGTGGTGCTTTTCTCCATCCTACATTGCCACTCAATGCCTATTCTAATTCAGTCCCTCCGATTCACACCACCCTGTGATGTTGTTCTCACTCCTACTAGTGAATGGCCTGTTAGAAACACTTACAATGCACACCACCCTGCGATGTTTATCAGAAACCTATTCTACATTGCAACTGCATGTTTCCTTGCCTCCCCATGCTGACAAACCCGTGGTGCTTTTCTCCCTCCTATGTTGCCACTCACAGCCTATGTTAATTCAGGCCCTCCGATTCACACCACCCCGTGATGTTTTTTCCACTCCTACGTGTGAATGGCTTGTTAGAAATTCTTATAATGCGCACCATCCCACGATGTTTTTCAGAAACGTATCCTACATTGCCACTCCATGTTTTCTGACGTCCCCATGATGACCGCACCATGGTGCTTTTCTCCATTTTACGTTGCCACTCACTGCCTATCCTAATTCAGGCACTCTGATTCACACCACCCCGTGATGTTTTTGTCACTCCTACTAGTGAATGGGCTGTTAGAATGCCTTACAATGCGCACCACCTGGCGATGTTTTTCAGAAACCTATCCTACTTTGCCAATGCATTTTTCCTGACCTCCCCATGCTAACCACTCCGTGGTGCTTTTCTCCAAGCTACATTGCCACTCACTGCCTATCCTAATTCAGAACATCTGATTCACACCACCCCGTGATGTTTTTCTCATTCCTACTAGTGAATGGCCTGTTAGAAACCCTTACAGTGAGCACCACCCCGAGATGTTTTTGTGGAAAATATCCTACATTGCCACTGCATGTTTCCTGACCTCCCCATGCTGACCACCCTGTGGATCTTTTCTCCATCCTACATTGCAACTCAATGCCTATCCTAATTCCTGCCCACCGATTCACACCACCCAGTGACGTTTTTCTTCACTCCTACTTCTGAATGCCTTGTTAGAAAGCCTTACAGTGAGCACCAACCTACGATGTTTTTCAGAAACCTATCCTACATTGGCAATGCATGTTTCCTGACCTCCCCATGTTGACTACCCCGTGGTGCTTTTCGGCATCGTACATTGCCACTCAATGCCTCTCCTGATTCAGGCCCTCCGATTCACACGACCTCGTGATGTTTTTCTCACTCCTACTAGTGAATGGCCTGTTACAAACCCTTACAATGCGCACCACGTCGCGATGTTTTTCAGAAAAACAATCCTACATTGCCATTGCATGTTTCCTGACCTCCCCATGCTCACCAACCCCTGGAGGTTTTCTCCATCCTACATTGCCACTAACTGTCTATCTTGATTCAGGCCTTCTAATTCACACCACCCCGTGATGTCTTTCTCACTTCTGCTAGTGAATGGCCTGTTAGAAACCCTTACAATGCGCACCAACCTGCGATGTTTTTCAGAAACCTACCCTACATTTCCACTGCATGTTTCCTGACCTGCGCATGGTGACCACCCCGTGGTGCCTTTATCCAACCTACATTGCCACTCACTGCCTATCATAATTCAGGCCCTCCGATTCACACCACCCCGTTATATTTTTCTCACTCCTACTAGTGAATGGCCTGTTACAAACCCTTACAATGCGCACCACGTCGCGATGTTTTTCAGAAAAACAATCCTACATTGCCATTGCATGTTTCCTGACCTCCCCATGCTCACCAACCCCTGGAGGTTTTCTCCATCCTACATTGCCACTAACTGTCTATATTGATTCAGGCCTTCTAATTCACACCACCCCGTGATGTCTTTCTCACTTCTACTAGTGAATGGCCTGTTAGAAACCCTTACAATGCGCACCAACCTGCGATGTTTTTCAGAAACCTACCCTACATTTCCACTGCATGTTTCCTGACCTGCGCATGGTGACCACCCCGTGGTGCTTTTATCCAACCTACATTGCCACTCACTGCCTATCATAATTCAGGCCCTCCGATTCACACCACCCCGTTATATTTTTCTCACTCCTACTAGTGAATGGCCTGTTAGAAACCCTTACAATGCACACCAACCGACATTGTTTTTCAGAAACCTATCCTACATTGCCAATGCATGTTTCCTGACCTCCCCTTGCTGACCACCCCGTGGTGCTTTTCTCCATCGTACATTGCCACTCACTGCCTATCCTGATTCAGGCCCTCCGATTCACACCACCCCGTGATGTTTTTCTCATTCCTACTAGTGAATGGGCTGATAGAAACCCTTACAATGCGCACCACCCTGCGATGTTATTCAGAAACCTATTCCATATTGCCACTGCATGTTTCCTTGCCTCCCCTTGCTGACAAACCCGTTGTGCTTTTTTCCATCCTACATTGCCACTCACAGCCTATCCGAATTCAGGCCCTCCGATTCACACCACCCCGTGATGTTTTTCTCACTCCTACTAGTGAATGGCCTGTTATAAACCCTTACAATGCGCACTACCCCGCTTTTTTTTTCCAGAAACCTATCCTACTTTGCCATTGGATGTTTCCTCACCTCCCAATGCTGAACACCTTGTGGTGCTTTTCTCCATCCTACATTGCCACTCAATGCCTATTCTAATTCAGTCCCTCCGATTCACACCACCCTGTGATGTTGTTCTCACTCCTACTAGTGAATGGCCTGTTAGAAACACTTACAATGCACACCACCCTGCGATGTTTATCAGAAACCTATTCTACATTGCAACTGCATGTTTCCTTGCCTCCCCATGCTGACAAACCCGTGGTGCTTTTCTCCCTCCTATGTTGCCACTCACAGCCTATGTTAATTCAGGCCCTCCGATTCACACCACCCCGTGATGTTTTTTCCACTCCTACGTGTGAATGGCTTGTTAGAAATTCTTATAATGCGCAGCATCACACGATGTTTTTCAGAAACGTATCCTACTGTGCCACTGCATGTTTTCTGACGTCTCCATGATGACCACACCATGGTGCTTTTCTCCATTTTACGTTGCCACTCACTGCCTATCCTAATTCAGGCACTCTGACTCACACCACCCCGTGATGTTTTTCTCACTCCTACTAGTGAATGGCCTGTTAGAATGCCTTACAATGCGCACCACCCGGCGATGTTTTTTAGAAACCTATCCTACTTTGCGAATGCATTTTTCCTGACCTCCCCATGCTGACCACCACGTGGTGCATTTCTCCAACCTACATTGCCACTCACTGCCTATCCTAATTCAGGCACTCTGACTCACACCACCCCATGATGTTTTTCTCATTCCTACTAGTGAATGGCCTGTTAGAAACCCTTACAATGAGCACCACCCCGAGATGTTTTAGTGAAAAATATACTACATTGCCACTGCATGTTTCCTGACCTCCCCATGCTGACCATCCTGTGGATCTTTTCTGCATCCTACATTGCAACTCAATGCCTATCCTAATTCCGGCCCACCGATTCACACCACCCAGTGACGTTTTTCTTCACTCCTACTTCTGAATGGCTGGTTAGAAAGCCTTACAATGCGCACCAACCCACGATGTTTTTCAGAAACCTATCCTACATTGCCACTGCATGTTTGCTGACCTCCCCATGTTGACTACCCCGTGGTGCTTTTCTCCATTCTTCATTGCCACTCACTGCCTATCCTAATTCAGACCCTCCGATTCAGACCACCCCGCGATGTTTTTCTCACTCCTACTAGTGAATGGCCTGCTACAAACCCTTACAATGCGCACCACCCCGCGATGTTTTTCAGAAAAACTATCCTACATTGCCATTGCATGTTTCCTGACATCCCCATGCTCACCAAAACGTGGTGCTTTTCTCCATCCTACATTGCCTCTAATTGTCTATCTTGATTCAGGCCTTCCAATTCACACCACCCCATGATGTTTTTCTCACTTCTACTAGTGAATGACCTGTTAGAAACACTTACAATGCGCACCACCCCGCGATGTTTTTCAGGAACCTATCCTACATTTCCACTGCATATTTCCTGACCTGCCCATGGTGACCACCCCGTGGTCCTTTTCTCCATCCTACATTGCCACTCACTGCCTATCATAATTCAGGCCCTCCCATTCAAACCACCCCATTATATTTTTCTAACTCCTACTTGTGAATGGCCTCTTAGAAACCCTTACAATGCACACCAACCGACATTGTTTTTCAGAAACCTATCCTACATTGGCAATGCATGTTTCCTGACCTCCCTAAGTTGACCACCCCGTGGAGGTTTTCTCCATCCTACATTGCCACTAACTGTCTATCTTGATTCAGGCCTTCTAATTCACACTACCCTGTGATGTTGTTCTCACTCCTACTAGTGAATGGCCTGTTAGAAACACTTACAATGCGCACCTCCCTGCGATGTTTATCAGAAACCTATTCTACATTGCCACTGCATGTTTCCTTGCCTCCTCATGCTGACAAACCCGTGGTGCTTTTCTCCATCCTACGTTGCCACTCACAGCCTATGCTAATGCAGACCCTCCGCTGAACACCACCCCGTGATGTTTTTTCAGTCCCACTTTTGAATGGCTTGTTAGAAAGCCTTACAAAGCGCCCCAAACCAAGACGTTTTTCAGAATCCTATCCTACATTGAGACTGCATGTTTCCTGACCTCCCAATGTTGACCACCCCGTGGTGCTTTTCTCCATTCTTCATTGCCACTCACGGCCTATCCTAATTCAGGCCCTCCAATTCACACCACACACTGATGTTTTTCTCACTCCTACTATTGAATGGCCTTCTACAAACCTTACAATGCACACCACCCCATGATGTTTTTCAGAAAAACTATCCTACCATGCCATTGCATGTTTCCTGACCTCCACATGTTCACCCACCCGTGTTGCTTTTCTCCATTCTACATTGCCACTCACTGTCTATCTTGATTCAGGCCTTCCAAATCACACCACCCCGTGATGTTTTTCTCACTTCTACTAGTGAATGGCCTGTTAGAAACCCTTACAATGCGCACCACCCGGCGATGTTTTTCAGAAACCTATCATACATTTCCACTGCATGTTTCCTGACTTGATCATGGTGACCACCCCGTGGTGCTTTTCTCCATCCTACATTGCCACTCACTGCCTATCTTAATTCAGGCCCTCTGATTCACACCACCCCGTGATGTTTTTCTCACTCCTACTAGTTAATGGCCTGTTAGAAACACTTACAATTCACACAACCCTTCATTGTTTTTCAGAAACCAATCCTTCATTGCCAGAGCATGTTTCCAGACCTCCCCATGCTGACTACCCCTTGGTGCTTTTCTCCATCCTACATTGCCACTCAATGCCTCTCCTGATTCAGGCCCTCTGATTCAAACCACCCCGTTTTATTTTTCTCACTCCTACTAGTGAACGGCCTGTTAGAAACCCTTACATAGCGCACCACCCCGCGATGTTTTTCAGAAACCTATCCTACATTGCCACTGCATGTTTCCTGAACTCCCCATACTGACCACCCCGTGGTGCTTTTCTCCATTTTACATTGCTACTCACTGCCTTTCCTAATTTAGGCCGTCCGATTCACACCACCCCGTGATGTTTTTCTCATTCCTACTAGTGAATGGATTGTTAGAAACCCTTACAATGCACACCACCCAGCGATGTTTCTCAGAAACCTATTCCACATTGCCACTGCATGTTTCCCTGCCTCGCCATGCTGACAAACCCGTGGTTTTTTTCTCCATCCTACATTGCCACCCACAGCCTATCCGAATTCAGCTCCTACGATTCACACCACACCGTGATGATTTTTTCACCCCTACTTGTGAATGGCTTTTTAGAAATCCTTAAAATGTGCACCACCCCACGATGTTTTTCAGAAAACTATCCTACATTACCACTGCATGTTTCCTGACCTCCCCATGCTGACCACCCTGTGGATCTTTTCTCCATCCTGCATTGCCACTCAATGCCTCTCCTAATTAAGGGCCTATGATTCACACCACCCCCTGACATTTTTTTTCACTCCTACTTCTGAATGGCCTGTTAGAAAGCCTTACAATGCGCACCAACCCACGATGTTTTTCAGAAACATATCCTACACTGCCACTGCATGTTTCCTGACCTCTCCATGTTGACCACCCCGTGGTGCTTTTCTCCATTCTTCATTGCCACTCACTGTCTATCCTAATTCAGGCCCTCCGATTCACACCACCCCGTGATGTTTTACTCACTCCTACTAGTGAATGGCCTGCTACAAACCCTTACAATGCGCACCACCCCACGATGTTTTTCAGAAAAATTATCCTACATTGCAATTGCATGTTTCCTGACCTCCCCATGCTCACCAACACGTGGTGCTTTTCTCCATCCTACATTGTCTCTAATTGTCTATCTTGATTCAGGCCTTCCAATTCACACCACCCCGTGATGTTTTTCTCAGTTCTACTAGTGAATGGCCTGTTAGAAACCCTTACAATGCGAACCACCCCCCGATGTTTTTCAGGAACCTATCCTACATTTCCACTGAATGTTTCCTGACCTGCCCATGGTGACCACCCCGTGGTCCTTTTCTCCATCCTACATTGCCACTCACCGCCTATCATAATTCAGGCCCTCCCATTCAAACCACCCCGTTATATTTTTCTAACTCCTACTTGTGAATGGCCTCTTAGAAACCCTTACAATGCACACCAACCGACATTGTTTTTCAGAAACCTATCCTACATTGCAATTGCATGTTTCCTGACCTCCCCATGCTCACCAACACGTGGTGCTTTTCTCCATCCTACATTGTCTCTAATTGTCTATCTTGATTCAGGCCTTCCAATTCACACCACCCCGTGATGTTTTTCTCACTTCTACTAGTGAATGGCCTGTTAGAAACCCTTACAATGCGAACCACCCCCCGATGTTTTTCAGGAACCTATCCTACATTTCCACTGAATGTTTCCTGACCTGCCCATGGTGACCACCCCGTGGTCCTTTTCTCCATCCTACATTGCCACTCACTGCCTATCATAATTCAGGCCCTCCCATTCAAACCACCCCGTTATATTTTTCTAACTCCTACTTGTGAATGGCCTCTTAGAAACCCTTACAATGCACACCAACCGACATTGTTTTTCAGAAACCTATCCTACATTGGCAATGCATGTTTCCTGACCTCCCCATGCTGACCACCCAGTGGTGCTTTTCGGCATCGTACATTGCCACTCAATGCCTCTCCTGATTCAGGCCCTCCGATTCACACGACCCCGTGATGTTTTTCTCACTCCCACTAGTGAATGGCCTGTTACAAACCCTTACAATGCGCACCACGTTGCGATGTTTTTCAGAAAAACAATCCTACATTGCCATTGCATGTTTCCTGACCTCCCCATGCTCACCAACCCCTGGAGGTTTTCTCCATCCTACATTGCCACTAACTGTCTATCTTGATTCAGGCCTTCTAATTCACACCACCCCGTGATGTCTTTCTCACTTCTACTAGTGAATGGCCTGTTAGAAACCCTTACAATGCGCACCAACCTGCGATGTTTTTCAGAAACCTACCCTACATTTCCACTGCATGTTTCCTGACCTGCGCATGGTGACCACCCCGTGGTGCTTTTATCCAACCTACATTGCCACTCACTGCCTATCATAATTCAGGCCCTCCGATTCACACCACCCCGTTATATTTTTCTCACTCCTACTAGTGAATGGCCTGTTACAAACCCTTAGAATGCGCACCACGTCGCGATGTTTTTCAGAAAAACAATCCTACATTGCCATTGCATGTTTCCTGACCTCCCCATGCTCACCAACCCCTGGAGGTTTTCTCCATCCTACATTGCCACTAACTGTCTATCTTGATTCAGGCCTTCTAATTCACACCACCCCGTGATGTCTTTCCCACTTCTACTAGTGAATGGCCTGTTAGAAACCCTTACAATGCGCACCAACCTGCGATGTTTTTCAGAAACCTACCCTACATTTCCACTGCATGTTTCCTGACCTGCGCATGGTGACCACCCCGTGGTGCTTTTATCCAACCTACATTGCCACTCACTGCCTATCATAATTCAGGCCCTCCGATTCACACCACCCCGTTATATTTTTCTCACTCCTACTAGTGAATGGCCTGTTAGAAACCCTTACAATGCACACCAACCGACATTGTTTTTCAGAAACCTATCCTACATTGCCAATGCATGTTTCCTGACCTCCCCTTGCTGACCACCCCGTGGTGCTTTTCTCCATCGTACATTGCCACTCACTGCCTATCCTGATTCAGGCCCTCCGATTCACACCACCCCGTGATGTTTTTCTCATTCCTACTAGTGAATGGGCTGATAGAAACCCTTACAATGCGCACCACCCCGCGATGTTATTCAGAAACCTATTCCATATTGCCACTGCATGTTTCCTTGCCTCCCCTTGCTGACAAACCCGTTGTGCTTTTTTCCATCCTACATTGCCACTCACAGCCTATCCGAATTCAGGCCCTCCGATTCACACCACCCCGTGATGTTTTTCTCACTCCTACTAGTGAATGGCCTGTTATAAACCCTTACAATGCGCACTACCCCGCTTTTTTTTTCCAGAAACCTATCCTACTTTGCCACTGGATGTTTCCTCACCTCCCAATGCTGAACACCTTGTGGTGCTTTTCTCCATCCTACATTGCCACTCAATGCCTATTCTAATTCAGTCCCTCCGATTCACACCACCCTGTGATGTTGTTCTCACTCCTACTAGTGAATGGCCTGTTAGAAACACTTACAATGCACACCACCCTGCGATGTTTATCAGAAACCTATTCTACATTGCAACTGCATGTTTCCTTGCCTCCCCATGCTGACAAACCCGTGGTGCTTTTCTCCCTCCTATGTTGCCACTCACAGCCTATGTTAATTCAGGCCCTCCGATTCACACCACCCCGTGATGTTTTTTCCACTCCTACGTGTGAATGGCTTGTTAGAAATTCTTATAATGCGCACCATCCCACGATGTTTTTCAGAAACGTATCCTACTGTGCCACTGCATGTTTTCTGACGTCTCCATGATGACCACACCATGGTGCTTTTCTCCATTTTACGTTGCCACTCACTGCCTATCCTAATTCAGGCACTCTGACTCACACCACCCCGTGATGTTTTTCTCACTCCTACTAGTGAATGGCCTGTTAGAATGCCTTACAATGCGCACCACCCGGCGATGTTTTTTAGAAACCTATCCTACTTTGCGAATGCATTTTTCCTGACCTCCCCATGCTGACCACCACGTGGTGCATTTCTCCAACCTACATTGCCACTCACTGCCTATCCTAATTCAGGCACTCTGACTCACACCACCCCGTGATGTTTTTCTCATTCCTACTAGTGAATGGCCTGTTAGAAACCCTTACAATGAGCACCACCCCGAGATGTTTTTGTGAAAAATATACTACATTGCCACTGCATGTTTCCTGACCTCCCCATGCTGACCATCCTGTGGATCTTTTCTGCATCCTACATTGCAACTCAATGCCTATCCTAATTCCGGCCCACCAATTCACACAACCCAGTGACGTTTTTCTTCACTCCTACTTCTGAATGGCTGGTTAGAAAGCCTTAAAATGCGCACCAACCCACGATGTTTTTCAGAAACCTATCCTACATTGCCACTGCATGTTTGCTGACCTCCCCATGTTGACTACCCCGTGGTGCTTTTCTCCATTCTTCATTGCCACTCACTGCCTATCCTAATTCAGACCCTCCGATTCAGACCACCCCGCGATGTTTTTCTCACTCCTACTAGTGAATGGCCTGCTACAAACCCTTACAATGCGCACCACCCCGCGATGTTTTTCAGAAAAACTATCCTACATTGCCATTGCATGTTTCCTGACATCCCCATGCTCACCAAAACGTGGTGCTTTTCTCCATCCTACATTGCCTCTAATTGTCTATCTTGATTCAGGCCTTCCAATTCACACCACCCCGTGATGTTTTTCTCACTTCTACTAGTGAATGACCTGTTAGAAACACTTACAATGCGCACCACCCCGCGATGTTTTTCAGGAACCTATCCTACATTTCCACTGCATATTTCCTGACCTGCCCATGGTGATCACCCCGTGGTCCTTTTCTCCATCCTACATTGCCACTCACTGCCTATCATAATTCAGGCCCTCCCATTCAAACCACCCCATTATATTTTTCTAACTCCTACTTGTGAATGGCCTCTTAGAAACCCTTACAATGCACACCAACCGACATTGTTTTTCAGAAACCTATCCTACATTGGCAATGCATGTTTCCTGACCTCCCTAATTTGACCACCCCGTGGAGGTTTTCTCCATCCTACATTGCCACTAACTGTCTATCTTGATTCAGGCCTTCTAATTCACACTACCCTGTGATGTTGTTCTCACTCCTACTAGTGAATGGCCTGTTAGAAACACTTACAATGCGCACCTCCCTGCGATGTTTATCAGAAACCTATTCTACATTGCCACTGCATGTTTCCTTGCCTCCTCATGCTGACAAACCCGTGGTGCTTTTCTCCATCCTACGTTGCCACTCACAGCCTATGCTAATGCAGACCCTCCGCTGAACACCACCCCGTGATGTTTTTTCAGTCCCACTTTTGAATGGCTTGTTAGAAAGCCTTACAAAGCGCCCCAAACCAAGACGTTTTTCAGAATCCTATCCTACATTGAGACTGCATGTTTCCTGACCTCCCAATGTTGACCACCCCGTGGTGCTTTTCTCCATTCTTCATTGCCACTCACGGCCTATCCTAATTCAGGCCCTCCAATTCACACCACACACTGATGTTTTTCTCACTCCTACTATTGAATGGCCTTCTACAAACCTTACAATGCACACCACCCCATGATGTTTTTCAGAAAAACTATCCTACCATGCCATTGCATGTTTCCTGACCTCCACATGTTCACCCACCCGTGTTGCTTTTCTCCATTCTACATTGCCACTCACTGTCTATCTTGATTCAGGCCTTCCAATTCACACCACCCCGTGATGTTTTTCTCACTTCTACTAGTGAATGGCCTGTTAGAAACCCTTACAATGCGCACCACCCGGCGATGTTTTTCAGAAACCTATCCTACATTTCCACTGCATGTTTCCTGACTTGATCATGGTGACCACCCCGTGGTGCTTTTCTCCATTTTACATTGCTACTCACTGCCTTTCCTAATTCAGGCCGTCCGATTCACACCACCCCGTGATGTTTTTCTCATTCCTACTAGTGAATGGATAGTTAGAAACACTTACAATGCACACCACCCAGCGATGTTTCTCAGAAACCTATTCCACATTGCCACTGCATGTTTCCCTGCCTCGCCATGCTGACAAACCCGTGGTTTTTTTCTCCATCCTACATTGCCACCCACAGCCTATCCGAATTCAGCTCCTACGATTCACACCACACCGTGATGATTTTTTCACCCCTACTTGTGAATGGCTTGTTAGAAATCCTTAAAATGTGCACCACCCCACGATGTTTTTCAGAAAACTATCCTACATTACCACTGCATGTTTCCTGACCTCCCCATGCTGACCACCCTGTGGTGCTTTTCTCCATCCTGCATTGCCACTCAATGCCTCTCCTAATTAAGGGCCTATGATTCACACCACCCCCTGACATTTTTTTCACTCCTACTTCTGAATGGCCTGTTAGAAAGCCTTACAATGCGCACCAACCCACGATGTTTTTCAGAAACATATCCTACACTGCCACTGCATGTTTCCTGACCTCTCCTTGTTGACCACCCCGTGGTGCTTTTCTCCATTCTTCATTGCCACTCACTGTCTATCCTAATTCAGGCCCTCCGATTCACACCACCCCGTGATGTTTTTCTCACTCCTACTAGTGAATGGCCTGCTACAAACCCTTACAATGCGCACCAGGCCGCCATGTTTTTCAGAAAAACTATCCTACATTGCCATTGCATGTTTCCTGACCTCCCCATGCTCACCAACTCGTGGAGGTTTTCTCCATCCTACATTGCCACTAACTGTCTATCTTGATTCAGGCCTTCTAATTCATACCACCCCGTGATGTTTTTCTCACTTCTACTAGTGAATGGCCTGTTAGAAACCCTTACAATGCGCAGTACCCTGCTTTTTTTAACAGAAACCTATCCTACATTGCCACTGGATGTTTCCTCACCTCCCAATGCTGAACAACTTGTGGTGCTTTTCTCCGTCCGACATTGCCACTCAATGCCTATTCTAATTCAGTCCCTCCGATTCACACCACCCTGTGATGTTGTTCTCACTCCTACTAGTGAATGGCCTTTTAGAAACACTTACAATGCACACCACCCTGCGATGTTTATCAGAAACCTATTCTACATTGCCACTGCATGTTTTCTTGCCTCCCCATGCTGACAAACCCGTGGTGCTTTTCTACCTCCTACGTTGCCACTCACAGCCTATGCTAATTCAGGCACTCCGATTCACACCACCCCGTGATGTTTTTTGCACTCCTACTTGTGAATGGCTTGTTAGAAATTCTTATAATGCGCACCACCCCGCGATGTTTTTCAGAAACCTATCCTACATTGCCACTGCATGTTTCCTGACCTCCCCATGTTGACCACCCCGTGGTGCTTTTCTCCAGTCTTCATTGACATGCACTGCCTATCCTAATTCATGCCCTCCGATTCACACCACCCGTGATGTTTTTCTCACTCCTACTAGTGAATGGCCTGCTACAAACCCATACAATGCGTACCACCACGCGTTGTTTTTCAGAAACCTATCCTACGTTGACATTGCATGTTTCCTGACCTCCCCATACCTCACCAACCCGTGGTGCTTTTTTCCATCCTACATTGCCACTCAATGTCTATCTTGATTCAGGCCCTCGGATTCACACCACACCATGATGATTTTCTCACTCCTACTAGTGCATGGCCTGTTAGAAACCCTTACAATGCGCACCACCCTGCTTTTATTTTCAGAAACCTATCCTACATTGCCACTGCATGCTTCCTCACTTCCTTATGCTGACCACCCTGTTGTGCTTTTCTCCATGCTACGTTGCCACTCAATGCCTATCCTAATTTAGGCCTTCCGATTCACACCGTCCCGTAATGTTGTTCTCACTCCTACTAGTGAATGGATTGTTAGAAACCCTTACAATGCGCACCACCCAGCGATGTTTATCAGAAACCTATTCTACATTGCCACTGCATGTTTCCTTGCCTCGCCATGCTGACAAACCCTTGGTTTTTTTCTCCATCCTACATTGCCACTCCCAGCCTATCCGAAATCAGCCCCTACGATTCACAGCACACCGTGATGATTTTTTCACTTCTACTTGTGAATGGCTTGTTAGAAATCCTTAAAATGCCCACCACCCCGCTATGTTTTTTCAGAAAACTATCCTACATTGCCACTGCATGATTCCTGAACACCCCATGCTGACCAGCCTGTGGTGCTTTTCTCCATCCTACATTGCAACTCAATGCCTATCCTAATTCAGGCCCTCCGATTCACACCACCCCGTGACTTTTTTTTCACTCCTACTTTTGAATGGCTTGTTAGAAAGCCCTACAATGCGCACCAACCCACGATGTTTTTCAGAAACCTATCCTACATTGCCACTGCATGTTTCCTGACCGCCCCATGTTGACCACCCCGTGGTGATTTTCTCCATTCTTCATTGCCACTCAATGCCTATCCTAATTAAGGCACTCTGATTCACACCACCCCGTGATGTTTTTCTCACTCCTACTAGTGAATGGCCTGCTACAAACCCTTACAATGTGCCCCACCCCGCTATGTTTTTCAGAAACCTATCCTACATTGCGACTGCATGATTCCTGACATCCCCAACCTAACCAACCTGTGGAGCTTTTCTCCATCCTACATTGCCACTCACAGCGTATCCTTATTCAGGCCCTCCGATTCACACCACCCCATGAAGTTTTTCTCACTTCTACTAGTGAATGGCTTGTTAAAAACCCTTACAATGCGAACCACCCCGCGATGTTTTTCAGAAACCTATCCTACTTTGCCAATGCATTTCTCCTGACCACCCCATGCTGACCACCCCGTGGTACTTTTCTCCAACCTACATTGCCACTCACTGCCTATCCTAATTCAGAACATCTAATTCACACAACCCCGTGATGTTTTTCTCATTCGTACTAGTGAATGGCCTGTTAGAAACCCTTACAATGTGCACCACCCCGTGATGTTTTTGTGAACAATATCCTACATTGCCACTGCATGTTTCCTGAACTCACAATGCTCACCATGCCCTCTTGCATTTTTCCATTCTACATTGCCACGCACTGCCTATCGTATTTCAGGCCCTCGGAAGCCAACCACCCTGTGACGTTTTTATCACTCCTACTAGTGAAAGGCCTCTTAGAAACCCTTACAATACCCACCACCAAACGATGTTTTTCAGAAACCTATCCTACATTGCCACTGCATGTTTCCTGAACTCCCCATGCTCACCATGCCGTCTTGCATTTTTCCATTCTACATTACCACTAACTGCCTAATCTAATTCAGGCCCTCCGATTCACACCACACCGTGATGTTTTTCTCACTCCTACTAGTGAATGGCTGTTAGAAACCCTTACAATGCGCACCACCACGCTATGTTTATCCGAATCCTATCCTACATTGCCACCGCATGTTTCCTGACCTCCCCATGCTGAATACCTTGTGGTGCTTTTCTCCATCCTACATTGCCACTCACTGCCTATACTGATTCAGACACTCCGATTCACACCACCCCGTCATGTTTTTCTCACTCCTACTAGTGAATGGCATTTTAGAAACACTTACAATGCGCCCCACCCCGCGATGTTTTTCAGAAACCTATCCTACATTGCCACCGCATGTTTCCTGACCTCCTCATGCTGAATACCCCGAGGTGATTTTCTCCATCCTATATTGCCACTCACTGCCTATCCTAATTCAGGCCCTCCGATTCACACCAACCCGTGATTTTTTTCTCACTCCTACTAGTGAATGGCCTGTTAGAAACCATTACAATGCACACCACCCCACGATGTTTTTTAGAAACCTATTCTACATTCCTGGCGCATTTTTCCTGACCTCCCCATGCTGATAACCGCGTGGTGCTTTTCTCCATCCTACATTGCCACTCACGGCCTATTTTAATTCAGGCCCTCCGATTCACACCACCCCGTTTTGTTTTTCTCACTCCTACTAGTTAATGGCCTTTTAGAAACCCTTACAATGACCACCACCACATGGTGTTTTTCAGAAACCTATCCTCCATTGCCACTGCATGTTTCCTGAACTCACCATGCTCACCATGCCGTCTTGCATTTTTCCATTCTACATTACCACTCACTGTCTAATCTAATTCAGGCCCTCCAATTCACACAACCCCGTGATGTTTTTCTCACTCCTACTAGTGAATGACCTGTTATGAAACCCTTACAATGCGCACCACCTCATGATGTTTTTCAGAAACCTAATCTACATTGCTGCTGCATTTTTCCTGACCTCTCCATGCTGACCAACCCGGGGTGCTTTTCTCCACCCTACATTGCCAAGCACTGCCTATCCTATTTCAGGCCCTCCAAAGCAAACCACCCTGTGACGTTTTATCACTCCTACTAGTGAAAGGCCTGTTAGAAACCCTTACAATAACAAAATTTATACATTTTGGATTTTATTACTCCTCAGTTCTCATTAAAAAAGAGAGGGAGGGGAAAAAAAAGAGCTCTAACGGATATAACAACAAGTGTGTTTAGGGATGTTAAATAGCTGACTATATTAATGTTTTTGGATCATTGAACACAGCTGTTTGCAGTCTCTCCGTTTGAATGTCTACTTTGTATTCTTTAATACTGTGATTTGAGCAACTATTTCCAAGATGATATTATGTAATCTATTAACAGGTGATTTCTTACTGTTATGTTTTTTTTTTTGTAGTTATGTATTATGTGTAACCTTACACTGCTTTGTTCTGTTTTGTGTTTTTCTCTTTTTCCTCTTAAATAAAAAAAAAAAAAAAAAAAAAGAAACCCTTACAATGCCCACCACCCCACGATGTTTTTCAGAAACCTATCCTACATGGCCACTGCATGTTTCCTGACCTCCCCATGTTGACCACCTCGTGGTAATTTTCTCCATTCTTCATTGCCACTCACAGCCTGTTCTGATTCAGGCCCTCCGATTCAAACCACCCCATGAAGTTTTTCTCACTTCTACTAGTGAATGGCTTTTTAAAAACCCTTACAATGCGCACCACACCGCGATGTTTTTCAGAAACCTATCCTACATTTCCACTGCATGTTTCCTGACTTCCCCATGCTGACCACCCCTGTTGCTTTTCTCCATCCTGCATTGCCACTCACTGCCTATCATAATTCAGGCAATCTGATTCACACCACCCCGTTATATTTTTCTCACACCTACTACTGAATGGCCGGTAGAAACCCTTACAGTGCGCACCACCCTGCGATGTTTTTCCGAAACTTATCCTACATTGCCACTGCATGCTTTCTGACCTCACCATGATGACCACACCGTGGTGCTTTTCTCCATTTTATGTTGCCACTCACTGCCTATTCTAATTCAGGCCCTCCTATTCACACCACCCCGTGATGTTTTTCTCACTCCTACTAGTGAATGGCCTGTTAGAATGCCTTACAATGCGCACCACACGGCGATGTTTTTCAGAAACCTATCCTACTTTGCCAATGCATTTATCCTAACCACCCCATGCTGACCACCCCGTGGTGCTTTTCTCCAACCTACATTGCCACTCACTGCCTATCCTAATTCAGAACATCTGATTCACACAACCCCGTGATGTTTTTCTCATAACTACTAGTGAATGGCCTGTTAGCAACCCTTACAATTTGCACTACCCCGTGATGTTTTTGTGAACAATATCCTACATTGCCACTGCATGTTTCCTGAACTCACAATGCTCACCTTGCCCTCTTGCATTTTTCCATCCTACATTGCCACGCACTGCCTATCCTATTTCAGGCCCTCGGAAGCAAACCACCCTGTGACGTTTTTATCACTCCTACTAGTGAAAGGCCTGTTAGAAACCCTTACAATGCCCACCACCAAACGATGTTTTTCAGAAACCTGTCCTACATTGCCACTGCATGTTTCCTGAACTCCCGATGCTCACCATGCCGTCTTGCATTTTTCCATTCTACATTACCACTCACTGCCTAATCTAATTCAGGACCTCCGATTCACACCACCCTGTGATGTTTTTTTCACTCCTACTAGTGAATGGCCTGTTAGAAACCCTTACAATGCGCACCACCCCACGATGTTTTTCAGAAACCTATTCTACATTCCTGGCGCATTTTTCCTGACCTCCCCATGCTGACAACCGCGTGGTGCTTTTCTCCATACTACATTGCCATTCACGACCTATTTTAATTCAGGCCCTCCGATTCACACCACCCCATTTTGTTTTTCTCACTCCTACTAGTGAATGGCCTTTTAGAAACCCTTACAATGCCCACCACCACACGATGTTTTTCAGAAACCTAACCTACATTGCCACTGCATGTTTCCTGAACTCACCATGCTCACCATGCTGTCTTGCATTTTTCCATTCTACATTACCACTCACTGCCTAATCTAATTCAGGTCCTCCAATTCACACCACCCCGTGATGTTATTCTCACTCCTACTAGTGAATGGCCTGTTATGAAACCCTTACAATGCGCACCACCCCACGATGTTTTTCAGAAACCTAATCTACATTGCTGCCGCATTTTTCCTGACCTCCCCATGCTGACCAACCCAGGGTGCTTTTCTCCACCCTACATTGCCACGCACTGCCTATCCTATTTCAGGCCCTCCAAAGCAAACCACCTTGTGACGTCTTTATCACTCCTACTAGTGAAAGGCCTGTTAGAAACCCTTACAATGCCCACCACCCCACGATGTTTTTCAGAAACCTATCCTACATGGCCACTGCATGTTTCCGGAACTCCCCATGCTCACCGTGCCGTCTTGCATTTTTCCATTCTACATTACCACTCACTGCCTAATCTAATTCAGGCCCTCTGATTCACACCACCCTGTGATGTTTTTCTCACTCCTATTATTGAATGGCCTGTTAGAAACCCTTGCAATGCGCACCACCACACTATGTTTATCCGAAACCTATCCTACATTGCCAACGCATGTTTCCTGAGCTCCCCATGCTGAATACCCTGTGGTGCTTTTCTCCATCCTACATTGCCACTCACTGCCTATACTGATTCAGACACTCCGATTCACACCATCCCGTGATGTTTTTCTCACACCTACTAATGAATGGCATTTTAGAAACCCTTACAATGCGCCGCACCCAGTGATGTTTTTCGAAACCTATCCTACATTGCGACCGCATGTTTCCTACCCTGCCCATGCTGACCACCCCGAGATGCTTTTCTCCATCCTACATTGACACTCACTGATTATCCTAAATCAGGCCCTCTGATTCACACGACCCCGTGATGTTTTTCTCACTCCTACTAGTGAATGGCCTGTTAGAAACCCTTACAACGCGCACCACCCCGCGATGTTTTTCAGAAACCTATTCTACATTCCTGGCGCATTTTTCCTGACCTCCCCATGCTGACAACCGCGTGGTGCTTTTCTCCATCCTACATTGCCACGCACGGCCTATTTTAATTCAGGCCCGCCGATTCACACCACCCCGTTTTGTTTTTCTCACTCCTACTAGTGAATGGCCTGTTAGAAACCCTTACAATGCCCACCACCACACGATGTTTTTCAGAAACCTATTCTACATTGCCACCGCATGTTTCCAACCGTGCCCATGCTGACCACCCCGTGGTGCTTTTCTCCATCCTACATTGCCACTCACTGCCTATCCTAATTCAGGCCCTCCGATTCACACCACCCCGTGATGTTTTTCTCACTCCTACTAGTGAATGACCTGTTAGAAACCCTTACAATGCCCACCACCACACGATGTTTTTCAGAAACCTATTCTACATTCCTGCCGCATTTTTCCTTACCTCCCCATGCTGACAACCCCGTGGTGCTTTTCTCCATTCAACATTGCCCCTCAGGGCCTATATTAATTCAGGCCCTCTGATTCACACAAACCCGTGATGTTTTTCACACTCCTACTAGTGAATGGCCTGTTAGAAACCCTTGCAATGCGCACCACCCCGCGATGTTTTTCAGAAACCTATCCTACATTGCCACCGCATGTTTCCTAACCTCCCCATGCTGACCAACCCGGGGTGCTTTTTTCCATTCTACATTGCCACGCACTGCCTATCCTATTTGACGCCCTCCGAAGCAAACCACCCTGTGACGTTTTTATCACTCCTACTAGTGAAAGGCCTGTTAGAAACCCTTACAATGCCCACCACCAAACGATGTTTTTCAGAAACCTATCCTACATTCATTGCAACTGCATGTTTCCTGAACTCCCCATGCTCACCATGCCATCTTGCATTTTTCCATTCTACATTACCACTCACTGCCTAATCTAATTCAGGCCCTCCTATTCACACCACACCGTGATGTTTTTCTCACTCCTACTAGAGAATGGACTGTTAGAAACCCTTACAATGCGCACCACCACGCGATGTTTATCCGAAACCTATCCTACATTGCCACCGCATGTTTCCTGACCTCCCCATGCTGAATACCCTGTGGTGCTTTTCTCCATCCTACATTGCCACTCACTGCCTATACTGATTCCCGCACTCCGATTCACACCATCCCGTGATGTTTTTCTCACTCCTACTAATGAATGGCATTTTAGAAACCATTACAATGCGCCCCACCCCGTAATGTTTTTCAGAAACCTATCCTACATTGCCACTGCATGTTTGCTACCCTGCCCATGCTGACCACCCCGTGGTGATTTTCTCCATCCTACATTGCCACTCACTGCCTATCCTAATTCAGGCCCTCCGATACACACCACCCCGTGATGTTTTTCTCACTCCTACTAGTGAATGGCCTGTTAGAAACCATTACAATGCGCACCACCGCACGATGTTTTTCAGAAACCTATTCTACATTCTGGCGCATTTTTCCTGACCTCCCCATGCTGACAACTGCGTGGTGCTTTTCTCCATCCTACATTGCCACGCACGGCCTATTTTAATTCAGGCCCGCCGATTCACACCACCCCGTTTTGTTTTTCTCACTCCTACTAGTGAATGGCCTGTTAGAAACCCTTACAATGCCCACCACCACACGATGTTTTTCAGAAACCTATCCTACATTGCCACCGCATGTTTCCAACCGTGCCCATGCTGACCACCCCGTGGTGCTTTTCTCCATCCTACATTGCCACTCACTGCCTATCCTAATTCAGGCCCTCCGATTCACACCACCCCGTGATGTTTTTCTCACTCCTACTAGTGAATGACCTGTTAGAAACCCTTACAATGCCCACCACCACACGATGTTTTTCAGAAACCTATCCTACATTGCCACCGCATGTTTCCTAACCTCCCCATGCTGACCAACCCGGGGTGCTTTTTTCCATTCTACATTGCAACGCACTGCCTATCCTATTTGATGCCCTCCGAAGCAAACCACCCTGTGACGTTTTTATCACTCCTACTAGTGAAAGGCCTGTTAGAAACCCTTACAATGCCCACCACCAAACGATGTTTTTCAGAAACCTATCCTACATTGCAACTGCATGTTTCCTGAACTCCCCATGCTCACCATGCCATCTTGCATTTTTCCATTCTACATTACCACTCACTGCCTAATCTAATTCAGGCCCTCCTATTCACACCACACCGTGATGTTTTTCTCACTCCTACTAGAGAATGGACTGTTAGAAACCCTTACAATGCGCACCACCACGCGATGTTTATCCGAAACCTATCCTACATTGCCACCGCATGTTTCCTGACCTCCCCATGCTGAATACCCTGTGGTGCTTTTCTCCATCCTACATTGCCACTCACTGCCTATACTGATTCAGACACTCCGATTCACACCATCCCGTGATGTTTTTCTCACTCCTACTAGTGAATGGCGTTTTAAAACCCGTACAATGCGCCCCACCCCGCGATGTTTTTCAGAAACCTATCCTACATTGCCACTGCATGTTTCCTGACCTCTTAATGCTGAATACCCCGTGGTGATTTTCTCCATCCTACATTGCCACTCACTGCCTATCCTAATTCAGGCCCTCCGATTCACACCATCCCGTGATGTTTTTCTCACTCCTACTAGTGAATGGCCTGTTAGAAACCATTACAATGCGCACCACCCCCCGATGTTTTTCAGAAACCTATTCTAAATTCCTGCCGCATTTTTCCTGAGCTCCCCATGCTGACAACCCCGTGGTGCTTTTCTCCATTCTACATTGCCACTCAGGGCCTATTTTAATTCAGGCACTCCGATTCACACCACCCCGTTTTGTTTTTCTCACTCCTACTAGTGAATGACCTGTTAGAAACCCTTACAATGCCCAACACCACACGATGTTTTTCAGAAACCATCCTACATTGCCACCGCATGTTTCCTGACCTCCCCGTACTGACCAACCCTTGGTGTTTTCTCCATCCTACATTGCCACTCACTGCCTATTCGAATTGATGCCCTCCTATTCACAACCTCCTGTGATGTTTTTCACACTCCTCCTAGTGAAAGTTCTGTTAGATAACCTTACAATGCACATCACCCCACGATATTTTTCAGAAATCTATCCTACATTGCCACCGCATGTTTCCTGACCTCCCCATGCTGCCCACCACATGGTATTTTTCTCCAACCTTCATTGTCACTCACTGCCTGTCATAATTCAGGCCCTCGGATTCACCCCACCCCGTGATGTTTTTCTCACTCCTACTAGTGAATGCCCTGTTAGAAACCCTTACAATGTGCACCACCGTGCGATGTTTTTCAGAAACCTATCCTACCTTTCCACCACATGTTTCATGAAATCCCAATGCTGAATACCCGGTGGTGCTTTTCTCCATCCTATATTGCCACTCACTGCCTATCCTAATTCAGGCCCTCTGTTTCACACATTCCCGTGATGTTTTTCTCACTCCTACTAGTGAATGGCCTGTTATGAAACCCTTACAATGCGCACCACCACGCGATGTTTTTCAGAAACCTATTCTACACTGCTGCCGCATTTTTCCTGACCTCCCCATGCTGACCAACCCGGGGTGCTTTTCTCCATCCTACATTGCCACGTACTGCCTATCCTATTTCAGGCCCTCCGAAGCAAACTACCCTGTGATGTTTTTATCACTCCTACTAGTGAAAGGCTTGTTAGAAACCCTTACAATGCCCACCACCCCACGATGTTTTTCAGAAACCTATCCAACATTGCCACTACATGTTTCCTGAACTCCGCATGCTCACCATGCTGTCTTGCATTTTTCCATTCTACATTACCACTCACTGCCGAATCTAATTCAGGCCCTCCGATTCACCACACCCCGTAATGTTTTTCTCACTCATACTATTGAGTGGCCTGTTAGAAACCCTTACAATGAGCCACACCCTGCGATGTTTTTCAGAAACCTATCCTACATTGTCACCGCATGTTTCCTGACCTCCTCATGCTGAATACCCCGTGGTGATTTTCTCCATTCTACATTGCCACTCACTGCCTATCCTAATTCAGTCCCTCCGATTCACACCAACCCATGATTTTTTCTCACTCCTACTAGTGAATGGCTTGTTAGAAACCCTTACAATGCGCTCCACCCCGAGATGTTTTTCAGAAACCTATCCTACATTGCCACCGCATGTTTCCTACCCTGCCCATGCTGACCACCCCATGGTGCTTTTCTCCATTCTACATTGCCACTCACTGCATATCCTAATTCAGGCCCTCCGATTCACACGACCCCATTATGTTTTTCTCACTCCTACTAGTGAATGACCTGTTAGAAACCCTTACAATGCGCACCACTCCGCGATGTTCTTCATAAACCAATCCTACATTGCCACCGCATATTTCCTGACCTCCCCATTTTGACCACCTCGTGGTGCTTTTCTCCATGGTACATTGCCACTCACTGCCTATCCCAATTCAGGCCGTCTGATTCACACCACTCCCTTATATTTTTCTCTCTCCTACTTGTAAATTGCCTGTTAGTAACACTTACAATGCGCACCACCATGTGATGTTTTTCAGAAAACTATCCTAGATTGCCAACGCATGTTTCCTGTCCTCCCCATGCTGACCACCCCGTGGTGCTTTTCTGCATCCTCCATTGCCACTCACTGCCTATGCTAATTCAGGCCCTCCGATTCACATCTCCCCGTTATGTTTTTCTCACTCCTACTAGTGAATGGCCTGTTAGAAACCCTTACAATGCCCACCACCCCGCAATGTCTCTCAAAAATCTATCCTACATTGCCACCACATGTGTCCTGCCCTCCAGATGATGACCACCCCATGGTGCTTTTCTCCATCCTACATTTCCACTCACTGCCTTTTTTAATTCAAGCCATCCGATTCACACCACCCCGTGATGTTTTTCTCTCTCCTAGTAGTGAATGGTCTGTTAGAATCCCTTACAATGCGCACCACCCCGCGATGTTTTTCAGAAACCTATCCTACATTGCCACCGCATGTTTCCTGACCTCCCAATGCTGACCACCCTGTGGTGCTTTTCTCCATCCTCCATTCCCACTCACTGCCTATGCTAATTCATGCCCTCTAATTCACACCACTCCCTGATGTTTTTCTAACTCCTACTAGTGAGTGGCCTGTTAGAAAACTTTCAATGCGCACCACCCAGCGATGTTTTTCAGAAACCTATCCTACATTGCCACCGCATGTTTCCTGACCTCCCAATGCTGACCACCCTATGGTGCTTTTCTCCATCCTCCATTCCCACTCACTGCCTATGCTAATTCATGCCCTCTAATTCACACCACTCCCTGATGTTTTTCTAACTCCTACTAGTGAATGGCCTGTTAGAAAACTTTCAATGCGCACCACCCAGCGATGTTTTTCTGAAACCTATCCTACATTGCCACCGCATGTTTCCTGACCTCCTCGTGCTGACCACCCCTTGGTGTTTTCTCCATCCTACCTTGCCACTTACTGCCTATCCGAATTCAGGCCTTCCATATCACACCCTCCTTTGATGTTTTTCACACTCCTACTGGTGAAAGGCCTGTTAGAAACCCTGACAATGCGCACCACACCGCGATATTTTTCAGAAACCTATCCTTCATTGCCACCGCATTTTTCCTGACCTCCCCTTGGTTACCACCCCATGGTGCTTTTCTCCACCCGCCATTGCCACTCTCTGCCTATGCTACTTCAGGCCCTCCGATTCACACCACCCCGTGATGTTTTTCTCACTCCTACTAGTGAATGGCTTGTCAGAAACCCTTACAATGCCCACCACCCCACGATGTTTTTCAGAAACCTATCCTACATTGCCACTGCATGTTTCCTGAACTCCTCAAGCTCACCATGCCGTCTTGCATTTTTCCATTCTACATTACCACTCACTGCCTAATCTAATTCAGGCCCTCCGATTCACACCACCCTGTGATGTTTTTTTCACTCCTACTTGTGATTGGCATGTTAGAAAACCTTACAATGCGCACCACCCTGTGATGTTTTTCAGAAACCTATGCAACATTGACACTGCATGTTTCCTGACCTCCACTTGCTGACCAGACCATGGTGCTTTTCTCCATCCTACATTGCCACTCACGGCCTGTACTAATTCAGGCCCGCTGATTCACACCACCCCGTGATTTTTTTCTCACTCCTGCGAGTGAATGGCCTGATAGAAACCCTTACAATGCGCACCACCTCGCGATGTTCTTCATAAACCAATCCTTCATTGCCACCACATATTTCCTGACCTCCCCATGCTGACCACCTCGTGGTGCTTTTCTCCATGCTACATTGCCACTCACTGCCTATCCCAATTCAGGCCCTCTGATTCACACAACTCCTTGATATTTTTCCCTCTCCTACTTGTAAATTGCCTGTTAGAAACACTTACAATGTGCACCACCCCGCTATGTTCTTCATAAACCAATCCTAGATTGCCAACACATGTTTCCTGTCCTCCCCATGCTGACCACCCCGTGGTGCTTTCTCCATCCACCATTGCCACTCACTGCCTATGCTAATTCTGGCCCTCCGATTCACATCACCCTGTGAGGTTTTTCTCACTCCTACTAGTGAATGGCCTGTTAGAAACAAAGTGCACCACCCCGCAATGTTTTTCTGAAACCTATAATACATTGCCACCGCATGTGTCTTGACCTCCCAATGCTGACCACCCCTTGGTGTTTTCTCCAGCCTACATTGCCACTCACTTGTATCCGAATACAGGCCCTCGGGTTCACACCAACCCTGTGCTGTTTTTCTCATTCCTACTAGTGAATGGCCTGGTAGAAACGCTTACAATGCGCCACACCCCGCGATGTTTTTCAGAAACCTATCCTACATTGCCACCGCATATTTCGTTACCTCCTCATGATGAATACCCCGTGGTGCTTTTCTCCATCCTACATTGCCACTCACTGCCTATCCTAATTCAGGCCCTCCTATTCACAGGACCCTGTGATTTTTTTCTCACTCCTACTAGAGAATGGCCTGTTAGAAACCTTACAATGCGCACCACCCCCGCGATGTTTTTCAGAAACCTATCCTACATTGCCACCGCATGTGTCCTGCCCTCCAGATGCTGACCAACCCATGGCGCTTTTCTCCATCCTACATTTACCCTCACTGCCAATCCAAATTCAAACCCTCAGATTTACACCACCCCGTGATGTTTTTCTCACTCCTACTAGTGAATGGCCTGTTAGAAACCCTTACAATGCCAAGCACCACGGGATGTTTTTCAGAAACCTATCCTACATTGTCACCGCATGTTTCCTAACCTCCCCTTACTGACCACCCTGTTGTGCTTTTCCCCATCCTACATTGCCAATCACTGCCTATGCTAATTCAGGCCCTCCGTGTCACACCACCACATTATGTTTTTCTCACTCCTACTAGTGAATGGCCTGTTAGCAAACCTTACATGGCGCACCACCCCACGATCTTTTTCAGAAACCTATCCCACATTGCCACCGCATGTTTCCTGACCTCCCAATGCTGACCACCCTGTGGTGCTTTTCTCCATCCTCCATTCCAACTCACTGCCTATGCTAATTCAGGCCCTCCGATTCACACCACCCCGTGATGTTTTTCTCACTCCTTCTAGTGATTGGCCTGTTTGAAAACCTTTCAATGCGCACCACCCCGCAATGTTTTTCAGAAACCTATCCTACATTGCCACCGCATGTTTCCTGACCTCCCTGTGCTGACCACCCCTTGGTGTTTTCTCCATCCTATATTGCCACTCACTGCCTATCCTAATTCAGGCGCTCCGATTCACACCACCCCGTGATGTTTCTCACTCCTACAAGTGAATGACCTTTTAGAAACCCTGACAATATGCTCCACCCCGAGATGTTTTTCAGAAACCTATCCTACATTGCCACCACATGTTTCCTGACCTCCTCATGCTGACCACACTGTGGTGCTTTTCTCCATCCTAAATTGCTAATCACTGCCTCTCCTAATTCAGGCCCTCCGATTCACACCAACCTCTGATGTTTTTCTCACTCCTACTAGTGAATGGCCTGCTGGAAAACCTTACATTGCGCAACCCCCGTGATGTTTTTCAGAAACCTATCCTACATTGCCACCGCATGTGTCCTACCCTCCAGATGATGACAACCACATGGTGCTTTTCTCCATCCTACATTGCCACTCATGGCCTGTACTAATTCAGGCCCGCTGATTCACACCACCCCGTGATTTTTTCTCACTCCTGCGAGTGAATGGCCTGATAGAAACCCTTACAATGCGCACCACCCCGCGATGTTCTTCATAAACCAATCCTTCATTGCCACCACATATTTCCTGACCTCCCCATGCTGACCACCTCATGGTGCTTTTCTCCATGCTACATTGCCACTCACTGCCTATCCCAATTCAGGCCCTCTGATTCACACCACTGCCTGATATTTTTCTCTCTCCTACTTGTAAATTGCCTGTTAGAAACACTTACAATGTGCACCACCCCGCTATGTTCTTCATAAACCAATCCTAGATTGCCAACACATGTTTCCTGTCCTCCCCATGCTGACCACCCCGTGGTGCTTTCTCCATCCACCATTGCCACTCACTGCCTATGCTAATTCTGGCCCTCCGATTCACATCACCCCGTGAGGTTTTTCTCACTCCTACTAGTGAATGGCCTGTTAGAAACAATGCGCACCACCCCGCAATGTTTTTCTGAAACCTATAATACATTGCCACCGCATGTGTCTTGACCTCCCAATGCTGACCACCCCTTGGTGTTTTCTCCAGCCTACATTGCCACTCACTTGTATTCGAATACAGGCCCTCGGGTTCACAACAACCCTGTGCTGTTTTTCTCATTCTTACTAGTGAATGGCCTGGTAGAAACGCTTACAATGTGCCACACCCCGCGATGTTTTTCAGAAACCTATCCTACATTGCCACCGCATGTTTCATTATCTCCTCATGATGAATACCCCGTGGTGCTTTTCTCCATCCTACATTGCCACTCACTGCCTATCCTAATTCAGGCCCTCCTATTCACACGACCCTGTGATTTTTTTCTCACTCCTACTAGAGAATGGCCTGTTAGAAACCTTACAATGCGCACCACCCCCGCGATGTTTTTCAGAAACCTATCCTACATTGCCACCGCATGTGTCCTGCCCTCCAGATGCTGACCAACCCATGGCGCTTTTCTCCACCCTACATTTACCCTCACTGCCAATCCAAATTCAAACCCTCAGATTTACACCACCCCGTGATGTTTTTCTCACTCCTCCTAGTGAATGGCCTGTTAGAAACCCTTACAATGCCAAGCACCACGGGATGTTTTTCAGAAACCTATCCTACATTGTCACCGCATGTTTCCTGACCTCCCCATTCTGACCACCCTGTTGTGCTTTTCCCCATTCTACATTGCCAATCACTGCCTATGCTAATTCAGGCCCTCCGTGTCACACCACCCCATTATGTTTTTCTCACTCCTACTAGTTAATGGCCTGTTAGCAAACCTTACATGGCGCACCACCCCACGATGTTTTTCAGAAACCTATCCCACATTGCCACCGCATGTTTCCTGACCTCCCAATGCTGACCACCCTGTGGTGCTTTTCTCCATCCTCCATTCCAACTCACTGCCTATGCTAATTCAGGCCCTCCGATTCACACCACCCCGTGTTGTTTTTCTCACTCCTTCTAGTGATTGGCCTGTTTGAAAACCTTTCAATGCGCACCACCCCGCAATGTTTTTCAGAAACCTATCCTACATTGCCACCGCATGTTTCATGACATCCCCGTGCTGACCACCCCTTGGTGTTTTCTCCATCCTACATTGCCACTCACTGCCTATCCTAATTCAGGTGCTCTGATTCAGACCACCCCGTGATGTTTTTCTCACTCCTACAAGTGAATGACCTTTTAGAAACCCTGACAATGTGCTCCACCCCGCGATGTTTTTCAGAAACCTATCCTACATTGCCACCACATGTTTCCTGACCTCCTCATGCTGACCACACTGTGGTGCTTTTCTCCATCCTAAATTGCTAATCACTGCCTCTCCTAATTCAGGCCCTCCGATTCACACCACCCTCTGATGTTTTTCTCACTCCTACTAGTGAATGGCCTACTGAAAACCCTTACATTGCGCAACCCCTGTGATGTTTTTCAGAAACCTATCCTACATTGCCACCGCATGTGTCCTACCCTCCAGATGATGACAACCACATGGTGCTTTTCTCCATCCTACATTTCCACTCACTGCCTATTTTAATTCAGGCAATCCGATTCACAGCACCCCGTGATGTTTTTCTCACTCTTACTAGTGAATTCCCTGTTAGAAACCATTACAATACGCACCAACCTGCGATGTTTCTCAGAAATCTATCCTAAATTGCCACTGTATGTTTCCTGACCTCCTCATGCTGAATACCCCATGGTCCTTTTCTCCATACTACATTGCCACTAACTGCCTATCCTAATTCAGGCCCTCCGATTAACAACACCCCGTGATGTTTTTCTCACTCCTACTGGTGAATGGTCTGTTAGAAACCCTTACAATGCGCACAAACCCGCGGTGTTTTCCAGAAACCTATCTTATATTGCCACTGTTTGTTTCCTGACCTCCCCATGCTGACCACCCCGTGTTGCTTTTCTCCATCCTACATTGCCACTCACAGCCGATAGGAACTCAAACCCTCCGATTCACACCACTCCGTGATGTTTTTCTAACTCCTACTAGTGAATGGCCTGTTAGAAACACTTACAATGCGCACCACCATGTGATGTTTTTCGGAAACCTATCCTACGTTTCCACTGCATGTTTCCTGACATCCCCATGCTGGCCACCGCATGGTGCTTTTCTCAATCCTACATTGCAAGTCACTACCTATCCTAATTCAGAACCTCCATTTCACACCATCCTGATATATTTTTCTCACTCCTACTAGTGAATGGCCTGTTAGAAACCCTTACAATGCGCACCACCTCGTGATGTTTTTCAGAAATCTATCCTACATTGCCACCGCATGTGTCGGGACCTCCCAATGCTGACCACCCCTTGGTGTTTTCTCCAGCCTACATTGCCACTCACTGGTATCCGAATTCAGGCCCTCGGGTCACACACCCTCTGTGCTTTTTTTTTCATTCCTACTAGTGAATGGCCTGGTAGAAACCCTTACAATGCGCCCCAACCCGCAATGTTTTTCAGAAACCTATCCTACATTGCCACCGCATGTTTCCTGACCTCCTCATGCTGAATACCCCGTGGTGATTTTCTCCATCCTACATTGCCACTCACTGCCTATCCTTATTAGGCCCTCCGATTCACACCACCCCATAATGTTTTTCTCACCCCTACTAGTGAATGGCCTGTTAGAAACCCTTACAATGCATACCATCCCGCGATGTTTTTCAGAATCCTATCCTACATTGCCACCGCATGTTTCCTACCCTGCCCCTGCTGACCACCCCATGGTGCTTTTCTCCATCCTGCATTGCCACTCACTGCCTATCCTAATTCAGGCCCTCCAATTCACACGACTCCGTGATGTTTTTCTCACTCCTACTAGTGAATGACCTGTTAGAAACCCTTACAATGCGAACCAACCCGCGATGTTTTTCAGAAACCTAACCTACATTGCCACCACATGTTTCCTGACCTCCCCATGCTGACCACAGCGTGGTGCTTTTCTCAATCCTATATTGCCACTCACTGCCTCTCCTAATTCGGGCCCTCTGATTCACACCACCCCGTGATGTTTTTCTCACTCCTACTAGTGAATGGCCTGCTTGAAACCCTTACAATGTGCACCACCCCGCGATGGATTTCAGAAACCTATCCTACATTGCCACCGCATGTTTCCTACCCTCCCCATGGGGTCCACTCGTGGTGCTTTTCTCCATCCTCGATTGCCACTCACTGTCTATGCTATTTCAGGCCCTCTGATTCAAACTACCACGTGATGTTTTTCTCACTGCTACTAGTGAATGGCCTGTTACAAAACCTTACAATGCGCACCACCCCGCTATGTTTTTCAGAAACCTATCCTACATTGCCACCACATGTTTCCTGACCTCCCCATGCTGACCACCCCGTCTTGCTTTTCTCCATCCTACGTTGCCACTCACTGCCTATGCTAATTCAGGCCCTCCCATTCACACCACCCCGTGATGTTTTTCTCACTCCTACTAGTGAATGGCATGTTAGAAAACCTTACAACGCGCACCACCCTGCGATGTTTTTTAGAAACATATGCAACATTGCACCCACATGTTTCCTGACCTCCACTTGCTGACAACACCATGGTGCTTTTCTCCATCTTACATTGCCACTCACTGCCTGTCCTAATTCAGGCTCTCTGATTCACACCACCCCGTGATTTTTTTCTCACTCCTGTTAGTGAATGTCCTGTTAGAAACCCTTACAAAGCGCACCACCCCGCGATGTTCTTCATAAACCTATCCTACACTGCCACCGCATATTTCCTGACCTCCCCATGCTGACCACCCCGTGGTGCTTTTCTGCATGCTACATTGCCACTCACTGCCTATGACAATTCAGGCCTTCTAATTCACACCACTCCCTGATATTTTTCTCTCTCCTGCTTGTAAATTGCCTGTTAGAAACCCTTACAAAGCGCACCACCCCGCGATGTTTTTCAGAAACCTATCCTAGATTGCCAACACACGTTTCCTGTCCTCCCCATTCTGACCACCCTGTGGTGCTTTCTCCATCCACCATTGCCACTCACTGCCTATGCTAACTCTGGCCCTCCGATTCACATCACCCAGTGAGGTTTTTCTCACTGCTACTAGTAAATGGCCTGTTAGAAACAATGCGCACCACCCCGCAATGTTTTTCCGAAACCTATAATACATTGCCACCGCATGTGTCTTGACCTCCCAATGCTGACCACCCCTTGGTGTTTTCTCCAGCTTACATTGCCACTCACTTGTATCCGAATACAGGCCCTCGGGTTCACACCAACCCTGTGCTGTTTTTCTCATTCCTACTAGTGAATGGCCTGGTAGAAACGCTTACAATGTGCCACACCCCGCGATGTTTTTCAGAAACCTATCCTACATTGCCACCGCATGTTTCATTACCTCCTCATGATGAATACCCCGTGGTGCTTTTCTCCATCCTACATTGCCACTCACTGCCTATCCTAATTCAGGCCCTCCTATTCACACCACCCTGTGATTTTTTTCTCACTCCTACTAGAGAATGGCCTGTTAGAAACCTTACAATGCGCACCACCCCCGCGATGTTTTTCAGAAATTTCCTGACCTCCCCATTCTGACCACCCCGTTGTGCTTTTCCCCATCCTACATGCCAATCACTGACTATGCTAATTCCGGCCCTCCGTGTCACACCACCCCATTATGTTTTTCTCACTCCTACTAGTGAATGGCCTGTTAGCAAATCTTACATTGCGCACCACCCCACGATGTTTTTCAGAAACCTATCCCACATTGCCACCGCATGTTTCCTGACCTCCCAATGCTGACCACCCTGTGGTGCTTTTCTCCATCCTCCATTCCAACTCACTGCGTATGCTAATTCAGGCCCTCTGATTCACACCACCCCGTGATGATTTTCTCACTCCTACTAGTAATTGGCCTGTTTGAAAACTTTTCAATGCGCACCACCCAGCGATGTTTTTCAGAAACCTATCCTACATTGCCACCGAATGTTTCCTGATCTCCCCGTGCTGACCACCCCTTGGTGTTTTCTCCATCCTACATTGCCACTCAGTGCCTATCCGAATTCAGGCCCTCCAATTCACACCCTCCTGTGATGTTTTTCACACTCCTACTAGTGAAAGGCCTGTTAGAAACCCTTACAATGCGCACCACCCTGCGATATTTTTCAGAAACCTATCCTAGATTGCCACCGCATGTTTCCTGACCTCCCCATGCTGACAACTCCATGGTGCTTTTCTCCAACCTGCATTGTCACTCACTGCGTATCGTAATTCAGTCCCTCCGATTCACCCCACCCCGTTATTTTTTTCTCACTCCTACTAGTGAATGGCCTGTTAGAAACCCTTACAATGCGCACCACCCCGTGATGTTTTTCAGAAACCTATCCTAACTTGCCACCACATGTTTCCTGAAATCCCAAAGCTGAATACCCCATTGTGCTTTTCTCCATCCTACATTGCCACTCACTGCCTATCCCAATTCAGGCCCTCTGATTCACACATTCCCGTGATGTTTTTCTCACTCCTACTAGTGAATGGCCTGTTAGAAACCCTTACAATGCGCACCACACCCGATGATTTTCAGAACCCTATTGTACCTTGACACCACATGTTTCCTGACCTCCCCATGCTGACCAACCCCGGGTCCTTTTCTACATCCTACATTGCCACACACTGCCTATCCTATTTCAGACCCTCCGAAGCAAACCACCCTGTGACGTTTTTATCACTCCTACTAGTGAAAGGCATGTTAGAAACCCTTACAATGCCCACCACCCCACGATGTTTTTCAGAAACCTATCCTACATTGCCACCGCATGTTTCCTGACCTCCCCATGCTGAATGCCCTGTGGTTCTTTTCTCCATCTTACATTGCCAATCACTGCCTATACTAATTCAGACACTCCAATTCACTCCACCCCGTGATGTTTTTCTCACTCCTACTAGTGAATGGCCTTTTAGCAACCCTTACAATGTGCCCCACCCCGTGATGTTTTTCAGAAACCTATCCTACATTGCAACCGCATATTTACTGACCTCTACATTCTGAACACCCCGTGGTGCTTTTCTCCAACCTACATTGCGACTCACTGCCTGTCCTAATTCAGGCCCTCCGATTCACACCACTCCATGATGTTTTTCTCAATCCTACTAGTGAACGGCCTGTTAGAAACCCTTACAATGCGCACCACCTCGCGTTGTTTTTCAGAAACCTATCCTACATTGCCACCGCATGTTTCCTGACCTCCCAATGCTGAGCAACCCGGGTACATTTCTCCATCCTACATTGCCACTCACTGGGTATCCTATTTCGGGCCCTCCGAAGCAAACCACCCCGTGACGTTTTTGTCACTCCTACTAGTGAAAGGCCTGTTGGAAACCCTTACAATGCACACCGACCCACGATGTTTTTCACAAACCTAACCTACATTGCCACTGCATGTTTCCTGAACACCCCATGCTCACCACGCTGTCTTGCTTTTCTCCATTCTACATAACCACTCACTGTCTAATCTAATTCAGGCCCTCCGATTCACAGCACTCCATGATGTTTTTATCACTCCTACTAGTGAATGGCCTGTTAGAAACCCTTACAATGGCAACCACCACGCAATGTTTTTCAGAAACCTATCCTACATTGCCACTGCATGTTCCCTGACCTCCCCATGCTGACCACCCTGCGGTGCTTCTCTCCATCCTACATTGCCACTCATTGCCTATCCTAATTCAGATCCTCCGATTCACATCACCCCGTGAGGTTTTTCTCACTCCTACTAGTGAATGCCCTATTAGAAACCCTTACAATGCGCACCACCCCGCAATGTTTTTCAGAAACCTATCCTAAATTGCCACCGCATGTGTCCTGACTTCCCAATGCTGACCACACCTTGGTGTTTTCTCCAGCCTACATTGCCACTCACTGGTATCCGAATACAGGCCCTCGGGTTCACACACCCCCTGTGCTTTTTTTCTCATTCCTACTAGTGAATGGCCTGGTAGAAACACTTACAATGTTCTCCACCCGGCGATGTTTTTCAGAAACCTATCCTACATTGCCACCGCATGTTTCCTGACCTCCTCATGCTGAATACCCCGTGGTGCTTTTCTCCATCCTACATTGCCACTCACTGCCTATCCTCATTCAAGCCCTCCGATTCACACAACCCCGTGATTTTTTTCTCACTCCTACTAGTGAATGGCCTGTTAGAAACCCTTACAATGCGCACCACCCCGCGATGTTTTTCAGAAACCTATCCTACATTGCCACCGCATGTGTCCTGCCCTCCAGATGCTGACCAACCCATGGTGCTTTTCTCCATCCTACATTTACCCTCACTGCCAATCCAAATTCAAACCCTCAGATTCACATCACCCCGTGATGGTTTTCTCTCTCCTACTTGTGAATGGCCTTTTAGAAACACTTACAATGCGCACCACACTGCAATGTTTTTCAGAAACCTATCCTACATTTCCATTGCGTATTTCCTGACCTCCCGATGCTGACCACCCCATTGTGCTTTTCCCCATCCTACTTTGCCACTCCCTGCCTATCCTAATTCAGACACTCCAAATTACAGTACCCTGGATGTTTTTCTAACTCCTCCTAGTGCATGCCCTGTGAGAAACACTTACAATGCGCACCACCCAAAAATGGTTTTCAGAAACCTATCCTAAATTGCCACTGCATGTTTCATGACCTCCACATGCTGGCTACCCCGTGGTGGTATTCTCCATCCTACATTGCCACTCACTGCCTGTACTAACTGAGACCCTCTGATTCACACCACCTCGTGATGTTTTTCTCACTCCTACTAGTGAATGGCCTGCTACAAACCCTTACAATGCGCAGCACCCCGCGATGTTTTTCAGAAACCTATCCTACATTGCCACAGCATGTTTCCTGACCTCCCCTTGCTGAACAACCCGGGGTGCTTTTCTCAATCCTACATTGCCACTCACTGCCTATCCTATTTCAGGCCCTCCAATGCAAACCACTGTGTGACGTTTTTATAACTCCTACTAGTGAAAGGCCTGTTAGACACCCTTACAATGCCCACCACCCCACGATGTTTTTCAGAAACCTATCCTACATTGCCACCGCATGTTTCCTGATCTCCCCATGCTGACCACCTCGTGGTGCTTTTCTCCATGCTACATTGCCACTCACTGCCTGTCCCAATTCAGGCCCTCTGATTCACACCACTCCCTGATATTTTTCTCTCTCATACTTGTAAATTGCCTGTTAGAAACACTTACAATGCGCACCACCCCGCAATGTGTTTCAGAAACCTATCCTACATTGCCACCGCATATTTCCTGACCTCCTAATGCTGACCACACTGTGGTGCTTTTCTCCATCCTAAATTGCTAATCACTGCCTCTCCTAATTCAGGCCCTCCGATTCACACCACCCTCTGATGTTTTTCTCACTCCTACTAGTGAATGGCCTGCTGGAAACCCTTACATTGCACAACCCCCGTGATGTTTTTCAGAAACCTACCCTACATTGCCACTGCATGTTCCCTGACCTCCCCATGCTGACCACCCTGCGGTGCTTCTCTCCATCCTACATTGCCACTCATTGCCTATCCTAATTCAGATCCTCCGATTCACATCACCCCGTGAGGTTTTTCTCACTCCTACTAGTGAATGCCCTATTAGAAACCCTTACAATGCGCACCACCCCGCAATGTTTTTCAGAAACCTATCCTAAATTGCCACCGCATGTGTCCTGACTTCCCAATGCTGACCACCCCTTGGTGTTTTCTCCAGCCTACATTGCCACTCACTGGTATCCGAATACAGGCCCTCGGGTTCACACCCCCCCTGTGCTTTTTTTCTCATTCCTACTAGTGAATGGCCTGGTAGAAACACTTACAATGTTCTCCACCCCGCAATGTTTTTCAGAAACCTATCCTACATTGCCACCGCATGTGTCCTGCTCTCCAGATGCTGACCAACCCATGGTGGTTTTCTCCGTCCTACATTTACCCTCACTGCCAATCCAAATTCAAACCCTCAGATTCACACCACCCCGTGATGTTTTTCTCTCTCCTACTTGTGAATGGCCTGTTGGAAACACTTACAATGCGCACCACCCCGCAATGTGTTTCAGAAACCTATCCTACATTGCCACCGCATATTTCCTGACCTCCTAATGCTGACCACACTGTGGTGCTTTTCTCCATCCTAAATTGCTAATCACTGCCTCTCCTAATTCAGGCCCTCCGATTCACACCACCCTCTGATGTTTTTCTCACTCCTACTAGTGAATGGCCTGCTGGAAACCCTTACATTGCACAACCCCCGTGATGTTTTTCAGAAACCTACCCTACATTGCCACTGCATGTGTCCTGCCCTCCAGATGATGACCACCCCATGGTGCTTTTCTCCATCCTACATTTCCACTCACTGCCTATTTTAATTCAGGCCATTCGATTCACACCACCCCGTGATGTTTTTTCTCACGCCTACTAGTGAATGGCCTGTTAAAACCCTTAAAATGCGCACCAACCCGCGATGTTTTTCAGAAACCTATCCTACATTGCAACCGTATGTTTCCTGACCTACTCATGCTGAATACCCCGTGGTGCTTTTCTCCATACTACATTGCCACTCACTGCCTATCCTAACTCAGGTCCTCCAATTCACACCACCCCGTGATGTTTTTCTCATTCCTACTAGTGAATGGCCTGTTAGAAACCCTTACAATGAGCACCACCCCGAGATGTTTTTGTGGAAAATATACTACATTGCCACTGTTTGTTTCCTGACCTCCCCATGCTGACCACCCCGTGTTGATTTTCTACATACTACATTGCCACTCACAGCCTATAGGAATTCAAACCCTCCGATTCACACCACTCTGTGATGTTTTTCTAACTCCTACTAGTGAATGGCCTGTTAGAAACACTTACAATGTGCACCACCACGCAATGTTTTTCGGAAACCTATCCTACGTTTCCACTGCATGTTTCCTGACCTCCCCATGTTGGCCACAGCATGGTGCTTATCTCAATCCTCCATTGCAAGTCACTACCTATCCTAATTCAGACCCTCCATTTCACACCATCCCGATATACTTTTCTCACTCCTACTAGTGAATGGCCTTTTAGAAACCCTTACAATGCACACCACCCCGTGATGTTTTTCAGAAACCTATCCTACATTGCCAAAGCATGTGTCCTGACCTCAAAATGCTGACCACCCCTTGGTGTTTTCTCCAGCCTACATTGCCACTCACTGGTATTCGAATTCAGGCCCTCGGGTTCACACCCCGCCTGTGCTGTTTTTCTCATTCCTACTAGTGAATGGCCTGGTAGAAACCCTTACAATGCGCTCCACCCCCCGTTGTTTTTCAGAAACCTATCCTACATTGCCACCGCATGTTTCCTGACCTCCTCATGCTGAATACCCCGTGGTGCTGTTCTCCATCCTACATTGCCACTCACTGCCTGTCCTAATTCAGGCCCTCCGATTCACACCACCCTGTGATTATTTTCTGACTCCTACTAGAGAATGGCCTGTTAGAAACCCTTACAATGCGCACCACCGCGTGATGGTTTTCAGAAACCTATCCTACATTGCCACCGCATGTTTCCTAACCTCACCATGCTGACCATCCCGTGGTGCTTTTCTCCATCCTACATTGCCACTCACTGCCTATCCCAATTCAGGCCCACCGATTCACACCACCCCGTGATGCTTTTTTCTCTCCTACAAGTGAATGACCTTTTAGAAACTCTTACAATGCGCTCCACCCCGCGATGTTTTTCAGAAACCTATCATACATTGCCAACACATGTTTCCTATCCTCCCCATGCTGACCACACCGTGGTGCTTTTCTCCATCCTACGTTGCCACTCACTGCCTCTCCTAATTCGGGCCCTCGGATTCACACCACCCCGTGATTTTTTTCTCACTCCTACTAGTGAATAGCCTGTTAGAAATCTGTACAATGCGCACCACCCTGCGATGTTTTTCAGAAACCTATCCTACATTGCCACTGCATGTTTCCTGACCTCCCCATGCTGACCACCCCGCGGTGCTTTTCTCCATCCTACATTGCCACTCACTGCCTATGCTAATTCAGTCCCTGAGATTAACACCACCCCGTGATGTTTTCTCAATCCTACTAGTGAATGGCGTGTTAGAAAACCTTACAATGCGCACAACCCTGCGTTGTTTTTCAGAAACCTATGCAAAATTGCCACCGCATGTTTCCTGACCTCCACTTGCTGACCACAACATGGTGCTTTTTTCCATTCTACATTGCCACTCACTGACTCTCCTAATTCAGGCTTTCTGATTCACACCAACCCGTGATTTTTTTCTCACTCCTGCTAGTGAATGGCCTGTTTGAAACCCTTACAATGCGCACCACCCCACGATGTTCTTCAGAAACCTATCCTACATTGCCACAGCATGTTTCCTGACCTCCCCATGCTGACCACACCGTGGTGCTTTTCTCCATCCTACATTGCCACTCACTGCCTTTCCCAATTCAGGCCCTCTGATTCACACCACTCCCTCATATTTTTCTCTTTCCTACATGTAAATTGCCTGTTAGAAACACTTACAATGCGAACTACCCTGCGAAGTTTTTCAGAAAACTATCCTAGATTGCCACCGCATGTTTCCTGTCCTCCCCATGCTGACCACCCCATGGTGCTTTGCTCCATCCTCCATTGCCACTCACTGCCTATGCTAATTCAGGCCTTCCGAGTCACATCTCCCCATTATGTTTTTCTCACTCCTACTAGTAAATGGCCTGTTAGAAACCCTTACAATGCGCACCACCCCGCAATGTTTTTCAGAAACCTATCCTACATTGCCACCGCATGTGTCCTGACCTCCCAATGCTGACCACCCTTTGGTGTTTTCTCCTGCCTACATTGCCACTCACTGGTATCGGAATACAGGCCCTCGGGTTAACACCCCCCCTGTGCTGTTTTTCTCATTCCTACTTGTGAATGGCCTGGTAGAAACGCTTACAATGCGCCCCACCCCACGATGTTTTTCAGAAACCTATCCTACATTGCCACCGCATGTTTCCTGACCTCCTCATGCTGAATACCCCGTGGTGCTTTTCTCCATCCTACATTGCCACTCACTGCCTATCCTAATTCAGGCCCTCCGATTCACACCACCCCGTGATTTTTTTCTCACTCCTTCTAGTGATTGGCCTGTTAAAAACCCTTACAATGCGGACCACCCCGCGATGTTTTTCAGAAACCTATCCTACATTGCCACCGCATGTGTCCTGCCCTCCAAATGCTGACCAACCCATGGTGCTTTTCTCCATCCTACATTTACCCTCACTGCCAATCCAAATTCAAACCCTCAGATTCACATCACCCCGTGATGGTTTTCTCTCTCCTACTTGTGAATGGCCTTTTAGAAACACTTACAATGCGCACCACACTGCAATGTTTTTCAGAAACCTATCCTACATTTCCATTGCGTATTTCCTGACCTCCCGATGCTGACCACCCCATTGTGCTTTTCCAGATCCTACTTTGCCACTCCCTGCCTATCCTAATTCAGACACTCCGAATTGCAGTACCCTGGATGTTTTTCTAACTCCTCTTAGTGCATGCCCTGTTATAAACACTTACAATGCGCACCACCCAAAAATGATTTTCAGAAACCTATCCTATATTGCCACTGCATGTTTCCTGACCTCCACATGCTGACTACCCCGTGGTGCTATTCTCCATCCTACATTGCCACTCACTGCCTATACTAACTGAGACCCTCTGATTCACACCACCTCGTGATGTTTTTCTCACTCCTATTAGTGAATGGCCTCTAAGAAACCCTTACAATGAGCACCACTCCACGATGTTTTTCATAAACTTATGCTACATTGCCACTGCATGTTTCTTGACTTCCCCGTGCTGACCACCTCGTGGTGCTTTTCTCCATCCTACATTGCCACTCACTGCCTATCCTAATTCAGACACTCCGAATTACACCACCCTGGATGTTTTTCTCACTCCTACTAGTGAATGGCCTGTTAGAAACCCTTACAATGCGCACCACCCCGCGATGTTTTTCAGAAACCTATCCTACATTGCCACCGCATGTGTCCTGCCCTCCAGATGCTGACCAACCCATGGTGCTTTTCTCCATCCTACATTTACCCTCACTGCCAATCCAAATTCAAACCCTCAGATTCACATCACCCCGTGATGGTTTTCTCTCTCCTACTTGTGAATGGCCTTTTAGAAACACTTACAATGCGCACCACACTGCAATGTTTTTCAGAAACCTATCCTACATTTCCATTGCGTATTTCCTGACCTCCCGATGCTGACCACCCCATTGTGCTTTTCCCCATCCTACTTTGCCACTCCCTGCCTATCCTAATTCAGACACTCCAAATTACAGTACCCTGGATGTTTTTCTAACTCCTCCTAGTGCATGCCCTGTGAGAAACACTTACAATGCGCACCACCCAAAAATGGTTTTCAGAAACCTATCCTAAATTGCCACTGCATGTTTCATGACCTCCACATGCTGGCTACCCCGTGGTGGTATTCTCCATCCTACATTGCCACTCACTGCCTGTACTAACTGAGACCCTCTGATTCACACCACCTCGTGATGTTTTTCTCACTCCTACTAGTGAATGGCCTGCTACAAACCCTTACAATGCGCAGCACCCCGCGATGTTTTTCAGAAACCTATCCTACATTGCCACAGCATGTTTCCTGACCTCCCCTTGCTGAACAACCCGGGGTGCTTTTCTCAATCCTACATTGCCACTCACTGCCTATCCTATTTCAGGCCCTCCGATGCAAACCACTGTGTGACGTTTTTATAACTCCTACTAGTGAAAGGCCTGTTAGACACCCTTACAATGCCCACCACCCCACGATGTTTTTCAGAAACCTATCCTACATTGCCACCGCATGTTTCCTGATCTCCCCATGCTGACCACCTCGTGGTGCTTTTCTCCATGCTACATTGCCACTCACTGCCTGTCCCAATTCAGGCCCTCTGATTCACACCACTCCCTGATATTTTTCTCTCTCATACTTGTAAATTGCCTGTTAGAAACACTTACAATGCGCACCACCCCGCAATGTGTTTCAGAAACCTATCCTACATTGCCACCGCATATTTCCTGACCTCCTAATGCTGACCACACTGTGGTGCTTTTCTCCATCCTAAATTGCTAATCACTGCCTCTCCTAATTCAGGCCCTCCGATTCACACCACCCTCTGATGTTTTTCTCACTCCTACTAGTGAATGGCCTGCTGGAAACCCTTACATTGCACAACCCCCGTGATGTTTTTCAGAAACCTACCCTACATTGCCACTGCATGTTCCCTGACCTCCCCATGCTGACCACCCTGCGGTGCTTCTCTCCATCCTACATTGCCACTCATTGCCTATCCTAATTCAGATCCTCCGATTCACATCACCCCGTGAGGTTTTTCTCACTCCTACTAGTGAATGCCCTATTAGAAACCCTTACAATGCGCACCACCCCGCAATGTTTTTCAGAAACCTATCCTAAATTGCCACCGCATGTGTCCTGACTTCCCAATGCTGACCACCCCTTGGTGTTTTCTCCAGCCTACATTGCCACTCACTGGTATCCGAATACAGGCCCTCGGGTTCACACCCCCCCTGTGCTTTTTTTCTCATTCCTACTAGTGAATGGCCTGGTAGAAACACTTACAATGTTCTCCACCCCGCAATGTTTTTCAGAAACCTATCCTACATTGCCACCGCATGTGTCCTGCTCTCCAGATGCTGACCAACCCATGGTGGTTTTCTCCGTCCTACATTTACCCTCACTGCCAATCCAAATTCAAACCCTCAGATTCACACCACCCCGTGATGTTTTTCTCTCTCCTACTTGTGAATGGCCTGTTGGAAACACTTACAATGCGCACCACCCCGCAATGTGTTTCAGAAACCTATCCTACATTGCCACCGCATATTTCCTGACCTCCTAATGCTGACCACACTGTGGTGCTTTTCTCCATCCTAAATTGCTAATCACTGCCTCTCCTAATTCAGGCCCTCCGATTCACACCACCCTCTGATGTTTTTCTCACTCCTACTAGTGAATGGCCTGCTGGAAACCCTTACATTGCACAACCCCCGTGATGTTTTTCAGAAACCTACCCTACATTGCCACTGCATGTGTCCTGCCCTCCAGATGATGACCACCCCATGGTGCTTTTCTCCATCCTACATTTCCACTCACTGCCTATTTTAATTCAGGCCATTCGATTCACACCACCCCGTGATGTTTTTTCTCACGCCTACTAGTGAATGGCCTGTTAAAACCCTTAAAATGCGCACCAACCCGCGATGTTTTTCAGAAACCTATCCTACATTGCAACCGTATGTTTCCTGACCTACTCATGCTGAATACCCCGTGGTGCTTTTCTCCATACTACATTGCCACTCACTGCCTATCCTAACTCAGGTCCTCCAATTCACACCACCCCGTGATGTTTTTCTCATTCCTACTAGTGAATGGCCTGTTAGAAACCCTTACAATGAGCACCACCCCGAGATGTTTTTGTGGAAAATATACTACATTGCCACTGTTTGTTTCCTGACCTCCCCATGCTGACCACCCCGTGTTGATTTTCTACATACTACATTGCCACTCACAGCCTATAGGAATTCAAACCCTCCGATTCACACCACTCTGTGATGTTTTTCTAACTCCTACTAGTGAATGGCCTGTTAGAAACACTTACAATGTGCACCACCACGCAATGTTTTTCGGAAACCTATCCTACGTTTCCACTGCATGTTTCCTGACCTCCCCATGTTGGCCACAGCATGGTGCTTATCTCAATCCTCCATTGCAAGTCACTACCTATCCTAATTCAGACCCTCCATTTCACACCATCCCGATATACTTTTCTCACTCCTACTAGTGAATGGCCTTTTAGAAACCCTTACAATGCACACCACCCCGTGATGTTTTTCAGAAACCTATCCTACATTGCCAAAGCATGTGTCCTGACCTCAAAATGCTGACCACCCCTTGGTGTTTTCTCCAGCCTACATTGCCACTCACTGGTATTCGAATTCAGGCCCTCGGGTTCACACCCCGCCTGTGCTGTTTTTCTCATTCCTACTAGTGAATGGCCTGGTAGAAACCCTTACAATGCGCTCCACCCCCCGTTGTTTTTCAGAAACCTATCCTACATTGCCACCGCATGTTTCCTGACCTCCTCATGCTGAATACCCCGTGGTGCTGTTCTCCATCCTACATTGCCACTCACTGCCTGTCCTAATTCAGGCCCTCCGATTCACACCACCCTGTGATTATTTTCTGACTCCTACTAGAGAATGGCCTGTTAGAAACCCTTACAATGCGCACCACCGCGTGATGGTTTTCAGAAACCTATCCTACATTGCCACCGCATGTTTCCTAACCTCACCATGCTGACCATCCCGTGGTGCTTTTCTCCATCCTACATTGCCACTCACTGCCTATCCCAATTCAGGCCCACCGATTCACACCACCCCGTGATGCTTTTTTCTCTCCTACAAGTGAATGACCTTTTAGAAACTCTTACAATGCGCTCCACCCCGCGATGTTTTTCAGAAACCTATCATACATTGCCAACACATGTTTCCTATCCTCCCCATGCTGACCACACCGTGGTGCTTTTCTCCATCCTACGTTGCCACTCACTGCCTCTCCTAATTCGGGCCCTCGGATTCACACCACCCCGTGATTTTTTTCTCACTCCTACTAGTGAATAGCCTGTTAGAAATCTGTACAATGCGCACCACCCTGCGATGTTTTTCAGAAACCTATCCTACATTGCCACTGCATGTTTCCTGACCTCCCCATGCTGACCACCCCGCGGTGCTTTTCTCCATCCTACATTGCCACTCACTGCCTATGCTAATTCAGTCCCTGAGATTAACACCACCCCGTGACGTTTTCTCAATCCTACTAGTGAATGGCGTGTTAGAAAACCTTACAATGCGCACAACCCTGCGTTGTTTTTCAGAAACCTATGCAAAATTGCCACCGCATGTTTCCTGACCTCCACTTGCTGACCACAACATGGTGCTTTTTTCCATTCTACATTGCCACTCACTGACTCTCCTAATTCAGGCTTTCTGATTCACACCAACCCGTGATTTTTTTCTCACTCCTGCTAGTGAATGGCCTGTTTGAAACCCTTACAATGCGCACCACCCCACGATGTTCTTCAGAAACCTATCCTACATTGCCACAGCATGTTTCCTGACCTCCCCATGCTGACCACACCGTGGTGCTTTTCTCCATCCTACATTGCCACTCACTGCCTTTCCCAATTCAGGCCCTCTGATTCACACCACTCCCTCATATTTTTCTCTTTCCTACATGTAAATTGCCTGTTAGAAACACTTACAATGCGAACTACCCTGCGAAGTTTTTCAGAAAACTATCCTAGATTGCCACCGCATGTTTCCTGTCCTCCCCATGCTGACCACCCCATGGTGCTTTGCTCCATCCTCCATTGCCACTCACTGCCTATGCTAATTCAGGCCTTCCGAGTCACATCTCCCCATTATGTTTTTCTCACTCCTACTAGTAAATGGCCTGTTAGAAACCCTTACAATGCGCACCACCCCGCAATGTTTTTCAGAAACCTATCCTACATTGCCACCGCATGTGTCCTGACCTCCCAATGCTGACCACCCTTTGGTGTTTTCTCCTGCCTACATTGCCACTCACTGGTATCGGAATACAGGCCCTCGGGTTAACACCCCCCCTGTGCTGTTTTTCTCATTCCTACTTGTGAATGGCCTGGTAGAAACGCTTACAATGCGCCCCACCCCACGATGTTTTTCAGAAACCTATCCTACATTGCCACCGCATGTTTCCTGACCTCCTCATGCTGAATACCCCGTGGTGCTTTTCTCCATCCTACATTGCCACTCACTGCCTATCCTAATTCAGGCCCTCCGATTCACACCACCCCGTGATTTTTTTCTCACTCCTTCTAGTGATTGGCCTGTTAAAAACCCTTACAATGCGGACCACCCCGCGATGTTTTTCAGAAACCTATCCTACATTGCCACCGCATGTGTCCTGCCCTCCAAATGCTGACCAACCCATGGTGCTTTTCTCCATCCTACATTTACCCTCACTGCCAATCCAAATTCAAACCCTCAGATTCACATCACCCCGTGATGGTTTTCTCTCTCCTACTTGTGAATGGCCTTTTAGAAACACTTACAATGCGCACCACACTGCAATGTTTTTCAGAAACCTATCCTACATTTCCATTGCGTATTTCCTGACCTCCCGATGCTGACCACCCCATTGTGCTTTTCCAGATCCTACTTTGCCACTCCCTGCCTATCCTAATTCAGACACTCCGAATTGCAGTACCCTGGATGTTTTTCTAACTCCTCTTAGTGCATGCCCTGTTATAAACACTTACAATGCGCACCACCCAAAAATGATTTTCAGAAACCTATCCTATATTGCCACTGCATGTTTCCTGACCTCCACATGCTGACTACCCCGTGGTGCTATTCTCCATCCTACATTGCCACTCACTGCCTATACTAACTGAGACCCTCTGATTCACACCACCTCGTGATGTTTTTCTCACTCCTATTAGTGAATGGCCTCTAAGAAACCCTTACAATGAGCACCACTCCACGATGTTTTTCATAAACTTATGCTACATTGCCACTGCATGTTTCTTGACTTCCCCGTGCTGACCACCTCGTGGTGCTTTTCTCCATCCTACATTGCCACTCACTGCCTATCCTAATTCAGACACTCCGAATTACACCACCCTGGATGTTTTTCTCACTCCTACTAGTGAATGGCCTCTAAGAAACCCTAACAATGAGCACCACCCCGCGATGTTTTTCGGAAACCTATTGTACATTGCCTCTGCATGTTTCCTCACCTCCCCATGCTGATCACCCCGTGGTGCTTTTCTTCATCCTACATTGCGACTCACTGACTATGCTAATTCAGACCCTCCGATTCACACCACGCCGTGATGTTTTTCTCACTCCTACCAGTGAATGGCGTTTTAGAAACCCTTACAATGCGCCCCATCCCGCAATGTTTTTCAGAAACCTATCCTACATTGCCACCGCATGTTTCCTACCCTGCCCATGCTGACCACCCCATGGTGCTTTTCTCCATCCTCCATTGCCACTCACTGACTATACTAATCAAGACCCTCGATTCATACCATGCTGTGATGTTTTTCTCACTCCTACCAGTGAATGGCCTGTTAGAAACCTTTACAATGCGCACCACCCCGCGATGTTATTTGGAAACCTATCCTACGTTTCCACTGCATGTTTCCTGACCTCCCCATGATGGCCACCCCGTGCTGCTTTTCTCCATCCTGAATTGCTACTCATTGCCTATCCTTATTCAGACCCTCCGATTCATACCACCTCGTGATGTTTTTCTCATTTCTTCTAGTGAATGGCCTTTTAGATACCCTTTCAATGCGCACCACCCCATGATGTTTTTCAGACACGTATCCTACATTGCCCCTGCATATTTACTGACTTTCCAATAATGACCACCCCTTGGTGCTTTCCTGCATCCTACATTGCCAATCACTGCCTATCCTATTTGAGACCGTCTGACTCACACCACCTCGTGATGTTTTTCTCACTCCTACTAGTGAATGGCCTGTTAGAAACCATTACAATGCACACCACCCTGCGATGTTTTTCATAAACTTTTCCTACATTGCCACTCCATGTTTGAAGACCTCCCCATGCTGAGCACCCCATGGTGCTTGTCTCCATCCTACATTGCCCCTCACTGCGTATCCTAGTTCAGACCCTCCAATTCACACCACCCTGTGATGTTTTTCTCACTCCTACTAGAAAATGGCCTGTTAGAAACCCTTAAAATGCGAACTACCCTGCGATGTTTTTCAGAAACCTATCCTACCTTGCCACTGCATATTTCCTGACCTCCCCATGCTGACCACACCGTGGTGATTTTCTCCAACCTACATTGCCACTGACTGCCTATCCTAATTCATACTCTCTGAATCACACCACCCCTTGATGTTATCATCACACTTCCTAGTGAATGGCCTGTTAGAAATACTTACAATGCGCATCACCCTGCGATGTTTTTTGGAAACCTATCCAACATTGCCCCTGCATGTTTCCTGATGTCCCCGTGCTGACCACCCCGTGTTGCTTTTCTACATCCCACTTTTCCCCTCACTGCCAATTCAAATTCAGACCCTTCGATTCACACCACCCCATGTTGTTTTTCTCAGTCCTACTAGTGAATGTTCCGTTAGAAACACTTACAATGCGCACCACCCCGCAATGTTTTTCAGAAACCTATGCTACATTTCCACTGCGTATTTCCTGATCTCCCGATGCTGACCACCCCGTGGTGCTTTTCCCCATCCTACATTGCCACTCACTGCCTATCCTAATTCAGACACTCTGAATTACACCACCTTGGATGTTTTTCTCACTCCTCCGAATGAATGGCCTGTTAGAAACACTTAGAATGCACACGACCCCACTATGTTTTTCATAAACGTATCCTACATTGCCACTGCATGTTTACTGACCTCCCCATGCTGACCTCCCCTGGTTCTTTCCTCCGTCCTGCCTTGCTTCTCACTGCCTATACTAATTCACACTGTCCGAATCACACCACCCGGTGAGGTTTTTGTCACTCCTTCCAGTGAATGGCCTGTTTGAAACACTTACAATGCACACCACACAACGGTGTTTTTCAGAAACCTATCCTAGATTGCCACTGCATGTTTCCTGACCTCCCCATGCTGACGACCCGTGGTGCTTTTCTCCATCCTACATTGCCACTCACTGCGTATCCTAATTCAGACCCCCTGATTCACACCATGCCGTGATATTTTTCTCACTCCTTCTATTGAATGGCCTCTGAGAAACCGTTACAATGCGCACCACCCCGAGATGTTTTTCGGAAACCAATCGTACATTGCCACTGCATGTTTCCTGATCTCCCCATGCTGACAATCCCGAGGTGCTTTTCTCCATCCTACATTGCCAATGACTGCCTATACTAATTCATACTCTCTGAATCACACCACCCCTTGATGTTTTCATCACACCTCCTAGTGAATGGCCTGTTAGAAATACTTACAATGCGCATCACCCTGCGATGTTTTTTGGAAACCTATCCAACATTGCCCCTGCATGTTTCCTGATCTCCCCTTGCTGACAAGCCCGTGGTGCTTTTCTCCATCGTACATTGCCACTCACTGCCTATCCTAATTCAAACTCTTCGAATCACAACACCCCTTGATGTTTTTCTCACTCCTACTAGTGAATGGCCTGTTAGAAATCCTTACAATGTGCAACACCCCATGATGTTATTCAGAAACCTATCCTACTTTGCCACTGCATGTTTCCTGACCTCCCAATGCTGACCACTCCGTGGTGTTTTTCTGCATTCTACATTGCCACACACTGCCTATCCTAATTCAGACCTCTGATTCACACCACCCTGTGATGTTTCTCTTACTCCTACGTGTGAATGGCCTGTTAGAAACCCTTACAATGCGCAAAACCCCACGTTGTTTTTCAGAAACCTATCTTATATTGCCACTGTGTGTTTCCTGACCTCCCCATGCTGACCACCCCGTGTTGCTTTTCTACATCCCACTTTTCCTCTCACTGCCAATTCAAATTCAGACACTTAGATTCACACCACCCCGTGTTGTTTTTCTCAGTCCTACTAGTGAATGTTCCGTTAGAAACACTTACAATGCGCACCACCCCACAATGTTTTTCAGAAACCTATGCTACATTTGGACTGCGTATTTCCTGATCTCCCGATGCTGACCACGCCGAGGTGCTTTTCCCCATCCTACATTGCCACTCACTGCCTATCCTAATTCAGACACTCTGAATTACACCACCTTGGATGTTTTTCTCACTCCTCCGAGTGAATGGCCTGTTAGAAACAATTACAATGCACACCACCCCACTATGTTTTTCATAAACGTATCCTACATTGCCACTGCATGTTTACTGACCTCCCCATGCTGACCTCCCCTGGTTCTTTTCTCCATCCTGTCTTGCGACTCACTGCCTATACTAATTCACACTGTCCGAATCACACCACCCCGTGAGGTTTTTGTCACTCCTTCTAGTGAATGGCCTGTTTGAAACCCTTACAATGCACACCACACAACGGTGTTTTTCAGAAACCTATCCTAGATTGCCACTGCATGTTTCCTGACCTCCCCATGCTGACGACCCGTGGTGCTTTTCTCCATCGTACATTGCCACTCACTGCCTATCCTAATTCAGACCCTCCGATTCCCACCACGCTGTGATATATTCCTCACTCCTGCTAGTGAATGGTCTGTTAGAAACCCTTACAATGCGCACCACCCCACGATGTTTTTCGGAAACCTATCCTACATTTCCGCTACATGTTTCCTGACCTCCCCATGTTGGCCACCCCGTGGTGCTTTTCTGCATCCTACATTGCAACTCACTGTCTAACCTAATTCAGACCGTCCATTTCACACCAGCCCTATATATTTTTCTCACTCCTACTACTGAATGGCAGTTTGGAAACCCTTACAGTGCGCACCACCCCGTGATGTTTTTCAGAAACCTATCCTATATTGCCATTGCATGTTTCCTGACCTCCCCATGCTGACCACCCCGTGGTGCTTTTCTCCAACCTACATTGCCACTCACTGCCTATCATAATTCAAACTCTTCAAACCACAACACCCCTTGATGTTTTTGTCACTCCTACTAGTGAATGGCCTGTTAGAAATCCTTACAATGTGCACCACCCCATGATGTTATTCAGAAACCTATCCTACATTGCCACTGCATGTTTCCTGACCTCCACATGCTGACCACTCCGTGGTGCTTTTCTCCATCCTACATTGCGACACACTGCTTATCCTAATTCAGACCCTCTGATTCAAACCACCCTGTATTGTTTCTCTCACTCCTACGTGTGAATGGCCTGTTAGAAACGCTTACAATTCGCACAACCCCGCGTTGTTTTTCAGAAACCTATCTTACATTGCCGCTGTTTGTTTCTTGACCTCCCCATGCTGACCACACCGTGTTGCTTTTTTCCATCCTACATTTCCCCTCACTGCCAATTGAAATTCAGCCCCTCTTATTCACACCACCCCGTGATGTTTTTCTCAGTCCTACTAGTGAATGCCCGTAAGAAACACTTACAATGCGCACCACCCCGCAATGATTTTCAGAAACCTATCCTACATTTCCACTGCATATTTCCTGATCTCCTCATGCTGACCACCCCGAGGTGCTTTCCTCCACCCTACATTGCCACTCACTGCCTCTCCTAATTCGGGCCCTCCGATTCACACCACCCTGTGATGTTTTTCTCACTCCTGCTAGTGAATGGCCTGTTGGAAACCCTTACAATGCGCACTCCCCAAGATATTTATCAGAAACCTATCCTACATTGCCACCGCGTGTTTCCTTACCTCCCCATGCTTACCACCTCGTGGTGCTTTTCTCCATCCTCGATTGACACTCACAGCCTATGCTAATTCAGACCCTCTGATTCAAACCAGCACGTGATGTTTTTCTCACTGCTACTAGTGAATGGCCTATTGGAAAACCTTACAATGCACACCACCCCGCTATGTTTTTCAGAAACCTATCACACATTGCCACCAAATGTTTCCTGACCTCCCCATGCTGACCACACCGTCTTGCTTTTCTCCATCCTACATTGACACTCACTGCCTATGCTAATTCAGTCCCTCAGATTCACACGACCCCGTGAAGTTTTTCTCACTCCTACTAGTGAATGACGTGTTAGAAAACCTTACAATGCGCACAACCCTGCGATGTTTTTCAGAAACCTATGCAACATTGCCACCGCATGTTTCCTGACCTCCACTTGCTGACCACACCATGGTGCTTTTCTACATCCTACATTGCCACTCACTGCCTGTCCTAATTCAGGCTTTCTGATTCACACCACCCCGTGGTTTTTTTCTCACTCCTGCTAGTGAATGGCCTGTTAGAAACCCTTACAATGCGCACCAACCCGTGATGGTTTTCAGGAACCTATCCTACATTGCCACCGCATGTTTCCTAACCTCACCATGCTGACCATCCCGTGGTGCTTTTCTCCATCCTACATTGCCACTCACTGCCTATCCCAATTCAGGCCCACCGATTCACACCACCCCGTGATGCTTTTTTCTCTCCTACAAGTGAATGACCTTTTAGAAACTCTTACAATGCGCTCCACCCCGCGATGTTTTTCAGAAACCTATCATACATTGCCACCACATGTTTCCTATCTTCCCCATGCTGACCAAACCGTGGTGCTTTTCTCCATCCTACATTGCCACTCACTGCCTCTCCTAATTCGGGCCCTCCGATTCACACCACCCCATGAATTTTTTCTCACTCCTACTAGTGAATAGCCTGTTAGAAATCTGTACAATGCGCACCACCCTGCGATGATTTTCAGAAACCTATCCTACATTTCCACCGCGTATTTCCTACCCTCCCCATGCTGACCACACCGTGGTGCTTTTCTCCATCCTCCATTGCCACTCACTGCCTCTCCTAATTCGGGCCCTCCGATTCACACCACCCCGTGATGATTTTCTCACTCCTACTAGTGAATGGCCTGTTGGAAACCCTTAAAATGCGCACCCCCCAATATATTTATCTGAAACCTATCCTACATTGCCACCGCATCTTTTCTTACCTCCCCATGCTTACCACCCCGTTGTGCTATTCTCCATACTACATTGCCACTCACAGCCTATGCTAATTCAGACCCCTGATTCAAACCAGCACGTGATGTTTTTCTCATTGCAACTAGTGAATGGCCTATTAGAAAACCTTACAATGCACACCACCCCGCTATGTTTTTCAGAAACCTATCCCACATTGCCATCACATGTTTCCTGACCTCCCCATGCTGACCACACCGTCTTGCTTTTCTCCATCCTACATTGACACTCACTGCCTATGCTAATTCAGTCCCTCAGATTCACACCACCCCGTGACGTTTTCTCACTCCTACTAGTGAATGGCATGTTAGAAAACCTTACAATGCGCACAACCCTCTGTTGTTTTTCAGAAACCTATGCAAAATTGCCACCGCATGTTTCCTGACCTCCACTTGCTGACCACAACATGGTGCTTTTTTCCATTCTACATTGGCACTCACTGCCAATCCAAATTCAAGCTTTCTGATTCACACCAACCCGTGATTTTTTTCTCACTCCTGCTAGTGAATGGCCTGTTTGAAACCCTTACAATGCGCACCACCCCACGATGTTCTTCAGAAACCTATCCTACATTGCCACAGCATGTTTCCTGACCTCCCCATGCTGACCACACCGTGGTGCTTTTCTCCATCCTACATTGCCACTCACTGCCTTTCCCAATTCAGGCCCTCTGATTCACACCACTCCCTCATATTTTTCTCTTTCCTACATGTAAATTGCCTGTTAGAAACACTTACAATGCGAACTACCCTGCGAAGTTTTTCAGAAAACTATCCTAGATTGCCACCGCATGTTTCCTGTCCTCCCCATGCTGACCACCCCATGGTGCTTTGCTCCATCCTCCATTGCCACTCACTGCCTATGCTAATTCAGGCCTTCCGAGTCACATCTCCCCATTATGTTTTTCTCACTCCTACTAGTAAATGGCCTGTTAGAAACCCTTACAATGCGCACCACCCCGCAATGTTTTTCAGAAACCTATCCTACATTGCCACCGCATGTGTCCTGACCTCCCAATGCTGACCACCCTTTGGTGTTTTCTCCTGCCTACATTGCCACTCACTGGTATCGGAATACAGGCCCTCGGGTTAACACCCCCCCTGTGCTGTTTTTCTCATTCCTACTTGTGAATGGCCTGGTAGAAACGCTTACAATGCGCCCCACCCCACGATGTTTTTCAGAAACCTATCCTACATTGCCACCGCATGTTTCCTGACCTCCTCATGCTGAATACCCCGTGGTGCTTTTCTCCATCCTACATTGCCACTCACTGCCTATCCTAATTCAGGCCCTCCGATTCACACCACCCCGTGATTTTTTTCTCACTCCTTCTAGTGAATGGCCTGTTAAAAACCCTTACAATGCGGACCACCCCGCGATGTTTTTCAGAAACCTATCCTACATTGCCACCGCATGTGTCCTGCCCTCCAGATGCTGACCAACCCATGGTGCTTTTCTCCATCCTACATTTACCCTCACTGCCAATCCAAATTCAAACCCTCAGATTCACACCACCCCGTGATGGTTTTCTCTCTCCTACTTGTGAATGGCCTTTTAGAAACACTTACAATGCGCACCACACTGCAATGTTTTTCAGAAACCTATCCTACATTTCCATTGCGTATTTCCTGACCTCCCGATGCTGACCACCCCATTGTGCTTTTCCAGATCCTACTTTGCCACTCCCTGCCTATCCTAATTCAGACACTCCGAATTGCAGTACCCTGGATGTTTTTCTAACTCCTCTTAGTGCATGCCCTGCTATAAACACTTACAATGCGCACCACCCAAAAATGATTTTCAGAAACCTATCCTATATTGCCACTGCATGTTTCCTGACCTCCACATGCTGACTACCCCGTGGTGCTATTCTCCATCCTACATTGCCACTCACTGCCTATACTAACTGAGACCCTCTGATTCACACCACCTCGTGATGTTTTTCTCACTCCTATTAGTGAATGGCCTCTAAGAAACCCTTACAATGAGCACCACTCCACGATGTTTTTCATAAACTTATGCTACATTGCCACTGCATGTTTCTTGACTTCCCCGTGCTGACCACCCCGTGGTGCTTTTCTCCATCCTACATTGCCACTCACTGCCTATCCTAATTCAGACACTCCGAATTACACCACCCTGGATGTTTTTCTCACTCCTACTAGTGAATGGCCTCTAAGAAACCCTAACAATGAGCACCACCCCGCGATGTTTTTCGGAAACCTATTGTACATTGCCTCTGCATGTTTCCTCACCTCCCCATGCTGATCACCCCGTGGTGCTTTTCTTCATCCTACATTGCGACTCACTGACTATGCTAATTCAGACCCTCCGATTCACACCACGCCGTGATGTTTTTCTCACTCCTACCAGTGAATGGCGTTTTAGAAACCCTTACAATGCGCCCACCCCGCAATGTTTTTCAGAAACCTATCCTACATTGCCACCGCATGTTTCCTACCCTGCCCATGCTGACCACCCCGTGGTGCTATTCTCCATCCTCCATTGCCACTCACTGACTATACTAATCAAGACCCTCGATTCACACCATGCTGTGATGTTTTTCTCACTCCTACCAGTGAATGGCCTGTTAGAAACCTTTACAATGCGCACCACCCCGCTATGTTATTTGGAAAACTATCCTACGTTTCCACTGCATGTTTCCTGACCTCCCCATGATGGCCACCCCGTGATGCTTTTCTCCATCCTGAATTGCTACTCATTGCCTATCCTTATTCAGACCCTCCGATTCATACCACCTCGTGATGTTTTTCTCATTTCTTCTAGTGAATGGCCTTTTAGATACCCTTTCAATGCGCACCACCCCATGATGTTTTTCAGACACGTATCCTACATTGCCCCTGCATATTTCCTGACTTTCCAATAATGACCACCCCTTGGTGCTTTCCTGCATCCTACATTGCCAATCACTGCCTATCCTATTTGAGACCATCTGACTCACACCACCTCGTGATGTTTTTCTCACTCCTACTAGTGAATGGCCTGTTAGAAACCATTACAATGCACACCACCCTGCGATGTTTTTCATAAACTTTTCCTACATTGCCACTCCATGTTTGAAGACCTCCCCATGCTGAGCACCCCATGGTGCTTGTCTCCATCCTACATTGCCCCTCACTGCGTATCCTAGTTCAGACCCTCCAATTCACACCACCCTGTGATGTTTTTCTCACTCCTACTAGAAAATGGCCTGTTAGAAATCCTTAAAATGCGAACTACCCTGCGATGTTTTTCAGAAACCTATCCTACCTTGCCACTGCATATTTCCTGACCTCCCCATGCTGACCACACCGTGGTGATTTTCTCCAAACTACATTGCCACTGACTGCCTATCCTAATTCATACTCTCTGAATCACACCACCCCTTGATGTTATCATCACACTTCCTAGTGAATGGCCTGTTAGAAATACTTACAATGCGCATCACCCTGCGATGTTTTTTGGAAACCTATCCAACATTGCCCCTGCATGTTTCCTGATCTCCCCATGCTGACCACCCCGTGTTGCTTTTCTACATCCCACTTTTCCTCTCACTGCCAATTCAAATTCAGACCCTTAGATTCACACCACCCCGTGTTGTTTTTCTCAGTCCTACTAGTGAATGTTCCGTTAGAAACACTTACAATGCGCACCACCCCGCAATGTTTTTCAGAAACCTATGCTACATTTGGACTGCGTATTTCCTGATCTCCCGATGCTGACCACGCCGAGGTGCTTTTCCCCATCCTACATTGCCACTCACTGCCTATCCTAATTCAGACACTCTGAATTACACCACCTTGGATGTTTTTCTCACTCCTCCGAGTGAATGGCCTGTTAGAAACAATTAGAATGCACACCACCCCACTATGTTTTTCATAAACGTATCCTACATTGCCACTGCATGTTTACTGACCTCCCCATGCTGACCTCCCCTGGTTCTTTTCTCCGTCCTGCCTTGCGACTCACTGCCTATACTAATTCACACTGTCTGAATCACACCACCCTGTGAGGTTTTTGTCACTCCTTCTAGTGAATGGCCTGTTTGAAACCCTTACAATGCACACCACACAACGGTGTTTTTCAGAAACCTATCCTAGATAGCCACTGCATGTTTCCTGACCTCCCCATGCTGACGACCCGTGGTGCTTTTCTCCATCCTACATTGCCACTCACTGCGTATCCTAATTCAGACCCCCTGATTCACACCATGCCGTGATGTTTTTCTCACTCCTTCTATTGAATGGCCTCTGAGAAACCCTTACAATGCGCACCACCCCGAGATGTTTTTCGGAAACCAATCGTACATTGCCACTGCATGTTTCCTGATCTCCCCATGCTGACAATCCCGAGGTGCTTTTCTCCATCCTACATTGCCAATGACTGCCTATCCTAATTCATACTCTCTGAATCACACCACCCCTTGATGTTTTCATCACACCTCCTAGTGAATGGCCTGTTAGAAATACTTACAATGCGCATCACCCTGCGATGTTTTTTGGAAACCTATCCTACATGGCCACTGCATGTTTCCTGATCTCCCCGTGCTGACAAGCCCGTGGTGCTTTTCTCCATCGTACATTGCCACTCACTGCCTATCCTAATTCAGACCCTCTGATTCCCACCACGCCGTGATATATTCCTCACTCCTGCTAGTGAATGGTCTGTTAGAAACCCTTACAATGCGCACCACCCCACGATGTTTTTCGGAAACCTATCCTACATTTCCGCTACATGTTTCCTGACCTCCCCATGTTGGCCACCCCGTGGTGCTTTTCTGCATCCTACATTGCAACTCACTGTCTAACCTAATTCAGACCGTCCATTTCACACCAGCCCTATATATTTTTCTCACTTCTACTAGTGAATGGCAGTTTGGAAACCCTTACAGTGCGCACCACCCCGTGATGTTTTTCAGAAACCTATCCTATATTGCCACTGCATGGTTCCTGACCTCCCCATGCTGACCACCCCGTGGTGCTTTTCTCCAACCTACATTGCCACTCACTGCCTATCATAATTCAAACTCTTCGAATCACAACACCCCTTGATGTTTTTGTCACTCCTACTAGTGAATGGCCTGTTAGAAATCCTTACAATGTGCACCACCCCATGATGTTATTCAGAAACCTATCCTACATTGCCACCGCATGTTTCCTGACCTCCACATGCTGACCACTCCGTGGTGCTTTTCTCCATCCTACATTGCGACACACTGCTTATCCTAATTCAGACCCTCTGATTCAAACCACCCTGTATTGTTTCTCTCACTCCTACGTGTGAATGGCCTGTTAGAAACCCTTACAATTCGCACAACCCCGCGTTGTTTTTCAGAAACCTATCTTACATTGCCGCTGTTTGTTTCTTGACCTCCCCAAGCTGACCACACCGTGTTGCTTTTCTCCATCCTACATTTCCCCTCACTGCCAATTGAAATTCAGCCCCTCTTATTCACACCACCCCGTGATGTTTTTCTCAGTCCTACTAGTGAATGGCCCGTAAGAAACACTTACAATGCGCACCACCCCGCGATGATTTTCAGAAACCTATCCTACATTTCCACTGCATATTTCCTGATCTCCTCATGCTGACCACCCCGAGGTGCTTTCCTCCACCCTACAATGCCACACACTGCCTCTCCTAATTCGGGCCCTCCGATTCACACCACCCTGTGATGTTTTTCTCACTCCTGCTAGTGAATGGCCTGTTGGAAACCCTTACAATGCGCACTCCCCAAGATATTTATCAGAAACCTATCCTACATTGCCACCGCGTGTTTCCTTACCTCCCCATGCTTACCACCTCGTGGTGCTTTTCTCCATCCTCGATTGACACTCACAGCCTATGCTAATTCAGACCCTTTGATTCAAACCAGCACGTGATGTTTTTCTCACTGCTACTAGTGAATGGCCTATTGGAAAACCTTACAATGCACACCACCCCGCTATGTTTTTCAGAAACCTATCACACATTGCCACCAAATGTTTCCTGACCTCCCCATGCTGACCACACCGTCTTGCTTTTCTCCATCCTACATTGACACTCACTGCCTATGCTAATTCAGTCCCTCAGATTCACACGACCCCGTGAAGTTTTTCTCACTCCTACTAGTGAATGACGTGTTAGAAAACCTTACAATGCGCACAACCCTGCGATGTTTTTCAGAAACCTATGCAACATTGCCACCGCATGTTTCCTGACCTCCACTTGCTGACCACACCATGGTGCTTTTCTACATCCTACATTGCCACTCACTGCCTGTCCTAATTCAGGCCTTCTGATTCACACGACCCCGTGGTTTTTTTCTCACTTCTGCTAGTGAATGGCCTGTTTGAAACCCTTACAATGCGCACCACCCCGCGATGTTCTTCAGAAACCTTTCCTACATTTCCACCGCATGTTTCCCTTCCTCCCCATGCTGACCACACCGTGGTGCTTTTCTCCATCCTACATTGCCACTCACTGCCTTTCCCAATTCAAGCCCTCTGATTCACACCACTCCCTCATATTTTTCTCTTTCCTACATGTAAATTGCCTGTTAGAAACACTTACAATGCGAACTACCCTGCGAAGTTTTTCAGAAAACGATCCTAGAATGCCACCGCATGATTCCTGTCCTCCCCATGCTGACCACCCCGTGGTGCTTTTCTCCATCCTCCAATGCCACTCACTGCCTATGCTAATTCAGGCATTCCAATTCATATCTCCCCATGATGTTTTTCTCACTCCTACTAGTAAATGGCATGTTAGAAACCCTTACAATGCACACCACTCCGCAATGTTTTTCAGAAACCTATCCTACATTGCCACCGCATGTGTCCTGACCTCCCAATGCTGACCACCCCTTGGTGTTTTCTCCAGCCTACATTGTCACTCACTGGTATCGGAATACCGGCCCTCGGGTTAACACCACCCCTGTGCTGTTTTTCTCATTCCTACTAGTGAATGGCCTGGTAGAAACGCTTACAATGTGCCCCAACCCATGATGTTTTTCAGAAACCTATCCTACATTGCCACCGCATGTTTCCTGACCTCCTCATGCTGAATATCCTGTCGTGCTTTTCTCCATCCTACATTGCCACTCACTGCCTATCCTAATTCAGGCCGTCCGAATCACACCACCCCGTGATTTTTTTCTCACTCCTACTAGTGAATGGCCTGTTAAAAACCCTTACAATGCGCACCACCCCGCAATGTTTTTCAAAAACCTATCCTACATTGCCACCGCATGTGTCCTGCCCTCCAGATGCTGACCAACCCATGGTGCTTTTCTCCATCCTACATTTACCCTCACTGCCAATACAAATTCAAACCCTCAGATTCACACCACCCCATGATGTTTTTCTCTCTCCTACTTGTGAATGGCCTGTTAGAAACACTTACAATGCGCACCACACTGCAATGTTTTTCAGAAACCTATCCTACATTTCCACTGCGTATTTCCTGACCTCCCGATGCTGACGACCCCGTGGGGCTTTTCCCCATCCTACTTTGCCACTCCCTGCCTATCCTAATTCAGACACTCCGAATTACAGAACCCTGGATGTTTTTCTAACTCCTCCTATTGCATGCCCTGTTAGAAACACTTACAATGCGCACCACCCAAAAATGGTTTTCACAAACCTATCCTATATTGCCACTGCATATTTCCTGACCTCCACATGCTGACTACCCCGTGGTGCTATTCTCCATCCTACATTGCAACTCACTGCCTATACTAACTGAGACCCTCTGATTCACACCACCTCGTGATGTTTTTCTCACTCCTACTAGTGAATGGCCTCTAAGAAACCTTTACAATGAGCACCACTCCACGATGTTTTTCATAAACTTATGCTACATTGCCACTGCATGTTTCTTGACTTCCACATGCTGACCACCCCGTGGTGCTTTTCTCCATCCTACATTGCCACTCACTGCCTATCCTAATTCAGACTCTCCGAATCACACCATCTCGTGATCCTTTTCTCACTCCTCCTAGTGAATTGCCTTTTGGAATCCATTACAATGCGCACCACCCCGCGGTGTTTTTCAGAAACCTATCCTACATTGCCACTGCATGTTTCCTCACCTCCCCTTGCTGATAACCCGTGGTGCTTTTCTTCATCCTACATTGCGACTCCCTGACTATACTAATTCAGACCCTCCGATTCACACCACGCCGTGATGTTTTTCTCACTCCTACCAGTGAATGGCGTTTTAGAAACCCTTACGATGTGCACCACCCTGCGATGTTTTTCAGAAACCTATCCTACATTGCCACCGCATGTTTCCTACCCTGCCCATGCTGACCACCCCGTGGTGCTTTTCTCCACCCTCCATTGCCACTCACTGACTATACTAATTAAGACCCTCGATTCACACCATGCTGTGATGTTTTTCTCACTCCTACCAGTGAATGGCCTGTTAGAAACCTTTACAATGCGCACCACCCCGCGATGTTCTTTGGAAAACTATCCTACATTTCCACTGCATGTTTCCTGACCTCCCCATGATGGCCACCCCGTGCTGCTTTTTTCCATCCTGAATTGCAACTCATTGCCTATCCTTATTCAGACCCTCCGATTCATACCACCTCGTGATGTTTTTCTCACTTCTTCTAATGAATGGCCTTTTAGATACCCTTTCAATGCGCACCACCCCATGATGTTTTTCAGACACGTATCCTACATTGCCCCTGCATATTTCCTGACTTTCCAATAATGACCACCCCTTGGTGCTTTCCTGCATCCTACATTGCCAATCACTGCCTATCCTATTTGAGACCGTCTGACTCACACCACCTCATGATGTTTTTCTCACTCCTACTAGTGAATGGCCTGTTAGAAACCATTACAATGCACACCACCCTGCGATGTTTTTCATAAACTTTTCCTACATTGCCACTCCATGTTTGATGACCTCCCCATGCTGAGCAATCCATGGTGCTTGTCTCCTTCCTACATTGCCCCTCACTGCGTATCCTAGTTCAGACCCTCCAATTCACACCACCCTGTGATGTTTTTCTCACTCCTACTAGAAAATGGCCTGTTAGAAACCCTTAAAATGCGCACCACCCTGCGATGTTTTTCAGAAACCTATCCTACCTTGCCACTGCATATTTTCTAACCTCCCCATGCTGACCACATCGTGGTGATTTTCTCCATCCAACATTGCCACTGACTGCGTATCCTAATTCCTACTCTCTGAATCACACCACCCTTTGATGTTTTCATCACACCTCCTAGTGAATGGCCTGTTAGAAATACTTACAATGCGCATCACCCTGCGATGTTTTTTGGAAACCTATCCAACATTGCCCCTGCATGTTTCCTGATCTCCCCGTGCTGACCACCCCGTGGTGCTTTTCTCCATCCCACTTTTCCCCTCACTGCCAATTCAAATTCAGACCCTTAGATTCACACCACACCGTGTTGTTTTTCTCAGTCCTACTAGTGAATGTTCTGTTAGAAACACATACAATGCGCACCACCCCACAATGTTTTTCAGAAACCTATGCTACATTTCCACTGCATATTTCCTGATCTCCCGATGCTGACCACCCCGTGGTGCTTTTCCCCATCCTACATTGCCACTCACGGCCTATCCTAATTCAGACACTCTGAATTACACCACCTTGGATGTTTTTTCACTCCTCCGAGTGAATGGCCTGTTAGAAACACTTAGAATGCACACCACCCCACTATTTTTTTCATAAACGTATCCTACATTACCACTGCATGTTTAGTGATCTCCCCATGCTGACCTCCCCTGGTTCTTTTCTCTGTCCTGCCTTGCGACTCACTGCCTATACTAATTCACACTGTCCGAATCACAATACCCCGTGAGGTTTTTGTCACTCCTTCTAGAGAATGGCCTGTTTGAAACCCTTACAATGCACACTACACAACGGTGTTTTTCAGAAACCTATCCTAGATTTCCACTGCATGTTTCCTGACCTCCCCATGCTGATGACCCGTGGTGCTTTTCTCCATCCTACATTGCCACTCACTGCGTATCCTAATACAGACCCCCTGATTCACACCATGCGGTGATGTTTTTCTCACTCCTCTATTGAATGGCCTCTGAGAAACCCTTACAATGCGCACCACCCCGAGATGTTTTTCGGAAACCAATCGTACATTGCCACTGCATGTTTCCTGATCTCCCCATGCTGACAATCCCGAGATGCTTTTCTCCATCCTACGTTGCCACTGACTGTCTATCCTAATTCATACTCTCTGAATCACACCACCCCTTGATGTTTTCATCACACCTCCTAGTGAATGGCCTTTTAGAAATACTTACAATGCGCATCACCCTGCGATGTTTTTTGGAAACCTATCCTACATGGCCACTGCATGTTTCCTGATCTCCCAGTGCTGACAAGCCCGTGGTGCTTTCCTCCATCCTACATTGCCACTCACTGCCTATCCTAATTCAGACCCTCCGATTCCCACCACGCCGTGATATATTCCTCACTCCTGCTAGTGAATGGTCTGTTAGAAACCCTTACAATGCGCACCACCCCGCGATGTTTTTCGGAAACCTATCCTACATTTCCGCTACATGTTTCCTGACCTCCCCATGATGGCCACCCCGTGGTGCTTTTCTGCATCCTACATTGCAACTCACTGTCTAACCTAATTCAGACCGTCCATTTCACACCACCCCTATATATTTTTCTCACTCCTACTAGTGAATGGCAGTTTGGAAACCCTTACAGTGCGCACCACCCCGTGATGTTTTTCAGAAACATATCCTACATTGCCACTGCATGATTCCTGACCTCCCCATGCTGACCACCCCGTGGTGCTTTTCTCCAACCTACATTGCCACTCACTGCCTATCCTAATTCAAACTCTTCGAATCACAACACCCCTTGATGTTTTTGTCACTCCTACTAGTGAATGGCCTGTTAGAAATCCTTACAATGTGCACCACCCCATGATGTTATTCAGAAACCCATCCTACTTTGCCACTGCATGTTTTCTGACCTCCACATGCTGACCACTCCGCGGTGCTTTTCTCCATCCTACATTGCGACACACTGCTTATCCCAATTCAGACCTTCTGATTCACACCACCCTGTGTTGTTTCTCTCACTCCTACGTGTGAATGGCCTGTTAGAAACCCTTACAATTCGTACAACCCCGCGTTGTTTTTCAGAAACCTCTCTTACATTGCCGCTGTTTGTTTCTTGACCTCCCCAAGCTGACCACACCGTGTTGCTTTTCTCCATCCTACATTTCCCCTCACTGCCAATTCAAATTCAGCCCCTCTTATTCACACCACCCCGTGATGTATTTCTCAGTCCTATTAGGGAATAGCCCGTAAGAAACACTTACAATGCGCAACAGCCCGCGATGATTATCAGAAACCTATCGTACATTTCCACTGCGTATTTCCTGATCTCCTCATGGTGACCACCCCGAGGTGCTTTCCTCCACCCTAAATTGCCACTCACTGCCTATCCTAATTCGGGCCCTCCGATTCACACCACCCCGTGATGTTTTTCTCACTCCTACTAGTGAATCGCCTGTTAGAAAGCCTTACAATGCGCACAACCTTGCGATGTTTTTCAGAAACCTATGCAGCATTGCCACCGCATGTTTCCTGACCTCCACTTGCTGACCACACCATGGTGCTTTTCTCCATCCTACATTGCCACTCACTGCCTGTCTTTATTCAGGCCTTCTGATTCACACCACCCTGTGATTTTTTTCTCACTCCTGCTAGTGAATGGCCTGTTTGAAACCCTTACAATATGCACCACCCCGCAATGTACTTCAGAAACCTATCCTACATTGCCACCGCATGTTTCCTGACCTCCCCATGCTGACCACACCGTGGTGCTTTTCTCCATCCTACATTGCCACTCACTGCCGTTCCCAATTCAGGCCCTCTGATTCACACCACTCCCTCATATTTTTCTCTTTCCTACATGGAAATTGCCTGTTAGAAACACTTACAATGCGAACTACCCTGCGAAGTTTTGAGAAAACTATCCTAGATTGTCACCGCATGTTTCCTGTCCTCCCCATGCTGACCACCCAGTGGTGCTTTTCTCCATCCTCCATTGCCACTCACTGCCTATGCTAATTCAGGCCTTCCGATTTACATCTCCCCATGATGTTTTTCTCACTTCTCCTAGTAAATGGCCTGTTAGAAACCCTTACAATGCGCACCACCCCGCAATGTTTTTCAGAAACCTATCCTACATTGCCACCGCATGTGTCCTGACCTCCCAATGCTGACCACGCCTTGGTGTTTTCTCCAGCCTACATTGCCACTCACTGGTATCTGAATACAGGCCCTCGGGTTAACACCCCCCCTGTGTTGTTTTTCTCATTCCTACTAGTGAATGGCCTGGTAGGAACGCTTACAATGCGCCCCACCCCACGATGTTTTTCAGAAACCTATCCTACATTGCCACTGCATATTTCCTGACCTCCTCATGCTAAATACCCCGTGGTGCTTTTCTCCATCCTACATTGCCTCTCACTGCCTATCCTAATTCAGGCCCTCCGAATCACACCACCCCGTGATTTTTTCTCACTCCTACTAGTGAATGGCCTGTTAAAAACCCTTACAATGCGCACCACCCCCGATGTTTTTCAGAAACCTATCCTACATTGCCACCGCATGTGTCCTGCCCTCCAGATGCTGACCAACCCATGGTGCTTTTCTCCATCGTACATTTACCCTCACTGCCAATACAAATTCAAACCCTCAGATTCACACCACCCCGTGATGTTTTTCTCTCTCCTACTTGTGAATGGCCTGTTAGAAACACTTACAATGCGCACCACACTGCAATGTTTTTCAGAAACCTATCCTACATTTCCGCTGCGTATTTCCTGACCTCCCGATGCTGACCACCCCGTCGTGCTTTTCCCCATCCTACTTTGCCACTCCCTGCCGATCCTAATTCAGACATTCCGAATTGCAGTACCCTGCATATTTTTCTATCTCCTACTAGTGCATGCCCTCTTAGAAACACTTACAATGCGCACCACCCAAAAATGGTTTTCAGAAACCTATCCTATATTACCACTGCATGTTTCCTGACCTCCACATGCTGACTACCCCGTGGTGCTATTCTCCATCCTACTTTGCCACTCACTGCCTATACTAACTGAGACCCTCTGATTCACACCTCCTCGTGATGTTTTTCTCACTCCTACTAGTGAATGGTCTCTAACAAACCCTTACAATGAGCACCACTCCACGATGTTTTTCATAAACTTATGCTACATTGCCACTGCATGTTTCTTGACTTCCCCATGCTGACCACCCCGTGGTGCTTTTCTCCATCCTACATTGCCACTCACTGCCTATCCTAATTCAGACTCTCCGAATCACACCATCTCGTGATCCTTTTCTCACTCCTCCTAGTGTATTGCCTTTTGGAATCCATTACAATGCGCACCACCCCGCGGTGTTTTTCAGAAACCTATCCTACATTGCCAATGCATGTTTCCTGACCTCCCCATGCTGACCACCCCGCGTGCTTTTCCCCATCCTACATTGCCACTCACTGCCTATGCTAATTCAGACATTTCGAATTACACCACCCTGGATGTGTTTCTCACTCCTACTAGTGAATGGCCTCTAAGAAACCCTAACAATGAGCACCACCCCGCGATGTTTTTCGGAAACCTATCCTACATTGCCAACGCATGTTTCCTACCATGCCCATGCTGACCACCCCGTTTTTCTCACTCCTACTAGTGAATGGCCTGTTAGAAACCCTTACAATGCGCACCACAGGGCGATGATTTTCAGAAACCTATCCTACATTGCCACTGCAAGTTTCCTGACCTCCGCATGTTGACCGCCCATGGTGCTTTTCTCCATCCTACATTGGCACTCACTGCCTATCCTAACTCAGGCCCTTTGATTCACACCACAATGTGATGTTTTTCTCACTCCTACTAGTGAATGGCCTGTAAGAAACCCTTATAATGCGCCCTACCCGCTATTTTTTTTCAGAAAACTATCCTAAATTGCCACTGCTTGTTTGCTGTCCTCTCCATGCCGACCACCCCGTGGTGCTTTTCTCCATCCTACATTGCCACTCACTGCCTATTTTGATTCAGGCCCTCTGATTCACAGCACCCCGTGATGTTGTTCTCACTCCTACTACTGAATGGATTCTTAGAAACCCTTACAATGCGCACCACACCGCGATTTTTTTCAGAAACCTATCTTAAATTGGCCCTAAATGTTTCCTGACTTCCACATCCTAATCACCCCGTGGTGCTTTTCTACATCCTACATTGCCTCTCACTGCCTATTCTGAATCAGGCCCTCCGATTCACACCACCCCGTGATGTTTTTCTCACTTCTACTAGTAAATGGCCTGTTAGATACCCTTACAATGCGCACCACCCTGCGATGTTTTTCAGAAACCAATCCTGCATTGCCACTGCATGTTTCCTGATCTCCCGATCCTGACCAACCGTGGTGCTTTTCTCCACTTTACATTGCTACTCACTGCCTATCCTAATTCAGGCCCTCCGATTCACACCACCCCGTGATTTGTTCTCACTCCTACTAGTGAAAGGCCTGTTAGAAAGCCTTTCAATGCACAACAACCCGCAATGTTTTTCAGAATCCTATCCTACATTGGCAATGCATGTTTCCTGACCTCCCCATGCGGACCACCCCGTGGTGCTTTTCCCCATCCTACATTGCCACTCACTGCATATCCTAATTCAGAACATCTGATTCACACCACCCCTTGATGTTTTTCTCACTCCTACTAGTGAATGGCCTGTCAGAAACCCTTACAATGCGCACCACCCCGTGATGTTTTTAAGAAAACTATCCTACATTGCCACTGCATGTTTCCTGACCTCCCCATGCTGACCACCTCGTGCTGTTTTTCTCCATCCTACATTGCCACTCACTGCCTATCATGATTGTGGGCCTCTGTTTCACACTACCCCGTGAGGTTTTTCTCACTCCTACTAGTGAATGTCCTGTTAGAAGCACTGACAATGCGCACCACACTGCGATATTTTTCAGAAACCTATCCTACATTGCCACTGAATGTTTCGTGACATCCCCATGCTGACCACCATGTGTTGCTTTTCTCCATCCTATATTGCCACTCACTGCCTATCCTGATTCAGGCCCTCTGATTCACACAATCCCGTGATGTTTTTCTCACTCCTACTAGTGAATGGCCTGTTAGAAACCCTTACAATTCTCACCACCGTGATGTTTTTCAGAAACCTATCCAACATTGCCACTGCATGTGTCCTGACCTCTCCAATGCTGTCCACCCCTTGGTGCTTTTCTCCATCCTAAATTGCCACTCACTGCCGATCCTGATTCAGGTCCTCCGATTCACACCACGCCGTGATGTTTTTCTCACTTCTACTAGTGAATGGCCTGTTAGAAACCCATACAATACGCACCACCCCGCGATGTTTTTCAGAAACCTATACTACATTGCCCCTACATGTTTCCTGACCTCCCCATGCTCACCATGCCGTGGTGCTTTACTCCATCCTACATTGCCACTCACTGCCTATACTGATTCAGGCCTTCCAATTCACACAACCCCATGATGTATTTCTCACTCCTACTAGTGAATGGCCTGTTAGAAACCCTTTCAATGGGCACCACCACGCGATTTTTTTCAGAAACCTATCTTACATAGGCCCTACATTTTTCCTGACTTCCACATCCTAATCACCCCGTGGTGCTTTTCTACATCCTACATTGCCTCTCACTGCCTATCCTGATTCAGGCCCTCGGATTCACACCACTCCGTGATGTTTTTCACACTTCTACTAGTGAATGGCCTGTCAGAAACCCTTACAATGCGCACCACCATGCGATGTTTTTCAGAAACCTATCCTACATTGCCACTGCATGTATCCTGACCTCCAGATCCTGACCACCCCTTGGTGCTTTTCTCCATCCTACATTGCCACTCAATGCCTATCATAATTCAGGCCCTCCGATTCACACCACCCCGTGATGTTTTTCACACTTCTACTTGTAAATGGCCTGTTAGAAACCCTTACAATGCGCACCACCCTGCGATGCTTTTCAGAAACCTATCCTACATTGCCACTGCTTGTATCCTGACCTCCCGATCCTGACCACCCCATGGTGCTTTTCTCTATCCTACATTGCCACACAATGCCTATCATAATTCAGGCCCTCCGATTCACACCACCCCGTGATGTTTTTCTCACTCCTACTAGTGAATGGCCTGTTAGAAACCCTTACAATGCGCACCACACAGTGATGCTTTTTCAGAAAACTATCCTACATTGCCACTGTATGTTTCCTGACCTCCCCACCCTGACCACCCCTTGTTGCTTTTCTCCATACTACATTGCCACTCATTGTCAATCCTGATTCAGGCCCTCCGATTCACACCACACCATGATGTATTTCTCACTCTTACTAGTGAATGCCCTGGTAGAAACCCATACAATGCCCACCACACAGTGATGCTTTTTCATAAAACTATCCTACATTGCCACTGTATGTTTCCTGACCTCCCCATGCTGAACACACCGTGGTGCTTTTCTCCACTTTACATTGCCACTCACTGCCTATCCTAATTCAGACCCCCCGATTCACCCCACCCCGTGATGATGTTCTCACTCCTACTAGTGAAAGGCCTGTTAGAAAGCCTTTCAATGCACAACACCCCGCAATGTTTTTCAGAATCCTATCCTACATTGGCAATGCATGTTTCCTGACCTCCCCATGCGGACCACCCCGTGGTGGTTTTCCCCATCCTACATTGCCACTCACTGCCTATCCTAATTCAGAACATCTGTTTCACACCACGCCGTGATGTTTTTCTCACTCCTACTGGTGAATGGCCTGTGAGAAACCCTTACAGTGCTCACCACCCGGTGATGTTTTTCAGAAAACTATCCTACATTGCCACTGCATGTTTCCTGACCTCCCCATGCTGTCCAACCCGTCGTGCTTTTCTCCATCCTACATTGCCACTCACTGCCTATCCTAACTCAGGCCCTTTGATTCACACCACAATGTGATGTTTTTCTCACTCCTACTAGTGAATGGGCTGTAAGAAACCCGGATAATGCGCCCCAACCCGCTATTTTTTTCAGAAACCTATCCTAAATTGCCACTGCATGTTTGCTGTCCTCTCCATCCCGACCACCCCGTGGTGCTTTTCTCCATCCTACATTGCCACTCACTGCCTATTTTTATTCAGGCCCTCTGATTCACAGCACCCCGTGATGTTGTTCTCACTCCTACTAGTGAATGGCTTGTTAGAAACCCTTACATTGCACAACAACCTGAAATCTTTTTCAGAAATCTATCCTACATTGCCACTGCATGATTCCTGACCTCCACATGCTGACCACCCCGTTGTGCTTTTCTCCATCCTACATTATCACTCACTGCCTATCCTGATTCAGGCACTCCGATTCACACCACCCCTTGATGATTTTCTGACTCCTACTAGTGAATGGCCTTTTAGAAACCCTTACAACGCGCATCACCCTGCGATGTTTTTCAGTACCTTTCCTATTTGCCACTGCATGTTTCCTGACCTCCACATGCTAACCAACCCTGGAGCTTTTCTCCATCCTCCATTGCCACTCACTGCCTATACTGATTCAGGCCCTCCAATTCACACAACCCCGTGATGTTTTTCTCACTCCTACTACTGAATGGCCTGTTAGAAATCCTTACAATGCGCACACTACCCCGAGATGTTTTTCAGAAACATATCCTACATTGCAACTGCATGTTTCTAGACATCTCAATGCTGACCGCCCCGTGGTGTTTTTCTCCATCCTACAATGCCCCTCACTGCCTATCCTAATTCAGCCACTCAGATTCACACCACCCCATGATGTTTTTCTCACTCCTACTAGTGAATGGCCTATTAGAAACCCTTACAATGCGCACAACACCCTGATGTTTCACAGAAACCTATCCTACATTGCCACTGCATGTTTCCTGACCTCCCATCCTGACCACCAGTTGGTGCTTTTCTCCATCCTACATTGCCAATCACTGCCTATTCTAATTCAGTCCCTCAGATTCGCACAACCCCTTGATGTTTTTCTCACTCCTACTAGTGAATTGTCTGTTAGAAACCCTTACAATGTGCACCACCCCGCGATGTTTTTCAAAAACCTATCCTACATTGCCACTGCATGTTTCCTGACCTCCCCATGCTAACCACCCCGTGGTGTTTTTCTCCATCCTACATTGCCACTCCCTCCGTATCCTGATTCAAGCCCTCTGATTAACATCACCCCATGATGTTTTTCTCACTCTTACTAGTCAGTGGCCTGTTAGAAACCCTTACAATGTGCACCACCACGCTTTTTTTTTCCGAAACCTGTCCTACATTGCCACAGCATGTTTCCTGACCTCCCCATGCTGAACACCCCGTGGTGCTTTTCTCCATCCTACATTGCCACTCCCTGCCTATCCTAATTAAAGCCCTCCGCTTCACACCAACCCGTGATGTTTTTCTCACTCCTACTAGTGAATGGCCTTTTAGAAACCCTAACAATGCGTACCACCCTCCGATGCTTTTCAGAAATCTATCCTACATTGCCACTGCATGTTTCCTCATCTCCCCATTGTGACCAACCCATAGTGCTTTTACCCCTCCTACTTTGCCCCTCACTGCCTATCCTAATTCAGGCTCTCTGATTCACACCACCCCTGATGTTTTTCTCACTCCTACTAGTGAAGGGCCTTTAAGAAACCCTTACAATGCACACCACTCCATGATGTATTTCAGAAACCTATCCTACATTGCCACTGCATGTTTCCTGCCCTCCCCATGCTGACCACCCCTGGTGCTTTTCTCCATCGTACATTGCCACTTACTGCCTATCCTGATTCAGCCCTTCCGATTCACACCACACAGTGATGTTTTTCTGGCTCCTACTAGTCAATGGCCTGTTAGAAAGCCTTACAATGCGCACCACCCCGTGATGTTTTTCAGAAACCTACCCTACATTGCCAAAGCATGTTCCAGACCTCCCCATGCAGACCAACCCGTGGTGCTTTTCTCCATCCTACATTGCCACTCACTGCCTATACTCATTCAGGCACTCCGATTCACACCACTCCACGATCTTTTTATCACTCCCTCTAGTGAATGTCCTGTTAGAAACCCTTACCATGCGCACCACCCCACGATGTTTTTTCAGAAACCTATCCTACATTGCCACTGCATGTTTTCTGATCTCCCATGCTGACCACCCCTGGTGCTTTTCTCCATCCTACATTGCCACTCACTGCCTATACTGATTCAGGCCCTCCGATTCACACCACACCGCGATCTTTTTATCACACCCTCTAGTGAATGGCCTGTTAGAAACCCTTACAAAACGCACCACCCCACGATGTTTTTTAGAAACCTATCCTACATTGCCACTGTATGATTCCTGACCTCCCCATGCTGACCACCCAGTGGTGCTTTTCTCCATCCTACATTGGGAACTCACTGCCTATTCAGATTCAGGCCCTCCGATTCACACCACCCGTGATGTTTTCTCACTCCTACTAGTGAATGGCCTTTTAGAAACCATTACAATGTGCAACACCCCGCGATGTTTTTCAGAAAACTATCCTATTTGACACTGCATGTTTCTTGACCTCCCCATGCTGACCACCACTGGAGCTTTTCTCCATCCTCCATTGCCACTCACTGCCTATACTGATTCAGGCCCTCCAATTCACACAATCCTGTGATGTTTTTCTCACTGCTACTCCTGAATGTCCTATTAGAAAACCTTACAATGTGCACCACCCCACGATGTTTTTCAGAAACATATCCTACATTGCAACTGCATGTTTCCTGACATCTCCATGCTAACCACTCCATGGTGCTTTTCTCCATCCTACATTGCCACTCACTGCCTATCCTGATTCAGCCACTCAGATTCACAACACCCCATGATGTTTTTCTCACTCCTACTAGTGAATGGCCTGTTAGAAACCCTTTCAATGGGCACCACCACGCGATTTTTTTCACAATCCTATCTTACATTTGCCTTGCATGTTTCCTGACTTCCACATTTTAATCACCCTGTGGTGCTTTTCTACATCCTACATTGCCACTCACTGCCTATCCTGATTCAGGCCGTCCGATTCACAGCAGCCCGTGATGTTTTCCTCACTCCTACTACTGAATGGCTTGTTAGAAACCATTATTTTGCGCACCACCCCGCGATGTTTTTCTGAAACCTCTCCTACATTGCCACTGCATGATTCCTGACCTCCCCATGGTGACCACCCCGTGGTGCTTTTCTCCATTCTACATTTCCACTCACTGCCTATCCTGATTCAGGCCCTCCGATTCACACCACTCCTTATGTTTTTCTCATTCCTGCTAGTGAAAAGCCTGTTAGAAACCCTTACAATGCGCACCACCCCACGATGTTTTTCAGAAACCTATCCTACATTGCCACTGCATGATTCCTGACCTCCACATGCTGCCCACCCCGTGTTGCTTTTCTCCATTCTATATTGCCACTCACTACCTATCCTGATTCAGGCCCTCCAATTAACACCACACTGTGAGGTTTTTCTCACTCGTACTAGTGAATGGCCTGTTACAAAACCTTACAAAGCTAATCGAGCCGCGATGTTTTTCCGAAAACTATCCTACTTTGCCACTGCATGTCTCGTGACCTCCCCATGCTGACCACCCCGTGGTACTTTTCTCCATCCTACATTGCCACTCACTACCTACCCTGAGCCAGACACTCCGATTCACACCACCCCGTGACATTTTTCTCAATCCTAATTGTGAATGGCCTTTTAGAAACCCTTACAATGCGCATCACCCCGCGATGTTTTTCAGAAACCTATGCTGTTTTCCACTGCATGTTTCCTGACCTCCACATGCTGACCACCCTTGAAGCTTTTCTCCACCCTTCATTGCCACTCAGTGCCTATCCTAATTCAGGCCCTCCGATTCACACCACCCCTCATGTTTTTCTCACTCCTACTAGTGGATGGCATGTTAGAAACCCTAAGAATGCGCACCACCCGCCGATGTTTTTCAGAAATCTATCCTACATTGCCACTGCATGTTTCCTGATCTCCCCATGCTGACCAACCCATGGTGCTTTTATACCTCCTACTTTGCCCCTAACTGCCTATCCTAATTCAGGCCCTCCGATTCACACCACCCCTGATGTTTTTCTCACTCCTACTAGTGAAGGGCCTTTAAGAAACCCTTACAATGCGCACCACTCCACGATGTTTTTCAGAAACCTATCCTACTTTGCAACTGCATGTTTCCTGCCCTCCCCATGCTGACCACCCCTGGTGCTTTTCTCCATCCTACATTGCCACTTACTGCCTATCCTGATTCAGCCCTTCAGATTCACACCACACCGTGATGTTTTTCTGTCTCCTAGTATTCAATGGCCTGGTAGAAAGCCTTACAATGTGCACAACCCCGTGATGTTTTTCAGAAACCTATCCTACATTGCCAAAGCATGTTCCAGACCTCCCCAGGCAGACCAACCCGTGGTGCTTTTCTCCATCCTACATTGCCACTCACTGCCTATACTCATTCGGGCCCTCCGATTCACACCACACCGCCATCTTTTTATCACTCCCTCTAGTGAATGGCCTGTTTGAAACCCTTACAAAGGAAACCACACCGAGATGTTTTCCAGAAAACTATCCTACAGTGCCACTGCATGATTCCTGACCTCCCCATGCTGACCAACCCGTGGTGATTTTCTCGATCCTACATTGCCAATCTCTGCCTATCCTGATTCAGGCCCTCCGATTCACACCACACCATGATGTTTTTCTCACTCTTATTAGTGAATGGCCTTTTAGAAACCCTTAAAATTCGCATCACCCCGTGATGTTTTTCAAAAACCTATCCTATTTGCCACTGAATTTTTCCTGAACTCCCGATGCTGACCACCCCGTGGTTTTTTCTACATCCTACATTGCCACTCACTGCCTATCTTAATTAAGGCCCTCCGATTCACACCACACTTGATGTTTTTCTCACTCCTCCTAGTGAATGGCGTGTTAAAAACCCTTACAATGCGCACAACCCCGCGATGTTTTTCAGAAACCTATCCTACATTGACACTGCATGTTTCCTGATGTCCCCTTGCTGACCGCCTATGGTTCTTTTCTCCATCTTACATTGCCACTCAATGCCTATCCTGATTCAAGCCTCCGATTAACACCACCCCGTGATGTTTTTCTCACTCTTACCAGTCATTGGCCTTTTAGAAACCCTTACAATGCCCACCACCCCGCGATGTTTTCAGAAACCTGTTCTACATTGCCAATGCATGTTTCCTGACATCCCCATGCTGAGCACCCCTTGGTGCTTTTGTCCTTCTTACATTGCCACTCACTGCCTATCCTGATTCAGTCCCTGCGATTTACACCACCCCGTGATTTTTTTCTCACTCTTACAAGTGAATGGCCTGTTTGAAACCCTTACAATGCGCACCACCCCCGGAATGTTTTTCAGAAACCTTTCCTACATTGCCACTGCATGTTTCCTGACCTCCCCATGCTGACCATGCCGTGGTGCTTTTCTCCATTCTACATTGCCACTCACTGCCTATACTCATTCAGCCCCTCCGATTCAAACCACCCTGTGATGGTTTTCTCACTCCTACTACTGAATTGCCTATTAGAAACCCTTACAATGCGCACCACCGGGCGATGTTTTTCAGAAACCTATCCTACATTGCCTCTGCAAGTTTCCTGACCTCCGCATGTTGACCGCCCCACGGTGCTTTTCTCCATCCTACATTGCCACTCACTGCCTATCCTAATTCAGGCCCTTTGATTCACACCACAACGTAATGTTTTTCTCACTCCTAATAGTGAGTGGCCTGTAAGAAACCCTTGTCATGCGCACCAACCCTCTATTTTTTCAGAAACCTATCCTACATTGCCACTGCATGTTTGCTGACCTCTCCATGCCGACCACCTCGTGGTGCATTTCTCCATCCTACATTGCCACTCACTGCCTATTTTGATTCAGGCCCTTTGATTTACAGCACCCCGTGATGTTGTTCTCACTCCTACTACTGAATGGCCTGTTAGAAACCCTTACAATGCGCACCACCCCGCGATGTTTTTCAGAAACATAACCTACATTGCCACTGCATGATTCCAGACCTCCACATGCTGACCACCCCATTGTGCTTTTCTCCATTCTCCATTGCCACTCACTGCCTATCCTGATTCAGGCCCTCCGGTTACCACCACACTGTGATGTTTTTCTCTCTCGTACTAGTGAATGGCCTGTTACAAACCCTTAAAATGAGCATCACCCCGCGATGTTTTTACGAAACCTATCCTACTTTGCCACTGCATGTCTCCTGACCTCCCCATGCTGACAAACCCGTGGTGCTATTCTCCTCCCTACATTGCCACTCAGTGCAAATCCTGATTCAGGCCCTCCGATTCACACCACCCCGTGATGTTTTCGCAATCCTACTAGTGAATGGCCTGTTAGAAACCCTTACAATGTGCACCACCCCGCAATGTTTTTCAGAAACCTAGCCTACATTGCCACTGCATGTTTCATGACCTCCACATGCTGACCAACCCTGGAGCTTTTCTCCATCCTCCCTTGCCACTCACTGCCTATAATGATTCAGGAACTCCGATTCACACCACACCGTGAAGTTTTTCTCACTCCTACTAGTGAATGGCCTGTTAGAAACACTTACTTTGCGCACAACCCCGCGATGTTTTTCTGAAACCTATCCTACATTGCCACTGCATGATTCCTGACCTCCGCATGCTGACCAGCCCCTGGTGCTTTTCTCCCTCCAACATTGCGAACTCACTGCCTATTCAGATTCAGGACCTCCGATTCACACCACCCCGTGATGTTTTCACACTCCTACTAGTGAATGGCCCTTTAGAAACCATTACAATTCGCATCACCCCGCGATGTTTTACAGAAACCTATCCTATTTGCCACTGCATGTTTCTTGACCTCCCATGGTGACCACCCCTGGTGCTTTTCTCCATCCTACATTGCCACTCACTGCCTATACTGATTCAGGTCCTCCGATTCACACCACACCGTGAAGTTTTTCTCACTCCTACTAGTGAATGGCCTGTTAGAAACCCTTACTTTGCGACAACGCCGCAATGTTTTTCAGAAACCTATCCTACATTGCCACTGCATGATTCCTGATCTCCCCATGCTGACCACGCTGTGGTGCTTTTCTCCATCCTACATTGCCACTCAATGGCTATCCTGATTCAAGCCCTCCGATTAACACAACCCCATGATGTTTTTCTCACTCTTACTAGTCAGTGGCCTGTTAGAAACCCTTACAATGTGCACCACCCCGCGATGTTTTTCAGAAACCTGTCCTACTTTGCGACTGCATGTTTCCTGACCTCCTCTTGCTGACCACGCTTTGGTGCTTTTCTCCATCCTACATTGCCACTCCCTGCCTATCCTAATTAAGGCCCTCCGATTCACACCACCCCGTGATGTTTTTCTCACTCCTACTAGTGAATGGCCTTTTAAAAACCCTTACAATGCGCACCACCCGGGGATGTTTTTCAGAAACAGATCCTACTTTGCCATTGCATGTTTCCTGACCTCCTCATGCTGACCACACTGCGGGGCTTTCTCCATGCTGCATTGTCACTCAGTGCCTAGCCTAATTCAGGCCCTCCGATTCACACCATCCCATGATGTTTTTCTCACTCCCACTAGTGAATTGCCTGTTAGAAAGCTTTACAAAGCGCACCACCCCGTGATGTTTTTCAGAAACCTATCCTACATTGCCACTGCCTGTTTCTTGACGTCCCTATGTTGACCACCCGGTGGTGTTACTCCATCCTTCATTGCCACTTACTGTCTATCCTAATTCAGGCCCTCCGATTCACACCACCCCTAATGTTTTTCTCACTCCTACTAGTGAATGGCCTGTTAGAAACCCTTACAATGCGCACCACCCCGTGATGTTTTTCAGAAACCTATCCTACAATGCCACTGCATGTTTCCTGCCCTCCCCATGCTGACCACCCCTGGTGCTTTTCTCCATCCTACATTGCCACTTACTGCCTATCATGATTCCTCTCCTCCGAATCACACCACACCGTGATGTTTTTCTTGCCCCTACTAGTGAATGGCCTGTTAGAAACCCTTACAAAGCAAACCACACCGAGATGTTTTTCAGAAACCTATCCTACCGTGCCACTGCATGATTCCTGACCTCCCCATGCTGACCAACCCGTGGTGATTTTCTCGATCCTACATTGCCAATCTCTGCCTATCCTGATTCAGGCCCTCCGATTCACAGCACACCGTGATGTTTTTCTCACTCCTATTAGTGAATGGCCTTTTAGAAACCCTTAAAATTCGCATCACACAGTGATGTTTTTCAAAAACCTATCCTATTTGCCACTGCATTTGTCCTGAACTCCCGATGCTGACCACCCCGTGGTTTTATCTATATCCTACATTGCCACTCACTGCCTAACTTAATTCAGGCCCTCTGATTCACACCACCCCTGATGTTTTTCTCACTCCTCCTAGTGAATGGCGTGTTAAAAACCCTTACAATGCGCACCACCCCGCGATGTTTTTCAGAAACCTGTCCTACATTGCCAATGCATGTTTCCTGACCTCCCCATGCTGAGCACCCCTTGGTGCTTTTGTCCTTCTTACATTGCCACTCACTGCCTATCATGATTCAGTCCCTGCGATTTACTCCACCCCGTGATTTTTTTCTCACTCTTACAAGTGAATGGCCTGTTTGAAACCTTACAATGCGCACCACCCCGGAATGTTTTTCAGAAACCTATCCTACATTGCCACTGCATGTTTCCTGACCTCCCCATGCTGACCACGCCGTGGTGCTTTTCTCCATCCTACATTGCCACTCACTGCCTATACTCATTCAGCCCCTCCGATTCAAACCACCCTGTGATGGTTTTCTCACTCCTACTACTGAATTGCCTATTAGAAACCCTTACAATGCGCACCACCCCGCGATGTTTTTCAGAAACCTATCTACATTGCCACTGCATGTTTCCTGACCTCCCCATGCTGACCACGCTGTGAGGCTTTCTCCATGCTGCATTGTCACTCAGTGCCTATCCTAATTCAGGCCCTCCGATTCACACCATCCCATGATGATTTCCTCACTCCTACTAGTGTATGGCCTGTTAGATACCCTTAAAATGCGCACCACGCCGCGATGTTTTTCAGAAACGTATCCTACATTGCCACTGCATGTTTCCTGACCTCCCCATGCTGACCACCCTGTTGTGCTTTTTTCCATTATACATTGCCACTCACTGTCTATACTAATTCAGGCCCTCCGTTCCGCAACACCCCGTGATGTTTTTCTCACTCCTACTCGTAAATTGCCTGTTAGAAACCCTGACAAAACGCACCACCCCGCGATGTTTTTCAGAAAACTATCCTACATTGCCACAGCATCTTTCCTGACGTCCCTATGTTGACCACCCTGTGGTGTTACTCCATCCTTCATTGCCACTCACTGCCTATCCTAATTCAGGCCCTCCGATTCACACCACACCTAATGTTTTTGTCACTCCTACTAGTGAATGGCCTGTTAGAAACCCTTAAAATTCGCATCACCCCGGGATGTTTTTCAGAAACCTATCCTATTTGCCACTGCATTTTTCCTGAAATCCCGATGCTGACCACCCAGGGAGCTTTTCTCCATCCTACATTGCCACTCACTGCCTATCCTAATTCAGGCCCTCCGATTCACACCATCCCATGATGTTTTCCTCACTCCTACTAGTGTATGGCCTGTTAGATACCCTTAAAATGTGCACCACCACTCGATGTTTTTCAGAAACCTATCCTACATTGCCAATGCATGTTTGCTGACCTCTCCATGCCGACCAACCCGTGGTGCTTTTCTCCATCCTACATTGCCACTCACTGCCTATTTTGATTCAGGCCCTCTGATTCACAGCACCCCGTGATGTTGTTCTCACTTCTACTAGTGAATGGCTTGTTAGAAACCCTTACAATGCGCACCACCTCGAAATGTTTTTCAGAAACCTATCCTACATTGCCACTGCATGTTTCCTGACCTCCACATGCTGACCACCCCGTTGTGCTTTTCTCCATTCTACATTGCCACTCACTGCCTATCCTGATTCAGGCCTTCCGGTTAACACCACACTGTGATGTTTTTCTCACTCGTACTAGTGAATGGCCTGTTACAAACACTTAAAATGAGCATCACCCCGCGATATTTCACCAAAACCTATCCTACTTTGCCACTGCATGTCTCCGGACCTCCCCATGCTGACCACCCGCTGGTGCTTTTGTCCATCCTACATTGCCACTCACTGCCTATCCTTATTCAGGCCCTCCGATTCACACCACCTTGTGATGTTTTTCCACTCCTACTAGTGAAAGGTCTGTTAGAAACCCTTGCAATGCGCACCACCCCGCTATGTTTTTCGAAACCTATCCTACATTGCCACTGCATGTTTCCTGACCTCCCATGCTGACCACCCCTGGTGCTTTTCTCCATCCTACATTGCCACTCACTGCCTATACTGATTCAGGCACTCCGATTCACACCACACCGTGATGTTTTTCTTACTCCTACTAGTGAATGGCCACTTAGAAACCCTTACAATGTGCACCATCCTGCAATGTTTTTCAGAAACCTATCCTACATTGCCACTGTATGATTCCTGACCTCCCCATGCTGACCACCCGGTGGTGCTTTTCTCCATCCTACATTGCGAACTCACTGCCTATTCAGATTCAGGCCCTGCGATTCACACCACCCCGTGATGTTTTCTGACTCCTACTAGTGAATGGCCTTTTAATAACCATTATAATGCGCAACACCCCGCGATGTTTTTCAGAAACCTATCCTATTTGCCACTGCATGTCACTTGACCTCCATATTCTGAACACCACTGGCGCTTTTATCCATCCTACATTGTCACTCACTGCCTATCCTGATTCAGGCACTCCGATTCACACCACCCCTTGATGCTTTTCTGACTCCTACTAGTGAATGGCCTTTTAGAAACCCTTACAACGCGCATCACACTGCGATGTTTTTCAATACCTATCCAATTTGCCACTGCATGTTTCCTGACCTCCACATGCTGACCAACCCTGGAGCTTTTCTCCATCCTCCATTGCCACTCACTGCCTATACTGATTCAGACCCTCCAATTCAGACAACCCCATGATGTTTTTCTCACTCCTACTACTGAATTTCCTGTTAGAAACCCTTACAATGCGCGCCACCCCGCGATGTTTTTCAGAAACATATCCTACATTGCAACTGCATGTTTCCAGACATCTCCATGCAGACAACCCCGTGGTGCTTTTCTCCATCCTACATTGCCCCTCTCTGCCTATCCTAACTCAGCCACTCAGATTCACACAACCCCATGATGTTTTTCTCACTCCTACTAGTGAATGGCCTATTAGAAACCCTTACAATGCGCACCACACCGCGATGTTTCACAGAAACCTATCCTACATTGCCACTGCATGTTTCCTGACCTCCCATCCTGACCACCAGTTGGTGCTTTTCTCCATCATACATTGCCACTCACTGCCTATTCTAATTCAGGCCCTCGATTCAAACAACCCCTTGATGTTTTTCTCACTCCTACTAGTGAATTGTCTGTTAGAAAACCTTACAATGCGCACCACTGGGTGATGTTTTTCAAAAACCTATCCTACATTGCCACTGCATGTTTCCTGACCTCCCCATGCTAACCACCCCGTGGTGTTTTTCTCCATCCTACATTGCCACTCCCTGCCTATACTAATTCAGGTCCTCCGATTAACATCACCCCATGATGTTTTTCTCACTCCTACTAGTGAATGGCCTGTTAGATACCCTTACAATGCGCACCACTGGGTGATGTTTTTCAGAAACCTATCCTACACTGCCACTGCAAGTTTCCTGACCTCCGCATGTTGACCGCCACATGCTGTTCTTCTCCATCCTCCATTGCCACTCACTGCCTATCCTAATTCAGGCCCTTTGATTCACACCACAACGTGATGTTTTTCTCACTCCTACTAGTGAGTGGCCTGTAAGAAACCCTTATAATGCGCACCAACACGCTATTTTTTCAGAAACCTATCCTACATTGCCACTGCATGTTTGCTGACCTCTGCATGCCGACCACTCCGTGGTGCTTTTCACCATCCTACATTGCCACTCAATGCCTATTTTGATTCAGGCCCTCTGATTCACAGCACCCTGTGATGTTGTTCTCACTCCTACTAGTGAATGGCTTGTTAGAAACCCCTACAATGCGCACCACCCCGCGATGTTTTTCAGAAACCTATCCTACATTGCCACTGCATGATTCCTACCCTCCACATGCTGACAACACCGTTGTGCTTTTCTCCATTCTACATTGACACTCACTGCCTAGCCTGATTCAGACCCTCAGGTTAACACCACACTGTGATGTTTTTCTCACTCGTACTAGTGAATGGCCTGTTACAAACCCTTAAAATGAGCATCACCCCGCGATGTTTTTCCGAAACCTATCCTACTTGGCCACTGCATGTCTCCTGACCTCCCCATGCTGACCACCCCGTGGTGCTTTTCTCCATCCTACATTACCACTCATTGCCTATCCTAATTCAGGACCTCCGATTCACATCACCCCATGATGTGTTTCTCACTCCTACTAGTGAATGGCCTGTTAGAAAACCTTACAATGCGCACCACCCTGCAATGTTTTTCAGAAACATATCCTACATTGCCACTGCATATTTCCTGACCTCCCCATGCTCACCAACCCGTGGTGCTTTTCTCCATCCTACATTGCCACTCACTGCCTATACTAATTCAGGCCCTCCGATTCACACCACCCTGTGATGTTTTTCTCACTCCTACTAGTGAATGGTCTGTTAAAAACCCTTACAATGCGCACCACCCCGTGATGTTTTTCAGAAACCTATCCTACATTGCCACTGCATGTTTCCTGACCTCCCATGCTGACCACTCCTGGTGCTTTTCGACATCCTACATTGCCACTCACTGCCTATACTGATTCAGGCCCTCCGATTCACACCACACCTAATGTTTTTCTCACTCCTACTAGTGAATGGCCTGTTAGAAAGCCTTAAAATTCGGATCACCCCGGGATGTTTTTCAGAAACCTATCCTATTTGCCACTGCATTTTTCCTGAAATCCCGATGCTGACCACCCCGGAGCTTTTCTCCATCCTACATTGCCACTCACTGCCTATCTTAATTCAGGCCCCTGATTCACACCACTCCATGATGTTTTTAACACTCCTACTAGAGATTGGCCTGTTAGAAACCCTTACAATGCGCACCACCCTGTGATGTTTTTCAGAAACCTATCCTACATTGCCACTGCATGTTTGCTGACCTCCCTATGCTGACCACCCCGTGGTGCTTTTATCCATCCTACATTGCCACTCACTGCCTATACTGATTCAGGCCCTCCGATTCACACCACCCCATGATGTTTTCGCACTCCTACAATGAATGGCGTTTTAGAAACCATTACAATGCACAACACCCCACGATGTTTTTCAGAAACCTATCCTTTTTGCCACTGCATGTTTCTTGACCTCCACATGCTGACCACCACTGGCACTTTTCTGCATCCTACATTGTCACTCACTGCCTATCCTGATTCAGGCATTCCAGTTCACACTACACTGTGAAGTTTTTCTCACTCCTACTAGTGAATGGCCTGTTAGAAACCATTACTTTGCGCACCACCCCGCGATGTTTTTCAGAAACCTATCCTACATTACCACTGCATGATTCCTGACCTCCTCATGCTGACCACCCCGTGGTGCTTTTCTCCATCCTACATTGCCACTCAATGCCTGTCCTGATTCAAGCCCTCCAATTCACACCACACCGTGATGTTTTTCTACTCCTACTCATGAATGGCCTATTAGAAACCTTACTATGCGCACCACACCGCGATGTTTCACAGAAACCTATCCTACATTGCCACTGCATGTTTCCTGACCTCCCATCCTTACCACCAATTGGTGCTTTTCTCCATCATACAATGTCACTCACTGCCTACTCTAATTCAGGCCCTCCGATTCGCACAGCTCCTTGATGTTTTTCTCACTTCTACTAGTGAATTGTCTGTTAGAAACACTTACAATGCGCACCACCCCGCAATGTTTTTCAAAAACCTATCCTAATTGCCACTGCATGTTTCCAGACCTCCTCATGCAGACCACCCCATGGTGCTTTTCTCCATCCTACATTGTCACTCACTGCCTATCCTAATTCATGCCCTCCAATTCACACCACTCCTGATGTTTTTCTCACTCCTACTACTGAATGGCCTCTTAGAAACAATTATAATGTGCAACACCCCGCGATGTTTTTCAGAAACCTATCCTACATTGCAACTGCATGTTTGCTGACCTGCCCATGCTAACCACCCCATGGTGTTTTTCTCCATCCTACATTGCCACTCCCTGCCAATCCTAATTCAGGCCCTCCGATTAACATCACCCCATGATGTTTTTCTCACTCCTACTAGTGAATGGCCTGTTAGAAACTCTTACAATGCACACCACCGGGCGATGTTTTTCAGAAACCTATCCTACATTGCCTCTGCAAGTTTCCTGACCTCCGCATGTTGACCGCCCCATGGTGCTTTTCTCCATCCTACATTGCCACTCACTGCCTATCCTAATTCAGGCCCTTTGATTCACACCACAACGTGATGTTTTTCTCACTCCTACTAGTGAGTGGCCTGTAAGAAACCCTTGTCATGCGCACCAACCCGCTATTTTTTCAGAAACCTATCCTACATTGCCACTGCATGTTTGCTGACCTCTCCATGCCGACCACCCCGTGGTGCATTTCTCCATCCTACATTGCCACTCACTGCCTATTTTGATTCAGGCCCTCTGATTTACAGCACCCCGTGATGTTGTTCTCACTCCTACTACTGAATGGCCTGTTAGAAACCCTTACAATGCGCACCACCCCGTGATGTTTTTCAGAAACATATCCTACATTGCCACTCCATGATTCCAGACCTCCACATGCTGACCACCCCATTGTGCTTTTCTCCATTCTCCATTGCCACTCACTGCCTATCCTGATTCAGGACCTCCGGTTACCACCACACTGTGATGTTTTTCTCTCTGGTACTAGTGAATGGCCTGTTACAAACCCTTAAAATGAGCATCACCCCGCGATGTTTTTACGAAACCCATCCTACTTTGCCACTGCATGTCTCTTGACCTCCCCATGCTGACAAACCCGTGGTGCTATTCTCCTCCCTACATTGCCACTCACGGCCAATCCTGATTCAGGCCCTCCGATTCACACCACCCCGTGATGTTTTTGCACTCCTACTAGTGAATGGCCTGTTAGAAACCCTTACAATTCGCACCACCCCGCAATGTTTTTCAGAAACCTAGCCTACATTGCCACTGCATGTTTCATGACCTCCACATGCTGACCAACCCTGGAGCTGTTCTCCATCCTCCCTTGCCACTCACTGCCTATAATGATTCAGGAACTCTGATTCACACCACACCGTGAAGTTTTTCTCACTCCTACTAGTGAATGGCCTGTTAGAAACACTTACTTTGCGCACAACCCCGCGATGTTTTTCTGAAACCTATCCTACATTGCCACTGCATGATTCCTGACCTCCGCATGCTGACCAGCCCCTGGTGCTTTTCTCCCTCCAACATTGCGAACTCACTGCCTATTCAGATTCAGGACCTCCGATTCACACCACCCCGTGACGTTTTCACACTCCTACTAGTGAATGGCCCTTTAGAAACCATTACAATTCACATCACCCTGCGATGTTTTTCAGAAACCTATCCTATTTGCCACTGCATGTTTCTTGACCTCCCATGGTGACCACCCCTGGTGCTTTTCTACATCCTACATTGCCACTCACTGCCTATACTGATTCAGGTCCTCCGATTCACACCACACCGTGAAGTTTTTCTCACTCCTACTAGTGAATGGCCTGTTAGAAACCCTTACTTTGCGACAACGCCGCGATGTTTTTCAGAAACCTATCCTACATTGCCACTGCATGATTCCTGACCTCCCCATGCTGACCACGCCGTGGTGCTTTTCTCCATCCTACATTGCCACTCAATGTCTAGCCTGATTCAAGCCCTCCGATTAACACAACCCCATGATGTTTTTCTCACTCTTACTAGTCAGTGGCCTGTTAGAAACCCTTACAATGTGCACCACCCCGCGATGTTTTTCAGAAACCTGTCCTACTTTGCGACTGCATGTTTCCTGACCTCCTCTTGCTGACCACGCTTTGGTGCTTTTCTCCATCCTACATTGCCACTCCCTGCCTATCCTAATTAAGGCCCTCCGATTCACACCACCCCGTGATGTTTTTCTCACTCCTACTAGTGAATGGCCTTTTAAAAACCCTTACAATGCGCACCACCCGGGGATGTTTTTCAGAAACAGATCCTACATTGCCATTGCATGTTTCCTGACCTCCTCATGCTGACCACACTGCGGGGCTTTCTCCATGCTGCATTGTCACTCAGTGCCTAGCCTAATTCAGGCACTCCGATTCACACCGTCCCATGATGTTTTTCTCACTCCCACTAGTGAATTGCCTGTTAGAAAGCGTTACAAAGCGCACCACCCCGCGATGTTTTTCAGAAACCTATCGTACATTGCCACTGCCTGTTTCTTGACGTCCCTATGTTGACCACCCGGTGGTGTTACTCCATCCTTCATTGCCACTTACTGTCTATCCTAATTCAGGCCCTCCGATTCACACCACCCCTAATGTTTTTCTCACTCCTACTAGTGAATGGCCTGTTAGAAACCCTTACAATGCGCACCACCCCGTGATGTTTTTCAGAAACCTATCCTACATTGCCACTGCATGTTTCCTGCCCTCCCCATGCTGACCACCCCTGGTGCTTTTCTCCATCCTACATTGCCACTTACTGCCTATCATGATTCCTCTCCTCCGAATCACACCACACCGTGATGTTTTTCTTGCCCCTACTAGTGAATGGCCTGTTAGAAACCCTTACAAAGCAAACCACACCGAGATGTTTTTCAGAAACCTATCCTACTGTGCCACTGCATGATTCCTGACCTCCCCATGCTGACCAACCCGTGGTGATTTTCTCGATCCTACATTGCCAATCTCTGCCTATCCTGATTCAGGCCCTCCGATTCACAGCACACCGTGATGTTTTTCTCACTCCTATTAGTGAATGGCCTTTTAGAAACCCTTAAAATTCGCATCACCCAGTGATGTTTTTCAAAAACCTATCCTATTTGCCACTGCATTTGTCCTGAACTCCCGATGCTGACCACCCCGTGGTTTTATCTATATCCTACATTGCCACTCACTGCCTAACTTAATTCAGGCCCTCCGATTCACACGACCCCTGATGTTTTTCTCACTCCTCCTAGTGAATGGCGTGTTAAAAACCCTTACAATGCGCACCACCCCGCGATGTTTTTCAGAAACCTATCCTACATTGACACTGCATGTTTCCTGATGTCCCCTTGCTGACCGCTTATGGTTCTTTTCTCCATCTTACATTGCCACTCAATGCCTATCCTGATTCAAGTCCTCCGATTAACACCACCCCGTGATGTTTTTCTCACTCTTACCAGTCATTGGCCTTTTAGAAACCCTTACAATGCCCACCACCCCGCGATGTTTTTCAGAAACCTGTCCTACATTGCCAATGCATGTTTCCTGACCTCCCCATGCTGAGCACCCCTTGGTGCTTTTGTCCTTCTTACATTGCCACTCACTGCCTATCATGATTCAGTCCCTGCGATTTACACCACCCCGTGATTTTTTTCTCACTCTTACAAGTGAATGGCCTGTTTGAAACCCTTACAATGCGCACCACCCCGGAATGTTTTTCAGAAACCTATCCTACATTGCCACTGCATGTTTCCTGACCTCCCCATGCTGACCACGCCGTGGTGCTTTTCTCCATCCTACATTGCCACTCACTGCCTATACTCATTCAGCCCCTCCGATTCAAACCACCCTGTGATGGTTTTCTCACTCCTACTACTGAATTGCCTATTAGAAACCCTTACAATGCGCACCACCCCGCGATGTTTTTCAGAAACCTATCTACATTGCCACTGCATGTTTCCTGACCTCCCCATGCTGACCACGCTGTGAGGCTTTCTCCATGCTGCATTGTCACTCAGTGCCTATCCTAATTCAGGCCCTCCGATTCACACCATCCCATGATGATTTCCTCACTCCTACTAGTGTATGGCCTGTTAGATACCCTTAAAATGCGCACCACGCCGCGATGTTTTTCAGAAACGTATCCTACATTGCCACTGCATGTTTCCTGACCTCCCCATGCTGACCACCCTGTTGTGCTTTTTTCCATTATACATTGCCACTCACTGTCTATACTAATTCAGGCCCTCCGATCCGCAACACCCCGTGATGTTTTTCTCACTCCTACTCGTGAATTGCCGGTTAGAAACCCTGACAAAACGCACCACCCCGCGATGTTTTTCAGAAACCTATCCTACATTGCCACAGCATCTTTCCTGACGTCCCTATGTTGAACACCCTGTGGTGTTACTCCATCCTTCATTGCCACTCACTGCCTATCCTAATTCAGGCTCTCCGATTCACACCACACCTAATGTTTTTCTCACTCCTACTAGTGAATGGCCTGTTAGAAACCCTTAAAATTCGCATCACCCCGGGATGTTTTTCAGAAACCTATCCTACATTGCCACTGCATGATTCCTGACCTCCACATGCTTACCACCCCGTTGTGCTTTTCTCCATTCTACATTGCCACTCACTGCCTATCCTGATTCAGGCCTTCCAGTTAACACCACACTGTGATGTTTTTCTCACTCATACTAGTGAATGGCCTGTTAAAAACATTTAAAATGAGCATCACCCCGCGATATTTCACCGAAACCTATCCTACTTTGCCACTGCATGTCTCCGGACCTCCCCATGCTGACCAACCGCTGGTACTTTTGTCCATCCTACATTGCCACTCACTGCCTATCCTTATTCAGGCCCTCCGATTCACACCACCTTGTGATGTTTTTCCACTCCTACTAGTGAAAGGTCTGTTAGAAACCCTTACAATGCGCACCACCCCGCTATGTTTTTCAGAAACCTATCCTACACAGCCACTGCATGTTTCCTGACCTCCCATGCTGACCACCCCTGGTGCTTTTCTCCATCCTACATTGCCACTCACTGCCTATACTGATTCAGGCCCTCCGATTCACACCACACCGTGATGTTTTTCTTACTCCTACTAGTGAATGGCCTCTTAGAAACCCTTACAATGCGCACCATCCTGCAATGTTTTTCAGAAACCTGTCCTACATTGCCACTGCATGATTCCTGACCTCCACATGCTGACCACCCCGTTGTGCTTTTCTCCATTCTACATTGCCACTCACTGCCTATCCTGATTCAGGCCTTCCAGTTAACACCACACTGTGATGTTTTTCTCACTCATACTAGTGAATGGCCTGTTAAAAACATTTAAAATGAGCATCACCCCGCGATATTTCACCGAAACCTATCCTACTTTGCCACTGCATGTCTCCGGACCTCCCCATGCTGACCAACCGCTGGTACTTTTGTCCATCCTACATTGCCACTCACTGCCTGTCCTTATTCAGGCCCTCCGATTCACACCACCTTGTGATGTTTTTCCACTCCTACTAGTGAAAGGTCTGTTAGAAACCCTTACAATGCGCACCACCCCGCTATGTTTTTCAGAAACCTATCCTACACAGCCACTGCATGTTTCCTGACCTCCCATGCTGACCACCCCTGGTGCTTTTCTCCATCCTACATTGCCACTCACTGCCTATACTGATTCAGGCCCTCCGATTCACACCACACCGTGATGTTTTTCTTACTCCTACTAGTGAATGGCCTCTTAGAAACCCTTACAATGCGCACCATCCTGCAATGTTTTTCAGAAACCTGTCCTACATTGCCACTGTATGATTCCTGACCTCCCCATGCTGACCACCCGGTGGTGCTTTTCTCCATCTTACATTGCGAACTCACTGCCTATTCAGATTCAGGCCCTGCGATTCACACCACCCCGTGAGGTTTTCTCACTCCTACTAGTGAATGGCCTTTTAATAACCATTACAATGCACAACACCCCGCGATATTTTTCAGAAACCTATCCTATTTGCCACTGCATGTCTCTTGACCTCCACATTCTGACCACCACTGGCGCTTTTCTCCATCCTACATTGTCACTCACTGCCTATCCTGATTCAGGCACTCCGATTCACACCACCCCTTGATGCTTTTCTGACTCCTACTATTGAATGGCCTTTTAGAAACCCTTACAACGCGAATCACACTGCGATGTTTTTCAATACCTATCCAATTTGCCACTGCATGTTTCCTGACCTCCACATGCTGACCAACCCTGGAGCTTTTCTCTATCTTCCATTGCCACTCACTGCCTATACTGATTCAGGCCCTCCAATTCACACAACCCCGTGATGTTTTTCTCACTCCTACTACTGAATGGCCTGTTAGAAACCCTTACAATGCGCGCCACCCCACGATGTTTTTCAGAAACATATCCTACATTGCAACTGCATGTTTCCAGACATCTCCATGCAGACAACCCCGTGGTGATTTTCTCCATCCTACATTGCCCCTCTCTGCCTATCCTAATTCAGCCACTCAGATTCACACCACCCCATGATGTTTTTCTCATTCCTACTAGTGAATGGCCTATTAGAAACCCTTACAATGCGCACCACACCGCGATGTTTCACAGAAACCTATCCTGCATTGCCACTGCATGTTTCCTGACCTCCCATCCTGACCACCAGTTGGTGCTTTTCTCCATCATACATTGCCACTCACTGCCTATTCTAATTCAGGCCCTCGATTCGCACAACCCCTTGATGTTTTTCTCACTCCTACTAGTGAATTGTCTGTTAGAAAACCTTACAATGCGCACCACCCCGCGATGTTTTTCAAAAACCTATCCTACATTGCCACTGCATGTTTCCTGACCTCCCCATGCTAACCGCCCCGTGGTGTTTTTCTCCATCCTACATTGCCACTCCCTGCCTATCCTAATTCAGGCCCTCTGATTAACATCACCCCATGATGTTTTTCTCACTCCTACAAGTGAATGGCCTGTTAGAAACCCTTACAATGCGCACCACTGGGTGATGTTTTTCAGAAACCTATCCTACACTGCCACTGCAAGATTCCTGACCTCCGCATGTTGACCGCCACATGGTGTTCTTCTCCATCCTACATTGCCACTCACTGCCTATCCTAATTCAGGCCCTTTGATTCACACCACAACGTGATGTTTTTCTCACTCCTACTAGTGAGTGGCCTGTAAGAAACCCTTATAATGCGCACCAACCCGCTATTTTTTCAGAAACCTATCCTACATTGCCACTGCATGTTTGCAGACCTCTGCATGCCGACCACTCCGTGGTGCTTTTCTCCATCCTACATTGCCACTCAATGCCTATTTTGATTGAGGCCCTCTGATTCACAGCACCCTGTGATGTTGTTCTCACTCCTACTAGTGAATGGCTTGTTAGAAACCCTTACAATGCGCACCACCCCGCGATGTTTTTCAGAAACCTATCCTACATTGCCACTGCATGATTCCTACCCTCCACATGCTGACAACCCCGTTGTGCTTTTCTCCATTCTACATTGACACTCACTGCCTATCCTGATTCAGGCCCTCAGGTTTAACACCACACTGTGATGTTTTTCTCAATCGTACTAGTGAATGGCCTGTTACAAACCCTTAAAATGAGCATCACCCCGCGATGTTTTTCCGAAACCTATACTACTTGGCCACTGCATGTCTCCTGACATCCCCATGCTGACCACCCCGTGGTGCTTTTCTCCATCCTACATTACCACTCACTGCCTATCCTAATTCAGGACCTCCGATTCACATCACCCCGTGATGTGTTTCTCACTCCTACTAGTGAATGGCCTGTTAGAAAACCTTACAATGCGCACCATCCTGCGATGTTTTTCAGAAACCTATCCTACATTGCCACTGCACGTTTCCTGACCTCCCATGCTGCCCACTCCTGGTGCTTTTCTCCATCCTACATTGCCACTCACTGCCTATACTGATTCAGGCCCTCCGATTCACACCACACCTAATGATTTTCTCACTCCTACTAGTGAATGGCCTGTTAGAAACCCTTAAAATTCGCATCACCCCGGGATGTTTTTCAGAAACCTATCCTATTTGCCACTGCATTTTTCCTGAAATCCGGATGCTGACCAACCCGGAGCTTTTCTCCATCCTACATTGCCACTCACTGCCTATCTTAATTCAGGCCTCCGATTCACACCACTCCATGATGTTTTTAACACTCCTACTAGATATTGGCCTGTTACAAACACTTACAATGCGCACCACCACGCGATGTCATTCAGAACCCTATCCTACATTGCCAATGCGTGTTTGCTGACCTCTCCATGCCGACCTCCCCGTGGTGCTTTTCTCCATCCTACATTGCCACTCACTGCCTATTTTGATTCAGGCCCTCTGATTCACAGCACCCCGTGATGTTGTTCTCACTTCTACTAGTGAATGGCTTGTTAGAAACCCTTACAATGCGCACCACCCCGCAATGTTTTTCAGAAACCTATCCTACATTGCCACTGCATGATTCCTGACCTCCACATGCTGACCACCACGTTGTGCTTTTCTCCATTCTACATTGCCACTCACTGCCTATCCTGATTCAGGCCTTCCGGTTAACCCCACACTGTGATGTTTTTCTCACTCGTACTAGTGAATGGCCTGTTACAAACACTTAAAATGAGCATCACCCCGCGATATTTCACCGAAACCTATCCTACTTTGCCACTGCATGTCTCCGGACCTCCCCATGCTGACCACCCGCTGGTGCTTTTGTCCATCCTACATTGCCACTCAGTGCCTATCCTTATTCAGGCCCTCCGATTCACACCACCTTGTGATGTTTTTCCATTGCTACTAGTGAATGGTCTGTTAGAAACCCTTGCAATGCGCACCACCCCGCTATGTTTTTCAGAAACCTATCCTACATTGCCACTGCATGTTTCCTGACCTCCCATGCTGACCACCCCTGGTGCTTTTCTCCATCTTACATTGCCACTCACTGCCTATTTTGATTCAGGCCCTCTGATTCACAGCACCCCGTGATGTTGTTCTCACTCCTACTAGTGAATGGCTTGTTAGAAACCCTTACAATACGCAACGCTCCGCAATGTTTTTCAGAATCCTATCGTACATTGCCACTGTGTGATTCCTGACCTCGCCATGCTGACCACCCCGTGGTGCTTTTATCCATCCTACATTGCGAACTCACTGCCTATTCTGATTCAGGCCCTCCGATTCACACCACCTTGTGATGTTTTTCCACTCCTACTAGTGAATGGTCTGTTAGAAACCGTTGCAATGCGCACCACCCCGCTATGTTTTTCAGAAACCTATCCTACATTGCCACTGCATGTTTCCTGACCTCCCATGCTGACCACCCCTGGTGCTTTTCTCCATCCTACATTGCCACTCACTGCCTATACTGATTCAGGCCCTCCGATTCACACCACACCGTGATGTTTTTCTTACTCCTACTAGTGAATGGCCTCTTAGAAACCCTTACAATGCGCACCATCCTGCAATGTTTTTCAGAAACCTATCGTACCTTGCCACTGTATGATTCCTGACCTCCCCATGCTGACCACCCGGTGGTGCTTTTCTCCATCCTACATTGCGAACTCACTGCCTATTCAGATTCAGGCCCTGCGATTCACACCACCCCGTGATGTTTTCTGACTCCTACTAGTGAATGGCCTTTTAATAACCATTACAATGCACAACACCCCGCGATGTTTTTCAGAAACCTATCCTATTTGCCACTGCATGTTTCTTGACCTCCACATTCTGACCACCACTGGCACTTTTCTCCATCCTACATTGTCACTCACTGCCTATCCTGATTCAGGCACTACCATTCACACCACCCCTTGAAGCTTTTCTGACTCCTACTAGTGAATGGCCTTTTAGAAACCCTTACAACGGGCATCACACTGCGATGTTTTTCAATACCTATCCTATTTGCCACTGCATGTTTCCTGACCTCCACATGCTGACCAACCCTGGAGCTTTTCTCCATCCTCCATTGCCACTCTCTGCCTATACTGATTCAGGCCCTCCAATTCACACAACCCCGTGATGTTTTTCTCACTCCTACTACTGAATGGCCTGTTAGAAACACTTATAATGCGCGCCACCCCGCGATGTTTTTCAGAAACATATCCTACATTGCAACTGCATGTTTCCAGACATCTCCATGCAGACAACCCCGTGGTGCTTTTCTCCATCCTACATTGCCCCTCTCTGCCTATCCTAATTCAGCCACTCAGATTCACACCACCCCATGATGTTTTTCTCACTCCTACTAGTGAATGGCCTATTGGAAACCTTAACAATGCGCACCACACCGCGATGTTTCACAGAAACCTATCCTATATTGCCACTGCATGTTTCCTGACCTCCAATCCTGAGCACCAGTTGGCGCTTTTCTCCATCATACATTGCCACTCACTGCCTATTCTAATTCAGGCCCTCGATTCACACAACCCCTTGATGTTTTTCTCACTGCTACTAGTAAATTGTCTGTTAGAAAACCTTACAATGCGCACCACCCCGCGATGTTTTTCAAAAACCTATCCTACATTGCCACTGCATGTTTCCTGACCTCCCCATGCTAACCACCCCGTGGTGTTTTTCTCCATCCTACATTGCCACTCCCTGCCTATCCTAATTCAGGCCCTCCGATTAACATCACCCCATGATGTTTTTCTCACTCCTACTATTGAATGGCCTGTTAGAAACCCTTACAATGCGCACCACTGGGTGATGTTTTTCAGAAACCTATCCTACACTGCCACTGCAAGTTTCCTGACCTCCGCATGTTGACCGCCACATGGTGTTCTTCTCCATCCTCCATTGCCACTCACTGCCTATCCTAATTCAGGCCCTTTGATTCACACCACAACGTGATGTTTTTCTCACTCCTACTAGTGAGTGGCCTGTAAAAACCCTTATAATGCGCACCAACCCGCTATTTTTTCAGAAACCTATCCTACATTGCCACTGCATGTTTGCTGACCTCTGCATGCGGACCACTCAGTGGTGCTTTTCACCATCCTACATTGCCACTCAATGCCTATTTTGATTCAGGCCCTCTGATTCACAGCACCCTGTGATGTTGTTCTCACTCCTACTAGTGAATGGCTTGTTAGAAACCCTTACAATGCGCACCACCCCGCGATGTTTTTCAGAAACCTATCCTACATTGCCACTGCATGATTCCTACCCTCCACATGCTGACAACCCCGTTGTGCTTTTCTCCATTCTACATTGACACTCACTGCCTATCCTGATTCAGGCCCTCAGGTTAACACCACACTGTGATGTTTTTCTCACTCGTACTAGTGAATGGCCTGTTACAAAACCTTAAAATGAGCATCACCCCGCGATGTTTTTCCGAAACCTATACTACTTGGCCACTGCATGTCTCCTGACCTCCCCATGCTGACAACCCCGTGGTGCTTTTCTCCATCCTACATTACCACTCACTGCCTATCCTAATTCAGGACCTCCGATTCACATCACCCCGTGATGTGTTTCTCACTCCTACTAGTGAATGGCCTGTTAGAAAACCTTACAATGCGCACCACCCTGCGATGTTTTTCAGAAACCTATCCTACATTGCCACTGCATTTTTCCTGACCTCCCCATGCGCACCAACCCGTGGTGCTTTTCTCCATCCTACATTGCCACTCACTGCCTATCCTAATTCAGGCCCTCCGATTCACACCACCCTGTGATGTTTTTCTCACTCCTACTAGTGAATGGTCTGTTAAAAACCCTTACAATGCGCACCACCCCGTGATGTTTTTCAGAAACCTATCCTACATTGCCACTGCATGTTTCCTGACCTCCCATGCTGACCACTCCTGGGGCTTTTCTCCATCCTACATTGCCACTCACTGCCTATACTGATTCAGGCCCTCCGATTCACACCACACCTAATGTTTTTCTCACTCCTACTAGTGAATGGCCTGTTGGAAAGCCTTAAAATTCGCATCACCCCGGGATGTTTTTCAGAAACCTATCCTATTTGCCACTGCATTTTTCCTGAAATCCCGATGTTGACAACCCCGGAGCTTTTCTCCATCCTACATTGCCACTCACTGCCTATCTTAATTCAGGCCCCTGATTCACACCACTCCATGATGTTTTTAACACTCCTACTAGAGATTGGCCTGTTAGAAACCCTTACAATGCGCACCACCCTGTGATGTTTTTCAGAAACCTATTCTACATTGCCACTGCACGTTTCCTGACCTCCCATGCTGCCCACTCCTGGTGCTTTTCTCCATCCTACATTGCCACTCACTGCCTATACTGATTCAGGCCCTCCGATTCACACCACACCTAATGTTTTTCTCACTCCTACTAGTGAATGGCCTGTTAGAAACCCTTAAAATTCGCATCACCCCGGGATGTTTTTCAGAAACCTATCCTATCTGCCACTGCATTTTTCCTGAAATCCGGATGCTGACCACCCCGGAGCTTTTCTCCATCCTACATTGCCACTCACTGCCTATCTTAATTCAGGCCTCCGATTCACACCACTCCATGATGTTTTTAACACTCCTACTAGAGATTGGCCTGTTACAAACCCTTACAATGCGCCCCACCACGCGATGTCATTCAGAACCCTATCCTACATTGCCAATGCATGTTTGCTGACCTCTCCATGCCGACCACCCCGTGGTGCTTTTCTCCATCCTACATTGCCACTCACAGCCTATTTTGATTCAGGCCCTCTGATTCACAGCACCCCGTGATGTTGTTCTCACTTCTACTAGTGAATGGCTTGTTAGAAACCCTTACAATGCGCACCACCCCGCAATATTTTTCAGAAACATATCCTACATTGCCACTGCATGATTCCTGACCTCCACATGCTGACCACCCCGTTGTGCTTCTCTACATTCTACATTGCCACTCACTGCCTATCCTGATTCAGGCCTTCCGGTTAACCCCACACTGTGATGTTTTTCTCACTCGTACTAGTGAATGGCCTGTTACAAACACTTAAAATGAGCATCACCCCGCGATATTTCACCGAAACCTATCCTACTTTGCCACTGCATGTCTCCGGACCTCCCCATGCTGACCACCCGCTGGTGCTTTTGTCCATCCTACATTGCCACTCAGTGCCTATCCTTATTCAGGCCCTCCGATTCACACCACCTTGTGATGTTTTTCCATTGCTACTAGTGAATGGTCTGTTAGAAACCCTTGCAATGCGCACCACCCCGCTATGTTTTTCAGAAACCTATCCTACATTGCCACTGCATGTTTCCTGACCTCCCATGCTGACCACCCCTGGTGCTTTTCTCCATCCTACATTGCCACTCACTGCCTATGTTGATTCAGGCCCTCTGATTCACAGCACCCCGTGATGTTGTTCTCACTCCTACTAGTGAATGGCTTGTTAGAAACCCTTACAATACGCACCACTCCGCAATGTTTTTCAGAATCCTATCGTACATTGCCACTGTATGATTCCTGACCTCCCCATGCTGACCACCCCGTGGTGCTTTTATCCATCCTACATTGCGAACTCACTGCCTATTCTGATTCAGGCCCTCCGATTCACACCACCTTGTGATGTTTTTCCACTCCTACTAGTGAATGGTCTGTTAGAAACCCTTGCAATGCGCACCACCCCGCTATGTTTTTCAGAAACCTATCCTACATTGCCACTGCATGTTTCCTGACCTCCCATGCTGACCACCCCTGGTGCTTTTCTCCATCCTGCATTGCCACTCACTGCCTATACTGATTCAGGCCCTCTGATTCACACCTCACCGTGATGTTTTTCTTACTCCTACTAGTGAATGGCCTCTTAGAAACCCTTACAATGCGCACCATCCTGCAATGTTTTTCAGAAACCTATCGTACATTGCCACTGTATGATTCCTGACCTCCCCATGCTGACCACCCGGTGGTGCTTTTCTCCATCCTACATTGCGAACTCACTGCCTATTCAGATTCAGGCCCTGCGATTCACACCATCCCGTGATGTTTTCTGACTCCTACTAGTGAATGGCCTTTTAATAACCATTACAATGCACAACACCCCGCGATGTTTTTCAGAAATCTATCCTATTTTCCACTGCATGTTTCTTGACCTGGACATTCTGACCACCACTGGCACTTTTCTCCATCCTACATTGTCACTCACTGCCTATCCTGATTCAGGCACTCCGATTCACACCACCCCTTGATGCTTTTCTGACTCCTACTAGTGAATGGCCTTTTAGAAACCCTTACAACGGGCATCACACTGCGATGTTTTTCAATACCTATCCTATTTGCCACTGCAGGTTTCCTGACCTCCACATGCTGACCAACCCTGGAGCTTTTCTCCATCCTCCATTGCCACTCTCTGCCTATACTGATTCAGGCCCTCCAATTCACACAACCCCGTGATGTTTTTCTCACTCCTACTAGTGAATGGCCTATTAGAAACCCTTACAATGCGCACCACACCGCGATGTTTCACAGAAACCTATCCTACATTGCCACTGCATGTTTCCTGACCTCCCATCCTGACCACAGGTTGGTGCTTTTCTCCATCATACATTGCCACTCACTGCCTATTCTAACTCAGGCCCTCGATTCGCACAACCCCTTGATGTTTTTCTCACTCCTACTAGTGAATTGTCTGTTAGAAAACCTTACAATGCGCACCACCCCGCGATGTTTTTCAAAAACCTATCCTACATTGCCACTGCATGTTTCCTGACCTCCCCATGCTAACCACCCCGTGGTGTTTTTCTCCATCCTACATTGCCACTCCCTGCCTATCCTAATTCAGGCCCTCCGATTAACATCACCCCATGATGTTTTTCTCACTCCTACTAGTGAATGGCCTGTTAGCAACCCTTACAATGCGCACCACTGGGTGATGTTTTTCAGAAACCTATCCTACACTGCCACTGCAAGTTTCCTGACCTCCGCATGTTGACTGACACATGGTGTTCTTCTCCATCCTCCATTGCCACTCACTGCCTATCCTAATTCAGGCCCTTTGATTCACACCACAACGTGATGTTTTTCTCACTCCTACTAGTGAGTGGCCTGTAAGAAACCCTTATAATGCGCACCAACCCGCTATTTTTTCAGAAACCTATCCTACATTGCCACTGCATGTTTGCTGACCTCTGCATGCCGACCACTCCGTGGTGCTTTTCACCATCCTACATTGCCACTCAATGCCTATTTTGATTCAGGCCCTCTGATTCACAGCACCCTGTGATGTTGTTCTCACTCCTACTAGTGAATGGCTTATTAGAAACCCTTACAATGCGCACCACCTCGCTATGTTTTTCAGAAACCTATCCTACATTGCCACTGCATGATTCCTACCCTCCACATGCTGACAACCCCGTTGTGCTTTTCTCCATTCTACATTGACACTCACTGCCTATCCTGATTCAGGCCCTCAGGTTAACACCACACTGTGATGTTTTTCTCACTCGTACTAGTGAATGGCCTGTTACAAAACCTTAAAATGAGCATCACCCCGCGATGTTTTTCCGAAACCTATACTACTTGGCCACTGCATGTCTCCTGACCTCCCCATGCTGACCACCCCGTGGTGCTTTTCTCCATCCTACATTACCACTCACTGCCTATCCTAATTCAGGACCTCCGATTCACATCACCCCGTGATGTGTTTCTCACTCCTACTAGTGAATGGCCTGTTAGAAAACCTTACAATGCGCACCACCCTGCGATGTTTTTCAGAAACCTATCCTACATTGCCACTGCATATTTCCTGACCTCCCCATGCGCACCAACCCGTGGTGCTTTTCTCCATCCTACATTGCCACTCACTGCCTATCCTAATTCAGGCCCTCCGATTCACACCACCCTGTGATGTTTTTCTCACTCCTACTAGTGAATGGTCTGTTAAAAACCCTTACAATGCGCACCACCCCGTGATGTTTTTCAGAAACCTATCCTACATTGCCACTGCATGTTTCCTGACCTCCCATGCTGACCACTCCTGGGGCTTTTCTCCATCCTACATTGCCACTCACTGCCTATACTGATTCAGGCCCTCCGATTCACACCACACCTAATGTTTTTCTCACTCCTACTAGTGAATGGCCTGTTGGAAAGCCTTAAAATTCGCATCACCCCGGGATGTTTTTCAGAAACCTATCCTATTTGCCACTGCATTTTTCCTGAAATCCCGATGTTGACAACCCCGGAGCTTTTCTCCATCCTACATTGCCACTCACTGCCTATCTTAATTCAGGCCCCTGATTCACACCACTCCATGATGTTTTTAACACTCCTACTAGAGATTGGCCTGTTAGAAACCCTTACAATGCGCACCACCCTGTGATGTTTTTCAGAAACCTATCCTACATTGCCAGTGCACGTTTCCTGACCTCCCATGCTGCCCACTCCTGGTGCTTTTCTCCATCCTACATTGCCACTCACTGCCTATACTGATTCAGGCCCTCCGATTCACACCACACCTAATGTTTTTCTCACTCCTACTAGTGAATGGCCTGTTAGAAACCCTTAAAATTCGCATCAACCCGGGATGTTTTTCAGAAACCTATCCTATCTGCCACTGCATTTTTCCTGAAATCCGGATGCTGACCACCCCGGAGCTTTTCTCCATCCTACATTGCCACTCACTGCCTATCTTAATTCAGGCCTCCGATTCACACCACTCCATGATGTTTTTAACACTCCTACTAGAGATTGGCCTGTTACAAACCCTTACAATGCGCACCACCATGCGATGTCATTCAGAACCCTATCCTACATTGCCAATGCATGTTTGCTGACCTCTCCATGCCGACCACCCCGTGGTGCTTTTCTCCATCCTACATTGCCACTCACTGCCTATTTTGATTCAGGCCCTCTGATTCACAGCACCCCGTGATGTTGTTCTCACTTCTACTAGTGAATGGCTTGTTAGAAACCCTTACAATGCGCACCACCCCGCAATGTTTTTCAGAAACCTATCCTACATTGCCACTGCATGATTCCTGACCTCCACATGCTGACCACCCCATTGTGCTTTTCTCCATTCTACATTGCCACTCACTGCCTATCCTTATTCAGGCCTTCCGGTTAACCCCACACTGTGATGTTTTTCTCACTCGTACTAGTGAATGGCCTGTTACAAACACTTAAAATGAGCATCACCCCACGATATTTCACCGAAACCTATCCTACTTTGCCACTGCATGTCTCCGGACCTCCCCATGCTGACCACCCGCTGGTGCTTTTGTCCATCCTACATTGCCACTCAGTGCCTATCCTTATTCAGGCCCTCCGATTCACACCACCTTGTGATGTTTTTCCATTGCTACTAGTGAATGGTCTGTTAGAAACCCTTGCAATGCGCACCACCCCGCTATGTTTTTCAGAAACCTATCCTACATTGCCACTGCATGTTTCCTGACCTCCCATGCTGACCACCCCTGGTGCTTTTCTCCATCCTACATTGCCACTCACTGCCTATTTTGATTCAGGCCCTCTGATTCACAGCACCCCGTGATGTTGTTCTCACTCCTACTAGTGAATGGCTTGTTAGAAACCCTTACAATACGCACCACTCCGCAATGTTTTTCAGAATCCTATCGTACATTGCCACTGTATGATTCCTGACCTCCCCATGCTGACCACCCCGTGGTGCTTTTATCCATCCTACATTGCGAACTCACTGCCTATTCTGATTCAGGCCCTCCGATTCACACCACCTTGTGATGTTTTTCCACTCCTACTAGTGAATGGTCTGTTAGAAACCCTTGCAATGCGCACCACCCCGCTATGTTTTTCAGAAACCTATCCTACATTGCCACTGCATGTTTCCTGACCTCCCATGCTGACCACCCCTGGTGCTTTTCTCCATCCTACATTGCCACTCACTGCCTATACTGATTCAGGCCCTCTGATTCACACCACACCGTGATGTTTTTCTTACTCCTACTAGTGAATGTCCTCTTAGAAACCCTTACAATGCGCACCATCCTGCAATGTTTTTCAGAAACCTATCGTACATTGCCACTGTATGATTCCTGACCTCCCCATGCTGACCACCCGGTGGTGCTTTTCTCCATCCTACATTGCGAACTCACTGCCTATTCAGATTCAGGCCCTGCGATTCACACCACCCCGTGATGTTTTCTGACTCCTACTAGTGAATGGCCTTTTAATAACCATTACAATGCACAACACCCCGCGATGTTTTTCAGAAACCTATCCTATTTGCCACTGCATGTTTCTTGACCTCCACATTCTGACCACCACTGGCACTTTTCTCCATCCTACATTGTCACTCACTGCCTATCCTGATTCAGGCACTCCGATTCACACCACCCCTTGATGCTTTTCTGACTTCTACTAGTGAATGGCCTTTTAGAAACCCTTACAACGGGCATCACACTGCGATGTTTTTCAATACCTATCCTATTTGCCACTGCATGTTTCCTGACCTCCACATGCTGACCAACCCTGGAGCTTTTCTCCATCCTCCATTGCCACTCTCTGCCTATACTGATTCAGGCCCTCCAATTCACACAACCCTGTGATGTTTTTCTCACTCGTACTACTGAATGGCCTGTTAAAAACCCTTACAATGTGTACCACACCGCTATGTTTCACAGAAACCTATCCTACATTGCCACTGCATGTTTCCTGACCTCCCATCAGACCACCAGTTGGTGATTTTCTCCATCATACATTGCCACTCACTGCCTATTCTAATTCAGGCCCTCCGATTCGCACAACCCCTTGATGTTTTTCTCACTCCTACTAGTGAATGGCTTGTTAGAAACCCTTACATTGTGCACCACCGCGCGATGTTTTTTAGAAACCTATCCTACATTGCCACTGCATGATTCCTACCCTCCACATGCTGACAACCCCGTTGTGCTTTTCTCCATTCTACATTGACACTCACTGCCTCTCCTGATTCAGTCCCTCAGGTTAACACCACAATGTGATGTTTTTCTCACTCGTACTAGTGAATGGCCTGTTACAAACCCTTAAAATGAGCATCACCCCGCGATGTTTTTCCGAAACCTATACTACTTGGCCACTGCATGTCTCCTGACCTCCCCATGCTGACCACCCCGTGGTGATTTTCTCCATCCTACATTACCACTCACTGCCTATCCTAATTCAGGACCTCCGATTCACATCACCCCGTAATGTGTTTCTCACTCCTTCTAGTGAATGGTCTGTTAGAAAACCTTACAATGCGCACCACCCTGCGATGTTTTTCAGAAACCTATCCTACATTGCCACTGCATATTTCCTGACCTCCCCATGCTCACCAACCCGTGGTGCTTTTCTCCATCCTACATTGCCACTCACTGCCTATCCTAATTCAGGCCCTCCGATTCACACCACCCTGTGATGTTTTTCTCACTCCTACTAGTGAATGGTCTGTTAAAAACCCTTACAATGCGCACCACCCCGTGATGTTTTTCAGAAACCTATCCTACATTGCCACTGCATGTTTCCTGACCTCCCATGCAGACCACTCCTGGTGCTTTTCTCCATCCTACATTGCCACTCACTGCCTATACTGATTCAGGCACTCCGATTCACACCACACCTAATGATTTTCTCACTCCTACTAGTGAATGGTCTGTTAGAAAGCCTTAAAATTCGCATCACCCCAGGATGTTTTTCAGAAACCTATCCTATTTGCCACTGAATTTTTCCTGAAATCCCGTTGCTGACCACCCCGGAGCTTTTCTCCATCCTACATTGCCACTCACTGCCTATCTTAATTCAGGCCCCTGATTCACACAACTCCATGATGTTTTTAACACTCCTACTAGAGATTGGCCTGTTAGAAACCCTTACAATGCGCACCACCCTGTGATGTTTTTCAGAAACCTATCCTACATTGCCACTGCATGTTTCCTGACCTCCCATGCTGACCACTCCTGGTGCTTTTCTCCATCCTACAGTGCCACTCACTGCCTATACTGATTCAGGCCCTCCGATTCACACCACACCTAATGTTTTTCTCACTCCTACTAGTGAGTGGCCTGTAAGAAACCCTTATAATGCGCACCAACCTGCTATTTTTTCAGAAACCTATCCTACATTGCCACTGCATGTTTGCTGACCTCTGCATGCTGAGCACTCCGTGGTGCTTTTCATCATCCTACTTTGCCACTCAATGCCTATTTTGATTCAGGCCCTCGATTCACAGCACACGGTGATGTTGTTCTCACTCCTACTAGTGAATGGCTTGTTAGAAACCCTTACAATGTGCACCACCCCGCGATGTTTTTCAGAAACCTATCCTACATTGCCACTGCATGATTCCTACCCTCCACATGCTGACAACCCCGTTGTGCTTTTCTCCATTCTACATTGACACTCACTGCCTTTCCTGATTCAGGCCCTCAGGTTAACACCACACTGTGATGTTTTTCTCACTCGTACTAGTGAATGGCCTGATACAAACCCTTAAAATGAGCATCACCCCGCGATGTTTTTCCGAAACCTATCCTACTTGGCCACTGCATGTCTCCTGACCTCCCCATGCTGACCACCCCGTGGTGCTTTTCTCCATCATACATTACCACTCACTGCCTATCGTAATTCAGGACCTCCGATTCACATCACCCCGTGATGTGTTTCTCACTCCTACTAGTGAATGGCCTGTTAGAAAACCTTACAATGCTCACCACCCGTGATGTTTTTCAGAAACCTATCCTACATTTCCACTGCATATTTCCTGACCTCCCATGCTGACCACTCCTGGTGCTTTTCTCCATCCTACATTGCCACTCACTGCCTATTTTGATTCAGGCCCTCCGATTCACACCACACCTAATGTTTTTCTCAGTCCTACTAGTGAATGGCCTGTTAGAAACCCTTAAAATTCGCATCACCCCGGGATGTTTTTCAGAAACCTATCCTATTTGCCACTGCATTTTTCCTGAAATCCGGATGCTGACCACCCCGGAGCTTTTCTCCATCCTACATTGCCACTCACTGCCTATCTTAATTCAGGCCCCCGATTCACACCATTCCATGATGTTTTTAACACTCCTACTAGAGATTGGCCTGTTAGAAACCCTTACAATGCGCACAGCCACGCGATGTCATTCAGAACCCTATCCTACATTGCCAATACATGTTTGCTGACCTCTCCATGCCGACCACCCCGTGGTGCTTTTCTCCATCCTACATTGCCACTCACTGCCTATTTTGATTCAGGCCCTCTGATTCACAGCACCCCGTGATGTTGTTCTCACTCCTACTAGTGAATGGCTTGTTAGAAACCCTTACAATGCGCACCACCCCGCAATGTTTTTCAGAAACCTATCGTACATTGCCACTGTACGATTCCTGACCTCCCCATGCTGACCACCCCGTGGTGCTTTTATCCATCCTACATTACGAACTCACTGCCTATTCTGATTCAGGCCCTCCGATTCACACCACCCCATGATGTTTTCTCACTCCTACAAGTGAATGGCGTTTTAGAAACCATTACAATGCGCAACACCCCACGATGTTTTTCAGAAACCTATCCTATTTGCCACTGCATGTTTCTTGACTTCCACATGCTGAACACCACTGGCACTTTTCTGCATCCTACATTGTCACTCACTGCCTATCCTGATTCAGGCACTCCAATTCACACCACACTGTGAAGTTTTTCTCACTCCTACTAGTGAATGGCCTGTTAGAAACTATTACTTTGCGCATCAACCCGCGATGTTTTTCCGAAACCTATCCTACATTGCCACTGCATGATTCCTGACCTCCCCATGCTGACCACCCCGTTGTGCTTTTCGCCATTCTCCATTGCCACTCACTGCCTATCCTGATTCAGGCCCACCGGTTAATACCACACTGTGATGTTCTTCTCACTCGTACTAGTGAATGGCCTGTTACAAAACCTTACAATACGCACCACCCCACGATGTTTTTCAGAAACCTATCCTACATTGCCACTGTATGATTCCTGACCTCCCCATGCTGAAAACCCGGTGGTGCTTTTCTCCATCCTAATTGCGAACTCACTGCCTATTCAGATTCAGGCCCTCCGATTCACACCACCCCGTGATGTTTTCTCACCCCTACTAATGAATGGCCTTTTAGAAACCATTACAATGCGAAACACCCCGCGTTGTTTTTCAGAAACCTATCATATTTGCCACTGAATGTTTCCTGACCGCCACATGCTGAACAACCTGGAGTTTTTCTCCATCCTCCATTGGCACTCACTGCCTATACTGATTCAGGCCCTCCAATTCACACAACCCCGTGATGTTTTTCTCACTCCTACTCCTGAATGGCCTGCTAGAAAACCTTACAATGCGCACCACCCCACGATGTTTTTCAGAAACATATCCTACATTGCAACTGCATGTTTCCTGACATCTCCATGCTGACCACACCATGGTGCTTTTCTCCATCCTACATTGGCACTCACTGCCTATCCTGATTCAGCCACTCAGATTCACAACACCCCATGATGTTTTTCTCACTCCTACTAGTGTATGGCCTGTTAGAAACCGTTACTTTGCGCACCACACCGCGATGTTTTTCCGTAACCTATCCTACATTGCCACTGCATGATTCCTGACCTCCCCATGCTGACAACCCCGTGGTGCTTTTCTCCATCCTACATTGCCACTCAAGGCCTATCCTGATTCAGGCCCTCCGATTAACACCACACTGTGATGTTTTTCTCACTCGTACTAGTGAATGGCCTCTTACAATACCTTACAATGCGAATCGCCCCGCGATGTTTTTCCGAAAACTATCCTACTTTTCCACTGCATGTCTCCTGACCTCCCCATGCTGACCACCCCGTGGTGCCTTTCTCCATCCTACATTGCCACTCACTACCTATCCTGAGCCAGACCCTCCGATTCACACCACCCCGTGACATTTTTCTCAATCCTACTTGTAAATGGCCTTTTAAAAACACTTATAATGCGCATCACCCCGCGATGTTTTTCAGAAACCTATCCTATTTTCCACTGCATGTTTCCTGACCTCCCCATGCTGACCACCCTTGGAGCTTTTCTCCATCCTTCATTCCCACTCAGTGCCTATCCTAATTCAGGCCCTCCGATTCACACCACCCCGTGATGTTTATCTCACTCCTACTAGTGGATGGCATGTTAGAAACCCTAACAATGCGCACCACCCGCCGATGTTTTTCAGAAATCTATCCTACATTGCCACTGCATGTTTCCTGATCTCCCCATGCTGACCAACCCATGGTGCTTTTACCCCTCCTACTTTGACCCTCACTGCCTATACTAATTAAGGCCCTCCGATTCACACCACCCCGTGATGTTTTTCTTACTCCTACTAGTAAATGGCCTTTTAGAAACCCTTACAATGCGCACCACCCCGGGATGTTTTTCAGAAACGTATCCTACATTGCCATTGCATGTTTCCTGACCTCCCCATGCTGACCATCCCGTGGTTCTTTTCTCCATTCTACATTGCCACTCACTGCCTACCCTGATTCAGTCCCTCCGATTCACACCACTCCTTATGTTTTTCTCATTCCTGCTAGTGAATGGCCTGTTAGAAACCCTTACAATGCGCACCACCCCACGATGTTTTTCAGAAACCTATCCTGCATGATTCCTGACCTCCACATGCTGACCACCACGTGCTGCTTTTCTCCATTCTACATTGCCACTCACTACCTATCCTGATTCAGGCCCTCCGATTAACACCACACTGTGATGTTTTTCTCACTCGTACTAGTGAATGGCCTCTTACAAACCCTTACAATGCGAATCGCCCCGCGATGTTTTTCCGAAAACTATCTTATTTTTCCACTGCATGTCTCCTGACCTCCCCATGCTGACCACCCCGTGGTGCTTTTCTCCAGCCTACATTTCCACTCACTACCTATCCTGAGCCAGACCCTCCGATTCACACCACCCCGTGACATTTTTCTCAATTCTACTTGTGAATGGCCTTTTAGAAACCCTTACAATGCGCATCATCCCGCGATGTTTTTCAGAAACCTATCCTATTTTCCACTGCATGTTTCCTGACCTCCCCATGCTAACCACCCTTGGAGCTTTTCTCCATCCTTCATTGCCACTCAGTGCCTATCCTAATTCAGGCCCTGTGATTCACACCACCCCTGATGTTTTTCTCACTCCTACTAGTGGATGGCATGTTAGAAACCCTAACAATGTGCACAACCCGCTGATGTTTTTCAGAAATCTATCCTACATTGCCAATGCATGTTTCCTGATCTCCCCATGCTGACCAACCCGTGGTGCTTTTACCCCTCCTACTTTGCCCCTCACTGCCTATCCTAATTCAGGCCCTCTGATTCACACCACCCCTGATGTTTTTCTCACTCCTACTAGTGAAGGGCCTTTAAGAAACCCTTACAATGTGCACCACTCCACGATGTTTTTCAGAAACCTATCCTACATTGCCACTCCATGTTTCCTGCCCTCCCCAAGCTGACCACCCCTGGTGCTTTTCTCCATCCTACATTGCCACTTACTTCCTATCCTGATTCAGCCCCTCCGATTCACACCACACCGTGATGTTTTTCTGGCTCCTACTGGTCAATGGCCTCTTAGAAAGCCTTACAATGCGCACCACCCCGTGATGTTTTTCAGAAACCTATCCTACATTGCCAAAGCATGTTCCAGACCTCCTCAGGCAGACCAACCCGTGGTGCTTTTCTCCATCCTACATTGCCACTCACTGCCTATACTCATTCAGGCCCTCCGATTCACAGCACACCGCGATCTTTTTTATCACACCCTCCAGTAAATGGCCTGTTATAAACCCTTACAATACGCACCACCCCGCAATGTTTTTCAGAAACCTATCCTTCATTGCCACTGTATGATTCCTGACCTCCCCATGCTGAAAACCCGGTGGTGCTTTTCTCCATCCTAATTGCGAACTCACTGCCTATTCATATTCAAGCCCTCCAATTCACACCACCCCGTGATGTTTTCTCACTCCTACTAGTGAATGGCCTTTTTGAAACCATTGCAATGCGAAACACCCCGCGTTGTTTTTCAGAAACCTATCCTATTTGCCACTGAATGTTTCCTGACCTCCACATGCTGAACAACCTGGAGCTTTTCTCCATCCTCCATTGGCACTCACTGCCTATACTGATTCAGGCCCTCCAATTCACACAACCCCGTGATGTTTTTCTCACTCCTACTCCTGAATGGCCTGCTAGAAAACCTTACAATGCGCACCACCCCACGATGTTTTTCAGAAACATATCCTACATTGCAACTGCATGTTTCCTGACATCTCCATGCTGACCACACCATGGTGCTTTTCTCCATCCTACATTGTCACTCACTGCCTATCCTGATTCAGCCACTCATATTCACAACACCCCATGATGTTTTTCTCACTCCTACTAGTGTATGGCCTGTTAGAAACCGTTACTTTGCACACCTCCCAGCGATGTTTTTCCGTAACCTATCCTACATAGCCACTGCATGATTCCTGACCTCCCCATGCTGACAACCCCGTGGTGCTTTTCTCCATCCTACATTGCCACTCAATGCCTATCCTGATTCAATCCCTCCGATTCACACCACACAGTGTGGTTTTTCTCACTCTTACTAGTCAGTGGCCTGTTAGAAACCCTTACGATTCGCACCACCCTCCGATGTTTTTCCGAAACCTGTCCTACATTGCCACAGCATGTTTCCTGACCTCCCCATGCTGACCACCCCGTGGTGTTTTACTCCATCCTACATTGCCACTCCCTGCCTATCCAAATTAAGGCCCTCCGATTCACACCACCCCGTGATGTTTTTCTCACTCCTACTAGTGAATGGCCTTTTAGAAACGCTTACAATGCGCACATCCTCGGGATGTTTTTCAGAAACATATCCTACATTGCCATTGCATGTTTTCTGACCTCCCCATGCTGAGCATCCCGTGGTGCTTTTCTCCATTCTACATTGCCACTCACTGCCTATCCTGATTCAGGCCCTCCGATTCACACCACTCCTTATGTTTTTCTCATTCCTGCTAGTGAAAGGCCTGTTAGAAACCCTTACAATGCGCACCACCCCACGATGATTTTCAGGAAACCTATCCTACATTGCCACTGCATGATTCCTGACCTCCACATGCTGACCAACCCGTGTTGCTTTTCTCCATTCTACATTGCCACTCATGACCTATCCTGATTCAGGCCCTCCGATTAACACCACACTGTGATGTTTTTCTCACTCGTACTAGTGAATGGCCTCTTACAATACCTTACAATGCGAATCGCCCCGCGATGTTTTTCCGAAAACTATCCTACTTTTCCACTGCATGTCTCCTGACCTCCCCATGCTGACCACCCCGTGGTGCTTTTCTCCATCCTACATTGCCACTCACTACCTATCCTGAGCCAGACCCTCCGATTCACACCACCCCGTGACATTTTTCTCAATCCTACTTGTAAATGGCCTTTTAGAAACACTTATAATGCGCATCACCCCGCGATGTTTTTCAGAAACCTATCCTATTTTCCACTGCATGTTTCCTGACCTCCCCATGCTGACCACCCTTGGAGCTTTTCTCCATCCTTCATTGCCACTCAGTGCCTATCCTAATTCAGGCCCTCCGATTCACACCACCCCGTGATGTTTATCTCACTCCTACTAGTGGATGGCATGTTAGAAACCCTAACAATGCGCACCACCCGCCGATGTTTTTCAGAAATCTATCCTACATTGCCACTGCATGTTTCCTGATCTCCCCATGCTGACCAACCCATGGTGCTTTTACCCCTCCTAATTTGCCCCTCACTGCCTATTCTAATTCAGACCCTCCGATTCACACCACCCCTGATGTTTTTCTCACTCCTACTTTTGAAGGGCCTTTAAGAAATCCTTACAATGCGCACCACTTCACGATGTTTTTCAGAAACCTATCCTACATTGCCACTGCATGTTTCCTGCCCTCCCCATGCTGACCACCCATGGTGCTTTCCTCCATCCTACATTGCCACTTACTGCCTATCCTGATTCACCCCTCCGATTCACACCACACCGTGATGTTTTTCTGGCTCCTACTAGTCAATGGCCTGTTAGAAAGCCATACAATGAGCACCACCCCGTGATGTTTTTCAGAAACCTATCCTACATTGCCAAAGCATGTTCCAGACCTCCCCAGGCAGACCAACCGGTGGTGCTTTTCTCCATCCCACATTGCCACTCACTGCCTATACTCATTCAGGCCCTCCAATTCACACCACACCACGATCTTTTTATCACTCCCTCTAGTGAATGGCCTGTTAGAAACCATTACCATGCGCACAACCCCGCGATGTTTTTCAGAAACCTATCCTACATTGCCAATGCATGTTTCCTGACCTCCCATGCTGACCACCCCTGGTGCTTTTCTCCATCCTTCATTGCCACTCACTGCCTATACTGATTCAGGCCCTCCGATTCACACCAAACCGCGATCTTTTTATCACACCCTCTAGTGAATGGCCTGTTAGAAACCCTTACAATACTCACCACCCCGCGATGTTTTTCAGAAACCTATCCTACATTGCCACTGTATGATTCCTACCTCCCCGTGCTGACCACCACTGGCGCTTTTCTCCATCCTACATTGCCACTCACTGCCTATCCTAATTTAGGCCCTCCGATTCACACCACCGCTGATGTTTTTCTCGCTCCTACTAGTGAAGGGCCTTTAAGAAACCCTTACAATGCCTGCCACACCACGATGCTTTTCAGAAACCTATCCTACATTGCCACTGCATGTTTCCTGCACTCCCTATGCTGACCACCCATGGTGCTTTCCTCCATCCTACATTGCCACTTACTGCCTATCCTGATTCACCCCTCCGATTCACACCACACCGTGATGTTTTTCTGGCTCCTACTTGTCAATGGCCTGTTAGAAAGCCATACAATGAGCTCCATCCCGTGATGTTTTTCAGAAACCTATCCTACATTGCCAAAGCATGTTCCAGACCTCCCCAGGCAGACCAACCGGTGGTGCTTTTCTCCATCCCACATTGCCACTCACTGCCTATACTCATTCAGGCCCTCCAATTCACACCACACCATGATCTTTTTATCACTCCCTCTAGTGAATGGCCTGTTAGAAACCCTTACAATGCGCACCACCCCGCGATGTTTTTCAGAAACCAATCCTACATTGCCACTGCATGTTTCCTGACCTCCCATGCTGACCACCCCTGGTGCTTTTCTCCATCCTTCATTGCCACTCACTGCCTATCCTGATTCAGGCCCTCCGATTCACACCACACCGCGATCTTTTTATCACACACTCTAGTGAATGGCCTGTTAGAAACCCTTACAATACGCACCCCCCCGCGATGTTTTTCAGAAACCTATCCTACATTGCCACTGTATGATTCCTACCTCCCCATGCTGACCACCACTGGCGCTTTTCTCCATCCTACATTGTCACTCACTGCCTATCCTGATTCAGGCACTGCGATTCACACCACCCCTTGATGCTTTTCTGACTCCTACTAGTGAATGGCATTTTAGAAACCCTTACAACGCGCATCAACCTGCGATGTTTTTCGAAACCTATCCTATTTGCCACTGCATGTTTCCTGACCTCCACATGCTGACCAACCCTGGAGCTTTTCTCCATCCTCCATTGCCACTCACTGCCTATACTGATTCAGGCCCTCCAATTCACACAACCCCGTCATGTTTTTCTCACTCCTACTCCTGAATGGTCTGTTAGAAAACCTTACAATGCGCACCACCCCACGATGTTTTTCAGAAACATATCCTACATTGCAACTACATGTTTCCTGACATCTCCATGCTGACCACACCATGGTGCTTTTCTCCATCCTACATTGCCACTCACTGCCTATCCTGATTCAGCCACTCAGATTCACAACACCCCATGATGTTTTTCTCACTCCTACTAGTGAATGGCCTGTTAGAAACCCTTTCAATGTGCACCACCACGCGATTTTTTTCACAAACCTATCTTACATTTGCCTTGCATGTTTCCTGACTTCCACATCCTAATCACCCCGTGGTGCTTTTCTACATCCTACATTGCCACTCACTGCCTATCCTGATTCAGGCCGTCCGATTCACAGCACCCCGTGATGTTTTTCTCACTCCTACTTGTGAATGGCCAGTTAGAAACGCTTACAATTCACACCACCCCGCGATGTTTTCCAGAAAGCTATAATATATTGCCACTGCATGTTTCCTGACCTGTCCATGCTGACCACTCCGTGGTGCTTTTCTCCTTCCTACATTGCCACTCACTGCCTATCCTAATTCAGGCTCTCCGATTCACACCACACCGTGATGTTTTTCTACTCCTACTAGTGAATGGCCTATTAGAAACCCTTACAATGCGCAATACACCGCGATGTTTCACAGAAACCTATCCTACATTGCCACTGCATGTTTCCTGACCTCCCATACTGACCACCAATTGGTGCTTTTCTCCATCATACATTGCCACTCACTGCCTACTCTAATTCAGGCCCTCCGATTCGCACAACTCCTTGATGTTTTTCTCACTCCTACTAGTGAATTGTCTGTTAGAAACCCTTACAATGCGCACCACCCCGCGATGTTTTTCAAAAACCTATCCTAATTGCCAACGCATGTTTCCTGACCTCCTCATGCAGACCACCCCATGGTGCTTTTCTCAATCTTACATTGTCACTCACTGCCTATCCTAATTCAGGCCCTCCGATTCACACCACCCCTGATGTTTTTTTCACTCCTACTACTGAATGGCCTGTTAGAAACCCTTATAATGTGCACCACCCCGCGATGTTTTTCAGAAACCTATCCTACATTGCCACCGCATGTTTGCTGACCTCCCCATGCTGACCACCCCGTGGTGCTTTTATCCATGCTACACTGCCACTCACTGCCTATACTGATTCAGGCCCTCCGATTCACACCACACCGTGATGTTTTTCTCAATCCTACTAGTGAATGGCCTGTTAGAAACCCTTACAGTGTGCACCACCCCGCAATGTTTTTCAGAAACCTATCCTACATTGCCACTGCATGATTCCTGACCTCCCCATGCTGACCACCCCGTGGTGCTTTAATCCATCCTACATTGCAAACTCACTGCCTATTCAGATTCAGGCCCTCCGATTCACACCACCCCGTGATGTTTTCGCAATCCAACTAGTGAGTGGCGTTTTAGAAACCATTACAATGCACCACACCCCACGATGTTTTTCAGAAACCTATCCTATTTGCCACTGCATGTTACTTAACCTCCACATGCTGACCACCACTGGCGCTTTAATGCATCCTACATTGTCACTCACTGCCTATCCTCATTCAGGCACTCCAATTCACACTACATTGTGAAGTTTTTCTCACTCCTACTAGTGAATGGCCTGTTAGAAACCATTACTTTGCGCACCACCCCACAATGTTTTTCAGAAACCTATCCTACATTGCCACTGCATGATTCCTGACATCCCTATGCTGACCACCCCGTGGTGCTTTTCTCCATCCTACATTGCCACTCAATGCCTATCCTGATTCAAGCCCTCCGATTCACGCCACACCGTGATGTTTTTCTACTCCTACTAGTGAATGGCCTATTAGAAACCCTTACAATGCACACCACACCGCGATGTTTCACAGAAACCTATCCTACATTGCCACTGCATGTTTCCTGACCTCCCATCCTTACCAACAATTGGTGCTTTTCTCCATCATACATTGCCACTCACTGCCTACTCTAATTCAGGCCCTCCGATTCGCACAAATCCTTGATGTTTTCCTTACTCCTAATAGTGAATGGTCTGTTAGAAACCCTTACAGTGCGCACCACTGGGCGATGTTTGTCAGAAACCTATCCTACATTGCCACTGCATGTTTGCTGACCTCTCCATGCAGACCACCCCGTGGTGCTTTTCTCCATCCTACATTGCCATTCACTGCCTATTTTGATTCAGGCCCTCTGATTCACAGCACCCCGTGATGTTGTTCTCACTCCTACTACTGAATGGCCTGTTAGAAACCCTTACAATGCGCACCACCCCGCGATGTTTTTCAGAAACCTATCCTACATTACCACTGCATGATTCCAGACCTCCACATGGTGACCACCCCATTGTGCTTTTCTCCATTCTACATTGCCACTCACTGCCTATCCTGATTCAGGCCCTCCGGTTAATACCACACTGTGATGTTTTTCTCACTCGTACTAGTGAATGGGCTGTTACAAACCCTTTAAATGAGCATCACCCCGCGATGTTTTTCCGAAACCTATCCTACTTTGCCACTGCATGTCTCCTGACCTCCCCATGCTGACCAACCCGTGGTGCTTTTCTCCATCCTACATTGCCACTCACTATCTATACTGATTCAGGCCCTCCGATTCACACCACACCGTGATGTTTTTCTCAATCCTACTCGTGAATGGCCTCTTAGAAACCATTACAATGGGCACCACCCCGAAATGTTTTTCAGAAACCTATCCTACATTGCCACTGCATGATTCCTGACCTCCCCATGCTGACCAACCGTGGTGCTTTTATCCATCCTACATTGCGAACTCACTGCCTATTCAGATTCAGGCCCTCCGATTCGCACCACCCCGTTATGTTTTCGCACTCCTACTAGTGAATGGCCTGTTAGAAACCCTTACAATTCTCACCACCCCGCGATGTTTTTCAGAAACCTATCCTACATTGCCACTGCATGTTTCCAGACCTCCCCATGCTGACCAACCCGTGGTGCTATTCTCCTCCCTACATTGCCACTCACTGCCAATGCTGATTCAGGCCCTCCGATTCACACCACCCCGTGATGTTTTCGCACTCCTACTAGTGAATGGCCTGTTAGAAACCCTTACAATGCGCACCACCCCGCAATGTTTTTTAGAAGCCTATCCTACATTGCCACTGCATGTTTCCTGACCTCCCATGCTGACCACCCCTGGTGCTTTTCTCCATCCTACATTGCCACTCACTGCCTATACTGATTCAGGTCCTCTGATTCACACCACACGCGATCTTTTTATCACTCCCTCTAGTGAATGGCCTATTAGAAACCCTTACAATACGCACCACCCCGCGATGTTTTTCAGAAACCTATCCTACATTGCCACTGGCTGTTTCCTGACGTCCCTATGTTGACCACCCGGTGGTGTTACTCCAACCTTCATTGCCACTCAGTACCTATCCTAATTCAGGCACTCCGATTCACACCACCCCTGATGTTTTTCTCACTCATCCTAGTGAATGGCGTGTTAAAAACCCTTACAATGCGCACCACCCCGCAATGTTTTTCAGAAACCTATCCTACATTGCCACTGCATGTTTACTGATGTCCCCATGCTGACGTCCTATGGTTCTTTTCTCCATCCTACATTGCCACTCACTGCCTATCCTAATTCAGGCCCTCTGATTCACACCACCGCTGATGTTTTTCTCACTCATCCTAGTGAATGGCGCGTTAAAAACCCTTACAATGCGCACCACCCTGCAATGTTTTTCAGAAACCTATCCTACATTGCCACTGCATGTTTACTGATGTCCCCATGCTGACGTCCTATGGTTCTTTTCTCCATCCTACATTGCCACTCACTGCCTATCCTAATTTAGGCCCTCCGATTCACACCACCGCTGATGTTTTTCTCGCTCCTACTAGTGAAGGGCCTTTAAGAAACCCTTATAATGCCTGCCACACCACGATGTTTTTCAGAAACCTATCCTATATTGCCACTGCATGTTTCCTGCACTCCCTATGCTGACCACCCATGGTGCTTTCCTCCATCCTACATTGCCACTTACTGCCTATCCTGATTCACCCCTCCGATTCACACCACACCGTGATGTTTTTCTGGCTCCTACTTGTCAATGGCCTGTTAGAAAGCCATACAATGAGCACCATCCCGTGATGTTTTTCAGAAACCTATCCTACATTGCCAAAGCATGTTCCAGACCTCCCCAGGCAGACCAACCGGTGGTGCTTTTCTCCATCCCACATTGCCACTCACTGCCTATACTCATTCAGGCCCTCCAATTCACACCACACCATGATCTTTTTATCACTCCCTCTAGTGAATGGCCTGTTAGAAACCCTTACCATGCGCACCACCCCGCGATGTTTTTCAGAAACCAATCCTACATTGCCACTGCATGTTTCCTGACCTCCCATGCTGACCACCCCTGGTGCTTTTCTCCATCCTTCATTGCCACTCACTGCCTATACTGATTCAGGCCCTCCGATTCACACCACACCGCGATCTTTTTACCACACACTCTAGTGAATGGCCTGTTAGAAACCCTTACAATACGCACCACCCCGCGATGTTTTTCAGAAACCTATCCTACATTGCCACTGTATGATTCCTACCTCCCCATGCTGACCACCACTGGCGCTTTTCTCCATCCTACATTGTCACTCACTGCCTATCCTGATTCAGGCACTGCGATTCACACCACCCCTTGATGCTTTTCTGACTCCTACTAGTGAATGGCATTTTAGAAACCCTTACAACGCGCATCACCCTGCGATGTTTTTCGAAACCTATCCTATTTGCCACTGCATGTTTCCTGACCTCCACATGCTGACCAACCCTGGAGCTTTTCTCCATCCTCCATTGCCACTCACTGCCTATACTGATTCAGGCCCTCCAATTCACACAACCCCGTCATGTTTTTCTCACTCCTACTCCTGAATGGTCTGTTAGAAAACCTTACAATGCGCACCACCCCACGATGTTTTTCAGAAACATATCCTACATTGCAACTGCATGTTTCCTGACATCTCCATGCTGACCACACCATGGTGCTTTTCTCCATCCTACATTGCCACTCACTGCCTATCCTGATTCAGCCACTCAGATTCACAACACCCCATGATGTTTTTCTCACTCCTACTAGTGAATGGCCTGTTAGAAACCCTTTCAATGTGCACCACCACGCGATTTTTTTCACAAACCTATCTTACATTTGCCTTGCATGTTTCCTGACTTCCACATCCTAATCACCCCGTGGTGCTTTTCTACATCCTACATTGCCACTCACTGCCTATCCTGATTCAGGCCGTCCGATTCACATCACCCCGTGATGTTTTTCTCACTCCTACTTGTGAATGGCCAGTTAGAAACGCTTACAATTCACGCCACCCCGCGATGTTTTCCAGAAAGCTATAATATATTGCCACTGCATGTTTCCTGACCTGTCCATGCTGACCACTCCGTGGTGCTTTTCTCCTTCCTACATTGCCACTCACTGCCTATCCTAATTCAGGCTCTCCGATTCACACCACACCGTGATGTTTTTCTACTCCTACTAGTGAATGGCCTATTAGAAACCCTTACAATGCGAAATACACCGCGATGTTTCACAGAAACCTATCCTACATTGCCACTGCATGTTTCCTGACCTCCCATACTGACCACCAATTGGTGCTTTTCTCCATCATACATTGCCACTCACTGCCTACTCTAATTCAGGCCCTCCGATTCGCACAACTCCTTGATGTTTTTCTCACTCCTACTAGTGAATTGTCTGTTAGAAACCCTTACAATGCGCACCACCCCGCGATGTTTTTCAAAAACCTATCCTAATTGCCACTGCATGTTTCCTGACCTCCTCATGCAGACCACCCCATGGTGCTTTTCTCAATCTTACATTGTCACTCACTGCCTATCCTAATTCAGGCCCTCCAATTCACACCACCCCTGATGTTTTTTTCACTCCTACTACTGAATGGCCTGTTAGAAACCCTTATAATGTGCACCACCCCGCGATGTTTTTCAGAAACCTATCCTACATTGCCACTGCATGTTTGCTGACCTCCCCATGCTGACCACCCCGTGGTGCTTTTATCCATGCTACACTGCCACTCACTGCCTATACTGATTCAGGCCCTCCGATTCACACCACACCGTGATGTTTTTCTCAATCCTACTAGTGAATGGCCTGTTAGAAACCCTTACAGTGCGCACCACCCCGCAATGTTTTTCAGAAACCTATCCTACATTGCCACTGCATGATTCCTGACCTCCCCATGCTGACCACCCCGTGGTGCTTTAATCCATCCTACATTGCGAACTCACTGCCTATTCAGATTCAGGCCCTCCGATTCACACCACCCCGTGATGTTTTCGCACTCCAACTAGTGAGTGGCGTTTTAGAAAACATTACAATGCAGCACACCCCACGATGTTTTTCAGAAACCTATCCTATTTGCCACTGCATGTTCCTTGACCTCCACATGCTGACCACCACTGGCGCTTTAATGCGTCCTACATTGTCACTCACTGCCTATCCTGATTCAGGCACTCCAATTCACACTACATTGTGAAGTTTTTCTCACTCCTACTAGTGAATGGCCTGTTAGAAACCATTACTTTGCGCACCACCCCGCAATGTTTTTCAGAAACCTATCCTACATTGCCACTGCATGATTCCTGACATCCCTATGCTGACCACCCCGTGGTGCTTTTCTCCATCCTACATTGCCACTCAATGCCTATCCTGATTCAAGCCCTCCGATTCACGCCACACCGTGATGTTTTTCGACTCCTACTAGTGAATGGCCTATTAGAAACCCTTACAATGCGCACCACACCGCGATGTTTCACAGAAACCTATCCTACATTGCCACTGCATGTTTCCTGACCTCCCATCCTTACCAACATTTGGTGCTTTTCTCCACCATACATTGCCACTCACTGCCTACTCTAATTCAGGCCCTCCGATTCGCACAACTCCTTGATGTTTTCCTCACTCCTAATAGTGAATGGTCTGTTAGAAACCCTTACAGTGCGCACCACCAGGCGATGTTTTTCAGAAACCTATCCTACATTGCCTCTGCAAGTTTCCTGACCTCCGCATGTTGACCGCCCCATGGTGCTTTTCTCCATCCTACATTGCCACTAACTGCCTATGCTAATTCAGGCCCTTTGATTCACACCACAACGTGATGTATTTCTCACTCCTACTAGAGAGTGGCCTGTAAGAAACCCTTGTCATGGGCACCAACCCGCTATTTTTTCAGAAACCTATCCTACATTGCCACTGCATGTTTGCTGACCTCTCCATGCCGACCACCCCGTGGTGCTTTTCTTCATCCTACATTGCCATTCACTGCCTATTTTGATTCAGGCCCTCTGATTCACAGCACCCCGTGATGTTGTTCTCACTCCTACTACTGAATGGCCTGTTAGAAACCCTTACAATACGCACCACCCCGCGATGTTTTTCAGAAACCTATCCTACATTACCACTGCATGATTCCAGACCTCCACATGCTGACCACCCCATTGTGCTTTTCTCCATCCTACATTTCCACTCACTATCTATACTGATTCAGGCCCTCCGATTCGCACCACCCCGTTATGTTTTCGCACTCCTACTAGTGAATGGCCTGTTAGAAACCCTTACAATTCTCACCACCCAGCGATGTTTTTCAGAAACCTATCCTACATTGCCACTGCATGTTTCCAGACCTCCCCATGCTGACCAACCCGTGGTGCTATTCTCCTCCCTACATTGCCACTCACTGCCAATCCTGATTCAGGCCCTCCGATTCACACCACCCCGTGATATTTTCGCACTCCTACTAGTGAATGGCCTGTTAGAAACCCTTACAATGCGCACCACCCCGCAATGTTTTTTAGAAACCTATCCTACATTGCCACTGCATGTTTCCTGACCTCCCATGCTGACCACCCCTGGTGCTTTTCTCCATCCTACATTGCCACTCACTGCCTATACTGATTCAGATCCTCCGATTCACACCACACGTTATCTTTTTATCACTCCCTCTAGTGAATGGCCTATTAGAAACCCTTACAATATGCACCACCCCGCGATGTTTTTCAGAAACCTATCCTACATTGCCACTGCCTGTTTCCTGACGTCCCTATGTTGACCACCCGGTGGTGTTACTCCAACCTTCATTGCCACTCAGTACCTATCCTAATTCAGGCCCTCCGATTCACAACACCCCTGATGTTTTTCTCACTCATCCTAGAGAATGGCGTGTTAAAAACCCTTACAATGCGCTCCACCCCGCAATGTTTTTCAGAAACCTATCCTACATTGCCACTGCATGTTTACTGATGTCCCCATGCTGACGTCCTATGGTTCTTTTCTCCATCCTACATTGCCACTCACTGCCTATCCTAATTCAGGCCCTCCGATTCACACCACCGCTGAAGTTTTTCTCGCTCCTACTAGTGAAGGGCCTTTAAGAAACCCTTACGATGCCTACCACACCACGATGTTTTTCAGAAACCTATCCTACATTGCCACTGCATGTTTCCTGACCTCCACATGCTGACCAACCCTGGAGCTTTTCTCGATCTTCCATTGCCACTCACTGCCTATACTGATTCAGGCCCTCCGATTCACACCTCTCCGTGTTGTTTTTAACACTCCTACTAGTGAATGGCTTGTTAGAAACCCTGACAACGCGCACCACCCCGCGATGTTTTTCAGAAACCTATCCTACATTGCCACTGCATGTTTCCTAACCTCCCCATGCTGATCAACCCGTGGTACTTTTCTACATCATATATTGCCACTCACTGCCTATCTTAATTCTGGCCCCTGATCACACCACCCTGTGATGTTTTTCACACTCCTACTAGGTAATGGCCTGTTAGAAACCCATACAATGCGCACCACCCCGCAATGTTTTTCAGAAACCTAACCTACATTGCCACTGAATGTTTCCTGACGTCCCCATGTTGAACACACTGTGGTGTTACTCCATCCTTCATTGCCATTCACTGCCTATCCTAATTCAGGCCCTCCAATTCACACCACCACTAATATTTTTTTCACTCCTACTAGTGAATGGCCTGTTAGAGACCCTTACAATGCGCACCACCTCGCGATTTTTTTCAGAAACCAATCCTACTTTGCCACTGCATGTTTCCTGCCCTCCCCATGCTGACCACCCTTGGTGCTTTTCTCAATCCTACATTGCCACTTACTGCCTATCATGATTCCGCCTCTCCGATTATCACCACACCATGATGTTTTTCTCGCCCCTACTAGTGAATGGCATGTTAGAAACCCTTACAATGCTCACCACCCCACGATGATTTTCAGAAACCTATCCTGCCTTGCCACTGCATGTTTCTTGACCTCCCCATGCTGACCACCCCGTGGTGCTGTTCTCCATCCTACATTGCCATTCCCTGCCTATCCCAATTAAGGCCCTCCGATACACATCACCCCGTGATGTTTTTCTCAATCCTACTAGTGAATGGCCTGTTAGAAAGCCTTACAATGCGCACCACCCCGCAATGTTTTTCAGAAACCTATCCTACATTGCCACTGCCTGATTGCTGACCTCCACATGCTGACCACCCCACGGTGCTTTTCTCCATCATACATTGCCACTCACTGCCTATACTGATTCAGGCCCTCAGATTAACACCACCCCATGCTGTTTTTCTCACCCCTACTAGTGAATGGCCTTTTAGAAACCCTTACAATGCGCATAACCCCGCGATGCTTTTCAGAAACGTATCTTATTTTCCACTGCATGTTTCTTAACCTCCCCATGCTGACCACCCCTGGAGCTTTTCTCCATCCTTGATTACCACTCAGTGCCCGTCCTAATTCAGGCCCTCCGATTCACACCACCCCTGATGCTTTTCTCACTCCTACTGGTGAATGGCGTGTTAGAAACACTTACAATACGCACCACTCCAAGATGTTTTTCAGAAACCTATCCTACATTGCCACTGCATGATTCCTGACGTCCCAATGCTGACCACCCCTGGTTCTTTTCTCCATCCTACATTGCCACTCACTGCCTATCCTAATTCAGGCCCTCCAATTCACACCACACCGTGATGTTTTTCTCACTCCTACTAGTGAATGGCCTGTAAGAAACCCTCAAAATTCACACGAACCCGCTATTTTTTTCAGAAACCTATCCTACATTGCCACTGCATGTTTCCTGACCTCCCCATGCAGACCACCCCGTGGTGCTTTTCTCCTTCCTCCATTGACACTCAGTGATTATTTTGATTCAGGCCCTCTGTTTCACAGCACCCCGTGATTTTGTTCTCACTCCTTCTAGTGAATGGCCTGTTTGAAACCCTTACAATGCGCACCACCCCGCGATGTTTTCAGAAACCTATCCTACATTGCCACTGCATGATTCCTGACCTCCCCATGCTGACCACGCCGTGGTGCTTTTCTCCATCCTACATTGCCACTCAGTGCCTATCCTGATTCAAGCCCTCTGATTCACACCACCCCGTGATGTTTTACTCACTCTTACTAGTCAGTGGCGTGTTAGAAACACTTACAATGCGCACCACCCCGCGATGTTTTTTAGAAACCTGTCCTACATTGCCACTGCATGTTTAAGGACCTCCCAATGCTGACCACCCCGTGGTGCTTTTCTCCATCCTACATTGCCACCCACTGTATATACTTATTCAGGCCCTCCGATTCCCATCACACCATGAAGTTTTTCTCAGACGTACTAGTGAATGGCCTGTTAGAAACCCTTACAATGCACACCACCCCGCGATATTTTTCAGAAACCTATCCTTCATTGCCAATGCATGTTTCCTGACCTCCCCATGCTGACCACCCCGTGGTGTTTTGTCCATCTTACATTGCCACTCACTGCTTATCCTGATTCAGTCCCTGCGATTTACACCACCCCATGATGTTTTTCTCACTCCTACAATTGAATGGCCTGTGAGAAACCCTTACAATGCGCACCACCCCACGATGTTTTTCAAAAACCTATCCTACATTGCCAATGCATGTTTCATGACCTCCCCATGCGGACCACCCCTGGTGCTTTTCTCCATCCTACATTGCCACTCAGTGCCTATACTGATTCAGGCCCTCCAATTCACACCACCCCGTGATGTTTTTCACACTCCTACTAGTGAATGGCCTGTTAGAAACCCTTACAATGAGCACCATCCCGCGATATTTTTCAGAAACATATCCTACATTTCCACTGCATGTTTCCTGACTTCCCCATGCTCACCTACCCTTGGGGCTTTTCTCCATCCTACATTGTCATTCACTGCCTATCCTAATTCAGGCCCTCCAATTCACACCACCCCTGATGTTTTTCTCACTCCTACTAGTGAAGGGCCTTTAAGAAACACTTACAATGCGCAACACTCCACGATGTTTTTCAGAAACCTATCCTACATTGCCACTGTATGTTTCCTGGCCTCTCCATGCTGACCACCTCGTGTTGCTTTTCTCCATCATACATTGCCACTTACTGCCTATCCTGATTCAGCCCCTCTGATTAACACCACACCGTGATGATTTTCTCGCTCCTATTTGTGAATGGCCTGTTAGAAACCCTTACAATGCGCACCACCCCGCTATGTTTTTCAGAAAGCTATCCTACATTGACAATGCATGTTTCCTGACCTCCCCATGGTGACCAACCCGTGGTGCTTTTTTCCATGCTACATTGGCAATCACTGCCTATCCTTATTAGGCCCTCCGATTCACACCACCCCATAATGTTTTTCTCACCCCTACTAGTGAATGGCCTGTTAGAAACCCTTACAATGCATACCATCCCGCGATGTTTTTCAGAAACCTATCCTACATTGCCACTGCATGTTTCCTGACCTCCCCATGCTGACCAACCCGTGGTGCTTTTCTACAATCCTAAATTGCCATTCACTGCCTATCCTAATTCAGGCCCTCTGATTCACAGCACCCCAGATATTTTTCTCACTCCTATTAGTGAATGGACTGTTAGAAACCCTTACAATACGCACCACCCCACGATGTTTTTCAGAAACCTATCCTACATTGCCACTGCATGTTTCCTGCCCTCCCCATGCTGACCACCCCTGGTGCTTTTCTCCATCCTACATTGCCACTTACTGCCTATCCTGATTTCGCCCCTCCGATTCACACCACACCGTGATGCTTTTCTCGCCCCTACTAGAGAATGGCTTGTTAGAAACCCATACAATTTGCACCATCCCGTGATGTTTTTGAAAAAACTATCCTACCTTGCCACTGCATGTTTCCTGATCTCCCCATGCTGACCACCCCGTGGTGCTTTTCTCCATCCTACATTGACACTCCCTACCTATCCTAATTCAGGCCGTCCGATTCACACCACAACTGATGTTTTTCTCACTCCTACTAGTGAATGGCATGTAAGAAACCCTTAAAATTCGCACCAACCCGCTATTTTTTTCAGAAACCTATCCTACATTGCCACTGACTGATTGCTGACCTCCACATGCTGACCACCCCGTGGTGCTTTTCTCCATTCTCCATTGCCACTCACTGCCTATACTGATTCAGGCCCTCAGATTATCAGCACCCCGTGCTGTTTTTCTCACTCCTACTAGTGAATGGCATTTTAGAAACCCTTACAATGCGCATCACCCCGCGATGCTTTTCACAAACGTATCTTATGTGCTACTGCATGTTTCTTAACCTCCCCATGCTGACCACCCCTGGAGATTTTCTCCATCCTTGATTGCCACTCAGTGCCTATCCTAATTCAGGCCCTCCGATTCACACCACCCCTGATGTTTTTCTCACTCCTACTAGTGAATGGCGTGTTAGAAACCCTTACAATACGCACCACTCCACGATGTTTTTCAGAAACCTATCCTACATTGCCACTGAATGTTTCCTGACGTCCCCATGCAGACCACCCCGTGGTGCTTTTCTCCTTCCTCCATTGACACTCAGTGCCTATTTTGATTCAGGCCCTCTGTTTCACAGCACCCCGTGACGTTGTTCTCACTCCTTCTAGTGAATGGCCTGTTATTGAAACCCTTACAATGCGCACCATTCCGCGATGTTTTCAGAAACCTATCCTACAATGCCACTGCATGTTTTCTTATCTCCCCATGCACCAACACGTGGTGCTTTTCTCCATCCAAATTGTCACTCACTGCCTATCCTAATTCAGGCCCTCCAATTCACACAACCCCTGATGTTTTTCTCACTCCTACTAGGGAAGGGCCTTTAAGAAACTTTTACAAAGCACACCACCCCACGATGTTTTTCAGAAACCTATCCTACATTGCCACTGCATGTTTCCTGACCTCCACATGCTGACCAACCCGTGGTGCTTTTCTACCTCCTAAATTGCCACTCACTGCGTATCCTAATTCAGGCCCTCTGATTAACAGCACCCCTGATGTTTTTCTCACTCCTATTAGTGAATGGCCTGTTAGAAACCCTTACAATGCGCACCGCCCTGCGATGTTTTTCAGAAACCTATCCTTCATTGCCACTGCATGTTTCCTGCCCTCCCCATGCTGACCACCCCGTGGTGCTTTTCTCCATCATACATTGCCACTTACTGCATATTCTGATTTCGCCCCTCCAATTCACACCACACCGTGATGCTTTTCTCGCCCCTACTAGGGAATGGCTTGTTAGAAACCCATACAATTTGCACCATCCCGCGATGTTTTTCAAAAAACTATCCTACATTGCCACTGCATGTTTCCTGACCTCCCCATGCTGACCACCCCGTGGTGCTTTTATCCAACCTACATTGCCACTCAGTGCCTATCCTAATTCAGGCCCTCTGATTCACACCACCCCTGATGTTTTTCTCACTCCTACTAGTGAATGGCGTGTTAGAAACCCTTACAATACGCAACACTCCACGATGTTTTTCAGAAACCTATCCTACATTGCCACTGAATGTTTCCTGACGTCCCCATGCAGACCACCCCGTGGTGCTTTTCTCCTTCCTCCATTGACACTCAGTGCCTATTTTGATTCAGGCCCTCTGTTTCACAGCACCCCGTGACGTTGTTCTCACTCCTTCTAGTGAATGGCCTGTTAGAAACCCTTACAAGGCGCACCACCCCGCGAAGTTTTCAGAAACCTATCCTACAATGCTACTGCATGTTTTCTTATCTCCCCATGCACCAACCCGTGGTGCTTTTCTCCATCCAAATTGTCACTCACTGCCTATCCTAATTCAGGCCCTCCTATTCACACAACCCCTGATGTTTTTCTCACTCCTACTAGTGAAGGGCCTTTAAGAAACTTTTACAATGCACACCACCCCACGATGTTTTTCAGAAACCTATCCTACATTGCCACTGCATGTTTCCTGACCTCCACATGCTGACCAACCCTGGAGCTTTTCTCCATCCTCCATTGCCACTCACAGCCTACACTGATTCAGGGCCTCCGATTCACAACCACCGTGAAGTTTTTCTCACTCCTACTAGTAAATGACCTGTTAGAAACCCTTACAATGCGCACCACCCCGCGTTGTTTTTCAGAAACCTACCCTACATTGCCACTGCATGTTTCCTGACCTCCCCATGCTGACCAACCCGTGGTGCTTTTCTACATCCTAAATTGCCACTCACTGCCTATCCTAATTCAGGCCCTCTGATTCACAGCACCCTTAATGTTTTTCTCACTCCTATTAGTGAATGGCCTGTTAGAAACCCTTACAATGCGCACCACCCCGCGATGTTTTTCAGAAACCTATCCTACATTGCCACTGCATATTTCCTGCCCTCCCCATGCTGACCACCCCTGGTGCTTTTCTCCATCCTACATTGCCACTTACTGCCTATCCTGATTTCGCTCCTCCGATTCACACCACACCGTGATGCTTTTCTCGCCCCTACTAGGGAATGGCTTGTTAGAAAGCCATACAATTTGCACCATCCCGCGATGTTTTTCAAAAAACTATCCTACATTGCCACTGCATGTTTCCTGACCTCCCCATGCTGACCACCCCGTGGTGCTTTTCTCCATCCTACTTTGCCACTCCCTACCTATCCTAATTCAGGCCGTCTGATTCACACCACAACTGATATTTTTCTCACTCCTACTAGTGAATGGCCTGTAAGAAACCCTGAAAATTCGCACCAACCAGCTATTTTTTTCAGAAACCTATCCTACATTGCCAATGCATGTTTCTTGACCTCCACATGCTGACCACCCCGTGGTGCTTTTCTCCATTCTACATTGCCACTCACTGCCTATCCTGATTCAGGCCCTCAGATTAACACCACCCCGTGCTGTTTTTCTCACTCCTACTAGTGAATGGCCTTTTAGAAACCCTTACAATGCGCATCACCCCGCGATGCTTTTCAGAAACGTATCTTATTTGCCACTGCATGTTTCTTAACCTCCCCATGCTGACCACCCCTGGAGATTTTCTCCATCCTTGATTGCCACTCAGTGCCTATACTAATTTAGGCCCTCCGATTCACACCACCCCTGATGTTTTTCTCACTCCTACTAGTGAATGGCGTATTAGAAACCCTTACACTACGCACCACTCCACGATGTCTTTCAGAAACCTATCCTACATTGCCACTGAATGTTTCCTGACGTCCCCATGCAGACCACCCCGTGGTGCTTTTCTCCTTCCTGCATTGACACTCAGTGCCTATTTTTATTCAGGCCCTGTGTTTCACAGCACCCTGTGAGGTTGTTCTCACTCCTTCTAGTGAATGGCCTGTTAGAAACCCTTACAATGCGCACCACCCCGCGATGTTTTCAGAAACCTATCCTACAATGCCACTGCATGTTTTCTTATCTCCCCATGCACCAAACCGTGGTGCTTTTCTCCATCCAAATTGTCACTCACTGCCTATCCTAATTCAGGCCCTCCAATTCACACAACCGCTGATGTTTTTCTCACTCCTACTAGTGAAGGGCCTTTAAGAAACTTTTACAATGCACACCACCCCACGATGTTTTTCAGAAACTTATCCTACATTGCCACTGCATGTTTCCTGACCTCCACATGCTGACCAACCCGTGGTTCTTTTCTACATCCTAAATTGCCACTCACTGCCTATCCTAATTCAGGCCCTCTGATTCACAGCACCCCTGATGTTTTTCTCACTCCTATTAGAGAATGGCCTGTTAGAAACCCTTACAATGCGCACCAACCCGCGATGTTTTTCAGAAACCTATCGTACATTTCCAATGCATGTTTCCTGCCCTCCCCATGCTGACCACCCCTGGTGCTTTTCTCCATCCTACATTGCCACTTACTGCCTATCCTGATTTAGCCCCTCCGATTCACACCACACCGTGATGCTTTTCTCGCCCCTACTACGGAATGGCTTGTTAGAAACCCACACAATTTGCACCATCCCACGATGTTTTTCAAAAAACTATCCTACATTGCCACTGCATGTTTCCTGACCTCCCCATGCTGATCACCCCGTGGTGCTTTTCTCCATCCTACATTGCCACTCCCTAGCAATCCTAATTCAGGCCATCCGATTCACACCACAACTGATGTTTTTCTCACTCCTACTAGTGAATGGCCTGTAAGAAACCCTTAAAATTCGCACCAACCGGCTATTTTTTCCAGAAACCTATCCTACAATGCCACTGCATGTTTTCTTATCTACCCATGAACCAACCCGTGGTGCTTTTCTCCATCCTACATTGCCACTCACTGTATATACTGATTCAGGCCCTCCGATTCCCATCACACCATGAAGTTTTTCTCACAAATACTAGTGAATGGCCTGTTAGAAACCTTACAATGCACACCACCCCGCGATATTTTTCAGAAACCTATACTTCATTGCCAATGCATGTTTCCTGACCTCCCCATGCTGACCACCCCGTGGTGCTTTCGTCCATCTTACAATGCCACTCACTGCCTATCCTGATTCAGTCCCTGCGATTTACACCACCCCGTGATGTTTTTCTCACTCCTACAATTGAATGGCCTGTTAGAAACCCTTACAATGCGCACCACCCCGGAATGTTTTTCAGAAACCTAACCTACATTGCCACTGCATGTTTCCTGACCTCCCCATGCTGACCACCCCTGGTGCTTTTCTCCATACTACATTTCCACTCACTGCCTATACTGATTCAGCCACTCCGATTCAAACCACCCTGTGATGGTTTTCTCACTCCTACTACTGAATTGCCTATTAGAAACCCTTACAATGCGCACCACACCGCGATGTTTTTCAGAAACCTATCTACATTGCCACTGCATGTTTCCTGACCTCCCCTTGCTGACCACGCTGTAAGGCTTTCTCCATGCTGCATTGTCACTCAGTGCCTATCCTAATTCAGGCCCTCCGATTCACACCATCCCATGATGTTTTCCTCACTCCTACTAGTGTATGGCCTGTTAGATACCCTTACAATGCGCACCACCCCGCGATGTTTTTTAGAAACCTATCCTACGTTGCCACTGCATGTTTCCTGACTTCCCCATGCTTACCTACCCGTGGGGCTTTTCTCCATCCTACATTGTCATTCACTGCCTATCCTAATTCAGGCCCTCCAATTCACACCACCGCTGATGGTTTTCTCACTCCTACTTGTGAAGGGCCTTTAAGAAACACTTACAATGCGCAACACTCCACGATGTTTTTCAGAAGCCTACCCTACATTGCCACTGTATGTTTCATGCCCTCTCCATGCTGACCACCCCGTGGTGCTTTTCTCCATCATACATTGCCACTTACTGCCTATCCTGATTCAGCCCCTGCGATTAACACCACCCCGTGCTGTTTTTCTCACTCCTACTAGTGAATGGCCTTTTAGAAACCCTTACAATGCGCATCACCCCGCAATGCTTTTTAGAAACGTATCTTATTTGCCACTGCATGTTTCTTAACCTCCCCATGCTGACCACCCCTGGAGATTTTCTCCATCCTTGATTGCCACTCAGTGCCTATCCTAATTCAGGCCCTCCGATTCACACCACCCCTGATGTTTTTCTCACTCCTACTAGTGAATGGTGTGTTAGGAACCCTTACAGTACGCACCACTCTACGATGTTTTTCAGAAACCTATCCTACATTGCCACTGAATGTTTCCTTACGTCACCATGCCGACCACCCCGTGGTGCCTTTCTCCTTCCTCCATTGACACTCAGTGCCTATTTTGATTCAGGCCCTCTGTTTCACAGCACCCCGTGACATTGTTCTCACTCCTTCTAGTGAATGGCCTGTTAGAAACCCTTACAATGCGCACCACCCCACGATGTTTTCAGAAACCTATACTACAATGCCACTGCATGTTTTCTTATCTCCCCATGCACCAACCCTTGGTGCTTTTCTCCATCCAAATTGTCACTCACTGCCTATCCTAATTCAGGCCCTCCAATTCACAAAACCCGTGATGTTTTTCTCACTCCTACTAGTGAAGGGCCTTTAAGAAACTTTTACAATGCACACCACCCCACGATGTTTTTCAGAAACCTATCCTACATTGCCACTGCATGTTTCCTGATCTCCACATGCTGACCAACCCTGGAGCTTTTCTCCATCCTCCATTGCCACTCACTGCCTATACTGATTCAAGCCCTCCGATTCACACGCACCATGAAGTTTTTCTCACTCCTACTAGTAAATGGCCTGTTAGAAACCCTTACAATGCACCACCCCGCGTTGTTTTTCAGAAACCTATCCTACATTGCCACTGCATATTTCCTGACCTCCCATGCTGACCACCCCTGGTGCTTTTCTCCATCCTACATTGCCACTCACTGCCTATACTGATTCAGGCCCTCCGATTCACACCACACCATGATCTTTTCTCAATCCTTGTAGTGAATGGCCTGTTAGAAACCCTTACAATGCGCACCACCCCGCAGTGTTTCTCAGAAACCTATCCTACATTGCCACTGCATGATTCCTGACCTCCGCATGCTGACCACCCTGTGGTGCTTTTCTCCATCCTACATTGCAAACTCACTGCCTATTCAGATTCAGGCCCTCCGATTCACACCACCCCGTGATGTTTTCTCACTCCTACTAGTGAATGGCCGGTTAGAAAGACTTACAATGCGCACCACCCCGCGATGTTTTTCAGAAACCTATCCTACATTGCCACTGCATGTTTCCTGACTTCCTCATACTGACCTACCCGTGGGGCTTTTCTCCATCCTACATTGTCATTCACTGCCTATCCTAATTCAGACCCTCCAATTCACACCACCCCGTGATGTTTCTCTCCCTCCTACTAGTGAATGTAATGTTACACACCCATACAATGCGCACCACCCCATCATGTTTTTCTCATTCCTACTGGTGAAGGGCCTTTAAGAAACACTTACAATGCTCATCACCCCACGATGTTTTTCAGAAACCTATCCTACATTGCCACTGCGTGTTTCCTGCCCTCCCGATGCTGACCACCCCTGGTGCTTTGCTCCATCCTACATTGCCATGTACTGCCTATCCTGATTTCACCCCTAAGATTCACACCACACCGTGATTGTTTTCTCGCCCCTACTAGGGAATGGCCTGTTAGAAACCCATACAATTTGCACCACCCTGCGATGTTTTTCAAAAAACTCTCCTACATCGCCACTGCAAATTTCCTGACCTCCCCATGCTGACCACGCCGTGGTGCTTGTCTCCTTCCTATATTGCCCCTCCCTGCCTATGCTAATTCAGGCCGTCCGATTCACACCACAACTGATGTTTTTCTCACTCCTACTAGTGAATGGCCTGGAAGAAACCTTAAAATTCGCACCAACCCGCTATTTTTTTCAGAAACTTATCTTACATTGCCACTGTATGTATCCTGACCTCCATATGCTGACCACCCTGTGGTGCTATTCTCCTTCCTACATTGACACTCAGGGCCTATTTTGAATCAGGCCCTCTGATTCACAGCACCCCGTGATGTTGTTCTCATTCCTACTAGTGAATGGCCTGTTAGAAACCCTTACAATGCGCACAACCCCGCGAAGTTTTTCAGAAACCTATCCTACATTGCCACTGCCTGATTCCTGCTCTCCATATGCTGACCACCCCGTGGTGCTTTTCTCCATTCTACATTGCCACTCACTGCCTATCCTGATTCAGGCCCTCAGATTAACACCACCCCGTGCTGTTTTTCTCACTCCTACTAGTGAATGGCCTTTTAGAAACCCTTACAATGCGCATCACACCGCGATGATTTTCAGAAACGTATCTTATGTGCTACTGCATGTTTCTTTACCTCCCATGCTGAATACCCCTGGAGTTTTTCTCCATCCTTGATTGCCACTCAGTGCCTATCCTAATTCAGGCCCTCCGATTCACACTACCTCTGATGTTTTTCTCACTCCTACTAGTGAATGGCGTGTTAGAAACCCTTACAATGCGCACCACCCCACGATGTTTTTTAGAAACCTATCCTACGTTGCCACTGCATGTTTCCTGACATCCCCATGCTGACCACCCCTGGATCTTTTCTCCATCCTACATTGCCACTAACTGCCTATCCTAATTCAGGCCCTCCAATTCACAACACACCGTGATGTTTTTCTCACTCCTACTAGTGAATGGCCGGTAAGAAACCCTTAAAATTCGCACAAACCCGCTATTTTTTTCAGAAACCTATCATACATTGCCACTGCATGTTTCCTGACCTCCCCATGCCGACCACCCTGTGGTACTTTTCTCCTTCCTACATTGATTCTCAGTGCCTATTTTGATTCAGGCCCTCTGTTTCACAGCACCCCGTGATGTTGTTCTCACTCCTACTAGTGAATGGCCTGTTAGAAACCCTTACAATGCGCACCACCCCGCGATGTTTTTCAGAAACCTATCCTACATTGCCACCGCATGTTTCCTGACTTCCTCATACTGACCTACCCGTGGGGCTTTTCTCCATCCTACATTGTCATTCACTGCCTATCCTAATTCAGACCCTCCAATTCACACCACCCCGTGATGTTTCTCTCCCTCCTACTAGTGAATGTAATGTTACACACCCATACAATGCGCACCACCCCATCATGTTTTTCTCACTCCTACTGGTGAAGGGCCTTTAAGAAACACTTACAATGCTCATCACCCCACGATGTTTTTCAGAAACCTATCCTACATTGCCACTGCGTGTTTCCTGCCCTCCCGATGCTGACCACCCCTGGTGCTTTGCTCCATCCTACATTGCCACGTACTGCCTATCCTGATTTCACCCCTAAGATTCACACCACACCGTGATTGTTTTCTCGCCTCTACTAGGGAATGGCCTGTTAGAAACCCATACAATTTGCACCACCCTGCGATGTTTTTCAAAAAACTCTCCTACATCGCCACTGCAAATTTCCTGACCTCCCCATGCTGACCACGCCGTGGTGCTTGTCTCCTTCCTACATTGCCCCTCCCTGCCTATGCTAATTCAGGCCGTCCGATTCACACCACAACTGATGTTTTTCTCACTCCTACTAGTGAATGGCCTGTAAGAAACCTTAAAATTCGCACCAACCCGCTATTTTTTTTAGAAACTTATCTTACATTGCCACTGTATGTATCCTGACCTCCATATGCCGACCACCCTGTGGTGCTATTCTCCTTCCTACATTGACACTCAGGGCCTATTTTGAATCGGGCCCTCTGATTCACAGCACCCCGTGATGTTGTTCTCATTCCTACTAGTGAATGGCCTGTTAGAAACCCTTACAATGCGCACAACCCCGCGAAGTTTTTCAGAAACCTATCCTACATTGCCACTGCCTGATTCCTGCTCTCCATATGCTGACCACCCCGTGGTGCTTTTCTCCATTCTACATTGCCACTCACTGCCGATCCTGATTCAGGCCCTCAGATTAACACCACCCCGTGCTGTTTTTCTCACTCCTACTAGTGAATGGCCTTTTAGAAACCCTTACAATGCGCATCACACCGCGATGATTTTCAGAAACGTATCTTATGTGCTACTGCATGTTTCTTTACCTCCCATGCTGAATACCCCTGGAGTTTTTCTCCATCCTTGATTGCCACTCAGTGCCTATCCTAATTCAGGCCCTCCGATTCACACTACCTCTGATGTTTTTCTCACTCCTACTAGTGAATGGCGTGTTAGAAACCCTTACAATGCGCACCACCCCACGATGTTTTATAGAAACCTATCCTACGTTGCCACTGCATGTTTCCTGACATCCCCATGCTGACCACCCCTGGACCTTTTCTCCATCCTACATTGCCACTAACTGCCTATCCTAATTCAGGCCCTCCAATTCACACCACACCGTGATGTTTTTCTCACTCCTACTAGTGAATGGCCGGTAAGAAACCCTTAAAATTCGCACGAACCCGCTATTTTTTTCAGAAACCTATCATACATTGCCACTGCATGTTTCCTGACCTCCCCATGCCGACCACCCTTTGGTACTTTTCTCCTTCCTACATTGATTCTCAGTGCCTATTTTGATTCAGGCCCTCTGTTTCACAGCACCCCGTGATGTTGTTCTCACTCCTACTAGTGAATGGCCTGTTAGAAACCCTTACAATGTGCACCACCCAGCCATGTTTTCAGAAACCTATCCTACATTGCCACTGCATGTTTTCTTATCTCCCCATGCACCAACACGTGGTGCTTTTCTCCATCCAAATTGTCACTCACTGCCTATCCTAATTCAGGCCCTCCAATTCACACAACCCCTGATGTTTTTCTCACTTCTACTAGTGAACGGCCTTTAGGAAACCTTTACAATGCGCACCACCCCGAGATGTTTTTAGAAACCTATCCTACATTGCCACTGTCTGATTCCTGCTCTCTACATGCTGACCACCCCTGGTGCTTTTCTCCATCCTACATTGCCACTCACTGCCTATACTTATTCAGCCACTTCTATTCAAACCACCCTGTGATGGTTTTCTCACTCCTACTACTGAATTGCCTATTACAAACCCTTACAATGCGCACCACACCGCGATGTTTTTCAGAAACCTATCTACATTGCCACTGCATGTTTCCTGACCTCCCCATGCTGACCACGCTGTGGGGCTTTCTCCATGCTGCATTGTCACTCATTGCCTATCCTAATTCAGGCCCTCCGATTCACACCATCCCATGATGTTTTCCTCACTCCTACTAGTGTATGGCCTGTTAGATACCCTTACAATGCGCACCACCCCGCGATGTTTTTCAGAAACCTATCCTACATTGCCACTGCATGTTTCCTGCCCTCCCCATGCTGACCACCCCTGGTGCTTTTCTCCATCCTACATTGCCACTTACTGTCTATCCTGATTTGGCGCCTCCGATTCACACCACACCGTGACGTTTTTCTTGCCCCTACTAGGGAATGGCCTGTTAGAAAACCTTACAATTTGCACCACCGCATGATGTTTTTCAAAAAACTATCCTACATTGCCACTGCATGTTTCCTGACCTCCCCATGCTGACCACCCCGTGGTGCTTTTCTCCATCCTACATTGCCACTGCTTGCCTATTCTAATTCAGCCCCTCCGATTCACACTACATCGTGATGTTTTTCTCACTCCTACTAGTGAATGGCCTGTAAGAAACACTTAAAATTCGCACCAACCCGCTATTTTTTTTCAGAAACCTATCCTACATTGCCACTGCATGTTTCCTGAACTCCCCATGCCGAGCACCCTATGGTGATTTTCTCCTTCCTACATTTACACTCAGGGCCTATTTTGATTCAGGCCCTCTGATTCACAACACCCCGTGATGTTGTTCTCACTCCTACTAGTGAATGGCCTGTTAGAAACCCTTACAATGTGCACCACCCAGCGATGTTTTCAGAATCCTATCCTACATTTCCACTGCATGATTCCTGACCTCCGCATGCTGACCACGCCGTGGTGCTTTTCTCCATCCTACATTGCCTCTCAATGCCTATCCTGATTCCAGCCCTCCGATTAACACCCTCCCCCCGTGATGTTTTTCTCACTCTTACTAGTCAGTGGCCTGTAAGAAACCCTTACAATGCGCACCACCCCGCGATGTTTTTCAGAAAACTGTCCTACATTGCCACTGCATGTTTCCTGAATTCCCCATGCTGACCACCCCATGGTGCTTTTCTCCATCCTACATTGCCACTCACTGTATATACTGATTCAGGCCCTCCGATTCCCACCACAGCATGAAGTTTTTCTCACACCAACAAGTGAATGGCCTGTTAGAAACACTTGCAATGCACACCACCCGGCGATATTTTTCAGAAACCTATCCTTCAGTGCCAATGCATGTTTCCTGAACTCCCCATGCTGACCACCCTGTGGTGCTTTTGTCCATCTTACATTGCCACTCACTGCCTATCCTGATTCAGGCCCTGCGATTTACACCACCCCGTAATGTTTTTCTCACTCCTACAAGTGAATGGCCTGTTAGAAACCCTTAAAATGCGCACCAACCCGGAATGTTTTTCAGAAACCTCTCCTACATTGCCACTGCATGTTTCCTGATCTCCCCATGCGGACCACCCCTGGTGCTTTTCTCCATCCTACATTGCCACTGACTGCCTATATTGATTCAGCCCCTCCAATCCAAACCACCCTGTGATGGTTTTCTCACTCCTACTACCTATTTGCCTATTAGAAACCCTTACAATGCGCACCACCACGCGATGTTTTTCAGAAACCTATCTACATTGCCACTGCATGTTTCCTGACCTCACCATGCTGACCACGCTGTGGGGCTTTCTCCATGCTGCATTGTCACTCAGTGCCTATCCTAATTCAGGCCCTCTAATTCACACCGTCCCATGATGTTTTCCTCGCTCCTACTAGTGTATGGCCTGTTAGATACCCTTACAATGCGCACCAACCCGTGATGTTTTTCAGAAACCTATCTACATTGCCAATGCATGTTTCCTGACCTCCCCTTGCTGACCACCCCGTTGTGCTTTTTTCCATCATACATTGCCACTCACTGTCTATCCTAATTCAGGCCCTCCGATCCGCAACACCCCGTGATGTTTTTCTCACTCCTACTAGTGAATTGCCTGTTAGAAACCCTTACAAATTGCACCACCCCGAGATGTTTTTCAGAAACTTATCCTACATTTCCAATGCATGTTTCCTGACCTCCCCATAGTGACCAATCCGTGTTGCTTTTCTACATCATATATTGCCACTCACTACCTATCTTTTTTCAGGCCCCTGATTCACACCACCCCGTGATGTTTTTCACACTCCTAATAGAGAATGGCCTGTTAGAAACCCATACAATGAGCACCACCCCGCGATGTTTTTCAGAAACGTAAACTACATTGCCACAGCATGTTTCCTGACGTCCCTATGATGAACACCCAGTGGTGTTACTCCATCCTTCATTGCCACTTACTGCCTATCCTAATTCAGGCCCTCCGATTCACACTACCCCTAATTTTTTTCTCACTCCTATTAGTGAATGGCCTTTTAGAAACACTTACAATGCTCACCACCCCGGGATGTCTTTCAGAATCCTATCCTACATTGCCAATGCATGTTTCCCGACCTCCCCAGGCTGACCAACCCGTGGTGCTTTTCTCCATCCTACATTGCCACTAACTGCCTATTCTAATTCAGGCCATCCGATTCACACCATCCCGTGATGTTATTCGCACTCCTAGGAGTGAATGGCCTGTTAGAAACCCTTACAATTCTAACCACCCCGCGATGTTTTTCAGAAACCTATCCTACATTGCGACTGCATGTTTGCTGACCTCCCCATGCTGACCAACCCGTGGTGCTATTCTCCTCCCTACATTGCCCCTCACTGCCAATCCTGATTCAGGCCCTGCGATTCACACAACCCCGTGTTTTTTTTCTCACTCCTACTAGTGAATGGCCTGTTAGAAATCCTTACAAGGCACACCACCCCGCGTTGTTTTTCAGAAAGCTATCCTACATTGCCACTGCATGTTTCCTGACCTCCCATGCTGACCACCCCTGGTGCTTTTCTCCATCCTACAATGCCACTCACTGCCTATACTGATTCAGGCCCTCCGATTCACACCACACCGTGATCTTTTTCTCACTCGTTCTAGTGAATGGCGAGTTAGAAACCCTTACAATGCGCACCAACCCGCAATGTTTTTCAGAAACCTATCCTATATTGCCACTGCATGATTCCTGACCTCCCCATGCTGACCACCCCATGGTGCTTTTCTCCATCCTACATTGCAAAATCACTTCCTATTCAGATTCAGGCCCTCCGATTCACACCACCCAGTGAAGTTTTCTCACTCCTACTAGTGAATGGCCTTTTAGAAACCATTAAAATGCGCATCACCCCGCGATGATTTTCAGAAACATATCCTATTTGCCACTGCATGTTTCTTGACCTCCACATGCTGAACACCACTGGGGCTTTTCTCCATCCGACATTGCCACTCACTGCCTATACTGATTCAGGCCCTCCGATTCACACCACACCGTGTAGTTTTTCTCACTCCTACTAGTGAATGGCCTGTTAGAAACCCTTAATTTGCGACAACCCCGCGATGTTTTTCAGAAACCTCTCCTACATTGCCACTGCATGATTCCTGACCTCCCCATGCTGACCACGCCGTGGTGCTTTTCTCCATGCTACATTGCCACTCAATGGCTATCCTGATTCAAGCCCTCCGATTAACACCACTCCGTGATGTTTTTCTCACTCTTACTAGTCAGTGGCCTGTTAGAAACCCTTACAATGCGCTACACCCTGCGATGTTTTTCAGAAACCTGTCCTACATTGCCACTGCATGTTTCCTGCCCTCCCCATGCTGACCGACCCTGGTGCTTTTCTCCATCCTACATTGCCACTTACTGCCTATCCTGATTCCGCCATTCCGATTCACACCACACCGTGATGTTTTTCTTGCCCCTACTAGTGAATGGCCTGTTAGAAACCCTTACAATGCGCACCACACCGCGACGTTTTTCAGAAACTTCTCCTACAGTGCCCCTGCATGATTCCTGACCTCCCCATGCTGACGACCCCGTGGTGATTTTCTCCATCCTACATTGCTACTCACTGCCTATACTGATTCAGGCCCTCCGATTCACACCACACGTGATGTTTTTCTCACACGTATTAGTGAATGGCCTTTAGAAACCCTTAAAATTCGCATCACCCAGCGATGTTTTTCAGAAACTGATCCTATTTGCCACTGCATTTTTCCTGACCTCCCAATGCTGACCACCCCTGGAGCTTTTCTCCATCTTACATTTCCACTCACTGCCTATCTTAATTCAGGCCCCCAATTCACACCACTCCGTTATGTTTTTAACACTACTACTAGAGAATGGCCTGTTAGAAACCCTTACAATGCGCACCGCCACACGATGTTTTTCAGAAACCTATCCTACATTGCCACTGCATGTTTCCTGACATCCCCATGTTGACCACCCGGTGGTGCTTTTCTCCATCCTTCATTGCCTATCAGTACCTATCCTAATTCAGGCCCTCGGATTCACACCACCCCTGATGTTTTTCTCACTCCTCCTAGTGAATGGCGTATTAAAAACCCTTACAATGCACAGCACCCCGCGATGTTTTTCAGAAACCTATCCTACATTGCCACTGCATGTTTCCTGATGTCCCCATGCTGACGGCCTATGGTTCTTTTCTCCATCCTACATTCCCACTCACTGCCTATCCTAATTCAGGCCTTCCGATTCACACCACCGCTGATGTTTTTCTCGCTCCTACTAGTGAAGGGCCTTTAAGAAACCCTTACAATCCCTACCACACCACGATGTTTTTCAGAAACCTATCTTACATTGCCACTGCATGTTTGCTGACTTCCACATGCTGACCAACCCTGGAGCTTTTCTCCATCCTCGATTGCCGCTCACTGCCTATACTGATTCAGGACCTCCGAATCACACCACTCCGTGATGTTTTTAACACTCCTACTAGTGAATGGCTTGTTAGAAAACCTTACAACGCGCACCACACTGCGATGTTTTTCAGAAACCTATCCTACATTGCCACTGCATGTTTCCTAACCTTCCCAAGCCGACCAACCCATGGTACTTTTCTACATCATATGTTGCCACTCACTGCCTATCTTAATTGTGGCTCCTGATCACACCACCCCGTGATGTTTTTCACACTCCTACTAGAGAATGGCCTGTTAGAATCCCATACAATGCGCACCACCCCGCGATGTTTTTCAGAAAACTAACCTACTTTGCCACTGCATGTTTCCTTACGTCCCCATGTTGACCACACGGTGGTGTTACTCCATCCTTCATTGCCATTCACTGCCTCTCCTAATTCAGGCCCTCCGATTAACACCACCCCTAATATTTTTTTCACTCCTACTAGTGAATGGCCTGTTTGAAACCCTTACGATGCGCACCACCTCGCGATTTTTTTCATAAACCTATCCTACATTGCCACTGCATGTTTCCTGCCCTCCCCATGCTGACCACCACTGGTGCTTTTCTCCATCCTACATTGCCACTTACTGCCTATCCTGATTCTGCCCCTCTGATAATCACCACACCATGATGTTTTTCTCGCCCCTATTAGTGAATGGCTTGTTAGAAACCCTTACAATGCGCACCACCCCACGATCTTTTTCAGAAAACTATCCTGCCTTGCCACTGCATCTTTATTAACCTCCCCAAGCTGACCAACCCGTGGTGCTGTTCTCCATCCTACATTGCCACTCACTGCCTATCCTAATTAAGGCCCTCCAATTCACACCACCCTGTGATGCTTTTCTCAATCCTACTAGTGAATGGACCATTAGAAACCCTTACAATGCGCACCACCCCGCGATGTTTTTCAGAAACCTATCAAATATTGCCACTGCATGTTTCCGGACTTCCCCATGTTGACCTACACGTGGGGCTTTTCTCCATCCTACATTGTCATTCACTGCCTATCCTAATTCAGGCCCTCCAATTCACAACACCCCTGATGTTTTTCTCACTCCTACTAGTGAATGGCCTGTTAGAAACCCTTACAATGCGCACAACCCCGCGATGTTTTTCAGAAACATATCCTACATTGCCAATGCATCTTTCCTGACCTCCACTTGCTGACCATCCCGTGGTGCTTTTCTCCATCCTATATTGCCACTCACTGTCTATCCTAATTCAGGCCCTCCGATTCACCCGACACCGTGATGTTTTTCTCACTCCTATCACTGAATGGCCTGTTAGAAAACCCTAAAATGCGCACCGCCCGGTGATGTTTTTCAGAAACCTATCCTACGTTGCAACTGCATGTTTCCTGCCCTCCCCATTCTGACCACCCCTGGTGTTTTTCTCCATCCTTCATTGCCACTGACTGTCTATCCTGATTTTGCCCCTCTGATTCACACCATACCGTGATGTCTTGCTCGCCCCTTCTAGGGAAAGGCCTGTTAGAAACCTTACAATTTGCACCACCCCGCGATGTTTTTGAAAAAACTATACTACATTGCCACTGCATGTTTCCTGCCCTCCCCATGCTGACCACCCCTGGTGCTTCTCTCCATCTTACATTGCCACTTACTGTCTATCCTAATTTCGCCCTTTCTGATTCACACCTCACCGTGATGTTTTTCTCGCCCCTACTAGGGAATGGCCTGTTAGAAACCCTTACAATTTGTACCACTGCGCGATGTTTTTCAAAAAACTATCCCACATTGCCACTGCATGTTTCCTGACTTCCCCATGCTGACCACCCCGTGGTGCTTTTCTCCTTCGTACATTGACACTCAGGGCCTATTTTTATTCAGGCCCTCTGATTCACAGCACCCCGTGATGTTGTTCTCACTCCTGCTATTGAATGGCCGGTTAGAAACCCTTACAATGCGCACCACCCCGCGATGTTTTTCAGAAACCTATCCTACATTGCCACTTCATATTTCCTGCCCTCCCCATGCTGACCACCCCTGGTGCTTTGCTGCATCCTACATTGCCAATTACTGCCTATCCTGATTGAGCCCCTCTGATTCACACCACACCGTCATGTTTTTCTCGCTCCTACTAGTGAATGGCCTGTTAGAAACCCTTACAATGGTCACCACCCCGCAATGTTTTATAGAAACCTATCCTACATTGCCACTGCATGTTTCATGACCTCCCCATGCTCACCACCCCTGGTGCTTTTCTCCATCCTACATTGCCACTCAGTGCCTATACTGATTCAGGCCCTCCAATTCACACCACACCGTGATGTTTTCTCACTCCTACTAGTGAATTGCCTGTTAGAAACCCTTACAATGCGCACCACCCCGCGATGTTTTTCAGAAACCTATCCTACAATGCCACTGCATGTTTCCTGCCCTCCCCATGCTGACAACCCCTGGTGCTTTTCTCCATCCTACATTGCCACTTACTGCCTATCCTGATTTCGCCCCTCCGATGCACACCACACCCTGATGATTTCTCGCCCCTTCTAGGGAATGGCCTGTTAGAAACCCATACAATTTGGACCACCCCGCTATGTTTTTCAAAAAACTATCCTACATTGCCACTGCATGTTTCCTGACCTCCCCATGCTGACCACCCCGTGGTGCTTTTCTCCATCCTACATTGCCACTCCCTGCCTATCCTAATTCAGGCCGTCCGATTCACACCGCAACTGATGTTTTTCTCACTCCTACTAGTGAATGGCCTGTATGAAACCATTAAAATTCGCACCAACCAGCTATTTTTTTCAGAAACCTATCCTACATTGCCACTGCATGTATCCTGACCTCGCCATGCTGACCACCCTGTGGTGCTATTCTCCTTCCTACATTGACACTCATGGCTTATTTTGATTCAGGCCCTCTGATTCACAGCACGCCGTGATGTTGTTCTCACTCCTACTAGTGAATTGCCTGTTAGAAACCCTTACAATGCGCACAACCCCGCAATGTTTTTCGGAAACCTATCCTACATTGCCACTGCCTGATTCCTGACCTCCACATGCTGACCACCCCGTGGTGCTTTTCTCCATTCTACATTGCCACTCACTGCCTATCCTTATTCAGGCCTTCAAATTAACACCACCCCGTGATGTTTTTCTCACTCCTACTAGTGAATGGCCTGTAAGAAACGCTTAAAATTCGCACCAACCCGCTATTTTTTTCAAAACCTATCCTACATTGCCACTGCATGTTTCCTGACCTCCCCATGCCGACCACCCTATGGTGATATTCTCCTTCCTACATTGACACTCAGGGCCCATTTTGATTCAGGCCCTCTGATTCACAGCACCCCGTGATGTTGTTCTCACTCCTTCTAGTGAATGGCCTGTTAGAAACCCATACAATTTGGACCACCCCGCTATGTTTTTCAAAAACCTATCCTACATTGCCACTGCATGTGTCCTGACTTCCCCATGCTGACCTACCCGTGGGGCTTTTCTCATTCCTACATTGTCATTCAATGCCTATCCTAATTCAGGCCCTCCGATTCACAACACCCCTGATGTTTTTCTCACTCCTATCACTGAATGGCCTGTTAGAAACACTTACAATGCGCACCACCCCGTGATGCTTTTCAGAAACCTATCCTACATTGCCACTGCATGTTTCCTGCCCTCCCCATGCTGACCACCCCTGGTGCTTTTCTCCATCCTACACTGCCACTTACTGTCTATCCTGATTTTGCCCCTCCGATTCACACCAAACCGTGATGTTTTTCTCTCCCCTACTAGGGAATGGCCTGTTAGAAACCCTTAAAATTTGCAACACCCCGCGATGTTTTTCAAAAAACTATCCTACATTGCCACTGCATGTTTCCTGACTTCCCCATGCTGACCACCCTGTTGTGCTTTCCTCCTTCCTACATTGACACGCAGGGCCTATTTTGATTCAGGCCCTCTGATTCACAGCACCCCGTGATGTTGTTCTCACTCCTGCTAGTGAATGGCCTGTTAGAATCCCTTACAATGCGGACCACCCCGCGATGTTTTTCAGAAACCTATCCTACATTGCCACTGCATCTTTCCTGCCCTCCCCATGCTGACCACCCCTGGTACTTTGCTGCATCCTACATTGCCAATTACTGCCTATCCTGATTGAGCCCCTCCGATTCACACCACACCGTCATGTTTTTCTCGCTCCTACTAGTGAATGGCCTGTTAGAAACCCTTACAATGTTCACCACCCCGCGATGTTTTATAGAAACCTATCCTACATTGCCACTGCATGTTTCATGACCTCCCCATGCTCACCACCCCTGGTGCTTTTCTCCATCCTCCATTGCCACTCACTGCCTATACTGATTCAGGCCCTACAATTCACACCACACCGTGATGTTTTTCTCACTCCTACTAGTGAATTGCCTGTTAAAAACACTTACAATGCGCACCACACCGCAATGTTTTTGAGAAACCTATCCTACATTGCCATTGCATCATACCTGACCACATGCTGACAACCCCGTGGTGCTTTTCTCAATCCTACATTGCCACTCACTACCTATCCTGATTCAGGCCATCCGATTCACACCACCCCGTCATGTTTTTCACACTCCTACTAGTGAATGGCCTGTTAGAAACCCTTACAATGCGCACCACCCCGCGATGTTTTTCAGAAACCTATCCTATATTGCCATTGCATGTTTCCGGACTTCCCCATGCTGACCTACATGTGGCGCTTTTCTCCATCCTACATTGCCACTCACTGCCTATCCTGATTCAGCCCCTGCGATTCACACCACACCGTGATGTTTTTCTCGCTCCTACTAGTGAATAGCCTGTTAGAAACCCTTACAATTCGCACCTCCCCGCGATGTTTTTCAGAAACATATCCTACATTGCCAATGCATCTTTCCTGAACTCCCCATGCTGACCAACCCGTGGTGCTTTTTTCCATCCTACATTGCAAATCACTGCCTATCCTAATTCAGGCCCTCCAATTCACACCACCCCGTGATGTTATTCTCACCCTTACTAGTGAATGGCCTGTTAGAAACCCTTTAAATGCACACCATCTCCCGATGTTTTTCAGAAACCTATCTACATTGCCACTGTATGTTTCCTGACCTCCCCATGCTGACCAACCCGTGGTGCTTTTCTACATCCTAAATTGCCCCTCACTGCCTATCCTAATTCAGGCCCTCCGATTCACAGCACCCCTGATGTTTTTCTCACTCCTATCACTGAATGGCCTGTTAGAAAACCTTAAAATGTGCACCACCCTGTGATGTTTTTCAGAAACCTATCCTACATTGCCACTGCATGTTTCCTGCCCTCCCCATGCTGACCACCCCTGGTGTTTTTCTCAATCCTTCATTGCCACTTACTCTCTATCCTGATTTCGCCCCTCTGATTCACACCACACCGTGATGTTTTTCTCGCCCCTACTAGGGAATGGCCTTTTAGAAACCCTTAAAATTTGCACCACCCCATGATGTTTCTGAAAAAACTATCCTAAATTGCCACTGCATGTTTCCTGACCTCCCCATGCTGACCACCCAGTGGTGCTTTTCTCCATCCTACATTGCCACTCACTGTCTATCCTAATTCAGGCCCTCCGATTCACACAACCCCTCATGTTTTTCTCGCTCCTACTAGTGAATGGCCTGATAGAAACCCTAACAATGCACACCATCGCCCGATGTTTTTCAGAAACCTGTCCTACATTGCCACTGCATGTTTCTTGACCTCCCCATGCTGACCAACCCATGGTGCTTTTTTCCATCCTACATTGCAAATCACTGCCTATCCTAATTCAGGCCATCCGATTTACACCACCCCGTGATGTTTTTCTCACCCCTACTAGTGAATGGCCTGTTAGAAACCCTTAAATGCACACCATCCCCCGATGTTTTTCAGAAACCTATCCTACATTGCCACACCATTTTTCCTGACCTCCCCATGCTGAACAACCCGTGGTGCTTTTTTACATCCTAAATTGCCCCTCACTGCCAATCCTAATTCAGGCCCTCCGATTCACAGCACCCCTGATGTTTTTCTCACTCCTATCCCTGAATGGCCTGTTAGAAAACCTTAAAATGCGCTCCACCCCGTGATGTTTCTCTTATCTTACTAGTGAATGGCCTGTTAGAAAGCCTTACAATGCAGACCACGCTGCGATGTTTTTCAGAAACCTGTCCTACATTGCCACTGCATGTTTCCTAACCTCCCGTTGCTGACCACCCCGTGGTGCTTTGTTCCATCCTACATTGCCACTCACTGGCTATCCTAATTCAGGCCCTCCGATTCCGACCACCCCAGGATTATTTCTCATTCCTACTAGTGAATGGCCTGTTAGAAACCCTTACAATGAGCACCACCCAACCATGTTTTTCAGAAACCTATCCTACATTGCCACTGCATGTTTCCTGACTTCAAATGATGACCACCCCGTCGTTCTTTTCTCCATCCTACATTGCCACTCACTGCCTATCCTGATTCAGGCCCTCCGATTCTCACCACCCCTTGATGTTTTTCTGACTCCTACTAGAGAATGGCCTTTTAGAAACCCTTACAATGCGCATCACCCTGCGATGTTTTTCAGAAACCTATCCTATTTGCCACTGCATGTTTCCTGACCTCCCCGTGCTGACCACCCCTGGAGCTTTTCTTCATCCTACATTGCCACTCACTGCCTATCCTGATTCAGGCCCTCCGATTCACACCACACCTTGAAGTTTTTCTCACTCCTACTAGTGAATGGCTTGTTGGAAACCCTTACATTTTGCATCACCCCGTGATGTTTTTCAGAAACCTATCCTACATTGCCACTGCATGTTTCCTGAGCTCTCCATGTTGACCATCCCGTGGTGATTTTCTCCACCTTACATTGCCACTCAATGTCTATCCTGATTCAAGCCCTCCGATTCACACCACACCTGATGTTTTTCTCACTCCTCCTAGTTAATGGCGTGTTAGAAACCCTTTCAATGCGCTCCACTCCGCGATGTTTTTCAGAAAGCTATCCTACATTGCCACTGCATGTTTCCTGACGACCCATGCTGAGAGCCTATGGTGCTTTTCTCCATTCTACATTGCCACTCATTGCCTATCCTAATTCAGGCCCCCGATTCAAACCACCCCGTGATGTTTTTCACACTCCTACTAGAGAATGGCCTGTTAGTAACCCATACAAAGCGCACCACCACGCGATGTTTTTCAGAAACCTATCCTACATTGCCACTGCATGTTTCCTGACCTCTCCAAGCTGACCAACCCGTGGTGCTTTACTACATCATATATTGCCACTCACTGCCTATCTTAATTCAGGCACCCTATTCACACCACCCCGTGATGTTTTTCACACTCCTACTAAAGAATGGCCTCTTAGAAACCCATACAATGCACAGCACCCCGTGATGATTTTCAGAAACCTATCCTATTTGACACTGCATGTTTCCTGACCTCCCCATGATGACCACCCCTGGTGTTTTCTCCACCCTACATTGCCACTCACTGCCTATCCTAATTTAGCCACTTCGATTCACACCACCCCGTGATGTTTTTCACACCCGTACTGGTGAATGGACTGTTAGAAACACTTACAATGCGCACCACCCCGTAATGTTTTTCAGAAACCTATCCTACATTGCCACTGCATGTTTCTTGCCCTCCCCATGCTGACCACCCCTGGTGCTTTTCTCCATCCTACATTGTCACTCACTGCGTATCCTAATTCAGGCCCTCTGATTCGCACCACCCCTCATGTTTTTCTCACTCCTACTAGTGAAGTGCATTTAAGAAACCCTTACAATCCGCACCACCCCACGATGTTTTTTAGAAACCTATCCTACATTGCCAGTGCATGTTTCCTGCACTCCCCATGCTGACCACCCCTGGTGCTTTTCTCCATCCTACATTGCCACTTACTGCCTATCCTGATTCATCCCCTCCGATTCACACCACCCCGTGATGATTTTCTCACTCCTACTAGTGAATGGCCTGTTAGAAATCCTTACAATTCTCACGACCCCACGATGTTTTTCAGAAACCTATCCTACTTTGCCACTGCACGTTTCCTGACCTCCCCATGCTGACCAAACCGTGGTGCTATTTTCCTCCTTACATTGCGACTCACTGCCTATCCTGATTCAGGCCCTGTGATTCACAAAACCCCGTGATGTTTTTCTCACTTCTACTAGTGAATGGCCTCTTAGAAACCCATGCAATGCGCACCACCCGGCGATGTTTTTCAGAAATATAACTTACATTGCCACTGCATGTTTCCTGGCGTCCCCACGTTGACCACCCGGTGGTGCTTACTCCATCCTTCATTGCCACTCACTGCCTATCTTAATTCAGCCCCCCGATTCACAACACTCCGTGATGTTTTTAACATTCCTACTAGAGAATGGCCTATTAGAAACCCTTACAAAGTGCACCACCACGCTATGTATTTCAGAAACCTATCCTACATTGCCACTGCATTTTTCCTGACGTCCCCATGTTGACCACCCAGTGGTGCTTTTCTCCATCCTACATTGTCACTAACTGCGTATCCTAATTCAGGCCCTCCGATTCGCACCACGCCTCATGATTTTCTCACTCCTACTAGTGAAGTGCATTTAAGAAACCCTTACAATGTGCACCACCCCACGATGTTTTTTAGAAACCTATCCTACATTGCCAGTGCATGTTTCCTGCCCTCCCCATAATGACCACCCCTGGTGCTTTTCTCCATCCTACATTTCCACTTACTGCCTATCCTGATTCATCCCCTCCGATTCACACCACCCCGTGATGTTTTTCTCACTCCTACTAGTGAATGGCCTTTTAGAAACCCTTTCAATTCTCACGACCCCACGATGTTTTTCAGAAACCTATCCTACTTTGCCACTGCACGTTTCCTGACCTCCCCATGCTGACCAAACCTTGGTGCTATTTTCCTCCTTACATTGCCACTCATTGCCTATCATGATTCAGGCCCTGTGGTTCACACATCCCCGTGATGTTTTTCTCACTTCTACTAGTGAATGGCCTGTTAGAAATCCTTACAATGCGCACCACCCCGCGATGTTTTTCAGAAACCTATCCTACATTGCCACTGCAATTTTCCTGAGCTCTAGATGCTGACAACCCTGTGGTGCTTTTCTGCAACCTACATTGCCACTCACTGTCTATCCTAACTCAGGCCCTCCAATTCACACCACCCCGTGATGTTTTTCATATCCTACTAGTGAAGGGCCTCTTAGAAACCCTTACAATGCGCACCAACACGCTATGATTTTCAGAAACCTATACTACATTGCCACTACATGTTTCATCACCTCCCCAAGCTGACCACCCCTGGTGCTTTTCTCCATCCTACATTGCCACTCACTGCCTATACTTCTTCAGGCCCTCCGATTCACAAAACACCGTGATGTTTTTCTCACTCCTACTAGTGAATGGCCTTTTAGAAACCCTTACAATGCGCGCCACCCCGCAATATTTTTCAGAAACCTATCCTACATTGCCAATGCATAATTCCTGACCTCCCCATCCTTGTCGGTGTCACTCCCGGCCGGCAGGAAGGACACACAACAAAGTCTGGCAGTGGACAACCTTTTCTTTTATTTTCCTTCTCCGTACAGCCTGCCCCGGGAATCCTCCCGGCCGAAGCCTCTGTTGGTCCGCTCCCCGCGGCTCCTTGCGTGCTTCTCCCTACAGTCTGTCCCGAAGCCTCTACCGGTCCGCTCTCCGCGGCTCCTTGCGTGCTTCTCCCTACAGTCTGTCCCGAAGCCTCTACCGGTCCGCTCTCCGCGGCTCCTTGCGTTCTTCTCCCTACAGTCTGTCCCGAAGCCTCTACCGGTCCGCTCTCCGCGGCTCCTTGCGTGCTTCTCCCTACAGTCTGTCCCGAAGCCTCTACCGGTCCGCTCTCCGTGGCTCCTTGCGTGCTTCTTCTGCTTCTTTTGCTTCTTCTTCTTTTCTTGGCGGGAGAGGCACTCACTTTTATAGGGTTCAGTTGTTGCTAGGCAGACTATCTTACAGGGCGGGTTGTGAAGCAGGAGATCTTACAGGGCGGGTTGTTTACCAAGCAGGAAGCAGGAGATCTTACAGGGCGGGTTGTTTACCAAGCAGGAGATAAGCGCCATCTTAGCACACTCGATGGTAGGGGTAATCTAGCTCAGGCTTTGCTCTTTCCTACAGGCCTCACGTCCGTCACTCAGGGTGACCTAGTGGTGCTGTGGCTCCCAACATCTCCCCCTTTTTTATTTTTTATGAATGTGCGCATCGTAGCCCTTCCTGGACTGGGTGCAGAGGCTTATGCCCTATGCGTAGGCCCACCGTAGGTCCTTGGCTTAGACCCTGGTCGGCCGTCCCATGGTCTGCCAAGGCCCTGAGGCCCTCGTCCTTTTTCTAGGGCCAGGCACAAACTGGACGGAACCTGGATGCACACAAGCTTGCACTCATTTCCTCTCCGTAAAGAAATCCCCTCGGAGAGAAATTTAGACCTGGGCAGCATCTAACAGTCCAGCGGGGGCCTGGCTTAGGTTGAGTCGCACCGGGGGAGAACGCTCTTACCCGTCATTGACTCTCCTACCCAGCTATGTCATAATTTTTTAGAGGAGGAGTGTGGGAAGCTCACCGCCCCTAGACTCGGTCGTAGGCTAGGCGAGCGAGCCATGCATATGCCTGAGGATCTTTTTGTCCATTTTGGGCTACCGCTATTTCTATTCATCTTGTTGGTTGGTCTGTGATGGATCTCCAGTAGGGCAGTCTGATCTTCAGTCGAGGGCTTTGTTGCCCGTGTCAGTCTCTCCGGTACCCACAGTGGTTCTCGTCCCGGTTCCTGTGGGAAAACACAAACCGCGCCTCGGTTCCAGCTGATTACCGGATCCGGGCCCATCCATTGTCCTGTTAGGACATCTTTCCATTTCACCCATCCCTTATTGCTAGGAGATGGACTAGAATGCTCCATAGCTGGTGAGCGGCTATTATTGTTTAAATTTAAAAAATTGTATGTGAACAGTGCCATAGATAATCATGCCTTTGGGGCCAGGCCTTGGCCTACTCCCCCTTTTTGTTTTTGTAAAATTTCTTTGAGGCTTCTATGAGCCCTCTCAATGATTCCTTGACCTTGGGGATTGTATGGGATACCATGTTTTAATTGTCTGCCATTGATCTTAAGCGAAAGCATGGGCCTCTTATCAAGAGTCATATGGAGTCCCTCAAAAATCTCCCCGGAGGAGCCAAAGCCTTGATCTCCTCTGGTCTTTTGCTTAGACTGGAACCTCTTATGGAGGCTGGGGAGCAGCAGGAGCTGCGCCATCCTGTCCCCTTCACTGATTACCATAGTACCTACAAGAGTTTGGACCATAATTTTAACATTGCCTGTATAATCTGAGTCTATGACCCCAGGGATCACCGTAAGACCCCGGAGGGCTGTAGAGGACCTTCCAATTACCAAGCCAACCGTGTCTTTAGGCAGCGGCCCCTTAAAGGTGGTCTCAACCACCTGAACACCCATATCGGGCGTCAATATGAGTCATAAACTGACCTGTAATCCTCTGCCTTATGTGGACCCTTTCTGCATCGCCCACAGACGTTATACGATCCTTCATTTTTAAGGCGAGGCTTGGCGTCTGTACTATCTGGGCAGTTGCGTTTAATGTGTCCTGGGTCCCCGCAGCTTAAGCACCCCTTGGCTTTATGTTCCTCTCTAGGCCCGCGAGGTCCCCTTTGTTGCACTGCCGCAGCCAGAAGAGCTGCAACTCCCGAATTAGAAAGCGGCCCCCCTATTTCTCTGCATATTCTGATCCAGGCGTTAAGATCCTTATTCTTATGTGGGGCTATTGCTGCCTTACATTCCTTTGTGCATTGTTCGAAAATCAACTGCCTAACCAGCGGTTGAGCCACTTCCCTATCGGAAAAGATCTTATCGGCGGCATCTTGCATCCGAGCCACAAAACCAACGAATGGCTCTGTTGTGCCCTGGACTATTTTAGAAAGGCACAAGGATGCCGTTCCGGCACCACTCACCTGCTTCCAGGCGCGAAGCCCAATGGTATTGATCTGCTCATAAACTGCACCAGGGAACTGAGTCTGATTATCAGCGTGTTGGCCTTCCCCCATAAGCATGTCTCTATTCCACCCCCGGTTCCCTCGGTTAGCGTTTCTTTCCGCTTGTTTGGCAGCGAACTTGGCGTACCAGGCTCGCCAATCCAGGTAACTACCCGAGGGCAGACACGCCTTTGCCAGCTGAGTCCAGTCCGCGGGGGTGAGGGGCCCAGAAGACAGGTTCTCCAGCATGGCAATGGTGTAAGGCGCAGTCGGCCCAAAGGTTGTAACTGCATTTTTAAGTTCTCTAATCTGCTTTATTTCAAAGGGTTCCCACACATTACGTCCCTGACCCATGGCCATCTGTACAGGATATATCCCATAGGGGCCGGTATCTATCCCTGGGAACGGGTGGTCTTCATTAGACACACGACCCCCATGCCACAGCTGTCTGTGGAAATAACGTCCCGCCGGCAGCGGAGCATTATAAGATGGCGGCCGCGGTTGGGTAGAAAATGGCGGCCTGTGCGTTATTTCCTGTACTGACGGAAGAGGGGGGAGTTCCCATGCGGGGGTCTCCCGGTGAGGGACCGCTTCCGGGAACGAGTTCCAGGGCGGAGCAGAAGGTTCTGTCTCCCTCCCCTGCCAGGGGGCGCTCAGAAGCTCTCTGCTTTTTCGTAAGCCTAGCTGAGCGGAGCGCAATTCGCGGCGCAACGCAGCGAAAGAGCCTTGCGTCTCCCCATCAAGCGACTTAGGCCCCTGACAGCTGGTCTCTTTGGCCTCCTCACCATTTAACCTTCCCTCGTCCTCGGAGTCAGACGACTCCGAGGCTTGAGCCCCATCCTCCTCCTTAGCATCTTTGTTCCCCTTGACGGACCCCTCTCGGGAGCTCCCTGACTGGGCCTGCTCAAATACCCTGCGTACTTTTGTAAGCTCTTGAGAGCTTTCCCCACAACCACCCTCACTCTTAGTGCCGCTACCTAGCATGTTTCCCATTTTTTAATATGTTACTCACCGCGTGAGGCCCAAGGAATCCGCCACTTACGCGTGAGCCGGAGAGGAGTCTACAAACCCTGTAGGTGCGCGCCACCCAGGGCCCAGGTTTATCCTCTACTCACCTGTCTTGCAGCTCTGCGTTGGAGCGTTGTCCACTGCCACATCTCGGGGGTGATCAGCTCCCCGTAAGGGCCACCAGATGTCGGTGTCACTCCCGGCCGGCAGGAAGGACACACAAAAAAGTCTGGCAGTGCACAACCTTTTCTTTTATTTTCCTTCTCCGTACAGCCTGCCCCGGGAATCCTCCCGGCCGAAGCCTCTGTTGGTCCGCTCCCCGCGGCTCCTTGCGTGCTTCTCCCTACAGTCTGTCCCGAAGCCTCTACCGGTCCGCTCTCCGCGGCTCCTTGCGTGCTTCTCCCTACAGTCTGTCCCGAAGCCTCTACCGGTCCGCTCTCCGCGGCTCCTTGCGTGCTTCTTCTGCTTCTTTTGCTTCTTCTTCTTTTCTTGGCGGGAGAGGCACTCACTTTTATAGGGTTCAGTTGTTGCTAGGCAGACTATCTTACAGGGCGGGTTGTGAAGCAGGAGATCTTACAGGGCGGGTTGTTTACCAAGCAGGAAGCAGGAGATCTTACAGGGCGGGTTGTTTACCAAGCAGGAGATAAGCGCCATCTTAGCACACTCGATGGTAGGGGTAATCTAGCTCAGGCTTTGCTCTTTCCTACAGGCCTCACGTCCGTCACTCAGGGTGACCTAGTGGTGCTGTGGCTCCCAACACATCCTGACCACCCCGTGGTGCTTTTCTCCACCTTACATTGCCACTCAATGCCTATCCTGATTCAAGCCCTCTGATTCACAACACCCCATGATGTTTTTCTCACACTTACTAGTCAGTGGCCTTTTAGAAACCCTTACAATGCGCACCTACCACCATGTTTTTCAGAAAGCTTTCCTACTTTGCCACTGCATGTTTCCTGACGTCCCAATGCTGACAGCATATGGTGCTTTACTCCATCCTACATTGCCACACACTGTCTATTCTAATTCAGGCACCACGATTCACACCACCCCATGATGTTTTTCACACTCCTACTGGAGAATGGCCTGTTAGAAACCCTTACAAAGCGCACCACCACGCGTTGTTTTTCAGAAAACTATCCTACATTGCCACTGCATGTTTCCTGACCTCTCCATGCTGACCAACCCGTGGTGCTTTACTACATCATATATTGCCACTCACTGCCTATCGTAATTCAGGCCCCCTATTGACACCACCCCGTGATGTTTTTCACACTCCGACTAGAGAATGGCCTCTTAGAAACCCATACAATGCGCACCACCCCAGGATGTTTTTCAGAAACCTAACCTATATTTCCACTGCAAGTTTCCTGACGTCCCCATGCTGACCACCCCTGGTGCTTTTCTCTGACTTACATTGCCACTCACTGCCTATCCTAATTCAGGCCCTTCGATTCACACCACCCCGTGATGTTTTTCATACCCCTACTAGTGAATGGCCTCTTAGAAACCTTACAATGCGCACCACCCCGCAATGTTTTTCAGAAACCTATCCTACATTGCCACTGCATGTTTCCTGACCTCCCCATGCTGACCAACCTGTGGTGCTTTTCTCCATCCTACATTGCCACTCACTGCCTATCTTAATTCATTGCCCTACGATTCACACCACTCCGTGATGTATTTTTCACTCCTAGTAGTGAATGGCCTGTTAGAAACACTTACAATGCGCACTACCCTGCGATGTTTTTCAGAAACCTATCCTACATTGACACTGCATGTTTCCTGATCTCCCCATGCTGACCACCCCGTGGTGCTTTTCTCCATCCTACATTGTCACTCACTGCCTATACTAATTCAGGCCCTCCGATTCGCACTCCCCCTGATGTTTTTCTCACTCGTAATAGTGAAGGACCTTTAAGAAACCCTTACAATGCGCACCAACCCACGACATTTTTCAGAAACCTATCCTACATTGCCACTGGATGTTTCCTGCAATCCCCATGCTGACCATCCCTGGTGCTTTTCTCCATCCTACATTGCCACTTACTGCCTATCCTGATTCATCCCCTCCGATTCACACCACACCGTGATGTTGTTCTCGCTCCTACTAGTCAATGGCCTGTTAGAAACTCTTACAACTCTCACCACCCCACGATGTTTTACATAAACCTATCCTACATTGCCACTGCACGTTTCCTGACCTCCCCATGCTGACCAAACCGTGGTGTTATTTTCCTCGCTACATTGCCACTAACTGCCTATCCTGATTCAGCCCCTCTGATTCACACCACACTGTGATGTTTTTTTCGCTCCTCCTGGTCAATGTCCTCTTAGAAATCCTTACAATGCGCACCACCCCGCGATGTTTTTCAGAAACCTATCCTACATTGCCAATGCATGTTTCATGACCTCAGCAGGCTGACCAACCCGTGGTGCTTTTCTCCATCCTACATTGCCTCTCACTGTCTATCCTAATTCAGGCCCTCTGATTCACACCACCCCTTGATGTTTTTCTGACTCCTACTAGTGAATGGCCCTTTAGAAACCATTACAATGCGCATCACCCCGCAATGTTTTTCAGAAACCTATCCTATTTGCCACTGCATGTTTCCTGACCACCTCATGCTGACCACCCCGGGATCTTTTCTCCACCCTACATTGCCACTCACTACCAATACTGATTCAGGCTCTCCGATTCACACCACACCGTGAAGATTTTCTCACTCCTACTAGTGAATGGCCTGTTAGAAACCCTTACATTTCGCACGACCCCGCGATGTTTTTCAGAAACCTATCCTACATTGCAACTGCATGTTTCCTGACCTCCCCAAGCTGACCACCCATGGTGCTTTTCTCCACCTTACATTGCCATTCAATGCCTATCCTTATTCAAGCCCTCTGATTCACAACATCCTGTGATGTTTTTTTCACAGTTACTATTCAGTGGCCTGTTAGAAACGCTTACAATGCACACCACCCCGCGATGTTTTTCAGAAACCTATCCTACAGTGCCATTGCATGATTCCTGACCTCCCATGCTGACCACCCTGTGGTGATTTTATCCATCCTACACTGCCACTCACTGCCTATCTTAATTCAGGCCCCCGATTTACACCACGCCATGATGTTTTTAACACTCCTACTAGAGAATGGCCTGTTAGAAACCCTTACAAAGCGCACCGCCACCCGATGTGTTTCAGAAACTTATCCTACATTGCCACTGCATGTTTCCTGACATCCCCATGCTGACCACCCCGTGGTGCTCTTCTCCACCTTACATTGCCACTCAATGCCTATCCTGATTCAAGCCCTCCGATTCACACCACCCCGTGATGTTTTTCTAGCTCTTACTATTCTGTGGCCTGATAAAAACCCTTACAATGCGCACCACACCGCGATGTTTTTCAGAAACCTATCCTACAGTGCCAATGCATGATTCCAAACCTCCCCATGCCGACCACCCCTGGTGATTTTCTCCATCCTACATTGCCACTCACTGCCTATTCAGATTCAGGCCCTCTGATTCACACCACCCCGTGATGTTTTTCTCACTCCTATTAGTGAATGGCCTTTTAGAAACCCTTAAAATTCGCATCACCCCGCGATGTTTTTCAGAAACCTATCCTATTTGCCACTGCATGTTTCCTGACCTCCCGATGCTGTCCACCCTGGTGCTTTTCTCCATCCTACATTGCCACTCACTGCCAAACTTAATTCAGGCCCCTGATTTACACCACCCCGTGATGTTTTTAACACTCCTACTAGAGAATGGCCTGTTAGAAACCCTTACAATGTGCACCACCCCACAATGCTTTTCAGAAACCTATCCTACATTGCCACTGCAGGTTTCCTGATGTCCCCATGCTGACAGCCTATGGTGCTTGTCTCCATCCTACATTGCCAGTCACTGCCTGTCCTAATTCAGGCCCTCCGATTCCCACCACACTGTGATGTTTTTCACACTCCTACTAGTGAATGGCCTGTTAGAAGCCCTTACAATGCGCACCACCCCGCGATGTTTTTCAGTAACCTATCCTACATTCCCACTGCATGTTTCCTGACCTCCCCATGCTGACCAACCCGTGGTGCTTTTCTACATCATATATTGCCACGCACTGCCTATCTTAATTCAGGCACCGGATTCACACCACCCCGTGATGTTTTTGACACTCGTACTAGAGAATGGCCTCTTAGAAACCCATACAATGCGCACCACTCAGCGATGTTTTTCAGAAATATAACTTACATTGCCACTGCATGTTTCCTGATCTCCCCATGCTCACCATGCCGTGGTGCTTTTCTCCATCTTACATTGCCACTCACTGCCTATCCTGATTAAGGCCTTCCAATTCACACCACCCTGTGATGTATTTCTCACTCCTACTAGTGAATGACCTGTTAGAAACCCTTACAATGAGCACCACCCTGCGATGTTTTTCATAAACCTATACTACATTGCCACTGCATGTTTCCTGACCTCCCCATGCTCACCATGACGTGGTGCTTTTTTCCATCCTACATTGCAAATCACTGCTTATCCTAATTCAGGCCCTCCGATTTACACCACCCCGTGATGTTTTTCTCACCCCTACTAGTGAATGGCCTGTTAGAAACCCTTACAATGCAAACCATCCCCCGATGTTTTTCAGAAACGTATCCCACATTGCCAATGCGTGTTTCCTGACCTCCCGATGCTGACCACCCCGTGGTGCTTGTCTCCTTCCTACGTTGCCATTCACTGCCTAACCTAATTCAGAACATCCAATTCACACCACCCCTTGATATTTTTCTCACTCCTACTAGAGAATGGCCTGTTAGAAACCCTTACAATTCCACCACCCCGCGATGTTTTCAGAAACCTATGGTACATTACCACTGCATGTTTCCTGAGCTTCCCATGTTGACCATCCCGTGGTGCTTTTCTCCATGCTACATTGCCACTCACACTGCCTATCCTGATTCAGGGCTTCCGATTCACACCACCCTATGATGTTTTTCGCACTCCTACTAGTGAATGGCCTGTTAGAAACACTTACAATGCGCCCCACCCCACAATGTTTTTCAGAAACAGATCCTACATTGCGACTGCATGTCTCCTGACCTCCCCAACCTGACAACCCTGTGGTGCTTTTCTCCATCCTACATTGCCACTCACTTCCTATCCTGATTCAGGCCCTCCGATTCACACCACCCCGTGATGTTTTTCAAACTTCTACTAGTGAAGGGCCTGTTAGAAACCCATACAATGCGCACCACCCCGCGATGTTTTTCAGAAACCTATCCTACATTTCCACTGCATGTTTCCTGACCTCCCCATGCTGTCCACACCGTGGTGCTTTTCAACATCCTACATTGCCACTCACTGCCTATCATAATTCATGCCCTCTGATTAACACCAGCCCGTGATGTTTTTCTCACTCCTACTAGTGAATGGCCTGTTAGAAACACTTACAATGCTCACCACCCTGCAATGTTTTTCAGAAACCTATACTAAATTGCCACTGCATGTTTCCTGACCACCCCATCCTGACCACCTCGAGGTGCTTTTCTCCATGCTACATTGCCACTCACTGCCTATCCTAATTCAGGCCCAACGATTCACACCAGCCCGTGATGTTTTTCTCACTGCTACTAGTGAATGGCCTGTTAGAAACCCTTACAATGCGCACCATCCCGTGAAGTTTTTCAGAAAAAATATCCTACATAGCCACTACATGTTTCCTGACCTCCCCATCCTGACCACCCCTGGTGCTTTTCTCCATGGTACATAGCCACTCACTGTCTCTCCTGATTCAGGCCCTCTGATTCACACCACACCATGATGTATTTCTCACTCCTACTAGTGAATGGCCTGTTGGAAAACCTTACAATGCGCATCGCTCCGCGATTTTTTTCAAATACCTACCCTATATTGTCATAGCATGTTTCCTGACCTCCCCATCCTGACCTCCCCATGGTGCTTTTCTCCATTCTTCATTGCCCTCACTGCCTATCCTAATTCAGGCCCTCCGATTCACACCACTCTGTGATGGTTTTCTCACTCCTACTAGTGAATGGCCTGTTAGAAACCTTTACAATTCTCACAACTGCGATGTTTTTCCGAAAGATATCCTACATTGCCACTGCATGTTTCCTGATCTCCCCATGCTCACCATGCCGTGGTGGTTTTCTCCATCTTACATTGCCACTCACTGCCTATCCTGATTCAGGCCTTCCAATTCACACCACCCCGTGAAGTACTTCTCACTCCTACTAGTGAATGGCCTGTTAGAAACCCTTACAATGAGCACCACAACGCGATGTTTTTCATAAACCTATACTACATTGCCACTGCATGTTTCCTGACCGCCCCATGCTGACCAACCCGTGGTGCTTTTCTACATCATATATTGCAACGCACTGCCTATCTTAATTCAGGCCCCCGATGCACACCACCCCGTGATGTTTTTCACACTCGTACTAGAGAATGGCATCTTAGAAACCCATACAATGCGCACCACCCGGCGATGTTTTTCAGAAATATAACTTACATTGCCACTGCATGTTTCCTGGCATCCCCATGTTGACCAACCGGTGGTGCTTACTCCATCCTTCATTGCCACTCACTGCCTATCCTAAATCAGGCCCTCCGATTCATACCACCAATGATGTTTTTCTCACTCCTACTAGTGAATGGCCTGTTAGAAACCCTTACAATGCGCACCAACCCGCGATGTTTTTCTGAAACCTATCTTACATTGCCACTGCATGTTTCCTGACATCCCCATGCTTACCACCCCTGGTGCTTTTCTCCAACCTACATTGCCACTCACTGCGTATCCTAATTCAGGCACTCTGATTCACACCACCCCTGATGTTTTTCTCACTCCTACTAGTGAGGGGGCTTTAAGAAACACTTACAATTCGCACCACCCCACGATGTTTTTCAGAAACCTATTCTACATTGCCACTGCATGTTTCCTGACCTCCCCATGCTGACCACCCCTGATGCTTTTCACCATCCTACATTGCCACTCACTGCCTATATTAATTCAGGCCTTACGATTAACACCACCCCGTGATGTTTTTCTCACTCCTACAATTGAATTGCCTGTTAGAAACACTTACAATGCGCACCACCCCGCGATGTTTTTCAGAGACCTACCCTACATTGCCTCTGTATGTTTCCTGACCTCCCCATGCTGACCACGCCATGGTCCTTTTCTCCATGCTACATTTCTACTCACTGCCTATCCTGATCCAGGCCCTCCGATTCACACCTCCCCGTGATGTTTTTCTCATTCCGACTATTAAATGGCCTGTTAGAAACCTTACAATGTGCACCACCCTGCGATGTTTATCAGAAACCTATCCTACATTGCCACTGCATGTTTCCTGTCCTCCCCATGTTGACCACCCCGTGGTGCTTTTCTCCATTCTTCATTGCCCTCACTGCCTATCCTTATTCAGGCCCGCCGATTCACACCACTCTGTGATGGTTTTCTCAATCCTACTAGTGAATGGACATCTACAAACCGTTATAATGCAAACGGCCCGGCAATGATTTTCAGAAACTTATCCTACATTGCCATTGCATGTTTCCTGACCTCCCCATGCTCACCAACCTTTGGTGCTTTTCTCCATCCTACATTGCCACTCACTGTCTGTCTTGATTCAGGCCCCCCGATTCACACCACACCATGATGTATTTCTCACTCCTACTACTGAATGGCCTGTTAGAATCCCTTACAAGGTGCACTACCCCGCGATGTTTCTCAGAAACCTATCCTACATTTCCACTGCATGTTTCCTGACCTCCCCATCCTGACCACGCCATGGTGCTTTTCTCCATCCTACATTGCCACTCAAGGCCTATCCTGATTCCGGCCCTCCGATTCACACCACCCCGTGATGTTTTTCTCACTCCTACTAGTGAATGGCCTGTTAGAAACCCTTACAATTCTCACCACCGCGATGTTTTTCAGAAAGCTATACTACATTGCCACTGCATGTTTCCTGATCTCCCCATGCTCACCATGCCATGGTTGTTTTCTCCAATTACATTGCCACTCACTGCCTATCCTGATTCAGGCCTTCCAATTCACACCACCCTGTGATGTATTTCTCACTCCTACTAGTGAATGACCTGTTAGAAACCCTTACAATGAACACAACCTTGTGATGTTTTTCATAAACCTATACTACATTGGCACTGCATGTTTCCTGACCTCCCCATGCTCACCATGACGTGGTGATTTTCTCCATCCTACATTGCCACTCACTGCCTATCCTGATTCAGGCCTTCCAATTCACACCACCCCGTGATATATTTCTCACTCCTAATAGTGAATGGCCTGTTAGAAAGCCTTACAATGCACAGCACCCAGTGATGTTTTTCAGAAACCTATCCTACTTTGCCAATGCGTGTTTCCTGACCTCCCCATGCTGACCACCCCGTGGTGCTTGCCTCCTTCCTACGTTGCCATTCACTGCCTATCCTAATTCACAACATCCAATTCACACCACCCCGTGATATTTTTCTCACTCCTACTAGAGAATGGCCTGTTAGAAACCATTACAATTCCACCACCCCGCGATGTTTTTCAGAAACCTATCCTACATTGCCACTGCATGTTTCCTGACCGCCCCATGCTGACCAACCCGTGGTGCTTTTCTACATCATATATTGCCACGCACTGCCTATCTTAATTCAGGCCCCCGATGCACACCACCCCGTGATGTTTTTCACACTCGTACTAGAGAATGGCATCTTAGAAACCCATACAATGCGCACCACCCGGCGATGTTTTCCTGAAACCTATCTTACATTGCCACTGCATGTTTCCTGACATCCGCATGCTGACCACCCCTGGTGCTTTTCTCCAACCTACATTGCCACTCACTGCGTATCCTAATTCAGGCACTCTGATTCACACCACCCCTGATGTTTTTCTCACTCCTACTAGTGAAGGGGCTTTAAGAAACCCTTACAATTCGCACCATCCCACGATGTTTTTCAGAAACCTATTCTACATTGCCACTGCATGTTTCCTGACCTCACATGCTGACCACCCCTGATGCTTTTCACCATCCTACATTGCCACTCACTGCCTATATTAATTCAGGCCTTACAATTCACACCACCCCGTGATGTTTTTTGCACTCCTACTTGTGGATGGCTTGTTAGAAACCCTTACAATGTGCACCACACCGCGATGTTTTTCAGAAACCTATCCTACATTGCCAATGCATGTTTCCTGACCTCCCATGCCTACCAACCCGTGGTGCTCTTCTCCATCCTAAATTGCCACTCACTGCCTATCCTAATTCAGGCCCTCCGATTCACACCACCCCGTGATGTTTTTCTCACTCCTACAATTGAATTGCCTGTTAGAAACACTTACAATGCACACCACCCCGCGATGTTTCTCAGAAACCGATCCTACATTGCCACTGCATGTTTCATGACCTCCCCATCCTGACCACCCGGTGTTGCTTTTCTCCATGGTACTTTGCCACTCACTGTCGATCCCGATTCAGGCGCTCCGATTCACACCACACCATGATGTATTTTTCACTCTTACTAGGGAATGGCCTGGTAGAAAACCTTACAATGGGAACCACCCCGTGATGTTTTCCAGAAAACTCTCCTACATTGCCACTGCATGTTTCCTGACCTCCCCATGCTGACCACACCGTGGTGCTTTTCTCCACTTTACATTGCCACTCACTGCCTATCCTAATTCAGGCCCTCCGATTCACACCTCCCCGTGATGTACTTCTCACTCCTCCTTGTGAATGGCCTGTTAGAAAACCTTACAATGCGCACCACACCGTGATGTTTTTCAGAAACGTATCCTACATTGCCACTGCATGTTTCCTGACCTTCCCTTTCTCACCGTGCCGTGGTGCTTTTCTCCATCCTACATTGCCACTCACTGCCTATCCTGATTCAGGCCCTGTGATTCACACTACCCGGGGTTGTTTTTCAGACTTCTACTAGTGAATGGCCTTTTAGAAACCCTTACAATTCGCACCACCCCTCGATGTTTTTCAGAAACCTATCCTAAATTTCCACTGCATGTTTCCAGATCTCTCCATGCTGTCCAATCCATGGTGCTTTTCACCATCCTACTTTGCCACTCACTGGCTATCCTGATTAATTCCCCATATTCAAAAAACCCTGGGATGTTTTTCTCACTCCTACTAGTGAATGGCCTGTTAGAAAGCCTAGCAATGTGCACCACCCGCGGATGTTTTTCAGAAACCTATCCTACATTGCCAATGCATGTTTCCTGACCTCCCCATGATGACCAGCCCGTGGTGCTATTCTCCATCCTACATTGCCACTAACTCCCTATCATAATTCGGGCAAGCCGATTCACACCACCCCGTGATTTTTTTCTCACTCCTCCTAGTGAATGGCCTGTTAGAAACACTTACAATGCGCCCCACCCCACAATGTTTTTCAGAAACCTATACTACATTGCCACTGCATGTCTCCTGACCTCCCCAACCTGACAACCCTGTGGTGCTTTTCTCCATCCTACATTGCCACTCACTGCCTATCCTGATTCAGGCCCTCCGATTCACACCACCCCGTGATGTTTTTCAAACTTCTACTAGTGAAGGGCCTGTTAGAAACCCTTACAATGCGCACCACCCCGCGATGTTTTTCAGAAACCTATCCTACATTTCCACTGCATGTTTCCTGACCTCCCCATGCTGTCCACACCGTGCTGCTTTTCAACATCCTACATTGCCACTCACTGCCTATCATAATTCATGCCCTCCGATTAACACCAGCCCGTGATGTTTTTCTCACTCCTACTAGTGAATGGCCTGTTAGAAACACTTACAATGCTCACCACCCTGCAATGTTTTTCAGAAACCTATACTAAATTGCCACTGCATGTTTCCTGACCACCCCATCCTGACCACCTCGAGGTGCTTTTCTCCATGCTACATTGCCACTCACTGCCTATCCTAATTCAGGCCCAACGATTCACACCAGCCCGTGATGTTTTTCTCACTGCTACTAGTGAATGGCCTGTTAGAAACCCTTACAATGCGCACCATCCCGTGAAGTTTTTCAGAAAAAATATCCTACATAGCCACTACATGTTTCCTGACCTCCCCATGCTGACCACCCCTGGTGCTTTTCTCCATGGTACATAGCCACTCACTGTCTCTCCTGATTCAGGCCCTCTGATTCACACCACACCATGATGTATTTCTCACTCCTACTAGTGAATGGCCTGTTGGAAAACCTTACAATGCGCATCGCCCCGCGATTTTTTTCAAATACCTACCCTATATTGTCATAGCATGTTTCCTGACCTCCCCATCCTGACCTCCCCATGGTGCTTTTCTCCATTCTTCATTGCCCTCACTGCCTATCCTAATTCAGGCCCTCCGATTTACACCACCCCGTGATGTTTTTCTCACCCCTACTAGTGAATGGCCTGTTAGAAACCCTTACAATGCAAACCATCCCCCGATGTTTTTCAGAAACGTATCCCACATTGCCAATGCGTGTTTCCTGACCTCCCGATGCTGACCACCCCGTGGTGCTTGTCTCCTTCCTACGTTGCCATTCACTGCCTAACCTAATTCAGAACATCCAATTCACACCACCCCTTGATATTTTTCTCACTCCTACTAGAGAATGGCCTGTTAGAAACCCTTACAATTCCACCACCCCGCGATGTTTTCAGAAACCTATGGTACATTACCACTGCATGTTTCCTGAGCTTCCCATGTTGACCATCCCGTGGTGCTTTTCTCCATGCTACATTGCCACTCACACTGCCTATCCTGATTCAGGGCTTCCGATTCACACCACCCTATGATGTTTTTCGCACTCCTACTAGTGAATGGCCTGTTAGAAACACTTACAATGCGCCCCACCCCACAATGTTTTTCAGAAACAGATCCTACATTGCGACTGCATGTCTCCTGACCTCCCCAACCTGACAACCCTGTGGTGCTTTTCTCCATCCTACATTGCCACTCACTTCCTATCCTGATTCAGGCCCTCCGATTCACACCACCCCGTGATGTTTTTCAAACTTCTACTAGTGAAGGGCCTGTTAGAAACCCATACAATGCGCACCACCCCGCGATGTTTTTCAGAAACCTATCCTACATTTCCACTGCATGTTTCCTGACCTCCCCATGCTGTCCACACCGTGGTGCTTTTCAACATCCTACATTGCCACTCACTGCCTATCATAATTCATGCCCTCCGATTAACACCAGCCCGTGATGTTTTTCTCACTCCTACTAGTGAATGGCCTGTTAGAAACACTTACAATGCTCAACACCCTGCAATGTTTTTCAGAAACCTATACTAAATTGCCACTGCATGTTTCCTGACCACCCCATCCTGACCACCTCGAGGTGCTTTTCTCCATGCTACATTGCCACTCACTGCCTATCCTAATTCAGGCCCAACGATTCACACCAGCCCGTGATGTTTTTCTCACTGCTACTAGTGAATGGCCTGTTAGAAACCCTTACAATGCGCACCATCCCGTGAAGTTTTTCAGAAAAAATATCCTACATAGCCACTACATGTTTCCTGACCTCCCCATCCTGACCACCCCTGGTGCTTTTCTCCATGGTACATAGCCACTCACTGTCTCTCCTGATTCAGGCCCTCTGATTCACACCACACCATGATGTATTTCTCACTCCTACTAGTGAATGGCCTGTTGGAAAACCTTACAATGCGCATCGCTCCGCGATTTTTTTCAAATACCTACCCTATATTGTCATAGCATGTTTCCTGACCTCCCCATCCTGACCTCCCCATGGTGCTTTTCTCCATTCTTCATTGCCCTCACTGCCTATCCTAATTCAGGCCCTCCGATTCACACCACTCTGTGATGGTTTTCTCACTCCTACTAGTGAATGGCCTGTTAGAAACCTTTACAATTCTCACAACTGCGATGTTTTTCCGAAAGATATCCTACATTGCCACTGCATGTTTCCTGATCTCCCCATGCTCACCATGCCGTGGTGGTTTTCTCCATCTTACATTGCCACTCACTGCCTATCCTGATTCAGGCCTTCCAATTCACACCACCCCGTGAAGTACTTCTCACTCCTACTAGTGAATGGCCTGTTAGAAACCCTTACAATGAGCACCACAACGCGATGTTTTTCATAAACCTATACTACATTGCCACTGCATGTTTCCTGACCGCCCCATGCTGACCAACCCGTGGTGCTTTTCTACATCATATATTGCAACGCACTGCCTATCTTAATTCAGGCCCCCGATGCACACCACCCCGTGATGTTTTTCACACTCGTACTAGAGAATGGCATCTTAGAAACCCATACAATGCGCACCACCCGGCGATGTTTTTCAGAAATATAACTTACATTGCCACTGCATGTTTCCTGGCATCCCCATGTTGACCACCCGGTGGTGCTTACTCCATCCTTCATTGCCACTCACTGCCTATCCTAAATCAGGCCCTCCGATTCATACCACCAATGATGTTTTTCTCACTCCTACTAGTGAATGGCCTGTTAGAAACCCTTACAATGCGCACCACCCCGCGATGTTTTTCTGAAACCTATCTTACATTGCCACTGCATGTTTCCTGACATCCCCATGCTTACCACCCCTGGTGCTTTTCTCCAACCTACATTGCCACTCACTGCGTATCCTAATTCAGGCACTCTGATTCACACCACCCCTGATGTTTTTCTCACTCCTACTAGTGAGGGGGCTTTAAGAAACCCTTACAATTCGCACCACCCCACGATGTTTTTCAGAAACCTATTCTACATTGCCACTGCATGTTTCCTGACCTCCCCATGCTGACCACCCCTGATGCTTTTCACCATCCTACATTGCCACTCACTGCCTATATTAATTCAGGCCTTACGATTCACAACACCCCGTGATGTATTTTTCACTCCTACTTGTGAATGGCTTGTTAGAAATCCTTACAATGCGCACCATCTCGCGAAGTTTTTCAGAAACCTATCCTACATTGGCACTGTATGTTTCCTGACCTCCCCATGCTGACCAACCCGTGGTTCTTTTCTCCATCCTACATTGTCATTCACGGCCTATCCTAATTCAGGCCCTCCAATTCACACCACCCCTGATGTTTTTCTCACTCCTACTAGTGAATGGCCTTTAAGAAACCCTTACAATGCGCACCAACAAACGATGTTTTTTAGAAACCTATCCTACATTGCCACTGCATGTGTCCTGCCCTCCCCATGCTGACCACCCCTGGTGCTTTTCACCATCCTACATTGCCACTTACTGCCTATCCTGTTTCAGCCCCCCAATTCACACCGCACCGTGATGTTTTTCTCGCTCCTACCAGTGAATGGCCTGTTAGAAACCCTTTCAATGTGCACCACCCCGCGATGTTTTTCAGAAACCTATCCTACATTGCCAATGCATGTTTCCTGACCTCCCATGCCTACCAACCCGTGGTGCTCTTCTCCATCCTACATTGCCACTCATTGCCTATCCTAATTCAGGCCCTCCGATTCACACCACCCCGTGATGTTTTTCTCACTCCTACAATTGAATTGCCTGTTAGAAACACTTACAATGCGCACCACCCCGCGATGTTTTTCAGAGACCTACCCTACATTGCCTCTGTATGTTTCCTGACCTCCCCATGCTGACCACGCCGTGGTCCTTTTCTCCATGCTACATTTCTACTCACTGTCTATCTTAATTCAGTGCCCTCCGATTCACACCACTCCGTGATGTTTTTCTCACTCCTACTAGTCAATGGCGTGTTAGAAACCCTTACAAAGCGCACCACCCTGGGTTGTTTTTCAGAAACATATCCTACATTGGGGCTGCATGTTTCTTGACCTCCACATGGTGACCAACCCATGGTGCTTTTCTCCATCGTACATTGTAACTCCCTGCCTACCCTAATTCAGGCCCTCCGATTAACATCACCCCTGACGTTTTTCTCACTCCTACTAGTGAAGGGCCTGTTAGAAATACTTACAATGCGCACCACCCCACGATGTTTTTCAGAAACCTATCCTACATTGCCACTGCATGTTTCCTGATCTCCCCATGCTGACCAACCCATGGTGCTTTTCACCATTTTACATTACCACTCACTGCCTGTCCTGATTCAGGCCCTCCGATTCACACCACACCATGATGTATTTCTCACTCCTACTAGTTAATGGTCTGTTAGAAACCCTTACAATGCACCCCACCCCGCGATGTTTTTCAGAAACTTATCCTACATTGCCACTGTATGTTTCCTGACCTCCCCATCCTGACCACCCTGTGGTGCTTTTCTCCATCCTATATTGCCACTCACTGCCTATCCTGATCCAGGCCCTCCGATTCACACCTCCCCGTGATGTTTTTCTCATTCTGACTATTAAATGGCCTGTTAGAAACCTTACAATGTGCACCATCCTGCGATGTTTATCAGAAACCTATCCTACATTGCCACTGCATGTTTCCTGACCTCCCCATGTTGACCACCCCGTGGTGCTTTTCTCCATTCTTCATTGCCCTCACTGCCTATCCTTATTCAGGCCCGCCGATTCACACCACTCTGTGATGGTTTTCTCAATCCTACTAGTGAATGGACATCTACAAACCGTTATAATGCAAACGGCCCGGCAATGATTTTCAGAAACTTATCCTACATTGCCATTGCATGTTTCCTGACCTCCCCATGCTCACCAACCTTTGGTGCTTTTCTCCATCCTACATTGCCACTCACTGTCTGTCTTGATTCAGGCCCCCCGATTCACACCACACCATGATGTATTTCTCACTCCTACTACTGAATGGCCTGTTAGAATCCCTTACAAGGTGAACTACCCCGCGATGTTTCTCAGAAACCTATCCTACATTTCCACTGCATGTTTCCTGACCTCCCCATCCTGACCACGCCATGGTGCTTTTCTCCATCCTACATTGCCACTCAAGGCCTATCCTGATTCCGGCCCTCCGATTCACACCACCCCGTGATGTTTTTCTCACTCCTACTAGTGAATGGCCTGTTAGAAACCCTTACAATTCTCACCACCGCGATGTTTTTCAGAAAGCTATACTACATTGCCACTGCATGTTTCCTGATCTCCCCATGCTCACCATGCCATGGTGCTTTTCTCCATCTTACATTGCCACTCACTGCCTATCCTGATTCAGGCCTTCCAATTCACACCACCCTGTGATGTATTTCTCACTCCTACTAGTGAATGACCTGTTAGAAACCCTTACAATGAACACCACCTTGTGATGTTTTTCATAAACCTATACTACATTGGCACTGCATGTTTCCTGACCTCCCCATGCTCACCATGACGTGGTGATGTTCTCCATCCTACATTGCCACTCACTGCCTATCCTGATTCAGGCCTTCCAATTCACACCACCCCGTGATATATTTCTCACTCCTAATAGTGAATGGCCTGTTAGAAAGCCTTACAATGCACAGCACCCAGTGATGTTTTTCAGAAACCTATCCTACTTTGCCAATGCGTGTTTCCTGACCTCCCCATGCTGACCACCCCGTGGTGCTTGTCTCCTTCCTACGTTGCCATTCACTGCCTATCCTAATTCACAACATCCAATTCACACCACCCCGTGATATTTTTCTCACTCCTACTAGAGAATGGCCTGTTAGAAACCATTACAATTCCACCACCCCGCGATGTTTTTCAGAAACCTATCCTACATTGCCACTGCATGTTTCCTGACCGCCCCATGCTGACCAACCCGTGGTGCTTTTCTACATCATATATTGCCACGCACTGCCTATCTTAATTCAGGCCCCCGATGCACACCACCCCGTGATGTTTTTCACACTCGTACTAGAGAATGGCATCTTAGAAACCCATACAATGCGCACCACCCGGTGATGTTTTTCTTAAACCTATCTTACATTGCCACTGCATGTTTCCTGACATCCGCATGCTGACCACCCCTGGTGCTTTTCTCCAACCTACATTGCCACTCACTGCGTATCCTAATTCAGGCACTCTGATTCACACCACCCCTGATGTTTTTCTCACTCCTACTAGTGAAGGGGCTTTAAGAAACCCTTACAATTCGCACCATCCCACGATGTTTTTCAGAAACCTATTGTACATTGCCACTGCATGTTTCCTGACCTCACATGCTGACCACCCCTGATGCTTTTCACCATCCTACATTGCCACTCACTGCCTATATTAATTCAGGCCTTACGATTCACACCAACCCATGATGTTTTTTGCACTCCTACTTGTGGATGGCTTGTTAGAAACCCTTACAATGTGCACCACACCGCGATGTTTTTCAGAAACCTATCCTACATTGCCAATGCATGTTTCCTGACCTCCCATGCCTACCAACCCGTGGTGCTCTTCTCCATCCTAAATTGCCACTCACTGCCTATCCTAATTCAGGCCCTCCGATTCACACCACCCCGTGATGTTTTTCTCACTCCTACAATTGAATTGCCTGTTAGAAACACTTACAATGCACACCACCCCGCGATGTTTCTCAGAAACCGATCCTACATTGCCACTGCATGTTTCATGACCTCCCCATCCTGACCACCCGGTGTTGCTTTTCTCCATGGTACTTTGCCACTCACTGTCGATCCCGATTCAGGCGCTCCGATTCACACCACACCATGATGTATTTTTCACTCTTACTAGGGAATGGCCTGGTAGAAAACCTTACAATGGGAACCACCCCGTGATGTTTTCCAGAAAACTCTCCTACATTGCCACTGCATGTTTCCTGACCTCCCCATGCTGACCACACCGTGGTGCTTTTCTCCACTTTACATTGCCACTCACTGCCTATCCTAATTCAGGCCCTCCGATTCACACCTCCCCGTGATGTACTTCTCACTCCTCCTAGTGAATGGCCTGTTAGAAAACCTTACAATGCGCACCACACCGTGATGTTTTTCAGAAACGTATCCTACATTGCCACTGCATGTTTCCTGACCTTCCCTTGCTCACCGTGCCGTGGTGCTTTTCTCCATCCTACATTGCCACTCACTGCCTATCCTGATTCAGGCCCTGTGATTCACACCACCCTTGGTTGTTTTTCAGACTTCTACTAGTGAATGGCCTTTTAGAAACCCTTACAATGCGCACCACCCCTCGATGTTTTTCAGAAACCTATCCTAAATTTCCACTGCATGTTTCCAGATCTCTCCATGCTGTCCAATCCATGGTGCTTTTCACCATCCTACTTTGCCACTTTCTGGCTATCCTGATTAATTCCCCATATTCAAAAAACCCTGGGATGTTTTTCTCACTCCTACTAGTGAATGGCCTGTTAGAAAGCCTAGCAATGTGCACCACCCGCGGATGTTTTTCAGAAACCTATCCTACATTGCCAATGCATGTTTCCTGACCTCCCCATGATGACCAGCCCGTGGAGCTATTCTCCATCCTACATTGCCACTAACTCCCTATCATAATTCGGGCAAGCCGATTCACACCACCCCGTGATTTTTTTCTCACTCCTCCTAGTGAATGGCCTGTTAGAAACACTTACAATGCGCCCCACATCACAATGTTTTTCAGAAACCTATACTACATTGCCACTGCATGTCTCCTGACCTCCCCAACCTGACAACCCTGTGGTGCTTTTCTCCATCCTACATTGCCACTCACTGCCTATCCTGATTCAGGCCCTCCGATTCACACCACCCCGTGATGTTTTTCAAACTTCTACTAGTGAAGGGCCTGTTAGAAACCCATACAATGCGCACCACCCCGCGATGTTTTTCAGAAACCTATCCTACATTTCCACTGCATGTTTCCTGACCTCCCCATGCTGTCCACACCGTGGTGCTTTTCAACATCCTACATTGCCACTCACTGCCTATCATAATTCATGCCCTCCGATTAACACCAGCCCGTGATGTTTTTCTCACTCCTACTAGTGAATGGCCTGTTAGAAACACTTACAATGCTCACCACCCTGCAATGTTTTTCAGAAACCTATACTAAATTGCCACTGCATGTTTCCTGACCACCCCATCCTGACCACCTCGAGGTGCTTTTCTCCATGCTACATTGCCACTCACTGCCTATCCTAATTCAGGCCCAACAATTCACACCAGCCCGTGATGTTTTTCTCACAGCTACTAGTGAATGGCCTGTTAGAAACCCTTACAATGCGCACCATCCCGTGAAGTTTTTCAGAAAAAATATCCTACATAGCCACTACATGTTTCCTGACCTCCCCATGCTGACCACCCCTGGTGCTTTTCTCCATGGTACATAGCCACTCACTGTCTCTCCTGATTCAGGCCCTCTGATTCACACCACACCATGATGTATTTCTCACTCCTACTAGTGAATGGCCTGTTGGAAAACCTTACAATGCGCATCGCCCCGCGATTTTTTTCAAATACCTACCCTATATTGTCATAGCATGTTTCCTGACCTCCCCATCCTGACCTCCCCATGGTGCTTTTCTCCATTCTTCATTGCCCTCACTGCCTATCCTAATTCAGGCCCTCCGATTCACACCACTCTGTGATGGTTTTCTCACTCCTACTAGTGAATGGCCTGTTAGAAACCTTTACAATTCTCACAACTGCGATGTTTTTCCAAAAGATATCCTACATTGCCACTGCATGTTTCCTGATCTCCCCATGCTCACCCTGCCGTGGTGGTTTTCTCCATCTTACATTGCCACTCACTGCCTATCCTGATTCAGGCCTTCCAATTCACACCACCCCGTGAAGTACTTCTCACTCCTACTAGTGAATGGCCTGTTAGAAACCCTTACAATGAGCACCACAACGCGATGTTTTTCATAAACCTATACTACATTGCCACTGCATGTTTCCTGACCGCCCCATGCTGACCAACCCGTGGTGCTTTTCTACATCATATATTGCAACGCACTGCCTATCTTAATTCAGGCCCCCGATGCACACCACCCCGTGATGTTTTTCACACTCGTACTAGAGAATGGCATCTTAGAAACCCATACAATGCGCACCACCCGGCGATGTTTTTCAGAAATATAACTTACATTGCCACTGCATGTTTCCTGGCATCCCCATGTTGACCACCCGGTGGTGCTTACTCCATCCTTCATTGCCACTCACTGCCTATCCTAAATCAGGCCCTCCGATTCATACCACCAATGATGTTTTTCTCACTCCTACTAGTGAATGGCCTGTTAGAAACCCTTACAATGCGCACCACCCCGCGATGTTTTTCTGAAACCTATCTTACATTGCCACTGCATGTTTCCTGACATCCCCATGCTTACCACCCCTGGTGCTTTTCTCCAACCTACATTGCCACTCACTGCGTATCCTAATTCAGGCACTCTGATTCACACCACCCCTGATGTTTTTCTCACTCCTACTAGTGAGGGGGCTTTAAGAAACCCTTACAATTCGCACCACCCCACGATGTTTTTCAGAAACCTATTCTACATTGCCACTGCATGTTTCCTGACCTCCCCATGCTGACCACCCCTGATGCTTTTCACCATCCTACATTGCCACTCACTGCCTATATTAATTCAGGCCTTACGATTCACACCACCCCGTGATGTATTTTTCACTCCTACTTGTGAATGGCTTGTTAGAAACCCTTACAATGCGCACCATCTCGCGAAGTTTTTCAGAAACCTATCCTACATTGGCACTGTATGTTTCCTGACCTCCCCATGCTGACCAACCCGTGGTTCTTTTCTCCATCCTACATTGTCATTCACGGCCTATCCTAATTCAGGCCCTCCAATTCACACCACCCCTGATGTTTTTCTCACTCCTACTAGTGAATGGCCTTTAAGAAACCCTTACAATGCGCACCAACAAACGATGTTTTTTAGAAACCTATCCTACATTGCCACTGCATGTGTCCTGCCCTCCCCATGCTGACCACCCCTGGTGCTTTTCACCATCCTACATTGCCACTTACTGCCTATCCTGTTTCAGCCCCCCAATTCACACCGCACCGTGATGTTTTTCTCGCTCCTACCAGTGAATGGCCTGTTAGAAACCCTTTCAATGTGCACCACCCCGCGATGTTTTTCAGAAACCTATCCTACATTGCCAATGCATGTTTCCTGACCTCCCATGCCTACCAACCCGTGGTGCTCTTCTCCATCCTACATTGCCACTCATTGCCTATCCTAATTCAGGCCCTCCGATTCACACCACCCCGTGATGTTTTTCTCACTCCTACAATTGAATTGCCTGTTAGAAACACTTACAATGCGCACCACCCCGCGATGTTTTTCAGAGACCTACCCTACATTGCCTCTGTATGTTTCCTGACCTCCCCATGCTGACCACGCCGTGGTCCTTTTCTCCATGCTACATTTCTACTCACTGTCTATCTTAATTCAGTGCCCTCCGATTCACACCACTCCGTGATGTTTTTCTCACTCCTACTAGTCAATGGCGTGTTAGAAACCCTTACAAAGCGCACCACCCTGGGTTGTTTTTCAGAAACATATCCTACATTGGGGCTGCGTGTTTCTTGACCTCCACATGGTGACCAACCCATGGTGCTTTTCTCCATCGTACATTGTAACTCCCTGCCTATCCTAATTCAGGCCCTCCGATTAACATCACCCCTGACGTTTTTCTCACTCCTACTAGTGAAGGGCCTGTTAGAAATACTTACAATGCGCACCACCCCACGATGTTTTTCAGAAACCTATCCTACATTGCCACTGCATGTTTCCTGATCTCCCCATGCTGACCAACCCATGGTGCTTTTCACCATTTTACATTACCACTCACTGCCTGTCCTGATTCAGGCCCTCCGATTCACACCACACCATGATGTATTTCTCACTCCTACTAGTTAATGGTCTGTTAGAAACCCTTACAATGCACCCCACCCCGCGATGTTTTTCAGAAACTTATCCTACATTGCCACTGTATGTTTCCTGACCTCCCCATCCTGACCACCCTGTGGTGCTTTTCTCCATCCTATATTGCCACTCACTGCCTATCCTGATCCAGGCCCTCCGATTCACACCTCCCCGTGATGTTTTTCTCATTCCGACTATTAAATGGCCTGTTAGAAACCTTACAATGTGCACCATCCTGCGATGTTTATCAGAAACCTAAACCTACATTGCCACTGCATGTTTCCTGACCTCCCCATGTTGACCACCCCGTGGTGCTTTTCTCCATTCTTCATTGCCCTCACTGCCTATCCTTATTCAGGCCCGCCGATTCACACCACTCTGTGATGGTTTTCTCAATCCTACTAGTGAATGGACATCTACAAACCGTTATAATGCAAACGGCCCGGCAATGATTTTCAGAAACTTATCCTACATTGCCATTGCATGTTTCCTGACCTCCCCATGCTCACCAACCTTTGGTGCTTTTCTCCATCCTACATTGCCACTCACTGTCTGTCTTGATTCAGGCCCCCCGATTCACACCACACCATGATGTATTTCTCACTCCTACTACTGAATGGCCAGTTAGAATCCCTTACAAGGTGAACTACCCCGCGATGTTTCTCAGAAACCTATCCTACATTTCCACTGCATGTTTCCTGACCTCCCCATCCTGACCACGCCATGGTGCTTTTCTCCATCCTACATTGCCACTCAAGGCCTATCCTGATTCCGGCCCTCCGATTCACACCACCCCGTGATGTTTTTCTCACTCCTACTAGTGAATGGCCTGTTAGAAACCCTTACAATTCTCACCACCGCGATGTTTTTCAGAAAGCTATACTACATTGCCACTGCATGTTTCCTGATCTCCCCATGCTCACCATGCCATGGTGCTTTTCTCCATCTTACATTGCCACTCACTGCCTATCCTGATTCAGGCCTTCCAATTCACACCACCCTGTGATGTATTTCTCACTCCTACTAGTGAATGACCTGTTAGAAACCCTTACAATGAACACCACCTTGTGATGTTTTTCATAAACCTATACTACATTGGCACTGCATGTTTCCTGACCTCCCCATGCTCACCATGACGTGGTGATGTTCTCCATCCTACATTGCCACTCACTGCCTATCCTGATTCAGGCCTTCCAATTCACACCACCCCGTGATATATTTCTCACTCCTAATAGTGAATGGCCTGTTAGAAAGCCTTACAATGCACAGCACCCAGTGATGTTTTTCAGAAACCTATCCTACTTTGCCAATGCGTGTTTCCTGACCTCCCCATGCTGACCACCCCGTGGTGCTTGTCTCCTTCCTACGTTGCCATTCACTGCCTATCCTAATTCACAACATCCAATTCACACCACCCCGTGATATTTTTCTCACTCCTACTAGAGAATGGCCTGTTAGAAACCATTACAATTCCACCACCCCGCGATGTTTTTCAGAAACCTATCCTACATTGCCACTGCATGTTTCCTGACCGCCCCATGCTGACCAACCCGTGGTGCTTTTCTACATCATATATTGCCACGCACTGCCTATCTTAATTCAGGCCCCCGATGCACACCACCCCGTGATGTTTTTCACACTCGTACTAGAGAATGGCATCTTAGAAACCCATACAATGCGCACCACCCGGTGATGTTTTTCTTAAACCTATCTTACATTGCCACTGCATGTTTCCTGACATCCGCATGCTGACCACCCCTGGTGCTTTTCTCCAACCTATATTGCCACTCACTGCGTATCCTAATTCAGGCACTCTGATTCACACCACCCCTGATGTTTTTCTCACTCCTACTAGTGAAGGGGCTTTAAGAAACCCTTACAATTCGCACCATCCCACGATGTTTTTCAGAAACCTATTCTACATTGCCACTGCATGTTTCCTGACCTCACATGCTGACCACCCCTGATGCTTTTCACCATCCTACATTGCCACTCACTGCCTATATTAATTCAGGCCTTACGATTCACAACACCCCATGATGTTTTTTGCACTCCTACTTGTGGATGGCTTGTTAGAAACCCTTACAATGTGCACCACACCGCGATGTTTTTCAGAAACCTATCCTACATTGCCAATGCATGTTTCCTGACCTCCCATGCCTACCAACCCGTGGTGCTCTTCTCCATCCTAAATTGCCACTCACTGCCTATCCTAATTCAGGCCCTCCGATTCACACCACCCCGTGATGTTTTTCTCACTCCTACAATTGAATTGCCTGTTAGAAACACTTACAATGCACACCACCCCGCGATGTTTCTCAGAAACCGATCCTACATTGCCACTGCATGTTTCATGACCTCCCCATCCTGACCACCCGGTGTTGATTTTCTCCATGGTACTTTGCCACTCACTGTCGATCCCGATTCAGGCGCTCCGATTCACACCACACCATGATGTATTTTTCACTCTTACTAGGGAATGGCCTGGTAGAAAACCTTACAATGGGAACCACCCCGTGATGTTTTCCAGAAAACTCTCCTACATTGCCACTGCATGTTTCCTGACCTCCCCATGCTGACCACACCGTGGTGCTTTTCTCCACTTTACATTGCCACTCACTGCCTATCCTAATTCAGGCCCTCCGATTCACACCTCCCCGTGATGTACTTCTCACTCCTCCTAGTGAATGGCCTGTTAGAAAACCTTACAATGCGCACCACACCGTGATGTTTTTCAGAAACGTATCCTACATTGCCACTGCATGTTTCCTGACCTTCCCTTGCTCACCGTGCCGTGGTGCTTTTCTCCATCCTACATTGCCACTCACTGCCTATCCTGATTCAGGCCCTGTGATTCACACCACCCTTGGTTGTTTTTCAGACTTCTACTAGTGAATGGCCTTTTAGAAACCCTTACAATGCGCACCACCCCTCGATGTTTTTCAGAAACCTATCCTAAATTTCCACTGCATGTTTCCAGATCTCTCCATGCTGTCCAATCCATGGTGCTTTTCACCATCCTACTTTGCCACTCTCTGGCTATCCTGATTAATTCCCCATATTCAAAAAACCCTGGGATGTTTTTCTCACTCCTACTAGTGAATGGCCTGTTAGAAAGCCTAGCAATGTGCACCACCCGCGGATGTTTTTCAGAAACCTATCCTACATTGCCAATGCATGTTTCCTGACCTCCCCATGATGACCAGCCCGTGGAGCTATTCTCCATCCTACATTGCCACTAACTCCCTATCATAATTCGGGCAAGCCGATTCACACCACCCCGTGATTTTTTTCTCACTCCTCCTAGTGAATGGCCTGTTAGAAACATTTACAATGCGCCCCACATCACAATGTTTTTCAGAAACCTATACTACATTGCCACTGCATGTCTCCTGACCTCCCCAACCTGACAACCCTGTGGTGCTTTTCTCCATCCTACATTGCCACTCACTGCCTATCCTGATTCAGGCCCTCAGATTCACACCACCCCGTGATGTTTTTCAAACTTCTACTAGTGAAGGGCCTGTTAGAAACCCTTACAATGCGCACCACCCCGCGATGTTTTTCAGAAACCTATCCTACATTTCCACTGCATGTTTCCTGACCTCCCCATGCTGTCCACACCGTGGTGCTTTTCAACATCCTACATTGCCACTCACTGCCTATCATAATTCATGCCCTCCGATTAACACCAGCCCGTGATGTTTTTCTCACTCCTACTAGTGAATGGCCTGTTAGAAACACTTACAATGCTCACCACCCTGCAATGTTTTTCAGAAACCTATACTAAATTGCCACTGCATGTTTCCTGACCACCCCATCCTGACCACCTCGAGGTGCTTTTCTCCATGCTACATTGCCACTCACTGCCTATCCTAATTCAGGCCCAACAATTCACACCAGCCCGTGATGTTTTTCTCACAGCTACTAGTGAATGGCCTGTTAGAAACCCTTACAATGCGCACCATCCCGTGAAGTTTTTCAGAAAAAATATCCTACATAGCCACTACATGTTTCCTGACCTCCCCATGCTGACCACCCCTGGTGCTTTTCTCCATGGTACATAGCCACTCACTGTCTCTCCTGATTCAGGCCCTCTGATTCACACCACACCATGATGTATTTCTCACACCTACTAGTGAATGGCCTGTTGGAAAACCTTACAATGCGCATCGCCCCGCGATTTTTTTCAAATACCTACCCTATATTGTCATAGCATGTTTCCTGACCTCCCCATCCTGACCTCCCCATGGTGCTTTTCTCCATTCTTCATTGCCCTCACTGCCTATCCTAATTCAGGCCCTCCGATTCACACCACTCTGTGATGGTTTTCTCACTCCTACTAGTGAATGGCCTGTTAGAAACCTTTACAATTCTCACAACTGCGATGTTTTTCCAAAAGATATCCTACATTGCCACTGCATGTTTCCTGATCTCCCCATGCTCACCCTGCCGTGGTGGTTTTCTCCATCTTACATTGCCACTCACTGCCTATCCTGATTCAGGCCTTCCAATTCACACCACCCCGTGAAGTACTTCTCACTCCTACTAGTGAATGGCCTGTTAGAAACCCTTACAATGAGCACCACAACGCGATGTTTTTCATAAACCTATACTACATTGCCACTGCATGTTTCCTGACCGCCCCATGCTGACCAACCCGTGGTGCTTTTCTACATCATATATTGCAACGCACTGCCTATCTTAATTCAGGCCCCCGATGCACACCACCCCGTGATGTTTTTCACACTCGTACTAGAGAATGGCATCTTAGAAACCCATACAATGCGCACCACCCGGCGATGTTTTTCAGAAATATAACTTACATTGCCACTGCATGTTTCCTGGCATCCCCATGTTGACCACCCGGTGGTGCTTACTCCATCCTTCATTGCCACTCACTGCCTATCCTAAATCAGGCCCTCCGATTCATACCACCAATAATGTTTTTCTCACTCCTACTAGTGAATGGCCTGTTAGAAACCCTTACAATGCGCACCACCCCGCGATGTTTTTCTGAAACCTATCTTACATTGCCACTGCATGTTTCCTGACATCCCCATGCTTACCACCCCTGGTGCTTTTCTCCAACCTACATTGCCACTCACTGCGTATCCTAATTCATGCACTCTGATTCACACCACCCCTGATGTTTTTCTCACTCCTACTAGTGAGGGGGCTTTAAGAAACCCTTACAATTCGCACCACCCCACGATGTTTTTCAGAAACCTATTCTACATTGCCACTGCATGTTTCCTGACCTCCCCATGCTGACCACCCCTGATGCTTTTCACCATCCTACATTGCCACTCACTGCCTATATTAATTCAGGCCTTACGATTCACACCACCCCGTGATGTTTTTTTCACTCCTACTTGTGAATGGCTTGTTAGAAACCCTTACAATGCGCACCATCTCGCGAAGTTTTTCAGAAACCTATCCTACATTGGCACTGTATGTTTCCTGACCTCCCTATGCTGACCAACCCGTGGTTCTTTTCTCCATCCTACATTGTCATTCACGGCCTATCCTAATTCAGGCCCTCCAATTCACACCACCCCTGATGTTTTTCTCACTCCTACTAGTGAATGGCCTTTAAGAAACCCTTACAATGCGCACCAACAAACGATGTTTTTTAGAAACCTATCCTACATTGCCACTGCATGTGTCCTGCCCTCCCCATGCTGACCACCCCTGGTGCTTTTCACCATCCTACATTGCCACTTACTGCCTATCCTGTTTCAGCCCCCCAATTCACACCGCACCGTGATGTTTTTCTCGCTCCTACCAGTCAATGGCCTGTTAGAAACCCTTTCAATGTGCACCACCCCGCGATGTTTTTCAGAAACCTATCCTACATTGCCAATGCATGTTTCCTGACCTCCCATGCCTACCAACCCGTGGTGCTCTTCTCCGTCCTACATTGCCACTCATTGCCTATCCTAATTCAGGCCCTCCGATTCACACCACCCCGTGATGTTTTTCTCACTCCTACAATTGAATTGCCTGTTAGAAACACTTACAATGCGCACCACCCTGCGATGTTTTTCAGAGACCTACCCTACATTGCCTCTGTATGTTTCCTGACCTCCCCATGCTGACCACGCCGTGGTCCTTTTCTCCATGCTACATTTCTACTCACTGTCTATCTTAATTCAGTGCCCTCTGATTCACACCACTCCGTGATGTTTTTCTCACTCCTACTAGTCAATGGCGTGTTAGAAACCCTTACAAAGCGCACCACCCTGGGTTGTTTTTCAGAAACATATCCTACATTGGGGCTGCATGTTTCTTGACCTCCACATGGTGACCAACCCATGGTGCTTTTCTCCATCGTACATTGTAACTCCCTGCCTATCCTAATTCAGGCCCTCCGATTAACATCACCCCTGACGTTTTTCTCACTCCTACTAGTGAAGGGCCTGTTAGAAATACTTACAATGCGCACCACCCCACGATGTTTTTCAGAAACCTATCCTACATTGCCACTGCATGTTTCCTGATCTCCCCATGCTGACCAACCCATGGTGCTTTTCACCATTTTACATTACCACTCACTGCCTGTCCTGATTCAGGCCCTCCGATTCACACCACACCATGATGTATTTCTCACTCCTACTAGTTAATGGTCTGTTAGAAACCCTTACAATGCACCCCACCCCGCGATGTTTTTCAGAAACTTATCCTACATTGCCACTGTATGTTTCCTGACCTCCCCATCCTGACCACCCTGTGGTGATTTTCTCCATCCTATATTGCCACTCACTGCCTATCCTGATCCAGGCCCTCCGATTCACACCTCCCCGTGATGTTTTTCTCATTCCGACTATTAAATGGCCTGTTAGAAACCTTACAATGTGCACCACCCTGCGATGTTTATCAGAAACTTATCCTACACTGCCACTGCATGTTTCCTGACCTCCCCATGTTGACCACCCCGTGGTGCTTTTCTCCATTCTTCATTGCCCTCACTGCCTATCCTTATTCAGGCCCGCCGATTCACACCACTCTGTGATGGTTTTCTCAATCCTACTAGTGAATGGACATCTACAAACTGTTATAATGCAAACGGCCCGGCAATGATTTTCAGAAACTTATCCTACATTGCCATTGCATGTTTCCTGACCTCCCCATGCTCACCAACCTTTGGTGCTTTTCTCCATCCTACATTGCCACTCACTGTCTGTCTTGATTCAGGCCCCCCGATTCACACCACACCATGATGTATTTCTCACTCCTACTACTGAATGGCTTGTTAGAATCCCTTACAAGGTGCACTACCCCGCGATGTTTCTCAGAAACCTATCCTACATTTCCACTGCATGTTTCCTGACCTCCCCATCCTGACCACGCCATGGTGCTTTTCTCCATCCTACATTGCCACTCAAGGCCTATCCTGATTCCGGCCCTCCGATTCACACCACCCCGTGATGTTTTTCTCACTCCTACTAGTGAATGGCCTGTTAGAAACCCTTACAATTCTCACCACCGCGATGTTTTTCAGAAAGCTATACTACATTGCCACTGCATGTTTCCTGATCTCCCCATGCTCACCATGCCATGGTGCTTTTCTCCATCTTACATTGCCACTCACTGCCTATCCTTATTCAGGCCTTCCAATTCACACCACCCTGTGATGTATTTCTCACTCCTACTAGTGAATGACCTGTTAGAAACCCTTACAATGAACACCACCTTGTGATGTTTTTCATAAACCTATACTACATTGGGACTGCATGTTTCCTGACCTCCCCATGCTCACCATGACGTGGTGATTTTCTCCATCCTACATTGCCACTCACTGCCTATCCTGATTCAGGCCTTCCAATTCACACCACCCCGTGATATATTTCTCACTCCTAATAGTGAATGGCCTGTTAGAAAGCCTTACAATGCACAGCACCCAGTGATGTTTTTCAGAAACCTATCCTACTTTGCCAATGCGTGTTTCCTGACCTCCCCATGCTGACCACCCCGTGGTGCTTGTCTCCTTCCTACGTTGCCATTCACTGCCTATCCTAATTCACAACATCCAATTCACACCACCCCGTGATATTTTTCTCACTCCTACTAGAGAATGGCCTGTTAGAAACCATTACAATTCCACCACCCCGCGATGTTTTTCAGAAACCTATCCTACATTGCCACTGCATGTTTCCTGACCGCCCTATGCTGACCAACCCATGGTGCTTTTCTACATCATATATTGCCACGCACTGCCTATCTTAATTCAGGCCCCCGATGCACACCACCCCGTGATGTTTTTCACACTCGTACTAGAGAATGGCATCTTAGAAACCCATACAATGCGCACCACCCGGTGATGTTTTTCTTAAACCTATCTTACATTGCCACTGCATGTTTCCTGACATCCGCATGCTGACCACCCCTGGTGCTTTTCTCCAACCTACATTGCCACTCACTGCGTATCCTAATTCAGGCACTCTGATTCACACCACCCCTGATGTTTTTCTCACTCCTACTAGTGAAGGGGCTTTAAGAAACCCTTACAATTCGCACCATCCCACGATGTTTTTCAGAAACCTATTCTACATTGCCACTGCATGTTTCCTGACCTCACATGCTGACCACCCCTGATGCTTTTCACCATCCTACATTGCCACTCACTGCCTATATTAATTCAGGCCTTACGATTCACACCACCCCGTGATGTTTTTTGCACTCCTACTTGTGGATGGCTTGTTAGAAACCCTTACAATGTGCACCACACCGCGATGTTTTTCAGAAACCTATCCTACATTGCCAATGCATGTTTCCTGACCTCCCCATTCTGACCACCCCTGGTGCTTTTCTCCATGCTACATAGCCTCTCACTGTCTATCTTAATTCAGTGCCCTCCGATTCACACCACTCCGTGATGTTTTTCTCTCTCCTACTAGTCAATGGCGTGTTAGAAACCCTTACAAAGCGCACCACCCTGTGTTGTTTTTCAGAAACATATCCTACATTGGGGCTGCATGTTTCCTGACCTCCATATGGTGACCAACCCGTGGTGCTTTTCTCCATCGTACATTGTAACTCCCTGCCTATCCTAATTCAGGCCCTCCGATTAACATCACCCCTGACGTTTTTCTCACTCATAGTAGTGAAGGGCCTGTTAGAAACGCTTACAATGCGCACCACCCCACAATGTTTTTCAGAAACCTATACTACATTCCCACTGCATGTCTCCTGACCTCCCCATCCTGACAACCCTCTGGTGCTTTTCTCCATCCTACATTGCCACTCACTGCCTATCCTGATTCAGGCCCTCCGATTCACACCACCCCGTGATGTTTTTCAAACTTCTACTAGTGAATGGCCTGTTAGAAACCCTTACAATGCGCACCACCCCGCGATGTTTTTCAGAAACCTATCCTACATTTCCACTGCATGTTTCCTGACCTCCCCATGCTGTCCACCCCGTGGTGCTTTTCAACATCCTACATTGCCACTCACTGCCTATCATAATTCAGGCCCTCCGAATCACACCAGCCCGTGATGTTTTTCTCACTCCTACTAGTGAATGGCCTGTAAGAAACACTTACAATGCGCACCCCCCTGCAATGTTTTTCAGAAACCTATACTAAATTGCCACTGCATGTTTCCTGACCTCCCCATCCTGACCACCTCGAGGTGCTTTTCTCCATGCTACATTGCAACTCACTGCCTATCCTAATTCAGATCCTCCGATTCACACCACCCCGTGATGTTTTTCAAACTTCTACTAGTGAATGGCCTGTTAGAAACCCTTACAATGCGCACCATCTCGTGATGTTTTTCATAAAAATATCCTACGTTGCCACTGCATGTTTCCTGACCTCCCCATTCTGACCACCCCTGGTGCTTTTCTCCATGCTACATAGCCACTCACTGTCTCTCCTGATTCAGGCCCTCTGATTCACACCACACCATGATGTATTTCTCACTCCTACTAGTGAATGTCCTGTTGGAAAACCTTACAATGCGCATCGCCCCGCGATGTTTTTCAAATACCTACCCTATATTGTCACAGCATATTTCCTGACCTCCCCATCCTGACCTCCCCATGGTGCTTTTCTGAAATCTTCATTGCCCTCTCTGCCTATCCTAATTCAGGCCCTCCGATTCACACCACTCTGTGATGGTTTTCTCACTCCTACTAGTGAATGGCCTGTTAGAAACCTTTACAATTCTCACAACTGCGATGTTTTTCTGAAAGCTCTCCTACATTGCCACTGCATGTTTCCTGATCTCCCCATGCTCACCATGCCGTGGTGGTTTTCTCCATCTTGCATTGCCACTCACTGCCTATCCTGATTCAGGCCTTCCTATTCACACCACCCCGTGAAGTATTTCTCACTCCTACTAGTGAATGGCCTGTTAGAAACCCTTACAATGAGCACCACAATGCGATGTTTTTCATAAACCTATACTACATTGCCACTGCATGTTTCCTGACCTCCCCATGCTGACCAACCCGTGGTGCTTTTCTACATCTTATATTGCCACGCACTGCCTATCTTAATTCAGGCCCCCGATTCACACCACCCCGTGATGTTTTTCACACTCGTACTAGAGAATGGCCTCTTAGAAACCCATACAATGCGCACCACCCGGCGATGTTTTTCAGAAATATAACTTACATTGCCACTGCATGTTTCCTGGCGTCCACATGTTGACCACCCGGTGGTGCTTACTCCATCCTTCATTGCCACTCACTGTCTATCCTAAATCAGGCCCTCCGATTCATTCCACCCCTGATGTTTTTCTCACTCCTACTAGTGAATGGCCTGTTAGAAACCCTTACAATGCGCACCACCCCGCGATGTTTTACTGAAACCTATCTTAGATTGCCACTGCATGTTTCCTGACATCCCCATGCTGACCACCCCTGATGCTTTTCACCATCCTACATAGCCACTCACTGCCTATATTAATTCAGGCCTTACGATTCACACCACCCCGTGATGTTTTTTTCACTCCTACTTGTGAATGGCTTGTTAGAAAGCCTTACAATGCGCACCACCTCGCGAAGTTTTTCAGAAACCTATCCTACACTGGCACTGTATGTTTCCTGACCTCCCCATGCTGACCAACCCGTGGTTCTTTTCTCCATCCTACATTGTCATTCACGGCCTATCTTGATTCAGGCCCTCCAATTCACACCACCGCTGATGTTTTTCTCACTCCTACTAGTGAATGGCCTATAAGAAACCCTTACAATGCGCACCACCACATGATGTTTTTCAGAAACCTATCCTACATTGCCAATGCATGTTTCCTGACCTCCCATGCCTACCAACCCGTGGTGCTCTTCTCCATCCTACATTGCCACTCACTGCCTATCCTAATTCAGGCCCTCAGATTCACACCACCCCATGATTTTTTTCTCACTCCTACAATTGAATTGCCTGTTAGAAACACTTACAATGCGCACCACCCCGCGATGTTTTTCAGAGACCTACCCTACATTGCCTCTGTAAGTTTCCTGACCTCCCCATGATGACCACACCGTGGTGCTTTTCTCCATGCTACATTTCTACTCACTGTCTATCTTAATTCAGTGCCCTCCGATTCACACCACACCGTGATGTTTTTCTCATTCCGACTATTAAATGGCCTGTTAGAAACCTTACAATGTGCACCATCCTGCGATGTTTATCAGAAACCTATCCTACATTGCCACTGCATGTTTCCTGTCCTCCCCATGTTGACCACCCCGTGGTGCTTTTCTCCATTCTTCATTGCCCTCACTGCCTATCCTTATTCAGGCCCGCCGATTCACACCACTCTGTGATGGTTTTCTCAATCCTACTAGTGAATGGACATCTACAAACCGTTATAATGCAAACGGCCCGGCAATGATTTTCAGAAACTTATCCTACATTGCCATTGCATGTTTCCTGACCTCCCCATGCTCACCAACCTTTGGTGCTTTTCTCCATCCTACATTGCCACTCACTGTCTGTCTTGATTCAGGCCCCCCGATTCACACCACACCATGATGTATTTCTCACTCCTACTACTGAATGGCCTGTTAGAATCCCTTACAAGGTGCACTACCCCGCGATGTTTCTCAGAAACCTATCCTACATTTCCACTGCATGTTTCCTGACCTCCCCATCCTGACCACGCCATGGTGCTTTTCTCCATCCTACATTGCCACTCAAGGCCTATCCTGATTCCGGCCCTCCGATTCACACCACCCCGTGATGTTTTTCTCACTCCTACTAGTGAATGGCCTTTTAGAAACCCTTACAATGCGCACCACCCCTCGATGTTTTTCAGAAACCTATCCTAAATTTCCACTGCATGTTTCCAGATCTCTCCATGCTGTCCAATCCATGGTGCTTTTCACCATCCTACTTTGCCACTCTCTGGCTATCCTGATTAATTCCCCATATTCAAAAAACCCTGGGATGTTTTTCTCACTCCTACTAGTGAATGGCCTGTTAGAAAGCCTAGCAATGTGCACCACCCGCGGATGTTTTTCAGAAACCTATCCTACATTGCCACTGCATGTTTCCTGACCTCCCCATGTTGACCACCCCGTGGTGCTTTTCTCCATTCTTCATTGCCCTCACTGCCTATCCTTATTCAGGCCCGCCGATTCACACCACTCTGTGATGGTTTTCTCAATCCTACTAGTGAATGGACATCTACAAACCGTTATAATGCAAACGGCCCGGCAATGATTTTCAGAAACTTATCCTACATTGCCATTGCATGTTTCCTGACCTCCCCATGCTCACCAACCTTTGGTGCTTTTCTCCATCCTACATTGCCACTCACTGTCTGTCTTGATTCAGGCCCCCCGATTCACACCACACCATGATGTATTTCTCACTCCTACTACTGAATGGCCTGTTAGAATCCCTTACAAGGTGCACTACCCCGCGATGTTTCTCAGAAACCTATCCTACATTTCCACTGCATGTTTCCTGACCTCCCCATCCTGACCACGCCATGGTGCTTTTCTCCATCCTACATTGCCACTCAAGGCCTATCCTGATTCCGGCCCTCCGATTCACGCCACCCCGTGATGTTTTTCTCACTCCTACTAGTGAATGGCCTGTTAGAAACCCTTACAATTCTCACCACCGCGATGTTTTTCAGAAAGCTATACTACATTGCCACTGCATGTTTCCTGATCTCCCCATGCTCACCATGCCATGGTGCTTTTCTCCATCTTACATTGCCACTCACTGCCTATCCTGATTCAGGCCTTCCAATTCACACCACCCTGTGATGTATTTCTCACTCCTACTAGTGAATGACCTGTTAGAAACCCTTACAATGAACACCACCTTGTGATGTTTTTCATAAACCTATACTACATTGGCACTGCATGTTTCCTGACCTCCCCATGCTCACCATGACGTGGTGATTTTCTCCATCCTACATTGCCACTCACTGCCTATCCTGATTCAGGCCTTCCAATTCACACCACCCCGTGACATATTTCTCACTCCTAATAGTGAATGGCCTGTTAGAAAGCCTTACAATGCACAGCACCCAGTGATGTTTTTCAGAAACCTATCCTACTTTGCCAATGCGTGTTTCCTGACCTCCCCATGCTGACCACCCCGTGGTGCTTGTCTCCTTCCTACATTGCCATTCACTGCCTATCCTAATTCACAACATCCAATTCACACCACCCCGTGATATTTTTCTCACTCCTACTAGAGAATGGCCTGTTAGAAACCATTACAATTCCACCACCCCGCGATGTTTTTCAGAAACCTATCCTACATTGCCACTGCATGTTTCCTGACCGCCCCATGCTGACCAACCCGTGGTGCTTTTCTACATCATATATTGCCACACACTGCCTATCTTAATTCAGGCCCCCGATGCACACCACCCCGTGATGTTTTTCACACTCGTACTAGAGAATGGCATCTTAGAAACCCATACAATGCGCACCACCCGGCGATGTTTTTCTGAAACCTATCTTACATTGCCACTGCATGTTTCCTGACATCCGCATGCTGACCACCCCTGGTGCTTTTCTCCAACCTACATTGCCACTCACTGCGTATCCTAATTCAGGCACTCTGATTCACACCACCCCTGATGTTTTTCTCACTCCTACTAGTGAAGGGGCTTTAAGAAACCCTTACAATTCGCACCATCCCACGATGTTTTTCAGAAACCTATTCTACATTGCCACTGCATGTTTCCTGACCTCACATGCTGACCACCCCTGATGCTTTTCACCATCCTACATTGCCACTCACTGCCTATATTAATTCAGGCCTTACGATTCACACCACCCTGTGATGTTTTTTGCACTCCTACTTGTGGATGGCTTGTTAGAAACCCTTACAATGTGCACCACACCGCGATGTTTTTCAGAAACCTATCCTACATTGCCAATGCATGTTTCCTGACCTCCCATGCCTACCAACCCGTGGTGCTCTTCTCCATCCTAAATTGCCACTCACTGCCTATCCTAATTCAGGCCCTCCGATTCACACCACCCCGTGATGTTTTTCTCACTCCTACAATTGAATTCCCTGTTAGAAACACTTACAATGCACACCACCCCGCGATGTTTCTCAGAAACCGATCCTATATTGCCACTGCATGTTTCATGACCTCCCCATCCTGACCACCCGGTGTTGCTTTTCTCCATGGTACTTTGCCACTCACTGTCGATCCCGATTCAGGCGCTCCAATTCACACCACACCATGATGTATTTTTCACTCTTACTAGGGAATGGCCTGGTAGAAAACCTTACAATGGGAACCACCCCGTGATGTTTTCCAGAAAACTCTCCTACATTGCCACTGCATGTTTCCTGACCTCCCCATGCTGACCACACCGTGGTGCTTTTCTCCACTTTACATTGCCACTCACTGCCTATCCTAATTCAGGCCCTCCGATTCACACCTCCCCGTGATGTACTTCTCACTCCTCCTAGTGAATGGCCTGTTAGAAAACCTTACAATGCGCACCACACCGTGATGTTTTTCAGAAACGTATCCTACATTGCCACTGCATGTTTCCTGACCTTCCCTTGCTCACCATGCCGTGGTGCTTTTCTCCATCCTACATTGCCACTCACTGCCTATCCTGATTCAGGCCCTGTGATTCACACCACCCTTGGTTGTTTTTCAGACTTCTACTAGTGAATGGCCTTTTAGAAACCCTTACAATGCGCACCACCCCTCGATGTTTTTCAGAAACCTATCCTAAATTTCCACTGCATGTTTCCAGATCTCTCCATGCTGTCCAATCCATGGTGCTTTTCACCATCCTACTTTGCCACTCTCTGGCTATCCTGATTAATTCCCCATATTCAAAAAACCCTGGGATGTTTTTCTCACTCCTACTAGTGAATGGCCTGTTAGAAAGCCTAGCAATGTGCACCACTCGCGGATGTTTTTCAGAAACCTATCCTACATTGCCAATGCATGTTTCCTGACCTCCCCATGATGACCAGCCCGTGGTGCTATTCTCCATCCTACATTGCCACTAACTCCCTATCATAATTCGGGCAAGCCGATTCACACCACCCCGTGATTTTTTTCTCACTCCTCCTAGTGAATGGCCTGTTAGAAACACTTACAATGCGCCCCACATCACAATGTTTTTCAGAAACCTATACTACATTGCCACTGCATGTCTCCTGACCTCCCCAACCTGACAACCCTGTGGTGCTTTTCTCCATCCTACATTGCCACTCACTGCCTATCCTGATTCAGGCCCTCCGATTCACACCACCCCGTGATGTTTTTCAAACTTCTACTAGTGAAGGGCCTGTTAGAAACCCTTACAATGCGCACCACCCCGCGATGTTTTTCAGAAACCTATCCTACATTTCCACTGCATGTTTCCTGACCTCCCCATGCTGTCCACACCGTGGTTCTTTTCAACATCCTACATTGCCACTCACTGCCTATCATAATTCATGCCCTCCGATTAACACCAGCCCGTGATGTTTTTCTCACTCCTACTAGTGAATGGCCTGTTAGAAACACTTACAATGCTCACCACCCTGCAATGTTTTTCAGAAACCTATACTAAATTGCCACTGCATGTTTCCTGACCACCCCATCCTGACCACCTCGAGGTGCTTTTCTCCATGCTACATTGCCACTCACTGCCTATCCTAATTCAGGCCCAACAATTCACACCAGCCCGTGATGTTTTTCTCACAGCTACTAGTGAATGGCCTGTTAGAAACCCTTACAATGCGCACCATCCCGTGAAGTTTTTCAGAAAAAATATCCTACATAGCCACTACATGTTTCCTGACCTCCCCATGCTGACCACCCCTGGTGCTTTTCTCCATGGTACATAGCCACTCACTGTCTCTCCTGATTCAGGCCCTCTGATTCACACCACACCATGATGTATTTCTCACACCTACTAGTGAATGGCCTGTTGGAAAACCTTACAATGCGCATCGCCCCGCGATTTTTTTCAAATACCTACCCTATATTGTCATAGCATGTTTCCTGACCTCCCCATCCTGACCTCCCCATGGTGCTTTTCTCCATTCTTCATTGCCCTCACTGCCTATCCTAATTCAGGCCCTCCGATTCACACCACTCTGTGATGGTTTTCTCACTCCTACTAGTGAATGGCCTGTTAGAAACCTTTACAATTCTCACAACTGCGATGTTTTTCCAAAAGATATCCTACATTGCCACTGCATGTTTCCTGATCTCCCCATGCTCACCCTGCCGTGGTGGTTTTCTCCATCTTACATTGCCACTCACTGCCTATCCTGATTCAGGCCTTCCAATTCACACCACCCCGTGAAGTACTTCTCACTCCTACTAGTGAATGGCCTGTTAGAAACCCTTACAATGAGCACCACAACGCGATGTTTTTCATAAACCTATACTACATTGCCACTGCATGTTTCCTGACCGCCCCATGCTGACCAACCCGTGGTGCTTTTCTACATCATATATTGCAACGCACTGCCTATCTTAATTCAGGCCCCCGATGCACACCACCCCGTGATGTTTTTCACACTCGTACTAGAGAATGGCATCTTAGGAACCCATACAATGCGCACCACACGGCGATGTTTTTCAGAAATATAACTTACATTGCCACTGCATGTTTCCTGGCATCCCCATGTTGACCACCCGGTGGTGCTTACTCCATCCTTCATTGCCACTCACTGCCTATCCTAAATCAGGCCCTCCGATTCATACCACCAATGATGTTTTTCTCACTCCTACTAGTGAATGGCCTGTTAGAAACCCTTACAATGCGCACCACCCCGCGATGTTTTTCTGAAACCTATCTTACATTGCCACTGCATGTTTCCTGACATCCCCATGCTTACCACCCCTGGTGCTTTTCTCCAACCTACATTGCCACTCACTGCGTATCCTAATTCAGGCACTCTGATTCACACCACCCCTGATGTTTTTCTCACTCCTACTAGTGAGGGGGCTTTAAGAAACCCTTACAATTCGCACCACCCCACGATGTTTTTCAGAAACCTATTCTACATTGCCACTGCATGTTTCCTGACCTCCCCATGCTGACCACCCCTGATGCTTTTCACCATCCTACATTGCCACTCACTGCCTATATTAATTCAGGCCTTACGATTCACACCACCCCGTGATGTTTTTTTCACTCCTACTTGTGAATGGCTTGTTAGAAACCCTTACAATGCGCACCATCTCGCGAAGTTTTTCAGAAACCTATCCTACATTGGCACTGTATGTTTCCTGACCTCCCCATGCTGACCAACCCGTGGTTCTTTTCTCCATCCTACATTGTCATTCACGGCCTATCCTAATTCAGGCCCTCCAATTCACACCACCCCTGATGTTTTTCTCACTCCTACTAGTGAATGGCCTTTAAGAAACCCTTACAATGCGCACCAACAAACGATGTTTTTTAGAAACCTATCCTACATTGCCACTGCATGTGTCCTGCCCTCCCCATGCTGACCACCCCTGGTGCTTTTCACCATCCTACATTGCCACTTACTGCCTATCCTGTTTCAGCCCCCCAATTCACACCGCACCGTGATGTTTTTCTCGCTCCTACCAGTGAATGGCCTGTTAGAAACCCTTTCAATGTGCACCACCCCGCGATGTTTTTCAGAAACCTATCCTACATTGCCAATGCATGTTTCCTGACCTCCCATGCCTACCAACCCGTGGTGCTCTTCTCCATCCTACATTGCCACTCATTGCCTATCCTAATTCAGGCCCTCCGATTCACACCACCCCGTGATGTTTTTCTCACTCCTACAATTGAATTGCCTGTTAGAAACACTTACAATGCGCACCACCCCGCGATGTTTTTCAGAGACCTACCCTACATTGCCTCTGTATGTTTCCTGACCTCCCCATGCTGACCACGCCGTGGTCCTTTTCTCCATGCTACATTTCTACTCACTGTCTATCTTAATTCAGTGCCCTCCGATTCACACCACTCCGTGATGTTTTTCTCACTCCTACTAGTCAATGGCGTGTTAGAAACCCTTACAAAGCGCACCACCCTTTGTTGTTTTTCAGAAACATATCCTACATTGGGGCTGCATGTTTCTTGACCTCCACATGGTGACCAACCCATGGTGCTTTTCTCCATCGTACATTGTAACTCCCTGCCTATCCTAATTCAGGCCCTCCGATTAACATCACCCCTGACGTTTTTCTCACTCCTACTAGTGAAGGGCCTGTTAGAAATACTTACAATGCGCACCACCCCACGATGTTTTTCAGAAACCTATCCTACATTGCCACTGCATGTTTCCTGATCTCCCCATGCTGACCAACCCATGGTGCTTTTCACCATTTTACATTACCACTCACTGCCTGTCCTGATTCAGGCCCTCCGATTCACACCACACCATGATGTATTTCTCACTCCTACTAGTTAATGGTCTGTTAGAAACCCTTACAATGCACCCCACCCCGCGATGTTTTTCAGAAACTTATCCTACATTGCCACTGTATGTTTCCTGACCTCCCCATCCTGACCACCCTGTGGTGCTTTTCTCCATCCTATATTGCCACTCACTGCCTATCCTGATCCAGGCCCTCCGATTCACACCTCCCCGTGATGTTTTTCTCATTCCGACTATTAAATGGCCTGTTAGAAACCTTACAATGTGCACCACCCTGCGATGTTTATCAGAAACTTATCCTACACTGCCACTGCATGTTTCCTGACCTCCCCATGTTGACCACCCCGTGGTGCTTTTCTCCATTCTTCATTGCCCTCACTGCCTATCCTTATTCAGGCCCGCCGATTCACACCACTCTGTGATGGTTTTCTCAATCCTACTAGTGAATGGACATCTACAAACTGTTATAATGCAAACGGCCCGGCAATGATTTTCAGAAACTTATCCTACATTGCCATTGCATGTTTCCTGACCTCCCCATGCTCACCAACCTTTGGTGCTTTTCTCCATCCTACATTGCCACTCACTGTCTGTCTTGATTCAGGCCCCCCGATTCACACCACACCATGATGTATTTCTCACTCCTACTACTGAATGGCCTGTTAGAATCCCTTACAAGGTGCACTACCCCGCGATGTTTCTCAGAAACCTATCCTACATTTCCACTGCATGTTTCCTGACCTCCCCATCCTGACCACGCCATGGTGCTTTTCTCCATCCTACATTGCCACTCAAGGCCTATCCTGATTCCGGCCCTCCGATTCACACCACCCCGTGATGTTTTTCTCACTCCTACTAGTGAATGGCCTGTTAGAAACCCTTACAATTCTCACCACCGCGATGTTTTTCAGAAAGCTATACTACATTGCCACTGCATGTTTCCTGATCTCCCCATGCTCACCATGCCATGGTGCTTTTCTCCATCTTACATTGCCACTCACTGCCTATCCTTATTCAGGCCTTCCAATTCACACCACCCTGTGATGTATTTCTCACTCCTACTAGTGAATGACCTGTTAGAAACCCTTACAATGAACACCACCTTGTGATGTTTTTCATAAACCTATACTACATTGGGACTGCATGTTTCCTGACCTCCCCATGCTCACCATGACGTGGTGATTTTCTCCATCCTACATTGCCACTCACTGCCTATCCTGATTCAGGCCTTCCAATTCACACCACCCCGTGATATATTTCTCACTCCTAATAGTGAATGGCCTGTTAGAAAGCCTTACAATGCACAGCACCCAGTGATGTTTTTCAGAAACCTATCCTACTTTGCCAATGCGTGTTTCCTGACCTCCCCATGCTGACCACCCCGTGGTGCTTGTCTCCTTCCTACGTTGCCATTCACTGCCTATCCTAATTCACAACATCCAATTCACACCACCCCGTGATATTTTTCTCACTCCTACTAGAGAATGGCCTGTTAGAAACCATTACAATTCCACCACCCCGCGATGTTTTTCAGAAACCTATCCTACATTGCCACTGCATGTTTCCTGACCGCCCCATGCTGACCAACCCGTGGTGCTTTTCTACATCATATATTGCCACGCACTGCCTATCTTAATTCAGGCCCCCGATGCACACCACCCCGTGATGTTTTTCACACTCGTACTAGAGAATGGCATCTTAGAAACCCATACAATGCGCACCACCCGGTGATGTTTTTCTTAAACCTATCTTACATTGCCACTGCATGTTTCCTGACATCCGCATGCTGACCACCCCTGGTGCTTTTCTCCAACCTACATTGCCACTCACTGCGTATCCTAATTCAGGCACTCTGATTCACACCACCCCTGAAGTTTTTCTCACTCCTACTAGTGAAGGGGCTTTAAGAAACCCTTACAATTCGCACCATCCCACGATGTTTTTTAGAAACCTATTCTACATTGCCACTGCATGTTTCCTGACCTCACATGCTGACCACCCCTGATGCTTTTCACCATCCTACATTGCCACTCACTGCCTATATTAATTCAGGCCTTACGATTCACACCACCCCGTGATGTTTTTTGCACTTCTACTTGTGGATGGCTTGTTAGAAACCCTTACAATGTGCACCACACCGCGATGTTTTTCAGAAACCTATCCTACATTGCCAATGCATGTTTCCTGACCTCCCATGCCTACCAACCCGTGGTGCTCTTCTCCATCCTAAATTGCCACTCACTGCCTATCCTAATTCAGGCCCTCCGATTCACACCACCCCGTGATGTTTTTCTCACTCCTACAATTGAATTGCCTGTTAGAAACACTTAAATTGCACACCACCTCGCGATGTTTCTCAGAAACCGATCCTACATTGCCACTGCATGTTTCATGACCTCCCCATCCTGACCACCAGGTGTTGCTTTTCTCCATGGTAATTTGCCACTCACTGTCGATCCCGATTCAGGCGCTCCGATTCACACCACACCATGATGTATTTTTCACTCTTACTAGGGAATGGCCTGGTAGAAAACCTTACAATGGGAACCACCCCGTGATGTTTTCCAGAAAACTCTCCTACATTGCCACTGCATGTTTCCTGACCTCACCATGCTGACCACACCGTGGTGCTTTTCTCCACTTTACATTGCCACTCACTGCCTATCCTAATTCTGGCCCTCCGATTCACACCACCCCATGATGTATTTCTCACTCCTACTAGTGAATGGCCTGTTAGAAACCCTTACAATGCGCACCACACCGCGATGTTTTTCAGAAACTTATCCTACATTGCCACTGCATGTTTCCTGACCTTCCCATGCTCACTGTGCCGTGGTGCTTTTCTCCATCCTACATTGCCACTCACTGCCTATCCTGATTCAGGCCCTCCGATTCACACCACCCCGTGATGTTTTTCAAACTTCTACTAGTGAATGGCCTGTTAGAAACCCTTACAATTCGCACCACCCCGCGATGTTTTTCAGAAACCTATCCTACATTTCCACTGCATGTTTCCTGACCTCCCCATGCTGTCCACCCCGTGGTGCTTTTCTACATCCTACATTGCCACTCACTCCCTATCATAATTCAGGCCCTCCGATTCACACCAGCCCGTGATGTTTTTCTCACTCCCACTAGTGAATGGCCTGTTAGAAACACTTACAATGCGCACCAAACTGCAATGTTTTTCAGAAACCTATACTAAATTGTCACTGCATGTTTCCTGACCTCCCCATCCTGACCACCTCGAGGTGCTTTTCTCCATCCTACATTGCCACTCATTGCCTATCCTAATTCAGAACCTCCGATTCACACCACACCGTGATGTTTTTCAAACTTCTACTAGTGAATGGCCTCTTAGAAACCCTTACAATGCGCACCATCCCGTGATGTTTTTCATAAAAATATCCTACATTACCACTGCATGTTTCCTGACCTCCCCATTCTGACCACCCCTGGTGCTTTTCTCCATGCTACATAGCCTCTCACTGTCTATCTTAATTCAGTGCCCTCCGATTCACACCACTCCGTGATGTTTTTCTCTCTCCTACTAGTCAATGGCGTGTTAGAAACCCTTACAAAGCGCACCACCCTGTGTTGTTTTTCAGAAACATATCCTACATCGGGGCTGCATGTTTCCTGACCTCCATATGGTGACCAACCCGTGGTGCTTTTCTCCATCGTACATTGTAACTCCCTGCCTATCCTAATTCAGGCCCTCCGATTAACATCACCCCTGACGTTTTTCTCACTCATAGTAGTGAAGGGCCTGTTAGAAACGCTTACAATGCGCACCACCCCACAATGTTTTTCAGAAACCTATACTACATTCCCACTGCATGTCTCCTGACCTCCCCATCCTGACAACCCTCTGGTGCTTTTCTCCATCCTACATTGCCACTCACTGCCTATCCTGATTCAGGCCCTCCGATTCACACCACCCCGTGATGTTTTTCAAACTTCTACTAGTGAATGGCCTGTTAGAAACCCTTACAATGCGCACCACCCCGCGATGTTTTTCAGAAACCTATCCTACATTTCCACTGCATGTTTCCTGACCTCCCCATGCTGTCCACCCCGTGGTGCTTTTCAACATCCTACATTGCCACTCACTGCCTATCATAATTCAGGCCCTCCGAATCACACCAGCCCGTGATGTTTTTCTCACTCCTACTAGTGAATGGCCTGTAAGAAACACTTACAATGCGCACCCCCCTGCAATGTTTTTCAGAAACCTATACTAAATTGCCACTGCATGTTTCCTGACCTCCCCATCCTGACCACCTCGAGGTGCTTTTCTCCATGCTACATTGCAACTCACTGCCTATCCTAATTCAGACCCTCCGATTCACACCACCCCGTGATGTTTTTCAAACTTCTACTAGTGAATGGCCTGTTAGAAACCCTTACAATGCGCACCATCTCATGATGTTTTTCATAAAAATATCCTACGTTGCCACTGCATGTTTCCTGACCTCCCCATTCTGACCACCCCTGGTGCTTTTCTCCATGCTACATAGCCACTCACTGTCTCTCCTGATTCAGGCCCTCTGATTCACACCACACCATGATGTATTTCTCACTCCTACTAGTGAATGTCCTGTTGGAAAACCTTACAATGCGCATCGCCCCGCGATGTTTTTCAAATACCTACCCTATATTGTCACAGCATATTTCCTGACCTCCCCATCCTGACCTCCCCATGGTGCTTTTCTGAAATCTTCATTGCCCTCTCTGCCTATCCTAATTCAGGCCCTCCGATTCACACCACTCTGTGATGGTTTTCTCACTCCTACTAGTGAATGGCCTGTTAGAAACCTTTACAATTCTCACAACTGCGATGTTTTTCTGAAAGCTCTCCTACATTGCCACTGCATGTTTCCTGATCTCCCCATGCTCACCATGCCGTGGTGGTTTTCTCCATCTTGCATTGCCACTCACTGCCTATCCTGATTCAGGCCTTCCTATTCACACCACCCCGTGAAGTATTTCTCACTCCTACTAGTGAATGGCCTGTTAGAAACCCTTACAATGAGCACCACAACGCGATGTTTTTCATAAACCTATACTACATTGCCACTGCATGTTTCCTGACCTCCCCATGCTGACCAACCCGTGGTGCTTTTCTACATCTTATATTGCCACGCACTGCCTATCTTAATTCAGGCCCCCGATTCACACCACCCCGTGATGTTTTTCACACTCGTACTAGAGAATGGCCTCTTAGAAACCCATACAATGCGCACCACCCGGCGATGTTTTTCAGAAATATAACTTACATTGCCACTGCATGTTTCCTGGCATCCCCATGTTGACCACCCGGTGGTGCTTACTCCATCCTTCATTGCCACTCACTGTCTATCCTAAATCAGGCCCTCCGATTCATTCCACCCCTGATGTTTTTCTCACTCCTACTAGTGAATGGCCTGTTAGAAACCCTTACAATGCGCACCACCCCGCGATGTTTTACTGAAACCTATCTTAGATTGCCACTGCATGTTTCCTGACATCCCCATGCTGACCACCCCTGATGCTTTTCACCATCCTACATAGCCACTCACTGCCTATATTAATTCAGGCCTTACGATTCACACCACCCCGTGATGTTTTTTTCACTCCTACTTGTGAATGGCTTGTTAGAAAGCCTTACAATGCGCACCACCTCGCGAAGTTTTTCAGAAACCTATCCTACACTGGCACTGTATGTTTCCTGACCTCCCCATGCTGACCAACCCGTGGTTCTTTTCTCCATCCTACATTGTCATTCACGGCCTATCTTGATTCAGGCCCTCCAATTCACACCACCGCTGATGTTTTTCTCACTCCTACTTGTGAATGGCCTATAAGAAACCCTTACAATGCGCACCACCACATGATGTTTTTCAGAAACCTATCCTACATTGCCAATGCATGTTTCCTGACCTCCCATGCCTACCAACCCGTGGTGCTCTTCTCCATCCTACATTGCCACTCACTGCCTATCCTAATTCAGGCCCTCAGATTCACACCACCCCATGATTTTTTTCTCACTCCTACAATTGAATTGCCTGTTAGAAACACTTACAATGCGCACCACCCCGCGATGTTTTTCAGAGACCTACCCTACATTGCCTCTGTAAGTTTCCTGACCTCCCCATGATGACCACACCGTGGTGCTTTTCTCCATGCTACATTTCTACTCACTGTCTATCTTAATTCAGTGCCCTCCGATTCACACCACACCGTGATGTTTTTCTCATTCCGACTATTAAATGGCCTGTTAGAAACCTTACAATGTGCACCATCCTGCGATGTTTATCAGAAACCTATCCTACATTGCCACTGCATGTTTCCTGACCTCCCCATGTTGACCACCCCGTGGTGCTTTTCTCCATTCTTCATTGCCCTCACTGCCTATCCTTATTCAGGCCCGCCGATTCACACCACTCTGTGATGGTTTTCTCAATCCTACTAGTGAATGGACATCTACAAACCGTTATAATGCAAACGGCCCGGCAATGATTTTCAGAAACTTATCCTACATTGCCATTGCATGTTTCCTGACCTCCCCATGCTCACCAACCTTTGGTGCTTTTCTCCATCCTACATTGCCACTCACTGTCTGTCTTGATTCAGGCCCCCCGATTCACACCACACCATGATGTATTTCTCACTCCTACTACTGAATGGCCTGTTAGAATCCCTTACAAGGTGCACTACCCCGCGATGTTTCTCAGAAACCTATCCTACATTTCCACTGCATGTTTCCTGACCTCCCCATCCTGACCACGCCATGGTGCTTTTCTCCATCCTACATTGCCACTCAAGGCCTATCCTGATTCCGGCCCTCCGATTCACACCACCCCGTGATGTTTTTCTCACTCCTACTAGTGAATGGCCTGTTAGAAACCCTTACAATTCTCACCACCGCGATGTTTTTCAGAAAGCTATACTACATTGCCACTGCATGTTTCCTGATCTCCCCATGCTCACCATGCCATGGTGCTTTTCTCCATCTTACATTGCCACTCACTGCCTATCCTGATTCAGGCCTTCCAATTCACACCACCCTATGATGTATTTCTCACTCCTACTAGTGAATGACCTGTTAGAAACCCTTACAATGAACACCACCTTGTGATGTTTTTCATAAACCTATACTACATTGGCACTGCATGTTTCCTGACCTCCCCATGCTCACCATGACGTGGTGATTTTCTCCATCCTACATTGCCACTCACTGCCTATCCTGATTCAGGCCTTCCAATTCACACCACCCCGTGATATATTTCTCACTCCTAATAGTGAATGGCCTGTTAGAAAGCCTTACAATGCACAGCACCCAGTGATGTTTTTCAGAAACCTATCCTACTTTGCCAATGCGTGTTTCCTGACCTCCCCATGCTGACCACCCCGTGGTGCTTGTCTCCTTCCTACGTTGCCATTCACTGCCTATCCTAATTCACAACATCCAATTCACACCACCCCGTGATATTTTTCTCACTCCTACTAGAGAATGGCCTGTTAGAAACCATTACAATTCCACCACCCCGCGATGTTTTTCAGAAACCTATCCTACATTGCCACTGCATGTTTCCTGACCGCCCCATGCTGACCAACCCGTGGTGCTTTTCTACATCATATATTGCCACACACTGCCTATCTTAATTCAGGCCCCCGATGCACACCACCCCGTGATGTTTTTCACACTCGTACTAGAGAATGGCATCTTAGAAACCCATACAATGCGCACCACCCGGCGATGTTTTTCTGAAACCTATCTTACATTGCCACTGCATGTTTCCTGACATCCGCATGCTGACCACCCCTGGTGCTTTTCTCCAACCTACATTGCCACTCACTGCGTATCCTAATTTAGGCACTCTGATTCACACCACCCCTGATGTTTTTCTCACTCCTACTAGTGAAGGGGCTTTAAGAAACCCTTACAATTCGCACCATCCCACGATGTTTTTCAGAAACCTATTCTACATTGCCACTGCATGTTTCCTGACCTCACATGCTGACCACCCCTGATGCTTTTCACCATCCTACATTGCCACTCACTGCCTATATTAATTCAGGCCTTACGATTCACACCACCCCGTGATGTTTTTTGCACTCCTACTTGTGGATGGCTTGTTAGAAACCCTTACAATGTGCACCACACCGCGATGTTTTTCAGAAACCTATCCTACATTGCCAATGCATGTTTCCTGACCTCCCATGCCTACCAACCCGTGGTGCTCTTCTCCATCCTAAATTGCCACTCACTGCCTATCCTAATTCAGGCCCTCCGATTCACACCACCCCGTGATGTTTTTCTCACTCCTACAATTGAATTGCCTGTTAGAAACACTTACAATGCACACCACCCCGCGATGTTTCTCAGAAACCGATCCTACATTGCCACTGCATGTTTCATGACCTCCCCATCCTGACCACCCGGTGTTGCTTTTCTCCATGGTACTTTGCCACTCACTGTCGATCCCGATTCAGGCGCTCCAATTCACACCACACCATGATGTATTTTTCACTCTTACTAGGGAATTGCCTGGTAGAAAACCTTACAATGGGAACCACCCCGTGATGTTTTCCAGAAAACTCTCCTACATTGCCACTGCATGTTTCCTGACCTCACCATGCTGACCACACCGTGGTGCTTTTCTCCACTTTACATTGCCACTCACTGCCTATCCTAATTCTGGCCCTCCGATTCACACCACCCCATGATGTATTTCTCACTCCTACTAGTGAATGGCCTGTTAGAAACCCTTACAATGCGCACCACACCGCGATGTTTTTCAGAAACTTATCCTACATTGCCACTGCATGTTTCCTGACCTTCCCATGCTCACCGTGCCGTGGTGCTTTTCTCCATCCTACATTGCCACTCACTGCCTATCCTGATTCAGGCCCTCCGATTCACACCACCCCGTGATGTTTTTCAAACTTCTACTAGTGAATGGCCTGTTAGAAACCCTTACAATGCGCACCACCCCGCGATGTTTTTCAGAAACCTATCCTACATTTCCACTGCATGTTTCCTGACCTCCCCATGCTGTCCACCCCGTGGTGCTTTTCAACATCCTACATTGCCACTCACTCCCTATCATAATTCAGGCCCTCCGATTCACACCAGCCCGTGATGTTTTTCTCACTCCCACTAGTGAATGGCCTGTTAGAAACACTTACAATGCGCACCAAACTGCAATGTTTTTCAGAAACCTATACTAAATTGTCACTGCATGTTTCCTGACCTCCCCATCCTGACCACCTCGAGGTGCTTTTCTCCATGCTACATTGCCACTCACTGCCTATCCTAATTCAGACCCTCCGATTCACACCACACCGTGATGTTTTTCAAACTTCTACTAGTGAATGGCCTCTTAGAAACCCTTACAATGCGCACCATCCCGTGATGTTTTTCATAAAAATATCCTACATTACCACTGCATGTTTCCTGACCTCCCCATTCTGACCACCCCTGGTGCTTTTCTCCATGCTACATAGCCTCTCACTGTCTATCTTAATTCAGTGCCCTCCGATTCACACCACTCCGTGATGTTTTTCTCTCTCCTACTAGTCAATGGCGTGTTAGAAACCCTTACAAAGCGCACCACCCTGTGTTGTTTTTCAGAAACATATCCTACATTGGGGCTGCATGTTTCCTGACCTCCATATGGTGACCAACCCGTGGTGCTTTTCTCCATCGTACATTGTAACTCCCTGCCTATCCTAATTCAGGCCCTCCGATTAACATCACCCCTGACGTTTTTCTCACTCATAGTAGTGAAGGGCCTGTTAGAAACGCTTACAATGCGCACCACCCCACAATGTTTTTCAGAAACCTATACTACATTCCCACTGCATGTCTCCTGAACTCCCCATCCTGACAACCCTCTGGTGCTTTTCTCCATCCTACATTGCCACTCACTGCCTATCCTGATTCAGGCCCTCCGATTCACACCACCCCGTGATGTTTTTCAAACTTCTACTAGTGAATGGCCTGTTAGAAACCCTTACAATGCGCACCACCCCGCGATGTTTTTCAGAAACCTATCCTACATTTCCACTGCATGTTTCCTGACCTCCCCATGCTGTCCACCCCGTGGTGCTTTTCAACATCCTACATTGCCACTCACTGCCTATCATAATTCAGGCCCTCCGAATCACACCAGCCCGTGATGTTTTTCTCACTCCTACTAGTGAATGGCCTGTAAGAAACACTTACAATGCGCACCCCCCTGCAATGTTTTTCTGAAACCTATACTAAATTGCCACTGCATGTTTCCTGACCTCCCCATCCTGACCACCTCGAGGTGCTTTTCTCCATGCTACATTGCAACTCACTGCCTATCCTAATTCAGACCCTCCGATTCACACCACCCCGTGATGTTTTTCAAACTTCTACTAGTGAATGGCCTGTTAGAAACCCTTACAATGCGCACCATCTCGTGATGTTTTTCATAAAAATATCCTATGTTGCCACTGCATGTTTCCTGACCTCCCCATTCTGACCACCCCTGGTGCTTTTCTCCATGCTACATAGCCACTCACTGTCTCTCCTGATTCAGGCCCTCTGATTCACACCACACCATGATGTATTTCTCACTCCTACTAGTGAATGTCCTGTTGGAAAACCTTACAATGCGCATCGCCCCGCGATGTTTTTCATATACCTACCCTATATTGTCACAGCATATTTCCTGACCTCCCCATCCTGACCTCCCCATGGTGCTTTTCTGAAATCTTCATTGCCCTCTCTGCCTATCCTAATTCAGGCCCTCCGATTCACACCACTCTGTGATGGTTTTCTCACTCCTACTAGTGAATGGCCTGTTAGAAACCTTTACAATTCTCACAACTGCGATGTTTTTCTGAAAGCTCTCCTACATTGCCACTGCATGTTTCCTGATCTCCCCATGCTCACCATGCCGTGGTGGTTTTCTCCATCTTGCATTGCCACTCACTGCCTATCCTGATTCAGGCCTTCCTATTCACACCACCCCGTGAAGTATTTCTCACTCCTACTAGTGAATGGCCTGTTAGAAACCCTTACAATGAGCACCACAACGCGATGTTTTTCATAAACCTATACTACATTGCCACTGCATGTTTCCTGACCTCCCCATGCTGACCAACCCGTGGTGCTTTTCTACATCTTATATTGCCACGCACTGCCTATCTTAATTCAGGCCCCCTATTCACACCACCCCATGATGTTTTTCACACTCGTACTAGAGAATGGCCTCTTAGAAACCCATACAATGCGCACCACCCGGCGATGTTTTTCAGAAATATAACTTACTTTGCCACTGCATGTTTCCTGGCGTCCACATGTTGACCACCCGGTGGTGCTTACTCCATCCTTCATTGCCACTCACTGCCTATCCTAAATCAGGCCCTCCGATTCATTCCACCCCTGATGTTTTTCTCACTCCTACTAGTGAATGGCCTGTTAGAAACCCTTACAATGCGCACCACACCGTGATGTTTTACTGAAACCTATCTTACATTGCCACTGCATGTTTCCTGACATCCCCATGCTGACCACCCCTGATGCTTTTCACCATCCTACATAGCCACTCACTGCCTATATTAATTCAGGCCTTACGATTCACACCACCCCGTGATGTTTTTTTCACTCCTACTTGTGAATGGCTTGTTAGAAAGCCTTACAATGCGCACCACCTCGCGAAGTTTTTCAGAAACCTATCCTACATTGGCACTGTATGTTTCCTGACCTCCCCATGCTGACCAACCCGTGGTTCTTTTCTCCATCCTACATTGTCATTCACGGCCTATCTTGATTCAGGCCCTCCAATTCACACCACCGCTGATGTTTTTCTCACTCCTACTTGTGAATGGCCTATAAGAAACCCTTACAATGCGCACCACCACATGATGTTTTTCAGAAACCTATCCTACATTGCCAATGCATGTTTCCTGACCTCCCATGCCTACCAACCCGTGGTGCTCTTCTCCATCCTACATTGCCACTCACTGCCTATCCTAATTCAGGCCCTCAGATTCACACCACCCCATGATTTTTTTCTCACTCCTACAATTGAATTGCCTGTTAGAAACACTTACAATGCGCACCACCCCGCGATGTTTTTCAGAGACCTACCCTACATTGCCTCTGTAAGTTTCCTGACCTCCCCATGATGACCACACCGTGGCGCTTTTCTCCATGCTACATTTCTACTTACTGTCTATCTTAATTCAGTGCCCTCCGATTCACACCATTCCGTGATGTTTTTCTCACTCCTACTAGTCAATGGCGTGTTAGAAACCCTTACAAAGCGCACCACCCTGGGTTGTTTTTCAGAAACATATCCTACATTGGGGATGCATGTTTCCTGACCTCCACATGGTGACCAACCCGTGGTGCTTTTCTCCATTGTACATTGTAACTCCCTGCCTACCCTAATTCAGGCCCTCCGATTAACATCACCCCTGACGTTTTTCTCACTCCTAATAGTGAAGGGCCTGTTAGAAAACCTTACAATGTGCACCACCCCAAGATGTTTTTCAGAAACCTATCCTACATTGCCACTGCATGTTTCCTGATCTCCCCATGCTGACCAACCCATGGTGCTTTTCTCCATTTTACATTACCACTCACTGCCTGTCCTGATTCAGGCCCTCCGATTCACACCACCCCGTGATGTTTTTCTCACTCCGACTATTAAATGGCCTGTTAGAAACCTTACAATGTGCACCACCCCGCGACGTTTTTCAGAAACCTATCCTATTTGCCATTGCATGTTTCCTTGCCTCCCCATGCTGACAAACCTGTGGTATTTTTCTCCATCCTACATTGCCACTCTCAGCCTATCCTAAATCTGGCCGTCCGATTCACACCACTCCGTGATGTTTTTTTCACTCCTACTTCTGAATGGCTTGTTAAAAACCCTTACAATGCGCACCACCCCCCGATGTTTTTCAGAAAACTATCCTACATTGCCACTGCATGTTTCCTGACCTCCCCATGTTGACCACCCCGTGGTGCTTTTCTCCATTCTTCATTGCCCTCACTGCCTATCCTTATTCAGGCCCGCCGATTCACATCACTCCGTGATGGTTTTCTCAATCCAGTAGTGAATGGACTTCTACAAACACTTATAATGCGAACGACCCAGCAATGATTTTCCGAAACTTATCCTACATTGCCATTGCATGTTTCCTGACCTCCCCATGCTCACCAACCTGTGGTGCTTTTCTCCATCCTACATTGCCACTCACTGTCTGTCTTGATTCAGGCCCCCTGATTCACACCACACCATGATGTATTTCTCACTCCTACTAGTGAATGGCCTGTTAGAATCCCTTACAAGGTGCACTACCCCGCGATGTTTCTCAGAAACCTGTCCTACATTGCCACTGCATGTTTCCTGAACTCCCCATGCTGACCACACCGTGGTGCTTTTCTCCATCCTACATTGCCACTCTCAGCCTATCCTAAATCTGGCCGTCCGATTCACACCACTCCGTGATGTTTTTTTCACTCCTACTTCTGAATGGCTTGTTAAAAACCCTTACAATGCGCACCACCCCCCGATGTTTTTCAGAAACCTATCCTACATTGCCACCGCATGTTTCCTACCCTGCCCATGCTGACCACCCCCTGGTGCTTTTCTCCATCCTACATTGCCACTCACTGCCTATTCTAATTCAGGCCCTCCGATTCACACCACCCCGTGATGTTTTTCTCACTCCTACTAGTGAATGGCCTGTTAGAAACCCTTACAATTCTCACCACCGCGATGTTTTTCAGAAAGCTATCCTACATTGCCACTGCATGTTTCCTGATCTCCCCATGCTCACCATGCCGTGTTCCTTTTCTCCATCTTACATTGCCACTCAATGCCTATCATGATTCAGGCCTTCCAATTCACACCACCCTGTGATGTATTTCTCACTCCTACTAGTGAATGACCTGTTAGAAACCCTTACAATGAGCACCACCGTGCGATGTTTTTCATAAACCTATACTACATTGCCACTGCATGTTTCCTGACTTCCCCATGCTCACCATGACGTGGTGCTTTTCTCCATCCTACATTGCCACTCACTGCCTATCCTGATTCAGGCCTTCCAATTCACACCACCCCGTGATATATTTCTCACACCTAATAGTGAATGGCCTGTTAGAAAGCCTTACAATGCACAGCACCCAGCTATGTTTTTCAGAAACCTAAACTACTTTGCCAATGCGTGTTTCCTGACCTCCCCATGCTGACTATCCCGTGGTGCTTGTCTCCTTCCTACGTTGCCATTCACTGCCTATCCTAAATCAGAACATCCAATTCACACCACCCCGTGATATTTTTCTCACTCCTACTAGAGAATGGCCTGTTAAAAACCCTTACAATTCCCCCACCCCGCGATGTTTTTCAGAAACCTATCCTACATTACCACTGCATGTTTCCTGAGCTTCCCATGTTGACCATCCCGTGGTGCTTTTCTCCATGCTACATTGCCACTCACACTGAATAAACTGATTCATGGCTTCCGATTCACACCACCCTATGATGTTTTTCTCACTCCTACTAGTGAATGGCCTGTTAGAAACCCTTACAATGCGCACCACCCCGCGATGCTTTTCAGAAACCGATCCTACATTGCCACTGCATGTATCATGACCTCCCCATCCTGACCACCTGGTGTTGCTTTTCTCCATGGTACATTGCCACTCACTGTCGATCTCGATTCAGGCGCTCCGATTCACACCACACCATGATGTATTTTTCACTCTTACTAGTGAATGGCCTGGTAGAAACCCTTACAATGGGCACCACCCCGTGATGTTTTCCAGAAAACTCTCCTACATTGCCACTGCATGTTTCCTGACCTCCCCATGCTGACCACACCGTGGTGCTTTTCTCCATTTTACATTGCCATTCACTGCCTATCCTAATTCTGGCCCTCCGATTCACATCACCCCATGATGTATTTCTCACTCCTACTAGTGAATGGCCTGTTAGAAACCCTTACAATGGGCACCACACCGCGATGTTTTTCACAAATGTATCCTACATTGCCACTGCATGTTTCCTGACCTTCCCATGCTCACCGTGCCATGGTGCTTTTCTCCATCCTACATTGCCACTCACTGCCTATCCTGAATCAGACCCTCTGATTCACACCACCCGGGGTTGTTTTTCAAACTTCTACAAGTGAATGGCCTTTTAGAAACCCTTACAATGCGCACCATCCCTCGATGTTTTTCAGAAACCTATCCTAAATTTCCACTGCATGTTTCCAGACCTCCCCATGATGTCCACTCCATGGTGCTTTTCACCATCCTACATTGCCACTCACTGGCTATCCTGATTAAGTCCCCCCTATTCACACCACCCTGTGATGTTTTTCTCACTCCTACAAGTGAATGGCCTGTTCGAAAGCCTAACAATGTGCAACATCCCGTGATGTTTTTCATAAAAATATCCTACATTGCCACTGCATGTTTCCTGACATCCCCATGCTGACCACCCCTGGTGCTTTTCTCCATGCTACATTGCCACTAAGTCCTTATCATAATTCGGGCTCTCCGATTCACAACACCCCATGATGTTTTTCTCACTCCTACTAGTGAATGGCCTGTTAGAAACACTTACAATTCGCCCCACCCCACAATGTTTTTCAGAAACCTATACTACATTGCCACTGCATGTCTCCTGTCCTCCCCATCCTGACAACCCTGTGGTGCTTTTCTCCATTCTTCATTGCCCTCACTGCCTATCCTAATTCAGGCCCTCTGATTCACAACACTCTGTGATGGTTTTCTCACTCCTACTATTGAATGGACTTCTAGAAACCCTTACAATACGAACGACCCCGCGATGATTTTCAGAAACCTATCCTACATTGCCAGTGCATGTTTCCTGATCTCCCAATGCTGACCAACCCATGGTGCTTTTCTCCATCCTACATTGCCACTCACTGCCTATCCTAAATCTGGCCGTCCGATTCACACCACTCCGTGATGTTTTTTTCACTCCTACTTCTGAATGGCTTGTTAAAAACCCTTACAATGCGCACCACCCCCCGATGTTTTTCAGAAAACTATCCTACATTGCCACTGCATGTCTCCTGTCCTCCCCATCCTGACAACCCTGTGGTGCTTTTCTCCATTCTTCATTGCCACTCACTGCCTATCCTAATTCTGGCCCTCCGATTCACACCACCCCGTGATGTTTTTCTCACTCCAACTATTAAATGGCCTGTTAGAAACACTTACAATGCGCCCCACCCCACAAAGTTTTTTAGAAACGTATACTACATTGCCACTGCATGTCTCCTGACCTCCCCATCCTGACAACCCTGTGGTGCTTTTCTAAATCCTACATTGCCACTCACTGCCTATCCTGATTCAGGCCCTCCGATTCACACCACCCCGTGATGTTTTTCAAACTTCTACTAGTGAATGGCCTGTTAGAAACCCTTACAATGCGCACCATCCCGCAATGTTTTTCAGAACCTATCCTACATTTCCACTGCATGTTTCCTGACATCCCCATGCTGTCCACCCCGTGGTGCTTTTCAACATCCTACATTGCCACTCACTGCCTATCATAATTCAGGCCCTCCGATTCACACCAGCCCGTGATGTTTTTCTCACTCCTACTAGTGAATGGCCTGTTAGAAACACTTACAATGCGCACCACCGTGCAATGTTTTTCAGAAACCTATACTAAATTGCCACTGCATGTTTCCTGACCTCCCCATCCTGACCACCTCGAGGTGCTTTTCTCCATGCTACATTGCCACTCACTGCCTATCCTAATTCAGACCCTCTGATTCACACCACCCCGTGATGTTTTTCAAACTTCTACTAGTGAATGGCCTGTTAGAAACCCTTACAATGCGCACCATCTCGTGATGTTTTTCATAAAAATATCCTATGTTGCCACTGCATGTTTCCTGACCTCCCCATTCTGACCACCCCTGGTGCTTTTCTCCATGCTACATAGCCACTCACTGTCTCTCCTGATTCAGGCCCTCTGATTCACACCACACCATGATGTATTTCTCACTCCTACTAGTGAATGTCCTGTTGGAAAACCTTACAATGCGCATCGCCCCGCGATGTTTTTCATATACCTACCCTATATTGTCACAGCATATTTCCTGACCTCCCCATCCTGACCTCCCCATGGTGCTTTTCTGAAATCTTCATTGCCCTCTCTGCCTATCCTAATTCAGGCCCTCCGATTCACACCACTCTGTGATGGTTTTCTCACTCCTACTAGTGAATGGCCTGTTAGAAACCTTTACAATTCTCACAACTGCGATGTTTTTCTGAAAGCTCTCCTACATTGCCACTGCATGTTTCCTGATCTCCCCATGCTCACCATGCCGTGGTGGTTTTCTCCATCTTGCATTGCCACTCACTGCCTATCCTGATTCAGGCCTTCCTATTCACACCACCCCGTGAAGTATTTCTCACTCCTACTAGTGAATGGCCTGTTAGAAACCCTTACAATGAGCACCACAACGCGATGTTTTTCATAAACCTATACTACATTGCCACTGCATGTTTCCTGACCTCCCCATGCTGACCAACCCGTGGTGCTTTTCTACATCTTATATTGCCACGCACTGCCTATCTTAATTCAGGCCCCCTATTCACACCACCCCATGATGTTTTTCACACTCGTACTAGAGAATGGCCTCTTAGAAACCCATACAATGCGCACCACCCGGCGATGTTTTTCAGAAATATAACTTACTTTGCCACTGCATGTTTCCTGGCGTCCACATGTTGACCACCCGGTGGTGCTTACTCCATCCTTCATTGCCACTCACTGCCTATCCTAAATCAGGCCCTCCGATTCATTCCACCCCTGATGTTTTTCTCACTCCTACTAGTGAATGGCCTGTTAGAAACCCTTACAATGCGCACCACACCGTGATGTTTTACTGAAACCTATCTTACATTGCCACTGCATGTTTCCTGACATCCCCATGCTGACCACCCCTGATGCTTTTCACCATCCTACATAGCCACTCACTGCCTATATTAATTCAGGCCTTACGATTCACACCACCCCGTGATGTTTTTTTCACTCCTACTTGTGAATGGCTTGTTAGAAAGCCTTACAATGCGCACCACCTCGCGAAGTTTTTCAGAAACCTATCCTACATTGGCACTGTATGTTTCCTGACCTCCCCATGCTGACCAACCCGTGGTTCTTTTCTCCATCCTACATTGTCATTCACGGCCTATCTTGATTCAGGCCCTCCAATTCACACCACCGCTGATGTTTTTCTCACTCCTACTTGTGAATGGCCTATAAGAAACCCTTACAATGCGCACCACCACATGATGTTTTTCAGAAACCTATCCTACATTGCCAATGCATGTTTCCTGACCTCCCATGCCTACCAACCCGTGGTGCTCTTCTCCATCCTACATTGCCACTCACTGCCTATCCTAATTCAGGCCCTCAGATTCACACCACCCCATGATTTTTTTCTCACTCCTACAATTGAATTGCCTGTTAGAAACACTTACAATGCGCACCACCCCGCGATGTTTTTCAGAGACCTACCCTACATTGCCTCTGTAAGTTTCCTGACCTCCCCATGATGACCACACCGTGGCGCTTTTCTCCATGCTACATTTCTACTTACTGTCTATCTTAATTCAGTGCCCTCCGATTCACACCATTCCGTGATGTTTTTCTCACTCCTACTAGTCAATGGCGTGTTAGAAACCCTTACAAAGCGCACCACCCTGGGTTGTTTTTCAGAAACATATCCTACATTGGGGATGCATGTTTCCTGACCTCCACATGGTGACCAACCCGTGGTGCTTTTCTCCATTGTACATTGTAACTCCCTGCCTACCCTAATTCAGGCCCTCCGATTAACATCACCCCTGACGTTTTTCTCACTCCTAATAGTGAAGGGCCTGTTAGAAAACCTTACAATGTGCACCACCCCAAGATGTTTTTCAGAAACCTATCCTACATTGCCACTGCATGTTTCCTGATCTCCCCATGCTGACCAACCCATGGTGCTTTTCTCCATTTTACATTACCACTCACTGCCTGTCCTGATTCAGGCCCTCCGATTCACACCACCCCGTGATGTTTTTCTCACTCCGACTATTAAATGGCCTGTTAGAAACCTTACAATGTGCACCACCCCGCGACGTTTTTCAGAAACCTATCCTATTTGCCATTGCATGTTTCCTTGCCTCCCCATGCTGACAAACCTGTGGTATTTTTCTCCATCCTACATTGCCACTCTCAGCCTATCCTAAATCTGGCCGTCCGATTCACACCACTCCGTGATGTTTTTTTCACTCCTACTTCTGAATGGCTTGTTAAAAACCCTTACAATGCGCACCACCCCCCGATGTTTTTCAGAAAACTATCCTACATTGCCACTGCATGTTTCCTGACCTCCCCATGTTGACCACCCCGTGGTGCTTTTCTCCATTCTTCATTGCCCTCACTGCCTATCCTTATTCAGGCCCGCCGATTCACATCACTCCGTGATGGTTTTCTCAATCCAGTAGTGAATGGACTTCTACAAACACTTATAATGCGAACGACCCAGCAATGATTTTCCGAAACTTATCCTACATTGCCATTGCATGTTTCCTGACCTCCCCATGCTCACCAACCTGTGGTGCTTTTCTCCATCCTACATTGCCACTCACTGTCTGTCTTGATTCAGGCCCCCTGATTCACACCACACCATGATGTATTTCTCACTCCTACTAGTGAATGGCCTGTTAGAATCCCTTACAAGGTGCACTACCCCGCGATGTTTCTCAGAAACCTGTCCTACATTGCCACTGCATGTTTCCTGAACTCCCCATGCTGACCACACCGTGGTGCTTTTCTCCATCCTACATTGCCACTCTCAGCCTATCCTAAATCTGGCCGTCCGATTCACACCACTCCGTGATGTTTTTTTCACTCCTACTTCTGAATGGCTTGTTAAAAACCCTTACAATGCGCACCACCCCCCGATGTTTTTCAGAAACCTATCCTACATTGCCACCGCATGTTTCCTACCCTGCCCATGCTGACCACCCCCTGGTGCTTTTCTCCATCCTACATTGCCACTCACTGCCTATTCTAATTCAGGCCCTCCGATTCACACCACCCCGTGATGTTTTTCTCACTCCTACTAGTGAATGGCCTGTTAGAAACCCTTACAATTCTCACCACCGCGATGTTTTTCAGAAAGCTATCCTACATTGCCACTGCATGTTTCCTGATCTCCCCATGCTCACCATGCCGTGTTCCTTTTCTCCATCTTACATTGCCACTCAATGCCTATCATGATTCAGGCCTTCCAATTCACACCACCCTGTGATGTATTTCTCACTCCTACTAGTGAATGACCTGTTAGAAACCCTTACAATGAGCACCACCGTGCGATGTTTTTCATAAACCTATACTACATTGCCACTGCATGTTTCCTGACTTCCCCATGCTCACCATGACGTGGTGCTTTTCTCCATCCTACATTGCCACTCACTGCCTATCCTGATTCAGGCCTTCCAATTCACACCACCCCGTGATATATTTCTCACACCTAATAGTGAATGGCCTGTTAGAAAGCCTTACAATGCACAGCACCCAGCTATGTTTTTCAGAAACCTAAACTACTTTGCCAATGCGTGTTTCCTGACCTCCCCATGCTGACTATCCCGTGGTGCTTGTCTCCTTCCTACGTTGCCATTCACTGCCTATCCTAAATCAGAACATCCAATTCACACCACCCCGTGATATTTTTCTCACTCCTACTAGAGAATGGCCTGTTAAAAACCCTTACAATTCCCCCACCCCGCGATGTTTTTCAGAAACCTATCCTACATTACCACTGCATGTTTCCTGAGCTTCCCATGTTGACCATCCCGTGGTGCTTTTCTCCATGCTACATTGCCACTCACACTGAATAAACTGATTCATGGCTTCCGATTCACACCACCCTATGATGTTTTTCTCACTCCTACTAGTGAATGGCCTGTTAGAAACCCTTACAATGCGCACCACCCCGCGATGCTTTTCAGAAACCGATCCTACATTGCCACTGCATGTATCATGACCTCCCCATCCTGACCACCTGGTGTTGCTTTTCTCCATGGTACATTGCCACTCACTGTCGATCTCGATTCAGGCGCTCCGATTCACACCACACCATGATGTATTTTTCACTCTTACTAGTGAATGGCCTGGTAGAAACCCTTACAATGGGCACCACCCCGTGATGTTTTCCAGAAAACTCTCCTACATTGCCACTGCATGTTTCCTGACCTCCCCATGCTGACCACACCGTGGTGCTTTTCTCCATTTTACATTGCCATTCACTGCCTATCCTAATTCTGGCCCTCCGATTCACATCACCCCATGATGTATTTCTCACTCCTACTAGTGAATGGCCTGTTAGAAACCCTTACAATGGGCACCACACCGCGATGTTTTTCACAAATGTATCCTACATTGCCACTGCATGTTTCCTGACCTTCCCATGCTCACCGTGCCATGGTGCTTTTCTCCATCCTACATTGCCACTCACTGCCTATCCTGAATCAGACCCTCTGATTCACACCACCCGGGGTTGTTTTTCAAACTTCTACAAGTGAATGGCCTTTTAGAAACCCTTACAATGCGCACCATCCCTCGATGTTTTTCAGAAACCTATCCTAAATTTCCACTGCATGTTTCCAGACCTCCCCATGATGTCCACTCCATGGTGCTTTTCACCATCCTACATTGCCACTCACTGGCTATCCTGATTAAGTCCCCCCTATTCACACCACCCTGTGATGTTTTTCTCACTCCTACAAGTGAATGGCCTGTTCGAAAGCCTAACAATGTGCAACATCCCGTGATGTTTTTCATAAAAATATCCTACATTGCCACTGCATGTTTCCTGACATCCCCATGCTGACCACCCCTGGTGCTTTTCTCCATGCTACATTGCCACTAAGTCCTTATCATAATTCGGGCTCTCCGATTCACAACACCCCATGATGTTTTTCTCACTCCTACTAGTGAATGGCCTGTTAGAAACACTTACAATTCGCCCCACCCCACAATGTTTTTCAGAAACCTATACTACATTGCCACTGCATGTCTCCTGTCCTCCCCATCCTGACAACCCTGTGGTGCTTTTCTCCATTCTTCATTGCCCTCACTGCCTATCCTAATTCAGGCCCTCTGATTCACAACACTCTGTGATGGTTTTCTCACTCCTACTATTGAATGGACTTCTAGAAACCCTTACAATACGAACGACCCCGCGATGATTTTCAGAAACTTATCCTACATTGCCATTGCATGTTTCCTGACCTCCCCATGCTCACCAACCTGTTGTGCTTTTCTCCATCCTACATTGCCACTCAATGTGTATCTTGATTCAGGCCCTCCGATTCACACCACACCATGATCTATTTCTCACTCCTATTAGTGAATGGCCTGTTAGAATCCCTTACAAAGTGCACTACCTGGCGATGTTTTTCAGAAACCTATCCTACATTGCCAGTGCATGTTTCCTGATCTCCCAATGCTGACCAACCCATGGTGCTTTTCTCCATCCTACATTGCCACTCACTGCCTATCCTAAATCTGGCCGTCCGATTCACACCACTCCGTGATGTTTTTTTCACTCCTACTTCTGAATGGCTTGTTAAAAACCCTTACAATGCGCACCACCCCCCGATGTTTTTCAGAAAACTATCCTACATTGCCACTGCATGTCTCCTGTCCTCCCCATCCTGACAACCCTGTGGTGCTTTTCTCCATTCTTCATTGCCACTCACTGCCTATCCTAATTCTGGCCCTCCGATTCACACCACCCCGTGATGTTTTTCTCACTCCAACTATTAAATGGCCTGTTAGAAACACTTACAATGCGCCCCACCCCACAAAGTTTTTTAGAAACGTATACTACATTGCCACTGCATGTCTCCTGACCTCCCCATCCTGACAACCCTGTGGTGCTTTTCTAAATCCTACATTGCCACTCACTGCCTATCCTGATTCAGGCCCTCCGATTCACACCACCCCGTGATGTTTTTCAAACTTCTACTAGTGAATGGCCTGTTAGAAACCCTTACAATGCGCACCATCCCGCAATGTTTTTCAGAACCTATCCTACATTTCCACTGCATGTTTCCTGACATCCCCATGCTGTCCACCCCGTGGTGCTTTTCAACATCCTACATTGCCACTCACTGCCTATCATAATTCAGGCCCTCCGATTCACACCAGCCCGTGATGTTTTTCTCACTCCTACTAGTGAATGGCCTGTTAGAAACACTTACAATGCGCACCACCGTGCAATGTTTTTCAGAAACCTATACTAAATTGCCACTGCATGTTTCCTGACCTCCCCATCCTGACCACCTCGAGGTGCTTTTCTCCATGCTACATTGCCACTCACTGCCTATCCTAATTCAGACCCTCTGATTCACACCACCCCGTGATGTTTTTCAAACTTCTACTAGTGAATTCCCTGTTAGAAACCCTTACAATGCGCACCATCCCGTGATGTTTTTCATAAAAATATCCTACATTGCCCCTGCATGTTTCCTGACCTCCCCATGCTGACCACCCCTGGTGCTTTTCTCCATGCTACATAGCCACTCACTTTCTCTCCTGATTCAGGCCCTCTGATTCACACCACACCATGATGAATTTCTCACTCATACTAGTGAATGGCCTATTGGAAAACCTTGCAATGCGCATCGCACCGTGATGTTTTTCAAATACCTACCCTATATTGTCACAGCATGTTTCCTGACCTCCCCATCCTGACCTCCCCATGGTGCTTTTCTCCATTCTTCATTGCCCTCACTGCCTATCCTAATTCAGGCCCTCCGATTCACACCACTCTGTGATGGTTTTCTCACTCCTACTAGTGAATGGACTTCTACAAACCCTTACAATGCGAACGACTCCGCGAAGATTTTCAGAAACTTATCCTACATTGCCATTGCATGTTTCCTGACCACCCCAAGCTCACCAACCTGTGGTGCTTTTCTCCGTCCTACATTGCCACTCAATGTCTATCTTGATTCAGGCCCTCCGATTCACACCACACCATGATCTATTTCTCACTCCTACTAGTGAATGGCCTGTTAGAATAACTTACAAGGTGCACTACCCGGCGATGTTTTTCAGAAAACTATCCTACATTGCCACTGCATGTTTCCTGATCTCCCCATGCTGACCAACCCATGGTGCTTTTCTCCATCCTAAATTGCCACTCACGGCCTATCCTGATTCCGGCCCTCCGATTCACACCACCCCGTGATGTATTTCTCACTTCTACTAGTGAATGGCCTGTTAGAATCCCTTACAATGCGCACCACCCTGCGATGTTTTTCACAAACCTATCCTACATTGCCACTGCATGTTTCCTGACCTCCCGATCCTGACCACCCCATGGTGCTCTTCTCCATCCTACATTGCCACTCACTGCCTATCCTGATTCAGGCCTTCCAATTCACACCACCCCGTGATGTATTTCTCACTCCTACTAGTGAATGGCCTGTTAGAAACCATTACAATGAGCACCACAACGCGATGTTTTTCATAAACCTGCACTACATTGCCACTGCATGTTTCCTTACCTCCCCATGCTCACCATGACGTGGTGCATTTCTCCATCCTACATTGTCACTCACTGCCTATCCTGATTCAGGCCTTCCAATTCACACCACCCCGTGATATATTTCTCACACCTAGTAGTGAATGGCCTGTTAGAAAGCCTTACAATGCACACCACCCAGCGATGTTTTTCAGAAACCTATCCTACATTGCCAATGTGTGTTTCCTGACCTCCCCATGCTGACCACCCCGTGGTGCTTGTCTCCTTCCCACGTTGCCATTCACTGCCTATCCTAATTCAGGCCCTCCGATTCACACCACCCGGTGATGTATTTCTCACTCCTACTAGTGAATGGCCTGTTAGAAACCCTTACAATGCGCACCACCCCGCGATGTTTTTCAGAAACGTATCCTACATTGCCACTGCATGTTTCCTGACCTTCCCATGCTCACCGTGCCGTGGTGCTTTTCTCCATCCTACATTGCCACTCACTGCCTATCATGATTCAGGCCTTCTGAATCACACCACCCGGGGTTGTTTTTCAAACTTCTACTACTGAATGGCGTTTTAGAAACACTTACAATGCGCACCACCCCTCGATGTTTTTCAGAAACCTATCCTACATTTCCACTGCATGTTTCCAGACCTCCCCATGCTGACCACCCCATTGTGCTTTTCACCATCCTACATTGCCACTAACTCGCTATCCTGATTAAGGCCCCCCTATTCACACCACCCTGTGATGTTTTTCTCACTCCTACTAGTAAATGGCCTGTTAGAAACCCTAACAATGTGCACCACCCGGGGATGTTTTTCAGAAACCTATCCTACATTGCCAATACAAGTTTCCTGACCTCCCCATGATGACCAGCCCGTGGTGCTTTTCTCCATCCTACATTGCCACTCACTTCCTATCATAATTTAGGCCCTTAGATTCACACCACCACGTGATGTTTTTCTCACTCCTACTAGTGAATGGCCTGTTAGAAACACTTACAATGCGCACCACCCCACAATGTTTTTCGGAAACCTATACTACATTGCCACTGCATGTCTCCTGAGCTCCCCATCCTGACAACCCTGTGGTGCTTTTCTCCATCCTACATTGCCACTCACACTGCCTATCCTGATTCAGGGCTTCCGATTCACACCACCGTATGATGTTTTTCTCACTCCTACCAGTAAATGGCCTGTTAGAAAACCTTACAATGCGCACCACCCTGCGATGTTTTTCAGAAACCTATCCTACATTGCCACTGCATGTTTCCTGACCTCCCGATCCTGACCACCCCATGGTGCTTTTCTCCATCCTACATTGCCACTCACTGCCTATCCTAATTCAGGCCCTCCGATTCACACCACCCCGTGATGTTTTTCTCACCCCTACTAGTGAATGGCCTGTTAGAAACCCTTATAATTCTCACAACTGCGATGTTTTTCCGAAAGCTATCCTACATTGCCACTGCATGTTTCCTGATCTCCCCATGCTCACCATACCGTGGTGATTTTCTCCATCTTACATTTCCACTCACTGCCTATCCTGATTCAGGCCTTCCAATTCACACCACCCCGTGATTTATTTCTCACTCCTACTAGTGAATGGCCTGTTAGAAACCCTTGCAATGAGCACCACAACGCGATGTTTTTCATAAACCTATACTACATTGCCACTGCATGTTTCCTGACCTCCCCATGCTCAACATGACGTGGTGCATTTCTCCATCCTACATTGCCACTCACTGCCTATCCTGATTCAGGCCTTCCAATTCACACCACCCCGTGATATATTTCTCACTCCTAGTAGTGAATGGCCTGTTAGAAAGCCTTACAATGCACACCACCCAGCGATGTTTTTCAGAAACCTACCTACATTGCCAATGCGTGTTTCCTGACCTCCCCATGCTGACCACCCCATGGTGCTTGTCTCCTTCTTACGTTGCCATTCACTTCCTATCCTAATTCAGAACATCCAATTCACACCACCCCGTGATATTTTTGTCACTCCTACTTGTGAATGGCCTGTTAGAAACCCTTACAATTCGCACCACCCCACGATGTTTTTCAGAAACCTATCCTACATTACCACTGCATGTTTCCTGAGCTTCCCATGTTGACCATCCCGTGGTGCTTTTCTCCATGCTACATTGCCACTCACACTGCCTAAACTGATTCAGGGCTTCCGATTCACACCACCCTATGATGTTTTTCTCACTCCTACTAGTGAATGGTCTGTTAGAAACACATACAATGTGCACCACCCCGCGATGCTTTTCAGAAACCGATCCTACATTGCCACTGCATCTTTCATGACCTCCCCATTCTGACCACCCCATGTTGCTTTTCTCCATGGTACATTGCCACTCACTGTTGATCCTGATTGAGGCGCTCCGATTCACACCACACCATGATGTATTTTTCACTCTTAATAGTGAATGGCCTGGTAGAAACCCTTACAATGGGCACCACCCCGTGACGTTTTCCAAAAAACTATACTACATTGCCACTGCTTGTTTCCTGACCTCCCCATGCTGACCACACCGTGGTGCTTTTCTCCACTTTACATTGCCACTCACTGCCTATCCTGATTCAGGCCCTCTGATTCACACCACCCCGTGATGTATTTCTCACTCCTAATAGTGAATGGCCTGTTAGAAACCCTTACAATGCGCACCACCCCGCGATGTTTTTCAGAAACGAATCCTACATTGCCACTGCATGTTTCCTGACCTTCCCATGCTCACCGTGCCGTGGTGCTTTTCTCCATCCTACATTGCCACTCACTGCCTATCATGATTCATGCCCTCTGAATCACACCACCCGGGGTTGTTTTTCAAACTTCTACTACTGAATGGCCTTTTAGAAACACTTACAATGAGCACCACCCATCGATGTTTTACAGAAACCTATCCTACATTTCCACTGCATGTTTCCAGACCTCCCCATGCTTACCACCCCATGGTGCTTTTCACCATCCTACATTGCCACTAACTGGCTATCCTGATTAAGGCCCCCCTATTCACACCACCCTGTGATGTTTTTCTCACTCCTACTAGTGAATATCCTGTTAGAAAGCCTAACAATGTGCACCACCCGGGGATGTTTTTCAGAAACCTATCCTACATTGCCAATGCAGGTTTCCTGACCTCCCCATGATGACCAGCCCGTGGTGCTTTTCTCCATCCTACATTGCCACTCACTTCCTATCATAATTTAGGCCCTTACATTCACACCACCCCGTGATGTTTTTCTCACTCCTACTAGTGAATGGACTGTTAGAAACACTTACAATGCGCCCCACCCCACAATGTTTTTCAGAAACCTATACTACATTGCCACTGCATGTCTCCTTACCTCCCCATCCTGACAACCCTGTGGTGCTTTTCTCCATCCTACATTGCCACTCACTGCCTATCCTGATTCAGGCCTTACGATTCACACCACCCCGTGATGTTTTTCAAACTTCTACTAGTGAATGGCCTGTTAGAAACCCTTACAATGCACACCAACCCGCGATGTTTTTCAGAAACCTATCCTACATTTCCACTGCATGTTTCCTGACCTCCCCATGATGTCCACCCCGTGGTGCTTTTCAACATCCTACATTGCCACTCACTGCCTATCATAATTCAGGCCCCCCGATTCCACCAGCCCGTTATGTTTTTCTCACTCCTACTAGTGAATGGCCTGTTAGAAACACTTACATTGTGCACCACCCTGCGATGTTTTTCAGAAACCTATACCAAATTGCCCCTGCATGTTTCCTAACCTCCCCATGCTTACCACCTCGTGGTGCTTTACTCCATGCTACATTGCCACTCACTGCCTATCCTAATTCAGGCCCTCCGATTCACAACAGCCCGTGATGTTTTTCTCACTGCTACTAGTGAATGGCCTGTTAGAAACCCTTACAATGCGCACCACCCCGTGATGTTTTTCAGAAACCTATCCTACATTGCCAATGCGTGTTTCCTGACCTCCCCATGATGACCAGGCCGTGGTACTTTTCTCCTTTCTTCGTTGCCATTCACTGCCTATCCTAATTCAGAACATCCATTTCACACCACCCCGTGATATTTTTCTCACTCGTACTAGTAAATGGCCTGTTAGAAACCCTGAGAATTCGAACCACCCCGCGATATTTTTCAGAAACCTATCCTACATTAACACTGCATGTTTCTTGAGCTCCCATGTTGACCATCCCGTGGTGTTTTTCTCCATGGTACATTGCCACTCACACTGCCTAACCTGCTTCAGGGCTTCCGATTCACAGCACCCCATGATGTTTTTCTCTCTCCTACTAGTGAATGGCCTGTTAGAAACCCTTACAATTCGCCCTACCCCGCGATGTTTTTCAGAAACCTATCCTACATTGCCAATGCATGTTTCCTGACCTCCCCATCCTGACCCCCCCGTGTTGCTTTTCTCCATGGTACATTGCCAATCACTGTTGATCCTGATTCAGGCCCTCCGATTCACAACACACCATGATGTATTTCTCACTCTTACTAGTGAATGGCCAGGTAGAATCCCTTACAATGCGCACCACCCCGTGATGTTTTTCAGAAAACTATCCTACATTGCCACTGCATGTTTCCTGACCTTCCCATGCTGACCACACCGTGGTGCTTTTCTAAACTTTACATTGCCACTCACTGCCTATCCTAATTCAGGCCCTCCGATTCACACCACCCCATGATGTATTTCTCACTGCTACTAGTGAATGGCCTGTTAGAAACCCTTACAATGCGCACCACCCTGCGACGTTTTTCAGAAACCTATCCCACATTGCCACTGCATGTGTCCTGACCTCCCTATGCTCACCATGCCGTGGTGCTTTTGTCCATCCTACATTCCCACTCACTGCCTATCCTGATTGAGGCCCTCCGATTCACACCACCCCGTGATGTATTTCTCACTCCTACTAGTGAATGGCCTGTTAGAAATCCTTACACTGCGCACCACCCCGTGATTTTTTTCAGAAACCTATCCTACATTGCCACTGCATGTTTTCTGACCTCCCGATCCTGACCACCCCATGGTGCTTTTCTCCATTCTACCTTGAGACTCACTGCCTATTATAATTCAGGCCCTCAGATTCACACAAACCCGTGATGTTTTTCTCACTCCTACTAGTGAATGGCCTGTTAGAAACCCTTACAATTCTCACCACCGCGATGTTTTTCAGAAACCTATCCTACATTGCCACTGCATGTTTACTGACCTAGCAATGCTTACCATGCCGTGGTGCTTTTCTCCATCCTACATTGCCACTCACTGCCTATCCTGATTCAGGCCTTCCAATTCACATCACCCCGTGATATATTTCTCACTCCTACTAGTGAATGGCCTGTTAGATAGCCTTACAATGCGCACCATCCGACGATGTTTTTCAGAAACCTATCCTACATTGCCACTGCATGTTTCCTGACCTCCCCATGCTGACCACACCGTGGTGCTTTTCTCCACTTTACATTGCCACTCACTGCTTATCCTAATTCAGGCCCTCCGGTTCACACACCCCATGATGTATTTCTCACTCCTACTAGTGAATGGCCTGTTAGAAACCTTTACAATGCACACCACCACGCGATGTTTTTCAGAAACGTATCCTACATTGCCACTGCATGTTTCCTGACCTTCCCATGCTCACCGTGCCATGGTGCTTTTCTCGATCCTACATTGCCACTCACTGCCTATCCTGATTGAGACCCTCCAATTCACACAACCCGGGGTTGTTTTTCAAACTTATACTAGTGAATGGGCTTTTAGAAACCCTTACAATGCCCACCACCCCGCGATGTTTTTCAGAAACCTATCCTACATTTCCACTGCATGTTTCCTGACCTCCCCATGCTGACCACACCATGGTGCTTTTCACCATCCTACATTGCCACACATTGCGTATCCTGATTCAGGCCCCCCTACTCACACCACCGCGTGATGATTTTCTCACTCCTACTAGTGAATGTCCTGTTAGAAAGCCTAAGAATGCGCACCACCCGGGGATGTTTTTCAGAAACCTATCCTACATTGCCAATGCATGTTTCCTGACCTCCCCATGGTGACCAGCCTGTGGTGCTTTTTCCATCCTACATTGCCACTGAATGCCTATCCTAATTCAGGCCCTCCGATTGACACCACCCCGTGATATTTTTCTCACTCCCACTAGTGAATGGCCTGTTAGAAAGCATTACAATGCGCTCCACCCCGCTTTTTTTTTCAGAAACCTATCCTATATTGCCACTGCAGGTTTCATGACTTCCGGATCCTGAGCACCCCATGGTGCTTTTCTCCATCCTACATTGCCACTCACTCCCTATCATAATTCCGGCCCTTGGATTCACACCACCCTGTGATGTTTTTCTCACTCCTACTAGTGAATGGCCTGCTGGAAACCATTACAATGCGCCCCACCCCATGATGTTTTTCAGAAACCTATACTATATTGCCACTGCATTTTTCCTGACTTCCCCATCCTGACAACCCTGTGGTGCTTTTCTCTTTCCTACATTGCCGCTCACTGCCTAACCTAATTCAGGCCCTCCGATTCACACAACTCCTGATGATTTTACCACTCCTACGAGTCAATGGCCTGTTTGAAAGCCTTAAAATGCTCACCACCTAGCGATGTTTTTCAGAAACCTATCCTTCATTGCCACTGCATGTTTCATGACCTCCCCATGCTGACAACCCCTGGTGCTTTTCTCCATGCTACATTGCCACTCACTGTCTATCCTGATTCAGGCCCTCTGATTCACACAACACCATGATGTATTTCTGACTCCTACTAGTGAATGGCCTGTTGGAAACGCTTACAATGCGCATCACCCCGCAATGTTTTTGAGAAACCTACCCTATATTGTCACTGCATGTTTCCTGACATCCCCATCCTGACAACCCTGTGGTGCTTTTCTCCTTCCTACATTGCAGCTCACTGCCTATCCTTATTCAGGCCCTCCGATTCCCACAACCCCGTTATGTTTTACAAACTTCTACTAGTGAATGGCCTGTTAGAAAATCTTACAATGCGCACCACCCAGCAATGTTTTTCAGAAACCTATGCTACATTTCCACTGCATGTTTCCTGACCTACCCATGCTGTCCACCCCATGGTGCTTTTCACCATCGTACATTGCCACTCACTTCCTATCATAATTCAGGCCCTCCGATTCACACCAGCCCGTGATGTTTTTCTCACTCCTACTAGTGAATGGCCTGTTAGAAACCCTTACAATGTGCACAACCCCACGATGATTTTAAGAAACCTATCCTACATTGCCAATGCATGTTTCCTGACTTCCCCATGATGACCAGCCCGTGGTGCCTTTCTGCATCCTACATTGCCACTCACTACCTATCATAATTCAGGCCCTCCGATTCACACCACCCCTTGATGTTTTTCTCACTCCTACTAGTGTATAGCCTGTTAGAAACCCTTACAATGCTCCCCACCCCACAATGTTTTTCAGAAAAATATCCTACATTGCCACTGCATGTTTCCTGACCTTCCCATGCTGACCACACCGTGGTGCTTTTCTAAACTTTACATTGCCACTCACTGCCTATCCTAATTCAGGCCCTCGGAATCACACCACCCCATGATGTATTTCTGACTCCTACTAGTGAATGGCCTGTTAGAAACCCTTACAATGCACACCACCACGCGATGTTTTTCAGAAACCTATCCTACATTGCCACTGCATGTTTCCTGACCTTCCCATGCTCACCGTGCCATGGTGCTTTTCTCGATCCTACATTGCCACTCACTGCCTATCCTGATTGAGGCCCTCTGATTCACACCACCCAGGGTTGTTTTTCAAACTTCTACTAGTGAATGGCCTTTTAGAAACCCTTACAATGCGCACCACCCCGCGGTGTTTTTCAGAAACCTATCCTACATTTCCACTGCATGTTTCCAGACCTCTCCATGCTGACCACCCCATGGTGCTTTTCACCATCCTACATTGCCACTCACTGCCTATCCTGATTCAGTCCCTCCTATTCACACCACCCCGTGATGTTTTTCTCACTCCTACTAGTGAATGGCCTGTTAGAAACCCTTACAATGCGCAGCAACCCGCTTATTTTTTCAGAAAACTATCCTACATTGCCACTGCATATTTCCTCTCCTCTCCATGCTGACAACCCTGTGGTGCTTTTTCCATCCTACATTGCCACTCAATGCCTATCTTAATTCAGGCCCTCCGATTCACACCACACCGTGATATTTTTCTCACTCCCACTAGTGAATGGCCTGTTAGAAACCCTTACAATGCGCTCCACCCCGCTTATTTTTTTTCAGAAACCAATCCTACATTGCCACTGCATGCTTCATGACTTCCGGACCCTGAACACCCCGTGGTGCTTTTCTCCATCCTACATTGCCACTCACTGCCTATCATAATTCAGGCCCTCTGATTCACACCACCCCGTGATGTTTTTCTCACTCCAACTAGTGAATGGCCTGCTGGAAACCCTTACAATGCGCCGCACCCCACGATGTTTTTCAGAAACCTATACTACTTTGACACTGCATTTTTCCTGACCTCCCCATCCTGACAATCCTGTGGTGCTTTTCTCCTTCCTACATTGCAGCTCACTGCCTATCCTGATTCAGGCCCTCCGATTCACACCACCCCGTGATGTTTTTCAAACTTCTACTAGTGAATGGCCTGTTAGAAAATCTTACAATGCGCACCACCCAGCGATGTTTTTCAGAAACCTATGCTACATTTCCACTGCATGTTTCCTGACCTCCCATTGATGTCCACCCCGGGGTGCTTTTCACCATCCTACATTGCCACTCACTGCCTATCATAATTCAGGCCCTCCGATTCACACAAGCCCGTGATGTTTTTCTCACTCCTAATAGTGAATGGCCTGTTAGAAACATTTACAATGCCCACCAACCTGTGATGTTTTTCAGAAACCTATACTAAATTGCCACTGCATGTTTCCTGACTTCCTCATCCTGACCACCTCGTGGGGCTTTTCTCCATGCTACATTTCCACTCACTGCCTATCCTAATTCATGCCGTCCGATTCACACCATCCCGTGATCTTTTTCTCACTGCTACTAGTGAATGGCCTGTTAGAAACACTTAAATGCTCACCACCCCGTGATGTTTTTCAGAAAAATATCCTACATAGCCACTGCATGTTTCCTGACCTCCCCATGCTGACAACCCCTGGTGCTTTTCTCCATGCTACATTGCCACTCACTTTCTATCCTGATTAAGGCCCTCTGATTCACACCACACCATGATGTATTTCTGACTCCTACTAGTGAATGGCCTGTTGGAAACGCTTACAATGCGCATCACCCCGCGATGTTTTTCAGAAACCTACCCTATATTGTCACAGCATGTTTCCTGACCTCCCCATCCTGACAACCCTGTGGTGCTTTTCTCCTTCCTACATTGCAGCTCACTGCCTATCCTGATTCAGGCCCTCCGATTCCCACCACCCCGTGATGTTTTACAAACTTCTACTAGTGAATGGCCTGTTAGAAAATCTTACAATGCGCACCACCCAGAGATGTTTTTCAGAAACCTATGCTACATTTCCACTGCATGTTTCCTGACCTACCCATGCTGTCCACCCCGTGGTGCTTTTCACCATCCTACATTGCCACTAACTGCCTATCGTAATTCAGGCCCTCCGATTCACACCAGCCCGTGATGTTTTTCTCACTCCTACTAGTGAATGGCCTGTTAGAAACCCTTACAGTGCGCACCACCCCGCGATGTTTTTAAGAAACCTATCCTACATTGCCACTGCATGTTTCCTGACCTTCCCATGCTCACCGTACCGTGGTGCTTTTCTCGATCCTACATTGCCACTCACTGCCTATCCTGATTGAGGCCCTCCGATTCACACCACCCGGGGTTGTTTTTCAAACTTCTACTAGTGAATGGCCTTTTAGAAACCCTTACAATGCGCACCACCCCGCGTTGTTTTTCAGAAACCTATCCTACATTTCCACTGCATGTTTCCATACCTCTCCATGCTGACCACCCCATGGTGCTTTTCACCATCGTACATTGCCACTCACTGCCTATCCTGATTCAGGCCCCCCTATTCACACAACCCCGTGATGTTTTTCTCACTCCTACTAGTGAATGGCCTGTTAGAAACCCTTACAATGCGCAGCAACCCGCTTTTATTTTTTCAGAAAACTATCCTACATTGCCACTGCATATTTCCTCTCCTCCGCATGCTGACCAGCCTGTGGTGCTTTTTCCATCCTACATTGCCACTCAATGCCTATCCTGATTCAGGCCCTCTGATTCACACCACCCCGTGATGTTTTTCAATCTTCTACTAGTGAATGGCCTGTTAGAAAATTTACAATGCGCACCACCCAGCGATGTTTTTCAGAAACCTATGCTACATTTCCACTGCATGTTTCCTGACCTCCCCATGATGTCCAGCCCGGGCAGCTTTTCACCATCCTACATTGCCACTCACTGCCTATCATAATTCAGGCCCTCCGATTCACACCAGCGCGTGATGTTTTTCTCACTCCTACTAGTGAATGGCCTGTTAGAAACATTTACAATGCCCACCACCCTAAGGTGTTTTTCAGAAACCTATACTAAATTGCCACTGCATGTTTCCTGACTTCCCCATCCTGACCACCTGGTGGTGCTTTTCTACATGCTACATTTCCACTCACTGCCTATCCTAATTCAAGCCCTCCGATTCACACCAGCCCGTGATCTTTTTCTCACTGCTACTAGTGAATGGCCTGTTAGAAACCCTTAAATGCGCACCACCCCGTGATGTTTTTCAGAAAAATATCCTACATTGCCACTGCATGTTTCCAGACCTCCCCATGGGGACAACCCCTGGTGCTTTTCTCCATGCTACATTAACACTCACTGTGGATCCTGATTCAGGCCCTCTGATTCACACCACACCATGATGTATTTCTCACTCCTACGAGTGAATGGCCTGTTGGAAACCCTTACAATGCGCATCACCCCGTGATGTTTTTCAGAAGCCTATCCTATATTGTCACAGCATGTTTCCTGACCTCGCCATCCTGACCTCGCCGTGGTGCTTTTCTCCATCCTACATTGCCACTCACTGACTATACTGATTCAGGCCCACTAATCCACACCATCCCGTGATGTTTTTCTCACTCCTACAAGTGAATGGCCTGTTAGAAACCCTTACAATGTGCACCACCCGCGTTGTTTTTCAGAAACCTATCCTACATTGCCACTGCATGTTTCCTGACTTCCCCATGCTGACCACCACGTGGTGCTTTTCTCCATCCTACATTGCCACTCACTGCCTATCCTAATTCAGGCCCTCTGATTCACACCACACCATGATGTATTTCTCACTCCTACTAGTGAATGGCCTGTTAGAAACCCTTAAACTTCTGAGCACCCCGCGATGTTTTTCAGAAACCTATCCTATTTGCCATTGCATGTTTCTTTGCCTCCCCATGCTGACAAACCTGTGGTATTTTTCTCCATCCTACATTGCCACTCACAGCCTATCCTAAATCTGGCCGTCGGATTCACACCACTCCGTGATGTTTTTTTCACTCCTACTTCTGAATGGCTTGTTAAAAACCCTTACAATGCGCACCACCCCCCGATGTTTTTCAGAAAACTATCCTACATTGCCACTGCATGATTCCTGACCTCCACATGTTGACCACCCCGTGGTGCTTTTCTCCATTCTTCATTGCCCTCACTGCCTATCCTAATTGAGGCCCTCTGATTCACACCACTCTGTGATGGTTTTCTCTCTCGTACTAGTGAATGGCCTGCTACAAACCATTACAATACGAACGACCCCGCGATGATTTTCAGAAACTTATCCTACATTGCCATTGCATGTTTCCTGACCTCCCCATGCTCACCAACCTGTGGTGCTTTTCTCCATCCTTCATTGCCACTCACTGTCTATCTTGATTCAGGACCTCCAATTCACACCACACCATGATGTATTTCTCACTCCTACTAGTGAATGGCATGTTAGAATCCCTTACAAGGTGCACTACCCCGCGATGTTTTTCGGAAACCTATCCTACATTGCCACTGCATGTTTCCTCACCTCCCCATGCTGACCACACCGTAGTGCTTTTCTCCATCCTACATTGCTACTCACGGCCTATCCTGATTCAGGCCCTCCGATTCAAACCAGCCTGTGATGTTTTTCTCTCTTCTACTAGTGAATGGCCTGTTAGAAACCCTTACAATGCGTATCACCCTGCGACGTTTTTCAGAAACCTATCCCACATTGCCACTGCATGTGTCCTGACCTCCCCATGCTCACCATGCCGTGGTGCTTTTCTCCATCCTACATTGCCACTCACTGCCTATCCTGATTGAGGCCCTCCGATTCAAACCACCCCGTGATGTATTTCTCACTCCTACTAGTGAATGCCCTGATAGAAATCCTTACACTGCGCACATCCGTGATGTTTTTCAGAAACATATCCTACATTGCCACTGCATGTTTCCTGACCTCCCGATCCTGACCACCCCATGGTGCTTTTCTGCATCCTACATTGCCACTCACTGCCTATTATAATTCAGGGCCTCAGATTCACACAAACCCGTGATGTTTTTCTCACTGCTACTAGTGAATGACCTGTTAGAAACCCTTACAATTCTCACCACCGTGATGTTTTTCAGAAACCTCTCCTACATTGCCACTGCATGTTTCCTGACCTCCCCATGGTGACCAGCCCGTGGTGCTTTACTCCATCCTACATTGCCACTCACTGCCTATCCTAATTCAGGACCTCCGATTCACACCACCTCGTGATGTTTTTCTCACTCCTACTAGTGAACGGCCTGTTAGAAACCATTACAATGCGCTCCATCCCGCTTTTTTTTTCAGAAACCTATCGTACATTGCCACTGCATGTTTCCTCATCTCCCAATGGTGACCACCCTGTGGTGCTTTTTCCATCCTACATTGCCACTCAATGCCTATCCTGATTCAGGCCTTCCAATTCTCACCACCCCGTGATATATTTCTCACTCCTACTAGTGAATGGCCTGTTAGATAGCCTTACAAAGCGCACCACCCGGCGATGTTTTTCAGAAACCGATCCTACATTGCCAATGCATATTTCCTGACCTCCCCATGCTGACCACGCCGTGGCGCTTTTCTCCTTCCTTCGTTGCCATTCACTGCCTATCCTAATTCAGAACATCCAATTCACACCACCCCGTGATATTTTTCTCACTCCTACTAGTGAATGGCCTGTTAGAAACCCTTACAATTTGCACCAACCAGCGATGTTTTTCAGAAACCTATCCTACATTGCCACTGCATGTTTCCTGAGCTCCCCATGTTGACCATCCCGTGGTGCTTTTCTCCATGCTACATTGCAACTCACACAGCCTATCCTGATTGAGGGCTTCCGATTCACACCACCCCATGATGTTTTTCTCACTCCTAACAGTGAATGGCCTGTTAGAAACCCTTACAATGCGCACCACCCCGCGATGTTTTTAAGAAACCTATCCTACATTGCCAATGCATGTTTCCTGACCTCCCCATCCTGACCATCCCGTGTTGCTTTTCTCCATGGTACATTGCAACTCACTGTCGATCCTGATTCAGGCCCTCCGATTCACAACACACCATGATGTATTTCTCACTCTTACTAGTGAATGGCCTGGTAGAATCCCTTACAATGCGCACCACCCCGTGATGTTTTTCAGAAAACTATCCTACAATGCCACGGCATGTTTCCTGACCTCTCCATGGTGACCACACCGTGGTGCTTTTCTCCACTTTACATGGCCACTCACTGCTTATCCTAATTCAGGACCTCCGATTCACACACCCCATGATGTATTTCTCACTCCTACTAGTGAATGGCCTGTTAGAAACCCTTACAATGCACACAACCACGCGATGTTTTTCAGAAACGTATCATACATTGCCACTGCATGTTTCCTGACCTTCCCATGCTCACCGTGCCGTGGCGCTTTTCTCGATCCTACATTGCCACTCACTGCCTATCCTGATTCAGGCCCCCCTATTCACACCACCCCGTGATGTTTTTCTCACTACTACTAGTGAATGGCCTGTTAGAAAGCCTAAGAATGTGCACCACCCGGGGATGTTTTTCAGAAACCTATCCTACATTGCCAATACATGTTTCCTGACCTCCCCATGGTGACCAGCCCGTGGTGCTTTACTCCATCCTACATTGCCACTCACTGCCTATCCTAATTCAGGACCTCCGATTCACACCACCTCATGATGTTTTTCTCACTCCTACTAGTGAATGGCCTGTTAGAAACCATTACAATGCGCTCCATCCCGCTTTTTTTTTTTTTCAGAAACCTATCCTTCATTGCCACTGCAGGTTTCATGACTTCCGGATCCTGACCACCCCGTGGTGCTTTTCTCCATCCTACAATGCCACTCACTCCCTATCATAATTCAGGCCCTCGGATTCACACCACCCCGTGATGTTTTTCTCACTCCTACTAGTGAATGGCCTGCTGGAAACCCTTACAATGCTCCCCGCCCCACGATGTTTTTCAGAAACCTATACTACATTGCCACTGCATTTTTCCTGACCTCCCCATCCTCACAACCCTGTGGTGCTTTTCTCTTTCCTACATTGCCGCGCACTGCCTATCCTAATTCAGGCCCTCTGATTCACACAATTCCTGATGATTTTCTCACTCCTACTAGTGAATGGCCTGTTAGAAAGCCTTAAAATGCTCACCACCCAGCGATGTTTTTCAGAAACCTATCCTTCATTGCCACTCCATGTTTCCTGACCTCCCCATGCTGACAACCCCTGGTTCTTTTCTCCATGCTACATTGCCACTCACTTTCTATCCTGATTCAGGCCCTCTGATTCACACCACACCATGATGTATTTCTGACTCCTACTAGTGAATGGCCTGTTGGAAACGCTTACAATGCGCATCACCCCGCGATGTTTTTCAGAAACCTACCCTATATTGTCACAGCATGTTTCCTTACCTCCCCATCCTGACAACCTGTGGTGCTTTTCTCCGTCCTACATTGCAGCTCACTGCCTATCCTGATTCAGGCCCTCTGATTCCCACAACCCCATGATGTTTTACAAACTTCTACTAGTGAATGGCCTGTTAGAAACCCTTACAATGCGCACCACCCCGCGATGTTTTTAAGAAACCTATCCTAAATTGCCAATGCATGTTTCCTGACCTCCCCAGCCTGACCATCCCGTGTTGCTTTTCTCCATGGTACATTGCAACTCACTGTCGATCCTGATTCAGGCCCTCCGATTCACAACACTCCATGATGTATTTCTCACTCTTACTAGTGAATGGCATGGTAGAATCCCTTACAATGCGCACCACCCCGTGATGTTTTTCAGAAAACTATCCTACAATGCCACTGCATGTTTCCTGACCTCCCCATGCTGACCACACCGTGCTGCTTTTATCCATTCTTCATTGCCCTCACTGCCTATCCTAATTCAGGCCCTCTGATTCACACCACTCTGTGATGGTTTTCTCTCTCCTACTAGTGAATGGCCTGCTACAAACCATTACAATGCGAACTACCCCGCGATGATTTTCAGAAACTTATACTACATTGCCATTGCATGTTTCCTGACCTCCCCATGCTCACCAACCTGTGGTGCTTTTCTCCATCCTTCATTGCCACTCACTGTCTATCTTGATTCAGGCCCTCCAATTCACACCACACCATGATGTATTTCTCACTCCTACTAGTGAATGGCCTGTTAGAAACCCTTACAATGCACACCACCATGCAATGTTTTTCAGAAACGTATCCTACATTGCCACTGCATGTTTCCTGACCTTCCCATGCTCACCCTGCCGTGGTGCTTTTCTCGATCCTACATTGCCACTCACTGCCTATCCTGATTGAGGCCCTCCAATTCACACCACCCGGGGTTGTTTTTCAAAATTCTACTAGTGAATGGCCTTTTAGAAACCCTTACAATGCGCACCACCCCGCGATGTATTTCCGAAACCTATCCTACATTTCCACTGCATGTTTCCTGACCTCCCCATGCTGACCACCCCATGGTGCTTTTCAGCATCCTACATTGCCACTCACTGTGTATCCTGATTCAGGCCCCCCTATTCACACCACCCCGTGATGTTTTTCTCACTCCTACTAGTGAATGGCCTGTTAGAAAGCCTAAGAATGTGCACCACCCGGAGATGTTTTTGAGAAACCTATCCTACATTGCCAATGCATGTTTCCTGACCTCCCAATTGTGACCAACCCGTGGTGCTTTTCTCCATCCTACATTGCCACTCACTTCTTATTCTAATTCAGGCAATCCGATTCACAACACCCTGTGATGTTTTTCTCACTCCTACTAGTGAATGGCCTGTTTGAAACCCTTACAATGCGCACCACCCGCTTTTTTTTTCAGAAACCTATCCTACATTAGCACTGTATGTTTCCTCACCTCCCCATGCTGACCACCCTGTGCTGCTTTTTCCATCCTACATTGCCACTCAATGCCTATCCTAATTCAGACCCTCCGAATCACACCACCCCGTGATATTTTTCTCACTCCCACTAGTGAATGGACTGTTAGAAACCATTACAATGTGCTCCACCCCGCTTTTCTTTTCAGAAACCTATCCTAAATAGCCACTGCAGGTTTCATGACTTCCGGATCCTGACGACCCCGTGGTGCTTTTCTCCATCCTACATTGCCACTCACTCCCTATCATAATTCAGGCCCTGGGATTCACACCACCCCGTGATGTTTTTCTCACTCCTACTAGTGAATGGCCTGCTGGAAACCCTTACAATGCGCCCAACCCCACGATGTTTTTCAGAATCCTATACTACATTGCCACTGCATTTTTCCTGAACTCCCCATCCTGACCTCCCTGTGGTGCTTTTCTCCATCCTACATTGCCACTCACTGCCTATACTGATTCAGGCACTCTGATTCACACCATCCCGTGATGTTTTTCTCACTCCTACTAGTGAATGGCCTGTTAGAAACCCTTACAATGTGCACCACCCGCGTTGTTTTTCAGAAACCTACCCTACATTGCCACTGCATGTTTCCTGACTTCCCCATGCTGACCACACCGTGGTGCTTTTCTCCATCCTACATTGCCACTCACTGCCTATCCTAATTCAGGCCCTCTGATTCACACCACACCATGATGTATTTCTCACTCCTACTTGTGAATGGCCTGTTAGAAACCCTTACAATTCTCAGCACCCCGCGATGTTTTTCAGAAACTTATCCTACTTTGCCATTGCATGTTTCCTTGCCTCCCCAAGCTGACAAACCTGTGGTGATTTTCTCCATCCTACATTGCCACTCACAGCCTATTCTAAATCAGGCCGTCTGATTCACACCACCCCGAGATGTTTTTTTCACTCATACTTCTGAATGGGTTGTTCAAAACCCTTACAATGTGCACCACCCCCCGATGTTTTTCAGAAACCTATCCTACATTGCCATTGCATGTTTCCTGACCTCCCCATGTTGACCACCCCGTGGTGCTTTTCTCCATTCTTCATGGCCCTCCCTGCATGTGCTAATTCAGGCCCTCTGATTCACACCACTCTGTGATGGTTTTCTCTCTCCTACTAGTGAATGGCCTGCTACAAACCGTTACAATGCGAACGACATCGCGATGATTTTCAGAAACTTATCCTACATTGCCATTTTATGTTTCCTGACCTGCCCATGCTCACCAAACTGTGGTGCTTTCTCCATCCTACATTGCCACTCACTGTCTATCTTGATTCAGGCCCTCCAATTCACACCACACCATGATGCATTTCTCACTCCTACTAGTGAATGGACTGTTAGAAATCCTTACACTGCGCACCACCCCGCGATATTTTTCAGAAACCTAACCTACATTGCCACTTCATGTTTCCTGACCTCCCCTTGCTGACGACACCATGGTGCTTTTCTCCATCCTACATTGCCACTCACGGCCTTCCTGATTCAGGCCCTCCGATTCACACCACCCCGTGATGTTTTTCAGAAAAATATCCTACATTGCCACTGCATGTTTCCTGACCTCCCCATGGGGACCACCCCTGGTGCTTTTCTCCATGCTACATTAACACTCACTGTCGATGTTGATTCAGGCCCTCTGATTCACACCACACCATGATGTATTTCTCACTCCTACTAGTGAATGGCCTGTTGGAAACCCTTACAATGCGCATCACCCCGCGATGTTTTTCAGAAACCTATCCTGTACTGTCACAGCATGTTTCCTGACCTCGCCATCCTGACCTCACCGTGGTGCTTTTCTCCATCCTACATTGCCACTCACTGCCTATACTGATTCAGGCCCACTGATCCACACCATCCCGTGATATTTTTCTCACTCCTAGAAGTGAAAGGCCTGTTAGAAACCCTTACAAATGTGCATCACCCGCGTTGATTTCAGAATCCTATCCTACATTGCCACTGCATGTTTCTTGACTTCCCCATGCTGACCACCACGTGGTGCTTTTCTCCATCCTACATTGCCACTCACTGCCTATCCTAATTCAGGCCCTCTGATTCACACCACACCATGATGTATTTCTCACTCCTACTAGTGAATGGCCTGTTAGAAACCCTTACAATTCTCAGCACCCCGCGATGTTTTTCAGAAAACTATCCTACTTTGCCATTGCATGTTTCCTTGCCTCCCCATGCTGAAAAACCTGTGGTATTTTTCTCCATCCTACATTTCCACTCACAGCCTATCCTAAATCTGGCCGTCCGATTCATACCACCCCGTGATGTTTTTTTCACTCCTACTAGTGAATGGCCTTTTAGAAACCCTTACAATGCGCACCACCCCGCTTTGTTTTTCAGAAACCTATCCTACATTGCCACTGCATGTTTCCTCATCTCCCCATGCTGACCACCCTGTGGTGCTTTTTCCATCCTACATTGCCACTCAATGCCTATCCTAATTCAGGCCCTCGGATTCACACCACCCCGTGATGTTTTTCTCACTCCTACTAGTGAATGGCCTGCTGGAACCCCTTACAATGCGCGCCGCCCCACGATGTTTTTCAGAAACCTATATTACATTGCCACTGCATTTTTCCTGACCTCCCAATCCTGACAACCCTGTGGTGTTTTTCTCTTTCCTACATTGCCACTCACTGCCTATCCTAATTCAGGCCCTCCAATTCACACAACTCCTGATGATTTTCTCACTCCTACTAGTGAATGGCCTGTTAGAAAGCCTTAAAATGCTCACCACCCAGCGATGTTTTTCAGAAACGTATCCTTCATTGCAACTGCATGTTTCCTGAACTCCCCATGCTGACAAACCCTGGTGCTTTTCTCCATGCTACATTGCCACTCACTTTCTATCCTGATTCAGGCCCTTTGATTGAAACCACACCATGATGTATTTCTGACTCCTACCAGTGAATGGCCTGTTGGAAATGCTTACAATGCGCATCACCCCGCGATGTTTTTCAGAAACCTACCCTATATTGTCACAGCATGTTTCCTGACCTCCCCATCCTGACAACCCTGTGGTGATTTTCTCCTTCCTACATTGCATTTCACTGCCTATCCTGATTCAGGCCCTCCGATTCCCACAACCCCGTGATGTTTTACAAACTTCTACTAGTGAATGGCCTGTTAGAAAATCTTACAATGCGCACCACCCAGCGATGTTTTTCAGAAACCTATCCTACATTGCCACTGCATGTTCCCTGACCTCCCCATGCTGATCACCCCGCGGTGCTTTTCACCATCCTACATTGCCACTCACTGCCTATCATAATTCAGGCCCTCCGATTCAAACCAGCCCGTGATGTTTTTCTCACTCCTACTAGTGAATGGCCTGTTAGAAACCCTTACAATGCGCACCACCCTGCGATGTTTTTAAGAAACCTATCCTACATTGCCAATGCATGTTTCCTGACTTCCCCATGATGACCAGCCCGTGGTGCTTTTCTCCATCCTACATTGCCACTCAGTCCCTCTCATAATTCAGGCCCTCTGATTCACACCACCCCTTGATGTTTTTCTCACTCCTACTAGTGAATAGCCTGTTAGAAACCCTTACAATGCGCCCCACCCCACAATGTTTTTCAGAAAAATATCCTACATTGCCACTGCATGTTTCCTGACCTCCCCATCCTGACAACCCTGTGGTGCTTTTCTCCATCCTGCATTGCCACTCACTGCCTATCCTGATTCAGGCCCTCCGATTCACACCACCCCATGATGTTTTTCAAACTTCTACTAGTGAATGGCCTGTTAGAAACCCTTACAATGCGCACCACCCCGCGATGTTTTTCAGAAACCTATCCTACATTGCCAATGCATGTTTCCTGACCTACCCATGCTGTCCACCCCGTGGTGCTTTTCACCATCCTACATTGCCACTCACTGCCTATCATAATTCTGGCCCTCCGATTCACACCAGCCCGTGATGTTTTTCTCACTGCTACTAGTGAGTGGCCTGTTAGAAAAACTTACAATGTGCACCACCCTGCGATGTTTTTCAGAAACCAATACTAAATTGCCACTGCATGTTTCCTGACCTCCCCATCCTGACCACCTCATGATGCTTTTCTCCATGCTACATTGCCACTCACTGCCTATCCTAATTCAGGCCCTCCGATTCACACCAGCCCGTGATGTTTTTCTCACTGCTACTAGTGAATGGCCTGTTAGAAACCCTTACAATGCGCACCACCCCGTGATATTTTTCAGAAAAATATCCTATATTGCCACTGCATGTTTCCTGACCTCCCCATGCTGACCAGCCCTGGTGCTTTTCTCCATGCTACATATCCACTCACTGTCTATCCTGATTCAGGCCCTCTGATTCACACCACACCATGATGTATTTCTCACTCCTACTAGTGAATGGCCTGTTGGAAAACCTTACAATGCGCATCGCCCCACGATGTTTTTCAAATACCTGCCCTATATTGTCACAGCATGTTTCCTGACCTCCACATCCTGACCTCCCTGTGGTGCTTTTCTCCATTTTTCATTGCCCTCACTGCCTATCGTAATTCAGGCCCTCCGATTCACACCACTCTGTGATGGTTTTCTCACTCCTACTAGTGAATGGACTGCTATAAACCCTTACAATGCGAACGACCCCACAATGATTTTCAGAAACTTATCCTACATTGCCATTGCATGTTTCCTGACCTCCCCATGCTCACAAAATGGTGGCGCTTTTCTCCATCCTACATTGCCACTCACTGTCTCTCTTGATTCAGGCGCTCCGATTCACACCACACCATGATGTATTTCTCACTCCTACTAGTGAATGGCCTGTTAGAATTCCTTACAATGTGCACTACCCCGAGATGTTTTTCAGAAACCCATCCTACATTGCCACTGCATGTTTCCTGACCTTACCATGCTGACCACACCGTGGTGCTTTTCTAAACTTTACATTGGCACTCACTGCCTATCCTAATTCAGGCCCTCTGATTCACACCACCCCATGATGTATTTCTCACTCCTACTAGTGAATGGCCTGTTAGAAAGCCTAAGAATGTGCACCACCCGGGGATGTTTTTCAGAACCCTATCCTACATTGCCAATGCATGTTTCCTGAGCTCCCCTTGGTGACCAGCACGTGGTGCTTTTCTCCATCCTACATTGCCACTCACTTCCTATTCTAATTCAGGCAATCCGATTCACAACACACTGTGATGTTTTTCTCACTCCTACTAGTGAATGACCTGTTTGAAACCCTTACAATGCGCACCACCCCGTTTTTTTTTTCAGAAACCTATCCTACATTAGCACTGTATGTTTCCTCACCTCCCCATGCTGACCACCCTGTGCTGCTTTTTCCATCCTACATTGCCACTCAATGCCTATCCTAATTCAGACCCTCCGATTCACACCACCCCGTGATATTTTTCTCACTCCCACTAGTGAATGGCCTGTTAGAAACCATTACAATGCGCTCCACCCCGCTTTTTTTTTCAGAAACCTATCCTAAACAGCCACTGCAGGTTTCATGACTTCCAGATCCTGACCACCCCGTGGTGCTTTTCTCCATTCTACATTGCCACTCACTCCCTATCATAATTCAGGCCCTGGGATTCACACCACCCCGTGATGTTTTTCTCACTCCTACTACTGAATGGCCTGCTGGAAACCCTTACAACGCGCCCAACCCCACGATGTTTTTCAGAATCCTATACTACATTGCCACTGCATTTTTCCTGACCTCCCCATTCTGACAACCCTGTGGTGCGTTTCTCCTTCCTACAATGCCGCTCACTGCCTATCCTAATTCAGGCCCTCCGATTCACACAACCCCTGAATATTTTCTCACTCCTAATAGTGAATGGCTTGTTAGAAAGCCTTAAAATGCTCACCACAAAGCGATGTTTCTCAGAAACCTATCCTTCATTGCCACTGCATGTTTCCTGACCTCCCCATGCTGACAACCCCTGGTGCTTTTCTCCATGCTACATTGCCACTCACTGTCTATCCTGATTCAGGCCCTCTGATTCACACCACACCATGATGTATTTCTGACTCCTACTAGTGAATGGCCTGTTGGAAACGCTTACAATGCGCATCACCCCGCGATGTTTTTCAGAAACCTACCCTATATTGTCACAGCATGTTTCCTGACCTCCCCATCGTGACCTCCCCGTGGTGCTTTTCTCCATCCTACATTGCCACTCACTGCCTATACTGATTCAGGCACTCTGATTCACACCATCCCGTGATGTTTTTCTCACTCCTACTAGTGAATGGCCTGTTAGAAACCCTTACAATGTGCACCACCCGCGTTGTTTTTCAGAAACCTATCCTACATTGCCACTGCATGTTTCCTGACTTCCCCATGCTGACCACCACGTGGTGCTTTTCTCCATGCTACATTGCCACTCAATGTCTATCCTGATTCAGGCCCTCTGATTCACACCATACCATGATGTATTTCTGACTCCTACTAGTGAATGGCCTGTTGGAAAGGCTTACAATGCGCATCACCCCGCGATGTTTTTCAGAAACCTACCCTATATTGTCACAGCATGTTTCCTGACTTCCCAATCCTGACCTCCCCGTGGTGCTTTTCTCCATCCTACATTGCCACTCACTGCCTATACTGATTCACGCACTCTGATTCACACCACACCATGATGTATTTCTCACTCCTACTAGTTAATGGTCTGTTAGAAACCCTTACAATGTGCACCACCCGCGTTGTTTTTCATAAAACTATCCTACATTGCCACTGCATGTTTCCTGACTTCCCCATGCTGACCACCACGTGGTGCTTTTCTCCATCCTACATTGCCACTCACTGCCTATCCTAATTCAGGCCCTCTGATTCACACCACCCGTGATGTTTTTCTCACTTCTACTAGTGAATGACCGGTTAGAAACCCTTAAATGTGCACCACCCCGCGATGTTTTTCAGAAACCTGTCCTACTTTGCCATTGCATGTTTCCTTGCCTCCACATGCTGACAAACCTGTGGTATTTTTCTCCATCCTACATTGCCACTCACAGCCTATCCTAAATCTGGCCGTCCGATTCATACCGCCCCGTGATGTTTTTTTCACTCCTACTTCTGAATGGCTTGTTAAAAACCCTTACAATGCGCACCACCCCCCGATGTTTTTCAGAAACCTATCCTACATTGCCACTGCATGTTTCCTGACCTCCCCATGTTGACCACCCCGTGGTGCTTTTCTCCATTCTTCATTGCCCTCACTGCCTATCCTAATTCAGGCCCTCTGATTCACACCACTCTGTGATGGTTTTCTCTCTCCTACTAGTGTATGGCCTGCTACAAACCATTACAATGCGAACGACCCCGCGATGATTTTCAGAAACTTATCCTACATTGCCATTGCATGTTTCCTGACCTCCCGATGCTCACCAACCTGTGGTGCTTTTCTCCATCCTTCATTGCCACTCACTGTCTATCTTGATTCAGGCCCTCCCATTCACACCACACCATGATGTATTTCTCACTCCTACTAGTGAATGGCATGTTAGAATCCCTTACAAGGTGCACTACCCCGCGATGTTTTTCGGAAACCTATCCCACATTGCCACTGCATGTTTCCTCACCTCCCCATGCTGACCACACCGTAGTGCTTTTCTCCATCCTACATTGCTACTCACGGCCTATCCTGATTCAGGCCCTCCGATTCACACCACCCATGATGTTATTCTCACTTCTACTAGTGAATGGCCTGTTAGAAACCCTTACAATGCGCACCACCCTGCGACGTTTTTCAGAAACCTATCCCACATTGCCACTGCATGTGTCCTGACCTCCCCATGCTCACCATGCCGTGGTGCTTTTCTCCATTCTACATTGCCACTCACTGCCTATCCTGATTGAGGCCCTCCTATTCACACCACCCCGTGATGTATTTCTCAGTCCTACTAGTGAATGGCCTGTTAGAAATCCTTACACTGCACACAACCGTGATGTTTTTCAGAAACATATCCTACATTGCTACTGCATGTTTCCTGACCTCCCGATCCTGACCACCCGATGGGGCTTTTCTCCATCCTACATTGCCACTCACTGCCTATTATAATTCAGGCCCTCAGATTCACACAAACATGTGATGTTTTTCTCACTGCTAATAGTGAATGGCCTGTTAGAAACCCTTACAATTATCACCACCGCGATGTTTTTCAGAAACCGACCCTACATTGCCACTGCATGTTTCCTGACCTACCCATGCTCATCAGGCCGCGGTGCTTTTCTCCATCCTACATTGCCACTCACTGCCTATCCTGATTCAGGCCTTCCAATTCACACCACCCCATGAAGTATTTCTCACTCCTGCTACTGAATGGCCTGTTAGAAAACCTTACAATGCACACCAACCCTCGATGTTTTTCAGAAACCTATACTAAATTGCCACTGCATGTTTCCTGACCTCCCCATGCTCACCAGGACGTGGTGCTTTTCTCCATCCTACATTGCCACTCACTGCCTATCCTGATTCAGGCCTTCCAATTTACACCACCCCGTGATATTTTACTCACTCCTACTAGTGAATGGCCTGTTAGAAACCCTTACAATTTGCACCACCCCGCGATGTTTTTCAGAAACCTATCCCACATTACCATTGCATGTTTCCTGAGCTCCCCATGTTGACCATCCCGTGGTGCTTTTCTCCATGCTACACTGCATCTCACACTGCCTATCCTGATTGAGGGCTTCCGATTCACACCACCCCATGATGTTTTTCTCACTCCTACCAGTGAATGGTCTGTTAGAAACCCTTACAATGCGCACCACCGCGCGATGTTTTTAAGAAACCTATCCTAAATTGCCAATGCATGTTTCCTGACCTCCCAATCCTGACCATCCCGTGTTGCTTTTCTCCATGGTACATTGCAACTCACTGTCGATCCTGATTCAGGCCCTCCGATTCTCAGCACACCATGATGTATTTCTCACTCTTACTAGTGAATGGACTGGTAGAATCCCTTACAATGTGCACCACCCCGTGATGTTTTTCAGAAAACTATCCTAAAATGCCACTTCATGTTTCCGGACCTCCCCATGCTGACCACACCGTGGTGCTTTTCTCCACTTTACATTGCCACTCACTGCTTATCCTAATTCAGGCCCTCCGATTCACACACCCCATGATGTATTTCTCACTCCTACTAGTGAATGGCCTGTTAGAAACCCTTACAATGCACACCACCACGCAATGTTTTTCAGAAACGTATCCTAAATTGCCACTGCATGTTTCCTGACCTTCCCATGCTCACCATGCCGTGGTGCTTTTCTCGATCCTACATTGCCTCTCACTGCCTATCCTGATTGAGGCCCTCCAATGCACACCACCCGGGGTTGTTTTTCAAACTTCTACTAGTGTATGGCCTTTTAGAAACCCTTACAATGCGCACCACCCCGCGATGTTTTTCAGAAACCTATCCTACATTTCCACTGCATGTTTCCTGACCTCCCCATGCTGACCACCCCATGGTGCTTTTCACCATCCTACATTGCCACTCTCTGCGTATCCTGATTCCGGCCCCCCTATTCACACCACCCCGTGATGTTTTTCTCACTCCTACTAGTGAATGGCCTGTTAGAAAGCCTAAGAATGTGCACCACCCAGAGATGTTTTTCAGAAACCTATCCTACATTGCCAATGCATGTTTCCTGACCTCCCCATGGTGACCAGCCCGTGGTGCTTTTCTCCATCCTACATTGACACTCACTGCCTATCCTAATTCAGGACCTCCGATTCACAGCACCCCGTGATGTTTTTCTCACTCCTACGAGTGAATGGCCTTTTAGAAACCCTTACAATGCGCACCACCCCGCTTTTTTTTTCAGAAACCTATCCTACATTAGCACTGTATGTTTCCTCACCTCCCCATGCTGACCACCCTGTGCTGCTTTTTCCATCCTACATTGCCACTCAATGCCTATCCTAATTCAGACCCTCCGATTCACACCACCCCGTGATATTTTTCTCACTCCCACTAGTGAATGGCCTGTTAGAAACCATTACAATGCGCTCCACCCCGCTTTTTTTTTTCAGAAACCTATCCTAAACAGCCACTGCAGGTTTCATGACTTCCAGATCCTGACCACCCCGTGGTGCTTTTCTCCATTCTACATTGCCACTCACTCCCTATCATAATTCAGGCCCTGGGATTCACACCACCCCGTGATGTTTTTCTCACTCCTACTACTGAATGGCCTGCTGGAAACCCTTAAAATGCGCCCCGCCCCACGATGCTTTTCAGAAACCTATAATACATTGCCACTGCATTTTTCCGGACCTCCCCATGCTGACAACCCTGTGGTTCTTTTCTCTTTCCTACATTGCCGCTCACTGCCTATCCTAATTCAGGCCCTCCGATTCACACAACTCCTGATGATTTTCTCACTCCTACTAGTGAATGGCCTGTTAGAAAGCATTAAAATGCTCACCACAAAGCGATGTTTTTCAGAAACCTATCCTTCATTGCCACTGAATGTTTCCTGTCCTCCCCATGCTGACAACCCCTGGTGCTTTTCTCCATGCTACATTGCCACTCACTTTCTATACTGATTCAGGCCCTCTGATTCACACCACACCATGATGTATTTCTGACTCCTACTAGTGAATGGCCTGTTGGAAACGCATACAATGCACATCACCACGCGATGTTTTTCAGAAACCTACCCTATATTGTCACAGCATGTTTCCTGACCTCCCCATCCTGACAACCCTGTGGTGCTTTTCTCCTTCCTACATTGCAGCTCACTGCCTATCCTGATTCAGGCCCTCCGATTCCCACAACCCTGTGATGTTTTACAAACTTCTATTAGTGAATGGCCTGTTAGAAAATCTTACAATGCTCACCACCTAGCGATGTTTTTCAGAAACCTATGCTACATTTCCACTGCATGTTTCCTGACCTACCCATGATGTCCTCCCCGTGGTGCTTTTCACCATCCTACATTGCCACTCACTGCCTTTCATAATTCAGGCCCTCCGATTCAAACCAGCCCGTGATGTTTTTCTCACTCCTACGAGTAAATGGCCTGTTAGAAACCCTTGCAATGCGCACCACCCCACGATGTTTTAAAGAAACCTATCCTACATTGCCAATGCATGTTTCCTGACTTCCCCATAATCACCAGCCTTTGGTGCTTTTCTCCATCCTACATTGCCACTCAGTCCCTATCATAATTCAGGCCCTCCGATTCATACCACCCCTTGATGTTTTTCTCACTCCTGCTAGTGAATAGCATGTTAGAAACCCTTACAATGCGCCCCACCCCACAATGTTTTTCAGAAAAATATCCTACATTGCCACTGCATGTTTCCTGACTTCCCCATGATGACCACCACGTGGTGCTTTTCTACATCCTACATTGCCACTCACTGCCTATCCTAATTCAGGCCCTCTGATTCACACCACACCATGTTGTATTTCTCACTCCTACTGGTGAATGGCCTGTTAGAAACCCTTAAACTTCTCAGCACCCCGCGATGTTTTTCAGAAACCTATCCTACTTTGCCATTGCATATTTCCTTGCCTCCCCATGCTGACAAACCTGTGGTATTTTTCTCCATCCTACATTGCCACTCACAGCCTATCCTAAATCTGGCCGTCCGATTCATACCACCCCGTGATGTTTTTTTGACTCCTACTTCTGAATGGCTTGTTAAAAACCCTTACAATGCGCACCACCCTCCGATGTTTTTCAGAAACCTATCCTACATTGCCACTGCATGTTTCATGACCTCCCCATGTTGACCACCCCGTGGTGCTTTTCTCCATTCTTCATTGCCCTCACTGCCTATCCTAATATAGGCCCTCTGATTCACACCACTCTGTGATGGTTTTCTCTCTCCTACTAGTGAATGGCCTGCTACAAACCATTACAATGCGAACGACCCCGCGATGATTTTCAGAAACTTATCCTACATTGCCATTGCATGTTTCCTGACCTCCCCATGCTCACCAACCTGTGGTGCTTTTCTCCATCCTTCATTGCCACTCACTGTCTATCTTGATTCAGGCCCTCCAATTCACACCACACCATGATGTATTTCTCACTCCCACTAGTGAATGGCATGTTAGAATCCCTTACAAGGTGCACTACCCCGCCATGTTTTTCGGAAACCTATCCTACATTGCCACTGCATGTTTCCTCACCTCCCCATGCTGACCACACCGTAGTGCTTTTCTCCATCCTACATTGCCACTCACTGCCTATGCTGATTGACTCCCTCTGATTCACACTACCCCGTGATGTATTTCTCACTCCTACTAGTGAATGGCCTGTTAGAAATCCTTACACTGCGCATAACCGTGATGTTTTTCAGAAACATATCCTACATTGCCACTGCATGTTTCCTGACCTCCCGATCCTGACCACCCCATGGGGCTTTTCTCCATCCTACATTGCCACTCACTGCCTATTATAATTCAGGCCCTCAGATATACACAAACATGTGATGTTTTTCTCACTGCTACTAGTGAATGGCCTGTTAGAAACCCTTACATTTCTCACCACCGCGATGTTTTTCAGAAACCTATCCTACATTGCCACTGCATGTTTCCTGACCTACCCATGCTCACCATGCCGTGGTGCTTTTCTCCATCCTACATTGCCACTCACTGCCTATCCTGATTCAACCTTCCAATTCACACCACCCCGTGAAGTATTTCTCACTCCTGCTAGTGAATGGCCTGTTAGAAAACCTTACAATGCACACCAACCCGCGATGTTTTCCAGAAACCTATACTAAATTGCCACTGCATGTTTCCTGACCTCCCCATGCTCACCAGGACGTGGTGCTTTTCTCCATCCTACATTGCCACTCACTGCCTATCCTGATTCAGGCCTTCCAATTCACACCACCCCGTGATATATTTCTCACTCCTACTAGTGAATGGCCTGTTAGATAGACTTACAATGCGCACCACCCGGCGATGTTTTTCAGAAACCTATCCTACATTGCCAATGCGTGTTTCCTGACCTCCCCATGCTGACCACGCCGTGGTGCTTTTCTCCTTCCTTCGTTGCCATTCACTGCCTATCCTATTTCAGAACATCCAATTCACACCACCCCGTGATATTTTTCTCACTCCTACTAGTGAATGGCCTGTTAGAAACCCTTACAATTTGCACCACCCCGCGATGTTTTTCAGAAACCTATCCTACATTACCACTGCATGTTTCCTGAGCTCCCCATGTTGACCATCCCGTGGTGCTTTTCTCCATGCTACATTGCAACTCACACTGCCTATCCTGATTGAGGGCTTCCGATTCACACCACCCCATGATGTTTTTCTCACTCCTACCAGTGAATGGCCTGTTAGAAACCCTTACAATGCACACCACCGCGCGATGTTTTTAAGAAACCTATCCTACATTGCCAATGCATGTTTCCTGACCTCGCCATGCTGACCACACCGTGGTGCTTTTCTCCACTTTACATTGCCACTCACTGCTTATCCTAATTTAAGCCCTTCGATTCACACACCCCATGTTGTATTTCTCACTCCTACTAGTGAATGGCCTGTTATAAAGCCTTACAATGCGCAACACCCGGCGATGTTTTTCAGAAACCTATCCTACATTGCCAATGTGTGTTTCCTGACCTCCCCATGCTGACCACGCCGTGGTGCTTTTCTCCTTCCTTCGTTGCCATTCACTGCCTATCCTAATTCAGAACATCCAATTCACACCACCCCGTGATATTTTTCTCACTCCTAATAGTGAATGGCCTGTTAGAAACCCTTACAATTTGCACCACCCCACGATGTTTTTCAGAAACCTATCCCACATTACCACTGCATGTTTCCTGAGCTCCCCATGTTGACCATCCAGTGGTGCTTTCTCCATGCTACATTGCCACTCACACTGCCTATCCTGATTCAGGGCTTTCGATTCACACCACCCAATGATGTTTTTCTCACTCCTACCAGTGAATGGCCTGTTAGAAACCCTTACAATGTGCACCACCCCGCGACGTTTTTCAGAAACCTATCCCATATTGCCACTGCATGTTTCCTGACCTAACCATGTTCACCATGCCGTGGTGCTTTTCACCATCCTACATTGCCACTCACTGCCTATCATAATTCTGGCCCTCCAATTCACACCAGCCCGTGATGTTTTTCTCACTCCTACTAGTGAATGGCCTGTTAGAAAAACTTACAATGCGCACCGCCCTACGATGTTTTTCAGAAACCAATACTAAATTGCCACTGCATGTTTCCTGACCTCCCCATCCTGACCACCTCGTGATGCTTTTCTCCATGCTACATTGCCACTCACTGCCTATCCTAATTCAGGCCCACCGATTCACACCAGCCCGTGATGTTTTTCTCACTGCTACTAGTGAATGGCCTGTTAGAAACCCTTACAATGCGCACCACCCCATGATATTTTTCAGAAAAATATCCTATATTACCACTGCATGTTTCCAGACCTCCCCATGCTGACCAGCCCTGGTGCTTTTCTCCATGCTACATAGCCACTCACTGTCTATCCTGATTCAGGCCCTCTGATTCACACCACACCATGATGTATTTCTCACTCCTACTAGTGAATGGCCTGTTGGAAAACCTTACAATGCGCATCGCCCCGCGATGTTTTTCAAATACCTACCCTATATTGTCACAGCATGTTTCCTGACCTCCACATACTGACCTCCCTGTGGCGCTTTTCTCCATTTTTCATTGCCCTCACTGCCTATCGTAATTCAGGCCCTCCGATTCACACCACTCTGTGATGGTTTTCTCACTCCTACTAGTGAATGGACTGCTATAAACCCTTACAATGCGAACGACCCCACAATGATTTTCAGAAACTTATCCTACATTGCCATTGCATGTTTCCTGACCTCCCCATGATCACAAAATGGTGGTGCTTTTCTCCATCCTACATTGCCACTCACTGTCTCTCTTGATTCAGGCCCTCCGATTCACACCACACCATGATGTATTTCTCACTCCTACTAGTGAATGGCCTGTTAGAATCCCTTACAATGTGCACTACCCCGAGATGTTTTTCAGAAACCTATCCTACATTGCCACTGCATGTTTCCTGACCTTCCCATGCTGACCACACCGTGGTGCTTTTCTAAACTTTACATTGGCACTCACTGCCTATCCTAATTCAGGCCCTCTGATTCACACCACCACATGATGTATTTCTCACTCCTACTAGTGAATGGTCTGTGAGAAAGCCTAAGAACGCGCCCAACCCCACGATGTTTTACAGAATCCTATGCTACATTGCCACTGCATTTTTCCTGACGTCCCCATCCTGACAACCCTGTGGTGCGTTTCTCCTTCCTACATTGCCGCTCACTGCCTATCCTAATTCAGGCCCTCCGATTCACACAACCCCTGATGATTTTCTCACTCCTACTAGTGAATGGCCTGTTAGAAAGCCTTAAAATGCTCAACACCCAGCGATGTTTTTCAGAAACCTATCCTTCATTGCCACTGCATGCTTCCTGACCTCCCCATGCTGACGACACCATGGTGCTTTTCTCCATCCTACATTGCCACTCATGGCCTGCCTGATTCAGGCCCTCCGTTTCACACCACCCGTGATGTTTTTTTCACTTCTACTAGTGAATGGCTGGTTAGAAACCCTTACAATGCGCAACACCCTGCGATGTTTTTCAGAAACCTATCCTACATTGCCACTGCATGTTTCCTGACCTCCAGATCCTGACCACCCCATGGTGCTTTTCTCCATCCTACATTGCCCCTCACTGCCTATTATAATTCAGGCCCTCCGATTCACACCACCCCGTGATGTTTTTCTCATTCCTACTAGTGAATGGCCTGTTAGAAACCCTTACAATTATCACCACCGCGACGTTTTTCAGAAACCTATCCCACATTGCCACGGCATGTTTCCTGACCTACCCATGTTCACCATGCCGTGGTGCTTTTCTCCATCCTACATTGCCACTCAGTACTTATCCTGATTCAGGCCTTCCAATTCACACCACCCCGTGAAGTATTTCTCAAACCTACTAGTGAATGGCCTGTTAGAAACCCTTACAATGCACACCAACCCGCGATGTTTTTCAGACACATATACTAAATTGCCACTGCATGTTTCCTGACCTCCCCATCCTGACCTCCTCGAGGTGCTTTTCTCCATCCTACATTGTCACTCACTGCCTATCCTGATTCAGGCCTTCCAATTCACACCACCCTGTGATATATTTCTCACTCCTACTAGTGAATGGCCTGTTATAAAGCCTTACAATGCGCACCACCCGGCGATGTTTTTCAGAAACCTATCCTACATTGCCAATGTGTGTTTCCTGACCTCCCCATGCTGACCACGCCGTGGTGCTTTTCTCCTTCCTTCGTTGCCAATCACTGCCTATCCTAATTCAGAACATCCAATTCACACCACCCCATGATATTTTTCTCACTCCTACTAGTGAATGGCCTGTTAGAAACCCTTACAATTTGCACCACCCCGCGATGTTTTTCAGAAACTTATCCCACATTACCACAGCATGTTTCCTGAGCATCCCATGTTGACCATCCCATGGTGCTTTCTCCATGCTACATTGCCACTCACACAGCCTATCCTGATTCAGGGCTTTCGATTCACACCACCCCATGATGTTTTTCTCACTCCTACCAGTGAATGGCCTGTTAGAAACCCTTACAATGCGCACCACCCCGCGATGTTTTTAAGAAACCTATCCCACATTGCCACTACATGTTTCCTGACCTACCCATGTTAACCATGCCGTGGTGCTTTTCTCCATCCTACATTGCCACTCACTGCCTATACTGATTGAGTCCCTCCGATTCACACCACCCCGTGATGTATTTCTCACTCCTACTAGTGAATGGCCTGTTAGAAACCCTTACAGTGCGCACCACCCAGCGATGCTTTTCAGACACCTATACTACATTGCCCCTGCATGTTTCCTGACCTCCCCATGCTCTCCATGACGTGGAGCTTTTCTCCATACTACATTGCCACTCACTGCCTATCCTGAATCAGGACTTCCAATTCACACCACCGCGTGATATATTTCTCACTCCTACTAGTGAATGACCTGTTAGAAAGCCTTACAATGCGCACCACCCGGCGATGTTTTTCAGAAACCTATCCTACATTGCCAATGCGTGTTTCCTGACCTCCCCATGCTGACCACTCCGTGGTGCTTTTCTCCTTTCTACGTTGCCATTCACTGCCTATCCTAATTCAGAACATCCAATTCACACCACCCCGTGATATTTTTCTCACTCCTACTTGTGAATGGCCTGTTATACACCCTTACAATTCACACCACCCCGCGATGTTTTTCAGAAACCTATCCTACATTACCACTGCATGTTTCCTGAGCTCCCTATGTTGACCATCCCGTGGTGCTTTTCTCCATCCTACATTGCCGCTCACACTGCCTATCCTGATGCAGCGCTTCCAATTCACACCACCCCTGATGTTTTTCTCACTCCTACTAGTGAATGGCCTGTTAGAAACCCTTACAATGCACACCACCCCGCGATGTTTATCAGAAACCTATCCAACATTGCCACTGCAGGGTTGCTGACCTCCCATGCTGACCAACCCATGGTGCTAATCTTCATCCTACATTGCCACTCACTGGCTATCCTTATTCAGGCCCTCTGATTCACACCACCCCATTTTGTTTTTCCAATTCTCCTAGTGAATGGCCTGTTAGAAACCATTACAATGCGCACCACCCCGCGATGTTTTTCAGAAACCTATCCTACATTGCCACTGCATGTTTCCTGAGCACCCCATGTTGACCATCCCGTGGTGCTTTCTCCATGCTACATTGCCACTCACACTGCCTATCCTGATTCAGGGCTTTCGATTCACACCACCCCATGATGTTTTTCTCACTCCTACCAGTGAATGGCCTGTTAGAAACCCTTACAATGCGCACCACCCCGCGATGTTTTTAAGAAACCTATCCCACATTGCCACTGCATGTTTCCTGACCTACCAATGTTAACCATGCCGTGGTGCTTTTCTCCATCCTACATTGCCACTCACTGCCTATACTGATTGAGTCCCTCCGATTCACACCACCCCGTGATGTATTTCTCACTCCTACTAGTGAATGGCCTGTTAGAAACCCTTACAGTGCGCACCACCCAGCGATGCTTTTCAGACACCTATACTACATTGCCCCTGCATGTTTCCTGACCTCCCCATGCTCACCATGACGTGCGGCTTTTCTCCATACTACATTGCCACTCACTGCCTATCCTGAATCAGGACTTCCAATTCACACCACCGCGTGATATATTTCTCACTCCTACTAGTGAATGACCTGTTAGAAAGCCTTACAATGCGCACCACCCGGCGATGTTTTTCAGAAACCTATCCTACATTGCCAATGCGTGTTTCCTGACCTCCCCATGCTGACCACTCCGTGGTGCTTTTCTCCTTTCTACGTTGCCATTCACTGCCTATCCTAATTCAGAACATCCAATTCACACCACCCCGTGATATTTTTCTCACTCCTACTTGTGAATGGCCTGTTATAAACCCTTACAATTCGCACCACCCCGCGATGTTTTTCAGAAACCTATCCTACATTACCACTGCATGTTTCCTGAGCTCCCTATGTTGACCATCACGTGGTGCTTTTCTCCATCCTACATTGCCGCTCACACTGCCTATCCTGATGCAGCGCTTCCAATTCACACCACCCCTGATGTTTTTCTCACTCCTACTAGTGAATGGCCTGTTAGAAACCCTTACAATGCACACCACCCCGCGATGTTTATCAGAAACCTATCCAACATTGCCACTGCAGGGTTGCTGACCTCCCATGCTGACCAACCCATGGTGCTAATCTTCATCCTACATTGCCACTCACTGGCTATCCTTATTCAGGCCCTCTGATTCACACCACCCCATTTTGTTTTTCCAATTCTCCTAGTGAATGGCCTGTTAGAAACCATTACAATGCGCACCACCCCGCGATGTTTTTCAGAAACCTATCCTATATTGCCACTGCATGTTTCCTGACCTCCCCATCCTGAACACCCCGTGTTGCTTTTCTCCATGGTACATTGCCACTCACTGTCGATCCTGATTCAGGCCCTCCGATTCACACCACACCATGATGTATTTCTCACTCTTGCTAGTGAATCGCCTGGTTGAAACCCTTACAATTCGCAACACCCCGTGATGTTTTTCAGAAAACTATCCTACATTACCACTGCATGTTTCCTGACTTCCCCATGCTGACCAGACCGTGGTGTTTTCTCCACTTTACATTGCCACTCACTGCCTATCCTAATTCAGGCTTTCTGATTCACACCACCCCGTCATGTTTTTCTCACTCTTACTAGTGAATGGACTGTTAGAAAGCCTTACAATGCACAACACCCCGCAATGTTTTTCAGAAACCTATCCTAATTTGGCAATGCATTTTTCCTGACCTCCCCATGCTGACCACCCCGTGGTGCTTTTCTCCATCCTACATTGCCACTCACTGCCTAACCTTGTTCAGAACATCTGATTCACACCACCCCTTGATGTTTTTCTCACTCCTACTAGTGAATGGCCTGTTAGAAACCCTAACAATGTGCACCACCCGGCGATGTTTTTCAGAAACCTATCCTACATTGTCAATGCATGTTTTCTGACCTCTCCCTGCTTACCAACCCGTGGTGCTTTTCTCCTTCAACATTGCCACTCACTGCCTACCCTAATTCAGGCCCTCTGATTCACACAACCCCGTGATGTTTTTTTCACTCCTAGCTTGAATGGCTTGTTAGAAATCCTTACAATGCAAACCACCCCGTGATGTTTTTCAGAAACTTATCCTACATTGTCACGGCTTGTTTCATTACCTCCCGATCCTGACCACCCCGTGGTGCTTTTCTCCATCCTACATTGCCACTCACTGCCTATCATAATTCTGGCCCTCCGATTCACACCACCCCGTGATGTTTTCCTCACTGCTACTAGTGAATGGCCTGTTAGAAACCTAACAATGCGCACCACCCGGTGATGTTTTTCAGAAACCTATCCTGCATTGTCAATGCATGTTTTCTGACCTCCCAATGCTTACCACCCCGTGGTGCTTTTCTCCTTCCTACGTTGCCACTCACTGCCTAACTTAATTCAGAACATCTGATTCACACCACTCCGTGATGTTTTTCTCACTCCTACTACTGAATGGCGAGTTAGAAACCATTACAATGTGTACAACACCGTGATGTTTTTCAGAAAACTATCCTACATTGCTACTGTACGTTTCCTGACTTCCCCATGATGACCAACCTGCTGTGCTTTTCTCCATCCTACATTGCCGCTCACACTGCCTATCCTGATGCAGCGCTTCCAATTCACACCACCCCTGATGTTTTTCTCACTCCTACTAGTGAATGACCTGTTAGAAAGCCTTACAATTCGCACCTCCCCGCGATGTTTTTCAGAAACATATCCTACATTGCCAATGCATCTTTCCTGAACTCCCCATGCTGACCAACCCGTGGTGCTTTTTTCCATCCTACATTGCAAATCACTGCCTATCCTAATTCAGGCCCTCCAATTCACACCACCCCGTGATGTTATTCTCACCCTTACTAGTGAATGGCCTGTTAGAAACCCTTTAAATGCACACCATCTCCCGATGTTTTTCAGAAACCTATCTACATTGCCACTGTATGTTTCCTGACCTCCCCATGCTGACCAACCCATGGTGCTTTTCTACATCCTAAAATGCCCCTCACTGCCTATCCTAATTCAGGCCCTCCGATTCACAGCACCCCTGATGTTTTTCTCACTCCTATCACTGAATGGCCTGTTAGAAAACCTTAAAATGTGCACCACCCTGTGATGTTTTTCAGAAACCTATCCTACATTGCCCCTGCATGTTTCCTGCCCTCCCCATGCTGACCACCCCTGGTGTTTTTCTCAATCCTTCATTGCCACTTACTCTCTATCCTGATTTCGCCCCTCTGATTCACACCACACCGTGATGTTTTTCTCGCCCCTACTAGGGAATGGCCTTTTAGAAACCCTTAAAATTTGCACCACCCCATGATGTTTCTGAAAAAACTATCCTAAATTGCCACTGCATGTTTCCTGACCTCCCCATGCTGACCACCCAGTGGTGCTTTTCTCCATCCTACATTGCCACTCACTGTCTATCCTAATTCAGGCCCTCCGATTCACACAACCCCTCATGTTTTTCTCGCTCCTACTAGTGAATGGCCTGATAGAAACCCTAACAATGCACACCATCGCCCGATGTTTTTCAGAAACCTGTCCTACATTGCCACTGCATGTTTCTTGACCTCCCCATGCTGACCAACCCATGGTGCTTTTTTCCATCCTACATTGCAAATCACTGCCTATCCTAATTCAGGCCATCCGATTTACACCACCCCGTGATGTTTTTCTCACCCCTACTAGTGAATGGCCTGTTAGAAACCCTTAAATGCACACCATCCCCCGATGTTTTTCAGAAACCTATCCTACATTGCCACACCATTTTTCCTGACCTCCCCATGCTGACCAACCCGTGGTGCTTTTTTACATCCTAAATTGCCCCTCACTGCCAATCCTAATTCAGGCCCTCCGATTCACAGCACCCCTGATGTTTTTCTCACTCCTATCCCTGAATGGCCTGTTAGAAAACCTTAAAATGCGCACCACCCCGTGATGTTTCTCTTATCTTACTAGTGAATGGCCTGTTAGAAAGCCTTACAATGCAGACCACGCTGCGATGTTTTTCAGAAACCTGTCCTACATTGCCACTGCATGTTTCCTAACCTCCCGTTGCTGACCACCCCGTGGTGCTTTGTTCCATCCTACATTGCCACTCACTGGCTATCCTAATTCAGGCCCTCCGATTCCGACCACCCCAGGATTATTTCTCATTCCTACTAGTGAATGGCCTGTTAGAAACCCTTACAATGAGCACCACCCAACCATGTTTTTCAGAAACCTATCCTACATTGCCACTGCATGTTTCCTGACTTCAAATGATGACCACCCCGTCGTTCTTTTCTCCATCCTACATTGCCACTCACTGCCTATCCTGATTCAGGCCCTCCGATTCTCACCACCCCTTGATGTTTTTCTGACTCCTACTAGAGAATGGCCTTTTAGAAACCCTTACAATGCGCATCACCCTGCGATGTTTTTCAGAAACCTATCCTATTTGCCACTGCATGTTTCCTGACCTCCCCGTGCTGACCACCCCTGGAGCTTTTCTTCATCCTACATTGCCACTCACTGCCTATCCTGATTCAGGCCCTCCGATTCACACCACACCTTGAAGTTTTTCTCACTCCTACTAGTGAATGGCTTGTTGGAAACCCTTACATTTTGCGTCACCCCGTGATGTTTTTCAGAAACCTATCCTACATTGCCACTGCATGTTTCCTGAGCTCTCCATGTTGACCATCCCGTGGTGATTTTCTCCACCTTACATTGCCACTCAATGTCTATCCTGATTCAAGCCCTCCGATTCACACCACACCTGATGTTTTTCTCACTCCTCCTAGTTAATGGCGTGTTAGAAACCCTTTCAATGCGCTCCACTCCGCGATGTTTTTCAGAAAGCTATCCTACATTGCCACTGCATGTTTCCTGACGACCCATGCTGAGAGCCTATGGTGCTTTTCTCCATTCTACATTGCCACTCATTGCCTATCCTAATTCAGGCCCCCGATTCAAACCACCCCGTGATGTTTTTCACACTCCTACTAGAGAATGGCCTGTTAGTAACCCATACAAAGCGCACCACCACGCGATGTTTTTCAGAAACCTATCCTACATTGCCACTGCATGTTTCCTGACCTCTCCAAGCTGACCAACCCGTGGTGCTTTACTACATCATATATTGCCACTCACTGCCTATCTTAATTCAGGCACCCTATTCACACCACCCCGTGATGTTTTTCACACTCCTACTAAAGAATGGCCTCTTAGAAACCCATACAATGCACAGCACCCCGTGATGATTTTCAGAAACCTATCCTATTTGACACTGCATGTTTCCTGACCTCCCCATGATGACCACCCCTGGTGTTTTCTCCACCCTACATTGCCACTCACTGCCTATCCTAATTTAGGCCCTTCGATTCACACCACCCCGTGATGTTTTTCACACCCGTACTGGTGAATGGACTGTTAGAAACACTTACAATGCGCACCACCCCGTAATGTTTTTCAGAAACCTATCCTACATTGCCACTGCATGTTTCTTGCCCTCCCCATGCTGACCACCCCTGGTGCTTTTCTCCATCCTACATTGTCACTCACTGCGTATCCTAATTCAGGCCCTCTGATTCGCACCACCCCTCATGTTTTTCTCACTCCTACTAGTGAAGTGCATTTAAGAAACCCTTACAATCCGCACCACCCCACGATGTTTTTTAGAAACCTATCCTACATTGCCAGTGCATGTTTCCTGCACTCCCCATGCTGACCACCCCTGGTGCTTTTCTCCATCCTACATTGCCACTTACTGCCTATCCTGATTCATCCCCTCCGATTCACACCACCCCGTGATGATTTTCTCACTCCTACTAGTGAATGGCCTGTTAGAAACCCTTACAATTCTCACGACCCCACGATGTTTTTCAGAAACCTATCCTACTTTGCCACTGCACGTTTCCTGACCTCCCCATGCTGACCAAACCGTGGTGCTATTTTCCTCCTTACATTGCGACTCACTGCCTATTCTGATTCAGGCCCTGTGATTCACAAAACCCCGTGATGTTTTTCTCACTTCTACTAGTGAATGGCCTCTTAGAAACCCATGCAATGCGCACCACCCGGCGATGTTTTTCAGAAATATAACTTACATTGCCACTGCATGTTTCCTGGCGTCCCCACGTTGACCACCCGGTGGTGCTTACTCCATCCTTCATTGCCACTCACTGCCTATCTTAATTCAGCCCCCCGATTCACAACACTCCGTGATGTTTTTAACATTCCTACTAGAGAATGGCCTATTAGAAACCCTTACAAAGTGCACCACCACGCTATGTATTTCAGAAACCTATCCTACATTGCCACTGCATTTTTCCTGACGTCCCCATGTTGACCACCCAGTGGTGCTTTTCTCCATCCTACATTGTCACTAACTGCGTATCCTAATTCAGGCCCTCCGATTCGCACCACGCCTCATGATTTTCTCACTCCTACTAGTGAAGTGCATTTAAGAAACCCTTACAATGTGCACCACCCCACGATGTTTTTTAGAAACCTATCCTACATTGCCAGTGCATGTTTCCTGCCCTCCCCATAATGACCACCCCTGGTGCTTTTCTCCATCCTACATTTCCACTTACTGCCTATCCTGATTCATCCCCTCCGATTCACACCACCCCGTGATGTTTTTCTCACTCCTACTAGTGAATGGCCTTTTAGAAACCCTTTCAATTCTCACGACCCCACGATGTTTTTCAGAAACCTATCCTACTTTGCCACTGCACGTTTCCTGACCTCCCCATGCTGACCAAACCTTGGTGCTATTTTCCTCCTTACATTGCCACTCATTGCCTATCATGATTCAGGCCCTGTGGTTCACACATCCCCGTGATGTTTTTCTCACTTCTACTAGTGAATGGCCTGTTAGAAATCCTTACAATGCGCACCACCCCGCGATGTTTTTCAGAAACCTATCCTACATTGCCACTGCAATTTTCCTGAGCTCTAGATGCTGACAACCCTGTGGTGCTTTTCTGCAACCTACATTGCCACTCACTGTCTATCCTAACTCAGGCCCTCCAATTCACACCACCCCGTGATGTTTTTCATATCCTACTAGTGAAGGGCCTCTTAGAAACCCTTACAATGCGCACCAACACGCTATGATTTTCAGAAACCTATACTACATTGCCACTACATGTTTCATCACCTCCCCAAGCTGACCACCCCTGGTGCTTTTCTCCATCCTACATTGCCACTCACTGCCTATACTTCTTCAGGCCCTCCGATTCACAAAACACCGTGATGTTTTTCTCACTCCTACTAGTGAATGGCCTTTTAGAAACCCTTACAATGCGCGCCACCCCGCAATATTTTTCAGAAACCTATCCTACATTGCCACTGCATAATTCCTGACCTCCCCATCCTTGTCGGTGTCACTCCCGGCCGGCAGGAAGGACACACAACAAAGTCTGGCAGTGGACAACCTTTTCTTTTATTTTCCTTCTCCGTACAGCCTGCCCCGGGAATCCTCCCGGCCGAAGCCTCTGTTGGTCCACCCTGCGATGATTTTCAGAAACGTATCCTACATTGCCACTGCATGTTTCCTAACCTCCCCATACTCACCAGGTCGTGGTGCTTTTCTCCATCCTACATTGCCACTTACTGCCTATCCAGATTCAGGACCTCCGATTCACACCACCCCGTGCTGTTTTTCTCACTCCTACTAGTGAATGGCCTGTTAGAAATTCTAACAATGCGCACCACCAGGCGAAGTTTTTCAGAAACCTATCCTACGTTGTAAATGCATGTTTTCGGACCTCCCCATGCTTACCACCCCGTGGTGCTTTTCTCCTTCCTACGTTGACACACACTGCATAACCTAATTCAGAACATCTGATTCACACCACCCCGTGATGTTTTTCTCACTCCTACTACTGAATGGCGAGTTAGAAACCATTACAATGTGTACAACACCGTGATGTTTTTCAGAAAACTATCCTAGATTGCTACTGTACGTTTCCTGACCTCCCCATGCTGACCACCCTGTGGTGCTTTTCTCCATCCTACATTGCCACTCATTGCCTATTCTAATTCAGAACATCTGATTGACACCACCCCGTGATGTTTTTCTCACTCCTACTAGTGAATGGCGTGTTAGAAACACTTACAATGCGCACCACCCCGTTATGTTTTTCAGAAAACTATCCTACATTGCCAATGCATGTTTCTTGACCTCCACATGCTGACCACCCCGTGGTGCTTTTCTCATCCTACATTGCCACTCATTGCCTATCCTAATACAGAACATCTGATTCACACCACCCTTGATGTTTTTCTCACTCCTACTAGTGAATGGCCTGTTAGAAAACCTTACAATGCGCATCACCCCGTGATGTTTTTCAGAAAACTATCCTACATTGCCAATGCATGTTTCATGACCTCCTTATGATGACCAACCCATGGTGCTTTTCTCCATCCTACATTGACACTCACTGCCTACTCTAATTCAGGCCCTCCGATTCACACCACCCCGTGTTGTTTTTCTCACTCCTACGAGTGAATGGCCTGTTAGAAACCCTTACAATGTGCACAAACCCCCTTTTCTTTTCAGAAAACTATCCTACATTGCCACTGCATGTTTCCTGACCTCCCCATGCTGACCACCCTGTGGTGCCTTTCTCCATCCTACATTGCCACTCAATGCCTATCCTAATTCAGGCCCTCCAATTCACACCACCCCGTGATTTGTTCTCACTCCTACTAGTGAATGGCCTGTTAGAAACCCTTACAATGCACACCAACCCACGATGTTTTTCAGAAACCTATACTACATTGCCGCTACATATTTCCTGACCTCCCCATGCTCACCATGCCGTGGTGCATTTCTCCATCCTACATTGCCACTCACTGCCTATCCTGATTCAGGCCTTCCAATTCACACCACTCCATGATGTATTTCTCGCTCCTACTTGTGAATGGAGTGTTAGAAACCCTTACAATGGGCACCACCCCGCGATGTTTTTCAGAAACGTATACTACATTGCCAATGCATGTTTCCTGACCTTCGAATGCTCACCGTGCCATGCTTTTCTCCATCCAACATTGCCACTCACTGCCTATACTGATTCAGGCCCCCCTATTCACACCACCCCGCGATGTTTTTCTTACTCCTACTCGTGAACAGGCTGTTAGAAAGCCTAACTATGCGCACCACCCGGGGATATTTTTCAGAACCTATCCTACATTGCCAATGCATGTTTCCTGACCTTCCCATACTCACCGTGCCATGCTTTTCTCCATCCTACATTGTCACTCACTGCCTATCCTGATTCAGGCCCTCCGATTCACACCACCCCGTGATGTTTTTCAAACTTCTACTAGGGAATGGCCTGTTAGAAACCCTTACAATGCGCCCCACCCCACAATGTTTTCCAGAATCCTATACTACATTGCCACTGCATGTTTCCTGACCTCCCCATCCTGACGACCTTGTGGTGCTTTTCTCCATCCTACATTGCCACTCACTGCCTATCCTGATTCAGGCCCTCCCATTCACACCACCCCATGATGATTTTCAAACTTCTACTAGGGAATGGCCTGTTAGAAACCCTTACAGTGCGCACCACCCCACGATGGTTTTCAGAATCCTATCCTACATTTCCACTGCATGTTTCCTGACCTCGACATGCTGACCACCCCGTGGTGCTTTTCTGATCCTACATTGCCACTCATTGCCTATCCTAATACAGAACATCTGATTCACACCACCCCTTGATGTTTTTCTCACTCCTACTAGTGAATGGCCTGTTAGAAACCCCTACAATGCGCACCACCCCGTGATGTTTTTCAGAAAACTATCCTACATTGCCAATGCATGTTTCATGGCCTCCCCATGATGACCAACCCGTGGTGCTTTTCTCCATCCTACATTGCCTCTCTCTGCCTATTCTAATTCAGGCCCTCCGATTCACACCACCCCGTGATGTTTTTCTCACTCCTACGAGTGAATGGCCTTTAGAAACCCTTACAATGAGCACAACCCCCCTTTTCTTTTCAGAAAACTATCCTACATTGCCACTGCATGTTTCCTGACCTCCCCATGCTGACCACCCTGTGGTGCCTTTCTCCATCCTACATTGCCACTGACAGCCTTTCCTAATTCAGGCCCTCTGATTCACACCACCCCGTGATGTTTTTTTCACTCCTAGCTGTGAATGGCTTGTTAGAAATCCTTACAATGCACACCACCCCGCGATGTTTTTCAGAAACTTATCCTACATTGCAACGGCTTGTTTCATTACCTCCCGATCCTGACCACCCCGTGGTGCTTTTCTCCATCCTACATTGCCACTCACTACCTATCCTGATTCAGGCCATCCGATTCACACCACCCCGTCATGTTTTTCACACTCCTACTAGTGAATGGCCTGTTAGAAACCCTTACAATGCGCACCACCCCGCGATGTTTTTCAGAAACCTATCCTATATTGCCATTGCATGTTTCCGGACTTCCCCATGCTGACCTACATGTGGCGCTTTTCTCCTTCCTACATTGCCACTCACTGCCTATCCTGATTCAGCCCCTGCGATTCACACCACACCGTGATGTTTTTCTCGCTCCTACTAGTGAATAGCCTGTTAGAAACCCTTACAATTCGCACCTCCCCGTGATGTTTTTCAGAAACATATCCTACATTGCCAATGCATCTTTCCTGAACTCCCCATGCTGACCAACCCGTGGTGCTTTTTTCCATCCTACATTGCAAATCACTGCCTATCCTAATTCAGGCCCTCCAATTCACACCACCCCGTGATGTTATTCTCACCCTTACTAGTGAATGGCCTGTTAGAAACCCTTTAAATGCACACCATCTCCCGATGTTTTTCAGAAACCTATCTACATTGCCACTGTATGTTTCCTGACCTCCCCATGCTGACCAACCCATGGTGCTTTTCTACATCCTAAATTGCCCCTCACTGCCTATCCTAATTCAGGCCCTCCGATTCACAGCACCCCTGATGTTTTTCTCACTCCTATCACTGAATGGCCTGTTAGAAAACCTTAAAATGTGCACCACCCTGTGATGTTTTTCAGAAACCTATCCTACATTGCCCCTGCATGTTTCCTGCCCTCCCCATGCTGACCACCCCTGGTGTTTTTCTCAATCCTTCATTGCCACTTACTCTCTATCCTGATTTCGCCCCTCTGATTCACACCACACCGTGATGTTTTTCTCGCCCCTACTAGGGAATGGCCTTTTAGAAACCCTTAAAATTTGCACCACCCCATGATGTTTCTGAAAAAACTATCCTAAATTGCCACTGCATGTTTCCTGACCTCCCCATGCTGACCACCCAGTGGTGCTTTTCTCCATCCTACATTGCCACTCACTGTCTATCCTAATTCAGGCCCTCCGATTCACACAACCCCTCATGTTTTTCTCGCTCCTACTAGTGAATGGCCTGATAGAAACCCTAACAATGCACACCATCGCCCGATGTTTTTCAGAAACCTGTCCTACATTGCCACTGCATGTTTCTTGACCTCCCCATGCTGACCAACCCATGGTGCTTTTTTCCATCCTACATTGCAAATCACTGCCTATCCTAATTCAGGCCATCCGATTTACACCACCCCGTGATGTTTTTCTCACCCCTACTAGTGAATGGCCTGTTAGAAACCCTTAAATGCACACCATCCCCCGATGTTTTTCAGAAACCTATCCTACATTGCCACACCATTTTTCCTGACCTCCCCATGCTGACCAACCCGTGGTGCTTTTTTACATCCTAAATTGCCCCTCACTGCCAATCCTAATTCAGGCCCTCCGATTCACAGCACCCCTGATGTTTTTCTCACTCCTATCCCTGAATGGCCTGTTAGAAAACCTTAAAATGCGCACCACCCCGTGATGTTTCTCTTATCTTACTAGTGAATGGCCTGTTAGAAAGCCTTACAATGCAGACCACGCTGCGATGTTTTTCAGAAACCTGTCCTACATTGCCACTGCATGTTTCCTAACCTCCCGTTGCTGACCACCCCGTGGTGCTTTGTTCCATCCTACATTGCCACTCACTGGCTATCCTAATTCAGGCCCTCCGATTCCGACCACCCCAGGATTATTTCTCATTCCTACTAGTGAATGGCCTGTTAGAAACCCTTACAATGAGCACCACCCAACCATGTTTTTCAGAAACCTATCCTACATTGCCACTGCATGTTTCCTGACTTCAAATGATGACCACCCCGTCGTTCTTTTCTCCATCCTACATTGCCACTCACTGCCTATCCTGATTCAGGCCCTCCGATTCTCACCACCCCTTGATGTTTTTCTGACTCCTACTAGAGAATGGCCTTTTAGAAACCCTTACAATGCGCATCACCCTGCGATGTTTTTCAGAAACCTATCCTATTTGCCACTGCATGTTTCCTGACCTCCCCGTGCTGACCACCCCTGGAGCTTTTCTTCATCCTACATTGCCACTCACTGCCTATCCTGATTCAGGCCCTCCGATTCACACCACACCTTGAAGTTTTTCTCACTCCTACTAGTGAATGGCTTGTTGGAAACCCTTACATTTTGCGTCACCCCGTGATGTTTTTCAGAAACCTATCCTACATTGCCACTGCATGTTTCCTGAGCTCTCCATGTTGACCATCCCGTGGTGATTTTCTCCACCTTACATTGCCACTCAATGTCTATCCTGATTCAAGCCCTCCGATTCACACCACACCTGATGTTTTTCTCACTCCTCCTAGTTAATGGCGTGTTAGAAACCCTTTCAATGCGCTCCACTCCGCGATGTTTTTCAGAAAGCTATCCTACATTGCCACTGCATGTTTCCTGACGACCCATGCTGAGAGCCTATGGTGCTTTTCTCCATTCTACATTGCCACTCATTGCCTATCCTAATTCAGGCCCCCGATTCAAACCACCCCGTGATGTTTTTCACACTCCTACTAGAGAATGGCCTGTTAGTAACCCATACAAAGCGCACCACCACGCGATGTTTTTCAGAAACCTATCCTACATTGCCACTGCATGTTTCCTGACCTCTCCAAGCTGACCAACCCGTGGTGCTTTACTACATCATATATTGCCACTCACTGCCTATCTTAATTCAGGCACCCTATTCACACCACCCCGTGATGTTTTTCACACTCCTACTAAAGAATGGCCTCTTAGAAACCCATACAATGCACAGCACCCCGTGATGATTTTCAGAAACCTATCCTATTTGACACTGCATGTTTCCTGACCTCCCCATGATGACCACCCCTGGTGTTTTCTCCACCCTACATTGCCACTCACTGCCTATCCTAATTTAGGCCCTTCGATTCACACCACCCCGTGATGTTTTTCACACCCGTACTGGTGAATGGACTGTTAGAAACACTTACAATGCGCACCACCCCGTAATGTTTTTCAGAAACCTATCCTACATTGCCACTGCATGTTTCTTGCCCTCCCCATGCTGACCACCCCTGGTGCTTTTCTCCATCCTACATTGTCACTCACTGCGTATCCTAATTCAGGCCCTCTGATTCGCACCACCCCTCATGTTTTTCTCACTCCTACTAGTGAAGTGCATTTAAGAAACCCTTACAATCCGCACCACCCCACGATGTTTTTTAGAAACCTATCCTACATTGCCAGTGCATGTTTCCTGCACTCCCCATGCTGACCACCCCTGGTGCTTTTCTCCATCCTACATTGCCACTTACTGCCTATCCTGATTCATCCCCTCCGATTCACACCACCCCGTGATGATTTTCTCACTCCTACTAGTGAATGGCCTGTTAGAAACCCTTACAATTCTCACGACCCCACGATGTTTTTCAGAAACCTATCCTACTTTGCCACTGCACGTTTCCTGACCTCCCCATGCTGACCAAACCGTGGTGCTATTTTCCTCCTTACATTGCGACTCACTGCCTATTCTGATTCAGGCCCTGTGATTCACAAAACCCCGTGATGTTTTTCTCACTTCTACTAGTGAATGGCCTCTTAGAAACCCATGCAATGCGCACCACCCGGCGATGTTTTTCAGAAATATAACTTACATTGCCACTGCATGTTTCCTGGCGTCCCCACGTTGACCACCCGGTGGTGCTTACTCCATCCTTCATTGCCACTCACTGCCTATCTTAATTCAGCCCCCCGATTCACAACACTCCGTGATGTTTTTAACATTCCTACTAGAGAATGGCCTATTAGAAACCCTTACAAAGTGCACCACCACGCTATGTATTTCAGAAACCTATCCTACATTGCCACTGCATTTTTCCTGACGTCCCCATGTTGACCACCCAGTGGTGCTTTTCTCCATCCTACATTGTCACTAACTGCGTATCCTAATTCAGGCCCTCCGATTCGCACCACGCCTCATGATTTTCTCACTCCTACTAGTGAAGTGCATTTAAGAAACCCTTACAATGTGCACCACCCCACGATGTTTTTTAGAAACCTATCCTACATTGCCAGTGCATGTTTCCTGCCCTCCCCATAATGACCACCCCTGGTGCTTTTCTCCATCCTACATTTCCACTTACTGCCTATCCTGATTCATCCCCTCCGATTCACACCACCCCGTGATGTTTTTCTCACTCCTACTAGTGAATGGCCTTTTAGAAACCCTTTCAATTCTCACGACCCCACGATGTTTTTCAGAAACCTATCCTACTTTGCCACTGCACGTTTCCTGACCTCCCCATGCTGACCAAACCTTGGTGCTATTTTCCTCCTTACATTGCCACTCATTGCCTATCATGATTCAGGCCCTGTGGTTCACACATCCCCGTGATGTTTTTCTCACTTCTACTAGTGAATGGCCTGTTAGAAATCCTTACAATGCGCACCACCCCGCGATGTTTTTCAGAAACCTATCCTACATTGCCACTGCAATTTTCCTGAGCTCTAGATGCTGACAACCCTGTGGTGCTTTTCTGCAACCTACATTGCCACTCACTGTCTATCCTAACTCAGGCCCTCCAATTCACACCACCCCGTGATGTTTTTCATATCCTACTAGTGAAGGGCCTCTTAGAAACCCTTACAATGCGCACCAACACGCTATGATTTTCAGAAACCTATACTACATTGCCACTACATGTTTCATCACCTCCCCAAGCTGACCACCCCTGGTGCTTTTCTCCATCCTACATTGCCACTCACTGCCTATACTTCTTCAGGCCCTCCGATTCACAAAACACCGTGATGTTTTTCTCACTCCTACTAGTGAATGGCCTTTTAGAAACCCTTACAATGCGCGCCACCCCGCAATATTTTTCAGAAACCTATCCTACATTGCCACTGCATAATTCCTGACCTCCCCATCCTTGTCGGTGTCACTCCCGGCCGGCAGGAAGGACACACAACAAAGTCTGGCAGTGGACAACCTTTTCTTTTATTTTCCTTCTCCGTACAGCCTGCCCCGGGAATCCTCCCGGCCGAAGCCTCTGTTGGTCCACCCTGCGATGATTTTCAGAAACGTATCCTACATTGCCACTGCATGTTTCCTAACCTCCCCATACTCACCAGGTCGTGGTGCTTTTCTCCATCCTACATTGCCACTTACTGCCTATCCAGATTCAGGACCTCCGATTCACACCACCCCGTGCTGTTTTTCTCACTCCTACTAGTGAATGGCCTGTTAGAAATTCTAACAATGCGCACCACCAGGCGAAGTTTTTCAGAAACCTATCCTACGTTGTAAATGCATGTTTTCGGACCTCCCCATGCTTACCACCCCGTGGTGCTTTTCTCCTTCCTACGTTGACACACACTGCATAACCTAATTCAGAACATCTGATTCACACCACCCCGTGATGTTTTTCTCACTCCTACTACTGAATGGCGAGTTAGAAACCATTACAATGTGTACAACACCGTGATGTTTTTCAGAAAACTATCCTAGATTGCTACTGTACGTTTCCTGACCTCCCCATGCTGACCACCCTGTGGTGCTTTTCTCCATCCTACATTGCCACTCATTGCCTATTCTAATTCAGAACATCTGATTGACACCACCCCGTGATGTTTTTCTCACTCCTACTAGTGAATGGCGTGTTAGAAACACTTACAATGCGCACCACCCCGTTATGTTTTTCAGAAAACTATCCTACATTGCCAATGCATGTTTCTTGACCTCCACATGCTGACCACCCCGTGGTGCTTTTCTCATCCTACATTGCCACTCATTGCCTATCCTAATACAGAACATCTGATTCACACCACCCTTGATGTTTTTCTCACTCCTACTAGTGAATGGCCTGTTAGAAAACCTTACAATGCGCATCACCCCGTGATGTTTTTCAGAAAACTATCCTACATTGCCAATGCATGTTTCATGACCTCCTTATGATGACCAACCCATGGTGCTTTTCTCCATCCTACATTGACACTCACTGCCTACTCTAATTCAGGCCCTCCGATTCACACCACCCCGTGTTGTTTTTCTCACTCCTACGAGTGAATGGCCTGTTAGAAACCCTTACAATGTGCACAAACCCCCTTTTCTTTTCAGAAAACTATCCTACATTGCCACTGCATGTTTCCTGACCTCCCCATGCTGACCACCCTGTGGTGCCTTTCTCCATCCTACATTGCCACTCAATGCCTATCCTAATTCAGGCCCTCCAATTCACACCACCCCGTGATTTGTTCTCACTCCTACTAGTGAATGGCCTGTTAGAAACCCTTACAATGCACACCAACCCACGATGTTTTTCAGAAACCTATACTACATTGCCGCTACATATTTCCTGACCTCCCCATGCTCACCATGCCGTGGTGCATTTCTCCATCCTACATTGCCACTCACTGCCTATCCTGATTCAGGCCTTCCAATTCACACCACTCCATGATGTATTTCTCGCTCCTACTTGTGAATGGAGTGTTAGAAACCCTTACAATGGGCACCACCCCGCGATGTTTTTCAGAAACGTATACTACATTGCCAATGCATGTTTCCTGACCTTCGAATGCTCACCGTGCCATGCTTTTCTCCATCCAACATTGCCACTCACTGCCTATACTGATTCAGGCCCCCCTATTCACACCACCCCGCGATGTTTTTCTTACTCCTACTCGTGAACAGGCTGTTAGAAAGCCTAACTATGCGCACCACCCGGGGATATTTTTCAGAACCTATCCTACATTGCCAATGCATGTTTCCTGACCTTCCCATACTCACCGTGCCATGCTTTTCTCCATCCTACATTGTCACTCACTGCCTATCCTGATTCAGGCCCTCCGATTCACACCACCCCGTGATGTTTTTCAAACTTCTACTAGGGAATGGCCTGTTAGAAACCCTTACAATGCGCCCCACCCCACAATGTTTTCCAGAATCCTATACTACATTGCCACTGCATGTTTCCTGACCTCCCCATCCTGACGACCTTGTGGTGCTTTTCTCCATCCTACATTGCCACTCACTGCCTATCCTGATTCAGGCCCTCCCATTCACACCACCCCATGATGATTTTCAAACTTCTACTAGGGAATGGCCTGTTAGAAACCCTTACAGTGCGCACCACCCCACGATGGTTTTCAGAATCCTATCCTACATTTCCACTGCATGTTTCCTGACCTCGACATGCTGACCACCCCGTGGTGCTTTTCTGATCCTACATTGCCACTCATTGCCTATCCTAATACAGAACATCTGATTCACACCACCCCTTGATGTTTTTCTCACTCCTACTAGTGAATGGCCTGTTAGAAACCCCTACAATGCGCACCACCCCGTGATGTTTTTCAGAAAACTATCCTACATTGCCAATGCATGTTTCATGGCCTCCCCATGATGACCAACCCGTGGTGCTTTTCTCCATCCTACATTGCCTCTCTCTGCCTATTCTAATTCAGGCCCTCCGATTCACACCACCCCGTGATGTTTTTCTCACTCCTACGAGTGAATGGCCTTTAGAAACCCTTACAATGAGCACAACCCCCCTTTTCTTTTCAGAAAACTATCCTACATTGCCACTGCATGTTTCCTGACCTCCCCATGCTGACCACCCTGTGGTGCCTTTCTCCATCCTACATTGCCACTGACAGCCTTTCCTAATTCAGGCCCTCTGATTCACACCACCCCGTGATGTTTTTTTCACTCCTAGCTGTGAATGGCTTGTTAGAAATCCTTACAATGCACACCACCCCGCGATGTTTTTCAGAAACTTATCCTACATTGCAACGGCTTGTTTCATTACCTCCCGATCCTGACCACCCCGTGGTGCTTTTCTCCATCCTACATTGCTACTCACTACCTACCCTAATTCAGGTCCTCTGATTCACTCCACCCCGTGATGTTTTTCTCACTCCTACTAGTGAATGCCCTGTTAGAAACACTTACAATGCGCACCAACCCGCGATGTTTTTTAGAAAGCTATCCCACATTGCGACTGCATGTTTCCTGACCTCCCCATGCTCACCATGCCGTGGTGCTTTTCTCCATCATACATTGCCACTCACTGCCTATCCTGATTCAGGCCTTCCAATTCACACCACCCCGTGATATATTTCTCACTCCTACTAGTGAATTGCCTGTTAAACCCTTACAATGCGCACCACCCTGCGATGTTTTTCAGAAATGTATCCTACATTGCCACTGCATGTTTCCTAACCTCCCCATACTCACCAGGCCGTGGTGCTTTTCTCCATCCTACATTGCCACTTACTGCCTATCCCGATTATGGCTCTCCGATTCACACCACCCCGGGCTGTTTTTCTCACTCCTACTAGTGAATGGCCTGTTAGAAATCCTAACAATGCGCACCACCAGGCGAAGTTTTTCAGAAACCTATCCTACGTTGTCAACGCATGTTTTCGGACCTCCCCATGCTTACCACCCCATGGTGCTTTTCTCCTTCCTACGTTGACACTCACTGCCTAACCTAATTCAGAACATCTGATTCACACCACCCCGTGATGTTTTTCTCACTCCTAGTACTGAATGGCCAGTTAGAAACCATTACAATGCGTACAACACCGTGATGTTTTTCAGAAAACTATCCTAAATTGCTACTGTACGTTTCCTGACCTCCCCATGCTGACCACCCCGTGGTGCTTTTCTCATCCTACATTGCCACTCATTGCCTATCCAAATACAGAACATCTGATTCACACCACCCTTGATGTTTTTCTCACTCCTACTAGTGAATGGCCTGTTAGAAAACCTTACAATGCGCATCACCCCGTGATGTTTTTCAGAAAACTATCCTACATTGCCAATGCATGTTTCATGACCTCCTTATGATGACCAACCCATGGTGCTTTTCTCCATCCTACATTGACACTCACTGCCTACTCTAATTCAGGCCCTCCGATTCACACCACCCCGTGTTGTTTTTCTCACTCCTACGAGTGAATGGCCTGTTAGAAACCCTTACAATGTGCACAAACCCCCTTTTCTTTTCAGAAAACTATCCTACATTGCCACTGCATGTTTCCTGACCTCCCCCTGCTGAGCACCCTGTGGTGCTTTTCTCCATCCTACCTTGCAACTCAATGCCTATCCTAATTTAGTCCCGCCGATTCACACCACCCCGTGACGTTTTTTTCACTCCTACTAGTGAATGGCCTGCTGCAAACCCTTACATTACGTACCACCCCGCGATGATTTTCAGAAAAACTATCCTACATTGCCATTGCAAGTTTCCTGACCTCCCCATGCTCACCAACCCGCGGTGCTTTTCTCCATCCCACATTGCCACTCACTTTCTATCTTGATTCAGGCCTTCCAATTCACACCACCCCGTGATGTTTTTCTCACTTCTACTAGTGAATGGCCTATTAGAAACATTTACAATGCGCACCACCCTGCGATCATTTTCAGAACCGTATCCTACATTTCCACTGCATGTTTCCTGTCCTCCCCGTGCTGACCACCCCTTGGTGCTTTTCTCCATCCTACATTGCCAATCACTGTCTATCATAATTCAGACCCTCCGATTCGCACCACGCCGTGATGTTTTTCTCACTCCTACTGGTGAATGGCCTGTGAGAAACCCTTACAGTGCTCACCACCCGGTGATGTTTTTCAGAAAACTATCCTACATTGCCACTGCATGTTTCCTGACCTCCCCATGCTGTCCAACCCGTCGTGCTTTTCTCCATTCTACATTGCCACTCACTGCCTATCCTAATTCAGGCCCTCCGATTCACACCACACTGTGATGTTTTTCTCACTCCTACTAATGAATGACCTGTTAGAAACCCTTACAATGCGCACAACCCTGCTTTTATTTTTGGAAACCTATCCTACATTGCCACTGAATGTTTCCTCACCTCCCTATGCTGACCACCCTGTGGTGCTTTTCTCCATCCTACTTTGCCACTCAATGCCTATCCTAATTCACGCCCTCCGATTCACACCACCCCGTGATATTTTTCTCATTCCTACCAGTGAATGGATTGATAGAAACCCTTACAATTCGCACCACCCAGCGATGTTTATCAGAAACCTATTCTACTGTGCCACTTCATGTTTCCTTGCATCCCCATGCTGACAAACCCGTGGTTTTTTTCCCATCCTACATTGCCACTCACAGCCTATCCTAATTCATCCTCTACGATTCACACCACACCGTGATGTTTTTTTCACTCCTACTTGTGAATGGCTTGTTAGAAATCCTTAAAACGTGCACCACCCAGCGATGTTTTTTAGAAAACTATCCTACATTGCCACTGCATGTTTCCTGACCTCCCCATGCTGACCACCCTGTGGTGCTTTTCTCCATCCTGCATTGCAACTCAATTCCTATCCTATTTAAGTCCCTCCGATTCACATCACCCCGTGACGTTTTTTTCACTCCTACTTCTGAATAGCTTGTTAGAAAGCCTTACAATGCGCACCAACCCACGATGTTTTTCAGAAACCTATCCTACATTGCCACTGCAAGTTTCTTGGCCTCCCCATGTTGACCACCCCGTGGTGCTTTTCTCAATTCTTCATTGCCACTCACTGCTTATCCTACTTGAGGCCCTCCGATTAACACCACCCCCGCGATGTTTTTCTCACTCCTACTAGTGAATGGCCTGTTACAAACCCTTACAATGCGCTGCACCCCGCGATGTTTTTCAGAAAAACTATCCTACATTGCCATTGCATGTTTCCTGCCCTCCCCATGCTGACCACCCCTGGTGCTTTTCTCCATCCTACACTGCCACTTACTGTCTATCCTGATTTTGCCCCTCCGATTCACACCAAACCGTGATGTTTTTCTCTCCCCTACTAGGGAATGGCCTGTTAGAAACCCTTAAAATTTGCAACACCCCGCGATGTTTTTCAAAAAACTATCCTACATTGCCACTGCATGTTTCCTGACTTCCCCATGCTGACCACCCTGTTGTGCTTTCCTCCTTCCTACATTGACACGCAGGGCCTATTTTGATTCAGGCCCTCTGATTCACAGCACCCCGTGATGTTGTTCTCACTCCTGCTAGTGAATGGCCTGTTAGAATCCCTTACAATGCGGACCACCCCGCGATGTTTTTCAGAAACCTATCCTACATTGCCACTGCATCTTTCCTGCCCTCCCCATGCTGACCACCCCTGGTACTTTGCTGCATCCTACATTGCCAATTACTGCCTATCCTGATTGAGCCCCTCCGATTCACACCACACCGTCATGTTTTTCTCGCTCCTACTAGTGAATGGCCTGTTAGAAACCCTTACAATGTTCACCACCCCGCGATGTTTTATAGAAACCTATCCTACATTGCCACTGCATGTTTCATGACCTCCCCATGCTCACCACCCCTGGTGCTTTTCTCCATCCTCCATTGCCACTCACTGCCTATACTGATTCAGGCCCTACAATTCACACCACACCGTGATGTTTTTCTCACTCCTACTAGTGAATTGCCTGTTAAAAACACTTACAATGCGCACCACACCGCAATGTTTTTGAGAAACCTATCCTACATTGCCATTGCATCATACCTGACCACATGCTGACAACCCCGTGGTGCTTTTCTCAATCCTACATTGCCACTCACTACCTATCCTGATTCAGGCCATCCGATTCACACCACCCCGTCATGTTTTTCACACTCCTACTAGTGAATGGCCTGTTAGAAACCCTTACAATGCGCACCACCCCGCGATGTTTTTCAGAAACCTATCCTATATTGCTATTGCATGTTTCCGGACTTCCCCATGCTGACCTACATGTGGCGCTTTTCTCCATCCTACATTGCCACTCACTGCCTATCCTGATTCAGCCCCTGCGATTCACACCACACCGTGATGTTTTTCTCGCTCCTACTAGTGAATAGCCTGTTAGAAACCCTTACAATTCGCACCTCCCCGCGATGTTTTTCAGAAACATATCCTACATTGCCAATGCATCTTTCCTGAACTCCCCATGCTGACCAACCCGTGGTGCTTTTTTCCATCCTACATTGCAAATCACTGCCTATCCTAATTCAGGCCCTCCAATTCACACCACCCCGTGATGTTATTCTCACCCTTACTAGTGAATGGCCTGTTAGAAACCCTTTAAATGCACACCATCTCCCGATGTTTTTCAGAAACCTATCTACATTGCCACTGTATGTTTCCTGACCTCCCCATGCTGACCAACCCATGGTGCTTTTCTACATCCTAAATTGCCCCTCACTGCCTATCCTAATTCAGGCCCTCCGATTCACAGCACCCCTGATGTTTTTCTCACTCCTATCACTGAATGGCCTGTTAGAAAACCTTAAAATGTGCACCACCCTGTGATGTTTTTCAGAAACCTATCCTACATTGCCCCTGCATGTTTCCTGCCCTCCCCATGCTGACCACCCCTGGTGTTTTTCTCAATCCTTCATTGCCACTTACTCTCTATCCTGATTTCGCCCCTCTGATTCACACCACACCGTGATGTTTTTCTCGCCCCTACTAGGGAATGGCCTTTTAGAAACCCTTAAAATTTGCACCACCCCATGATGTTTCTGAAAAAACTATCCTAAATTGCCACTGCATGTTTCCTGACCTCCCCATGCTGACCACCCAGTGGTGCTTTTCTCCATCCTACATTGCCACTCACTGTCTATCCTAATTCAGGCCCTCCGATTCACACAACCCCTCATGTTTTTCTCGCTCCTACTAGTGAATGGCCTGATAGAAACCCTAACAATGCACACCATCGCCCGATGTTTTTCAGAAACCTGTCCTACATTGCCACTGCATGTTTCTTGACCTCCCCATGCTGACCAACCCATGGTGCTTTTTTCCATCCTACATTGCAAATCACTGCCTATCCTAATTCAGGCCATCCGATTTACACCACCCCGTGATGTTTTTCTCACCCCTACTAGTGAATGGCCTGTTAGAAACCCTTAAATGCACACCATCCCCCGATGTTTTTCAGAAACCTATCCTACATTGCCACACCATTTTTCCTGACCTCCCCATGCTGACCAACCCGTGGTGCTTTTTTACATCCTAAATTGCCCCTCACTGCCAATCCTAATTCAGGCCCTCCGATTCACAGCACCCCTGATGTTTTTCTCACTCCTATCCCTGAATGGCCTGTTAGAAAACCTTAAAATGCGCACCACCCCGTGATGTTTCTCTTATCTTACTAGTGAATGGCCTGTTAGAAAGCCTTACAATGCAGACCACGCTGCGATGTTTTTCAGAAACCTGTCCTACATTGCCACTGCATGTTTCCTAACCTCCCGTTGCTGACCACCCCGTGGTGCTTTGTTCCATCCTACATTGCCACTCACTGGCTATCCTAATTCAGGCCCTCCGATTCCGACCACCCCAGGATTATTTCTCATTCCTACTAGTGAATGGCCTGTTAGAAACCCTTACAATGAGCACCACCCAACCATGTTTTTCAGAAACCTATCCTACATTGCCACTGCATGTTTCCTGACTTCAAATGATGACCACCCCGTCGTTCTTTTCTCCATCCTACATTGCCACTCACTGCCTATCCTGATTCAGGCCCTCCGATTCTCACCACCCCTTGATGTTTTTCTGACTCCTACTAGAGAATGGCCTTTTAGAAACCCTTACAATGCGCATCACCCTGCGATGTTTTTCAGAAACCTATCCTATTTGCCACTGCATGTTTCCTGACCTCCCCGTGCTGACCACCCCTGGAGCTTTTCTTCATCCTACATTGCCACTCACTGCCTATCCTGATTCAGGCCCTCCGATTCACACCACACCTTGAAGTTTTTCTCACTCCTACTAGTGAATGGCTTGTTGGAAACCCTTACATTTTGCGTCACCCCGTGATGTTTTTCAGAAACCTATCCTACATTGCCACTGCATGTTTCCTGAGCTCTCCATGTTGACCATCCCGTGGTGATTTTCTCCACCTTACATTGCCACTCAATGTCTATCCTGATTCAAGCCCTCCGATTCACACCACACCTGATGTTTTTCTCACTCCTCCTAGTTAATGGCGTGTTAGAAACCCTTTCAATGTGCTCCACTCCGCGATGTTTTTCAGAAAGCTATCCTACATTGCCACTGCATGTTTCCTGACGACCCATGCTGAGAGCCTATGGTGCTTTTCTCCATTCTACATTGCCACTCATTGCCTATCCTAATTCAGGCCCCCGATTCAAACCACCCCGTGATGTTTTTCACACTCCTACTAGAGAATGGCCTGTTAGTAACCCATACAAAGCGCACCACCACGCGATGTTTTTCAGAAACCTATCCTACATTGCCACTGCATGTTTCCTGACCTCTCCAAGCTGACCAACCCGTGGTGCTTTACTACATCATATATTGCCACTCACTGCCTATCTTAATTCAGGCACCCTATTCACACCACCCCGTGATGTTTTTCACACTCCTACTAAAGAATGGCCTCTTAGAAACCCATACAATGCACAGCACCCCGTGATGATTTTCAGAAACCTATCCTATTTGACACTGCATGTTTCCTGACCTCCCCATGATGACCACCCCTGGTGTTTTCTCCACCCTACATTGCCACTCACTGCCTATCCTAATTTAGGCCCTTCGATTCACACCACCCCGTGATGTTTTTCACACCCGTACTGGTGAATGGACTGTTAGAAACACTTACAATGCGCACCACCCCGTAATGTTTTTCAGAAACCTATCCTACATTGCCACTGCATGTTTCTTGCCCTCCCCATGCTGACCACCCCTGGTGCTTTTCTCCATCCTACATTGTCACTCACTGCGTATCCTAATTCAGGCCCTCTGATTCGCACCACCCCTCATGTTTTTCTCACTCCTACTAGTGAAGTGCATTTAAGAAACCCTTACAATCCGCACCACCCCACGATGTTTTTTAGAAACCTATCCTACATTGCCAGTGCATGTTTCCTGCACTCCCCATGCTGACCACCCCTGGTGCTTTTCTCCATCCTACATTGCCACTTACTGCCTATCCTGATTCATCCCCTCCGATTCACACCACCCCGTGATGATTTTCTCACTCCTACTAGTGAATGGCCTGTTAGAAACCCTTACAATTCTCACGACCCCACGATGTTTTTCAGAAACCTATCCTACTTTGCCACTGCACGTTTCCTGACCTCCCCATGCTGACCAAACCGTGGTGCTATTTTCCTCCTTACATTGCGACTCACTGCCTATTCTGATTCAGGCCCTGTGATTCACAAAACCCCGTGATGTTTTTCTCACTTCTACTAGTGAATGGCCTCTTAGAAACCCATGCAATGCGCACCACCCGGCGATGTTTTTCAGAAATATAACTTACATTGCCACTGCATGTTTCCTGGCGTCCCCACGTTGACCACCCGGTGGTGCTTACTCCATCCTTCATTGCCACTCACTGCCTATCTTAATTCAGCCCCCCGATTCACAACACTCCGTGATGTTTTTAACATTCCTACTAGAGAATGGCCTATTAGAAACCCTTACAAAGTGCACCACCACGCTATGTATTTCAGAAACCTATCCTACATTGCCACTGCATTTTTCCTGACGTCCCCATGTTGACCACCCAGTGGTGCTTTTCTCCATCCTACATTGTCACTAACTGCGTATCCTAATTCAGGCCCTCCGATTCGCACCACGCCTCATGATTTTCTCACTCCTACTAGTGAAGTGCATTTAAGAAACCCTTACAATGTGCACCACCCCACGATGTTTTTTAGAAACCTATCCTACATTGCCAGTGCATGTTTCCTGCCCTCCCCATAATGACCACCCCTGGTGCTTTTCTCCATCCTACATTTCCACTTACTGCCTATCCTGATTCATCCCCTCCGATTCACACCACCCCGTGATGTTTTTCTCACTCCTACTAGTGAATGGCCTTTTAGAAACCCTTTCAATTCTCACGACCCCACGATGTTTTTCAGAAACCTATCCTACTTTGCCACTGCACGTTTCCTGACCTCCCCATGCTGACCAAACCTTGGTGCTATTTTCCTCCTTACATTGCCACTCATTGCCTATCATGATTCAGGCCCTGTGGTTCACACATCCCCGTGATGTTTTTCTCACTTCTACTAGTGAATGGCCTGTTAGAAATCCTTACAATGCGCACCACCCCGCGATGTTTTTCAGAAACCTATCCTACATTGCCACTGCAATTTTCCTGAGCTCTAGATGCTGACAACCCTGTGGTGCTTTTCTGCAACCTACATTGCCACTCACTGTCTATCCTAACTCAGGCCCTCCAATTCACACCACCCCGTGATGTTTTTCATATCCTACTAGTGAAGGGCCTCTTAGAAACCCTTACAATGCGCACCAACACGCTATGATTTTCAGAAACCTATACTACATTGCCACTACATGTTTCATCACCTCCCCAAGCTGACCACCCCTGGTGCTTTTCTCCATCCTACATTGCCACTCACTGCCTATACTTCTTCAGGCCCTCCGATTCACAAAACACCGTGATGTTTTTCTCACTCCTACTAGTGAATGGCCTTTTAGAAACCCTTACAATGCGCGCCACCCCGCAATATTTTTCAGAAACCTATCCTACATTGCCACTGCATAATTCCTGACCTCCCCATCCTTGTCGGTGTCACTCCCGGCCGGCAGGAAGGACACACAACAAAGTCTGGCAGTGGACAACCTTTTCTTTTATTTTCCTTCTCCGTACAGCCTGCCCCGGGAATCCTCCCGGCCGAAGCCTCTGTTGGTCCACCCTGCGATGATTTTCAGAAACGTATCCTACATTGCCACTGCATGTTTCCTAACCTCCCCATACTCACCAGGTCGTGGTGCTTTTCTCCATCCTACATTGCCACTTACTGCCTATCCAGATTCAGGACCTCCGATTCACACCACCCCGTGCTGTTTTTCTCACTCCTACTAGTGAATGGCCTGTTAGAAATTCTAACAATGCGCACCACCAGGCGAAGTTTTTCAGAAACCTATCCTACGTTGTAAATGCATGTTTTCGGACCTCCCCATGCTTACCACCCCGTGGTGCTTTTCTCCTTCCTACGTTGACACACACTGCATAACCTAATTCAGAACATCTGATTCACACCACCCCGTGATGTTTTTCTCACTCCTACTACTGAATGGCGAGTTAGAAACCATTACAATGTGTACAACACCGTGATGTTTTTCAGAAAACTATCCTAGATTGCTACTGTACGTTTCCTGACCTCCCCATGCTGACCACCCTGTGGTGCTTTTCTCCATCCTACATTGCCACTCATTGCCTATTCTAATTCAGAACATCTGATTGACACCACCCCGTGATGTTTTTCTCACTCCTACTAGTGAATGGCGTGTTAGAAACACTTACAATGCGCACCACCCCGTTATGTTTTTCAGAAAACTATCCTACATTGCCAATGCATGTTTCTTGACCTCCACATGCTGACCACCCCGTGGTGCTTTTCTCATCCTACATTGCCACTCATTGCCTATCCTAATACAGAACATCTGATTCACACCACCCTTGATGTTTTTCTCACTCCTACTAGTGAATGGCCTGTTAGAAAACCTTACAATGCGCATCACCCCGTGATGTTTTTCAGAAAACTATCCTACATTGCCAATGCATGTTTCATGACCTCCTTATGATGACCAACCCATGGTGCTTTTCTCCATCCTACATTGACACTCACTGCCTACTCTAATTCAGGCCCTCCGATTCACACCACCCCGTGTTGTTTTTCTCACTCCTACGAGTGAATGGCCTGTTAGAAACCCTTACAATGTGCACAAACCCCCTTTTCTTTTCAGAAAACTATCCTACATTGCCACTGCATGTTTCCTGACCTCCCCATGCTGACCACCCTGTGGTGCCTTTCTCCATCCTACATTGCCACTCAATGCCTATCCTAATTCAGGCCCTCCAATTCACACCACCCCGTGATTTGTTCTCACTCCTACTAGTGAATGGCCTGTTAGAAACCCTTACAATGCACACCAACCCACGATGTTTTTCAGAAACCTATACTACATTGCCGCTACATATTTCCTGACCTCCCCATGCTCACCATGCCGTGGTGCATTTCTCCATCCTACATTGCCACTCACTGCCTATCCTGATTCAGGCCTTCCAATTCACACCACTCCATGATGTATTTCTCGCTCCTACTTGTGAATGGAGTGTTAGAAACCCTTACAATGGGCACCACCCCGCGATGTTTTTCAGAAACGTATACTACATTGCCAATGCATGTTTCCTGACCTTCGAATGCTCACCGTGCCATGCTTTTCTCCATCCAACATTGCCACTCACTGCCTATACTGATTCAGGCCCCCCTATTCACACCACCCCGCGATGTTTTTCTTACTCCTACTCGTGAACAGGCTGTTAGAAAGCCTAACTATGCGCACCACCCGGGGATATTTTTCAGAACCTATCCTACATTGCCAATGCATGTTTCCTGACCTTCCCATACTCACCGTGCCATGCTTTTCTCCATCCTACATTGTCACTCACTGCCTATCCTGATTCAGGCCCTCCGATTCACACCACCCCGTGATGTTTTTCAAACTTCTACTAGGGAATGGCCTGTTAGAAACCCTTACAATGCGCCCCACCCCACAATGTTTTCCAGAATCCTATACTACATTGCCACTGCATGTTTCCTGACCTCCCCATCCTGACGACCTTGTGGTGCTTTTCTCCATCCTACATTGCCACTCACTGCCTATCCTGATTCAGGCCCTCCCATTCACACCACCCCATGATGATTTTCAAACTTCTACTAGGGAATGGCCTGTTAGAAACCCTTACAGTGCGCACCACCCCACGATGGTTTTCAGAATCCTATCCTACATTTCCACTGCATGTTTCCTGACCTCGACATGCTGACCACCCCGTGGTGCTTTTCTGATCCTACATTGCCACTCATTGCCTATCCTAATACAGAACATCTGATTCACACCACCCCTTGATGTTTTTCTCACTCCTACTAGTGAATGGCCTGTTAGAAACCCCTACAATGCGCACCACCCTGTGATGTTTTTCAGAAAACTATCCTACATTGCCAATGCATGTTTCATGGCCTCCCCATGATGACCAACCCGTGGTGCTTTTCTCCATCCTACATTGCCTCTCTCTGCCTATTCTAATTCAGGCCCTCCGATTCACACCACCCCGTGATGTTTTTCTCACTCCTACGAGTGAATGGCCTTTAGAAACCCTTACAATGAGCACAACCCCCCTTTTCTTTTCAGAAAACTATCCTACATTGCCACTGCATGTTTCCTGACCTCCCCATGCTGACCACCCTGTGGTGCCTTTCTCCATCCTACATTGCCACTGACAGCCTTTCCTAATTCAGGCCCTCTGATTCACACCACCCCGTGATGTTTTTTTCACTCCTAGCTGTGAATGGCTTGTTAGAAATCCTTACAATGCACACCACCCCGCGATGTTTTTCAGAAACTTATCCTACATTGCAACGGCTTGTTTCATTACCTCCCGATCCTGACCACCCCGTGGTGCTTTTCTCCATCCTACATTGCTACTCACTACCTACCCTAATTCAGGTCCTCTGATTCACTCCACCCCGTGATGTTTTTCTCACTCCTACTAGTGAATGCCCTGTTAGAAACACTTACAATGCGCACCAACCCGCGATGTTTTTTAGAAAGCTATCCCACATTGCGACTGCATGTTTCCTGACCTCCCCATGCTCACCATGCCGTGGTGCTTTTCTCCATCATACATTGCCACTCACTGCCTATCCTGATTCAGGCCTTCCAATTCACACCACCCCGTGATATATTTCTCACTCCTACTAGTGAATTGCCTGTTAAACCCTTACAATGCGCACCACCCTGCGATGTTTTTCAGAAATGTATCCTACATTGCCACTGCATGTTTCCTAACCTCCCCATACTCACCAGGCCGTGGTGCTTTTCTCCATCCTACATTGCCACTTACTGCCTATCCCGATTATGGCTCTCCGATTCACACCACCCCGGGCTGTTTTTCTCACTCCTACTAGTGAATGGCCTGTTAGAAATCCTAACAATGCGCACCACCAGGCGAAGTTTTTCAGAAACCTATCCTACGTTGTCAACGCATGTTTTCGGACCTCCCCATGCTTACCACCCCATGGTGCTTTTCTCCTTCCTACGTTGACACTCACTGCCTAACCTAATTCAGAACATCTGATTCACACCACCCCGTGATGTTTTTCTCACTCCTAGTACTGAATGGCCAGTTAGAAACCATTACAATGCGTACAACACCGTGATGTTTTTCAGAAAACTATCCTAAATTGCTACTGTACGTTTCCTGACCTCCCCATGCTGACCACCCCGTGGTGCTTTTCTCATCCTACATTGCCACTCATTGCCTATCCTAATACAGAACATCTGATTCACACCACCCTTGATGTTTTTCTCACTCCTACTAGTGAATGGCCTGTTAGAAAACCTTACAATGCGCATCACCCCGTGATGTTTTTCAGAAAACTATCCTACATTGCCAATGCATGTTTCATGACCTCCTTATGATGACCAACCCATGGTGCTTTTCTCCATCCTACATTGACACTCACTGCCTACTCTAATTCAGGCCCTCCGATTCACACCACCCCGTGTTGTTTTTCTCACTCCTACGAGTGAATGGCCTGTTAGAAACCCTTACAATGTGCACAAACCCCCTTTTCTTTTCAGAAAACTATCCTACATTGCCACTGCATGTTTCCTGACCTCCCCCTGCTGAGCACCCTGTGGTGCTTTTCTCCATCCTACCTTGCAACTCAATGCCTATCCTAATTTAGTCCCGCCGATTCACACCACCCCGTGACGTTTTTTTCACTCCTACTAGTGAATGGCCTGCTGCAAACCCTTACATTACGTACCACCCCGCGATGATTTTCAGAAAAACTATCCTACATTGCCATTGCAAGTTTCCTGACCTCCCCATGCTCACCAACCCGCGGTGCTTTTCTCCATCCCACATTGCCACTCACTTTCTATCTTGATTCAGGCCTTCCAATTCACACCACCCCGTGATGTTTTTCTCACTTCTACTAGTGAATGGCCTATTAGAAACATTTACAATGCGCACCACCCTGCGATCATTTTCAGAACCGTATCCTACATTTCCACTGCATGTTTCCTGTCCTCCCCGTGCTGACCACCCCTTGGTGCTTTTCTCCATCCTACATTGCCAATCACTGTCTATCATAATTCAGACCCTCCGATTCGCACCACGCCGTGATGTTTTTCTCACTCCTACTGGTGAATGGCCTGTGAGAAACCCTTACAGTGCTCACCACCCGGTGATGTTTTTCAGAAAACTATCCTACATTGCCACTGCATGTTTCCTGACCTCCCCATGCTGTCCAACCCGTCGTGCTTTTCTCCATTCTACATTGCCACTCACTGCCTATCCTAATTCAGGCCCTCCGATTCACACCACACTGTGATGTTTTTCTCACTCCTACTAATGAATGACCTGTTAGAAACCCTTACAATGCGCACAACCCTGCTTTTATTTTTGGAAACCTATCCTACATTGCCACTGAATGTTTCCTCACCTCCCTATGCTGACCACCCTGTGGTGCTTTTCTCCATCCTACTTTGCCACTCAATGCCTATCCTAATTCACGCCCTCCGATTCACACCACCCCGTGATATTTTTCTCATTCCTACCAGTGAATGGATTGATAGAAACCCTTACAATTCGCACCACCCAGCGATGTTTATCAGAAACCTATTCTACTGTGCCACTTCATGTTTCCTTGCATCCCCATGCTGACAAACCCGTGGTTTTTTTCCCATCCTACATTGCCACTCACAGCCTATCCTAATTCATCCTCTACGATTCACACCACACCGTGATGTTTTTTTCACTCCTACTTGTGAATGGCTTGTTAGAAATCCTTAAAACGTGCACCACCCAGCGATGTTTTTTAGAAAACTATCCTACATTGCCACTGCATGTTTCCTGACCTCCCCATGCTGACCACCCTGTGGTGCTTTTCTCCATCCTGCATTGCAACTCAATTCCTATCCTATTTAAGTCCCTCCGATTCACATCACCCCGTGACGTTTTTTTCACTCCTACTTCTGAATAGCTTGTTAGAAAGCCTTACAATGCGCACCAACCCACGATGTTTTTCAGAAACCTATCCTACATTGCCACTGCAAGTTTCTTGGCCTCCCCATGTTGACCACCCCGTGGTGCTTTTCTCAATTCTTCATTGCCACTCACTGCTTATCCTACTTGAGGCCCTCCGATTAACACCACCCCCGCGATGTTTTTCTCACTCCTACTAGTGAATGGCCTGTTACAAACCCTTACAATGCGCTGCACCCCGCGATGTTTTTCAGAAAAACTATCCTACATTGCCATTGCATGTTTCCTGCCCTCCCCATGCTCACCAACGCGTGGTGCATTTCTCCATCCTACATTGCCACTAACTGTCTATCTTGATTCAGGCCTTCCAATTCACACCACCCTGTGATGTTTTTCTCACTTCTACTAGTGAATGGCCTGTTAGAAACCCTTACAATGCGCACCACCCCACGATGTATTTCAGAAACCTATACTACATTTCCACTGCATGTTTCCTGACCTGCCCATGGTGACCACCCTGTGGTGCTTTCTCGATCATACATTGCCACTCACTGCCTATCGTATTTCAGGCCGTCCCATTCACACCACCCCGTTATATTTTTCTCACTCCTACTTGTGAATGGCCTGTTAGAAACCCTTACAATGCAAACCAACTGACATTGTTTTTCAGAAACCGATCCTACATTGCCAATGCATGTTTCCTGACCTCCACATGCTGACCACCCCGTGGTGCTTTTCTCCATCGTACATTGCCACTCAATGCCTCACCTGATTCAGGCCCTCTGATTCACACCACCCTGTGATGTTTTTCTAACTCCTACTAGTGAATGGCCTGTTAGAAACGCTTACAATGCGCACCACCCCGCGATATTTTTAAGAAACCTATCCTACATTGACACTGCATGTTTTCTGACCTCCCGATGTTGACCACCCCGTGGTGCCTTTCTCCAATCTTCATTGCCACGCACTGCCTCTCCTAATTCAGGCCCTCTGGTTCACACCACCCCGTGATGTTTTTCTCACTCCTACTAGTGAATGGCCTGCTACAAACCCTTACAATGAATACCACCCCGCATTGTTTTTCAGAAACCTATCCTACATTGCCATTGCCTGTTTCCTGACCTCCGCATGGTCACCAACCCGTGGTGCTTTTCTCCATCCTACATTGCCACTCACTGTCTATCTTGATTCACGCCCTCTGATTAACACCACACCATGATGTATTTCTCACTCCTACTAGTGAATGGCTTGTTAGAAAGCCTCACAATGCGCACCGCCCCACGGAGTTTTTCAGAAACCTGTCCTATATTGCCACTGCATGTTTCCTGACCTCCACATGTTGACCAACCCGTGGTGCTTTTCTCCATTCTTCATTGCAGCTCAATGCCTATCCTAATTCAGGCATTCTGATTAACACCACCCCGTGATGTTTTTCTCACTCCTACTAGTGAATGGCCTGTTAGAAACCCTTACAATGCGCACCACCCCGTGATGATTTTCCAAAAACTATCCTACATTGCCACTGCATGTTTCCTGACCTCCCAATGCTGACAACCCCGTCTTGCTTTTCTCCATCCTGCATTGCCACTCACTGCCTATCCTAATTCAGGCCCTCTAATTCACACCACCCCGCGATGTTTTTCTCACTCCTAGTAGTGAATGGCCTGTTATAAACCCTTACAATGCGCACCACCCTGCTTTTATTTTCAGAAACCTATCCTACATTGCCACTGCATGTTTCCTCACCTCCCTATGCTGACCACCCTGTGGTGCTTTTCTCCATCCTACATTGCCCCTCAATGCCTATCATAATTCACGTCCTCCGATTCACACCACCCCGTGATATTTTTCTCATTCCTACTAGTGAATGGATTGTTTGAAACCCTTAAAATGCGCACCACCCAGCGATGTTTATCAGAAACCTATTCTACTTTGCCACTGCATGTTTCCTTGCATCCCCATGCTGACAAACCCTTGATGTTTTTCTCCATCCAACATTGCCACTCACAGCCTATCCTAATTCAGCCCTACGATTCACACCACACCGTGATGTTTTTCTCACTCCTACTAGTGAACGACCTGCTACAAACCCTTACAATGCGCAGCACCCCGCGATGTTTTTCAGAAAAACTATCCTACATTGCCATTGCATGTTTATTGACCTCCCCATGCTCACCAACCCGTGGTGCTTTTTTCCATCCTACATTGCCACTCAATGTCTATCTTGATTCAGGCCCTCCGATTCACACCACACCATGATGTATTTCTCACTCCAACTAGTGAATGGCCTGTTAGAAACCCTTACAATGCGCACCACCCCGCGATGTTTTTCAGAAAACTATCCTACATTTCCACTGCATGTTTCCTGACCTGCCCATGGTGTCCACCCCGTGGTGCTTTTCTCCATCCTACATTGCCCCTCACTGCCTATCATAATTCGGGCCCTCCGATTCAAACCACCCCGCGATGTTTTTCTCACTTCTCCTAGTGAATGGCCTGTTAGAAACCCTTACAATGCACACAACGCTTCATTGTTTTTCAGAAACCTATCCTTCATTGGAATGCATGTTTCCTGACCACCCCATGCTGACTACCCCTTGGTGCTTTTCTCCATGCTACAATGCCACTCAATGCCTCTCCTGATTCAGGTCCTCTGATTCACACCAACCTGTTTTATTTTTCTCACTCCTACTAGTGAATGGCCTGTTAGAAACCCTTACAATGCGCACCACCCCGCGATGTTTTTCAGAAACCTATCCTACATTGCCACTGCATGTTTCCTGACCACCCCATACTGACCACACCGTGGTGCTTTTCTCCATTTTACGTTGCAACTCACTGCCTTTCCTAATTCAGGCCCTCCGATTCACACCACCCCATGCTGTTTTTCTCATTCCTACTAGTGAATGGACTGTTGGAAATACTTACAATGCGCACCACCCCGTGATGTTTTTCAGAAAACTATCCTACATTGCCAATGCATGTTTCCTGACCTCCCCATGATGACCACCCCGTAGTGCTTTTCTCCATCCCACATTGCCACTCACTGCCTATCCTAATTCAGCCCCTCTGATTCACACCACCCCATGATGTTTTTCTCACTCCTACTAGTGAATGGCCTGTTATAAACCCTTACAATGCGCACCACCCTGCTTTTTTTTTCAGAAACCTATCCTACATTGCCACTGGATGTTTGCTCACCTCCCAATGCTGAACACCTTGTGGTGCTTTTCTCCGTCCTACATTGCCACTCAATGCCTATAATAATTCAGGCCCTCCAATTCACAACACCCCATTTTATTTTTCTCACTCCTACTAGTGACTGGCCTGTTAGAAACCATTACAATGCGCACCACCCCGCGATGTTTTTCAGAAACGTATCGTACATTGCCACTGCATGTTTCCTGACCTCCCCATACTGACCACACTGCGGTGCTTTTCTCCATTTTACATTGTTACTCACTGCCTTTCCTAATTCAGGTCCTCCGAACCCACCACCCCGTGATGTTTTTCTCATTCCTACTAGTGAATGGTTTGTTGGAAACCCTTACAATGCGCACCACCCAGCGATGTTTATCAGAAACCTATTCTACATCGCCACTGCATGTTTCCTTGCCTCACCATGCTGAAAAACCCCTGGTGCTTTTCTCCCTACTACGTTGCCACTCACAGCCTATGCTAATTCAGGCCCTCCGATTCACACCACCCCGTGATGTTTTTTTCACTCCTACTTCGGAATGGCTTGTTAAAAAGCCTTACAATGCGCACCACCGCCCGATGTTTTTTAGAAACCTATCCTACATTTCCACTGCATGTTTCCTGACCTCCCCATGTTGACCACCCCGTGGTGCTTTTCTCCAGTCTTCATTGACATGCACTGCCTAACCTAATTAAGGCCCTCCAATTCACACCACCCCGTGATGTTTTTCTCACTCCTACTAGTGAATGGCCTGCTACAAACCCATACAAAGCGTACCACCACGCGTTGTTTTTCAGAAACCTATCCTACATTGCCATTGCATGTTTCCTGACCTCCCCATGCTCACCAACCCGTGATGCTTTTTTCCATCCTACATTGCCACTCAATGTGTATCTTGATTCAGGCCCTCGGATTCACACCACACCATGATGTATTTCTCACTCCTACTAGTGAATGGCCTGTTAGAAAGCCTTACAATGCGCACCACCTCGCGATGTTTTTCAGAAACCTGTACCACATTGCCACTGCATGTATCCTGACCTCCCCATGTTGACCAATCCGTCGTACATTTCTCCATCCTACATTGCCACTCACTGCCTATCCTAATTCAGGCCCTCCGATTCACACCACCCCATGATGTTTTTCTCACTCCTACTAGTTCATGGCCTGTTAGAAACCTTTACAATGCGCACCACCCTGGTTTTATTTTCAGAAATCTATCCTACATTGCCACTGCATGCTTCCTCACCTCCCTATGCTGACCATCCTGTTGTGCTTTTCTCCATGATGCATTGCCACTCAATGCCTATCCTAATTTAGGCGCTCCGATTCACACCGCTCCGTGATGTTGTTCTCACTCCTACCAGTGAATGGATTGTTAGAAACCCTTACAATGCGCAACACCCAGCGATGTTTATCAGAAACCTATTCTACATTGCCACTGCATGTTTCCTTGCCTCCCCATGCTGAGAAACCCGTGGTTTTTTTCTCCATCCTACATTGCCACTCACAGACTATCCTAATTCAGCACCTACGATTCACAGCACACCGTGATGATTTTTTCACTCCTACTTGTGAATGGCTTGTTAGAAATCCTTAAAATGTGCACCACCCCGCGATGTTTTTTTCAGAAAATTATCCTACATTGCCACTGCATGTTTCCTGACCTCCCCATGCTGACCACCCTGTGGTGCTTTTCTCCATCGTACATTGCAACTCAATGCCTATCCTAATTAAGGCCCTCCGATTCACACCACCCTGTGATGTTTTTTTTCTCTCCTACTTTTGAATGGCTTGTTAGAAAGCCGTACAATGCGCACCAACCCACGATGTTTTTCAGAAACCTATCCTACATTGCCACTGCATGTTTTCTGACCTCCCCATGTTGAGCACCCCGTGGTGCTTTTCTCCATTCTTCATTGCCACTCAGTGCCTATCCTAATTCAGGCACTCTGATTCACACCACCCCGTGATGTTTTTCTCACTCCTACTAGTGAATGGCCTGTTAGAAACCCTTACAATGTGCCCCACCCCGCGATGTTTTTCAGAAACCTATCCTACATTGCCACTGCATGTTTTCAGACCTCCCCATGATGACCACACCGTGGTGCTTTTCTCCATCCTACATTGCAACTCAATGCCTATCCTAATTCTGGCCCACTGATTCACACCACCCAGTGACATTTTTCTTCACTCCTACTTCTGAATGGCTTGTTAGAAACCTTACTATGCGCACCAGCCCACGATGTTTTTCAGAAACCTATCCTACATTGCCACCGTATGTTTCCTGACCTCCCCATGTTGACTACCCCGTGGTGCTTTTCTCCATTCTTCATTGCCACTCACTGCCTATCCTAATACAGAACATCTGATTCACACCACCCCGCGATGTTTTTCTCACTCCTACTAGTGAATGGCCTGCTACAAACCTTTACAATGCGCACCACCCCACGATGTTTTTCAGAAAAACTATCCTACATTGCCATTGCATGTTTCCGGAACTCCCCATGCTCACCAACGCGTGGTGCTTTTCTCCATGCTACATTGCCTCTAACTGTCTATATTGATTCAGGCCTTCCAATTCACACCACCCCGTGATGTTTTTCTCACTTCTACTAGTGAATGGCCTGTTAGAAACCCTTACAATGCGAACCACCCCGCGATGTTTTTCAGAAACCTATCCTACATTTCCACTGCATGTTTCCTGACCTGCCCATGGTGACCACCCCGTGGTGCTTTTCTCCATCCTACATTGCCACTCACTACCTATCATAATTCAGGCCCTCCCATTCACACCACCCCGTTATATTTTTCTAACGCCTACTTGTGAATGGCCTCTTAGAAACCCTTACAATGCACACCAACCGACATTGTTTTTCAGAAACCTATCCTACATTGCCAATGCATGTTTCCAGACCTCCCCATGCTGACCACCCCGTGGTGCTTTTCTGCATCATACATTGCCACTCAATGCCTCTCCTGATTCAGGCCCTCCGATTCACACCACCCCGTGATGTTTTTCTCACTCCTACTAGTGCATGGCCTGTTAGAAACCCTTACAATGCTCACCACCCTGATTTTATTTTCAGAAATGTATCCTACATTGCCACTGCATGCTTCCTCACCTCCCTATGCTGACCACTCTGTTGTGCTTTTCTCAATGATAAGTTGCCACTCAATGCCTATCCTAATTTAGGCCCTCTGATTCACACCGCCCCGTGATGTTGTTCTCACTCCTACCAGTGAATGGATTGTTAGAAACCCTTACAATGCGCACCACCCCGCGATGTTTTTCAGAAACCTATCCTACATTTCCACTGCATATTTCCTGACCTGCCCATGGTGACCACCCCGTGGTGCTTTTCTCCATCCTACATTGCCACTCACTGCCTAGCATAATTCAGGCAATCTGATTCACAGCACCCCGTTATATTTTTCTCACACCTACTTGTGAATGCCCTGTAGAAACCCTTACAATGCGCATCACCCTGCGATGTTTTTCCGAAACCTATCCTACATTGCCACTGCATGTTTTCTGAACTCCCCATGATGACCACACCGTGGTGCTTTTCTCCATTTTATGTTGCCACTCACTGCCTATCCTAATTCAGCACTCCGATTCACACCACCCAGTGATGATTTTCTTCACTCCTACTTCTGAATGGCTAGTTAGAAAGCCTTACAATGCGCACCAACCCACGATGTTTTTCAGAAACATATCCTGCATTGCCACTGCATGTTTCCTGACCTCCCCATGTTGACTGCCCCGTGGTGCTTTCCTCCATTCTTCATTGCCACTCACTGCCTATCCTAATTCAGGCCCTCCGATTCACACCACCCCGCGATGTTTTTCTCACTCCTACTAGTGAATGGCCTGTTAGAAACCCTTACAATGCGCACCACCTCGCGATGTTTTTCAGAAAAACTATCCTACATTGCCATTGCATGTTTCCTGACCTCCCCATGCTCACCAACGCATGGTGCTTTTCTCCATCCTACATTGCCTCTAACTGTCTATCTTGATTCAGGCCTTCCAATTCACACCACCCCATGATGTTTTTCTCAATCCTACTTGTGAATGGCCTCTTAGAAACACTTACAATGCGCACCACCCTGTTCTATTTTCAGAAATCTATCCTACATTGCCACTGCATGCTTCCTCACCTCCCTATGCTGATCACCCTTTTGTGCTTTTCTCAATGCTACATTGCCACTCAATGCCTATCCTAATTTAGGCCCTCCAATTCACACCGCCCTGTGATGTTGTTCTCACTCCTACCAGTGAATGGATTGTTAGAAACACTTACAATGCGCACCACCCAGCGATGTTTATCAGAAACCTATTCTTTATTGCCACTGCATGTTTCCTTGCCTCCCCATGCTGACAAACCCGTGGTTTTTTTCTCCATCCTACATTGCCACTCACAGCCTATCCTAATTCAGCCTCTACGATTCACAGCACACCATGATGATTTTTTCATCCTACTTGTGAATGGCTTGTTAGAAATCCTTAAAATGCGCACCACCCAGCGATGTTTTTTCAGAAAATTATCCTACATTGCCACTGCATGTTTCCTGACCTCCCCATGCTGACCACACTGTGGTGCTTTTCTCCATCGTACATTGCAACTCAATGCCTATCCTAATTCAGGCCCTCCGATTCACCCAACCCCGTGATGTTTTTTTTCACTGCTACTTTTGAATGGCTTGTTAGAAAGCTGTACAATGCGCACCACCTCGCGATGTTTTTCAGAAACCTGTACCACATTGCCACTGCATGTATCCTGACCTCCCCATGTTGACCAATCCGTCGTACATTTCTCCATCCTACATTGCCACTCACTGCCTATCCTAATTCAGGCCCTCCGATTCACACCACCCCATGATGTTTTTCTCACTCCTACTAGTTCATGGCCTGTTAGAAACCTTTACAATGCGCACCACCCTGGTTTTATTTTCAGAAATCTATCCTACATTGCCACTGCATGCTTCCTCACCTCCCTATGCTGACCATCCTGTTGTGCTTTTCTCCATGATGCATTGCCACTCAATGCCTATCCTAATTTAGGCGCTCCGATTCACACCGCTCCGTGATGTTGTTCTCACTCCTACCAGTGAATGGATTGTTAGAAACCCTTACAATGCGCAACACCCAGCGATGTTTATCAGAAACCTATTCTACATTGCCACTGCATGTTTCCTTGCCTCCCCATGCTGAGAAACCCGTGGTTTTTTTCTCCATCCTACATTGCCACTCACAGACTATCCTAATTCAGCACCTACGATTCACAGCACACCGTGATGATTTTTTCACTCCTACTTGTGAATGGCTTGTTAGAAATCCTTAAAATGTGCACCACCCCGCGATGTTTTTTTCAGAAAATTATCCTACATTGCCACTGCATGTTTCCTGACCTCCCCATGCTGACCACCCTGTGGTGCTTTTCTCCATCGTACATTGCAACTCAATGCCTATCCTAATTAAGGCCCTCCGATTCACACCACCCTGTGATGTTTTTTTTCTCTCCTACTTTTGAATGGCTTGTTAGAAAGCCGTACAATGCGCACCAACCCACGATGTTTTTCAGAAACCTATCCTACATTGCCACTGCATGTTTTCTGACCTCCCCATGTTGAGCACCCCGTGGTGCTTTTCTCCATTCTTCATTGCCACTCAGTGCCTATCCTAATTCAGGCACTCTGATTCACACCACCCCGTGATGTTTTTCTCACTCCTACTAGTGAATGGCCTGTTAGAAACCCTTACAATGTGCCCCACCCCGCGATGTTTTTCAGAAACCTATCCTACATTGCCACTGCATGTTTTCAGACCTCCCCATGATGACCACACCGTGGTGCTTTTCTCCATCCTACATTGCAACTCAATGCCTATCCTAATTCTGGCCCACTGATTCACACCACCCAGTGACATTTTTCTTCACTCCTACTTCTGAATGGCTTGTTAGAAACCTTACTATGCGCACCAGCCCACGATGTTTTTCAGAAACCTATCCTACATTGCCACCGTATGTTTCCTGACCTCCCCATGTTGACTACCCCGTGGTGCTTTTCTCCATTCTTCATTGCCACTCACTGCCTATCCTAATACAGAACATCTGATTCACACCACCCCGCGATGTTTTTCTCACTCCTACTAGTGAATGGCCTGCTACAAACCTTTACAATGCGCACCACCCCACGATGTTTTTCAGAAAAACTATCCTACATTGCCATTGCATGTTTCCGGAACTCCCCATGCTCACCAACGCGTGGTGCTTTTCTCCATGCTACATTGCCTCTAACTGTCTATATTGATTCAGGCCTTCCAATTCACACCACCCCGTGATGTTTTTCTCACTTCTACTAGTGAATGGCCTGTTAGAAACCCTTACAATGTGAACCACCCCGCGATGTTTTTCAGAAACCTATCCTACATTTCCACTGCATGTTTCCTGACCTGCCCATGGTGACCACCCCGTGGTGCTTTTCTCCATCCTACATTGCCACTCACTACCTATCATAATTCAGGCCCTCCCATTCACACCACCCCGTTATATTTTTCTAACGCCTACTTGTGAATGGCCTCTTAGAAACCCTTACAATGCACACCAACCGACATTGTTTTTCAGAAACCTATCCTACATTGCCAATGCATGTTTCCAGACCTCCCCATGCTGACCACCCCGTGGTGCTTTTCTGCATCGTACATTGCCACTCAATGCCTCTCCTGATTCAGGCCCTCCGATTCACACCACCCCGTGATGTTTTTCTCACTCCTACTAGTGCATGGCCTGTTAGAAACCCTTACAATGCTCACCACCCTGATTTTATTTTCAGAAATGTATCCTACATTGCCACTGCATGCTTCCTCACCTCCCTATGCTGACCACTCTGTTGTGCTTTTCTCAATGATAAGTTGCCACTCAATGCCTATCCTAATTTAGGCCCTCTGATTCACACCGCCCCGTGATGTTGTTCTCACTCCTACCAGTGAATGGATTGTTAGAAACCCTTACAATGCGCACCACCCCGCGATGTTTTTCAGAAACCTATCCTACATTTCCACTGCATATTTCCTGACCTGCCCATGGTGACCACCCCGTGGTGCTTTTCTCCATCCTACATTGCCACTCACTGCCTAGCATAATTCAGGCAATCTGATTCACAGCACCCCGTTATATTTTTCTCACACCTACTTGTGAATGCCCTGTAGAAACCCTTACAATGCGCATCACCCTGCGATGTTTTTCCGAAACCTATCCTACATTGCCACTGCATGTTTTCTGAACTCCCCATGATGACCACACCGTGGTGCTTTTCTCCATTTTATGTTGCCACTCACTGCCTATCCTAATTCAGCACTCCGATTCACACCACCCAGTGATGATTTTCTTCACTCCTACTTCTGAATGGCTAGTTAGAAAGCCTTACAATGCGCACCAACCCACGATGTTTTTCAGAAACATATCCTGCATTGCCACTGCATGTTTCCTGACCTCCCCATGTTGACTGCCCCGTGGTGCTTTTCTCCATTCTTCATTGCCACTCACTGCCTATCCTAATTCAGGCCCTCCGATTCACACCACCCCGCGATGTTTTTCTCACTCCTACTAGTGAATGGCCTGTTAGAAACCCTTACAATGCGCACCACCTCGCGATGTTTTTCAGAAAAACTATCCTACATTGCCATTGCATGTTTCCTGACCTCCCCATGCTCACCAACGCATGGTGCTTTTCTCCATCCTACATTGCCTCTAACTGTCTATCTTGATTCAGGCCTTCCAATTCACACCACCCCATGATGTTTTTCTCAATCCTACTTGTGAATGGCCTCTTAGAAACACTTACAATGCGCACCACCCTGTTCTATTTTCAGAAATCTATCCTACATTGCCACTGCATGCTTCCTCACCTCCCTATGCTGATCACCCTTTTGTGCTTTTCTCAATGCTACATTGCCACTCAATGCCTATCCTAATTTAGGCCCTCCAATTCACACCGCCCTGTGATGTTGTTCTCACTCCTACCAGTGAATGGATTGTTAGAAACACTTACAATGCGCACCACCCAGCGATGTTTATCAGAAACCTATTCTTTATTGCCACTGCATGTTTCCTTGCCTCCCCATGCTGACAAACCCGTGGTTTTTTTCTCCATCCTACATTGCCACTCACAGCCTATCCTAATTCAGCCCCTACGATTCACAGCACACCATGATGATTTTTTCATCCTACTTGTGAATGGCTTGTTAGAAATCCTTAAAATGCGCACCACCCAGCGATGTTTTTTCAGAAAATTATCCTACATTGCCACTGCATGTTTCCTGACCTCCCCATGCTGACCACACTGTGGTGCTTTTCTCCATCGTACATTGCAACTCAATGCCTATCCTAATTCAGGCCCTCCGATTCACCCAACCCCGTGATGTTTTTTTTTCACTGCTACTTTTGAATGGCTTGTTAGAAAGCTGTACAATGCGCACCAACCCGCGATGTTTTTCAGAAACCTATCCTACATTGCCACTGCATGTTTTCTGACTTCCCCATGTTGACCACCCCGTGGTGCTTTTCTCCTTTCTTCATTGCCACTCACTGCCTATCCTAATTCAGGCACTCAGATTCACACCACCCCGTGATGTTTTTCTCACTCCTACTAGTGAATGGCCTGTTAGAAACCCTTACAATGGGCCCCACCCCGCGATGTTTTTCAGAAACCTATCCTACATTGCCACTGCATGTTTCCTGACATCCACTTCCTAACCACCCTGTGGAGCTTTTCTCCATCCTACATTGCCACTCACTGCCTGTTCTGAATCAGGCCCTCCGATTCACACCACCCCGTGAAGTTTTTCTCACTTCTACTAGTGAATGGCTTGTTAGAAACCCTTACAATGCGCACCACCCCACGATGTTTTTCAGAAACCTATCCTACATCACTGCATGTTTCCTGACTTCCCCATGCTGACCACCCCGTGTTGCTTTTCTCCATCCTACATTGCCACTCACTGGCTATCATAATTCAGGCAATCTGATTCACACCACCCCGTTATATTTTCCTCACACCTACTACTGAATGGCCTGTAGAAACCCTTACAATGCGCACCACCCCTCGATGTTATTCCGAAACCTATCCTACATTGCCACTGCATGTTTTCTGACCTCCCCATGATGACCACACCGTGGTGCTTTTCTCCATCCTACATTGCAACTCAATGCCTATCCTAATTCCGGCCCACCAATTCACACCACCCAGTGACGTTTTTCTTCACTCCTACTTCTGAATGGCTTGTTAGAAAGCCTTACAATGCGCACCACCCCGCGATGTTTTTCAGAAAAACTATCCTACATTGCCATTTCATGTTTCCTGACCTTCCCATGCTCACCAACGCGTGGTGCTTTTCTCCATCCTACATTGCCTCTAACTGTCTATCTTGATTCAGGCCTTCCAATTCACACCACCCCGTGATGTTTTTCTGAGTTCTACTAGTGAATGGCCTGTTAGAAACCCGTACAATGCGCACCACCCCGTGATGTTTTTCAGAAACCTATCCTACATTTCCACTGCATGTTTCCTGACCTGCCCATGGTGACCACCACGTGGTGCTTTTCTCCATCCTACATTGCCACTCACTGCCTATCATAATTCAGGCCCTCCCATTCACACCACCCCGTTATATTTTTCTAACTCCTACTTGTGAATGGCCTCTTCGAAACCCTTACAATGCGCACCACCCTGCATTTACTTTCAGAAATCTATCCTACCTTGCCACTGCATGCTTCCTCACCTCCCTATGCTGACCACCCTGTTGTGCTTTTCTCCATGCTACATTGCCACTCAATGCCTATCCTAATTCAGGCACTCTGATTCACACCACCCCGTGATGTTTTTCTCACTCATACTAGTGAATGGCCTGTTAGAAACCCTTACAATGGGCCCTACCCCGCGATGTTTTTCAGAAACCTATCCTACATTGCCACTGCATGTTTCCTGACATCCCCTTCCTAACCACCCTGTGGAGCTTTTCTCCATCCTACATTGCCACTCACTGCCTGTTCTGATTCAGGCCCTCCGATTCACACCACCCCGTGAAGTTTTTCTCACTTCTACTAGTGAATGGCTTGTTAGAAACCCTTACAATGCGCACCACCCCGCAATGTTTTTCAGAAACCTATCCTACATTTCCACTGCATGTTTCCTGACTTACCCATGCTGACCACCCCGTGTTGCTTTTCTCCATCCTACATTGCCACTCACTGGTATCATAATTCAGGCAATCTGATTCACACCACCCCGTTATATTTTCCTCACACCTACTAGTGAATGGCCTGTAGAAACCCTTACAATGCGCACCACCCTGCGATGTTTTTCCGAAACCTATCCTACATTGCCACTGCATGTTTTCCGACCTCCCCATGATGACCACACCGTGGTGCTTTTCTCCATCCTACATTGCAACTCAATGCCTATCCTAATTCCGGCCCACCGATTCACACCACCCAGTGACGTTTTTCTTTACTCCTACTTCTGAATGGCTTGTTAGAAAGCCTTACAATTGGCACCAACCCACGATGTTTTTCAGAAACCGATCCTGCATTGCCACTGCATGTTTCCTAACCTCCCCATGTTGACTACCCCGTGGTGCTTTTCTCCATTCTTCATTGCCACTCACTGCCTATCCTAATTCAGGCACTCTGATTCACACCACCCCACGATGTTTTTCTCACTCCTAGTAGTGAATGACCTGCTACAAACCCTTACAATGCACACCACCCCGCGATGTTTTTCAGAAAAACTATCCTACATTGCCATTGCATGTTTCCTGACCTTCCCATGCTCACCAACGCGTGGTGCTTTTCTCCATCCTACATTGCCTCTAACTGTCTATCTTGATTCAGGCCTTCCAATTCACACCACCCCGTGATGTTTTTCTCACTTCTACTAGTGGATGGCCTGTTAGAAACCCTTACAACGCGCACCACCCCGCGATGTTTTTCAGAAACCTATCCTACATTTCCACTGCATGTTTCCTGACCTGCCCATGGTGACCACCCCGTGGTGGTTTTCTCCATCCTACATTGCCACTCACTGCCTATCATAATTCAGGCCCTCCCATTCACACCACCCCGTTATATTTTTCTAACTCCTACTTGTAAATGGCCGCTTACTAACCCTTACAATGCACACCAACCGACATTGTTTTTCAGAAACCTATCCTACATTGCCAATGCATGCTTCCTCACCTCCCTATGCTGACCACCCTGTCGTGCTTTTCTCCATGCTACTTTGCCACTCAATGCCTATCTTAATTTAGGCCCTCCGATTCACACCGCCCCGTGATGTTGTTCTCACTCCTACCAGTGAATGGATTGTTAGAAACCCTTAGAATGCGCACCACCCAGGGATGTTTATCAGAAACCTATTCTACATTGCCACTGCATGTTTCCTTGCGTCCCCATGCTGACAAACCGTGGTTTTTTTCTCCATCCTACATTGCCACTCACAGCCTATCCTAATTCAGCCCCTACGATTCACAGCACACCGTGATAATTTTTTCACTCGTACTTGTGAATGGCTTGTTAGAAATCCTTAAAATGCACACCACGCCGCGATGTTTTTTCAGAAAACTATCCTACATTGCCACTGCATATTTCCTGCCCTCCCCATGCTGACCACCCTGTGGTGCTTTTCTCCATCGTACATTGCAACTCAATGCCTATCCTAATTCAGGCCCTCCGATTCACATCACCCCGTGATGTTTTTTTTTCACTCCTACTTTTGAATGGCTTGTTAGAAAGCCGTACAATGCGCACCAACCCACGATGTTTTTCAGAAACGTATCCTACATTGCCACTGCATGTTTTCTGACCTCCCCATGATGACCACACCGTGGTGCTTTTCTCCATTTTACGTTGCCACTCACTGCCTATCCTAATTCAGGCCCTCTGATTCACACCACCCCGTGATGTTTTTCTCACTCCTACTAGTGAATGGCCTGTTACAAACACTTACAATGCGCACCACCCCGCGATATTTTTCAGAAACCTATCCTACATTGACACTGCATGTTTCCTGACCTCCCCATGCTGACTACACCGTGGTGCTTTTCTCCATTTTACGTTGCCACTCACTGCCTATACTAATTCAGGCCCCCCGATTCACACCACCCCGTGATGTTTTTCTCATTCCTACTAGTGAATGACCTGTTAGAAAGCCTTACTATGCGCACCACACGGCGATGTTTTTCAGAAACCTATCCTACATTGCCAATGCATGTTTCCTTACTCCCCATGCTGACCACCCCGTGGTGCTTTTCTCCATCCTACATAGCCACTCACTGCCTAAATTATTCAGGCCCTACGATTCACACCTCCCCATGATGTTTTTTTCACTCCTACAAGTGAATGGCCAGTTAGAAATCCTTACAATGCGCACAACCCCGAGATGTTTTTCAGAAAACTATCCTACATTGCAATGCATGTTTCCTTACCTCCCCATGATGACCACCTCGTGGTGCTTTTCTCCATCCCACATTGCCACTCACTGCCTATCCTAATTCAGGCCCTCGGATTCACACCACCCCATGATGTTTTTCTCAATCCTACTGGTGAATGGCCTGTTATAAACCCTTACAATGGGCACCACCCCGCTTTTTTTTTTCAGAAACCTATCCTACATTGCCACTGGAGGTTTCCTCACCTCCTAATGCTGATTACCTTGTGGTGCTTTTCTCCGTCCTACATTGCCACTCAATGCCTATCCTAATTCAGGCCTTGTGATTCACACCACCCTGTGATGTTGTTCTCACTCCTACTAGTGAATGGCCTGTTAGAAACACTTACAATGCGCACCTCCCTACGATGTTTATCAGAAACCTATTCTACATTGCCACTGCATGTTTCCTTGCCTCCCCATGCTGACAAACCCGTGGTGCTTTTCTCCATCCTACATTGCCACTCAAAGCCTCTCCTTATTCAGGCCCTCTGATTCAAACCACCCCGTTTTATTTTTCTCACTCCTACTAGTGAATGGCCTGTTAGAAACCCTTACATAGCGCGACACCCCGCGATGTTTTTCAGAAACCTATCCTACATTGCCACTGCATGTTTCCTGACCTCCCCATACTGACCACCCCGTGGTGCTTTTCTCCATTTTACATTGCTATTCACTGCCTTTCCTAATTCAGGCCCTCTGATTCACAAAACCCCGTGATGTTTTTCTCATTCCTACTAGTGAATGGATTGTTAGAAACCCTTACAATGCGCACCACCCAGTGATGTTTCTCAGAAACCTATTCTACATTGCCACTGCATGTTTCCCTGCCTCACCATGCTGAGAAACCCGTGGTTTTTTTCTCCATCCTACATTGCCACTCACAGCCTATCCGAATTCAGCCCCTATGATTCACACCACACCGTGATGTTTTTTTCACTGCTACTTGTGAATGGCTTGTTAGAAATCCTTATAATGCGCACCACCCCGCGATGTTTTTCAGAAAACTATCCTACATTACCACTGCATGTTTCCTGACCTCCCCATGCTGACCAACGTGTGGTGCTTTTCTCCATCCTGAATTGCAACTCAATGCCTCTCCTAATTAAGGGCCTATGATTCACACCACCCCATGACATTTTTTTTCACTCCTACTTCTGAGTGGCCTGTTAGAAAGCCTTACAATCCGCACCAACCCACGATGTTTTTCAGAAACCTATCCTACATTGCCACTGCATGTTTCCTGACTTCCCCATGTTGACCACCCCGTGGTGCTTTTCTCCATTCTTCATTGCCACTCACTGTCTATCCTAATACAGGCCCTCCGATTGACACCACCCTGTGATGTTTTTCTCACTCCTACTAGTGAATGGCCTGCTACAAACCCTTACAATGCGCACCACGCCGCGATGTTTTTCAGAAAAACTATCCTACATTGCCATTGCATATTTCCTGACCTCCCCATGCTCACCAACCCGTGGAGGTTTTCTCCATCCTACATTGCCACTAACTGTCTATCTTGATTCAGGCCTTCTAATTCACACCACCCCGTGATGTTTTTCTCACTTCTACTAGTGAATGGCCTGTTAGAAACCCTTACAATGCGCACCACCCCGCTATGTTTTTCAGAAACCTATCCTACATTTCCACTGCATGTTTCCTGAAATGCCCATGGTGACCACCCCGTGGTGCTTTTATGCAACCTACATTGCCACTCACTGCCTATCATAATTCAGGCCCTCCCATTCACACCACCCCGTTACATTTTTCTCACGCCTACTAGTGAATGGCCTGTTAGAAACCCTTACAATGCACACCAACCGACATTGTTTTTCAGAAACCTATCCTACATGGCCAATGCATGTTTCCTGACCTCCCCTTGCTGACCACCCCATGGTGCTTTTCTCCATCGTACATTGCCACTCACTGCCTATCCTGATTCAGGCCCTCCGATTCACACCACCTCGTGATGTTTTTCTCATTCCTACTAGTGAATGGGCTGTTAGAAACCCTTACAATGCGCACCACCCCACGATGTTTATCAGAAACCTATTCTATATTGCCACTGCATGTTTCCTTGCCTCCCCTTGCTGACAAACCAGTTGTGCTTTTTTCCATCCTACATTGCCACTCACAGCCTATCCGAATTCAGCCCCTCCGATTCACACCACCCCGTGATGTTTTTCTCACTCCTACTAGTGAATGGCCTGTTGTAAACCCTTACAATGCGCAGTACCCCGCTTTTTTTTTCCAGAAACCTATCCTACATTGCCACTGGATGTTTCCTCATCTCCCAATGCTTAACACCTTGTGGTGCTTTTCTTCGTCAGACATTGCCACTCAATGCCTATTCTAATTCAGTCCCTCCGATTCACACCAGCCTGTGATGTTGTTCTCACTCTACTAGTGAATGGCCTGTTAGAAACACTTACAATGCACACCACCCTGCAATGTTTATCAGAAACCTATTCTACATTGCCACTGCATGTTTCCTTGCCTCCCCATGCTGACAAACCCGTGGTGCTTTTCTCCCTCTTACGTTGACACTCACAGCCTATGCTAAATCAGGCCCTCCGATTCATACCACCCCATGATGTTTTTTGCACTCCTACATGTGAATGGCTTGTTAGAAATTCTTATAATGCGCACCACCCCGCGATGTTTTTCAGAAACCTATCCTACATTGCCACTGCATGTTTCCTGACCTCCCCATGTTGACCACCCCGTGGTGCTTTTCTCCAATCTTCATTGACATGCACTGCCTATCCTAATTCAGGCCCTCCGATTCACATCACCCCGTGATGTTGTTCTCACTCCTACTAGTGAATGGCCTGCTACAAACCCATACAATGCGTACCACAACGCGTTGTTTTTCAGAAACCTATCCTACATTGCCATTGCATGTTTCCTGAGCTCCCCATGCTCACCAACCCGTGGTGCTTTTTTCCATCCTACATTGCCACTCAATGTCTATCTTGATTCAGGCACTCGGATTCACACCACACCATGATGATTTTCTCACTCCTACTAGTGCATGGCCTGTTAGAAACCCTTACAATGCGCACCACCCTACTTTTATTTTCAGAAACCTATCCTACATTGCCACTGCATGCTTCCTCGCTTCCTTATGCTGACCACCCTGTTGTGCTTTTCTCCATGCTACATTGCCACTCAATGCCTATCCTAATTTAGGCCTTCCGATTCACACCGCCCCGTAATGTTGTTCTCACTCCTACTAGTGAATGGATTGTTAGAAACCCTTACAATGCGCACCACCCAGCGATGTTTATCAGAAACCTATTCTACATTGCCACTGCATGTTTCCTTGCCTCCCCATGCTGACAAACCCTTGGTTTTTTTCTCCGTCCTACAGTGCCACTCACAGCCTATCCGAATTCAGCCCCTACGAGTCACAGCACACCGTGATGATTTTTTCACTTCTACTTGTGAATGGCTTGTTAGAAATCCTTAAAATGCCCACCACCCCGCAATGTTTTTTCAGAAAAATATCCTTCATTGCCACTGCATCTTTCCTGATCACCCCAGGCTGACCAGCCTGTGGTGCTTTTCTCCATCGTACATTGCAACTCAATGCCTATCCTAATTCAGGCCCTCCGATTCACACCACCCCGTGACTTTTTTTTTCACTCCTACTTTTGAATGGCTTGTTAGAAAGCCCTACAATGCGCACCAACCCACGATGTTTTTCTGAAACCTATCCTACATTGCCACTGCATGTTTCCTGACCTCCCCATGTTGACCACCCCGTGGTGATTTTCTCCATTCTTCATTGCCACTCAATGCCTATCCTAATTAAGGCACTCTGATTCACACCACCCCGTGATGTTTTTCTCACTCCTACTAGTGAATGGCCTGTTAGAAACCCTTACAATGTGCCCCACCCCACGATGTTTTTCAGAAACCTATCCTACATTGCCACTGCATGATTCCTGACATCCACTTCCTAACCACCCTGTGGAGCTTTTCTTCATCCTACATTGCCACTCACAGCCTGTCCTGATTCAGGCCCTCCAATTCACACAACTCCATGAAGTTTTTCTCACTTCTACTACTGAATGGCTTGTTAAAAAACCCTTACAATGCGCAGCACCCCGCGATGTTTTTCTGAAACCTATCCTACATTTCCACTGCATGTTTCCTGACTTCCCCATGCTGACCACCCCGTGTTGCTTTTCTCCATCCTGCATTGCCACTCACTGCCTATCATAATTCAGGCAATCTGATTCACACCACCCCGTGATATTTTTCTCACACCTACTAGTGAATGGCCTGTAGAAACCCTTACAATGCGCACCACCCTGCGATGTTTTTCCAAAACCTATCCTACATGGCCACTGCATGCTTTCTGACCTCACCATGATGACCACACCGTGGTGCTTTTCTCCATTTTATGTTGCCACTCACTGCCTATCCTAATTCAGGCCCTCCGATTCACACCACCCCGTGATGTTTTTCTCATTCCTACTAGTGAATGACCTGTTAGAAAGCCTTACTATGCGCACCACACGGCGATGTTTTTCAGAAACCTATCCTACATTGCCAATGCATGTTTCCTGATTCCCATGCTGACCACCCCGTGGTGCTTTTCTCCATTCAACATAGCCACTCACTGCCTAAATTAATTCAGGCCCTACGATTCACACCTCCCCATGATGTTTTTTTCACTCCTACTAGTGAATGGCCAGTTAGAAATCCTTACAATGCGCACAACCCCGAGATGTTTTTCAGAAAACTATCCTACTTTGCAATGCATGTTTCCTTACCTCCCCATGATTACCACCCCGTGGTGCTTTTCTCCATCCCACATTGCCACTCACTGCCTATCCTAATTCAGGCCCTCCGATTCACACCACCCCATGATGTTTTTCTCAATCCTACTAGTGAATGGCCTGTTAGAAACCCTTACATAGCGCGACACCCCGCGATGTTTTTCAGAAACCTATCCTACATTGCCACTGCATGTTTCCTGACCTCCCCATACTGACCACCCCGTGGTGCTTTTCTCCATTTTACATTGCTACTCACTGCCTTTCCTAATTCAGGCCCTCCGATTCACACCACCCCGTGATGTTTTTCTCATTCCTACTAGTGAATGGATTGTTAGAAACCCTTACAATACGCACCACCCAGTGATGTTTCTCAGAAACCTATTCTACATTGCCACTGCATGTTTCCCTGCCTCGCCATGCTGACAAACCCGTGGTTTTTTTCTCCATCCTACATTGCCACTCACAGCTTATCCGAATTCAGCCCCTACGATTCACACCACACCGTGATGTATTTTTCACTGCTACTTGTGAATGGCTTGTTAGAAATCCTTTTAATGCGCACCACCCCGCGATGTTTTTCAGAAAACTATCCTACATTACCACTGCATGTTTCCTGACCTCCCCATGCTGACCAACCTGTGGTGCTTTTCTCCATCCTGCATTGCAACTCAATGCCTCTCCTAATTAAGGGCCTACGATTCACACCACCCCATGACATTTTTTTTCACTCCTGCTTCTGAATGGCCTGTTAGAAAGCCTTACAATCCGCACCAACCCACGATGTTTTTCAGAAACCTATCCGACATTGCCACTGCATGTTTCCTGACCTCCCCATGTTGACTACCCCGTGGTGCTTTTCTCCATTCTTCATTGCCACTCACTGTCTATCCTAATACAGGCCCTCCGATTCACACCACCCTGTGATGTTTTTCTCACTCCTACTAGTGAATGGCCTGTTATAAACCCTTACAATGCGCACTACCCCGCTTTTTTTTCCAGAAACCTATCCTACATTGCCACTGGATGTTTCCTCACCTCCCAATGCTTAACACCTTGTGGTGCTTTTCTTCGTCAGACATTGCCACTCAATGCCTATTCTAATTCAGTCCCTCCGATTCACACCACCCTGTGATGTTGTTCTCACTCCTACTAGTGAATGGCCTGTTAGAAACACTTACAATGCACACCACCCTGCGATGTTTATCAGAAACCTATTCTACATTGCCACTGCATGTTTCCTTGCCTCCCCTTGCTGACAAACCCGTGGTGCTTTTCTCCCTCCTATGTTGCCACTCACAGCCTATGCTAATTTAGGCCCTCCGATTCACACCACCCCATGATGTTTTTTGCACTCCTACTTGTGAATGGCTTGTTAGAAATTCTTATAATGCGCACCACCCCGCGATATTTTTCAGAAACCTATCCTACATTGCCACTGCATGTTTCCTGACCTCCCCATGTGGACCACCCCGTGGTGCTTTTCTCCAATCTTCATTGACATGCACTGCCGATCCTAATTCAGGCCCTCTGATTCACATCACCCCGTGATGTTTTTCTCACTCCTACTAGTGAATGGCCTGAGACAAACCCATACAATGCGTACCACCACGCGTTGTTTTACAGAAACCTATCCTACATTGCCATTGCATGTTTCCTGACCTCCCCATGCTCACCAACCTGTGGTGCTTTTTTCCATCCTACATTGCCACTCAATGTCTATCTTGATTCAGGCCCTCGGATTCACACCACACCATGATGATTTTCTCACTCCTACTAGTGCATGGCCTGTTAGAAAGCCTTACAATCCGCACCGACCCACGATGTTTTTCAGAAACCTATCCTACATTGCCACTGCATGTTTCCTGACCTCCCCATGTTGACTACCCCGTGGTGCTTTTCTCCAACCTACATTGCCACTCACTGCCTATCATAATTCAGGCCCTCCCATTCACACCACCCCGTTATATTTTTCTCACGCCTACTAGTGAATGGCCTGTTAGAAACGCTTACAATGCACACCAACCGACATTGTTTTTCAGAAACCTATCCTACATTGCCAATGCATGTTTCCTGAGCTCCCCTTGCTGACCACCCCGTGGTGCTTTTCTCCATCGTACATTGCCACTCACTGCCTATCCTGATTCAGGCACTCTGATTCAAACCACCCCGTGATGTTTTTCTCATTCCTACTAGTGAATGGGCTGTTAGAAACCCTTACAATGCGCACCACCCGGCGATGTTTATCAGAAACCTATTCTATATTGCCACTGCATGTTTCCTTGCCTCCCCTTGCTGACAAACCCGTTGTGCTTTTTTCCATCCTACATTGCCACTCACAGCCTATCCGAATTCAGGCCCTCCGATTCACACCACCCCGTGATGTTTTTCTCACTCCTACTAGTGAATGGCCTGTTTTAAACCCTTACAATGCGCACTACCCCGCTTTTTTTTCCAGAAACCTATCCTACATTGCCACTGGATGTTTCCTCACCTCCCAATGCTTAACACCTTGTGGTGCTTTTCTTCGTCAGACATTGCCACTCAATGCCTATTCTAATTCAGTCCCTCCGATTCACAACACCCTGTGATGTTGTTCTCACTCCTACTAGTGAATGGCCTGTTAGAAACACTTACAATGCACACCACCCTGCGATGTTTATCAGAAACCTATTCTACATTGCCACTGCATGTTTCCTTGCCTCCCCATGCTGACAAACCCGTGGTGCTTTTCTCCCTCCTACGTTGCCACTCACAGCCTATGCTAATTCAGGCCCTCCGATTCACACCACCCCATGATGTTTTTTGCACTCCTACTTGTGAATGGCTTGTTAGAAATTCTTATAATGCGCACCACCCCGCGATATTTTTCAGAAACCTATCCTACATTGCCACTGCATGTTTCCTGACCTCCCCATGTTGACCACCCCGTGGTGCTTTTCTCCAATCTTCATTGACATGCACTGCCTATCCTAATTCAGGCCCTCCGATTCACATCACCCCGTGATGTTTTTCTCACTCCTACTAGTGAATGGCCTGCTACAAACCCATACAATGCGTACCACCACGCGTTGTTTTACAGAAACGTATCCTACATTGCCATTGCATGTTTCCTGACCTACCCATGCTCACCAACCTGTGGTGCTTTTTTCCATCCTACATTGCCACTCAATGTCTATCTTGATTCAGGACCTCGGATTCACACCACACCATGATGATTTTCTCACTTCTACTAGTGCATGGCCTGTTAGAAACCCTTACAATGCGCACCACCCTACTTTTATTTTCAGAAACCTATCCTACATTGCCACTGCATGCTTCCTCGCTTCCTTATGCTGACCACACTGTTGTGCTTTTCTCCATGCTACATTGCCACTCAATGCCTATCCTAATTTAGGCCTTCCGATTCACACCGCCCCGTAATGTTGTTCTCACTCCTACTAGTGAATGGATTGTTAGAAACCCTTACAATGCGCACCACCCAGCGATGTTTATCAGAAACCTATTCTACATTGGCACTGCATGTTTCCTTGCCTCCCCATGCTGACAAACCCTTGGTTTTTTTCTCCATCCTACAGTGCCACTCACAGCCTATCCGAATTCAGCCCCTACGATTCACAGCACACCGTGATGATTTTTTCACTTCTGCTTGTGAATGGCTTGTTAGAAATCCTTAAAATGCCCACCATCCCGCAATGTTTTTTCAGAAAAATATCCTACATTGCCACTGCATGTTTCCTGACCACACCAGGCTGACCAGCCTGTGGTGCTTTTCTCCATCCTACATTGCAACTCAATGCCTATCCTAATTCAGGCCCTCCGATTCACACCACCCCGTGACTTTTTTTTCACTCCTACTTTTGAATGGCTTGTTAGAAAGCCCTACAATACGCACCAACCCACGATGTTTTTCAGAAACCTATCCTACATTGCCACTGCATGTTTCCTCACCTCCCCATGTTGACCACCCCGTGGTGATTTTCTCCATTCTTTATTGCCACTCAATGCCTATGCTAATTAAGGCACTCTGATTCACACCACCCTGTGATGTTTTTCTCACTCCTACTAGTGAATGGCCTGTTAGAAACCCTTACAATGTGCCCCACCCCGGGATGTTTTTCAGAAACCTGTCCTACATTGCCACTGCATGATTCCTGACATCCACTTCCTAACCACCCTGTGGAGCTTTTCTCCATCCTACATTGCCACTCACAGCCTGTCCTGATTCAGGCCCTCCAATTCACACCACCCCATGAAGTTTTTCTCACTTCTACTAGTGAATGGCTTGTTAAAAACCCTTACAATGCGCACCACCCCGCGATGTTTTTCAGAAACCTATCCTACATTTCCACTGCATGTTTCCTGACTTCCCCATGCTGACCACCCCGTGTTGCTTTTCTCCATCCTGCATTGGCACTCATTGCCTATCATAATTCAGGCAATCTGATTCACACGACCCCGTGATATTTTTCTCACACCTACTAGTGAATGGCCTGTAGAAACCCTTACAATGCGCACCACCCTGCGATGTTTTTCCAAAACCTATCCTACATTGCCACTGCATGATTTCTGACCTCACCATGATGACCACACCATGGTGCTTTTCTCCATTTTATGTTGCCACTCACTGCCTATTCTAATTCAGGCCCTCCGATTCACACCACCCCGTGATGTTTTTCTCACTCCTACAAGTGAATGGCCTGTTAGAATGCCTTACAATGCGCACCACACGGCGATGTTTTTCAGAAACCTATGCTACTTTGCCAATGCATTTCTCCTGACCTCCCCATGCTGACCACCCCGTGGTGCTTTTCTCCAACCTACATTGCCACTCACTGCCTATTCTAATTCAGAACATCTGATTCACACAACCCCGTGATGTTTTTCTCATTCCTACTAGTGAATGGCCTGTTAGAAACCCTTACAATGTGCACCACCCCGTGATGTTTTTGTGAACAATATCCTACATTGCCACTGCATGTTTCCTGAACTCACAATGCTCACCATGCCCTCTTGCATTTTTCCATTCTACATTGCCACGCACTGCCTATCCTATTTCAGGCCCTCCGAAGCAAACTACCCTGTGACGTTTTTCTCACTCCTACTAGGGAAAGGCCTGTTAGAAACCCTTACAATGCCCACCACCAAACGATGTTTTTCAGAAACCTATCCTACATTGCCACTTCATGTTTCCTGAACTCCGCATGCTCACCATGCCGTCTTGCATTTTTCCATTCTACATTACCACTCAGTGCCTAATCTAATTCAGGCCCTCCGATTCACACCACACCGTGATGTTTTTCTCACTCCTACTGGTGAATGGCGTTTTAGAAACCCGTACAATGCGCCCCACCCCGCGATGTATTTCAGAAACCTATCCTACATTGCCACCGCATGTTTCCTGACCTCCTCATGCTGAACACCCCGTGGTGATTTTCTCCATCCTACATTGCCACTCACTGCCTATCCTAATTCAGGCCCTCCGATTCACACCACCCCGTGATGTTTTTCTCACTCCTACTAGTGAAAGGCCAGTTAGAAACCGTTCCAATGCGCACCACCCCACGATGTTTTTCAGAAACCTATTCTACATTCCTGCCGCATTTTTCCTGACCTCCCCATGCTGACAACCCCGTGGTGCATTTCTCCATTCTACATTGGCACTCAGGGCCTAATTTAATTCATTCCCACCGATTCACACCAGCCCGTTTTGTTTTTCTCACTCCTACTAGTGAATGGCCTGTTAGAAACCCTTACAATGCGCACCACCCCGCGATGTTTTTCAGAAACCTATCCTACATTGCCACCGCATGTTTCCTGACCTCCCCATGCTGACCAACCCGGGGTGCTTTTCTCCATTCTACATTGCCACGCACTGCCTATCCTATTTGAGGCCCTCCGAAGCAAACCACCCTGTGACGTTTTTATCACTCCTACTAGTGAAAGGCCTGTTAGAAACCCTTACAATGCCCACCACCAAACGATGTTTTTCAGAAACTTATCCTACATTGCCACTGCATGTTTCCTGAACTCCCCATGCTCACCATGCCGTCTTGCATTTTTCCATTCTACATTACCACTCAGTGCCTAATATAATTCAGGCCCTCCGATTCACACCACACCGTGATGTTTTTCTCACTCCTACTAGTGAATGGCCTGTTAGAAAACCTTACAATGCGCACCACCCCACGATGTTTTTCAGAAACCTATTCTACATTGTTGCCGCATTTTTCCTGACCTCCCCATGCTGACAACCCCGTGGTTCATTTCTCCATTCTACATTGCCACTCAGGGCCTATTTTAATTCAGGCCCTCCGATTCACACGACCCCGTGATGTTTTTCTCACTCATACTAGTGAATGGCCTGTTAGAAACCCTTATAATGCGCACCACCACGCGATGTTTATCCGAAACCTATCCTACCTTGCCACCGTATGTTTCCTGACCTCCCCATGTTGAATACCCTCTGGTGCTTTTCTCCATCCTACATTGCCACTCACTGCCTATACTGATTCAGACACTCCAATTCACACCACCCCGTCATGTTTTTCTCACTCCTACTAGTGAATGGCATTTTAGAAACACTTACAATGCGCCCAGCCCGCGATGTTTTTCAGAAACCTTACCTACATTGCCACCGCATGTTGCCTGACCTCCTCATGCTGAATACCCCGAGGTGATTTTCTCCATCCTATATTGCCACTCACTGCCTATCCTAATTCAGGCCCTCCGATTCACACCAACGCGTGATTTTTTTCTCACTCCTACTAGTGAATGGCCTGTTAGAAACTCTTACAATGCCCACCACCACACGATGTTTTTCAGAAAACTATCCTACATTGCCACTGCATGTTTCCTGAACTCACCATGCTCACCATGCCGTCTTGCATTTTTCCATTCTACATTAACACTCACTGCCTAATCTAATTCAGGCCCTCCAATTCACACCAACCCGTGATGTTTTTCTCACTCCTACTAGTGAATGGCCTGTTATGAAACCCTTACAATGCGCACCACCCCACGAGTTTTTTCAGAAACCTAATCTACATTGCTGCTGCATTTTTCCTGACCTCCCCATGCTGACCAACCCGGGGTGCTTTTCTCCACCCTACATTGCCACGCACTGCCTATCCTATTTCAGGCCCTCCAAAGCACACCACCCTGTGACGTTTTTATCACTCCTACTAGTGAAAGGCCTTTTAGAAACCCGTACAATGCCCAGCACCCCACGATGTTTTTCATAAACCTACCCTATATGGCCACTGCATGTTTCCGGAACTCCCCATGCTCACCGTGCCGTCTTGCATTTTTCCATTCTACATTACCACTCACTGCCTTATCTAATTCAGGCCCTCCGATTCACACACCCTGTGATGTTTTTCTCACTCCTATTAGTGAATGGCCTGTTAGAAACCCTTGCAATGCGCACCACCACGCGATGTTTATCCGAAACCTATCCTACATTGCCACCGCAGGTTTCCTGAGCTCCCCATGCTGAATACCCTGTGGTGCTTTTCTCCATCCTACATTGCCACTCACTGCCTATACTGATTCAGACACTCCGATTCACACCATCCCGTGATGTTTTTCTCACTCCTACTAATGAATGGCATTTTAGAAACCCTTACAATGCACCCCACCCCGTGATGTTTTTCAGAAACCTATCCTACATTGCCACTGCATGTTTACTACCCTGCCCATGCTGACCACCCCGTGATGCTTTTCTCCATCCTACATTGACACTCACTGCCTATCCTAAATCAGGCCCTCTGATTCACACGACCCCGTGATGTTTTTCTCACTCCTACTAGTGAATGGCCTGTTAGAAAACCTTACAATGCGCACCACCCCACGATGTTTTTCAGAAACCTATTCTACATTGTTGCCGCATTTTTCCTGACCTCCCCATGCTGACAACCCCGTGGTTCATTTCTCCATTGTACATTGCCACTCAGGGCCTATTTTAATTCAGGCCCTCAGATTCACACGACCCCGTGATGTTTTTCTCACTCATACTAGTGAATGGCCTGTTAGAAACCCTTACAATGCGCACCACCCCGCGATGTTTTTCAGAAACCTATTCTACATTACCACCGCATGTTTCCTGACCTCCCCATGCTGACCAACCCGGAGTGGTTTTCTTCATCCTACATTGCCACTCACTGCCTATCCTATTTCAGGCCCTCCGAAGCAAACTACCCTGTGACGTTTTTCTCACTCCTACTAGGGAAAGGCCTGTTAGAAACCCTTACAATGCCCACCACCAAACGATGTTTTTCAGAAACCTATCCTACATTGCCACCGCATGTTTCCTACCCTGCCCATGCTGACCACCCCGTGGTGCTTTTCTCCATCCTACATTGCCACTCACTGCCTATCCTAATTCAGGCCCTCTGATTCACACCACCCCGTGATGATTTTCTCACTCCTACTACTGAATGGCCTGTTAGAAACCCTTACAATGCGCACCACCATGCGATGTATATCTGAAACCTATCCTACATTGCCACTGCAGGTTTCCTGAGCTCCCAATGCTGAGTAACCTGTGTTGCTTTTCTCGATCCTACATTGCCACTCACTGCCTATACTGATTCAGACACTCCGATTCACACCATCGCGTGATGTTTTTCTCACTCCTACTAGTGAATGGCGTTTTAGAAACCCGTACAATGCGCCCCACCCCGCGATGTTTTTCAGAAACCTATCCTACATTGCCACCGCATGTTTCCTGACCTCCCCATGCTGATTACCCTGTGGTGCTTTACTCCATCCTACATTGCCACTCACTACCTATACTGATTCAGACACTCCGATTCACACCATCCCGTGATGTTTTTCTCACTCCTACTAGTGAATGGCGTTTTAGAAACCCGTACAATGTGCCCCACCCCGCGATGTTTTTCAGAAACCTATCCTACATTGCCAACGCATGTTTCCTGACCTCCTCATGCTGAATACCCCGTGGTGATTTTCTCCATCCTACATTGCCACTCACTGCCTATCCTAATTCAGGCCCTCCGATTCACACCACCCCGTGATGTTTTTCTCACTCCTACTAGTGAATGGCCTGTTAGAAACCGTTCCAATGCGCACGACCCCACGATGTTTTTCAGAAACCTATTCTACATTCTTGCCACATTTTTCCTGACCTCCCCATGCTGACAACCCCGTTGTGCTTTTCTCCATTCTACATTGGCACTCAGGGCCTATTTTAATTCAGGCCCTCCGATTCACACCATCCCGTTTTGTTTTTCTCACTCCTACTAGTGAATGGCTTGTTAGAAACCCTTACAATGCGCTCCAACCCGTGATGTTTTTCAGAAACCTATCCTACATTGCCACTGCATGTTTCCTACCCTGCCCATGCTGAACACCCCATGGTGCTTTTCTCCATCCTACATTTCCACTCACTGCCTATCCTAATTCAGGCCCCCCGATTCACACCACCCCTTGATGTTTTTCTCACTCCTACTAGTGAATGGCCTGTTAGAAAACATTACAATGCGCACCACCCCATGATGTTTTTCAGAAACCTATTCTACATTCCTGGCGCATTTTTCCTGACCTCCCCATGCTGACAACCGCGTGGTGCTTTTCTTCATCCTACATTGCCACTCACGGCCTATTTTAATTCAGGCCCTCCGATTCACACCACCCCGTTTTGTTTTTCTCACTCCTACTAGTGAATGGCCTTTTAGAAACCCTTACAATGGCCACCAGCACACGATGTTTTTCAGAAACCTATCCTCCATTGCCACTGCATGTTTCCTGAACTCACCATGCTCACCATGCTGTCTTGCATTTTTCCATTCTACATTAACACTCAGTGCCTAATCTAATTCAATCCCTCCTATTCACAAGAACCCGTGATGTTTTTCACACTCCTACTAGTGAATGGCCTGTTATGAAACTCTTACAATGCGCACCACCCCACGATGTTTTTCAGAAACCTAATCTACATTGCTGCCGCATTTTTCCTGACCTCCCCATGCTGACCAACCCGGTGTACTTTTCTCCACCCTACATTGCCACGCACTGCCTATCCTATTTCAGGCCCTGCAAAGCAAACCACCCTGTGACGTTTTTATCACTCCTACTAGTGAAAGGCCTGTTAGAAACCCTTACAATGCCCAGCACCCCACAATGTTTTTCAGAAACCTACCCTACATGGCCACTGCATGTTTCCGGAACTCCCCATGCTCACCGTGCCGTCTTGCATTTTTCCATTCTACATTACCACTCACTGCCTAATCTAATTCAGGCCCTCCGATTCACACACCCTGTGATGTTTTTCTCACTCCTATTAGTGAATGGCCTGTTAGAAACCCTTGCAATGTGCACCACCACGCGATGTTTATCCAAAACCTATCCTACATTGCCACCGCAGGTTTCCTGAGCTCCCCATGCTGAATACCCTGTGGTGCTTTTCTCCATCCTACATTGCCACTCACTGCCTATACTGATTTCAGACACTCCGATTCACACCATCCCGTGATGTTTTTCTCACTCCTACTAATGAATGGCGTTTTAGAAACCCTTACAATGCGCCCCACCCCGTGATGTTTTTCAGAAACCTATCCTATATTGCCACTGCATGTTTACTACCCTGCCCATGCGGACCACCCCGTGATGCTTTTCTCCATCCTAAGTTGACACTCACTACCTATCCTAAATCAGGCCCTCTGATTCACACGACCCCGTGGTGTTTTTCTCACTCCTACTAGTGAATGGCCTGTTAGAAAACCTTACAATGCGCACCACCCCACAATGTTTTTCAGAAACCTATTCTACATTGTTGCCGCATTTTTCCTGACCTCCCCATGCTGACAACCACTTGGTTCATTTCTCCATCCTACATTGCCACTCAGGGCCTATTTTAATTCAGGCCCTCCGATTCACACGACCCCGTGATGTTTTTCTCACTCATACTAGTGAATGGCCTGTTAGAAACCCTTACAATGCGCACCACCCCGCGATGTTTTTCAGAAACATATTCTACATTACCACCGCATGTTTCCTGACCTCTCCATGCTGACCAACCCGGGGTGGTTTTCTCCATCCTACATTGCCACGCACTGCCTATCCTATTTCAGGCCCTCCGAAGCAAACTACCCTGTGACGTTTTTCTCACTCCTACTAGTGAAAGGCCTGTTAGAAACCCTTACAATGCCCACCACCAAACGATGTTTTTCAGAAACCTATCCTACATTGCCACTGCATGTTTCCTGAACTCCCCATGCTCACCATGCCGTCTTGCATTTTTCCATTCTACATTACCACTCACTGCCTAATCTAATTCAGGCCCTCCGATTCACAACACCCCGTGATGTTTTTCTCAATCCTACTAGTGAATGGCCTGTTAGAAACCCTTACAATGCGCACCACCATGCGATGTTTATCCGAAACCTATCCTACATTGCCACCGCAGGTTTCCTGAGCTCCCCATGCTGATTAACCTGTGGTGCTTTTCTCCATCCTACATTGCCACTCACTGCCTATACTGATTCAGACACTCTGATTCACACCATCCCGTGATGTTTTTCTCACTCCTACTAGTGAATGGCGTTTTAGAAACCCGTACAATGCGCCCCACCCCGCGATGTTTTTCAGAAACCTATCCTACATTGCCACCGCATGTTTCCTGACCTCCCCATGCTGATTACCCTGTGGTGCTTTACTCCATCCTACATTGCCACTCACTGCATATACTGATTCAGACACTCCGATTCACACCATCCCGTGATGTTTTTCTCACTCCTACTAGTGAATGGCGTTTTAGAAACCCGTACAATGTGCCCCACCCCGCGATGTTTTTCAGAAACCTATCCTACATTGCCACCGCATGTTTCCTGACCTCCCCATGCTGATTACCCTGTGGTGCTTTACTCCATCCTACATTGCCACTCACTGCCTATCCTAATTCAGGCCCTCCGATTCACACCACCCCGTGATGTTTTTCTCACTCCTACTAGTGAATGGCCTGTTAGAAACCGTTCCAATGCGCACGACCCCACGATGTTTTTCAGAAACCTATTCTACATTCTTGCCACATTTTTCCTGACCTCCCCATGCTGACAACCCTGTTGTGCTTTTCTCCATTCTACATTGGCACTCAGGGCCTATTTTAATTCAGGCCCTCTGATTCACACCATCCCGTTTTGTTTTTCTCACTCCTACTAGTGAATGGCCTGTTAGAAACCCTTACAATGCGCACCACCCCGCGATGTTTTTCAGAAACCTATCCTACATTGCCACCGCATGTTTCCTGACCTCCCCATGCTGACCAACCCGGGGTGCTTTTCTCCATTCTACATTGCCACGCACTGCCTATCCTATTTGAGGCCCTCCGAAGCAAACCACCCTGTGACGTTTTTATCACTCCTACTAGTGAAAGGCCTGTTAGAAACCCTTACAATGCCCAAAACCAAACGATGTTTTTCAGAAACCTATCCTACATTGCCACTGCATGTTTCCTGAACTCCCCATGCTCACCATGCCGTCTTGCATTTTTCCATTCTACATTACCACTCAGTGCCTAATATAATTCAGGCCCTCCGATTCACACCACACCGTGATGTTTTTCTCACTCCTACTAGTGAATGGACTGTTAGAAACCCTTATAATGCGCACCACCACGCGATGTTTATCCGAAACCTATCCTACATTGCTACCGTATGTTTCCTGACCTCCCCATGTTGAATACCCTCTGGTGCTTTTCTCCATCCTACATTGCCACTCACTGCCTATACTGATTCAGACACTCCAATTCACACCACCCCGTCATGTTTTTCTCACTCCTACTAGTGAATGGCATTTTAGAAACACTTACAATGCGCCCCACCCCGCGATGTTTTTCAGAAACCTATCCTACATTGCCACCGCATGTTTCCTGACCTGCTCATGCTGAATACCCCGAGGTGATTTACTCCATCCTATATTGCCACTCACTGCCTATCCTAATTCAGGCACTCCGATTCACACCAACCCGTGATTTTTTTCTCACTCCTACTAGTGAATGGCTTGTTAGAAACCCTTACAATGCGCTCCACCCCGCGATGTTTTTCAGAAACCTATCCTACATTGCCACTGCATGTTTCCTACCCTGCCCATGCTGAACACCCCGTGGTGCTTTTCTCCATCCTACATTTCCACTCACTGCCTATCCTAATTCAGGCCCCCCGATTCACACCACCCCTTGATGTTTTTCTCACTCCTACTAGTGAATGGCCTGTTAGAAAACATTACAATGCGCACCACCCCATGATGTTTTTCAGAAACCTATGCTACTTTGCCAATGCATTTCTCCTGACCTCCCCATGCTGACCACCCCGTGGTGCTTTTCTCCAACCTACATTGCCACTCACGGCCTATTCTAATTCAGAACATCTGATTCACACAACCCCGTGATGTTTTTCTCATTCCTACTAGTGAATGGCCTGTTAGAAACCCTTACAATGTGCACCACCCCGTGATGTTTTTGTGAACAATATCCTACATTGCCACTGCATGTTTCCTGAACTCACAATGCTCACCATGCCCTCTTGCATTTTTCCATTCTACATTGCCACGCACTGCCTATCCTATTTCAGGCCCTCCGAAGCAAACTACCCTGTGACGTTTTTCTCACTCCTACTAGGGAAAGGCCTGTTAGAAACCCTTACAATGCCCACCACCAAACGATGTTTTTCAGAAACCTATCCTACATTGCCACTTCATGTTTCCTGAACTCCGCATGCTCACCATGCCGTCTTGCATTTTTCCATTCTACATTACCACTCAGGGCCTAATCTAATTCAGGCCCTCCGATTCACACCACACCGTGATGTTTTTCTCACTCCTACTGGTGAATGGCGTTTTAGAAACCCGTACAATGCGCCCCACCCCGCGATGTATTTCAGAAACCTATCCTACATTGCCACCGCATGTTTCCTGACCTCCTCATGCTGAACACCCCGTGGTGATTTTCTCCATCCTACATTGCCACTCACTGCCTATCCTAATTCAGGCCCTCCGATTCACACCACCCCGTGATGTTTTTCTCACTCCTACTAGTGAAAGGCCAGTTAGAAACCGTTCCAATGCGCACCACCCCACGATGTTTTTCAGAAACCTATTCTACATTCCTGCCGCATTTTTCCTGACCTCCCCATGCTGACAACCCCGTTGTGCATTTCTCCATTCTACATTGGCACTCAGGGCCTAATTTAATTCATTCCCACCGATTCACACCAGCCCGTTTTGTTTTTCTCACTCCTACTAGTGAATGGCCTGTTAGAAACCCTTACAATGCGCACCACCCCGCGATGTTTTTCAGAAACCTATCCTACATTGCCACCGCATGTTTCCTGACCTCCCCATGCTGACCAACCCGGGGTGCTTTTCTCCATTCTACATTGCCACGCACTGCCTATCCTATTTGAGGCCCTCCGAAGCAAACCACCCTGTGACGTTTTTATCACTCCTACTAGTGAAAGGCCTGTTAGAAACCCTTACAATGCCCACCACCAAACGATGTTTTTCAGAAACCTATCCTACATTGCCACTGCATGTTTCCTGAACTCCCCATGCTCACCATGCTGTCTTGCATTTTTCCATTCTACATTACCACTCAGTGCCTAATATAATTCAGGCCCTCCGATTCACACCACACCGTGATGTTTTTCTCACTCCTACTAGTGAATGGACTGTTAGAAAACCTTACAATGCGCACCACCCCACGATGTTTTTCAGAAACCTATTCTACATTGTTGCCGCATTTTTCCTGACCTCCCCATGCTGACAACCCCGTGGTTCATTTCTCCATTCTACATTGCCACTCAGGGCCTATTTTAATTCAGGCCCTCCGATTCACACGACCCCGTGATGTTTTTCTCACTCATACTAGTGAATGGCCTGTTAGAAACCCTTATAATGCGCACCACCACGAGATGTTTATCCGAAACCTATCCTACCTTGCCACCGTATGTTTCCTGACCTCCCCATGTTGAATACCCTCTGGTGCTTTTCTCCATCCTACATTGCCACTCACTGCCTATACTGATTCAGACACTCCAATTCACACCACCCCGTCATGTTTTTCTCACTCCTACTAGTGAATGGCATTTTAGAAACACTTACAATGCGCCCAGCCCGCGATGTTTTTCAGAAACCTTACCTACATTGCCACCGCATGTTGCCTGACCTCCTCATGCTGAATACCCCGAGGTGATTTTCTCCATCCTATATTGCCACTCACTGCCTATCCTAATTCAGGCCCTCCGATTCACACCAACGCGTGATTTTTTTCTCACTCCTACTAGTGAATGGCCTGTTAGAAACTCTTACAATGCCCACCACCACACGATGTTTTTCAGAAAACTATCCTACATTGCCACTGCATGTTTCCTGAACTCACCATGCTCACCATGCCGTCTTGCATTTTTCCATTCTACATTAACACTCACTGCCTAATCTAATTCAGGCCCTCCAATTCACACCAACCCGTGATGTTTTTCTCACTCCTACTAGTGAATGGCCTGTTATGAAACCCTTACAATGCGCACCACCCCACGAGTTTTTTCAGAAACCTAATCTACATTGCTGCTGCATTTTTCCTGACCTCCCCATGCTGACCAACCCGGGGTGCTTTTCTCCACCCTACATTGCCACGCACTGCCTATCCTATTTCAGGCCCTCCAAAGCACACCACCCTGTGACGTTTTTATCACTCCTACTAGTGAAAGGCCTTTTAGAAACCCGTACAATGCCCAGCACCCCACGATGTTTTTCAGAAACCTACCCTATATGGCCACTGCATGTTTCCGGAACTCCCCATGCTCACCGTGCCGTCTTGCATTTTTCCATTCTACATTACCACTCACTGCCTTATCTAATTCACGCCCTCCGATTCACACACCCTGTGATGTTTTTCTCACTCCTATTAGTGAATGGCCTGTTAGAAACCCTTGCAATGGGCACCACCACGCGATGTTTATCCGAAACCTATCCTACATTGCCACCGCAGGTTTCCTGAGCTCCCCATGCTGAATACCCTGTGGTGCTTTTCTCCATCCTACATTGCCACTCACTGCCTATACTGATTCAGACACTCCGATTCACACCATCCCGTGATGTTTTTCTCACTCCTACTAATGAATGGCATTTTAGAAACCCTTACAATGCGCCCCACCCCGTGATGTTTTTCAGAAACCTATCCTACATTGCCACTGCATGTTTACTACCCTGCCCATGCTGACCACCCCGTGATGCTTTTCTCCATCCTACATTGACACTCACTGCCTATCCTAAATCAGGCCCTCTGATTCACACGACCCCGTGATGTTTTTCTCACTCCTACTAGTGAATGGCCTGTTAGAAAACCTTACAATGCGCACCACCCCACGATGTTTTTCAGAAACCTATTCTACATTGTTGCCGCATTTTTCCTGACCTCCCCATGCTGACAACCCCGTGGTTCATTTCTCCATTGTACATTGCCACTCAGGGCCTATTTTAATTCAGGCCCTCAGATTCACACGACCCCGTGATGTTTTTCTCACTCATACTAGTGAATGGCCTGTTAGAAACCCTTACAATGCGCACCACCCCGCGATGTTTTTCAGAAACCTATTCTACATTACCACCGCATGTTTCCTGACCTCCCCATGCTGACCAACCCGGAGTGGTTTTCTTCATCCTACATTGCCACTCACTGCCTATCCTATCTCAGGCCCTCCGAAGCAAACTACCCTGTGACGTTTTTCTCACTCCTACTAGGGAAAGGCCTGTTAGAAACCCTTACAATGCCCACCACCAAACGATGTTTTTCAGAAACCTATCCTACATTGCCACCGCATGTTTCCTAACCTGCCCATGCTGACCACCCCGTGGTGCTTTTCTCCATCCTACATTGCCACTCACTGCCTATCCTAATTCAGGCCCTCTGATTCACACCACCCCGTGATGATTTTCTCACTCCTACTACTGAATGGCCTGTTAGAAACCCTTACAATGCGCACCACCATGCGATGTATATCTGAAACCTATCCTACATTGCCACTGCAGGTTTCCTGAGCTCCCAATGCTGAGTAACCTGTGTTGCTTTTCTCCATCCTACATTGCCACTCACTGCCTATACTGATTCAGACACTCCGATTCACACCATCGCGTGATGTTTTTCTCACTCCTACTAGTGAATGGCGTTTTAGAAACCCGTACAATGCGCCCCACCCCGCGATGTTTTTCAGAAACCTATCCTACATTGCCACCGCATGTTTCCTGACCTCCCCATGCTGATTACCCTGTGGTGCTTTACTCCATCCTACATTGCCACTCACTACCTATACTGATTCAGACACTCCGATTCACACCATCCCGTGATGTTTTTCTCACTCCTACTAGTGAATGGCGTTTTAGAAACCCGTACAATGTGCCCCACCCCGCGATGTTTTTCAGAAACCTATCCTACATTGCCAACGCATGTTTCCTGACCTCCTCATGCTGAATACCCCGTGGTGATTTTCTCCATCCTACATTGCCACTCACTGCCTATCCTAATTCAGGCCCTCCGATTCACACCACCCCGTGATGTTTTTCTCACTCCTACTAGTGAATGGCCTGTTAGAAACCGTTCCAATGCGCACGACCCCACGATGTTTTTCAGAAACCTATTCTACATTCTTGCCACATTTTTCCTGACCTCCCCATGCTGACAACCCCGTTGTGCTTTTCTCCATTCTACATTGGCACTCAGGGCCTATTTTAATTCAGGCCCTCCGATTCACACCATCCCGTTTTGTTTTTCTCACTCCTACTAGTGAATGGCTTGTTAGAAACCCTTACAATGCGCTCCAACCCGTGATGTTTTTCAGAAACCTATCCTACATTGCCACTGCATGTTTCCTACCCTGCCCATGCTGAACACCCCGTGGTGCTTTTCTCCATCCTACATTTCCACTCACTGCCTATCCTAATTCAGGCCCCCCGATTCACACCACCCCTTGATGTTTTTCTCACTCCTACTAGTGAATGGCCTGTTAGAAAACATTACAATGCGCACCACCCCATGATGTTTTTCAGAAACCTATTCTACATTCCTGGCGCATTTTTCCTGACCTCCCCATGCTGACAACCGCGTGGTGCTTTTCTCCATCCTACATTGCCACTCACGGCCTATTTTAATTCAGGCCCTCCGATTCACACCACCCCGTTTTGTTTTTCTCACTCCTACTAGTGAATGGCCTTTTAGAAACCCTTACAATGGCCACCAGCACACGATGTTTTTCAGAAACCTATCCTCCATTGCCACTGCATGTTTCCTGAACTCACCATGCTCACCATGCTGTCTTGCATTTTTCCATTCTACATTAACACTCAGTGCCTAATCTAATTAAATCCCTCCTATTCACAAGAACCCGTGATGTTTTTCCTCACTCCTACTAGTGAATGGCCTGTTATAAAACCCTTACAATGCGCACCACCCCACGATGTTTTTCAGAAACCTAATCTACATTGCTGCCGCATTTTTCCTGACCTCCCCATGCTGACCAACCCGGTGTACTTTTCTCCACCCTACATTGCCACGCACTGCCTATCCTATTTCAGGCCCTGCAAAGCAAACCACCCTGTGACGTTTTTATCACTCCTACTAGTGAAAGGCCTGTTAGAAACCCTTACAATGCCCAGCACCCCACGATGTTTTTCAGAAACCTACCCTACATGGCCACTGCATGTTTCCGGAACTCCCCATGCTCACCGTGCCGTCTTGCATTTTTCCATTCTACATTACCACTCACTGCCTAATCTAATTCAGGCCCTCCGATTCACACACCCTGTGATGTTTTTCTCACTCCTATTAGTGAATGGCCTGTTAGAAACCCTTGCAATGTGCACCACCACGCGATGTTTATCCAAAACCTATCCTACATTGCCACCGCAGGTTTCCTGAGCTCCCCATGCTGAATACCCTGTGGTACTTTTCTCCATCCTACATTGCCACTCACTGCCTATACTGATTCAGACACTCCGATTCACACCATCCCGTGATGTTTTTCTCACTCCTACTAATGAATGGCGTTTTAGAAACCCTTACAATGCGCCCCACCCCGTGATGTTTTTCAGAAACCTATCCTATATTGCCACTGCATGTTTACTACCCTGCCCATGCGGACCACCCCGTGATGCTTTTCTCCATCCTAAGTTGACACTCACTGCCTATCCTAAATCAGGCCCTCTGATTCACACGACCCCGTGGTGTTTTTCTCACTCCTACTAGTGAATGGCCTGTTAGAAAACCTTACAATGCGCACCACCCCACAATGTTTTTCAGAAACCTATTCTACATTGTTGCCGCATTTTTCCTGACCTCCCCATGCTGACAACTACTTGGTTCATTTCTCCATCCTACATTGCCACTCAGGGCCTATTTTAATTCAGGCCCTCCGATTCACACGACCCCGTGATGTTTTTCTCACTCATACTAGTGAATGGCCTGTTAGAAACCCTTACAATGCCACCACCCCGCGATGTTTTTCAGAAACCTATTCTACATTACCACCGCATGTTTCCTGACCTCCCCATGCTGACCAACCCGGGGTGGTTTTCTCCATCCTACATTGCCACGCACTGCCTATCCTATTTCAGGCCCTCCGAAGCAAACTACCCTGTGACGTTTTTCTCACTCCCACTAGTGAAAGGCCTGTTAGAAACCCTTACAATGCCCACCACCAAACGATGTTTTTCAGAAACCTATCCTACATTGCCACTGCATGTTTCCTGAACTCCCCATGCTCACCATGCCGTCTTGCATTTTTCCATTCTACATTACCACTCACTGCCTAATCTAATTCAGGCCCTCCGATTCACAACACCCCGAGATGTTTTTCTCAATCCTACTAGTGAATGGTCTGTTAGAAACCCTTACAATGCGCACCACCATGCGATGTTTATCCGAAACCTATCCTACATTGCCACCGCAGGTTTCCTGAGCTCCCCATGCTGATTAACCTGTGGTGCTTTTCTCCATCCTACATTGCCACTCACTGCCTATACTGATTCAGACACTCTGATTCACACCATCCCGTGATGTTTTTCTCACTCCTACTAGTGAATGGCGTTTTAGAAACCCGTACAATGCGCCCCACCCCGCGATGTTTTTCAGAAACCTATCCTACATTGCCACCGCATGTTTCCTGACCTCCCCATGCTGATTACCCTGTGGTGCTTTACTCCATCCTACATTGCCACTCACTGCCTATACTGATTCAGACACTCCGATTCACACCATCCCATGATGTTTTTCTCACTCCTACTAGTGAATGGCGTTTTAGAAACCCGTACAATGTGCCCCACCCCGCGATGTTTTTCAGAAACCTATCCTACATTGCCACTGCATGTTACCTGACCTCCTCATGCTGAATACCCCGTGGTGATTTTCTCCATCCTACATTACCACTCACTGCCTATCCTAATTCAGGCCCTCCGATTCACACCACCCCGTGATGTTTTTCTCACTCCTACTAGTGAATGGCCTGTTAGAAACCGTTCCAATGTGCACGACCCCACGATGTTTTTCAGAAACCTATTCTACATTCTTGCCACATTTTTCCTGACCTCCCCATGCTGACAACCCCGTTGTGCTTTTCTCCATTCTACATTGGCACTCAGGGCCTATTTTAATTCAGGCCCTCCGATTCACACCATCCCGTTTTGTTTTTCTCACTCCTACTAGTGAATGGCCTGTTAGAAACCCTTACAATGCACACCACCCCGCGATGTTTTTCAGAAACCTAACCTACATTGCCACCGCATGTTTCCTGACCTCCCCATGCTGACCAACCCGGGGTGCTTTTCTCCATTCTACATTGCCACGCACTGCCTATCCTATTTGAGGCCCTCCGAAGCAAACCACCCTGTGACGTTTTTATCACTCCTACTAGTGAAAGGCCTGTTAGAAACCCTTACAATGCCCACCACCAAACGATGTTTTTCAGAAACCTATCCTACATTGCCACTGCATGTTTCCTGAACTCCCCATGCTCACCATGCCGTCTTGCATTTTTCCATTCTACATTACCACTCAGTGCCTAATATAATTCAGGCCCTCCGATTCACACCACACCGTGATGTTTTTCTCACTCCTACTAGTGAATGGACTGTTAGAAACCCTTATAATGCGCACCACCACGCGATGTTTATCCGAAACCTATCCTACATTGCTACCGTATGTTTCCTGACCTCCCCATGTTGAATACCCTCTGGTGCTTTTCTCCATCCTACATTGCCACTCACTGCCTATACTGATTCAGACACTCCAATTCACACCACCCCGTCATGTTTTTCTCACTCCTACTAGTGAATGGCATTTTAGAAACACTTACAATGCGCCCCACCCCGCGATGTTTTTCAGAAACCTATCCTACATTGCCACCGCATGTTTCCTGACCTGCTCATGCTGAATACCCCGAGGTGATTTACTCCATCCTATATTGCCACTCACTGCCTATCCTAATTCAGGCACTCCGATTCACACCAACCCGTGATTTTTTTCTCACTCCTACTAGTGAATGGCTTGTTAGAAACCCTTACAATGCGCTCCACCCCGCGATGTTTTTCAGAAACCTATCCTACATTGCCACTGCATGTTTCCTACCCTGCCCATGCTGAACACCCCGTGGTGCTTTTCTCCATCCTACATTTCCACTCACTGCCTATCCTAATTCAGGCCCCCCGATTCACACCACCCCTTGATGTTTTTCTCACTCCTACTAGTGAATGGCCTGTTAGAAAACATTACAATGCGCACCACCCCATGATGTTTTTCAGAAACCTATTCTACATTCCTGGCGCATTTTTCCTGACCTCCCCATGCTGACAACCGCGTGGTGCTTTTCTCCATCCTACATTGCCACTCACGGCCTATTTTAATTCAGGCCCTCCGATTCACACCACCCCGTTTTGTTTTTCTCACTCCTACTAGTGAATGGCCTTTTAGAAACCCTTACAATGGCCACCAGCACACGATGTTTTTCAGAAACCTATCCTCCATTGCCACTGCATGTTTCCTGAACTCACCATGGTCACCATGCTGTCTTGCATTTTTCCATTCTACATTAACACTCAGTGCCTAATCTAATTCAATCCCTCCTATTCACAACAACCCGTGATGTTTTTCTCACTCCTACTAGTGAATGGCCTGTTATGAAACCCTTACAGTGCGCACCACCCCACGATGTTTTTCAGAAACCTAATCTACATTGCTGCCGCATTTTTCCTGACCTCCCCATGCTGACCAACCCAGTGTACTTTTCTCCACCCTACATTACCACGCACTGCCTATCCTATTTCAGGCCCTCCAAAGCAAACCACCCTTCGACGTTTTTATCACTCCTACTTGTCAAAGGCCTGTTAGAAACCCTTACAATGCCCAGCACCACACGATGTTTTTCAGAAACCTACCCTACATGGCCACTGCATGTTTCCGGAACTCCCCATGCTCACCTTGCCGTCTTGCATTTTTCCATTCTACATTACCACTCAATGCCTTATCTAATTCAGGCCCTCCGATTCACACACCCTGTGATGTTTTTCTCACTCCTATTAGTGAATGGCCTGTTAGAAACCCTTGCAATGCGCACCACCACGCGATGTTTATCCGAAACCTATCCTACATTGCCACCGCAGGTTTCCTGAGCTCCCCATGCTGAATACCCTGTGGTGCTTTTCTCCATCCTACATTGCCACTCACTGCCTATACTGATTCAGACACTCCGATTCACACCATCCCGTGATGTTTTTCTCACTCCTACTAATGAATGGCGTTTTAGAAACCCTTACAATGCGCCCCACCCCGTGATGTTTTTCAGAAACCTATCCTACATTGCCACCGCATGTTTCCTACCCTGCCCATGCTGACCACCCCGTGATGCTTTTCTCCATCCTACATTGACACTCACTGCCTATCCTAAATCAGGCCCTCTGAATCACACAACCCCGTGATGTTTTTCTCACTCCTACTAGTGAATGGCCTGTTAGAAACCCTTACAATGCGCACCACCCCACGATGTTTTTCAGAAAACTATTCTACATTGCTGCCGCATTTTTCCTGACCTCCCCATGCTGACAACCCCGTGGTGCTTTTCTCCATCCTACATTGCCACTCACTGCCTATCCTAAATATGGCCCTCTGATTCACACCACCCCGTGATGATTTTCTCACTCCTACTACTGAATGGCCTGTTAGAAACCCTTACAATGCGCACCACCATGCGATGTATATCTGAAACATATCCTAAATTGCCACTGCAGGTTTCCTGAGCTCCCAATGCTGAGTAACCTGTGTTGCTTTTCTCCATACTACATTGCCACTCACTGCCTATACTGAATCAGACACTCCGATTAACACCATCCCGTGATGTTTTTCTCACTCCTACTAGTGAATGGCGTTTTAGAAACCCTTACAATGAGCCACAACCCGCGATGTTTTTCAGAAACCTATCCTACATTGCCACCGAATGTTTCCTGACCTCCTCATGCTGCATACCCCATGGTGCTTTTCTCCATCCTACATTGCCACTCACTGCCTATCCTAATTCAGGCCCTCCGATTCACACCACCCCGTGATGTTTTTCTCACTCCTCCTAGTGAATGGTCTTTTAGAAACCGTTACAAGGCGCACCACCCCACGATGTTTTTCAGAAACCTATTCTACATTCCTGCCGCATTTTTCCTGACCTCACCATGCTGACAACCCCCTGGTGCTTTTCTCCATTCTACATTGCCACTCAGGGCCTATTTGAATTCAGGCCCTCCGATTCACACAAACCCGTGATGTTTTTCTCACTCCTACTAGTGAATGGCCTGTTAGAAACCCTTACAATGCGCACCACCACGCGATGTTTTTTAGAAACCTATCCTACATTGACACAGCATGTTTTCTGACCTCCGCATGCTGAATACCCTGTGGTGCTTTTCTCCCTACTACATTGCCACTCACTGCCTATACTGATTCAGACACTCCGATTCACACCATCCCGTGATGTTTTTCTCACTCCTACTAGTGAATGGCGTTTTAGAAACCCTTACAATGAGCCACAACCCACGATGTTTTTCAGAAACCTATCCTACATTGCCACCGCATGTTTCCTGAACTCCCCATGCTGACCAACCCGAGGTGCTTTTCTCCATTCTACATTGCCACGCACTAGCTATCCTATTTGAGGCCCTCTCAAGCAAACCACCCTGTGACGTTTTTATCACTCCTACTAGTGAAAGGCCTGTTAGAAACTTTTACAATGCCCACCACCAAACGATGTTTTTCAGAAACCTATCCTACATTGCCACTGCATGTTTCCTGAACTCCCCATGCTCACCATGCCGTCTCGCATTTTTCCATTCTACATTACCACTCAGGGCCTAATCTAATTCAGGCCCTCCGATTCACACCACACCTTGATGTTTTTCTCACTCCTACTAGTGAATGGCCTGTTAGAAACCCTTACAATGCGCACCACCACGCGATGTTTATCCGAAACCTATCCTACATTGCCACCGCATGTTTCCTGACCTCCCCATGCTGAATACCATGTTGTGCTTTTCTCCAACCTACATTGCCACTCACTGCCTATACTGATTCAGACACTCCGATTCACACCATCCCGTGATTTTTTTCTCACTCCCACTAATGAATGGCGTTTTAGAAACCCTTACAATGTGCCCCACCACGTGATGTTTTTCAGAAACCTATCCTACATTGCCACCGCATGTTTCCTACCCTGCCCATGCTGACCACCCCGTGGTGCTTTTCTCCATCCTACATTGCCACTCACTGCCTATTCTAATTCAGGCCCTCCGATTCACACCACCCCGTGATGTTTTTCTCACTCCTACTAGTGAATGGCCTGTTAGAAACCCTTACAATGCCCACCACCACACGATGTTTTTCAGAAACCTATCCTACATTGCCACTGCATGTTTCCTGAACTCACCATGCTCACCATGCCGTCTTGCATTTTTCCATTCTACATTACCACTCACTGCCTAATCTAATTCAGGCGCTCCAATTCACACCACCCCGTGATGTTTTTCTCACTCCTTCTAGTGAATGGCCTGTTATGAAACCCTTACAATGCGCACCACCCCATGATGTTTTTCTGAAACTTAATCTACATTGCTGCCGCATTTTTCCTGACCTCCCCATGCTGACCAACCCGGGGTGCTTTTCTCCACCCTACATTGCCACGCACTGCCTATCCTATATCAGGCCATCCAAAGCAAACCACCCTGTGACGTTTTTATCACTCCTACTAGTGAAAGGCCTGTTAGAAACCCTTACAATGCCCACCACCCCAAGATGTTTTTCAGAAACCTATCCTACATGGCCACTGCATGTTTCAGGAACTCCCCATGCTCACCGTGCCGTCTTGCATTTTTCCATTCTACATTACCACTCACTGCCTAATCTAATTCAATCCCTCCTATTCACAACAACCCGTGATGTTTTTCTCACTCCTACTAGTGAATGGCCTGTTATGAAACCCTTACAGTGCACACCACCCCACGATGTTTTTCAGAAACCTAATCTACATTGCTGCCGCATTTTTCCTGACCTCCCCATGCTGACCAACCCGGTGTACTTTTCTCCACCCTACATTACCACGCACTGCCTATCCTATTTCAGGCCCTCCAAAGCAAACCACCCTGTGACGTTTTTATCACTCCTACTTGTGAAAGGCCTGTTAGAAACCCTTACAATGCCCAGCACCACACGATGTTTTTCAGAAACCTACCCTACATGGCCACTGCATGTTTCCGGAACTCCCCATGCTCACCTTGCCGTCTTGCATTTTTCCATTCTACATTACCACTCAATGCCTTATCTAATTCAGGCCCTCCGATTCACACACCCTGTGATGTTTTTCTCACTCCTATTAGTGAATGGCCTGTTAGAAACCCTTGCATTGCGCACCACCACGCGATGTTTATCCGAAACCTATCCTACATTGCCACCGCAGGTTTCCTGAGCTCCCCATGCTGAATACCCTGTGGTGCTTTTCTCCATCCTACATTGCCACTCACTGCCTATACTGATTCAGACACTCCGATTCACACCATCCCGTGATGTTTTTCTCACTCCTACTAATGAATGGCGTTTTAGAAACCCTTACAATGCGCCCCACCCCGTGATGTTTTTCAGAAACCTATCCTACATTGCCACCGCATGTTTCCTACCCTGCCCATGCTGACCACCCCGTGATGCTTTTCTCCATCCTACATTGACACTCACTGCCTATCCTAAATCAGGCCCTCTGAATCACACAACCCCGTGATGTTTTTCTCACTCCTACTAGTGAATGGCCTGTTAGAAACCCTTACAATGCGCACCACCCCACGATGTTTTTCAGAAAACTATTCTACATTGCTGCCGCATTTTTCCTGACCTCCCCATGCTGACAACCCCGTGGTGCTTTTCTCCATCCTACATTGCCACTCAATGCCTATCCTAAATCAGGCCCTCTGATTCACACCACCCCGTGATGATTTTCTCACTCCTACTACTGAATGGCCTGTTAGAAACCCTTACAATGCGCACCACCATGCGATGTATATCTGAAACATATCCTACATTGCCACTGCAGGTTTCCTGAGCTCCCAATCCTGAGTAACCTGTGTTGCTTTTCTCCATACTACATTGCCACTCACTGCCTATACTGAATCAGACACTCCGATTCACACCATCCCGTGATGTTTTTCTCACTCCTACTAGTGAATGGCATTTTAGAAACCCTTACAATGAGCCACAACCCGCGATGTTTTTCAGAAACCTATCCTACATTGCCACCGAATGTTTCCTGACCTCCTCATGCTGCATACCCCATGGTGCTTTTCTCCATCCTACATTGCCACTCACTGCCTATCCTAATTCAGGCCCTCCGATTCACACCACCCCGTGATGTTTTTCTCACTCCTCCTAGTGAATGGTCTTTTAGAAACCGTTACAAGGCGCACCACCCCACGATGTTTTTCAGAAACCTATTCTACATTCCTGCCGCATTTTTCCTGACCTCACCATGCTGACAACCCCCTGGTGCTTTTCTCCATTCTACATTGCCACTCAGGGCCTATTTTAATTCAGGCCCTCCGATTCACACAAACCCGTGATGTTTTTCTCACTCCTACTAGTGAATGGCCTGTTAGAAACCCTTACAATGCGCACCACCCCGCGATGTTTTTCAGAAACCTATCCTACATTGACACAGCATGTTTTCTGACCTCCCCATGCTGAATACCCTGTGGTGCTTTTCTCCCTACTACATTGCCACTCACTGCCTATCCTAATTCAGGCCCTCCGATTCACACCACCACGTGATGTTTTTCTCACTCCTACTACTGAATGGCCTGTTAGAAACCCTTACAGTGCGCACCACCACGAAATGTTTATCTGAAACCTATCCTACATTGCCACGGCAGGTTTCCTGAGCTCCCAATGCTGAGTAACCTGTGGTGCTTTTCTCCATCCTATATTGCCCCTCACTGCCTATACTGATTCAGACACTCCGATTCACACCATCCCGTGATGTTTTTCTCATTCCTACTAGTGAATGGCCTGTTAGAAACCGTTACAATGCGCATCACCCCACGATGTTTTTCACAAACCTATTCTACATTCCTGCCGCATTTTTCCTGACCTCCCCATGCTGACAACCCCGTGGTGCTTTTCTCCATTCTACATTGGCACTCAGGGCCTATTTTAATTCAGGTCCTCCGATTCACACCACCCCGTTTTGTTTTTCTCCCTCATACTAGTGAATGGCCTGTTAGAAACCCTTACACTGCGCACCACCCCGCGATGTTTTTCAGAAACCTATCCTACATTGCCACCGCATGTTTCCTGACCTCCCCATGCTGACCAACCCGGGGTGCTTTTCTCTATTCTACATTGCCACGCACTGCCTATCCTATTTGAGGCCCTGCGAAGCAAACCACCCTGTGACGTTTTTATCACTCCTACTAGTGAAAGGCCTGTTAGAAACTCTTACGATGCCCACCACCAAACGATGATTTTCAGAAACCTATCCTATATTGCCACTGCAAGTTTCCTGAACTCCCCATGCTCACCATGCCGTCTTGCATTTTTCCATTCTACATTACCATTCAGTGACTAATCTAATTCAGGCCCTCCTATTCTCACCACACGATGTTTTTCTCACTCCTACTAGTGAATGGCCTGTTACAAACCCTTACAATGCGCACCACCACACGATGTTTATCCGAAACCTATCCTACATTGCCACCACATGTTTCCTGACATCCCCATGCTGAATACCCTGTGGTGCTTTTCTCCATTCTGCATTGCCACTCACTGCCTATACTGATTCAGACACTCCGATTCACACCATCCCGTGATGGTTTTCCTACTCCTACTAGTGAATGGCGTTTTAGAAACCCGTACAATGCGCCCCACCCCGCGATGTTTTTCAGAAACCTATCCTACGTTGCCACCGCATGTTTCCTGACCTCCTCATACTGAATACCCCGTGGTGATTTTCTCCATCCTACATTGCCACTCACTGCCTATCCTAATTCAGGCCCTCCGATTAACACCAACCCGTGATTTTTTTCTCACTCCTACTAGTGAATGGCTTGTGAGAAACCCTTACAATGCGCTCCACCCTGCAATGTTTTTCAAAAACCTATCCTACATTGCCACCGCGTGTTTCCTACCCTGCCCATGCTGACCACCCCGTGGTGCTTTTCTCCATCCTACATTGCCACTCACTGCCTATCCTAATTCAAGTCCTCCGATTCACACCACCCCGTGATGCTTTTCTCACTCCTACTACTGAATGGCCTGTTAGAAACCCTTACAATACGCCCCACCACGCGATGTTTTTTCGAAACCTATCCTACATTGCCACCGCAGGTTTCATGAGCTCCCAATGCTGAGTAACCTGTGGTGCTTTTCTCCATCCTACATTGACACTCACTGCCTATACTGATTCAGACACTCCGATTCACACCACCCCGTGATGTTTTTCTCACTCCTACTAGTGAATGGCCTGTTAGAAACCCTTGCAATACGCACCACCACACGATGTTTATCCAAAACCGATCCTACATTGCCACCGCATGTTTCCTGACCTCCCCATGCGGAATACCCTGTTGTGCTTTTCTCCAACCTACATTGCCACTCACTGCCTATACTGATTCAGACACTCCGATTCACACCATCCCGTGATGTTTTCCTCACTCCCACTAATGAATGGCGTTTTAGAAACCCTTACAATGCGCCCCACCCCGTGGTGTTTTTCAGAAACCTATCCTACATTGCCACCGCATGTTTCCTACCCTGCCCATGCTGACCACCCCGTGGTGCTTTTCTCCATCCTACATTGCCACTCACTGCCTATCCTAATTCAGGCCCTCCGATTCACACCACCCCGTGATGTTTTTCTCACTCCTACTAGTGAATGGCCTGTTAGAAACCCTTAAAATGCCTACCAACACACGATGTTTTTCAGAAACCTATCCTACATTGCCACTGCATGTTTCCTGAACTCACCATGCTCACCATGCCGTCTTGCATTTTTCCATTCTACATTACCACTCACTGCCTAATCTAATTCAGGCGCTCCAATTCACACCACCCCGTGATGTTTTTCTCACTCCTTCTAGTGAATGGCCTGTTATGAAACCCTTTCAATGCGCACCACCCCATGATGTTTTTCTGAAACCTAATCTACATTGCTGCCGCATTTTTCCTGACCTCCCCATGCTGACCAACCCGGGGTGCTTTTCTCCACCCTACATTGCCACGCACTGCCTATCCTATATCAGGCCATCCAAAGCAAACCACCCTGTGACGTTTTTATCACTCCTACTAGTGAAAGGCCTGTTAGAAACCCTTACAATGCCCACCACCCAACGATGTTTTTCAGAAACCTATCCTACATGGCCACTGCATGTTTCCGGAACTCCCCATGCTGATTACCCTGTGGTGCTTTTCTCCTTCCTACATTGCCACTCACTGCCTATACTGATTCAGACACTCCGATTCACACCATCCCGTGATGTTTTTCTCACTCCTACTTGTGAATGGCGTTTTGGAATCCCGTACAATGCGCCCCACCCCGTAATATTTTTCAGAAACCTATCCTACATTGCCACTGCATGTTTCCTACCCTGCCAATGCTGACCATCCCGTGGTGCTTTTCTCCATCCTACATTTCCACTCACTGCCTATCCTAATTCAGGCCCTCCGATTCACACCACCCCGTGATGTTTTTCTCACTCCTACTAGTGAAAGGCCTGTTAGAAACCATTACAATGCGCACCATCCCACGATGTTTTTCAGAAAGCTATTCTACATTCCTGGCGCATTTTTCCTGACGTGCCCATGCTGACAACCGCGTGGTGCTCTTCTACATCCTACATTGCCACCACTGCCTATTTTAATTCAGGCCCTCCGATTCACACCACCCCGTTTTGTTTTTCTCACTCCTACTAGTGAATGGCCTGTTAGAAACCCTTACAATGCCCACCACCACACGATGTTTTTCAGAAACCTATCCTACATTGCCACCGCATGTTTCCTACCCTGCCCATGCTGACCACCCCGTGGTGCTTTTCTCCATCCTACATTGCCACTCACTGCCTATCCTAATTCAGGCCCTCTGATTCACACCACCCCGTGATGATTTTCTCACTCCTACTACTGAATGGCCTGTTAGAAACCCTTACAATGCGCACCACCATGCGATGTATATCTGAAACCTATCCTACATTGCCACTGCAGGTTTCCTGAGCTCCCAATGCTGAGTAACCTGTGTTGCTTTTCTCCATACTACATTGCCACTCACTGCCTATACTGAATCAGACACTCCGATTAACACCATCCCGTGATGTTTTTCTCACTCCTACTAGTGAATGGCGTTTTAGAAACCCTTACAATGAGCCACAACCCGCAATGTTTTTCAGAAACCTATCCTACATTGCCACCGAATGTTTCCTGACCTCCTCATGCTTAATACCCCATGGTGCTTTTCTCCATCCTACATTACCATTCACTGCCTATACTAATTCAGGCCCTCCGATTCACACCACCCCGTGATGTTTTTCTCACTCCTACTAGTGAATGGTCTGTTAGAAACCGTTACAAGGCGCACCACCCCACGATGTTTTTCAGAAACCTATTCTACATTCCTGCCGCATTTTTCCTGACCTCACCATGCTGACAACCCTCTGGTGCTTTTCTCCATTCTACATTGCCACTCAGGGCCTATTTTAATTCAGGCCTTCCGATTCACACAAACCCGTTTTGTTTTTCTCCCTCATACTAGTGAATGGCCTGTTAGAAACCCGTACAATGGGCCCCACCCCGCGATGTTTTTCAGAAACCTATCCTACATTGCCACCGCATGTTTCCTGACCTCCTCATGCTGAATACCCTGTGGTGATTTTCTCAATCCTACATTGCCAATCACTGCCTATCCTAATTCAGGACCTCCGATTCACACCAACCCGTGATTTTTTCTGACTCCTACTAGTGAATGGCTTGTTAGAAACATTTACAATGCGCTCCACCCCACGATGTTTTTCAGAAACCTATCCTACATGGCCACCGCATGTTTCCTACCTTGCCCATGCTGACCACCCCGTGGTGCTTTTCTCCATTCTACATTGCCACTCACTGCCTATCCTAATTCACGCCCTCCGATTCACACCACCACGTGATGTTTTTCTCACTCCTACTACTGAATGGCCTGTTAGAAACACTTACAATGCGCACCACCACGCGATGTTTATCTGAAACCTATCCTACATTGCCACGGCAGGTTTCCTGAGCTCCCAATGCTGAGTAACCTGTGGTGCTTTTCTCCATCCTATATTGAACCTCACTGCCTATACTGATTCAGACACTCCGATTCACACCATCCCGTGATGTTTTTCTCACTCCTACTAGTGAATGGCCTGTTAGAAACCGTTACAATGCGCACCACCCCACGATGTTTTTCAGAAACCTATTCTACATTCCTGCCGCATTTTTCCTGACCTCCCCATGCTGACAACCCCGTGGTGCTTTTCTCCATTCTACATTGCCACTCAGGGCCTATTTTAATTCAGGCCCTCCGATTCACACCACCCCGTTTTGTTTTTCTCCCTCATACTAGTGAATGGCCTGTTAGAAACCCTTACACTGCGCACCACCCCGCGATGTTTTTCATAAACCTATCCTACATTGCCACCGCATGTTTCCTGACCTCCCCATGCTGACCAACCCGGGGTGCTTTTCTCCATTCTACATTGCCACGCACTGCCTATCCTATTTGAGGCCCTCCGAAGCAAACCACCCTGTGACGTTTTTATCACTCCTACTAGTGAAAGGCCTGTTAGAAACTCTTACAATGCCCACCACCAAACGATGTTTTTCAGAAACCTATCCTATATTGCCACTGCAAGTTTCCTGAACTCCCCATGCTCACCATGCCGTCTTGCATTTTTCCATTCTGCATTACCATTCAGTGACTAATCTAATTCAGGCCCTCCTATTCACACCACACCGTGATGTTTTTCTCACTCCTACTAGTGAATGGCCTGTTAGAAACCCTTACAATGCGCACCACCACACGATGTTTATCCGAAACCTATCCTACATTGCCACCGCATGTTTCCTGACATCCCCATGCTGAATAAGCTGTGGTGCTTTTCTCCATCCTGCATTGCCACTCACTGCCTATACTGATTCAGACACTCCGATTCACACCATCCCGTGATGGTTTTCCTACTCCTACTAGTGAATGGCGTTTTGGAAACCCGTACAATGCGCCCCACCCCGCGATGTTTTTCAGAAACCTATCCTACATTGCCACCGCATGTTTCCTGACCTCCTCATGCTGAATACCCCGTGGTGATTTTCTCCATCCTACATTGCCACTCACTGCCTATCCTAATTCAGGCCCTCCGATTCACACCAACCCGTGATTTTTTTCTCACTCCTACTAGTGAATGGCTTGTGAGAAACCCTTACAATGCGCTCCACCCCGCAATGTTTTTCAAAAACCTATCCTACATTGCCACCGCGTGTTTCCTACCCTGCCCATGATGACCACCCCGTGGTGCTTTTCTCCATCCTACATTGCCACTCACTGCCTATCCTAATTCAGGCCCTCCGATTCACACCACACCCTGATGTTTTTCTCACTCCTACTACTCAATGGCCTGTTAGAAACCCTTACAATACACCCCACCACGCGATGTTTTTTCGAAACCTATCCTACATTGCCACCGCAGGTTTCATGAGCTCCCAGTGCTGAGTAACCTGTGGTGCTTTTCTCCATCCTACATTGACACTCACGGCCTATACTGATTCAGACACTCCGATTCACACCACCCCGTGATGTTTTTCTCAATCCTACTAGTGAATGGCCTGTTAGAAACCCTTACAATGCGCACCACCACAGGATGTTTATCCGAAACCTATCCTACATTGCCACCGCATGTTTCCTGACCTCCCCATGCGGAATACCCTGTTGTGCTTTTCTCCAACCTACATTGCCACTCACTGCCTATACTGATTCAGACACTCCGATTCACACCATCCCGTGATGTTTTTCTCACTCCCACTAATGAATGGCGTTTTAGAAACCCTTACAATGCGCCCCACCCCGTGATGTTTTTCATAAACCTATCCTACATTGCCACCGCATGTTTCCTACCCTGCCCATGCTGACCACCCCGTGGTGCTTTTCTCCATCCTACATTGCCACTCACTGCCTATCCTAATTCAGACCCTCCGATTCACACCACCCCGTGATGTTTTTCTCACTCCTACTAGTGAATGGCCTGTTAGAAACCCTTACAATGCCTACCACCACACGATGTTTTTCAGAAACCTATCCTACATTGCCACTGCATGTTTCCTGAACTCAACATGCTCACCATGCCATCTTGCATTTTTCCATTCTACATTACCACTCACTGCCTAATCTAATTCAGGCCCTCCAATTCACACCACCCCGTGATGTTTTTCTCACTCCTTCTAGTGAATGGCCTGTTATGAAACCCTTACAATGCGCACCACCCCATGATGTTTTTCAGAAACCTAATCTACATTGCTGCCGCATTTTTCCTGACCTCCCCATGCTGACCAACCCGGGGTGCTTTTCTCCACCCTACATTGCTACGCACTGCCTATCCTATTTCAGGCCATCCAAACCAAACCACCCTGTGACGTTTTTATCACTCCTACTAGTGAAAGGCCTGTTAGAAACCCTTACAATGCCCACCACCCCACGATGTTTTTCAGAAACCTATCCTACATATCTGCTGCATGTTTCCGGAACTCCCCATGCTCACCGTGCCGTCTTGCATTTTTCCTTTCTACATTACCACTCACTGTCTAATCTAATTCAGGCCCTCCGATTCACACACCCTGTGATGTTTTTCTCACTCCTATTAGTGAATGGCCTGTTAGAAACCCTTGCAATGTGCACCACCACGCGATGTTTATCCAAAACCTATCCTACATTGCCACCGCAGGTTTCCTGAGCTCCCCATGCTGAATACCCTGTGGTACTTTTCTCCATCCTACATTGCCACTCACTGCCTATACTGATTCAGACACTCCGATTCACACCATCCCGTGATGTTTTTCTCACTCCTACTAATGAATGGCGTTTTAGAAACCCTTACAATGCGCCCCACCCCGTGATGTTTTTCAGAAACCTATCCTATATTGCCACTGCATGTTTACTACCCTGCCCATGCGGACCACCCCGTGATGCTTTTCTCCATCCTAAGTTGACACTCACTGCCTATCCTAAATCAGGCCCTCTGATTCACACGACCCCGTGGTGTTTTTCTCACTCCTACTAGTGAATGGCCTGTTAGAAAACCTTACAATGCACACCACCCCACAATGTTTTTCAGAAACCTATTCTACATTGTTGCCGCATTTTTCCTGACCTCCCCATGCTGACAACTACTTGGTTCATTTCTCCATCCTACATTGCCACTCAGGGCCTATTTTAATTCAGGCCCTCCGATTCACACGACCCCGTGATGTTTTTCTCACTCATACTAGTGAATGGCCTGTTAGAAACCCTTACAATGCCACCACCCCGCGATGTTTTTCAGAAACCTATTCTACATTACCACCGCATGTTTCCTGACCTCCCCATGCTGACCAACCCGGGGTGGTTTTCTCCATCCTACATTGCCACGCACTGCCTATCCTATTTCAGGCCCTCCGAAGCAAACTACCCTGTGACGTTTTTCTCACTCCTACTAGTGAAAGGCCTGTTAGAAACCCTTACAATGCCCACCACCAAACGATGTTTTTCAGAAACCTATCCTACATTGCCACTGCATGTTTCCTGAACTCCCCATGCTCACCATGCCGTCTTGCATTTTTCCATTCTACATTACCACTCACTGCCTAATCTAATTCAGGCCCTCCGATTCACAACACCCCGAGATGTTTTTCTCAATCCTACTAGTGAATGGTCTGTTAGAAACCCTTACAATGCGCACCACCATGCGATGTTTATCCGAAACCTATCCTACATTGCCACCGCAGGTTTCCTGAGCTCCCCATGCTGATTAACCTGTGGTGCTTTTCTCCATCCTACATTGCCACTCACTGCCTATACTGATTCAGACACTCTGATTCACACCATCCCGTGATGTTTTTCTCACTCCTACTAGTGAATGGCGTTTTAGAAACCCGTACAATGCGCCCCACCCCGCGATGTTTTTCAGAAACCTATCCTACATTGCCACCGCATGTTTCCTGACCTCCCCATGCTGATTACCCTGTGGTGCTTTACTCCATCCTACATTGCCACTCACTGCCTATACTGATTCAGACACTCCGATTCACACCATCCCATGATGTTTTTCTCACTCCTACTAGTGAATGGCGTTTTAGAAACCCGTACAATGTGCCCCACCCCGCGATGTTTTTCAGAAACCTATCCTACATTGCCACTGCATGTTACCTGACCTCCTCATGCTGAATACCCCGTGGTGATTTTCTCCATCCTACATTACCACTCACTGCCTATCCTAATTCAGGCCCTCCGATTCACACCACCCCGTGATGTTTTTCTCACTCCTACTAGTGAATGGCCTGTTAGAAACCGTTCCAATGTGCACGACCCCACGATGTTTTTCAGAAACCTATTCTACATTCTTGCCACATTTTTCCTGACCTCCCCATGCTGACAACCCCGTTGTGCTTTTCTCCATTCTACATTGGCACTCAGGGCCTATTTTAATTCAGGCCCTCCGATTCACACCATCCCGTTTTGTTTTTCTCACTCCTACTAGTGAATGGCCTGTTAGAAACCCTTACAATGCACACCACCCCGCGATGTTTTTCAGAAACCTAACCTACATTGCCACCGCATGTTTCCTGACCTCCCCATGCTGACCAACCCGGGGTGCTTTTCTCCATTCTACATTGCCACGCACTGCCTATCCTATTTGAGGCCCTCCGAAGCAAACCACCCTGTGACGTTTTTATCACTCCTACTAGTGAAAGGCCTGTTAGAAACCCTTACAATGCCCACCACCAAACGATGTTTTTCAGAAACCTATCCTACATTGCCACTGCATGTTTCCTGAACTCCCCATGCTCACCATGCCGTCTTGCATTTTTCCATTCTACATTACCACTCAGTGCCTAATATAATTCAGGCCCTCCGATTCACACCACACCGTGATGTTTTTCTCACTCCTACTAGTGAATGGACTGTTAGAAACCCTTATAATGCGCACCACCACGCGATGTTTATCCGAAACCTATCCTACATTGCTACCGTATGTTTCCTGACCTCCCCATGTTGAATACCCTCTGGTGCTTTTCTCCATCCTACATTGCCACTCACTGCCTATACTGATTCAGACACTCCAATTCACACCACCCCGTCATGTTTTTCTCACTCCTACTAGTGAATGGCATTTTAGAAACACTTACAATGCGCCCCACCCCGCGATGTTTTTCAGAAACCTATCCTACATTGCCACCGCATGTTTCCTGACCTGCTCATGCTGAATACCCCGAGGTGATTTACTCCATCCTATATTGCCACTCACTGCCTATCCTAATTCAGGCACTCCGATTCACACCAACCCGTGATTTTTTTCTCACTCCTACTAGTGAATGGCTTGTTAGAAACCCTTACAATGCGCTCCACCCCGCGATGTTTTTCAGAAACCTATCCTACATTGCCACTGCATGTTTCCTACCCTGCCCATGCTGAACACCCCGTGGTGCTTTTCTCCATCCTACATTTCCACTCACTGCCTATCCTAATTCAGGCCCCCCGATTCACACCACCCCTTGATGTTTTTCTCACTCCTACTAGTGAATGGCCTGTTAGAAAACATTACAATGCGCACCACCCCATGATGTTTTTCAGAAACCTATTCTACATTCCTGGCGCATTTTTCCTGACCTCCCCATGCTGACAACCGCGTGGTGCTTTTCTCCATCCTACATTGCCACTCACGGCCTATTTTAATTCAGGCCCTCCGATTCACACCACCCCGTTTTGTTTTTCTCACTCCTACTAGTGAATGGCCTTTTAGAAACCCTTACAATGGCCACCAGCACACGATGTTTTTCAGAAACCTATCCTCCATTGCCACTGCATGTTTCCTGAACTCACCATGCTCACCATGCCGTCTTGCATTTTTCCATTCTACATTACCACTCACTGCCTAATCTAATTCAGGCGCTCCAATTCACACCACCCCGTGATGTTTTTCTCACTCCTTCTAGTGAACGGCCTGTTATGAAACCCTTACAATGCGCACCACCCCATGATGTTTTTCTGAAACTTAATCTACATTGCTGCCGCATTTTTCCTGACCTCCCCATGCTGACCAACCCGGGGTGCTTTTCTCCACCCTACATTGCCACGCACTGCCTATCCTATATCAGGCCATCCAAAGCAAACCACCCTGTGACGTTTTTATCACTCCTACTAGTGAAAGGCCTGTTAGAAACCCTTACAATGCCCACCACCCCAAGATGTTTTTCAGAAACCTATCCTACATGGCCACTGCATGTTTCAGGAACTCCCCATGCTCACCGTGCCGTCTTGCATTTTTCCATTCTACATTACCACTCACTGCCTAATCTAATTCAATCCCTCCTATTCACAACAACCCGTGATGTTTTTCTCACTCCTACTAGTGAATGGCCTGTTATGAAACCCTTACAGTGCGCACCACCCCACGATGTTTTTCAGAAACCTAATCTACATTGCTGCCGCATTTTTCCTGACCTCCCCATGCTGACCAACCCGGTGTACTTTTCTCCACCCTACATTACCACGCACTGCCTATCCTATTTCAGGCCCTCCAAAGCAAACCACCCTGTGACGTTTTTATCACTCCTACTTGTGAAAGGCCTGTTAGAAACCCTTACAATGCCCAGCACCACACGATGTTTTTCAGAAACCTACCCTACATGGCCACTGCATGTTTCCGGAACTCCCCATGCTCACCTTGCCGTCTTGCATTTTTCCATTCTACATTACCACTCAATGCCTTATCTAATTCAGGCCCTCCGATTCACACACCCTGTGATGTTTTTCTCACTCCTATTAGTGAATGGCCTGTTAGAAACCCTTGCATTGCGCACCACCACGCGATGTTTATCCGAAACCTATCCTACATTGCCACCGCAGGTTTCCTGAGCTCCCCATGCTGAATACCCTGTGGTGCTTTTCTCCATCCTACATTGCCACTCACTGCCTATACTGATTCAGACACTCCGATTCACACCATCCCGTGATGTTTTTCTCACTCCTACTAATGAATGGCGTTTTAGAAACCCTTACAATGCGCCCCACCCCGTGATGTTTTTCAGAAACCTATCCTACATTGCCACCGCATGTTTCCTACCCTGCCCATGCTGACCACCCCGTGATGCTTTTCTCCATCCTACATTGACACTCACTGCCTATCCTAAATCAGGCCCTCTGAATCACACAACCCCGTGATGTTTTTCTCACTCCTACTAGTGAATGGCCTGTTAGAAACCCTTACAATGCGCACCACCCCACGATGTTTTTCAGAAAACTATTCTACATTGCTGCCGCATTTTTCCTGACCTCCCCATGCTGACAACCCCGTGGTGCTTTTCTCCATCCTACATTGCCACTCACTGCCTATCCTAAATATGGCCCTCTGATTCACACCACCCCGTGATGATTTTCTCACTCCTACTACTGAATGGCCTGTTAGAAACCCTTACAATGCGCACCACCATGCGATGTATATCTGAAACATATCCTAAATTGCCACTGCAGGTTTCCTGAGCTCCCAATGCTGAGTAACCTGTGTTGCTTTTCTCCATACTACATTGCCACTCACTGCCTATACTGAATCAGACACTCCGATTAACACCATCCCGTGATGTTTTTCTCACTCCTACTAGTGAATGGCGTTTTAGAAACCCTTACAATGAGCCACAACCCGCGATGTTTTTCAGAAACCTATCCTACATTGCCACCGAATGTTTCCTGACCTCCTCATGCTGCATACCCCATGGTGCTTTTCTCCATCCTACATTGCCACTCACTGCCTATCCTAATTCAGGCCCTCCGATTCACACCACCCCGTGATGTTTTTCTCACTCCTCCTAGTGAATGGTCTTTTAGAAACCGTTACAAGGCGCACCACCCCACGATGTTTTTCAGAAACCTATTCTACATTCCTGCCGCATTTTTCCTGACCTCACCATGCTGACAACCCCCTGGTGCTTTTCTCCATTCTACATTGCCACTCAGGGCCTATTTGAATTCAGGCCCTCCGATTCACACAAACCCGTGATGTTTTTCTCACTCCTACTAGTGAATGGCCTGTTAGAAACCCTTACAATGCGCACCACCACGCGATGTTTTTTAGAAACCTATCCTACATTGACACAGCATGTTTTCTGACCTCCCCATGCTGAATACCCTGTGGTGCTTTTCTCCCTACTACATTGCCACTCACTGCCTATACTGATTCAGACACTCCGATTCACACCATCCCGTGATGTTTTTCTCACTCCTACTAGTGAATGGCGTTTTAGAAACCCTTACAATGAGCCACAACCCACGATGTTTTTCAGAAACCTATCCTACATTGCCACCGCATGTTTCCTGAACTCCCCATGCTGACCAACCCGAGGTGCTTTTCTCCATTCTACATTGCCACGCACTAGCTATCCTATTTGAGGCCCTCTCAAGCAAACCACCCTGTGACGTTTTTATCACTCCTACTAGTGAAAGGCCTGTTAGAAACTTTTACAATGCCCACCACCAAACGATGTTTTTCAGAAACCTATCCTACATTGCCACTGCATGTTTCCTGAACTCCCCATGCTCACCATGCCGTCTCGCATTTTTCCATTCTACATTACCACTCAGGGCCTAATCTAATTCAGGCCCTCCGATTCACACCACACCTTGATGTTTTTCTCACTCCTACTAGTGAATGGCCTGTTAGAAACCCTTACAATGCGCACCACCACGCGATGTTTATCCGAAACCTATCCTACATTGCCACCGCATGTTTCCTGACCTCCCCATGCTGAATACCATGTTGTGCTTTTCTCCAACCTACATTGCCACTCACTGCCTATACTGATTCAGACACTCCGATTCACACCATCCCGTGATTTTTTTCTCACTCCCACTAATGAATGGCGTTTTAGAAACCCTTACAATGTGCCCCACCACGTGATGTTTTTCAGAAACCTATCCTACATTGCCACCGCATGTTTCCTACCCTGCCCATGCTGACCACCCCGTGGTGCTTTTCTCCATCCTACATTGCCACTCACTGCCTATTCTAATTCAGGCCCTCCGATTCACACCACCCCGTGATGTTTTTCTCACTCCTACTAGTGAATGGCCTGTTAGAAACCCTTACAATGCCCACCACCACACGATGTTTTTCAGAAACCTATCCTACATTGCCACTGCATGTTTCCTGAACTCACCATGCTCACCATGCCGTCTTGCATTTTTCCATTCTACATTACCACTCACTGCCTAATCTAATTCAGGCGCTCCAATTCACACCACCCCGTGATGTTTTTCTCACTCCTTCTAGTGAACGGCCTGTTATGAAACCCTTACAATGCGCACCACCCCATGATGTTTTTCTGAAACTTAATCTACATTGCTGCCGCATTTTTCCTGACCTCCCCATGCTGACCAACCCGGGGTGCTTTTCTCCACCCTACATTGCCACGCACTGCCTATCCTATATCAGGCCATCCAAAGCAAACCACCCTGTGACGTTTTTATCACTCCTACTAGTGAAAGGCCTGTTAGAAACCCTTACAATGCCCACCACCCCAAGATGTTTTTCAGAAACCTATCCTACATGGCCACTGCATGTTTCAGGAACTCCCCATGCTCACCGTGCCGTCTTGCATTTTTCCATTCTACATTACCACTCACTGCCTAATCTAATTCAATCCCTCCTATTCACAACAACCCGTGATGTTTTTCTCACTCCTACTAGTGAATGGCCTGTTATGAAACCCTTACAGTGCGCACCACCCCACGATGTTTTTCAGAAACCTAATCTACATTGCTGCCGCATTTTTCCTGACCTCCCCATGCTGACCAACCCGGTGTACTTTTCTCCACCCTACATTACCACGCACTGCCTATCCTATTTCAGGCCCTCCAAAGCAAACCACCCTGTGACGTTTTTATCACTCCTACTTGTGAAAGGCCTGTTAGAAACCCTTACAATGCCCAGCACCACACGATGTTTTTCAGAAACCTACCCTACATGGCCACTGCATGTTTCCGGAACTCCCCATGCTCACCTTGCCGTCTTGCATTTTTCCATTCTACATTACCACTCAATGCCTTATCTAATTCAGGCCCTCCGATTCACACACCCTGTGATGTTTTTCTCACTCCTATTAGTGAATGGCCTGTTAGAAACCCTTGCATTGCGCACCACCACGCGATGTTTATCCGAAACCTATCCTACATTGCCACCGCAGGTTTCCTGAGCTCCCCATGCTGAATACCCTGTGGTGCTTTTCTCCATCCTACATTGCCACTCACTGCCTATACTGATTCAGACACTCCGATTCACACCATCCCGTGATGTTTTTCTCACTCCTACTAATGAATGGCGTTTTAGAAACCCTTACAATGCGCCCCACCCCGTGATGTTTTTCAGAAACCTATCCTACATTGCCACCGCATGTTTCCTACCCTGCCCATGCTGACCACCCCGTGATGCTTTTCTCCATCCTACATTGACACTCACTGCCTATCCTAAATCAGGCCCTCTGAATCACACAACCCCGTGATGTTTTTCTCACTCCTACTAGTGAATGGCCTGTTAGAAACCCTTACAATGCGCACCACCCCACGATGTTTTTCAGAAAACTATTCTACATTGCTGCCGCATTTTTCCTGACCTCCCCATGCTGACAACCCCGTGGTGCTTTTCTCCATCCTACATTGCCACTCAATGCCTATCCTAAATCAGGCCCTCTGATTCACACCACCCCGTGATGATTTTCTCACTCCTACTACTGAATGGCCTGTTAGAAACCCTTACAATGCGCACCACCATGCGATGTATATCTGAAACATATCCTACATTGCCACTGCAGGTTTCCTGAGCTCCCAATCCTGAGTAACCTGTGTTGCTTTTCTCCATACTACATTGCCACTCACTGCCTATACTGAATCAGACACTCCGATTCACACCATCCCGTGATGTTTTTCTCACTCCTACTAGTGAATGGCATTTTAGAAACCCTTACAATGAGCCACAACCCGCGATGTTTTTCAGAAACCTATCCTACATTGCCACCGAATGTTTCCTGACCTCCTCATGCTGCATACCCCATGGTGCTTTTCTCCATCCTACATTGCCACTCACTGCCTATCCTAATTCAGGCCCTCCGATTCACACCACCCCGTGATGTTTTTCTCACTCCTCCTAGTGAATGGTCTTTTAGAAACCGTTACAAGGCGCACCACCCCACGATGTTTTTCAGAAACCTATTCTACATTCCTGCCGCATTTTTCCTGACCTCACCATGCTGACAACCCCCTGGTGCTTTTCTCCATTCTACATTGCCACTCAGGGCCTATTTTAATTCAGGCCCTCCGATTCACACAAACCCGTGATGTTTTTCTCACTCCTACTAGTGAATGGCCTGTTAGAAACCCTTACAATGCGCACCACCCCGCGATGTTTTTCAGAAACCTATCCTACATTGACACAGCATGTTTTCTGACCTCCCCATGCTGAATACCCTGTGGTGCTTTTCTCCCTACTACATTGCCACTCACTGCCTATCCTAATTCAGGCCCTCCGATTCACACCACCACGTGATGTTTTTCTCACTCCTACTACTGAATGGCCTGTTAGAAACCCTTACAGTGCGCACCACCACGAAATGTTTATCTGAAACCTATCCTACATTGCCACGGCAGGTTTCCTGAGCTCCCAATGCTGAGTAACCTGTGGTGCTTTTCTCCATCCTATATTGCCCCTCACTGCCTATACTGATTCAGACACTCCGATTCACACCATCCCGTGATGTTTTTCTCATTCCTACTAGTGAATGGCCTGTTAGAAACCGTTACAATGCGCATCACCCCACGATGTTTTTCACAAACCTATTCTACATTCCTGCCGCATTTTTCCTGACCTCCCCATGCTGACAACCCCGTGGTGCTTTTCTCCATTCTACATTGGCACTCAGGGCCTATTTTAATTCAGGTCCTCCGATTCACACCACCCCGTTTTGTTTTTCTCCCTCATACTAGTGAATGGCCTGTTAGAAACCCTTACACTGCGCACCACCCCGCGATGTTTTTCAGAAACCTATCCGACATTGCCACCGCATGTTTCCTGACCTCCCCATGCTGACCAACCCGGGGTGCTTTTCTCTATTCTACATTGCCACGCACTGCCTATCCTATTTGAGGCCCTGCGAAGCAAACCACCCTGTGACGTTTTTATCACTCCTACTAGTGAAAGGCCTGTTAGAAACTCTTACGATGCCCACCACCAAACGATGATTTTCAGAAACCTATCCTATATTGCCACTGCAAGTTTCCTGAACTCCCCATGCTCACCATGCCGTCTTGCATTTTTCCATTCTACATTACCATTCAGTGACTAATCTAATTCAGGCCCTCCTATTCTCACCACACGATGTTTTTCTCACTCCTACTAGTGAATGGCCTGTTACAAACCCTTACAATGCGCACCACCACACGATGTTTATCCGAAACCTATCCTACATTGCCACCACATGTTTCCTGACATCCCCATGCTGAATACCCTGTGGTGCTTTTCTCCATTCTGCATTGCCACTCACTGCCTATACTGATTCAGACACTCCGATTCACACCATCCCGTGATGGTTTTCCTACTCCTACTAGTGAATGGCGTTTTAGAAACCCGTACAATGCGCCCCACCCCGCGATGTTTTTCAGAAACCTATCCTACGTTGCCACCGCATGTTTCCTGACCTCCTCATACTGAATACCCCGTGGTGATTTTCTCCATCCTACATTGCCACTCACTGCCTATCCTAATTCAGGCCCTCCGATTAACACCAACCCGTGATTTTTTTCTCACTCCTACTAGTGAATGGCTTGTGAGAAACCCTTACAATGCGCTCCACCCTGCAATGTTTTTCAAAAACCTATCCTACATTGCCACCGCGTGTTTCCTACCCTGCCCATGCTGACCACCCCGTGGTGCTTTTCTCCATCCTACATTGCCACTCACTGCCTATCCTAATTCAAGTCCTCCGATTCACACCACCCCGTGATGCTTTTCTCACTCCTACTACTGAATGGCCTGTTAGAAACCCTTACAATACGCCCCACCACGCGATGTTTTTTCGAAACCTATCCTACATTGCCACCGCAGGTTTCATGAGCTCCCAATGCTGAGTAACCTGTGGTGCTTTTCTCCATCCTACATTGACACTCACTGCCTATACTGATTCAGACACTCCGATTCACACCACCCCGTGATGTTTTTCTCACTCCTACTAGTGAATGGCCTGTTAGAAACCCTTGCAATACGCACCACCACACGATGTTTATCCAAAACCGATCCTACATTGCCACCGCATGTTTCCTGACCTCCCCATGCGGAATACCCTGTTGTGCTTTTCTCCAACCTACATTGCCACTCACTGCCTATACTGATTCAGACACTCCGATTCACACCATCCCGTGATGTTTTCCTCACTCCCACTAATGAATGGCGTTTTAGAAACCCTTACAATGCGCCCCACCCCGTGGTGTTTTTCAGAAACCTATCCTACATTGCCACCGCATGTTTCCTACCCTGCCCATGCTGACCACCCCGTGGTGCTTTTCTCCATCCTACATTGCCACTCACTGCCTATCCTAATTCAGGCCCTCCGATTCACACCACCCCGTGATGTTTTTCTCACTCCTACTAGTGAATGGCCTGTTAGAAACCCTTACAATGCCTACCAACACACGATGTTTTTCAGAAACCTATCCTACATTGCCACTGCATGTTTCCTGAACTCACCATGCTCACCATGCCGTCTTGCATTTTTCCATTCTACATTACCACTCACTGCCTAATCTAATTCAGGCGCTCCAATTCACACCACCCCGTGATGTTTTTCTCACTCCTTCTAGTGAATGGCCTGTTATGAAACCCTTTCAATGCGCACCACCCCATGATGTTTTTCTGAAACCTAATCTACATTGCTGCCGCATTTTTCCTGACCTCCCCATGCTGACCAACCCGGGGTGCTTTTCTCCACCCTACATTGCCACGCACTGCCTATCCTATATCAGGCCATCCAAAGCAAACCACCCTGTGACGTTTTTATCACTCCTACTAGTGAAAGGCCTGTTAGAAACCCTTACAATGCCCACCACCCAACGATGTTTTTCAGAAACCTATCCTACATGGCCACTGCATGTTTCCGGAACTCCCCATGCTGATTACCCTGTGGTGCTTTTCTCCTTCCTACATTGCCACTCACTGCCTATACTGATTCAGACACTCCGATTCACACCATCCCGTGATGTTTTTCTCACTCCTACTTGTGAATGGCGTTTTGGAATCCCGTACAATGCGCCCCACCCCGTAATATTTTTCAGAAACCTATCCTACATTGCCACTGCATGTTTCCTACCCTGCCAATGCTGACCATCCCGTGGTGCTTTTCTCCATCCTACATTTCCACTCACTGCCTATCCTAATTCAGGCCCTCCGATTCACACCACCCCGTGATGTTTTTCTCACTCCTACTAGTGAAAGGCCTGTTAGAAACCATTACAATGCGCACCATCCCACGATGTTTTTCAGAAAGCTATTCTACATTCCTGGCGCATTTTTCCTGACGTGCCCATGCTGACAACCGCGTGGTGCTCTTCTACATCCTACATTGCCACCACGGCCTATTTTAATTCAGGCCCTCCGATTCACACCACCCCGTTTTGTTTTTCTCACTCCTACTAGTGAATGGCCTGTTAGAAACCCTTACAATGCCCACCACCACACGATGTTTTTCAGAAACCTATCCTACATTGCCACCGCATGTTTCCTACCCTGCCCATGCTGACCACCCCGTGGTGCTTTTCTCCATCCTACATTGCCACTCACTGCCTATCCTAATTCAGGCCCTCTGATTCACACCACCCCGTGATGATTTTCTCACTCCTACTACTGAATGGCCTGTTAGAAACCCTTACAATGCGCACCACCATGCGATGTATATCTGAAACCTATCCTACATTGCCACTGCAGGTTTCCTGAGCTCCCAATGCTGAGTAACCTGTGTTGCTTTTCTCCATACTACATTGCCACTCACTGCCTATACTGAATCAGACACTCCGATTAACACCATCCCGTGATGTTTTTCTCACTCCTACTAGTGAATGGCGTTTTAGAAACCCTTACAATGAGCCACAACCCGCAATGTTTTTCAGAAACCTATCCTACATTGCCACCGAATGTTTCCTGACCTCCTCATGCTTAATACCCCATGGTGCTTTTCTCCATCCTACATTACCATTCACTGCCTATACTAATTCAGGCCCTCCGATTCACACCACCCCGTGATGTTTTTCTCACTCCTACTAGTGAATGGTCTGTTAGAAACCGTTACAAGGCGCACCACCCCACGATGTTTTTCAGAAACCTATTCTACATTCCTGCCGCATTTTTCCTGACCTCACCATGCTGACAACCCTCTGGTGCTTTTCTCCATTCTACATTGCCACTCAGGGCCTATTTTAATTCAGGCCTTCCGATTCACACAAACCCGTTTTGTTTTTCTCCCTCATACTAGTGAATGGCCTGTTAGAAACCCGTACAATGGGCCCCACCCCGCGATGTTTTTCAGAAACCTATCCTACATTGCCACCGCATGTTTCCTGACCTCCTCATGCTGAATACCCTGTGGTGATTTTCTCAATCCTACATTGCCAATCACTGCCTATCCTAATTCAGGACCTCCGATTCACACCAACCCGTGATTTTTTCTGACTCCTACTAGTGAATGGCTTGTTAGAAACATTTACAATGCGCTCCACCCCACGATGTTTTTCAGAAACCTATCCTACATGGCCACCGCATGTTTCCTACCTTGCCCATGCTGACCACCCCGTGGTGCTTTTCTCCATTCTACATTGCCACTCACTGCCTATCCTAATTCACGCCCTCCGATTCACACCACCATGTGATGTTTTTCTCACTCCTACTACTGAATGGCCTGTTAGAAACACTTACAATGCGCACCACCACGCGATGTTTATCTGAAACCTATCCTACATTGCCACGGCAGGTTTCCTGAGCTCCCAATGCTGAGTAACCTGTGGTGCTTTTCTCCATCCTATATTGAACCTCACTGCCTATACTGATTCAGACACTCCGATTCACACCATCCTGTGATGTTTTTCTCACTCCTACTAGTGAATGGCCTGTTAGAAACCGTTACAATGCGCACCACCCCACGATGTTTTTCAGAAACCTATTCTACATTCCTGCCGCATTTTTCCTGACCTCCCCATGCTGACAACCCCGTGGTGCTTTTCTCCATTCTACATTGCCACTCAGGGCCTATTTTAATTCAGGCCCTCCGATTCACACCACCCCGTTTTGTTTTTCTCCCTCATACTAGTGAATGGCCTGTTAGAAACCCTTACACTGCGCACCACCCCGCGATGTTTTTCAGAAACCTATCCTACATTGCCACCGCATGTTTCCTGACCTCCCCATGCTGACCAACCCGGGGTGCTTTTCTCCATTCTACATTGCCACGCACTGCCTATCCTATTTGAGGCCCTCCGAAGCAAACCACCCTGTGACGTTTTTATCACTCCTACTAGTGAAAGGCCTGTTAGAAACTCTTACAATGCCCACCACCAAACGATGTTTTTCAGAAACCTATCCTATATTGCCACTGCAAGTTTCCTGAACTCCCCATGCTCACCATGCCGTCTTGCATTTTTCCATTCTGCATTACCATTCAGTGACTAATCTAATTCAGGCCCTCCTATTCACACCACACCGTGATGTTTTTCTCACTCCTACTAGTGAATGGCCTGTTAGAAACCCTTACAATGCGCACCACCACACGATGTTTATCCGAAACCTATCCTACATTGCCACCGCATGTTTCCTGACATCCCCATGCTGAATAAGCTGTGGTGCTTTTCTCCATCCTGCATTGCCACTCACTGCCTATACTGATTCAGACACTCCGATTCACACCATCCCGTGATGGTTTTCCTACTCCTACTAGTGAATGGCGTTTTGGAAACCCGTACAATGCGCCCCACCCCGCGATGTTTTTCAGAAACCTATCCTACATTGCCACCGCATGTTTCCTGACCTCCTCATGCTGAATACCCCGTGGTGATTTTCTCCATCCTACATTGCCACTCACTGCCTATCCTAATTCAGGCCCTCCGATTCACACCAACCCGTGATTTTTTTCTCACTCCTACTAGTGAATGGCTTGTGAGAAACCCTTACAATGCGCTCCACCCCGCAATGTTTTTCAAAAACCTATCCTACATTGCCACCGCGTGTTTCCTACCCTGCCCATGATGACCACCCCGTGGTGCTTTTCTCCATCCTACATTGCCACTCACTGCCTATCCTAATTCAGGCCCTCCGATTCACACCACACCCTGATGTTTTTCTCACTCCTACTACTCAATGGCCTGTTAGAAACCCTTACAATACACCCCACCACGCGATGTTTTTTCGAAACCTATCCTACATTGCCACCGCAGGTTTCATGAGCTCCCAGTGCTGAGTAACCTGTGGTGCTTTTCTCCATCCTACATTGACACTCACGGCCTATACTGATTCAGACACTCCGATTCACACCACCCCGTGATGTTTTTCTCAATCCTACTAGTGAATGGCCTGTTAGAAACCCTTACAATGCGCACCACCACAGGATGTTTATCCGAAACCTATCCTACATTGCCACCGCATGTTTCCTGACCTCCCCATGCGGAATACCCTGTTGTGCTTTTCTCCAACCTACATTGCCACTCACTGCCTATACTGATTCAGACACTCCGATTCACACCATCCCGTGATGTTTTTCTCACTCCCACTAATGAATGGCGTTTTAGAAACCCTTACAATGCGCCCCACCCCGTGATGTTTTTCATAAACCTATCCTACATTGCCACCGCATGTTTCCTACCCTGCCCATGCTGACCACCCCGTGGTGCTTTTCTCCATCCTACATTGCCACTCACTGCCTATCCTAATTCAGACCCTCCGATTCACACCACCCCGTGATGTTTTTCTCACTCCTACTAGTGAATGGCCTGTTAGAAACCCTTACAATGCCTACCACCACACGATGTTTTTCAGAAACCTATCCTACATTGCCACTGCATGTTTCCTGAACTCACCATGCTCACCATGCCATCTTGCATTTTTCCATTCTACATTACCACTCACTGCCTAATCTAATTCAGGCCCTCCAATTCACACCACCCCGTGATGTTTTTCTCACTCCTTCTAGTGAATGGCCTGTTATGAAACCCTTACAATGCGCACCACCCCATGATGTTTTTCAGAAACCTAATCTACATTGCTGCCGCATTTTTCCTGACCTCCCCATGCTGACCAACCCGGGCTGCTTTTCTCCACCCTACATTGCTACGCACTGCCTATCCTATTTCAGGCCATCCAAACCAAACCACCCTGTGACGTTTTTATCACTCCTACTAGTGAAAGGCCTGTTAGAAACCCTTACAATGCCCACCACCCGACGATGTTTTTCAGAAACCTATCCTACATATCTGCTGCATGTTTCCGGAACTCCCCATGCTCACCGTGCCGTCTTGCATTTTTCCTTTCTACATTACCACTCACTGTCTAATCTAATTCAGGCCCTACAATTCACACCACCCTGTGATGTTTTTCTCACTCCTATTAGTGAATGGCCTGTTAGAAACCCTTGCAATGCGCACCACCACGCGATGTTTATCCGAAACCTATGCTACATTACCACCGCAGGTTTCCTGAGCTCCCCATGCTGAATACCCTGTGGTGCTTTTCTCCATCCTACATTGCCACTCACTGCCTATACTGATTCAGACACTCCGATTCACACCATCCCGTGATGTTTTTCTCACTCCTACTAATGAATGGCGTTTTAGAAACCCTTACAATGCGCCCCACCCCGTGATGTTTTTCAGAAACCTATCCTACATTGCCACCACATGTTTCCTACCCAGCCCATGCTGACCATCCCGTGATGCTGTTCTCCATCCTACATTGACACTCACTGCCTATCCTAAATCAGGCCCTCTGATTCACACGACCCCGTGATGTTTTTCTCACTCCTACTAGTGAATGGCCTGTTAGAAACCCTTACAATGCGCACCACCCCACGATGTTTTTCAGAAACCTATTCTACATTGCTGCCGCATTTTTCCTGACCTCCCCATGCTGACAACCCTTGCTTTTTTTTTTCCATCCTACATTGCCACTCAGGGCCTATTTTAACTGAGGCCCTCCGATTCACACGACCACCTGATGTTTTTCTCACTCATACTAGTGAATGGCCTGTTAGAAACCCTTACAATGCGAACCACCCCGCGATGTTTTTCAGAAACCTATTCTACATTGCCACCGCATGTTTCCTGACCTCCCCATGCTGACCAACCCGGGGTGGTTTTCTCCATCCTACATTGCCACGCACTGCCTATCTTATTTCAGACCCTCCGAAGCAAAGTACCCTGTGACGTTTTTCTCACTCCTACTAGTGAAAGGCCTGTTAGAAACCCTTACAATGCCCACCACCAAACGATGTTTTTCAGAAACCTATCCTACATTGCCACTGCATGTTTCCTGAACTCCCCATGCTCACCATGCCGTCTTGCATTTTCCATTCTACATTACCACTCACTGCCTAATCTAATTTAGGCCCTCCGATTCACACCACACTGTGATGTTTTTCTCACTCCTACTAGTGAATGGCCTGTTAGAAACCCTTACAATGCGCACCACCAGGCTATGTTTATCCGAAACCTATCCTACATTGCCACCGCATGTTTCCTGACCTCCCCATGCTGAATACCCTGTGGTGCTTTTCTCCATCCTACATTGCCACTCACTGCCTATACTGATTCAGACACTCCGCTTCACACCATCCTGTGATGTTTTTCTCACTCCTACTATTGAATAGCGTTTTAGAAACCTGTACATGGGCCCCACCCCGCGATGTTTTTCAGAAACCTATCCTACATTGCCACCGCATGTTTCCTGACCTCCTCATGCTGAATACCCCGTGGTGATTTTCTCCATCCTACATTGCCAATCACTGCCTATCCTAATTCAGGACCTCCGATTCACACCAACCCGTGATTTTTTTTTTCACTCTTACTAGTGAATGGCTTGTTAGAAACCCTTACAAAGCGCTCCACCCCGCGATGTTTTTCAGAAACCTATTCTACATTGCCACCGCATGTTTCCTACCCTGCCCATGCTGACAACCCCGTGGTGCTTTTCTCCATCCTACATTGCCACTCACTGCCTATCCTAATTCAGGCCCTCCGTTTCACACCACCACGTGATGTTTTTCTCACTCCTACTACTGAATGGCCTGTTAGATTCCCTTACAATGCGCACCACCACGCGATGTTTATCTGAAACCTATCCTACATTGCCAACGCAGGTTTCCTGAGTTCCCAATGCTGAGTAACCTGTGGTGCTTTTCTCCATCCTACATTGCCACTCACTGCCGATACTGATTCAGACACTCCGATTCACACCATCCCGTGATGTTTTTCTCACTCCTACTAGTGAATGGCCTGTTAGAAACCCTTACAATCCGCACCACCACGCAATGTTTATCCAAACCTATCCTACATTGCCACCGCATGTTTCCTGACCTCCCCATGCTGAATACGCTGTGGTGCTTTTCTCCATACTACATTGCCACTCACTGCCTATCCCAATTCAGGCCGTCTGATTCACACCACTCCCTTATATTTTTCTCCCTCCTACTTTTAAATTGCCTGTTAGTAACACTTACAATGCGCACCACCATGTGATGTTTTTCAGAAAACTATCCTAGATTGCCAATGCATGCTTCCTGTCCTCCCCATGCTGACCACCCCGTGATGCTTTTCTGCATTCTCCATTGCCACTCACTGCTTATGCTAATTCAGGCCCTCCGATTCACATCTCCCCGTTATGTTTTTCTCACTCCTACTAGTGAATGGCCTGTTAGAAACCCTTACAATGCGCACCACCCCGCAATGTTTCTCAGAAACCTATCCTACATTGCCAACACATGTGTCCTGCCCTCGAGATGATCACCACCCCATGGTGCTTTTCTCCATCCTACATTTCCTCTCACTGCCTTTTTTAATTCAAGCCATCCGATTCACACCACCCCGTGATGTTTTTCTCACTCCTAGTAGTGAATGGTCTGTTAGAATCCCTTACAATGCGCACAAACCCGCGGTGTTTTCCAGAAACCTATCTTACATTGCCATTGTTTGTTTCCTTACCTCCCCATGCTGACGACCCCGTGTTGCTTTTCTCCATCCTACATTGCCACTCATGGCCTATACGAATTCAAACCCTCTGATTCACACCACTCCCTGATGTTTTTCTAACTCCTACTAGTGAATGGCCTGTTAGAAAACTTTCAATGCGCACCACCCAGCGATGTTTTTCAGAAACCTATCCTACATTGCCACCGCATGTTTCCTGACCTCCTCGAGCTGACCACCCCTTGGTGTTTTCTCCATCCTACCTTGCCACTCACTGCCTATCCGAATTCAGGCCTTCCATATCACACGCTCCTTTGATGTTTTTCACACTCCTACTAGTGAAAGGCCTGTTAGAAACCCTGACAATGCGCACCACACCGCGATATTTTTCAGAAACCTATCCTACATTGCCACCGCATTTTTCCTGACCTCCCCTTGCTGACCACCCCATGGTGCTTTTCTCCACCCTCCATTGCCACTCTCTGCCTATGCTACTTCAGACCCTCCGATTCACACCACCCCGTGATGTTTTTCTCACTCCTACTAGTCAATGGCCTTTTAGAAACCCTTACAATGCGCCCCACCGAGCGATGTTTTTCAGAAACGTATCCTACATTGCCACCGCATGTTTCCTGACCTCTATATTCTGACCACCCCGTTGTGCTTTTCTCCAACCTACATTGGCACTCACTGCCTATCCTAATTCAGGACCTCCGATTCACACCACTCCGTGATGTTTTTCTCAATCCTACTAGTGAATGGACTGTTAGAAACCCTTACAATGCGCACCACCCTGCGATGTTTTTCAGAAACCTATCCTACATTGCCACCGCATGTTTCTTGACCTCCCCATGCTGACCAACCCGGGTGCATTTCTCCATCCTACATTGCCACTCACCTGCTATCCTATTTCGGGCCCTCCGAAGCAAGCCACCCCGTGACGTTTTTATCACTCCTAGTAGTGAAAGGCCTATTGGAAACCCTTACAATGCGCACCGGCCCGCGATGTTTTTCAGAAACCTAACCTACATTGCCACTGCATGTTTCCTTAACTCCCCATGCTCACCACCCCGTCTTGCTTTTCTCCATTCTACATAACCACTCACTGCCTAATCTAATTCAGGCCCTCCGATTCACAGCACCCCGTGATGTTTTTCTCACTCTTACTAGTGAATGGCCTGTTAGAAACCCTTACAATGGCAACCACCACGCGATGTTTTTCATAAACCAATCTTACATTGCCACTGCATGTTTCTTGACCTCTCCATGCTGAATACCCTCTGGTGCTTTTCTCCATCCTACATTGCCACTCACTGCCTATCCTAATTCAGACACTCCGATTCACACCACCCCGTGATGTTTTTCTCACTCCTACTAGTGAATGGCCTGTTAGAAAGCCTTAAAATGCTCACCACGCAGCGATGTTTTTCAGAAACGTATCCTTCATTGCCACTGCATGTTTCCTGACCTCCCCATTCTGACCACGCCGTGGTGCTTTTCCCCATTCTACATTGCCAATCACTGCCTATGCTAATTCAGGCCCTCAGAGTCACACCACACAGTTATGTTTTTCTCACTCCTACTAGTGAATGCCCTGTTAGCAAACATTACAATGGGCACCACCCCACGATCTTTTTCAGAAACCTATCCTACATTGCCACCACATGTTTCCTGACCTCCCAATGCTGAGCACCCCGTGGTGCTTTTCTCCATCCTCCATTCCCACTCACTGCCTATGCTAATTCAGGCCCTCCAATTCAAACCACCCTGTGATGTTTTTCTCACTCCTACTAGTGATTGGCCTGTTAGAAACTTTCAATGCGCACCACCCCGCGATGTTTTTCAGAAACCTATCCTACATTGCCACCGCATGTTTCCAGACCTCCCCATACTGACGACCCCATGGTGTTTTCTCCATCCTACATTGCCACTCACTGCCTATCCGAATTCAGGCCCTCCTATTTACAAGTTCCTGTGATGTTTTTCACACTTCTACTAGTGAAAGTTCTGTTAGATACCCTTACAATGCACATCACCCCGCGATATTTTTCAGAAATCTATCCTACATTGCAACCGCATGTTTCCTGACCTCCCTGTGCTGACCACCACATGGTGCTTTTCTCCAACCTACATTGTCACTCACTGCCTATCGTAATTCAGGCCTTCCTATTCACCCCACCCCTTGATGTTTTTCTCACTCCTACTAGTGAATGCCCTGTTGGAAACCCTTACAATGTGCACCACCGTGCGATGTTTTTCAGAAACCTATCCTACCTTGCCACCACATGTTTCATGAAATCCCAATGCTGAATACCCGGTGGTGCTTTTCTCCATCCTACATTGCCACTCACTGCCTATCCTAATTCAGGCCCTCTGATTCACACATTCCCGTGATGTTTTTCTCACTCCTACTAGTGAATGGCCTGCTAGAAACCCTTACAATGTGCACCACCACGCGATGTTTTTCAGAAACCTATTCTACATTGCTACCGCATTTTTCCTGACCTCCCCATGCTGACCAACCCGGGGTGCTTTTCTCCATCCTACATTGCCACGTACTGCCTATCTTATTTCAGGCCCTCCGAAGCAAACTACCCTGTGATGTTTTTATCACTCCTACTAGTGAAAGGACTGTTAGCAACCCTTACAATGCCCACCACCCCACGATGTTTTTCAGAAACCTATCCTACATTGCCACTACATGTTTCCTGAACTCCCCATGCTAACCATGCTGTCTTGCATTTTTCCATTCTACATTACCACTGACTGCCGAATCTAATTCAGGCCCTCCGATTCACCACACCCCGTAATGTTTTTCTCACTCCTACTAGTGAATGGCCTGTTAGAAACCCTTACAATGAGCCACACCCTGCGATGTTTTTCAGAAACCTATCCTACATTGTCACCCAATGTTTCCTGACCTCCTCATGCTGAATACCCCGTGGTGAATTTCTCCATTCTACATTGCCACTCACTGCCTATCCTAATTCAGTCCCTCCAATTCACACCAACCCATGATTTTTTCTCACTCCTACTAGTGAATGGCTTGTTAGAAACCCTTACAATGCGCTCCACCCCGAGATGTTTTTCAGAAACCTATCCTACATTGCCACCGCATGTTTCCTACCCTGCCCATGCTGACCACCCCATGGTGCTTTTCTCCATTCTACATTGCCACTCACTGCATATCCTAATTCAGGCCCTCCAATTCACACGACCCCATTATGTTTTTCTCACTCCTACTAGTGAATGACCTGTTAGAAACCCTTACAATGCACACCACTCCGCGATGTTCTTCATAAACCAGTCCTACATTGCCACCGCATATTTCCTGACCTCCCCATGTTGACCACCTCATGGTGCTTTTCTCCATGCTACATTGCCACTCACTGTCTATCCCAATTCAGGCCGTCTGATTCACACCACTCCCTTATATTTTTCTCTCTCCTACTTGTAAATTGCCTGTTAGTAACACTTACAATGCGCACCACCATGTGATGTTTTTCAGAAAACTATGCTAGATTGCCAACGCATGTTTCCTGTCCTCCCCATGCTGACCACCCCGTGGTGCTTTTCTCCATCCTCCATTGCCCCTCACTGCCTATGCTAATTCAGGCCCTCTGATTCACATCTCCCCTTTATGTTTTTCTCACTCCTACTAGTGAATGGCCTACTAGAAACCCTGACAATGCGCACCACCCCGCAATGTTTCTCGGAAACCTATCCTACATTGCCACCACATGTGTCCTGCCCTCTAGATGATGACCATCCCATGGTGCTTTTCTCCATCCTACATTTCAACTCACTGCCTTTTTTAATTCAAGCCATCCTATTCACACAACCCCGTGATGTTTTTCTCACTCCTAGTAGTGAATGGTCTGTTAGAATCCCTTACAATGCGCACAAACCCGCGGTGTTTTCCAGAAACCTATCTTACATTGCCATTGTTTGTTTCCTTACCTCCCCATGCTGACGACACCGTGTTGCTTTTCTCCATCCTACATTGCCACTCACGGCCTATACGAATTCAAACCTTCCGATTCACACCACTCCGTGATGTTTTTCTCACTCCTACTTGGGAAAGGCCTGTTAGAAACCCTTCCAATGCCCACCACCCCACGATGTTTTTCAGAAACCTATCCTACATTGCCACTGCATTTTTCCTGATCTCCCCATGCTGACCACCTCATGGTGCTTTTCTCCATGCTACATTGCCACTCACTGCCTATCCCAATTCAGGCCCTCTGATTCACACCACTCCCTGATATTTTTCTCTCTCATACTTGTAAATTGCCTGTTAGAAACACTTACAATGCGCACCACCCCGCATTGTTTTTCATAAACCTATCCTACATTGCCACCGCATGTGTCCTGCTCTCCAGATGCTGACCAACCCATGGTGCTTTTCTCCGTCCTACATTTACCCTCACTGCCAATCCAAATTCAAACCCTCAGATTCACCCCACCCCGTGATGTTTTTCTCTCTCCTACTTGTGAATGGCCTGTTGGAAACACAATGCGCACCACATGGAATGTTTCTCAGAAACCTATCCTACATTTCCACTGTGTATTTCCTGACCTCCCGACGCTGACCACCCCATGGTGCTTTTCCCCATCCTACTTTGCCACTCCCTGCCTATCCTAATTCAGACACTCCAAATTACAGTACCCTGGATGTTTTTCTAAATCCTCCTAATGCATGCCCTGTGAGAAACACTTACAATGCGCACCACCCAAAAATGGTTTTCAGAAACCTATCCTAAATTGCCACTGCATGTTTCCTGACCTCCACATGCTGACTACCCCGTGGTGCTATTCTCCATCCTACATTGCCACTCACTGCCTGTACTAACTGAGACCCTCTGATTCACACCACCTCTTGATGTTTTTCTCACTCCTACTAGTGAATGGCCTCTAAGAAACCCTTACAATGCGCACCACCTCGCGATGTTTTTCAGAAACCTATCCTACATTGCCCCCGCATGTTTCCTGACCTCCCCTTGCTGAACAACCCGGGGTGCTTTTCTCAATCCTACATTGCCACTCACTGCCTATCCTATTTCAGGCCCTCCGATGCAAACCACTGTGTGACGTTTTTATAACTCCTACTAGTGAAAGGCCTGTTAGACACCCTTACAATGCCCACCACCCCACGATGTTTTTCAGAAACCTATCCTACATTGCCACCGCATGTTTCCTGATCTGCCCATGCTGACTACCTCGTGGTGCTTTTCTCCATGCTACATTGCCACTCACTGCCTATCCCAATTCAGGCCCTCTGATTCACACCACTCCCTGATATTTTTCTCTCTCATACTTGTAAATTGCCTGTTAGAAACACTTACAATGCGCACCACCCCGCAATGTTTTTCAGAAACCTATCCTACATTGCCACCGCATATTTCCTGACCTCCTCATGCTGACCACTGTGGTGCTTTTCTCCATCCTAAATTGCTAATCACTGCCTCTCCTAATTCAGGCCCTCCGATTCACACCACCCTCTGATGTTTTTCTCACTCCTACTAGTGAATGGCCTGCTGGAAACCCTTACTTTAGGCAACCCCCATGATGTTTTTCAGAAACCTACCCTACATTGCCACTGCATGTGTCCTGCCCTCCAGATGATGACCACCCCATGGTGCTTTTCTCCATCCTACATTTCCACTCACTGCCTATTTTAATTCAGGCCATTCGATTCACACCACCCCATGATGTTTTTTCTCACTCCTACTAGTGAATGGTCTGTTAAAAACCCTTAAAATGCGCACCAACCCGTGATGTTTTTCAGAAAGCTATCCTACATTGCCACCGTATGTTTCCTGACCTACTCATGCTGAATACCCCGTGGTGCTTTTCTCCATACTACATTGCCACTCACTGCCTATCCTAATTCAGGCCCTCCGATTCACACCACCCCGTGATGTTTTTCTCACTCCTACTAGTCAATGGTCTGTTAGAAACCCTTACAATGCGCACAAACCTGTGGTGTTTTCCAGAAACCTATCTCACATTGCCACTGTTTGTTTCCTGACCTCCCCATGCTGACCACCCCGTGTTGATTTTCTACATCCTACATTGCCACTCACAGCCTATAGGAATTCAAACCCTCCGATTCACACCACTCCGTGATGTTTTTCTAACTCCTACTAGTGAATGGCCTGTTAGAAACACTCACAATGCGCACCACCACGCGATGTTTTTCGGAAAACTATCCTACGTTTCCACTGCATGTTTCCTGAACTCCCCATGTTGGCCACAGCATGGTGCTTTTCTCAATCCTACATTGCAAGTCACTACCTATCCTAATTCAGACCCTCCATTTCACACCATCCCGATATACTTTTCTCACTCCTACTAGTGAATGGCCTTTTAGAAACCCTTACAATGCGCACCACCCCGTGATGTTTTTCAGAAACCTATCCTACATTGCCACCGCATGTGTCCTGACCTCAAAATGCTGACCACCCCTTGGTGTTTTCTCCAGCCTACATTGCCAGTCACTGGTATCCGAATTCAGGCCGTCGGGTTCACCCCCCCCCCTCATGTGCTGTTTTTCTCATTCCTACTAGTGAATGGCCTGCTGGAAACCCTTACTTTGCGCAACCCCCGTGATGTTTTTCAGAAACCTACCCTACATTGCCACTGCATGTGTCCTGCCTTCCAGATGATGACCACCCCATGGTGCTTTTCTCCATCCTACATTTCCACTCACTGCCTATTTTAATTCAGTCCATTCGATTCACACCACCCCGTGATGTTTTTTCTCACTCCTACTAGTGAATGGCCTGTTAAAAACCCTTAAAATGCGCACCAACCCGCGATGTTTTCAGAAACCTATCCTACATTGCCACCACATGTTTCCTTACCTCCCCATGCTGACCACACCGTCTTGCTTTTCTCCATCCTACATTGCCACTCATTCTCTATGCTAATTCAGTCCCTCTGATTCACACCACCCCGTGACGTTTTTCTCTCTCCTACTATTGATAGGCCTGTTAGAAACCCTTACAATGCGCACTACCAGGCTATGTTTATCCGAAACCTATCCTACATTGCCACCGCATGTTTCCTGACCTCCCCATGCTGAATACCCTGTGGTGCTTTTCTCCATCCTACATTGCCACTCACTGCCTATACTGATTCAGACACTCCGATTCACACCATCCTGTGATGTTTTTCTCACTCCTACTATTGAATAGCATTTTAGAAACCCGTACATGGGCCCCACCCCGCGATGTTTTTCAGAAACCTATCCTACATTGCCACCGCATGTTTCCTGACCTCTTCATGCTGAATACCCCGTGGTGATTTTCTCCATCCTACATTGCCAATCACTGCCTATCCTAATTCAGGACCTCCGATTCACACCAACCCGTGATTTTTTCTCACTCTTACTAGTGAATGGCTTGTTAGAAACCCTTACAAAGCGCTCCACCCCGCGATGTTTTTCAGAAACCTATTCTACATTGCCACCGCATGTTTCCTACCCTGCCCATGCTGACAACCCCGTGGTGCTTTTCTCCATCCTACATTGCCACTCACTGCCTATCCTAATTCAGGCCCTCCGATTCACACCACCACGTGATGTTTTTCTCACTCCTACTACTGAATGGCCTGTTAGAAACCCTTACAATGCGCACCACCACGCGATGTTTATCTGAAACCTATCCTACTTTGCCAACGCAGGTTTCCTGAGCTCCCAATGCTGAGTAACCTGTGGTGCTTTTCTCCATCCTACATTGCCACTCACTGCCGATACTGATTCAGACACTCCGATTCACACCATCCCGTGATTTTTTTCTCACTCCTACTAGTCAATGGCCTGTTAGAAACCCTTACAATCTGCACCACCACGCAATGTTTATCCAAAACCTATCCTACATTGCCACCGCATGTTTCCTGACCTCCCCATGCTGAATACGCTGTGGTGCTTTTCTCCATACTACATTGCCACTCACTGCCTATCCTAATTCAAGCCCTCCGATTCACACCACCCCGTGATGTTTTTCTCACTCCTACAAGTCAATGGTCTGTTAGAAACCCTTAAAATGCGCACCACTCCGCGATGTTCTTCATAAACCAATCCTACATTGCCACCGCATATTTCCTGACCTCCCCATGTTGACCACCTCGTGGTGCTTTTCTCCATGCTACATTGCCACTCACTGCCTATCCCAATTCAGGCCGTCTGATTCACACCACTCCCTTATATTTTTCTCCCTCCTACTTTTAAATTGCCTGTTAGTAACACTTACAATGCGCACCACCATGTGATGTTTTTCAGAAAACTATCCTAGATTGCCAATGCATGCTTCCTGTCCTCCCCATGCTGACCACCCCGTGATGCTTTTCTCCATTCTCCATTGCCACTCACTGCTTATGCTAATTCAGGCCCTCCGATTCACATCTCCCCGTTATGTTTTTCTCACTCCTACTAGTGAATGGCCTGTTAGAAACCCTTACAATGCGCACCACCCCGCAATGTTTCTCAGAAACCTATCCTACATTGCCAACACATGTGTCCTGCCCTCGAGATGATCACCACCCCATGGTGCTTTTCTCCATCCTACATTTCCTCTCACTGCCTTTTTTAATTCAAGCCATCCGATTCACACCACCCCGTGATGTTTTTCTCACTCCTAGTAGTGAATGGTCTGTTAGAATCCCTTACAATGCGCACAAACCCGCGGTGTTTTCCAGAAACCTATCTTACATTGCCATTGTTTGTTTCCTTACCTCCCCATGCTGACGACCCCGTGTTGCTTTTCTCCATCCTACATTGCCACTCATGGCCTATACGAATTCAAACCCTCCGATTCACACCACTCCCTGATGTTTTTCTAACTCCTACTAGTGAATGGCCTGTTAGAAAACTTTCAATGCGCACCACCCAGCGATGTTTTTCAGAAACCTATCCTACATTGCCACCGCATGTTTCCTGACCTCCTCGAGCTGACCACCCCTTGGTGTTTTCTCCATCCTACCTTGCCACTCACTGCCTATCCGAATTCAGGCCTTCCATATCACACGCTCCTTTGATGTTTTTCACACTCCTACTAGTGAAAGGCCTGTTAGAAACCCTGACAATGCGCACCACACCGCGATATTTTTCAGAAACCTATCCTACATTGCCACCGCATTTTTCCTGACCTCCCCTTGCTGACCACCCCATGGTGCTTTTCTCCACCCTCCATTGCCACTCTCTGCCTATGCTACTTCAGACCCTCCGATTCACACCACCCCGTGATGTTTTTCTCACTCCTACTAGTCAATGGCCTTTTAGAAACCCTTACAATGCGCCCCACCGAGCGATGTTTTTCAGAAACGTATCCTACATTGCCACCGCATGTTTCCTGACCTCTATATTCTGACCACCCCGTTGTGCTTTTCTCCAACCTACATTGGCACTCACTGCCTATCCTAATTCAGGACCTCCGATTCACACCACTCCGTGATGTTTTTCTCAATCCTACTAGTGAATGGACTGTTAGAAACCCTTACAATGCGCACCACCCTGCGATGTTTTTCAGAAACCTATCCTACATTGCCACCGCATGTTTCTTGACCTCCCCATGCTGACCAACCCGGGTGCATTTCTCCATCCTACATTGCCACTCACCTGCTATCCTATTTCGGGCCCTCCGAAGCAAGCCACCCCGTGACGTTTTTATCACTCCTAGTAGTGAAAGGCCTATTGGAAACCCTTACAATGCGCACCGGCCCGCGATGTTTTTCAGAAACCTAACCTACATTGCCACTGCATGTTTCCTTAACTCCCCATGCTCACCACGCCGTCTTGCTTTTCTCCATTCTACATAACCACTCACTGCCTAATCTAATTCAGGCCCTCCGATTGACAGCACCCCGTGATGTTTTTCTCACTCTTACTAGTGAATGGCCTGTTAGAAACCCTTACAATGGCAACCACCACGCGATGTTTTTCAGAAACCAATCTTACATTGCCACTGCATGTTTCTTGACCTCTCCATGCTGAATACCCTCTGGTGCTTTTCTCCATCCTACATTGCCACTCACTGCCTATCCTAATTCAGACACTCCGATTCACACCACCCCGTGATGTTTTTCTCACTCCTACTAGTGAATGGCCTGTTAGAAAGCCTTAAAATGCTCACCACCCATCGATGTTTTTCAGAAACGTATCCTTCATTGCCACTGCATGTTTCCTGACCTCCCCATTCAGACCACGCCGTGGTGCTTTTCCCCATTCTACATTGCCAATCACTGCCTATGCTAATTCAGGCCCTCAGAGTCACACCACACAGTTATGTTTTTCCCACTCCTACTAGTGAATGCCCTGTTAGCAAACATTACAATGGGCACCACCCCACGATCTTTTTCAGAAACCTATCCTACATTGCCACCACATGTTTCCTGACCTCCCAATGCTGAGCACCCCGTGGTGCTTTTCTCCATCCTCCATTCCCACTCATTGCCTATGCTAATTCAGGCCCTCCAATTCAAACCACCCTGTGATGTTTTTCTCACTCCTACTAGTGATTGGCCTGTTAGAAACTTTCAATGCGCACCACCCCGCGATGTTTTTCAGAAACCTATCCTACATTGCCACCGCATGTTTCCAGACCTCCCCGTACTGACGACCCCATGGTGTTTTCTCCATCCTACATTGCCACTCACTGCCTATCCGAATTCAGGCCCTCCTATTTACAAGTTCCTGTGATGTTTTTCACACTTCTACTAGTGAAAGTTCTGTTAGATACCCTTACAATGCACATCACCCCGCGATATTTTTCAGAAATCTATCCTACATTGCAGCCGCATGTTTCCTGACCTCCCTGTGCTGACCACCACATGGTGCTTTTCTCCAACCTACATTGTCACTCACTGCCTATCGTAATTCAGGCCTTCCTATTCACCCCACCCCGTGATGTTTTTCTCACTCCTACTAGTAAATGCCCTGTTGGAAACCCTTACAATGTGCACCACCGTGCGATGTTTTTCAGAAACCTATCCTACCTTGCCACCACATGTTTCATGAAATCCCAATGCTGAATACCCGGTGGTGCTTTTCTCCATCCTACATTGCCACTCACTGCCTATCCTAATTCAGGCCCTCTGATTCACACATTCCCGTGATGTTTTTCTCACTCCTACTAGTGAATGGCCTGCTAGAAACCCTTACAATGTGCACCACCACGCGATGTTTTTCAGAAACCTATTCTACATTGCTACCGCATTTTTCCTGACCTCCCCATGCTGACCAACCCGGGGTGCTTTTCTCCATCCTACATTGCCACGTACTGCCTATCTTATTTCAGGCCCTCCGAAGCAAACTACCCTGTGATGTTTTTATCACTCCTACTAGTGAAAGGACTGTTAGCAACCCTTACAATGCCCACCACCCCACGATGTTTTTCAGAAACCTATCCTACATTGCCACTACATGTTTCCTGAACTCCCCATGCTAACCATGCTGTCTTGCATTTTTCCATTCTACATTACCACTCACTGCCGAATCTAATTCAGGCCCTCCGATTCACCACACCCCGTAATGTTTTTCTCACTCCTACTAGTGAATGGCCTGTTAGAAACCCTTACAATGAGCCACACCCTGCGATGTTTTTCAGAAACCTATCCTACATTGTCACCCAATGTTTCCTGACCTCCTCATGCTGAATACCCCGTGGTGATTTTCTCCATTCTACATTGCCACTCACTGCCTATCCTAATTCAGTCCCTCCAATTCACACCAACCCATGATTTTTTCTCACTCCTACTAGTGAATGGCTTGTTAGAAACCCTTACAATGCGCTCCACCCCGAGATGTTTTTCAGAAACCTATCCTACATTGCCACCGCATGTTTCCTACCCTGCCCATGCTGACCACCCCATGGTGCTTTTCTCCATTCTACATTGCCACTCACTGCATATCCTAATTCAGGCCCTCCAATTCACACGACCCCATTATGTTTTTCTCACTCCTACTAGTGAATGACCTGTTAGAAACCCTTACAATGCGCACCACTCCGCGATGTTCTTCATAAACCAGTCCTACATTGCCACCGCATATTTCCTGACCTCCCCATGTTGACCACCTCATGGTGCTTTTCTCCATGCTACATTGCCACTCACTGTCTATCCCAATTCAGGCCGTCTGATTCACACCACTCCCTTATATTTTTCTCTCTCCTACTTGTAAATTGCCTGTTAGTAACACTTACAATGCGCACCACCATGTGATGTTTTTCAGAAAACTATGCTAGATTGCCAACGCATGTTTCCTGTCCTCCCCATGCTGACCACCCCGTGGTGCTTTTCTCCATCCTCCATTGCCCCTCACTGCCTATGCTAATTCAGGCCCTCTGATTCACATCTCCCCTTTATGTTTTTCTCACTCCTACTAGTGAATGGCCTGCTAGAAACCCTGACAATGCGCACCACCCCGCAATGTTTCTCGGAAACCTATCCTACATTGCCACCACATGTGTCCTGCCCTCTAGATGATGACCATCCCATGGTGCTTTTCTCCATCCTACATTTCAACTCACTGCCTTTTTTAATTCAAGCCATCCTATTCACACCACCCCGTGATGTTTTTCTCACTCCTAGTAGTGAATGGTCTGTTAGAATCCCTTACAATGCGCACAAACCCGCGGTGTTTTCCAGAAACCTATCTTACATTGCCATTGTTTGTTTCCTTACCTCCCCATGCTGACGACACCGTGTTGCTTTTCTCCATCCTACATTGCCACTCACGGCCTATACGAATTCAAACCTTCCGATTCACACCACTCCGTGATGTTTTTCTCACTCCTACTTGGGAAAGCCCTGTTAGAAACCCTTCCAATGCCCACCACCCCACGATGTTTTTCAGAAACCTATCCTACATTGCCACCGCATTTTTCCTGATCTCCCCATGCTGACCACCTCGTGGTGCTTTTCTCCATGCTACATTGCCACTCACTGCCTATCCCAATTCAGGCCCTCTGATTCACACCACTCCCTGATATTTTTCTCTCTCATACTTGTAAATTGCCTGTTAGAAACACTTACAATGCGCACCACCCCGCATTGTTTTTCATAAACCTATCCTACATTGCCACCGCATGTGTCCTGCTCTCCAGATGCTGACCAACCCATGGTGCTTTTCTCCGTCCTACATTTACCCTCACTGCCAATCCAAATTCAAACCCTCAGATTCACCCCACCCCGTGATGTTTTTCTCTCTCCTACTTGTGAATGGCCTGTTGGAAACACAATGCGCACCACATGGAATGTTTCTCAGAAACCTATCCTACATTTCCACTGTGTATTTCCTGACCTCCCGACGCTGACCACCCCATGGTGCTTTTCCCCATCCTACTTTGCCACTCCCTGCCTATCCTAATTCAGACACTCCAAATTACAGTACCCTGGATGTTTTTCTAAATCCTCCTAATGCATGCCCTGTGAGAAACACTTACAATGCGCACCACCCAAAAATGGTTTTCAGAAACCTATCCTAAATTGCCACTGCATGTTTCCTGACCTCCACATGCTGACTACCCCGTGGTGCTATTCTCCATCCTACATTGCCACTCACTGCCTGTACTAACTGAGACCCTCTGATTCACACCACCTCTTGATGTTTTTCTCACTCCTACTAGTGAATGGCCTCTAAGAAACCCTTACAATGCGCACCACCTCGCGATGTTTTTCAGAAACCTATCCTACATTGCCACCGCATGTTTCCTGACCTCCCCTTGCTGAACAACCCGGGGTGCTTTTCTCAATCCTACATTGCCACTCACTGCCTATCCTATTTCAGGCCCTCCGATGCAAACCACTGTGTGACGTTTTAAGAACTCCTACTAGTGAAAGGCCTGTTAGACACCCTTACAATGCCCACCACCCCACGATGTTTTTCAGAAACCTATCCTACATTGCCACCGCATGTTTCCTGATCTGCCCATGCTGACTACCTCGTGGTGCTTTTCTCCATGCTACATTGCCACTCACTGCCTATCCCAATTCAGGCCCTCTGATTCACACCACTCCCTGATATTTTTCTCTCTCATACTTGTAAATTGCCTGTTAGAAACACTTACAATGCGCACCACCCCGCAATGTTTTTCAGAAACCTATCCTACATTGCCACCGCATATTTCCTGACCTCCTCATGCTGACCACACTGTGGTGCTTTTCTCCATCCTAAATTGCTAATCACTGCCTCTCCTAATTCAGGCCCTCCGATTCACACCACCCTCTGATGTTTTTCTCACTCCTACTAGTGAATGGCTTGCTGGAAACCCTTACTTTAGGCAACCCCCGTGATGTTTTTCAGAAACCTACCCTACATTGCCACTGCATGTGTCCTGCCCTCCAGATGATGACCACCCCATGGTGCTTTTCTCCATCCTACATTTCCACTCACTGCCTATTTTAATTCAGGCCATTCGATTCACACCACCCCATGATGTTTTTTCTCACTCCTACTAGTGAATGGTCTGTTAAAAACCCTTAAAATGCGCACCAACCCGTGATGTTTTTCAGAAAGCTATCCTACATTGCCACCGTATGTTTCCTGACCTACTCATGCTGAATACCCCGTGGTGCTTTTCTCCATACTACATTGCCACTCACTGCCTATCCTAATTCAGGCCCTCCGATTCACACCACCCCGTGATGTTTTTCTCACTCCTACTAGTCAATGGTCTGTTAGAAACCCTTACAATGCGCACAAACCTGTGGTGTTTTCCAGAAACCTATCTCACATTGCCACTGTTTGTTTCCTGACCTCCCCATGCTGACCACCCCGTGTTGATTTTCTACATCCTACATTGCCACTCACAGCCTATAGGAATTCAAACCCTCCGATTCACACCACTCCGTGATGTTTTTCTAACTCCTACTAGTGAATGGCCTGTTAGAAACACTCACAATGCGCACCACCACGCGATGTTTTTCGGAAAACTATCCTACGTTTCCACTGCATGTTTCCTGAACTCCCCATGTTGGCCACAGCATGGTGCTTTTCTCAATCCTACATTGCAAGTCACTACCTATCCTAATTCAGACCCTCCATTTCACACCATCCCGATATACTTTTCTCACTCCTACTAGTGAATGGCCTTTTAGAAACCCTTACAATGCGCACCACCCCGTGATGTTTTTCAGAAACCTATCCTACATTGCCACCGCATGTGTCCTGACCTCAAAATGCTGACCACCCCTTGGTGTTTTCTCCAGCCTACATTGCCAGTCACTGGTATCCGAATTCAGGCCGTCGGGTTCACACCCCCCATGTGCTGTTTTTCTCATTCCTACTTGTGAATGGCCTGCTGGAAACCCTTACTTTGCGCAACCCCCGTGATGTTTTTCAGAAACCTACCCTACATTGCCACTGCATGTGTCCTGCCTTCCAGATGATGACCACCCCATGGTGCTTTTCTCCATCCTACATTTCCACTCACTGCCTATTTTAATTCAGTCCATTCGATTCACACCACCCCGTGATGTTTTTTCTCACTCCTACTAGTGAATGGCCTGTTAAAAACCCTTAAAATGCGCACCAACCCGCGATGTTTTCAGAAACCTATCCTACATTGCCACCACATGTTTCCTTACCTCCCCATGCTGACCACACCGTCTTGCTTTTCTCCATCCTACATTGCCACTCATTCTCTATGCTAATTCAGTCCCTCTGATTCACACCACCCCGTGACGTTTTCCTCTCTCCTACTATTGATAGGCCTGTTAGAAACCCTTACAATGCCCACCACCAAAAGATGTTTTTCAGAAACCTATCCTACATTGCCACTGCATGTTTCCTGAACTCCCCATGCTCACCATGCCGTCTTGCATTTTCCATTCTACATTACCACTCACTGCCTAATCTAATTTAGGCCCTCCAATTCACACCACACTGTGATGTTTTTGTCACTCCTACTAGTGAATGGCCTGTTAGAAACCCTTACAATGCGCACCACCAGGCTATGTTTATCCGAAACCTATCCTACATTGCCACCGCATGTTTCCTGACCTCCCCATGCTGAATACCCTGTGGTGCTTTTCTCCATCCTACATTGCCACTCACTGCCTATACTGATTCAGACACTCCGATTCACACCATCCTGTGATGTTTTTCTCACTCCTACTATTGAATAGCGTTTTAGAAACCCGTACATGGGCCCCACCCCGCGATGTTTTTCAGAAACCTATCCTACATTGCCACCGCATGTTTCCTGACCTCCTCATGCTGAATACCCCGTGGTGATTTTCTCCATCCTACATTGCCAATCACTGCCTATCCTAATTCAGGACCTCCGATTCACACCAACCCGTGATTTTTTCTCACTCTTACTAGTGAATGGCTTGTTAGAAACCCTTACAAAGCGCTCCACCCCGCGATGTTTTTCAGAAACCTATTCTACATTGCCACCGCATGTTTCCTACCCTGCCCATGCTGACAACCCCGTGGTGCTTTTCTCCATCCTACATTGCCACTCACTGCCTATCCTAATTCAGGCCCTCCGATTCACACCACCACGTGATGTTTTTCTCACTCCTACTACTGAATGGCCTGTTAGAAACCCTTACAATGCGCACCACCACGCGATGTTTATCTGAAACCTATCCTACTTTGCCAACGCAGGTTTCCTGAGCTCCCAATGCTGAGTAACCTGTGGTGCTTTTCTCCATCCTACATTGCCACTCACTGCCGATACTGATTCAGACACTCCGATTCACACCATCCCGTGATTTTTTTCTCACTCCTACTAGTCAATGGCCTGTTAGAAACCCTTACAATCTGCACCACCACGCAATGTTTATCCAAAACCTATCCTACATTGCCACCGCATGTTTCCTGACCTCCCCATGCTGAATACGCTGTGGTGCTTTTCTCCATACTACATTGCCACTCACTGCCTATCCTAATTCAAGCCCTCCGATTCACACCACCCCGTGATGTTTTTCTCACTCCTACTAGTCAATGGTCTGTTAGAAACCCTTAAAATGCGCACCACTCCGCTATGTTCTTCATAAAACAATCCTACATTGCCTCCGCATATTTCCTGACCTCCCCATGTTGACCACCTCGTGGTGCTTTTCTCCATGCTACATTTCCACTCACTGCTTATCCCAATTCAGGCCGTCTGATTCACACCACTCCCTTATATTTTTCTCCCTCCTACTTTTAAATTGCCTGTTAGTAACACTTACAATGCGCACCACCATGTGATGTTTTTCAGAAAAGTATCCTAGATTGCCAATGCATGCTTCCTGTCCTCCCCATGCTGACCACCCTGTGATGCTTTTCTCCATTCTCCATTGCCACTCACTGCTTATGCTAATTCAGGCCCTCCGATTCACATCTCCCCGTTATGTTTTTCTCACTCCTACTAGTGAATGGCCTGTTAGAAACCCTTACAATGCGCACCACCCCGCAATGTTTCTCAGAAACCTATCCTACATTGCCAACACATGTGTCCTGCCCTCGAGATGATCACCACCCCATGGTGCTTTTCTCCATCCTACATTTCCTCTCACTGCCTTTTTTAATTCAAGCCATCCGATTCACACCACCCCGTGATGTTTTTCTCACTCCTAGTAGTGAATGGTCTGTTAGAATCCCTTACAATGCGCACAAACCCGCGGTGTTTTCCAGAAACCTATCTTACATTGCCATTGTTTGTTTCCTTACCTCCCCATGCTGACGACCCCGTGTTGCTTTTCTCCATCCTACATTGCCACTCATGGCCTATACGAATTCAAACCCTCCGATTCACACCACTCCCTGATGTTTTTCTAACTCCTACTAGTGAATGGCCTGTTAGAAAACTTTCAATGCGCACCACCCAGCGATGTTTTTCAGAAACCTATCCTACATTGCCACCGCATGTTTCCTGACCTCCTCGAGCTGACCACCCCTTGGTGTTTTCTCCATCCTACCTTGCCACTCACTGCCTATCCGAATTCAGGCCTTCCATATCACACGCTCCTTTGATGTTTTTCACACTCCTACTAGTGAAAGGCCTGTTAGAAACCCTGACAATGCGCACCACACCGCGATATTTTTCAGAAACCTATCCTACATTGCCACCGCATTTTTCCTGACCTCCCCTTGCTGACCACCCCATGGTGCTTTTCTCCACCCTCCATTGCCACTCTCTGCCTATGCTACTTCAGACCCTCCGATTCACACCACCCCGTGATGTTTTTCTCACTCCTACTAGTCAATGGCCTTTTAGAAACCCTTACAATGCGCCCCACCGAGCGATGTTTTTCAGAAACGTATCCTACATTGCCACCGCATGTTTCCTGACCTCTATATTCTGACCACCCCGTTGTGCTTTTCTCCAACCTACATTGGCACTCACTGCCTATCCTAATTCAGGACCTCCGATTCACACCACTCCGTGATGTTTTTCTCAATCCTACTAGTGAATGGACTGTTAGAAACCCTTACAATGCGCACCACCCTGCGATGTTTTTCAGAAACCTATCCTACATTGCCACCGCATGTTTCTTGACCTCCCCATGCTGACCAACCCGGGTGCATTTCTCCATCCTACATTGCCACTCACCTGCTATCCTATTTCGGGCCCTCCGAAGCAAGCCACCCCGTGACGTTTTTATCACTCCTAGTAGTGAAAGGCCTATTGGAAACCCTTACAATGCGCACCGGCCCGCGATGTTTTTCAGAAACCTAACCTACATTGCCACTGCATGTTTCCTTAACTCCCCATGCTCACCACGCCGTCTTGCTTTTCTCCATTCTACATAACCACTCACTGCCTAATCTAATTCAGGCCCTCCGATTCACAGCACCCCGTGATGTTTTTCTCACTCTTACTAGTGAATGGCCTGTTAGAAACCCTTACAATGCGCACCACGCTTCGAAGTTTTTCAGAAAAATATCCTACAATGCCACTGCATGTTTCCTGAACTCCCCATGCTGAATACCCCGTGGTGCTTTTCTCCATCCTACATTGCCACTCACTGCCTATCTTAATTGAGGCCATCCGATTCACACCACCCCGTGATGTTTTTCTCACTGCTATTAGTGAATGGTCTGTTAGAAACCCTTACAATGCGCACAAACCCGCGGTGTTTTCCAGAAACCTATATTACATTGCCACTGTTTGTTTCCTGACCTCCCCATGCTGACTACCCCGTGTTGCTTTTCTCTATCCTACATTGCCACTCACAGCCTATAGGAATTCAAACACTCCGATTCACACCTCTCTGTGATGTTTTTCTAAGTCCTACTTGTGAATGGCCTGTTAGAAACACTTACAATGCGAACCACACTGCAATGTTTTTGAGATACCTATCCTACATTTCCACTGTGTATTTCCTGACCTCCCAAAGCTGACCACCCCGTGGTGCTTTTCCCCATCCTACTTTGCCACTCCCTGCCTATCCTAATTCAGACACTCCGAATTGCAGTACCCTGCATGGTTTTCTAACTCCTCCGAGTGCATGCCCTGTTAGAAACACTTACAATGCGCACCACCCAAAAATGGTTTTCAGAAACCTATCCTATATTGCCACTGCATGTTTCCTGACCTCCACATGCTGACTACCCCGTGGTGCTATTCTCCATCCTACATTGCCACTCACTGCCTATACTAACTGAGACCCTCTGATTCACACCACCTCGTGATGTTTTTCTCACTCCTACTAGTGAATGGCCTCTAAGAAACCCTTACAATGAGCACCACTACACGATGTTTTTCATAAACTTATGCTACATTGCCACTGCATGTTTCTTGACTTCCCCATGTTGACCACCCCGTGGTGCTTTTCTCCATCCTACATTGCCACTCACTGCCTATCCTAATTCAGACTCTCCGAATCACACCATCTCGTGATACTTTTCTCACTCCTCGTAGTGAATTGCCTTTTGGAATCCATTACAATGCTCACCACCCCGCGGTGTTTTTCAGAAACCTATCTTACATTGCCACTGCATGTTTCCTGACCTCCCCATGCTGACCACCCCGCGTGCTTTTCCCCATCCTACATTGCGACTCACTGCCTATGCTAATTCAGACACTCCGAATTACACCACCCTGGATGTGTTTCTCACTCCTACTAGTGAACGGCCTCTAAGAAACCCTAACAATGAGCACCACCCCGCGATGTTTTTCGGAAACCTATTGTACATTGCCTCTGCATGTTTCCTCACCTCCCCATGCTGATCACCCCGTGGTGCTTTTCTTCATCCTACATTGCGACTCACTGACTATACTAATTCAGACCCTCCTGTTCATACCACACTGTGATGTTTTTCTCACTCCTACCAGTGAATGGCGTTTTAGAAACCCTTACAATGCGCCCCACCCCACGATGTTTTTCAGAAACCTATCCTACATTGCCACCACATATTTCCTACCCTGCCCATGCTGACCACCCCGTGGTGCTTTTCTCCATCCTCCATTGCCACTCACTGACTATACTAATTAAGACCCTCGATTCACACCATGCTGTGATGTTTTTCTCACTCCTACCAGTGAATGGCCTGTTAGAAACCTTTACAATGCGCACCACCCCGTGATGTTCTTGGGAAAACTATCCTGCGTTTCCACTGCATGTTTCGTGACCTCCTCATGATGGCAACCCCGTGCTGCTTTTCTCCATCCTGAATTGCAACTCATTGCCTATCCTTATTCAGACCCTCCAATTCATACAACCTCGTGATGTTTTTCTCACTTCTTCTAGTGAATGGCCTTTTAGATACCCTTTCAATGAGCACCACCCCATGATGTTTTTCAGACACGTATCCTACATTGCCCATGCATACTTCCTGACTTTCCAATAATGACCACCCCTTGGTGCTTTCCTGCATCCTACATTGCCAATCACTGCCTATCCTATTTGAGACCCTCTGACTCACACCATCTTGTGATGTTTTTCTCACTCCTACTAGTGAATGGCCTGTTAGAAACCATTACAATGCACACCACCCTGTGATGTTTTTCATAAACTTTTCCTACATTGCCACTCCATGTTTGATGACCTCCCCATTCTGAGCACCCCATGGTGCATGTGTCCATCCTACATTGCCCCTCACTGCGTATCCTAGTTCAGACCCTCCAATTACACCACCCTGTGATGTTTTTCTCACTCCTACTAGAAAATGGCCTGTTAGAAACCCTTAAAATGCGCACCACCTGCGATGTTTTTCCGAAACCTATCCTACCTTGCCACTGCATATTTCCTGACCTCCCCATGCTGACCACACCGTGGTGATTTTCTCCATCCTACATTGCCACTGACTGCCTATCCTAATTCATACTCTCTGAATCACACCACCCCTTGATGTTTTCATCACACCTCCTAGTGAATGGCCTGTTAGAAATACTTACAATGCGCATCACCCTGCGATGTTTTTTGGAAACCTATCCAACATTGCCCCTGCATGTTTCCTGATCTCCCCGTGCTGACCACCCCGTGGTGCTTTTCTCCATCGTACATTGCCACTCACTGCCTATCCTAATTCAGACCCTCTGATTCACACCACCCCGTGATGTTTCTCTCACTCCTACGTGTGAATGGCCTGTTAGAAACCCTTACAATGCACACAACCCCGCGTTGTTTTTCAGAAACCTATCTTATATTGCCACTACTTGTTTCCTGACCTCCCCATGCTGACCACCCCGTGTTGCTTTTCTACATCCCACTTTTCCCCTCACTGCCAATTCAAATTCAGACCCTTCGATTCACACCACCCCGTGCTGTTTTTCTCAGTCCTACTAGTTATTGTTCCGTTAGAAACACTTACAATGCGCACCACCCTGCAATGTTTTTCAGAAACCTATGCTACATTTCCACTGCGTATTTCCTCATCTCCCGATGCTGACCACGCTGTGGTGCTTTTCCCCATCCTACATTGCCAATCACTGCCTATCCTAATTCAGACACTCTGAAATACACAACCTTGGATGTTTTTCTCACTCCTCCGAGTGAATGGCCTGTTAGAAACACTTAGTATGAACACCACCCCCCTATGTTTTTCATAAACGTATCCTACATTGCCACTGCATGTTTACTGACCTCCCCATGCTGACCTCCCCTGGTTCTTTTCTCCATCCTGCCTTGCGACTCACTGCCTATACTATTTCACACTGTCCGAATCACACCACCCCGTGAGATTTTTGTCACTCCTTCTAGTGAATGGCCTGTTTGAAACCCTTACAATGCACACCACACAACGGTGTTTTTCAGAAACCTTTCCTAGATTGCCACTGCATGTTTCCTGATCTCCCCATGCTGACAATCCCGAGGTGCTTTTCTCCATCCTACATTGCCAATGACTGCCTATCCTAATTCATACTCTCTGAATCACACCACCCCTTGACATTATCATCACAGCTCCTAGTGAATGGCCTGTTAGAAATACTTACAATGCGCATCACCCTGCGATGTTTTTTGGAAACCTATCCTACATGGCCACTGCATGTTTCCTGATCTCCCCGTGCTGACAAGCCCGTGGTGCTTTTCTCCATCCTACATTGCCACTCACTGCCTATCCTAATTCAGACACTCCGATTCCCACCACGCCGTGATATATTCCTCACTCCTGCTAGTGAATGGTCTGTTAGAAACCCTTAAAATGCGCACCACCCCGCGATGTTTTTCGGAAACCTATCCTGCATTGCCACCGCATGTTTCCTGACCTCCCCGTACTGACCTCCCCTTAGTGTTTTTCTGCATCCTACATTGCAACTCACTGTCCAACCTAATTCAGACCGTCCATTTCACACCACCCCTATATATTTTTCTCACTCCTACTAGTGAATGGCAGTTTGGAAACCCTTACAGTGCGCACCACCACGTGATGTTTTGCAGAAACCTATCCTACATTGCCACTGCATGTTTCCTGACCTCCCCATGCTGACCACCCCGTGGTGCTTTTCTCCAACCTACATTGCCACTCACTGCCTATCCTAATTCAAACTCTTCGAATCACAACACCCCTTGATGTTTTTGTCACTCCTACTAGTGAATGGCCTGTTCGAAATCCTTACAAAGTGCACCACCCCATGATGTTATTCAGAAACCTATGCTACATTGCCACTGCATGTTTCCTGACCTCCCCATGCTGACCTATCCGTGGTGCTTTTCTCCATCATACATTGCGACACACTGCTTATCCTCATTCAGACCCTCTGATTCACACCACCCTGTGTTGTTTCTCTCACTCCTACGTGTGAATGGCCTGTTAGAAACCCTTACAATTCGAACAACCCCGCGTTGTTTTTCAGAAACCTATCTTACATTGCCGCTGTTTGTTTCTTGACCTCCCCATGCTGACCACACCGTGTTGCTTTTCTCCATCCTACATTTCCCCTCACTGCCAATTCAAATTCAGCCCCTCTTATTCACACCACCCGGTGATGTTTTTCTCAGTCCTACTAGTGAATGGCCCGTAAGAAACACTTACAATGCGCAACAGCCCGCGATGATTTTCAGAAACCTATCCTAAATTTCCACTGCATATTTCCTGATCTCCTCATGCTGACCACCCCGAGGTGCTTTCCTGCACCCTACATTGCCACTCACTGCCTCTCCTAATTCGGGCCCTCCGATTCGCACCACCCCGTGATGTTTTTCTCACTCGTACTAGTGAATGGCCTGTTAGAAAACCTTACAATGCACACAACCCTGCGATGTTTTTCAGAAACCTATGCAGCATTGCCACCGCATGTTTCCTGACCTCCACTTGCTGACCACACCATGGTGCTTTTCTCCATCCTACATTGCCACTCACTGCCTGTCCTAATTCAGGCCTTCTGATACACACCACCCTGTGATTTTTTTCTCACTCCTGCTAGTGAATGGCCTGTTTGAAACCCTTACAATACGCACCACCCCGCAATGTACTTCAGAAACCTATCCTACATTGCCACCGCATGTTTCCTGACCTCCCCATGCTGACCACACCGTGGTGCTTTTCTCCATCCTACATTGCCACTCACTGCCTTTCCCAATTCAGGCCCTCTGATTCACACCACTCCCTCATATTTTTCTCTTTCCTACGTATAAATTGCCTGTTAGAAACACTTATAATGCGAACTACCCTGCGAAGTTTTGAGAAAACTATCCTAGATTGTCACCTCATGTTTCCTGTCCTCCACATGCTGACCACCCCGTGGTGCTTTTCTCCATTGTCCATTGCCACTCACTGCCTATGCTAATTCAGGCCTTCCCATTTACATCTCCCCATGATGTTTTTCTCACTCCTCCTAGTAAATGGCCTGTTAGAAATTCTTACAATGTGCACCACCCCGCAATGTTTTTCAGAAACCTATCCTACATTGCCAACGCATGTGTCCTCACCTCCCAATGCTGACCACCCCTTGGTGTTTTCTCCAGCCTACATTGCCACTTACTGGTATCGGAATACAGGCCCTCGGGTTAACACCCCCCCTGTGCTGTTTTTCTCATTCCTACTATTGAATGGCCTGTTAGAAACGCTTACAATGCGCCCCACCCCACGATGTTTTTCAGAAACATATCCTACATTGCCACCGCATGTTTCCTGACCTCCTCATGCTAAATACCCCATGGTGCTTTTCTCCATCCTACATTACCACTCACTGCTTATCTTAATTCAGGCCCTCCGATTCACACCACCCCATGATTTTTTTCTCACTCCTACTAGTGCATGGCCTGTTAGAAACCATTACAATGCACACGACCCTGCGATGATTTTCATAAACTTTTCCTACATTGCCACTCCATGTTTGATGACCTCCCCATGCTGAGCACCCCATGGTGCATGTGTCCATCCTACATTGCCCCTCACTGCGTATCCTAGTTCAGACCCTCCAATTCACACCACCCTGTGATGTTTTTCTCACTCCTACTAGAGAATGGCCTGTTAGAAACCCTTAAAATGCGCACCACCTGCGATGTTTATCCGAAACCTATCCTACCTTGCCACTGCATATTTCCTGACCTCCCCATGCTGACCACACCGTGGTAATTTTCTCCATCCTACATTGCCACTGACTGCCTATCCTAATTCATACTCTCTGAATCACACCACCCCTTGATGTTTTCATCACACCTCCTAGTGAATGGCCTGTTAGAAATACTTACAATGCGCATCACCCTGCGATGTTTTTTGGAAACCTATCCAACATTGCCCCTGCATGTTTCCTGATCTCCCCGTGCGAACCACCCCGTGGTGCTTTTCTCCATCGTACATGGCCACTCACTGCCTATCCTAATTCAAACTCTTCAAATCACAACACCCCTTGATGTTTTTCTCACTCCTACTAGTGAATGGCCTGTTAGAAATCCTTACAATGTGCAACACCCCATGATGTTATTCAGAAAACTATCCTACTTTGCCACTGCATGTTTCCTGACCTCCCCATACTGACCACTCCGTGGTGTTTTTCTCCATTCTACATTGCCACACACTGCCTATCCTAATTCAGACCCTCTGATTCACACCACCCCTTGATGTTTCTCTCACTCCTACGTGTGAATGGCCTGTTAGAAACCCTTACAATGCGCACAACCCCGAGTTGTTTTTCTGAAACCTATCTTATATTGCCACTGTTTGTTTCCTGACCTCCCCATGCTGACCAACCCGTGTTGCTTTTCTACATCCCACTTTTCCCCTCACTGCCAATTCAAATTCAGACCCTTCGATTCACACCACCCCCTTTTGTTTTTCTCAGTCCTACTAGTGAATGTTCCATTAGAAACACTTACAATGCGCACCACCCTGCAATGTTTTTCAGAAACCTATGCTACATTTCCACCGCGTATTTCCTGATCTCCCGATGCTGACCACCCTGTGGTGCTTTTCCCCATCCTACATTGCCACTCACTGCCTATCCTAATTCAGACACTCTGAAATACACCACCTTGGATGTTTTTCTCACTCCTCCGAGTGAATGGCCTGTTAGAAATACTTAGAATGAACACCACCCCACTATGTTTTTCATAAACGTATCCTACATTGCCACTGCATGTTTACTGACCTCCCCATGCTGACCTCCCCTGGTTCTTTTCTCCATCCTGCCTTGCGACTCACTGCCTATACTATTTCACACTGTCCGAATCACACCACCCGGTGAGGTTTTTGTCACTCCTTCTAGTGAATGGCCTGTTTGAAACACTTATAATGCACACCACACAACGGTGTTTTTCAGAAACCTATCCTAGATTGCCACTGCATGTTTCCTGATCTCCCCATGCGGACAATCCCGAGGTGCTTTTCTCCATCCTACATTGCCAATGACTGCCTATCCTAATTCATACTCTCTGAATCACACCACCCCTTGATGTTTTCATCACACCTCCTAGTGAATGGCCTGTTAGAAATACTTACAATGCGCATCACCCTGCGATGTTTTTTGGAAACCTATCCTACATGGCCACTGCATGTTTCCTGATCTCCCCGTGCTGACAAGCCCGTGGTGCTTTTCTCCATCCTACATTGCCACTCACTGCCTATCCTAATTCAGACACTCCGATTCCCACCACGCCGTGATATATTCCTCACTCCTGCTAGTGAATGGTCTGTTAGAAACCCTTAAAATGCGCACCACCCCGCGATGTTTTTCGGAAACCTATCCTACATTTCCGCTACATGTTTCCTGACTTCCCCATGATGGCCACACCGTTGTGCTTTTCTGCATCCTACATTGCAACTCACTGTCTAACCTAATTCAGACCATCCATTTCACACCACCCCTATATATTTTCTCACTCCTACTAGTGAATGGCAGTTTGGAAACCCTTACAGTGCGCACCACCACGTGATGTTTTTCAGAAACCTATCCTACATTGCCACTGAATGTTTCCTGACCTCCCCATGCTGACCACCCCGTGGTGCTTTTCTCCAACCTACATTGCCACTCACTGCCTATCCTAATTCAAACTCTTCGAATCACAACACCCCTTGATGTTTTTGTCACTCCTACTAGTGAATGGCCTGTTAGAAATCCTTACAATGTGCACCACCCCATGATGTTATTCAGAAACCTATCCTACATTGCCACTGCATGTTTCCTGACCTCCCCATGCTGACCTATCCGTGGTGCTTTTCTCCATCCTACATTGCGACACACTGCTTATCCTCATTCAGACCCTCTGATGCACACCACCCTGTGTTGTTTCTCTCACTCCTACGTGTGAATGGCCTGTTAGAAACACTTACAATTCGCACAACCCCGCGTTGTTTTTCAGAAACCTATCTTACATTGCCGCTGTTTGTTTCTTGACCTCCCCATGCTGACCACACCGTGTTGCTTTTCTCCATCCTACATTTCCCCTCACTGCCAATTCAAATTCAGCCTCTCTTATTCACACCACCCCGTGATGTTTTTCTCACTCCTACTAGTGAATGGCCCATAAGAAACACTTACAATGCGCACCACCCCGCGATGATTTTCAGAAAGCTATCCTACATTTCCACTGCATATTTCCTAATCTTCTCATGCTGACCACCCCGTGGTGCTTTTCTCCATCCTCGATTGCCACTCACAGCCTATGCTAATTCAGACCCTCTGATTCAAACCAGCACCTGATTTTTTTCTCACTGCTACTAGTGAATGGCCTATTAGAAAACCTTACAATGCACACCACCCCGCTATGTTTTTCAGAAACCTATCCCACATTGCCACCACATGTTTCCTGACCTCCCCATGCTGACCACACCGTCTTGCTTTTCTCCATCCTACATTGCCACTCACTGCCTATGCTAATTCAGTCCCTCAGAATCACACCACCCCGTGACGTTTTTCTCACTCCTACTAGTGAATGATGTGTTAGAAAACCTTACAATGCGCACAACCCTGCGATGTTTTTCAGAAACCTATGCAACATTGCCACCGCATTTTTCCTGACCTCCACTTACTGACCACACCGTGGTGCTTTTCTCCATCCTACATTGCCACTCACTGCCTGTCCTAATTCAGGCCTTCTGATTCACACCACCCCGTGATTTTTTTCTCACTCCTGCTAGTGAATGGCCTGTTTGAAACCCTTACAATGCGCACCACCCCGCGATGTTCTTCAGAAACCTATCCTACATTGCCACCGCATGTTTCCTGTCCTCCCCATGCTGACCACACCGTGGTGCTTTTCTCCATCCTACATTGCCACTCACTGCCTTTCCCAATTCAGGCCCTCTGATTCACACCACTCCCTCATATTTTTCTCTTTCCTACATGTCAATTGCCTGTTCGAAACACTTACAATGTGAACTACCCTGCGAAGTTTTTTAGAAAACTATCATAGATTGCCACCACATGTTTCCTGTCCTCCGCATGCTGACCACCCCGTGGTGCTTTTCTCCATCCTCCATTGCCACTCACTGGTATCGGAATACAGGCCCTCGGGTTAACACACCCCTTGTGCTGTTTTTCTCATTCCTACTAGTGAATGGCCTGGTAGAAACCCTTACAATGGGCACCACCCCACAATGTGTTTCAGAAACTTATGCTACATTGCCACTGCATGTTTCCTCCCGTCCCCATGATGACCACCCCCTGGTGATTTTCTCCATCCTTCATTGCCAATCACTGACTATCCTAATTCAGACCCTACGATTCACACCGCCCCGTGATAGTTTTTTCACTCCTACTAGGGAATGGCCTTTTTGAAACCCTTACAATGCGCACAACCCCGCGCTGTTTTTCAGAAACCTATCTTACATTGCCACTGTTTGTTGCCTGACCTCCCCATGCTGACCACCCCGTGTTGCTTTTCTCCATGCTACATTTGCCCTCACTGCCAATCCAAATTGAAACCCTCCGATTCACACCACCCCGTGATGTTTTTCTCACTCCTACTAGTGAATGGCCTGTTAGAAACACCTACATTGCGCACCACCCTGCGATGTTCTTCAGAAACCTATCCTACATTTCCACTGCGTATTTCCTGACCTCCCGATGCTGATCACCCCGTGGTGCTTTTCCCCATCCTACATTGCCACTCACTGCCTATCCTAATTCAGACACTCCTATTTACACCACCCTGGATGTTTTTCTCACTCCTCCTACTGAATGGCCTGTTAGAAACCCTTACAATGCACACCACCCCGCTATGTTTTTCCAAAACCTATCCTACACTGCCACTGCATGTTTCCTGACCTCCTCATGCTGAACACCCAGTGGTTCTTCCCTGTATCCTGCATTTCACTAACTGCCTATTCTAATTCAGACTGTCCAAATCACACCACCCTGTAATGTTTTTGTCACTCCTACTAGTGAAAGCCTGTTAGAAACCCTTACAATGCGCACCACACAATGGTGCTTTGCAGAAACCTATCCTAGATTACTACTGCATGTTTCCTGACCTCCCCATGCTGACCACCCGTGGTTGTTTTCTCCTTCCTACATTGCCATTCACTGCGTATCCTAATTTAGACCCTCTGATTCACACAACACCGTGATATTTTTCTCACTCCTACATGTGAAAGGCCTGTTTTCAAACACTTACAATGCGCACCACCCAACAATGCTTTTCAGAAACCTATCCTTTATTGCCACTGCATGTTTCCGGACCTCCACATGCTGACTACCCCGTGGTGCTATTCTCCATCCTACATTGCCACTCACTGCCTATACTAACAGAGACCCTCTGATTCACACCGCCTCGTGATGTTTTTCTCACTCCTACTAGTGAATTGCCTCTAGGAAACCCTTACAATGAGCAGCATCCCGCGATGTTTTTCGGAAACCATTCCTACGTTTCCACAGCATGTTTCCTGACCTCCCCATGCTGACCACCCCGTGGTGCTTTTCTCCATCCTACATTGCCAATCACTGCCTATCCTAATTCATAATCTCTGATTTACACCACCTCGTGATATTTTTCTCACTCCTACTAGTGAATGGCCTGTTAGAAACCCTTACAATCCGCACCACCCCACGATGTTTTTCAGAAACCTATCTTACATTGCCCCTGTATGTTTCCTGACCTCACCATGCTGTCCACTCCGTGGTGGTTTGTCCATCCTACATTGGCACTCACTGCGTATCCTAATTCAGACCCTCCAATTCACACCACCCCGTGATGTTTTTCTCACTCCTACTAGTGAATGGCCTGTTAGAAACCCTTACAATGCTCACCACCCTGTGATGTTTTTCTGAAACCTATACTACATTGGCCCTGCATGTTAACTGACCTCCCCAGGCTGACCACCCCGTGGCGCTTTTGTCCATTCTACATTGCCACTCACTGCCTATCCTAATTCAAACTCTTGGAATCACAACATCCCTTGATGTTTTTGTCACTCCTACTAGTGAATGGCCTGTTAGAAATCCTTACAATGTGCACCACCCTATGATGTTATTCAGAAACCTACCCTACATTGCCACTGCATGTTTCCTGACCTCCCCATGCTGACCACTCCGTGGTACTTTTCTCCATCCTACATTGCGACACACTGCTTATCCTAATTCAGACCCTCTGATTCACACCACCCTGTGTTGTTTCTCTCACTCCTACGTGTGAATGGCCTGTTAGAAACCCTTACAATTCGCACAACCCCGCGTTGTTTTTCAGAAACCTATCTTACATTGCCGCTGTTTGTTTCTTGACCTCCCCATGCTGACCACACCGTGTTGCTTTTCTCCATCCTGCATTTCCCCTCACTGCCAATTCAAATTCAGCCCCTCTTATTCACACCACCCCGTGATGTTTTTCTCAGTCCTACTAGTGAATGGCCCGTAAGAAACACTTACAATGCGCACCACCCCGCGATGATTTTCAGAAACCTATCGTACATTTCCACTGCGTATTTCCTGATCTCCTCATGCTGACCACCCCGAGGTGCTTTCCTCCACCCTACATTGCCACTCACTGCCTAGCCTAATTGAGACACTTTGATTCCCACCACCTCGAGATGTTTTTCTCATTCCTAGTAGTGAATGGCCTGTTAGAAACCCTTACAATGCGCACCACCCCGCGATGCTTTTCACAAACCTATCCTACATTGCCACTGTTTGTTTCCGGCCCTCCCCATGCTGACCACCCCGTGTTGCTTTTCTCCATCCAACATTTCCTCTCACTGTCAATCCAAATTCTATACCCTCTGATTCACACACCCCTGATGTTTTTCTTACTCCTCCTAGTGTATGGCCCCTTAGAAACCCTTACAATGCGCACCTCCCCACGATGTTTTTCAGAAAAGGATCCTACATGGCCACTGCATGTTTCCTGTCCTCCCCATGCTGACCACCCCTAGTGCTTTTCTCCATCCTACATTGCCTCTCACTGCCTATCCTAATTCAGGACCTCCGATTCACAACAATCTATGATGTTTTTCTCACTCCTACTAGTGAATGGCCTGTTAGAAACCCTTACAATGCGCACTCCCGCATGATGTTTTTAAAAAACCTATCCAACATTGCCACTGCACCTTTCCTGACTTCCCCATGCAGACCACCCCGTGGTGATTTTCTAATTCCTACATTGCCAGTCACTGTCTATCGTAATAGAAACCCTCCGATTCACACCATCCCGTGATGTTTTTCTCATTCCTACTAGTGAATGGCCTGTTAGAAACCCTTACAATGCGCACCACCCCGCGATGTTTTTCAGAAACCTATCCTACATTGCCAGTGCATGTTTCCTGACCTACCCATGCTGACTACCCCGTGGTGCTTTTCTCCTCCTACATTGCCCCTCACTGCCTGTCCTAATTCAGACCCTCCACTACACATCACCATGTGATGTTTTTCTCACTCCTCTTAGTGCATGGCCTGTTAGAAACCCTTACAATGCGGACCACTACACGATGTTTTTCAGAAACCTATACTACATTGCCACTTCATTTTTTCCTGACCTTCCCATGATCTCCACCCCATGGTTTTTTCTCCTTCCTACATTGTCCCTCACTGCCTAACCTAATTTGGACACTCCATTTTACACCACCCTGTGATGTTTTTCTCACTCCTGCTTGTGAATGGCCTGTTAGAAAACCTTAAAATGCGTATCACCCCACTACGTATTTCAGAAACCTAACCTACATTGCCACTGCATGTTTCCTGACCTACCCATGCTGACCACCCCATGGTGCTTTTCTCCATCCTGCATTGCCCCTCACATCCTATCCTAAAACAGACCCTCGGATTCACCACACCCCATGATGTTCTTCTCATTCCTACTAGTGAATGGCCTGTTAAAACCTTTATAATTCGCACCACCACGCGATGTTTGTGTGAAACTTATCCTACCTTTCCACTGCTTGTTTCCTGACATCCCCATGCTGACCACCCCATGGTGACTTTCTCCATCCTCCATTGCCACTCACTGCCTATCCTAATTCATAATCTCCAATTCATTCCACCCTGTGGTGTTGTTCTCACTCCTACTTGTGATTGTCCTGCTAGAAACCAATACAAGGCGCACAATCTATCCTACATTGCACTGCATGATTCCTGACCTCCCCATGCTGACTACCTCATGGTGCTTTTCTCCATCCGAAATTCCCACTCAATGCCTATCATAATTCATACACTCATTCATACCACCCTGATGTTTTCTTATCCTCCTAGTGAATGGCATCTTAGAAACCATTACAATGCGCACCCCCACGATGTTTTTCAGAAACCTATCCTACATTGCCACTGTGCGTTTCCTGACCTCCCCGTGCTGACCACCCCGTGGTGCTTTTCTCCATTATACATTGCCCCTCAGTGCCTATCCCAGTTCAGACTCTCCAATTCCCCCCTTACCGTGATATTTTTTTCTCATTCCTACTAGTGAATGGCCTGTTAGAAACCCTTACAATGGGCACCACCCCACAATGTGTTTCAGAAACTTATCCTACATTGCCACTGCATGTTTCCTCCCGTCCCCATGATGACCACCCCCTGTTGATTTTCTCCATCCTTCATTGCCAATCACTGACTATCCTAATTCAGACCGTACGATTCACACCGCCCCGTGATAGTTTTTTCACTCCTACTAGGGAATGGCCTTTTTGAAACCCTTACAATGCGCACCACCCCGCGATGTTTTTCAGAAACCTATCCTACATTTTCACTGCATGTTTCCTGAGCTCCCCTTGCTGACCACCCCGTGGTGCTTTTCTCCATCCTACATTGCCACTCACTGCCTATCCTAATTCAGACCCTCCGATTCACACTACCCCGTGATGTTTTTCTCACTCCTACGAGTGAATGGCCTGTTAGAAACTCTTACAATGCGCACAACCCCGCGCTGTTTTTCAGAAACCTATCTTACATTGCCACTGTTTGTTGCCTGACCTCCCCATGCTGACCACCCCGTGTTGCTTTTCTCCATGCTACATTTGCCCTCACTGCCAATCCAAATTGAAACCCTCTGATTCACACCACCCCGTGATGTTTTTCTCACTCCTACTAGTGAATGGCCTGTTAGAAACACCTACATTGCGCACCACCCTGCGATGTTCTTCAGAAACCTATCCTACATTTCCACTGCGTATTTCCTGACCTCCCGATGCTGATCACCCCGGGGTGCTTTTCCCCATCCTACATTGCCACTCACTGCCTATCCTAATTCAGACACTCCTAATTACACCACCCTGGATGTTTTTCTCACTCCTCCTACTGAATGGCCTGTTAGAAACCCTTACAATGCACACCACCCTGCTATGTTTTTCCAAAACCTATCCTACACTGCCACTGCATGTTTCCTGACCTCCCCATGCTGAACACCCAGTGGTTCTTCCGTGTATCCTGCATTTCATTAACTGCCTATTCTAATTCAGACTGTCCAAATCACTCCACCCTGTAATGTTTTTGTCACTCCTACTAGTGAAAGCCTGTTAGAAACCCTTACAATGCGCACCACACAACGGTGCTTTGCAGAAACCTATCCTAGATTACTACTGCATGTTTCCTGACCTCCCCATGCTGACCACCCGTGGTTGTTTTCTCCTTCCTACATTGCCATTCACTGCGTATCTTAATTTAGACCCTCTGATTCACACAACACCGTGATATTTTTCTCACTCCTACATGTGAAAGGCCTGTTTTCAAACACTTACAATGCGCACCACCCAACGATGCTTTTCAGAAACCTATCCTTTATTGCCACTGCATGTTTCCGGACCTCCACATGCTGACTACCCCGTGGTGCTATTCTCCATCCTACATTGCCACTCACTGCCTATACTAACAGAGACCCTCTGATTCACACCGCCTCGTGATGTTTGTCTCACTCCTACTAGTGAATTGCCTCTAGGAAACCCTTACAATGAGCAGCATCCCGCGATGTTTTTCGGAAACCATTCCTACGTTTCCACTGCATGTTTCCTGACCTCCCCATGCTGACCACCCCGTGGTGCTTTTCCCCATCCTACATTGCCAATCACTGCCTATCCTAATTCATAATCTCTGATTTACACCACCCCGTGATATTTTTCTCACTCCTACTAGTGAATGGCCTGTTAGAAACCCTTACAATCCGCACCACCCCACGATGTTTTTCAGAAACCTATCTTACATTGCCCCTGTATGTTTCCTGACCTCACCATGCTGTCCACTCCGTGGTGGTTTGTCCATCCTACATTGGCACTCACTGCGTATCCTAATTCAGACCCTCCAATTCACACCACCCCGTGATGTTTTTCTCACTCCTACTAGTGAATGGCCTGTTAGGAAACCCTTACAATGCTCACCACCCTGTGATGTTTTTCTGAAACCTATACTACATTGGCCCTGCATGTTAACTGACCTCCCCAGGCTGACCACCCCGTGGCGCTTTTGTCCATTCTACATTGCCACTCACTGCCTATCCTAATTCAGACCCTCTGATTCACACCACCCCGTGATGTTTTTCTCACTCCTACGAGTGTATGGCCTGTTAGAAACCCTTACAATGCGCACATCCACGCGTTGTTTTTTAGAAACCTATCTTACATTGCCACTGTTTGTTCCCTGACCTCCCCATGCTGACCACCGCGTGTTGCTTTTCTCCATCCTACATTTCCCCTCACTGCCAATCCAAATTCAAATCCTCTGAATTACACCACCCTGGATGTTTTTCTCACTCCTCCTAGTCAATGGCCTGTTAGAAACACTTACAATGAACGCCACCACGCTATGTTTTTCCGAAACCTATCCTACACTACCACTACATGTTTCCTGACATCCCCATGCTGACGACCCCGTGGATCTTCTCTGTATCCTGCATTCCGACTCACAGCCTATCCTAATTCAGACTGTCCATATCACACCACACCGTGATGTTTTTTTCACTCCTGCTAGTGTATGACCTGTTAGAAACCCTTACAATGCGCACCACACAACGGTGCTTTTCAGAAACCTATCCTAGATTACTACTGCATGTTTCCTGACCTCCCCATGCTGACCACCCGTGGTTGCTTTTCTGCATCCTACATTGCCACTCACTGCGTATCGTAATTCAGACCCTCTGATTCACATCACGCCGTGATATTTTTCTCACTCCTACTAGTGAATGGCCTGTTTTGAAACACTTACAATGCGCACCCAACGATGTGTTTCAGTAACCTATCCTATATTGCCACTGCATGTTTCCTGACCTCCACATGCTGACTACCCCATGGTTCTTTTCTCCAGCCTACATTGCCACTCACTGCCTATACTAATTGAGACCCTCTGATTCATACCACCTCGTGATGTTTTTCTCACTCCTACTAGTGAATGGCCTCTAAGAAACCCTTAAAATGAGCACCACCCTGCGATGTTTTTCAGAAACTTATGCTACATTGCCACTGCATGATTCTTGACCTCCCCATGCTGACCACCCCGTGGTGCTTTTCTCCATCCTACATTGCCTCTCAATGCCTATCCTAATTCAGACTCTCCGAATCACACCACCCCGTGATCCTTTTCTCACTCCTCCTAGTGAATTGCCTTTTTGAATCCCTTATAATGCGCACCACCCCGCGATGTTTTTCAGAAACCTATCCTACATTGCCACTGCATGTTTCCTGACCTCCCCGTGCAGACCAACCCGTGGTGCTTTTCCGCATCCTACATTGCCACTCACTGCCTATCCTAATTCATACTCTTCGAATCACAGCACCCCTTGATGTTTTGCTCACTCTTCTTTGTGAATGGCCTGTTAGAAATCCTTACAATGTGCGACTCCATCCTACATTGCCACTCACTGCCTATCCTAATTCAGACCCTCTGATTCACATCACCCCGTGATTTTTCTCTCACTCCTATATGTGAATGGCCTGTTAGAGCCCTCCAAATGCGCACCACTGCGTGATGTTTTTCAGAAACCTGTTCTGAATTGCCACTGCATGTTTCGGTACCTCCCTATGGTCACCACACCCTGGTGCTATTCTCCAACCTACATTGCCACTCCCTGCCTATCCTAATTCAGACCCTCCTGATTCACACCACCCCGTGATGTTTCTCTCACTCCTACATGTGAATGCCCTGTTAGAGACCCTACCAATGCGCACCACCACGTGGTGCTTTTATCGATCCTACATTGCCACTCACTGCCTATCGATTGAGACTCTCCTGATTCACACCATGCCATGATGTTTTTCTCACTCTTACATGTGAATGGCCTGTTAGAGACCCTCCGGTTGTGCACCACCTTATGATGTTTCTTACAAATCTATCCTACATTTCCACTGCATTTTTGGGGACTTCCCCATGCTCACCACCCTGTGGTCCTTTTCTTCACCCTACATTGCCACTCACTGCCTATCCTAATTTCGACCATCTCGATTCACACCACCCAGTGATGTTTGTCTCACTCCTACATGTGATTGGTCTGTTAGATTCCCTCCCAATGCACACCACTCTGTGATGTTTTTCAGAAATCTATCCTACATTGCCACTGCATGTTTCGGGACCTCACCTTGCTCACGACCCCATGGTGCTTTCTTCATCCTACATTGAGACTCACTTGCTTTTCTAATTCAGACACTTGCGATTCACACGACCCCGTGACATTTCTCTCACTTCTACATGTCAATGGCCTGTTAGATACCCTCCCATTGCGCACCACCTTATGATGTTTCTTACAAATCTATCCTACATTTCCACTGCATTTTTTGGGACTTCCCCATGCTCACCAACCTGTGGTACTTTTCTCCACCCTACATTGCCACTCACTGCCTATCTTAATTTCGACCATCCCGATTCACACCACTCAGTTATGTTTGTCTCACTCCTACATGTGATTGGCCTGTTGGAGTCCCTCCCAATGCACACCACCCCGTGATGTTTTTCAGAAACCTATCCTACATTGCCACTGCATATTTTGGTACCTCTCCTTGCTCACCACCTTTAGGTGCTTTTCTCCATCCTACAATGCCACTCACTGCCTATCCTAATTCAGACCCTCCTGATTCACACCACCTCGTGATGCTTTTCTCACTTCTACATGTAAATGGCCTGTTAGAGACCCTCCCAATTGGCACAAACCTGCGGTGCTTTTCTCTATTCTACATGGCCACTCACTGCCTATCTTAACTCAGGCCTCCCTGTTTTACACCACCCCGTGATATTCCTTTCACTCCTACATGTGAATGACATGTTAGAGACCCTACCAATGCGCCCCACTCCTTCATGGTTTTTAGAAAGCTATCCTACATTGGAACTGCATATTTTGGAACCTCCCCATGCTTATCACCCCGTGGTGCTTTTCTCCATCCTACATTGCCATTCACTGCATATCGTAATGCAGACCCTCCCCATTCACAACACCTGGTGATGTTTGTCTCACTCCTATATGTGAATGGCCTGTTAGAGACCCTCCCAATGCACACCACCCAGTAATGTTTTTCAGAAACCTATCCTACATTTTCACTGCATGTTTCCTGTGCTCCCCTTGCTGACCACCCCGTGGTGCTTTTCTCCATCCTACATTGCCAATCACTGACTATCCTAATTCAGACCCTCCATTTTACACCACCCCGTGATATTTTTCTCATCCTACTAGGGAATGGCCAGTTAGAATCCCTTACAATGCGCATGACCCTGCAATGTTTTTCAGAAACCTATCCTACATTGCCACTTGATGTTTCCTGACCTCCCCAACCTGACTACCCCGTGGTGCTTTTCTCCTCCTACATTGCCCCTCACTGCCTGTCTTAATTCAGACCCTCCACTACACATCACCATGTGATGTTTTTCTCACTCCTCTTAGTGAATGGCCTGTTAGAAACCCTTACAATGAGCACCATGCCGCGATGTTTTTCAGAAACCTATCCTACATTACAACTGCATGTTTCCTGAGCTCCCCATGCTGACCACCCCGTGGTGCTTTTCTCCATCCTACATTGCCACTCACTGCCTATCCTAATTCAGACCCTCCATTTTACACCACCCCGTTATATTTTTCTCATCCTACTAGGGAATGGTCAGTTAGAAACCCTTACAATGCGCATGACCCTGGGATGTTTTTCAGAAACCTATCCTACATTGCGACTGCATGTTTCCTGACCCCAACATGCTGACCACCTCGTGGTTCTTTTCTCCAGCCTGCATTGTGACTCACTGCCTATCCTAATTCAGATTGTCCGAATCACACCACCCCGTTATGTTTTCCTCACTCCTCCTAGTAAACGGCCTGTTAGACAACCTTCGAATGCGCACCAACCCGTGATGCTTTTCAGAAACCTATGCTAGATTGCCACTGCACGTTTCGTGATTTCCACATGCGGACCACCACATAGTGCTTTTCTCCATCCTACATTTCCCCTCTCTGCCAATCCAAATTCAGACTCTCCGATTCACACCACCCCGTGATGTTTTTCTCACTCCTACTACTGAATGGCCCATTAGAAACACAATTAGCACCACCCCGCAATGTTTTTCAGAAACCTATCCTACATTTCCACTACCTATTTCCTGACTTCAGGATGTTGACCCCACCGTGGTGATTTTCCCCATCCTACATTGCTACTCACAACCTATCCTAATTCAGACACCCCGAATTACACCACCCTGGATGTTTTTCTCACTCTTCTGAGTGAATGGCCTGTTAGAAACACTTACAATGCACACCACCCCGCTATGTTTTTCAGAAACCTATCCTACATTGCCACTGCATGTTTACTGACCTATCCATGCTGACCACCCCGTGGTTCATTTCTCCATCCTGCCTTGCGACTCACTGCCTATCCTAATTCAGACTGTCCGAATCACACCACCCCATGATGGTTTTGTCACTCCTACTAGTGAATGGCCTTTTAGAAACCCTTACAATGCGCACCACACAACAGTGTTTTTCAGAAACCTATCCTAGATTGCCACTGCATGTTTCCTGTCCTCCCCATGCTGACAACCCATGGTGCTTTTCTCCATCCTACATTGCCACTCACGGCGTATCCTAATTCAGACACCATGATTAACACCACTCCGTGATGTTTTTCTCACTCCTACTAGTGAATGGCCTGTTAGAAACCCTTACAATGCGCATCACCCCACGATGTTTTTCGGAAAGCAATCGTACATTGCCACTGTATGTGTCCTGATCTCCCCATGCTGACCACCCCGTGGTGCTTTTCTCCATTATACATTGCCCCTCACTGCCTATCCCAATTCAGACTCTTCAATTCCCACCAACCCATGTTGTTTTTCTCACTCCTACTAGTGAATGGCCTCTAAGAAACCCTTACAATGCGCACCACCTGGCGATGTTTTTCAGAAACCTATCCTACATTGCCACCGCATGTTTCCTGACCTCCCCTTGCTGAACAACCCGGGGTGCTTTTCTCAATCCTACATTGCCACTCACTGCCTATCCTATTTCAGGCCCTCCGATGCAAACCACTGTGTGACGTTTTTATAACTCCTACTAGTGAAAGGCCTGTTAGACACCCTTACAATGCCCACCACCCCACGATGCTTTTCAGAAACCTATTCTACATTGCCACCGCATGTTTCCTGATCTCCCCATGCTGACCACCTCGTGGTGCTTTTCTCCATGCTACATTGGCACTCACTGCCTATCCAAAATCAGGCCCTCTGATTCACACCACTCCCTGATATTTTTCTCACTCATAATTGTAAATTGCCTGTTAGAAACACTTACAATGCGCACCACCGCGCAATGTTTTTCAGAAACCTATCCTACATTGCCACCGCATATTTCCTGACCTCCTCATGCTGACCACACTGTGGTGCTTTTCTCCATCCTAAATTGCTAATCACTGCCTCTCCTAATTCAGGCCCTCCGATTCACACCACCACGTTATTTTTCTCACTCCTGCTAGTGAATGGCCTGTTTGAAACCCTTACAATGCGTACCACCCCGCGATGTTCTTCAGAAACCTATCCTACATTCCCACCGCATGTTTCCTGATGTCCGCACGCTGAACACACTGTGGTGCTTTTCTCCATCCTACATTGCCACTCACTGCCTATCCTAATTCAGGCCCTCTGATTCACACCACAACGTGATGATTTTCTCACTCCTACTAGTGATTGCCCTGTTAGAAAACCTTTCAATTCGCACCACCCCGCGATGTTCTTCATAAACCTATCCTACATTGCCAGCGCATGTTTCCTGACCTCCCCACGCTGACCACACTGTGGTGCTTTTCTCCATCCTACATTGCCACTCACTGCCTATCCCATTTCAGGCCCTCTGATTCACACCACTCCCTCATATTTTATTCTTTCCTACTTGTAAATTGCCTGTTAGAAACACTTACAATGAGAACCACCCTGCGATGTTTTTAAGAAAACTATCCTGGATTGCCACTGCATGTTTCCTGTCCTCCCCATGCTGACCACCCCGTGGTGCTTTTCGCCATCCTCCATTGCCACTCACTGCCTATGCTAATTCAGGCCCTCCGATTCACATCTCTCTGTGATGTTTTTCTCACTCCTACTAGTGAATGGACTGTTAGAAAACCTTTCAATTCGCACCACCCCGCGATGTTTTTCAGAATCCTATCCTACATTGCCACCGCATGTTTCCTGACCTCCCCGTGCTGACCACCCTTTGGTGTTTTCTCCATCCTACATTGCCACTCACTGCCTATCCGAATTCACGCCCTCCAATTTACACCCTCCTGTTATGTTTTTCACACTCCTACTAGTGAAAGGCCTGTTAGAAACCCTTACAATGCACACCACCCCGCGATATTTTTCAGAAAGCTATCCTACATTGCCACCGCAATTTTCCTGACCTCCCCATGCTGACCAACCCATGGTGCTTTTCTCCACCCTCCATTGCCACTAACTGCCTATGCTAATTCAGGGCCTCCGATTCACATCACCCCGTGATGTTTGTCTCACTCCTACTAGTGATAGGCCTGTTAGAAACCCTTACAATGCCCACCAACCCAGGATGTTTTTCTGAAACCTATCCTACATAGCCACTGCATGTTTCCTGAACTCCCCATGCTCACCATGCCCTCTTGCATTTTTCCATGCTACATTACCACTCACTGCCTAATCTAATTCAGGCCCTCCAATTCACACCACCCCGTGATGTTTTTCTCACTCCTACTAGTGAATGGCCTGTTAGAAAACCTTACAATGCGCATCACCCTGCGATGTTTTTCAGCAACCTATGCAACATTGCACCGCATGTTTCCAGACGTCCACTTGCTGACGACACCATGGTGCTTTTCTGCATGCTACATTGCCACTCACTGCCTGTCATAATTCTGGCCATCTGATTCACACCACCCCGTGATATTTATCTCACTCCTGCTAGTGAATGGCCTCTTAGAAACCCTTACAATGCGCACCACCCCGCGATGTTCTTCATAAACCTATCCCACATTGCCACCGCATATTTCCTGACCTCCCCATGCTGAGCACCTCGTGGTGCTTTTTTCCATGCTACATTGCCACTCATTGCCTATCCCAATTCAGGCCCTCCGATTCACACCACTCCCTGATATTTTTCTCTCTCCTACTTGTAAATTGCCTGTTAGAAACACTTACAATGCACACCACCCTGCGATATTTTTCAGAAAACTATCCTAGATTGCCACCGAATGTTTTCTGTCCTCCCCATGCTGACCACACCGTGGTGCTTTTCTCCATCCTCCATTGCCACTCACTGCCTAGGCTAATTCAGGCCCTCCAATTCACATCTCCCCGTGATGTTTTTCTCACTCCTACTAGTGAATGGTCTGTTAGAAACCCTTACAATGCGCACCACCCCGCAATGTTTTTCAGAAACCTATCCTACATTGCCACCGCATATTTCCTGACCTCCTCATGCTGACCACACTGTGGTGCTTTTCACCATCCTAAATTGCTAATCACTGCCTCTCCTAATTCAGACTCTCCGATTCACACCACCCTGTGATGTTTTTCTCACTCCTACTAGTGAATGGCCTGCTGGAAACCCTTACATTGCGCAACCCCCGTGATGTTTTACGGAAACCTATCCTACATTGCCACCGCATGTTTCCTGACCTCCCAATGCTGAGCAACCCGGGTGCATTTCTCCATCCTACATTGCCACTCACAGTCTATCACATTTCGGGCCCTCCGAAGCAAACCACCCCGTGACATTTTTAGCACTCCTACTAGTGAAAGACCTGTTGGAAACCCTTACAATGCGCACCGGCCCGCGATGTACTTCAGAAACCTAACCTACATTGCCACTGCATGCTTCCTGAACACCCCATGCTCACCACGCTGTCTTGCTTTTCTCCATTCTACATAACCACTCACTGCCTAATCTAATTCAGGCCCTCCGATTCACAGGACTCCATGATGTTTTTCTCACTCCTACTAGTGAATGGCCTGTTAGAAACCCTTACAATGGCAACCACCACGCAATGTTTTTCAGAAACCTATCCTACATTGCCACTTCATGTTCCCTGACCTTCCCATGCTGATCACCCTGCGGTGCTTCCTTCCATCCTACATTGCCACTCACTGCCTGTACTAACTGAGACCCTCTGATTCACACCACCTCGTGATGTTTTTCTCACTCCTACTAGTGAATGGCCTATTAGAAACCCTTACAATGCGCACCACCCCGCAATGTTTTTCAGAAACCTATCCTAAATTGCCACCGCATGTGTCCTGACTTCCCAATGCTGACCACCCCTTGGTGTTTTCTCCAGCCTACATTGCCACTCACTGGTATCCGAATACAGGCCCTCGGGTTCACACCCCCCTGTGCTTTTTTTCTCATTCCTACTAGTGAATGGCCTGGTAGAAACACTTACAATGCTCCCCACACCACGATGTTTTTCAGAAACCTATCCTACATTGCCACCTCATGTTTCCTGACCTTCTCATGCTGAATAGCCCGTGGTGCTTTTCTCCATCCTACATTGCCACTCACTGCCTATCCTCATTCAAGCCCTCCGATTCACACCACCCTGTGATTTTTTTCTCAATCGTAATAGTGAATGGCCTGTTAGAAACCCTTACAATGCGCACAACCCCGCGATGTTTTTCAGAAACCTATCCTACATTGCCACTGCATGTGTCCTGCTCTCCAGATGCTGACCAACCCATGGTGCTTTTCTCCGTCCTACATTTACCCTCACTGCCAATCCAAATTCAAACCCTCAGATTCACACCACCCCATAATGTTTTTCTCTCTCCTACTTGTGAATGGCCTGTTGGAAACACTTACAATGCGCACCACATGCAATGTTTCTCAGAAACCTATCCTGCATTTCCACTGTGTATTTCCTGACCTCCCGACGCTGACCACCCCATGGTGCTTTTCCCCATCCTACTTTGCCACTCCCTGCCTATCCTAATTCAGACACTCCAAATTACAGTACCCTGGATGTTTTTCTAACTCCTCCTAGTGCATGCCCTGTGAGAAACACTTACAATGCGCACCATCCAAAAATGGTTTTCAGAAACCTATCCTAAATTGCCACTGCATGTTTCCTGACCTCCACATGCTGACTACCCCGTGGTGCTATTCTCCATCCTACATTGCCACTCACTGCCTGTACTAACAGAGTCCCTCTGATTCACACCACCTCGTGATGTTTTTCTCACTCCTACTAGTGAATGGCCTCTAAGAAACCCTTACAATGCGCACCAACTGGCGATGTTTTTCAGAAACCTATCCTACATTGCCACCGCATGTTTCCTGACCTCCCCTTGCTGAACAACCCGGGGTGCTTTTCTCAATCCTACATTGCCACTCACTGCCTATCCTATTTCAGGCCCTCCGATGCAAACCACTGTGTGACGTTTTTATAACTCCTACTAGTGAAAGGCCTGTTAGACACCCTTACAATGCCCACCACCCCACGATGTTTTTCAGAAACCTATTCTACATTGCCACCGCATGTTTCCTGATCTCCCCATGCTGACCACCACGTGGTGCTTTTCTCCATGCTACATTGGCACTCACTGCCTATCCCAAATCAGGCCCTCTGATTCACACCACTCCCTGATATTTTTCTCACTCATAATTGTAAATTGCCTGTTAGAAACACTTACAATGCGCACCACTGCGCAATGTTTTTCAGAAACCTATCCTACATTGCCACCGCATATTTCCTGACCTCCTCATGCTGACCACACTGTGGTGCTTTTCTCCATCCTAAATTGCTAATCACTGCCTCTCCTAATTCAGGCCCTCCGATTCACACCACCACGTTATTTTTCTCACTCCTGCTAGTGAATGGCCTGTTTGAAACCCTTACAATGCGTACCACCCCGCGATGTTCTTCAGAAACCTATCCTACATTCCCACCGCATGTTTCCTGATGTCCGCACGCTGAACACACTGTGGTGCTTTTCTCCATCCTACATTGCCACTCACTGCCTATGCTAATTCAGGCCCTCTGATTCACACCACACCGTGATGATTTTCTCACTCCTACTAGTGATTGCCCTGTTAGAAAACCTTTCAATTCGCACCACCCCGCGATGTTATTCATAAACCTATCCCACATTGCCACCGCATATTTCCTGACCTCCCCATGCTGAGCACCTCGTGGTGCTTTTTTCCATGCTACATTGCCACTCATTGCCTATCCCAATTCAGGCCCTCCGATTCACACCACTCCCTGATATTTTTCTCTCTCCTACTTGTAAATTGCCTGTTAGAAACACTTACAATGCACACCACCCTGCGATATTTTTCAGAAAACTATCCTAGATTGCCACCGAATGTTTTCTGTCCTCCCCATGCTGACCACACCGTGGTGCTTTTCTCCATCCTCCATTGCCACTCACTGCCTAGGCTAATTCAGGCCCTCCAATTAACATCTCCCCGTGATGTTTTTCTCACTCCTACTAGTGAATGGTCTGTTAGAAACCCTTACAATGCGCACCACCCCGCAATGTTTTTCAGAAACCTATCCTACATTGCCACCGCATATTTCCTGACCTCCTCATGCTGACCACACTGTGGTGCTTTTCACCATCCTAAATTGCTAATCACTGCCTCTCCTAATTCAGACTCTCCGATTCACACCACCCTGTGATGTTTTTCTCACTCCTACTAGTGAATGGCCTGCTGGAAACCCTTACATTGCGCAACCCCCGTGATGTTTTACGGAAACCTATCCTACATTGCCACCGCATGTTTCCTGACCTCCCAATGCTGAGCAACCCGGGTGCATTTCTCCATCCTACATTGCCACTCACAGTCTATCACATTTCGGGCCCTCCGAAGCAAACCACCCCGTGACATTTTTAGCACTCCTACTAGTGAAAGACCTGTTGGAAACCCTTACAATGCGCACCGGCCCGCGATGTACTTCAGAAACCTAACCTACATTGCCACTGCATGCTTCCTGAACACCCCATGCTCACCACGCTGTCTTGCTTTTCTCCATTCTACATAACCACTCACTGCCTAATCTAATTCAGGCCCTCCGATTCACAGGACTCCATGATGTTTTTCTCACTCCTACTAGTGAATGGCCTGTTAGAAACCCTTACAATGGCAACCAACACGCAATGTTTTTCAGAAACCTATCCTACATTGCCACTTCATGTTCCCTGACCTTCCCATGCTGATCACCCTGCGGTGCTTCCTTCCATCCTACATTGCCACTCACTGCCTGTACTAACTGAGACCCTCTGATTCACACCACCTCGTGATGTTTTTCTCACTCCTACTAGTGAATGGCCTATTAGAAACCCTTACAATGCGCACCACCCCGCAATGTTTTTCAGAAACCTATCCTAAATTGCCACCGCATGTGTCCTGACTTCCCAATGCTGACCACCCCTTGGTGTTTTCTCCAGCCTACATTGCCACTCACTGGTATCCGAATACAGGCCCTCGGGTTCACACCCCCCTGTGCTTTTTTTCTCATTCCTACTAGTGAATGGCCTGGTAGAAACACTTACAATGCTCCCCACACCACGATGTTTTTCAGAAACCTATCCTACATTGCCACCTCATGTTTCCTGACCTTCTCATGCTGAATAGCCCGTGGTGCTTTTCTCCATCCTACATTGCCACTCACTGCCTATCCTCATTCAAGCCCTCCGATTCACACCACCCTGTGATTTTTTTCTCAATCGTAATAGTGAATGGCCTGTTAGAAACCCTTACAATGCGCACAACCCCGCGATGTTTTTCAGAAACCTATCCTACATTGCCACTGCATGTGTCCTGCTCTCCAGATGCTGACCAACCCATGGTGCTTTTCTCCGTCCTACATTTACCCTCACTGCCAATCCAAATTCAAACCCTCAGATTCACACCACCCCATAATGTTTTTCTCTCTCCTACTTGTGAATGGCCTGTTGGAAACACTTACAATGCGCACCACATGCAATGTTTCTCAGAAACCTATCCTGCATTTCCACTGCGTATTTCCTGACCTCCCGACGCTGACCACCCCATGGTGCTTTTCCCCATCCTACTTTGCCACTCCCTGCCTATCCTAATTCAGACACTCCAAATTACAGTACCCTGGATGTTTTTCTAACTCCTCCTAGTGCATGCCCTGTGAGAAACACTTACAATGCGCACCATCCAAAAATGGTTTTCAGAAACCTATCCTAAATTGCCACTGCATGTTTCCTGACCTCCACATGCTGACTACCCCGTGGTGCTATTCTCCATCCTACATTGCCACTCACTGCCTGTACTAACAGAGTCCCTCTGATTCACACCACCTCGTGATGTTTTTCTCACTCCTACTAGTGAATGGCCTCTAAGAAACCCTTACAATGCGCACCAACTGGCGATGTTTTTCAGAAACCTATCCTACATTGCCACCGCATGTTTCCTGACCTCCCCTTGCTGAACAACCCGGGGTGCTTTTCTCAATCCTACATTGCCACTCACTGCCTATCCTATTTCAGGCCCTCCGATGCAAACCACTGTGTGACGTTTTTATAACTCCTACTAGTGAAAGGCCTGTTAGACACCCTTACAATGCCCACCACCCCACGATGTTTTTCAGAAACCTATTCTACATTGCCACCGCATGTTTCCTGATCTCCCCATGCTGACCACCACGTGGTGCTTTTCTCCATGCTACATTGGCACTCACTGCCTATCCCAAATCAGGCCCTCTGATTCACACCACTCCCTGATATTTTTCTCACTCATAATTGTAAATTGCCTGTTAGAAACACTTACAATGCGCACCACTGCGCAATGTTTTTCAGAAACCTATCCTACATTGCCACCGCATATTTCCTGACCTCCTCATGCTGACCACACTGTGGTGCTTTTCTCCATCCTAAATTGCTAATCACTGCCTCTCCTAATTCAGGCCCTCCGATTCACACCACCACGTTATTTTTCTCACTCCTGCTAGTGAATGGCCTGTTTGAAACCCTTACAATGCGTACTACCCCGCGATGTTCTTCAGAAACCTATCCTACATTCCCACCGCATGTTTCCTGATGTCCGCACGCTGAACACACTGTGGTGCTTTTCTCCATCCTACATTGCCACTCACTGCCTATGCTAATTCAGGCCCTCTGATTCACACCACACCGTGATGATTTTCTCACTCCTACTAGTGATTGCCCTGTTAGAAAACCTTTCAATTCGCACCACCCCGCGATGTTCTTCATAAACCTATCCCACATTGCCACCGCATATTTCCTGACCTCCCCATGCTGAGCACCTCGTGGTGCTTTTTTCCATGCTACATTGCCACTCATTGCCTATCCCAATTCAGGCCCTCCGATTCACACCACTCCCTGATATTTTTCTCTCTCCTACTTGTAAATTGCCTGTTAGAAACACTTACAATGCACACCACCCTGCGATATTTTTCAGAAAACTATCCTAGATTGCCACCGAATGTTTTCTGTCCTCCCCATGCTGACCACACCGTGGTGCTTTTCTCCATCCTCCATTGCCACTCACTGCCTAGGCTAATTCAGGCCCTCCAATTAACATCTCCCCGTGATGTTTTTCTCACTCCTACTAGTGAATGGTCTGTTAGAAACCCTTACAATGCGCACCACCCCGCAATGTTTTTCAGAAACCTATCCTACATTGCCACCGCATATTTCCTGACCTCCTCATGCTGACCACACTGTGGTGCTTTTCACCATCCTAAATTGCTAATCACTGCCTCTCCTAATTCAGACTCTCCGATTCACACCACCCTGTGATGTTTTTCTCACTCCTACTAGTGAATGGCCTGCTGGAAACCCTTACATTGCGCAACCCCCGTGATGTTTTACGGAAACCTATCCTACATTGCCACCGCATGTTTCCTGACCTCCCAATGCTGAGCAAACCGGGTGCATTTCTCCATCCTACATTGCCTCTCACAGGCTATCACATTTCGGGCCCTCCGAAGCAAACCACCCCGTGACATTTTTAGCACTCCTACTAGTGAAAGACCTGTTGGAAACCCTTACAATGCGCACCGGCCCGCGATGTACTTCAGAAACCTAACCTACATTGCCACTGCATGCTTCCTGAACACCCCATGCTCACCACGCTGTCTTGCTTTTCTCCATTCTACATAACCACTCACTGCCTAATCTAATTCAGGCCCTCCGATTCACAGGACTCCATGATGTTTTTCTCACTCCTACTAGTGAATGGCCTGTTAGAAACCCTTACAATGGCAACCACCACGCAATGTTTTTCAGAAACCTATCCTACATTGCCACTTCATGTTCCCTGACCTTCCCATGCTGATCACCCTGCGGTGCTTCCTTCCATCCTACATTGCCACTCACTGCCTGTACTAACTGAAACCCTCTGATTCACACCACCTCGTGATGTTTTTCTCACTCCTACTAGTGAATGGCCTATTAGAAACCCTTACAATGCGCACCACCCCGCAATGTTTTTCAGAAACCTATCCTAAATTGCCACCGCATGTGTCCTGACTTCCCAATGCTGACCACCCCTTGGTGTTTTCTCCAGCCTACATTGCCACTCACTGGTATCCGAATACAGGCCCTAGGGTTCACACCCCCCTGTGCTTTTTTTCTCATTCCTACTAGTGAATGGCCTGGTAGAAACACTTACAATGCTCCCCACACCACGATGTTTTTCAGAAACCTATCCTACATTGCCACCTCATGTTTTCTGACCTCCTCATGCTGAATAGCCCGTGGTGCTTTTCTCCATCCTACATTGCCACTCACTGCCTATCCTCATTCAAGCCCTCCGATTCACACCATCCTGTGATTTTTTTCTCACTCCTACTAGTGAATGGCCTGTTAGAAACCTTTACAATGCGCACCACCCCGCGATGTTTTTCAGTAACCTATCCTACATTGCCACAGCATGTGTCCTGCTCTCCAGATGCTGACCAACCCATGGTGCTTTTCTCCGTCCTACATTTACCCTCACTGCCAATCCAAATTCAAACCCTCAGATTCACACCACCCCGTGATGTTTTTCTCTCTCCTACTTGTGAATGGCCTGTTGGAAACACTTACAATGCGCACCACATGCAAAGTTTCTCAGAAACCTATCCTACATTTCCACTGCGTATTTCCTGACTTCCCGACGCTGACCACCCCATGGTGCTTTTCCCCATCCTACTTTGCCACTCCCTGCCTATCCTAATTCAGACACTCCAAATTACAGTACCCTGGATGTTTTTCCACCTCTTCCTAGTGCATGCCCTGTGAGAAACACTTACAATGCGCACCATCCAAAAATGGTTTTCAGAAACCTTTCCTAAATTGCCACTGCATGTTTCCTGACCTCCACATGCTGACTACCCCGTGGTGCTATTCTCCATCCTACATTGACATGCACTGCCTGTACTAACTGAGTCCCTCTGATTCACACAACCTCGTGATGTTTTTCTCACTCCTACTAGTGAATGGCCTGTTAGAAACCCTTACAATGCGCACCACCACGCAATGTTTTTCAGAAACCTATCCTACATTGCCACCGCATGTGTCCTGACCTCCCAATGCTGACCACCGCTTGATGTAATTTCCAGCCTACATTGCCACTCACTGGTATCCAAATTCAGGCCCTCGGGTTCACACCTCCCCGTGCTGTTTTTCTTATTCCTACTAGTGAATGGCCTGGTAGAAACCCTTACAATGTGCCCCACCCCGCGTTGTTTATCAGAAACCTATCCTAAATTGCCACTGCATGTTTCCTGACCTCCACATGCTGACAACCCCGTGGTGCTATTCTCCATCCTACATTGACATGCACTGCCTGTACTAACTGAGACCCTCTGATTCACACCACCTCGTGATGTTTTTCTCACTCCTACTAGTGAATGGCCTGTTAGAAATCCTTACAATGCGCACCACCCCGCAATGTTTTTCAGAAACCTATCCTACATTGCCACCGCATGTGTCCTGACCTCCCAATGCTGACCACCGCTTGATGTTTTTTCCAGCCTACATTGCCACTCACTGGTATCCAAATTCAGGCCCTCGGGTTCACACCCCTCCGTGCTGTTTTTCTCATTCCTATTAGTGAATGGCCTGGTAGTAACCCTTACAATGCGCCCCACCCCGCGTTGTTTATCAGAATCCTATCCTACATTGCCACCGCATGTTTCCTGACCTCCTCGTGCTGAATACCCTGTGGTGATTTTCTCCAACCTACATTGGCACTCACTGCCTATCCTAATTCAGGCCCTCCGATTCACACCACCACGTGATTATTTTCTCACTCCTACTAGTGAATGGCCTGTTAGAAACCCTTACAATGCGCACCACCCCGCGATGGTTTTCAGAAACCTATCCTACATTGCCACCGCATGTTTCTTAAGCTTCCCATGCTGACCACCCCGTGGTGCTTTTCTCCATCCTACATTGAAACTCACTGCCTATCCTAATGCAGGCCCTCCGATTCACACCACCCCATGATGCTTTTCTCTCTCCTACAAGTGAGTGACCTTTTAGAAACCCTGAAAATGCGCTCCACCCCGCGATGTTTTTCAGAAATCTATCCTACATTCCCACCGCATATTTCCTGACCTGCTCATGCTGACCACACTGTGGTGCTTTTCACCATCCTAAATTGCTAATCACTGCCTCTCCTAATTCAGACTCTCCGATTCACACCACCCTGTGATGTTTTTCTCACTCCTACTAGTGAATGGCCTGCTGGAAACCCTTACATTGCGCAACCCCCGTGATGTTTTTCGGAAACCTATCCTACATTGCCACCGCATGTTTCCTGACCTCCCAATGCTGAGCAACCCGGGTGCATTTCTCCATCCTACATTGCCACTCACTGGCTATACTATTTCGGGCCCTCCGAAGCAAACCACCCCGTGACGTTTTTATCACTCCTACAAGTGAAAGGCCTGTTGGAAACCCTTACAATGCGCACCGGCCCGCGATATACTTCAGAAACCTAACCTACATTGCCACTGCATGCTTCCTGAACACCCCATGCTCACCACGCTGTCTTGCTTTTCTCCATTCTACATAACCACTCACTGCCTAATCTAATTCAGGCCCTCCGATTCACAGCACTCCATGATGTTTTTCTCACTCCTACTAGTGAATGGCCTGTTAGAAACCCTTACAATGGCAACCACCACGCAATGTTTTTCAGAAACCTATCCTACATTGCCACTTCATGTTCCCTGACCTTCCCATGCTGATCACCCTGCGGTGCTTCCCTCCATCCTACATTGCCACTCACTGCCTATCCTAATTCAGATCCTGCGATTCACATCACCCTGTGAGGTTTTTCTCACTCCTACTAGTGAATGGCCTATTAGAAACCCTTACAATGCGCACCACCCCGCAATGTTTTTCAGAAACCTATCCTAAATTGCCACCGCATGTGTCCTGACTTCCCAATGCTGACCACCCCTTGGTGTTTTCTCCAGCCTACATTGCCACTCACTGGTATCCGAATACAGGCCCTCGGGTTCACACCCCCCTGTGCTTTTTTTCTCATTCCTACTAGTGAATGGCCTGGTAGAAACACTTACAATGCTCCCCACCCCACGATGTTTTTCAGAAACCTATCCTACATTGCCACCTCATGTTTCCTGACCTCCTCATGCTGAATACCCCGTGGTGCTTTTCTCCATCCTACATTGCCACTCACTGCCTATCCTCATTCAAGCCCTCCGATTCACACCACCCTGTGATTTTTTTCTCGCTCCTACTAGTGAATGGCCTGTTAGAAACCCTTACAATGCGCACCACCCCGCGATGTTTTTCAGTAACCTATCCTACATTGCCACAGCATGTGTCCTGCTCTCCAGATGCTGACCAACCCATGGTGCTTTTCTCCGTCCTACATTTACCCTCACTGCCAATCCAAATTCAAACCCTCAGATTCACACCACCCCGTGATGTTTTTCTCTCTCCTACTTGTGAATGGCCTGTTGGAAACACTTACATTGCGCACCACATGCAATGTTTCTCAGAAACCTATCCTACATTTCCACTGCGTATTTCCTGACCTCCCGACGCTGACCACCCCATGGTGCTTTTCCCCATCCTACTTTGCCACTCCCTGCCTATCCTAATTCAGACACTCCAAATTACAGTACCCTGGATGTTTTTCTAACTCCTCCTAGTGCATGCCCTGTGAGAAACACTTACAATGCGCACCACCCAAAAATGGTTTTCAGAAACCTATCCTAAATTGCCACTGCATGTTTCCTGACCTCCACATGCTGACTACCCCGTGGTGCTATTCTCCATCCTACATTGACACGCACTGCCTGTACTAACTGAGTCCCTCTGATTCACACCACCTCGTGATGTTTTTCTCACTCCTACTAGTGAATGGCCTGTTAGAAACCCTTACAATGCGCACCACCACGCAATGTTTTTCAGAAACCTATCCTACATTGCCACCGCATGTGTCCTGACCTCCCGATGCTGACCACCGCTTGATGTTTTATCCAGCCTACATTGCCACTCACTGGTATCCAAATTCAGGCCCTCGGATTCACACGCCCCCGTGCTGTTTTTCTCATTTCTCCTAGTGAATGGCCTGGCAGAAACCCTTACAATGCGCCCCACGACGCGTTGTTTATCAGAAACCTATCCTACATTGCCACCGCATGTTTCCTGACCTCCTCGTGCTGAATACCCTGTGTTGATTTTCTCCATCCTACATTGGCACTCACTGCCTATCCTAATTCAGGCCCTCCGATTCACACCACCACGTGATTATTTTCTCACTCCTACTAGTGAATGGCCTGTTAGAAACCCTTACAATGCGCACCACCCCGCGATGGTTTTCAGAAACCTATCCTACATTGCCACCGCATGTTTCTTAAGCTTCCCATGCTGACCACCCCGTGGTGCTTTTCTCCATCCTACATTGAAACTCACTGCCTATCCTAATGCAGGCCCTCCGATTCACACCACCCCATGATGCTTTTCTCTCTCCTACAAGTGAGTGACCTTTTAGAAACCCTGAAAATGCGCTCCACCCCGCGATGTTTTTCAGAAATCTATCCTACATTCCCACCGCATATTTCCTGACCTCCTCATGCTGACCACACTGTGGTGCTTTTCACCATCCTAAATTGCTAATCACTGCCTCTCCTAATTCAGACTCTCCGATTCACACCACCCTGTGATGTTTTTCTCACTCCTACTAGTGAATGGCCTGCTGGAAACCCTTACATTGCGCAACCCCCGTGATGTTTTTCGGAAACCTATCCTACATTGCCACCGCATGTTTCCTGACCTCCCAATGCTGAGCAACCCGGGTGCATTTCTCCATCCTACATTGCCACTCACTGGCTATCCTATTTCGTGCCCTCCGAAGCAAACCACCCCGTGACATTTTTATCACTCCTACAAGTGAAAGGCCTTTTGGAAACCCTTACAATGCGCACGGGCCCGCGATATACTTCAGAAACCTAACCTACATTGCCACTGCATGCTTCCTGAACACCCCATGCTCACCACGCTGTCTTGCTTTTCTCCATTCTACATAACCACTCACTGCCTAATCTAATTCAGGCCCTTCGATTCACAGCACTCCATGATGTTTTTCTCACTCCTACTAGTGAATGGCCTGTTAGAAACCCTTACAATGGCAACCACCACGCAATGTTTTTCAGAAACCTATCCTACATTGCCACTTCATGTTCCCTGACCTTCCCATGCTGATCACCCTGCGGTGCTTCCCTCCATCCTACATTGCCACTCACTGCCTATCCTAATTCAGATCCTGCGATTCACATCACCCCGTGAGGTTTTTCTCCCTCCTACTAGTGAATGGCCTATTAGAAACCCTTACAATGCGCACCACCCCGCAATGTTTTACAGAAACCTATCCTAAATTGCCACCGCATGTGTCCTGACTTCCCAATGCTGACCACCCCTTGGTGTTTTCTCCAGCCTACATTGCCACTCACTGGTATCCGAATACAGGCCCTCGGGTTCACACCCCCCTGTGCTTTTTTTCTCATTCCTACTTGTGAAGGGCCTGGTAGAAACACTTACAATGCTCCCCACCCCACAATGTTTTTCAGAAACCTATCCTACATTGCCACCTCATGTTTCCTGACCTCCTCATGCTGAATACCCCGTGGTGCTTTTCTCCATCCTACATTGCCACTCACTGCCTATCCTCATTCAAGCCCTCCGATTCACACCACCCTGTGATTTTTTTTCTCACTCCTACTAGTGAATGGCCTGTTAGAAACCCTTACAATGCGCACCACCCCGCGATGTTTTTCAGTAACCTATCCTACATTGCCACAGCATGTGTCCTGCTCTCCAGATGCTGACCAACCCATGGTGCTTTTCTCCGTCCTACATTTACCCTCACTGCCAATCCAAATTCAAACCCTCAGATTCACACCACCCCGTGATGTTTTTCTCTCTCCTACTTGTGAATGGCCTGTTGGAAACACTTACAATGCGCACCACATGCAATGTTTCTCAGAAACCTATCCTACATTTCCACTGCGTATTTCCTGACCTCCCGACGCTGACCACCCCATGGTGCTTTTCCCCATCCTACTTTGCCACTCCCTGCCTATCCTAATTCAGACACTCCAAATTACAGTACCCTGGATGTTTTTCTAACTCCTCCTAGTGCATGCCCTGTGAGAAACACTTACAATGCGCACCACCCAAAAATGGTTTTCAGAAACCTATCCTAAATTGCCACTGCATGTTTCCTGACCTCCACATGCTGACTACCCCGTGGTGCTATTCTCCATCCTACATTGACACGCACTGCCTGTACTAACTGAGTCCCTCTGATTCACACCACCTCGTGATGTTTTTCTCACTCCTACTAGTGAATGGCCTGTTAGAAACCCTTACAATGCGCACCACCACGCAATGTTTTTCAGAAACCTATCCTACATTGCCACCGCATGTGTCCTGACCTCCCGATGCTGACCACCGCTTGATGTTTTTTCCTGCCTACATTGCCACTCACTGGTATCCAAATTCAGGCCCTCGGATTCACACGCCCCCGTGCTGTTTTTCTCATTTCTACTAGTGAATGGCCTGGTAGAAACCCTTACAATGCGCCCCACGCCGCGTTGTTTATCAGAAACCTATCCTACATTGCCACCGCATGTTTCCTGACCTCCTCGTGCTGAATACCCTGTGGTGATTTTCTCCAGCCTACATTGGCACTCACTGCCTATCCTAATTCAGGCCCTCCGATTCACACCACCACGTGATTATTTTCTCACTCCTACTAGTGAATGGCCTGTTAGAAACCCTTACAATGCGCACCACCCCGCGATGGTTTTCAGAAACCTATCCTACATTGCCACCGCATGTTTCTTAAGCTTCCCATGCTGACCACCCCGTGGTGCTTTTCTCCATCCTACATTGAAACTCACTGCCTATCCTAATGCAGGCCCTCCGATTCACACCACCCCATGATGCTTTTCTCTCTCCTACAAGTGAGTGACCTTTTAGAAACCCTGAAAATGCGCTCCACCCCGCGATGTTTTTCAGAAATCTATCCTACATTCCCACCGCATATTTCCTGACCTCCTCATGCTGACCACACTGTGGTGCTTTTCACCATCCTAAATTGCTAATCACTGCCTCTCCTAATTCAGACTCTCCGATTCACAACACCCTGTGATGTTTTTCTCACTCCTACTAGTGAATGGCCTGCTGGAAACCCTTACATTGCGCAACCCCCGTGATGTTTTTCGGAAACCTATCCTACATTGCCACCGCATGTTTCCTGACCTCCCAATGCTGAGCAACCCGGGTGCATTTCTCCATCCTATATTGCCACTCACTGGCTATCCTATTTCGGGCCCTCCGAAGCAAACCACCCCGTGACGTTTTTATCACTCCTACAAGTGAAAGGCCTGTTGGAAACCCTTACAATGCGCACCGGCCCGCGATATACTTCAGAAACCTAACCTACATTGCCACTGCATGCTTCCTGAACACCCCATGCTCACCACGCTGTCTTGCTTTTCTCCATTCTACATAACCACTCACTGCCTAATCTAATTCAGGCCCTCCGATTCACAGCACTCCATGATGTTTTTCTCACTCCTACTAGTGAATGGCCTGTTAGAAACCCTTACAATGGCAACCACCACGCAATGTTTTTCAGAAACCTATCCTACATTGCCACTTCATGTTCCCTGACCTTCCCATGCTGATCACCCTGCGGTGCTTCCCTCCATCCTACATTGCCACTCACTGCCTATCCTAATTCAGATCCTGCGATTCACATCACCCCGTGAGGTTTTTCTCCCTCCTACTAGTGAATGGCCTATTAGAAACCCTTACAATGCGCACCACCCCGCAATGTTTTACAGAAACCTATCCTAAATTGCCACCGCATGTGTCCTGACTTCCCAATGCTGACCACCCCTTGGTGTTTTCTCCAGCCTACATTGCCACTCACTGGTATCCGAATACAGGCCCTCGGGTTCACACCCCCCTGTGCTTTTTTTCTCATTCCTACTTGTGAAGGGCCTGGTAGAAACACTTACAATGCTCCCCACCCCACGATGTTTTTCAGAAACCTATCCTACATTGCCACCTCATGTTTCCTGACCTCCTCATGCTGAATACCCCGTGGTGCTTTTCTCCATCCTACATTGCCACTCACTGCCTATCCTCATTCAAGCCCTCCGATTCACACCACCCTGTGATTTTTTTTCTCACTCCTACTAGTGAATGGCCTGTTAGAAACCCTTACAATGCGCACCACCCCGCGATGTTTTTCAGTAACCTATCCTACATTGCCACAGCATGTGTCCTGCTCTCCAGATGCTGACCAACCCATGGTGCTTTTCTCCGTCCTACATTTACCCTCACTGCCAATCCAAATTCAAACCCTCAGATTCACACCACCCCGTGATGTTTTTCTCTCTCCTACTTGTGAATGGCCTGTTGGAAACACTTACAATGCGCACCACATGCAATGTTTCTCAGAAACCTATCCTACATTTCCACTGCGTATTTCCTGACCTCCCGACGCTGACCACCCCATGGTGCTTTTCCCCATCCTACTTTGCCACTCCCTGCCTATCCTAATTCAGACACTCCAAATTACAGTACCCTGGATGTTTTTCTAACTCCTCCTAGTGCATGCCCTGTGAGAAACACTTACAATGCGCACCACCCAAAAATGGTTTTCAGAAACCTATCCTAAATTGCCACTGCATGTTTCCTGACCTCCACATGCTGACTACCCCGTGGTGCTATTCTCCATCCTACATTGACACGCACTGCCTGTACTAACTGAGTCCCTCTGATTCACACCACCTCGTGATGTTTTTCTCACTCCTACTAGTGAATGGCCTGTTAGAAACCCTTACAATGCGCACCACCACGCAATGTTTTTCAGAAACCTATCCTACATTGCCACCGCATGTGTCCTGACCTCCCGATGCTGACCACCGCTTGATGTTTTTTCCTGCCTACATTGCCACTCACTGGTATCCAAATTCAGGCCCTCGGATTCACACGCCCCCGTGCTGTTTTTCTCATTTCTACTAGTGAATGGCCTGGTAGAAACCCTTACAATGCGCCCCACGCCGCGTTGTTTATCAGAAACCTATCCTACATTGCCACCGCATGTTTCCTGACCTCCTCGTGCTGAATACCCTGTGGTGATTTTCTCCAGCCTACATTGGCACTCACTGCCTATCCTAATTCAGGCCCTCCGATTCACACCACCACGTGATTATTTTCTCACTCCTACTAGTGAATGGCCTGTTAGAAACCCTTACAATGCGCACCACCCCGCGATGGTTTTCAGAAACCTATCCTACATTGCCACCGCATGTTTCTTAAGCTTCCCATGCTGACCACCCCGTGGTGCTTTTCTCCATCCTACATTGAAACTCACTGCCTATCCTAATGCAGGCCCTCCGATTCACACCACCCCATGATGCTTTTCTCTCTCCTACAAGTGAGTGACCTTTTAGAAACCCTGAAAATGCGCTCCACCCCGCGATGTTTTTCAGAAATCTATCCTACATTCCCACCGCATATTTCCTGACCTCCTCATGCTGACCACACTGTGGTGCTTTTCACCATCCTAAATTGCTAATCACTGCCTCTCCTAATTCAGACTCTCCGATTCACAACACCCTGTGATGTTTTTCTCACTCCTACTAGTGAATGGCCTGCTGGAAACCCTTACATTGCGCAACCCCCGTGATGTTTTTCGGAAACCTATCCTACATTGCCACCGCATGTTTCCTGACCTCCCAATGCTGAGCAACCCGGGTGCATTTCTCCATCCTATATTGCCACTCACTGGCTATCCTATTTCGGGCCCTCCGAAGCAAACCACCCCGTGACGTTTTTATCACTCCTACAAGTGAAAGGCCTGTTGGAAACCCTTACAATGCGCACGGGCCCGCGATATACTTCAGAAACCTAACCTACATTGCCACTGCATGCTTCCTGAACACCCCATGCTCACCACGCTGTCTTGCTTTTCTCCATTCTACATAACCACTCACTGCCTAATCTAATTCAGGCCCTCCGATTCACAGCACTCCATGATGTTTTTCTCACTCCTACTAGTGAATGGCCTGTTAGAAACCCTTACAATGGCAACCACCACGCAATGTTTTTCAGAAACCTATCCTACATTGCCACTTCATGTTCCCTGACCTTCCCATGCTGACCACCGTTTGATGTTTTTTCCAGCCTACATTGCCACTCACTGGTATCCAAATTCAGGCCCTCGGGTTCACACCCCCCCGTGCTGTTTTTCTCATTCCTACTAGTGAATGGCCTGGTAGAAACCCTTACAATGCGCCCCACCCCGCGTTGTTTATCAGAAACCTATCCTACATTGCCACCGCATGTTTCCTGACCTCCTCGTGCTGAATACACTGTGGGGATTTTCTCCATCCTACATTGGCACTCACTGCCTATCCTAATTCAGGCCCTCTGATTCACACCACCACGTGATTATTTTCTCACTCCTACTAGTGAATGGCCTGTTAGAAACCCTTACAATGCGCACCACCCCGCGATGATTTTCAGAAACCTATCCTACATTGCCACCGCATGTTTCTTAAGCTTCCCATGCTGACTACCCCATGGTGCTTTTCTCCATCCTACATTGAAACTCACTGCCTATCCTAATGCAGGCCCTCCGATTCACACCACCCCGTGATGCTTTTCTCTCTCCTACAAGTGAGTGACCTTTTAGAAACACTGAAAATGCGCTCCACCCCGCGATGTTTTTCAGAAATCTATCCTACATTCCCACCGCATATTTCCTGACCTCCTCATGCTGACCACACTGTGGTGCTTTTCACCATCCTAAATTGCTAATCACTGCCTCTCCTAATTCAGACTCTCCGATTCACACCACCCTGTGATGTTTTTCTCACTCCTACTAGTGAATGGCCTGCTGGAAACCCTTACATTGCGCAACCCCCGTAATGTTTTTCGGAAACCTATCCTACATTGTCACCGCATGTTTCCTGACCTCCCAATGCTGAGCAACACGGGTGCATTCCTCCATCCTACATTGCCACTCACTGGCTATCCTATTTCGGGCCCTCCGAAGCAAACCACCCCGTGACGTTTTTATCACTCCTACTAGTGAAAGGCCTGTTGGAAACCCTTACAATGCGCACCGGCCCGCGATGTACTTCAGAAACCTAACCTACATTGCCACTGCATGCTTCCTGAACACCCCATGCTCACCACGCTGTCTTGCTTTTCTCCATTCTACATAACCACTCACTGCCTAATCTAATTCAGGCCCTCCGATTCACAGCACTCCATGATGTGTTTCTCACTCCTACTAGTGAATGGCCTGTTAGAAACCCCTACAATGGCAACCACCACGCAATGTTTTCCAGAAACCTATCCTACATTGCCACTTCATGTTCCCTGACCTTCCCATGCTGATCACCCTGCGGTGCTTCCCTCCATCCTACATTGCCACTCACTACCTATCCTAATTCAGATCCTGCGATTCACATCACCCCGTGAGGTTTTTCTCACTCCTAGTAGTGAATGGCCTATTAGAAACCCTTACAATGCGCACCACCCCGCAATGTTTTTCAGAAACCTATCCTAAATTGCCACCGCATGTGTCCTGACTTCCCAATGCTGACCACCCCTTTGTGTTTTCTCCAGCCTACATTGCCACTCACTGGTATCCGAATACAGGCCCTCGGATTCACACCCCCCCCCTGTGCTTTTTTTCCTCATTCCTACTAGTGAATGGCCTGGTAGAAACACTTACAATGCTCCCCACCCCACGATGTTTTTCAGAAACCTATCCTACATTGCCACCTCATGTTTCCTGACCTCCTCATGCTTAATACTCCGTGGTGCTTTTCTCCATCCTACATTGCCACTCACTGCCTATCCTCATTCAAGCCCTCCGATTCACACCACCCTGTGATTTTTTTCTCACTCCTAATAGTGAATGGCCTGTTAGAAACCCTTACAATGCGCACCACCCCGCGATGTTTTTCAGAAACCTATCCTACATTGCCACTGCATGTGTCCTGCTCTCCAGATGCTGACCAACCCATGGTGCTTTTCTCCGTCCTACATTTACCCTCACTGCCAATCCAAATTCAAACCCTCAGATTCACACCACCCCGTAATGTTTTTCTCTCTCCTACTTGTGAATGGCCTGTTGGAAACACTTACAATGCGCACCACATGCAATGTTTCTCAGAAACCTATCCTGCATTTCCACTGCTTATTTCCTGACCTCCCGACGCTGACCACCCCATGGTGCTTTTCCCCATCCTACTTTGCCACTCCCTGCCTATCCTAATTCAGACACTCCAAATTACAGTACCCTGGATGTTTTTCTAACTCCTCCTAGTGCATGCCCTGTGAGAAACACTTACAATGCGCACCACCCAAAAATGGTTTTCAGAAACCTATCCTAAATTGCCACTGCATGTTTCCTGACCTCCACAAGCTGACTACCCCGTGGTGCTATTCTCCATCCTACATTGCCACTCACTGCCTGTACTAACTGAGACCCTCTGATTCACACCACCTCGTGATGTTTTTCTCACTCCTACTAGTGAATGGCCTCTAAGAAACCCTAACAATGCGCACCACCTCGCGTTTTTTTCAGAAACCTATCCTACATTGCCACTGCATGTTTCCTGACCTCCACTTGCTGAACAACCCGGGATGCTTTTCTCAATCCTACATTGCCACTCACTGCCTATCCTATTTCAGGCCCTCCGATGCAAACCACTGTGTGACGTTTTTATAACTACTACTAGTGAAAGGCCTGTTAGACACCCTTACAATGCCCACCACCCCACGATGTTTTTCAGAAACCTATCCTACATTGCCACCGCATGTTTCCTGATCTCCCCATGCTGACCACCTCGTGGTGCTTTTCTCCATGCTACATTGCCACTCACTGCCTATCCCAATTCAGGCCCTCTGATTCACACCACTCCCTTATATTTTTCTCTCTCATACTTGTAAATTGCCTGTTAGAAACACTTACAATGCGCACCACCCTGCAATGTTTTTCAGAAACCTATCCTAAATTGCCACCGCATATTTCCTGACCTCCTCATGCTGACCACACTGTGGTGCTTTTCTCCATCCTAAATTGCTAATCACTGCCTCTCCTAATTCAGGCCATCCGATTCAAACCACCCCGTTATTTTTTCTCACTCCTGCTAGTGAATGGCCTGTTTGAAACCCTTACAATGCGCACCACCCCGCGATGTTCTTCAGAAACCTATCCTACATTGCCACCGCATGTTTCCTGACCTCCCCACGCTGACCACACTGTGGTACTTTTCTCCATCCTACATTGCCACTCACTGCCTATCCCAATTCAGGCCCTCTGATTCACACCACTCCCTCATATTTTATTCTTTCCTACTTGTAAATTGCCTGTTAGAAACACTTACAGTGCGAACCAACCTGCGATGTTTTTCAGAAAACTCTCCTAGATTGCCACCGCATGTTTCCTGTCCTCCCCATGCTGACCACCCAGTGGTGCTTTTCTCCATCCTCCATTGCCACTCACTGCCTATGCTAATTCAGGCCCTCCGATTCACATCTCTCCGTGATGTTTTTCTTACTCCTACTAGTGAATGGCCTGTTAGAAACCCTTACAATGCGCACCACCACGCAATGTTTTTCAGAAACCTATCCTACATTGCCAGAGCATGTGTCCTGACCTCCCAAAGCTGACCACCCCTTGGTGTTTTCTCCAGCCTACATTGCCACTCACTGATATCCGAATACAGGCCCTCGGGTGAACACCCCCCCTGTGCTGTTTTTCTCATTCTTACTAGTGAATGGCCTGGTAGAAACGCTTACAATGCGCCCCACCCCGCAATGTTTTACAGAAACCTATCCTACATTGCCACCGCATCATTCCTTACCTCCCCATGCTTAATACCCTGTGTTGCTTTTCTCCATCCTACATTGTCACTCACTGCCTATCTTAATTCCGGCTCTCCGAAACACACCACCCCATGATATTTTTCTCATTCCTACTAGTGAGTGGCCTGTAAGAAACCCTTACAATGCGCACCACGCTGCGAAGTTTTTCAGAAAAATATCCTACAATACCACCGCATGTTTCCTGACCTCCCCATGCTGAATACCCCGTGGTGCTTTTCTCCATCCTACATTGCCACTCACTGCGTATCTTAATTCAGGCCATCCGATTCACACTACGCCATGATGTTTTTCTCACTCCTACTAGTGAATGGTCCGTTAGAAACCCTTACAATGCACACAAACCCGCGGTGTATTCCAGAAACCTATATTACATTGCCACTGTTTGTTTCCTGACCTCCCCATGCTGACCACCCCGTGTTGCTTTTCTCCATCCTACATTGCCACTCACAGCCTATAGGAATTCAAACCCTCCGATTCACACCTCTGCGTGATGTTTTTCTAACTCCTACTAGTGAATGGCCTGTTAGAAACTCTTACAATGCCCACCACCCCACAATGTTTTTCAGAAACCTATCCTACATTGCCACCGCATGTTTCCTGATCTCTACATTCTGACCACCCCGTGGTGCTTTTCTCCATCCTACATTGCCACTCACTGCCTATGCTAATTCAGGCCCTCCGATTCACTCCACACCATGATGCTTTTCTCACTCCTACTAGTGATTGGCCTGTTAGAAAACCTTTCAATTCGCACCACCCCGCGATGTTTTTCAGAATCCTATCCTACATTGCCACCGCATGTTTCCTGACCTCCCCATGCTGACCAACCCATGGTGCTTTTCTCCACCCTCCATTGCCACTAACTGCCTATGCTAATTCAGGGCCTCCAATTCACATCACCCCGTGATGTTTGTCTCACTCCTACTAGTGAAAGGCCTGTTAGAAACCCTTACAATGCCCACCAACCCAGGATGTGTTTCTGAAAATTATCCTACATTGCCACTGCATGTTTCCTGAACTGCCCATGCTCACCATGCCCTCTTGCATTTTTCCATGCTACATTACCACTCACTGCCTAATCTAATTCAGGCCCTCCAATTCACACCACCCCGTGATGTTTTTCACACTCCTACTAGTGAATGGCCTGTTTGAAAACCTTACAATGCGCATCACCCTGCGATGTTTTTCAGAAACCTATGCAACATTGCACCGCATGTTTCCAGACCTCCACTTGCAGACCACACCATGGTGCTTTTCTCCATCCTACATTGCCCCTCACTGCCTGTCCTAATTCAGGCCCTCTGATTCACACCACCCCGTGATTTTTATCTCACTCCTGCTAGTGAATGGCCTTTTAGAAACCCTTACATTGCGCACCACCCCGCGATGTTCTTCATAAACCTATCCCACATTGCCACCGCATATTTCCTGACCTCCCCATGCTGAGCACCTCGTGGTGCTTTTTTCCATGCTACATTGCCACTCATTGCCTATCCCAATTCAGGCCCTCCGATTCACACCACTCCCTGATATTTTTCTCTCTCCTACTTGTAAATTGCCTGTTAGAAACACTTACAATGCGCACCACCCTGCGATGTTTTTCAGAAAACTATCCTAGATTGCCACCGCATGTTTCCTTACCTTCCCATGCTTACCACCCCATGGTGCTTTTCTCCATCCTCCATTGCCACTCACTGCCTATGCTAATTCAGGCCCTCCAATTCACATCTCCCCGTGATGTTTTTCTCACTCTTACTAGTGAATGGCCTGTTAGTAACCCTAACAATGCGCACCACCCCGCAATGTTTTTCAGAAACCTATCCTACATTGCCACCGCATGTGTCCTGACCTCCCAATGCTGACCACCGCTTGATGTTTTCTCCAGCCTACATTGCCACTCACTGGTATCCAAATTCAGGCCCTCGGGTTCACACCCCCCCTGTGCTGTTTTTCTCATTCCTACTAGTGAATGGCCTGGTAGAAACCCTTACAATGCACCCCACCCCGCGTTGTTTATCACAAATCTATCCTACATTGCCACCGCAAGTTTCCTGACCTCCTCATGCTGAATACCCTGTGGTGATTTTCTCCATCCTACATTGGCACTCACTGCCTATCCTAATTCAGGCCCTCCGATTCACACCACCCCGTGATTATTTTCTCACTCCTACTAGTGAATGGCCTGCTAGAAACCCTTACAATGCGCACCACCCCGCGATGGTTTTCAGAAACCTATCCTACATTGCCACCGCATGTTTCTTAAGCTTCCCATGCTGACCACCCCGTGGTGCTTTTCTCCATCCTACATTGAAACTCACTGCCTATCCTAATGCAGGCCCTCGAATTCATACCACCCCGTGATGCTTTTCTCTCTCCTACAAGTGAGTGACCTTTTATAAACCCTGACAGTGCGCTCCACTCCGCGATGTTTTTCAGAAATCTATGCTACATTGCCACCGCATATTTCCTGACCTCCTCATGCTGACCACACTGTGGTGCTTTTCACCATCCTAAATTGCTAATCACTGCCTCTCCTAATTCAGACTCTCCGATTCACACCACCCTGTGATGTTTTTCTCACTCCTACTAGTGAATGGCCTGCTGGAAACCCTTACATTGCGCAAACCCCGTGATGTTTTTCAGAAAACTATCCTACATTGCCACCACATGTGTCCTGCCCTCCAGATGATGACCACCCCATGGTGCTTTTCTGCATCCTACATTTCCACTCAGTGCCTATTTTAATTCAGTCCATCCGATTCACACCACCCAGTGATGTTTTTCTCACTCCTACTAGTGAATGGTCTGTTAGAAACCCTTACAATGCGCACAAACCCGTGGTGTTTTCCAGAAACCTATCTTACATTGCCACTGTTTGTTTCCTGACCTCCCCATGCTGACCACCCCGTGTTGATTTTCTACATCCTACATTGCCACTCACAGCCTATAGGAATTCAAACCCTCCGATTCACACCACTCCGTGATGTTTTTCTAACTCCTACTAGTGAATGGCCTGTTAGAAACACTTACAATGCGCACCTCCACGCGATGTTTTTCGGAAACCTATCCTTCGTTTCCACTGCATGTTTCTGACCTCTGCATGATGGCCACAGCATGGTGCTTTTCTCAGTCTACATTGCAAGTCCCTATCTGTCCTAATTCAGACCCTCCATTTCACACCATCCCGATATACTTTTCTCACTCCTACTAGTGAATGGCCTTTTAGAAACCCTTACAATGAGCCCCACCCCACGAAGTTTTTCAGAAACCTATCCTACATTGCGACCGCATGTTTCCTGACCTCCTCATGCTGAATACCCCGTGGTGCTTTTCTCCATCCTACATTGCCTCTCACTGCCTATCCCAATTCAGGCCCTCCGATTCACACCACCACGTGATTTTTTTCTCACTCCTACTAGTGAATGGCCTGTTAGAAAATTTTACAATGCGCACCACCCGCGATGTTTTTCAGAAACCTATCCTACATTGCCACCGCATGTTTCCTACCCTCCCCATGCTGACCACACCGTGGTGCTTTTCTCAGTCCTACATTGCCACTCGCTGCCTCTCCTAATTCGGGCCCTCCGATTCACACCAACCCGTGATGTTTTTCTCATGCCTACTAGTGAATGGCCTGTTGGAAACCCTTACAATGCGTACCCCCCGAGATGTTTATCAGAAACCTATCCTTCATTGCCACCGCATGTTTCCTTACCTTCCCATGCTTACCACCCCATGGTGCTTTTCTCCATCCTCGATTTCCACTCACTGCCTATGCTAATTCAGGCACTCTGTTTCAAACCACCACGTGATGTTTTTCTCACTGATACTAGTAAATGGCCTATTAGAAAACCTTACAATGCGCACCACCCCGCTATGTTTTTCAGAAACCTATCCTACATTGCCACCACATGTTTTCTTACCTCCCCATGCTGACCACACCGTCTTGCTTTTCTCCATCATACATTGCCACTCACTCTCTATGCTAATTCAGTCCCTCCGATTCACACCACCCCGTGACGTTTTTCTCACTCCTACTAGTGAATGGCCTGTTAGAAAACCTTACAATGCGCACCACCCTGCGATGTTTTTCAGACACATATGCAGCATTGCCACCGCATGTTTCCTGACCACTACTTGCTGACCACAACATGGTGCTTTTCTCCATCCTACATTGCCACTCACTGCCTGTCCTAATTCAGGCCTTCTGATTCACACCACCCCGTTATTTTTTTTTCACTCCTGCTAGTGAATGGCCTGTTTGAAACCCTTACATTGCGCACCACCCCGCGATGTTCTTCAGAAACCTATCCTACATTGCCACCGCATGTTTCCTGACCTCCCCACGCTGACCACGCTGTGGTGCTTTTCTCCATCCTACATTGCCACTCACTGCCTATCCCAATTCAGGCCCTCTGATTCACACCACTCCCTGATATTTTTCTCTCTCCTACTTGTAAATTGCCTGTTAGAAACACTTACAATGAGAACCACCCTGCGATGTTTTTCAGAAAACTATCCTAGATTGCCACCGCATGTTTCCTGTCCTCCCCATGCTGACCACCCCGTGGTGCTTTTCTCCATCCTCGATTGCGACTCACAGCCTATGCTAATTCAGGGCCTCCGATTCACATCACCCCGTGATGTTTGTCTCACTCCTACTAGTGAAAGGCCTGTTAGAAACCCTTACAATGCCCACCAACCCAGGATGTTTTTCTGAAACCTATCCTACATTGCCACTGCATGTTTCCTGAACTCCCCATGCTCACCATGCCCTCTTGCATTTTTCCATGCTACATTACCACTCACTGCCTAATCTAATTCAGGCCCTCCAATTCACACCACCTCGTGATGTTTTTCTCACTCCTACTAGTGAATGGCCTGCTAGAAAACCTTACAATGCGCATCACCCTGCGATGTTTTTCAGCAACCTATGCAACATTGCACCGCATGTTTCCAGATCTCCACTTGCTGACCACACCATGGTGCTTTTCCCCATTCTACATTGCCACTCACTGCCTGTCCTAATTCAGGCCCCCTGATTCACACCACCCAGTGATATTTATCTCACTCTTGCTAGTGAATGGCCTGTTAGAAACCCTTACAATGCGCACCAACCCGCGATGTTCTTCATAAACCTATCCCACATTGCCACCGCATATTTCCTGACCTCCCCATGCTGAGCACCTCGTGGTGCTTTTTTCCATGCTACATGGCCTCTCATTGCCTATCCCAATTCAGGCCCTCCGATTCACATCACTCCCTGATATTTTTCTCTCTCCTACTTGTAAATTGCCTGTTAGAAACACTTACAATGGGCACCACCCTGCGATGTTTTTCAGAAAACTATCCTAGATTGCCATCGCATGTTTTCTGTCCTCCCCATGCTGACCACACCGTGGTGCTTTTCTCCATCCTCCATTGCCACTCACTGCCTATGCTAATTCAAGCCCTCCAATTCACATCTCCCCGTGATGTTTTTCTCACTCCTACTAGTGAGTGGCCTGTTAGAAACTCTTACAATGCGCACCACCCCGCAATGTTTTTCAGAAACCTATCCTACATTGCCACCGCATGTGTCCTGACCTCCCAATGCTGACCACCGCTTGATGATTTCTCCAGCCTACATTGACACTCACTGGTATCCAAATTCAGGCCCTCGGGTTCACACCCCCCCTGTGCTGTTTTTCTCATTCCTACTAGTGAATGGCCTGGTAGCAACCCTTACAATGCGCCCCACCCCGCGTTGTTTATCAGAAACCCATCCTACATTGCCACCGCATGTTTCCTGACCTCCTCATGCTGAATACCCCGTGGTGATTTTCTCCATCCTACATTGGCACTCACTGCCTATCCTAATTCAGGCCCTCCCATTCACACCACCCCGTGACGTTTTTCTCACTCCTACTAGTGAATGGCCTGTTGGAAACCCTTACAATGCGCACCCCCCGAGATATTTATCAGAAACCTATCCTACATTGCCACGGCATGTTTCCTGACCTCCTCATGCTGAATACCCCATGGTGCTTTTCTCTATCCTACATTGCCACTCACTGAATATCCGAATTCAGGCCCTCCGATTCACACCACCCCATGATTTTTTTCTCACTCCTACTAGTGAATGGCGTGTTAGAAAACTTTACAATGCGCACCACCCTGCAATGTTTTTCAGAAACCTGTCCTACATTTCCACCGCGTATTTCCTACCTTCCCCATGCTGACCACACCGTGGTGCTTTTCTCCATCCTCCATTGCCACTCACTGCCTCTCCTATTTCGGGCCCTCCGATTCACACCACCCCGTGATATTTTTCTCACTCCTACTAGTGAATTACCTGTTGGAAACCCTTACAATGCGCACCCGCCAATATATTTATCTGAAACCTATTCCTACATTGCCACCGCATGTTTTCTTACCTCCCCATGCTGACCACCGTATGGTGCTTTTCTCCATCCTCGATTGCGACTCACAGCCTATGCTAATTCAGACCCTCTGATTCAAACCAGCACGTGATGATTTTCTCATTGCTACTAGTGAATGGCCTATTAGAAAATCTTACAATGCACACCACCCCGCTATGTTTTTCAGAAACCTATCCCACATTGCCACCACATGTTTCCGGACCTCTCCATGCTGACCACACCGTCTTGCTTTTCTCCATCCTCCATTGCCACTCACTGCCTATGCTAATTCAGGCCTTCCGAGTCACATCTCCCCATTATGTTTTTCTCACTCCTACTAATAAATTGCCTGTTAGAAACCCTTACAATGCGCACCACCCCGCAATGTTTTTCAGAAACCTATCCTACATTGCCACCGCATGTGTCCTGACCTCCCAATGCTGACCACCCCTTGGTGTTTTCTCCTGCCTACATTGCCACTCACTGGTATCGGAATACAGGCCCTCGGGTTAACACCCCGCCCTGTGCTGTTTTTTTCATTCCTACTAGTGAATGGCCTGGTAGAAACGCTTACAATGCGCCCCACCCCACGATGTTTTTCAGAAACCTATCCTACATTGCCACCGCATGTTTCCTGACCTCCTCATGCTAAATACCCCGTTGTGCTTTTCTCCATCCTACATTGCCACTCACTGCCTATCCTAATTCAGGCCCTCCGATTCACACCACCCCGTGATTCTTTTCTCACTCCTTCTAGTGAATGGCCTGTTAAAAACCCTTACAATGCGCACCACCCCGCGATGTTTTTCAGAAACCTATCCTACATTGCCACAGCATGTGTCCTGCCCTCCAGATGCTGAAAAACCCATGGTGCTTTTCTCCATCCTACATTTACCCTCACTGCCAATCCAAATTCAAACCCTCAGATTCACACCACCCCGTGATGTTTTTCTCTCTCCTACTTGTGAATGGCCTTTTAGAAACACTTACAATGCGCACCACACTGCAATGTTTTTCAGAAACCTATCCTACATTTCCACTGCGTATTTCCTGACCTCCCGATGCTGACCACCCCGTTGTGCTTTTCCCCATCCTACTTTGCCACTCCCTGCCTATCCTAATTCAGACACTCCGAATTGCAGTACCCTGCATGTTTTTCTAACTCCTCCTAGTGCATGCCCTGTTAGAAACACTTACAATGCGCACCACCCAAAATGGTTTTCAGAAACCTATCCTATATTGCCACTGCATGTTTCCTGACCTCCACATGCTGACTACCCCGTGGTGCTATTCTCCATCCTACATTGCCACTCACTGCCTATACTAACTGAGACCCTCTGATTCACACCACCTCGTGATGTTTTTCTCACTCCTACTAGTGAATGGCCTCTAAGAAACCCTTACAATGAGCACCATTACACGATGTTTTTCATAAGCTTATGCTACATTGCCACTGCATGTTTCTTGACTTCCCCATGCTGACCACCCCGTGGTGCTTTTCTCCATCCTACATTGCCACTCACTGCCTATCCTAATTCAGACTCTCCGAATCACACCATCTCGTGATCCTTTTAACACTCCTCCTAGTGAATTGCCTTTTGGAATCCATTACAATGCGCACCACCCCGCAGTGTTTTTCAGAAACCTATCCTACATTGCCACTGCATGTTTCCTGACCTCCCCATGCTGACCACCCCGCGTGCTTTTCCCCATCCTACATTGCCACTCACTGCCTATGCTAATTCAGACACTCCGAATTACACCACCCTGAATGTGTTTCTCACTCCTACTAGTGAATGGCCTCTAAGAAACCCTAACAATGAGCACCACCCCCCGATGTTTTTCGGAAACCTATTGTACATTGCCTCTGCATGTTTCCTCACCTCCCCATGCTGATCACCCCGTGGTGCTTTTCTTCATCCTACATTGCGACTCACTGACTATACTAATTCAGACCCTCCGATTCACACCACGCCGTGATGTTTTTCTCACTCCTACCAGTGAATGGCGTTTTAGAAACCCTTACAATGCGCCCCACCCCGCGATGTTTTTCAGAAACCTATCCTACATTGCCACCGCATGTTTCCTACCCTGCCCATGCTGACCACCCTGTGGTGCTTTTCTCCATCCTCCATTGCCACTCACTGACTATACTAATTAAGACCCTAGATTCACACGACGCTGTGATGTTTTTCTCACTCCTACCAGTGAATGGCCTGTTAGATACCTTTACAATGCGCACCACCCCGCGATGTTCTTTGGAAAACTATCCTACGTTTCAACTGCATATTTCCTGACCTCCCCATGATGACCACCCCGTGCTGCTTTTCTCCATCCTGAATTGCAACTCATTGCCTATCCTTATTCAGACCCTCCGATTCATACCACCTCGTGATGTTTTTCTCACTTCTTCTAGTGAATGGCCTTTTAGATACCCTTTCAATGCGCACCACCCCATGATGTTTTTCAGACACGTATCCTACATTGCCCCTGCATATTTCCTGACTTTCCAATAATGACCACCCCTTGGTGCTTTCCTGCATCCTACATTGCCAATCACTGCCTATCCTATTTGAGACCCTCTGACTCACACTACCTCGTGATGTTTTTCTCACTCCTACTAGTCAATGGCCTGTTAGAAACCATTACAATGCACACCACCCTGCGATGTTTTTCATAAACTTTTCCTACATTGCCACTCCATGTTTGATGACCTCCCCATGCTGAGCACCCCATGGTGCTTGTCTCCATCCTACATTGCCCCTCACTGCGTATCCTAGTTCAGACCCTCCAATTCACACCACCCTGTGATGTTTTTCTCACTCCTACTAGAAAATGGCCTGTTAGAACCCTTAAAATGCGCACCACCCTGCGATGTTTTTCAGAAACCTATCCTACCTTGCCACTGCATATTTCCTGACCTCCCCATGATGACCACACCGTGGTGATTTTCTCCATCCTACATTGCCACTGACTGCCTATCCTAATTCATACACTCTGAATCACACCACCACTTGATGTTTTCATCACACCTCCTAGTGAATGGCCTGTTAGAAATACTTACAATGCGCATCACGCTGCGATGTTTTTTGGAAACCTATCCAACATTGCCCCTGCGTGTTTCCTGGTCTCACCGTGCTGACCACCCCGGGGTGCTTTTCTCCATCATACATTGCCACTCACTGCCTATCCTAATTCAAACTCTTCGAATAACAACACCCCTTGATGTTTTTCTCACTCCTACTAGTGAATGGCCTGTTAGAAATCCTTACAATGTGCAACACCCCATGATGTTATTCAGAAACCTATCCTATTTTGCCACTGCATGTTTCCTGACCTCCCAATGCTGACCACTCTGTGGTGTTTTTCTCCATTCTACATTGCCACACACTGCCTATCCTAATTCAGACCCTCTGATTCACACCACCCCGTGATGTTTCACTCACTCCTACGTGTGAATGGCCTGTTAGAAACCCTTACAATGCGCACAACCCCGCGTTGTTTTTCAGAAACCTATATTATATTGCCACTGTTTGTTTCCTGACCTCCCCATGCTGACCACCCCGTTTTGCTTTTCTACATCCCACTTTTCCCCTCACTGCCAATTCAAATTCAGACCCTTCGATTCACACCACCCCCTTTTGTTTTTCTCAGTCCTACTAGTGAATGTTCCATTAGAAACACTTACAATGCGCACCACCCCGCAATGTTTTTCAGAAACCTATGCTACATTTCCAATGCGTATTTCCTGATCTCCCGATGCTGACCACCCCGTGGGGCTTTTCCCCATCCTACATTGCCACTCACTGCCTATCCTAATTCAGACACTCTGAATTACACCACCTTGGATGTTTTTCTCACTCCTCCGAGTGAATGGCCTGTTAGAAACACTTAGAATGCACACCACCCCAGTATGTTTTTCATAAACGTATCCTACATTGCCACTGCATGTTTACTGACTACCCTATGCTGACCTCCCCTGGTTCTTTTCTCCGTCCTGCCTTGTGACTCACTGCCTATACTAATTCACACTGTCCGAATCACACCACCCCGTGAGGTTTTTGTCACTCCTTCTAGTGAATGGCCTGTTGAAACCCTTACAATGCACACCACACAACGGTGTTTTTCAGAAACCTATCCTAGATTGCCACTGTATGTTTCCTGACCTCCCCATGCTGACGACCCGTGGTGCTTTTCTCCATCCTACATTGCCACTCACTGCGTATCCTAATTCAGACCCCCTGATTCACACCATGCCGTGATGTTTTTCTCACACCTTCTATTGAATGGCCTCTGAGAAACCCTTACAATGCGCACCACCCCGAGATGTTTTTCGGAAACCAATCGTACGTTGCCACTGCATGTTTCCTGATCTCCCCATGCTGACAATCCCGAGGTGCTTTTCTCCATCCTACATTGCCAATGACTGCCTATCCTAATTCATACTCTCTGAATCACACACCCCTTGATGTTTTCATCACACCTCCTAGAGAATGGCCTGTTAGAAATACTTACAATGCGCATCACCCTGCGATGTTTTTTGGAAACCTATCCTACATGGCCACTGCATGTTTCCTGTTCTCCCCGTGCTGACAAGCCCGTGGTGCTTTTCTCCATCCTACATTGCCACTCACGGCCTATCCTAATTCAAACCCTCCGATTCCCACCACGCCGTGATATATTCCTCACTCCTGCTAGTGAATGGTCTGTTAGAAACCCTTACAATGTGCACCACGCTGCGAAGTTTTTCAGAAAAATATCCTACAATGCCACCACATGTTTCCTGACCTCCCCATGCTGAATACCCCGTGGTGCTTTTCTCCATTCTACATTACCACTCACTGCCTATCGTAATTCAGGCCATCCGATTCACACCACCCCGTGATTTTTTTCTCACTCCTACTAGTGAATGGTCTGTTAGATACCCTTACAATGCGCACCACCCCGCGATGTTTTTCGGAAACCTATCCTACATTTGTGCTACATGTTTCCTGACCTCCCCTTGATGGCCACCCCGTGGTGCTTTTCTGCATCCTACATTGCAACTCACTGTCTAACCCAATTCAGACCGTCCATTTCACATCACCCCTATATATTTTTCTCACTCTTACTAGTGAATGGCAGTTTGGAAACCCTTACAGTGCGCACCACCCAGTGATGTTTTTCAGAAACCTATCCTATATTGCCACAGCATGTTTCCTGACCTCCCCATGCTGACCACCCCGTGGCGCTTTTCTCTAACCTACATTGCCAGTCACTGCCTATCCTAATTCAAACTCTTCGAATCACAACACCCCTTGATGTTTTTGTCACTCCTACTAGTGAATGGCCTGTTAGAAATCCTTACAATGTGCACCACCCCATGATGTTATTCAGAAACCTATATTACATTGCCACTGCATGTTTGCTGACTTCCCCATGCTGACCTATCCGTGGTGCTTTTCTCCATCCTACATTGCGACACACTGCTTATCCTAATTCAGACCCTCTGATTCACCCCACCCTGTGTTGTTTCTCTCACTCCTACGTGTGAATGGCCTGTTGGAAACCCTTACAATTCGCACAACCCCGCGTTGTTTTTCAGAAACCTATCTTACAATGCCGCTGTTTGTTTCTTGCACTCCCCATGCTGACCACACCGTGTTGCTTTTCTCCATCCTACATTTCCCCTCACTGCCAATTCAAATTCAGCCCGTCTTATTAACACCACCCCGTGATGTTTTTCTCAGTCCTACTAGTGAATGGCCCGTAAGAAACACTTACAATGCGCACCACCCCCCGATAATTTTCAGAAACCTATCCTACATTTCCACTGCATATTTCCTGATCTCCTCATGCTGACCACCCCGAGGTGCTTTCCTCCACCCTACATTGCCACTCACTGCCTCTCCTACTTCGGGCCCTCCGATTCACACCACCCCGTGATGTTTTTCTCATTCCTGCTAGTGAATGGAATGTTGGAAACCTTTACAATGTGCACCCCCCAAGATATTTATCAGAAACCTATCCTACATTGCCACCGCATGTTTCCTTACCTCCCCATGCTTACCACCTCGTGGTGCTTTTCTCCATCCTCGATTGCCACTCACAGCCTATGCAAATTCAGACCCTCTGATTCAAACCAGCACGTGATATTTTTCTCACTGCTACTAGCGAGTGGCCTATTAGAAAACCTTACAATGCACACCACCCCGCTATGTTTTTCAGAAACCTATCCCACATTGCCACCACATGTTTCCTGACCTCCCCATGCTGACCACACCGTCTTGCTTTTCTCCATCCTACATTGCCACTCACTGCCTATGCTAATTCAGTCCCTCAGATTCACACCACCCCGTGACGTTTTTCTCACTCCTACTAGTGAATGACGTGTTAGAAAACCTTACAATGCGCACAACCCTGCGATGTTTTTCACAAACCTATGCAACATTGCCACCGCATGTTTCCTGACTTCCACTTGCTGACCACACCATGGTGCTTTTCTACATCCTATATAGCCACTCACTGCCTGTCCTAATTCAGGCATTCTGATTCACACCACCCCATGATTTTTTTCTCACTCCTGCTAGTGAATGGCCTGTTTGAAACCCTTACAATGCGCACCACCCCGCGATGTTCTTCAGAAACCTATCCTTCATTGCCACCGCATGTTTCCTGTCCTCCCCATGCTGACCACACAGTGGTGCTTTTCTCCATCCTATATTGCCACTCACTGCCTTTCCAAATTCAGGCCCTCTGATTCACACCACTCCCTCATATTTTTCTCTTTCCTACATGTAAATTGCCTGTTAGAAACACTTACAATGCGAACTACCCTGCGAAGTTTTTCAGAAAACTATCCTAGATTGCCACCGCATGTTTCCTGTCCTCCCCATGCTGACCACCCCGTGGTGCTTTTCTCCATCCTCCATTGCCACTCACTGCCTATGCTAATTCAGGCCTTCCGATTCACATCTCCCCATGATGTTTTTCTCACTCCTACTAGTAAATGGCCTGTTAGAAACCCTTACAATGCGCACCACCCCCCAATGTTTTTCAGAATCCTATCCTACATTGCCACCGCATGTGTCCTGACCTCCCAATGCTGACCACCCCTTGGTGTTTTCTCCAGCCTACATTGTCACTCACTGGTATCGGAATACGGGCCCTCGGGTTAACCCCCCCTGTGCTGTTTTTCTCATTCCTACTAGTGAATGGCCTGGTAGAAACGCTTACAATGCGCCCCACCCCATGATGTTTTTCAGAAACCTATCCTACATTGCCACCGCATGTTTCCTGACCTCCTCATGCTGAATACCCCGTGGTGCTTTTCTCCATCCTACATTGCCACTCACTGCCTATCCTAATTCAGACACTCTGAATTACACCACCTTGGATGTTTTTCTCACTCCTCCGCGTGATTGGCCGGTTAGAAACACTTAGAATGCACACCACCCCACTATGTTTTTCATAAACGTACCCTACATTGCCACTGCATGTTTACTGACCTCCCCATGCTGACCTCCCCTGGTTATTTTCTCCGTCCTGCCTTGCGACTCACTGCCTATACTAACTCACAGTGTCCGAATCACACCACCCCGTGAGGTTTTTGTCACTCCTTCTAGTGAATGGCCTGTTTGAAACCGTTACAATGCACACCACACAACGGTGTTTTTCAGAAACCTATCCTAGTTTGCCACTGCATGTTTCCTGACCTCCCCATGCTGATGACCCGTGGTGCTTTTCTCCATCCTACATTGCCACTCACTGCGTATCCTAATACAGACACCCTGATTCACACCATGCCGTGATGTTTTTCTCACTCCTCTATTGAATGGCCTCTGAGAAACCCTTACAATGCGCACCACCCCGAGATGTTTTTCGGAAACCAATCGTACATTGCCACTGCATGTTTCCTGATCTCCCCATGCTGACAATCCCGAGGTGCTTTTCTCCATCCTACATTGCCACTGACTGCCTATCCTAATTCATACTCTCTGAATCACACCACCCCTTGATGTTTTCATCACACCTCCTAGTGAATGGCCTGTAGAAGTACTTACAATGCGCATCACCCTGAGATGTTTTTTGGAAACCTATCCTACATGGCCACTGCATGTTTCCTGATCTCCCCGTGCTGACAAGTCCGTGGTGCTTTCCTCCATCCTAAATTGCCACTCACTGCCTATCCTAATTCAGACCCTCCGATTCCCACCACGCCGTGATATATTCCTCACTCCTGCAAGTCAATGGTCTGTTAGAAACCCTTACAATGCGCACCACCCCACGATGTTTTTCGGAAACCTATCCTACATTTCCGCAACATGTTTCCTGACATCCCCATGATGGCCACCCCGTGGTGCTTTTCTGCATCCTACATTGCAACTCACTGTCTAACCTAATTCAGACCGTCCATTTCACGCCACCCCTATATATTTTTCTCACTCCTACTAGTGAATGGCAGTTTGGAAACCCTTACAGTGCGCACCACCCCGTGATGTTTTTCATAAACATATCCTACATTGCCACTGCATGATTCCTGACCTCCCCATGCTGACCACCCCGTGGTGCTTTTCTCCAACCTACATTGTCACTCACTGCCTATCCTAATTCAAACTCTTCGAATCACAACACCCCTTGATGTTTTTGTCACTCCTACTAGTGAATGGCCTGTTAGAAATCCTTACAATGTGCACCACCCCATGATGTTATTCAGAAACCTATCCTACATTGCCACTGCATGTTTCCTGACCTCCCCATGCTGACCACTCCGTGGTGCTTTTCTCCATCCTACATTGCGACACACTGCTTATCCTAATTCAGACCTTCTGATTCACACCACCCTGTGTTGTTTCTCTCACTCCTACGTGTGAATGGCCTCCTAGAAACCCTTACAATTCGCACAACCCCGCATTGTTTTTCAGAAACCTATCTTACATTGCCGCTGTTTGTTTTTTGACTTCCCCATGCTGACCACACCGTGTTGCTTTTCTCCATCCTGCATTTCCCCTCACTGCCAATTCAAATTCAGCCCCTCTTATTCACACCACCCGTGATGTTTTTCTCAGTCCTACTAGTGAATGGCCCGTAAGAAACACTTACAATGCGCACCAAACCGCGATGATTTTCAGAAACCTATCCTACATTTCCACTGCATATTTCCTGATCTCCTCATGCTGACCACCCCGAGGTGCTTTCCTCCACCCTACATTGCCACTCACTGCCTCTCCTACTTCGGGCCCTCCGATTCACACCACCCCGTGATGTTTTTCTCACTCCTCCGAGTGAATGGCCTGTTAGAAACACTTAGAATGCACACCACCCCACTATGTTTTTCATAAACGTATCCTACATTGCCACTGCATGTTAACTGACCTCCCCATGCTGACCTCCCCTGGTTCTTTTCTCCATTCTGCCTTGCGACTAACTGCCTATACTAATTCACACTGTCCGAATCACATCACCCCGTGAGGTTTTGTCACTCCTTCTAGTGAATGGCCTGTTTGAAACCCTTACAATGCACACCACACAATGGTGTTTTTCAGAAACCTATCCTAGATTGCCACTGCATGGTTCCTGACCTCCCCATGCTGACGACCTGTGGTGCTTTTCTCCATCCTACATTGCCACTCACTGCGTATCCTAATTTAGACCCCCTGATTCACACCATGCCGTGATGTTTTTCTCACTCCTTCTATTGAATGGCCTCTGAGAAACTCTTACAATGCGCACCACCCCGAGATGTTTTTCGGAAACCAATCGTACATTGCCACTGCATGTTTCCTGATCTCCCCATGCTGACAATCCCGAGGTGCTTTTCTCCATCCTACATTGCCAATGACTGCCTATCCTAATTCATACTCTCTGAATCACACCACCCCTTGATGTTTTCATCACACCTCCTAGTGAAAGGCCTGTTAGAAATACTTGCAATGCGCATCACCCTGAGATGTTTTTGGGAAACCTATCCTACATGGCCACTGCATGTTTCCTGACCTCCCCGTGCTGACAAGCCCGTGGTGCTTTTCTCCATCCTACATTGCCACTCACTGCCTATCCTAATTCAGACCCTCCGATTCCCACCACGCTGTGATATATTCCTCACTCCTGCTAGTGAATGGTCTGTTAGAAACCCTTACAATGCACACCACCCCGCGATGTTTTTCGGAAACCTATCCTACATTTCCGCTACATGTTTCCTGACCTCCCCATGATGGCCACCCCGTGTTGCTTTTCTGCATCCTACATTGCAACTCACTGATTAACCTAATTCAGACCGTCCATTTCACACCACCCCTATATATTTTTCTCACTCCTACTAGTGAATGGCAGTTTGGAAACCCTTACAGTGCGCACCACCCCGTGATGTTTTTCAGAAACCTATCCTACATTGCCACTGCATGTTTCCTGACCTCCCCATGCTGACCACCCCGTGGTGCTTTTCTCCAACCTACATTGCCACTCACTGCCTATCCTAATTCAAACTCTTCGAATCACAACACCCCTTGATGTTTTTGTCACTCTTACTAGTGAATGGCCTGTTAGAAATCCTTACAATGTGCACCACCCCATGATGTTATTCAGAAACCTATCCTACATTGCCACTGCATGTTTCCTGACCTCCCCATGCTGACCACTCCGTGGTGCTTTTCTCCATCCTACATTGCGACACACTGCTTATCCTAATTCAGACCCTCTGATTCACACCACCCTGTGTTGTTTCTCTCACTCCTACGTGTGAATGGCCTGTTAGAAACCCTTACAATTCTCACAACCCCGCGTTGTTTTTCAGAAACCTATCTTACATTGCCGCTGTTTGTTTCTTGACCTCCCCATGCTGACCACCCCGCGTGCTTTTCCCCATCCTACATTGCCACTCACTGCCTATGCTAATTCAGACACTCCGAATTACACCACCCTGGATGTTTTTCTCACTCCTACTAGTGAATGGCCTCTAAGAAACCCTAACAATGAGCACCACCCCGCGATGTTTTTCGGAAACCTATTGTACATTGCCTCTGCATGTTTCCTCACCTCCCCATGCTGATCACCCCGTGGTGCTTTTCTTCATCCTACATTGCGACTCACTGACTATACTAATTCAGACGCTCCGATTCACACCATGCTGCCGTGATGTTTTTCTCACTCCTACCAGTGAATGGCGTTTTAGAAACACTTACAATGCGCCCCACCCCGTGATGTTTTTCAGAAACCTATCCTACATTGCCATCGCATGTTTCCTACCCTGCCCATGCTGACCACCCCGTGGTGCTTTTCTCCATTCTCCATTGCCACTCACTGACTATACTAATTAAGACCCTCGATTCACACCATGCTGTGATGTTTTTCTCACTCCTACCAGTGAATGGCCTGTTAGAAACCTTTACAATGCGCACCACCCCGCGATGTTCTTTGGAAAACTATCCTACGTTTCCACTGCATGTTTCCTGACCTCCCCATGATGGCCACCCCGTGCTGCTTTTCTCCATCCTGAATTGCAACTCATTGCCTATCCTTATTCAGACCCTCCGATTCATACCACCTCGTGATGTTTTTCTCTCTTCTTCTAGTGAATGGCCTTTTAGATACCCTTTCAATGCGCACTACCCCATGATGTTCTTCAGACACGTATCCTACATTGCCCCTGCATATTTCCTGACTTTCCAATAATGACCACCCCTTGGTGCTTTCCTGCATCCTACATTGCCAATCACTACCTATCCTATTTGAGACCCTCTGACTCACACCACCTCGTGATGTTTTTCTCACTCCTACTAGTGAATGGCCTGTTAGAAACCATTACAATGCACACCACCCTGCGATGTTTTTCATAAACTTTTCCTACATTGCCACTCCATGTTTGATGACCTCCCCATGCTGAGCACCCCATGGTGCTTGTCTCCATCCTACATTGCCCCTCACTGCGTATCCTAGTTCAGACCCTCCAATTCACACCACCCTGTGATGTTTTTCTCACTCCTACTAGAAAATGGCCTGTTAGAAACCCTTAAAATGCGCACCACCCTGCGATGTTTTTCAGAAACCTAACCTACCTTGCCACTGCATATTTCCTGACCTCCCCATGCTGACCACACCGTGGTGATTTTCTCCATCCTACATTGCCAATGACTGCCTATCCTAATTCATACTCTCTGAATCACACCACCCCTTGATGTTTTCATCACACCTCCTAGTGTTAGAAATACTTACAATGCGCATCACCCTCCAATGTTTTTTGGAAACCTATCCAACATTGCCCCTGCATGTTTCCTGTTCTCCCCATGCTGACCACCCCGTGGTGCTTTTCTCTATCATACATTGCCACTCACTGCCTATCCTAATTCAAACTCTTCAAATCACAACACCCCGTGATGTTTCTCTCACTCCTACGTGTGAATGGCCTGTTAGAAACCCTTACAATGCGCACAACCCCGCGTTGTTTTTCAGAAACCTATCTTATATTGCCACTGTTTGTTTCCTGACCTCCCCATGCTGACCATCCCGTGTTGCTTTTCTACATCCCACTTTTCCCCTCACTGCCAATTCAAATTCAAACTCTTTGATTCACACCACCCCGTGTTGTTTTTCTCAGTCCTACTAGTGAATGTTCCCTTAGAAACACTTACAATGCGCACCACCCCGCAATGTTTTTCAGAAACCTATGCTACATTTCCAATGCGTATTTCCTGATCTCCCGATGCTGACCACCCCGTGGTGCTTTTCCCCATCCTACATTGCCACTCACTGCCTATCCTAATTCAGACACTCTGAATTACACCACCTTGGATGTTTTTCTCACTCCTCCGAGTGAATGGCCTGTTAGAAACACTTAGAATGCACACCTCTCCACTATGTTTCTCATAAACGTATCCTACATTGCCACTGCATGTTAACTGACCTCCCCATGCTGACCTCCCCTGGATCTTTTCTCCATTATGCCTTGCGACTCACTGCCTATACTAATTCACACTGTCTGAATCACACCACCCCGTGAGGTTTTTGTCACTCCTTCTAGTGAATGGCCTGTTTGAAACCTTTACAATGCACACCACACAACGGTGTTTTTCAGAAACCTATCCTAGATTGCCACTGAATGTTTCCTGACCTCCCCATGCTGACGACACGTGGTGCTTTTCTCCATCCAACATTGCCACTCACTGCGTATCCTAATTCAGACCCCCTGATTCACACCATGCCGTGATGTTTTTCTCACTCCTTCTATTGAATGGCCTCTGAGAAACCCTTACAATGCGCACCACCCCGAGATGTTTTTCGGAAACCAATCGTACATTGCCACTGCATGTTTCCTGATCTCCCCATGATGACAATCTCGAGGTGCTTTTCTCCATCCTACATTGCCACTGACTGCCTATCCTAATTCATACTCTCTGAATCACACCACCCCTTGATGTTTTCATCACATCTCCTAGTGAATGGCCTGTTAGAAATACTTACAATGCGCATCACCCTGCTATGTTTTTTGGAAACCTATCCTACATGGCCACTGCATGTTTCCTGATCTCTCCGTGCTGACAACCCCGTGGTGCTTTTCTCCATCCTACATTGCCACTCACTGCCTATCCTAATTCAGACCCTCCGATTCCCACCACGCCGTGATATATTCCTCACTCCTGCTAGTGAATGGTCTGTTAGAAACCCTTACAATGCGCACCACCCCACGATGTTTTTCGGAAACCTATCCTACATTGCCAGTGCATGTTTCCTGACCTACCCATGCTGACTACCCCATGGTGCTTTTCTCCTCCTACATTGCCCCTCACTGCCTGTCCTAAATCAGTCCCTCCACTACACATCACCATGTGATGTTTTTTTCACTACTCTTAGTGAATGGCCTGTTAGAAACCCTTACAATGCGGACCACTACACGATGTTTTTCAGAGACCTATCCTACATTGCCACTTCATTTTTTCCTGACCTTCCCATGATCTCCACCCCATGGTTTTTTCTCCTTCCTACATTGTCCCTCACTGCCTAACCTAATTTGGACACTCCATTTTACACCACCCTGTGATGTTTTTCTCACTCCTGCTTGTGAATGGCCTGTTAGAAAACCTTAAAATGCGTACCACCCCACTACGTATTTCAGAAACCTAACCTACATTGCCACTGCATGTTTCCTGACTTACCCATGCTGACCACCCCATGGTGCTTTTCTCCATCCTGCATTGCCCCTCACATCCTATCCTAAAACAGACCCTCGGATTCACCACACCCCATGATGTTCTTCTCATTCCTACTAGTGAATGGCCTGTTAAACCCTTTATAATTCGCACCACAACGCGATGTTTTTGGGAAACCTATCCTACCTTTCCAATGATTGTTTCCTGACATCCCCATGCTGACCACCCCATGGTGCTTTTCTCCATCCTCCATTGCCACTCACTGCCTATCCTAATTCATAATCTCCAATTCATTCCACCCTGTGATGTTGTTCTCACTCCTACTTGTGATTGTCCTGTTAGAAACCAATACAAGGCGCACAACCCCATGATGTTTTTCAGAAATCTATCCTACATTGCACTGCATGATTCCTGACCTCCCCATGCTGACTACCTCATGGTGCTTTTCTCCATCCGAAATTCCCACTCAATGCCTATCCTAATTCATACACTCAGGTTCATACCACCCTGATGTTTTCTTCTCCTCCTAGTGAATGGCATCTTAGAAACCATTACAATGCGCACCCCCACGATATTTTTCAGAAACCTATCCTACATTGCCACTGTGCGTTTCCTGACCTCCCCGTGCTGACCACGCCGTGGTGCTTTTCTCCATTATACATTGCCCCTCAGTGCCTATCCCAGTTCAGACTCTCCAATTCCCACCTTCCCGTGATATTTTTTCTCATTCCTACTAGTGAATGGCCTGTTAGAAACCCTTACAATGGGCAACACCCCACAATGTGTTTCAGAAACTTATCCTACATTGCCACTGCATGTTTCCTCCCATCCCCATGATGACCACCCCCTGGTGATTTTCTCTATCCTTCATTGCCAATCACTGACTATCCTAATTCAGACCCTACGATTCACACCGCCCCGTGATAGTTTTCTCACTCCTACTAGGGAATGGCCTTTTTGAAACCCTTAAAATGCGCACCACCCCGCGATGTTTTTCAGAAACCTATCCTACATTTTCACTGCATGTTTCCTGAGCTCCCCTTGCTGACCACCCCGTGGTGCTTTTCTCCATCCTACATTGCCACTCACTGACTATCCTAATTCAGACCCTCCATTTTACACCACCCCGTGATATTTTTCTCATCCTACTAGGGAATGGCCAGTTAGAATCCCTTACAATGCGCATGACCCTGCGATGTTTTTCAGAAACCTATCCTACATTGCCACTTGATGTTTCCTGACCTCCCCATGCTGACTACCCCGTGGTGCTTTTCTCCTCCTACATTGCCCCTCACTGCCTGTCTTAATTCAGACCCTCCACTACACATCACCATGTGATGTTTTTCTCACTCCTCTTAGTGAATGGCCTGTTAGAAACCCTTACAATGAGCACCATGCCGCGATGTTTTTCAGAAACCTATCCTACATTGCAACTGCATGTTTCCTGAGCTCCCCATGCTGACCATCCCGTGGTGCTTTTCTCCATCCTACATTGCCACTCACTGCCTATCCTAATTCAGACCCTCCATTTTACACCACCCCGTTATATTTTTCTCATCCTACTAGGGAATGGTCAGTTAGAAACCCTTACAATGCGCATGACCCTGGGATGTTTTTCAGAAACCTATCCTACATTGCGACTGCATGTTTCCTGACCCCATCTTGCTGACCACCTCGTGGTTCTTTTCTCCAGCCTGCATTGTGACTCACTGCCTATCCTAATTCAGATTGTCCGAATCACACCACCCCGTGATGTTTTCCTCACTCCTCCTAGTAAACGGCCTGTTAGACAACCTTCGAATGCGCACCAACCCGTGATGCTTTTCAGAAATCTATGCTACATTGCCACTGCACGTTTCCTGATTTCCACATGCGGACCACCACATAGGGCTTTTCTCCATCCTACATTTCCCCTCTCTGCCAATCCAAATTCAGACTCTCCGATTCACACCACCCCGTGATGTTTTTCTCACTCCTACTACTGAATGGCCCATTAGAAACACAATTAGAACCACCCCGCAATGTTTTTCAGAAACCTATCCTACATTTCTACTACCTATTTCCTGACTTCCCGATGTTGACCCCACCGTGGTGATTTTCCCCATCCTACATTGCTACTCACAACCTATCCTAATTCAGACACTCCGAATTACACCACCCTGGATGTTTTTCTCACTCTTCCGAGTGAATGGCCTGTTAGAAACACTTACAATGCACACCACCCCGCTATGTTTTTCAGAAACCTATCCTACATTGCCACTGCATGTTTACTGACCTATCCATGCTGACCACCCCGTGGTTCATTTCTCCATCCTGCCTTGCGACTCACTGCCTATCCTAATTCAGACTGTCCGAATCACACCACCCCATGATGGTTTTGTCACTCCTACTAGTGAATGGCCTTTTAGAAACCCTTACAATTCGTACCACACAACAGTGTTTTTCAGAAACCTATCCTAGATTGCCACTGCATGTTTCCTGTCCTCCCCATGCTGACAACCCATGGTGCTTTTTTCCATCCTACATTGCCACTCACGGCGTATCCTAATTCAGACACCATGATTAACACCACTCCGTGATGTTTTTCTCACTCCTACTAGTGAATGGCCTGTTAGAAACCCTTACAATGCACATCATCCTGCGATGTTTTTCGGAAACCAATCGTACAATGCCACTGCATGTTTCCTGATCTCCCCATGCTGACCACCCCGTGGTGCTTTTCTCCATCCAACATTGAAACTCACTGCCTAGCATAATTCAGACCCTCCGATGCACAACACCCAGTGAAGTTTTTCTCACTCCTACTAGTGAATGGCCTGTTAGAAACCCTTACACTGGCCACCACCCCGTGATGTTTTTCAGAAACTTATCCTACATTGCCACTGCATGTTTCCTCACCTCCCCATACTGACCACCCCCTGGTGATTTTCTCCATTCTTCACTGCCAATCACTGCCTATACCAATTCAGACCCAACGATTCACACCGCCCCGTGATGGTTTTCCCACTCCTACTAGTGAATGGACTTTTTGAAACCCATACAAAGCGCACCACCCCGCGATGTTTTTCAGAAACCTATCCTACATTTCCACTGCATGTTTCCTGAGCTCCACATGCTGACCACCCCGTGGTGCTTTTCTCCATCCTACATTGCCACTCACTGCCTATCCTAATTCAGATCCTCCATTTTACACCACCCCGTGATATTTTTCTCATCCTACTAGGGAATGGCCAGTTAGAATCCCATAGAATGCGCATGACCCTGCGATGTTTTTGAGAAACCTATCCTACATTTCCACTGCATGTTTACTGACCCCATCATGCTGACCCCCTCGTGGTTCTTTTCTCCATCCTGCATTGTGACTCACTGCCTTTCCTAATTCAGATTATCTGAATCACACCACCCCGTGATGTTTTTCTCACTCCTCCTAGTAAATGGCCTGTTAGACACCCTTCGAATGCGCACCACCCCGTGATGTTTTTCAGAAACCTATGCTACATTGCCACTGCACGTTTCCAGACTTCCACATGCGGACCACACATAGTGCTTTTCTCTATCCTACATTTACCCTCTCTGCCAATCCAAATTCAGACCCTCCGATTCACACCACCCCGTGATGTTTTTCTCACTCCTACTACTGAATGGCCCGTTAGAAACACTTACAATTAGCACCACCACGCAATGATTGTCAGAAACCTATCCTACATTTCCAGTAAGTATTTCCTTACTTCCCGATGTTGACCACACTGTGGTGCTTTTCCCCATCCTACATTGTGACTCACTAACTATCCTAATTCACACACTCCGAATTACACCACCCTGGATGTTTTTCTCACTCCTCCGAATGAATGGCCTGTTAGAAACCCTTACAATGCGCACCACACAACGGTGTTTTTCAGAAACCTATCCTAGATTGCCACTGCATGTTTCCTGACCTCCCCATGCTGACAACCCGTGGTGCTTTTCTCCATCCTACATTGCCACTCACTGCGTAACCTAATTCAGACACCATGATTCACACCACTCCGTGATGTTTTTCTCACTCCTACTAGTGAATTGCCTGTTAGAAACCCTTACAATGCGCATCACCCCGCGATGTTTTTCGGAAAGCAATCGTACATTGCCACTGCATGTTAACTGACCTCCTCAGGCTGACCACACCGTGGTGCATTTCTCCATCCTACATTGCCACTCACTGCCTATCCTAATTCAGACCCTCCGATTCACACTACCCCGTGATGTTTTTCTCACTCCTACGAGTGAATGGCCTGTTAGAAACTCTTACAATGCGCACAACCCCGCGCTGTTTTTCAGAAACCTATCTTACATTGCCACTGTTTGTTGCCTGACCTCCCCATGCTGACCAACCCGTGTTGCTTTTCTCCATCCTACATTTGCCCTCACTGCCAATCCAAATTGAAACCCTCCAATTCACACCACCCCGTGATGTGTTTCTCACTCCTACTAGTGAATGGCCTGTTAGAAACCCCTACATTGTGCACCACCCTGCGATGTTCTTCAGAAACCTATCCTACATTTCCACTGCGTATTTCCTGACCTCCCGATGCTGATCACCCCGTGGTGCTTTTCCCCATCCTATATTGCCACTCACTGCCTATCCTAATTCAGACACTCCTAATTACACCACCCTGGATGTTTTTCTCACTCCTCCTACTGAATGGCCTGTTAGAAACCCTTACAATGCACACCACCTCGCTATGTTTTTCCAAAACCTATCCTACACTGCCACTGCATGTTTCCTGACCTCCCCATGCTGAACACCCAGTGGTTCTTCCCTGTATCCTGCATTGCACTCACTGCCTATCCTAATTCAGACTGTCCAAATCACACCACCCTGTAATGTTTTTGTCACTCCTACTAGTGAAAGCCTGTTAGAAACCCTTACAATGCGCACCACACAACGGTGCTTTACAGAAACCTATCCTAGGTTACTACTGCATGTTTCCTGACCTCCCCATGCTGACCCCCCGTGGTTGTTTTCTCCTTCCTACATTGCCATTCACTGCGTATCCTAATTTAGACCCTCTGATTCACACAACACCGTGATATTTTTCTCACTCCCACATATGAAAGGCCTGTTTTGAAACACTTAAAATGCGCACCACCCAACGATGTTTTTCAGAAACGTATCCTTTATTGCCACTGCGTGTTTCCGGACCTCCACATGCTGACTACCCCGTGGTGCTATTCTCCATCCTACATTGCCACTCACTGCCTATACTAACTGAGACCCTCTGATTCACACCAACTCGTGATGTTTTTCTCACTCCTACTAGTGAATTGACTCTAGGAAACCCTTACAATGAGCACCATCCCGCGATGTTTTTCGGAAACCATTCCTACCTTTCCACTGCATGTTTCCTGACCTCCCCATGCTGACCACCCCGTGGTGCTTTTCTCCATCCTACATTGCCAATCACTGCCTATCCTAATTCAGAAACTCTGATTTACAACACCCCGTGATATTTTTCTCACTCCTACTAGTGAATGGCCTGTTAGAAACCCTTACAATGTGCACCACCCCACGATGTTTTTCAGAAACCTATCTTACATTGCCCCTGTATGTTTCCTGACCTCACCACGCAGTCCACTCCGTGGTGGTTTGTCCATCCTACATCGGCACTCACTGCGTATCCTAATTCAGACCCTCCAATTCACACCACCCCGTGATGTTTTTCTCACTCCTACTAGTGAATGGCCTGTTAGAAACCCTTACAATGCTCACCTCCCTGTGATGTTTTTCTGAAATGTATACTACATTGGCCCTGCATGTTAACTGACCTCCCCAGGCTGACCACACCGTGGCGCTTTTGTCCATTCTACATTGCCACTCACTGCCTATCCTAATTCAGACCCTCTGATTCACACCACCCCGTGATGTTTTTCTCACTCCTACGAGTGTATGGCCTGTTAGAAACCCTTACAATGCGCACAACCCCGCGTTGTTTTTTAGAAACCTATCTTACATTGCCACTGTTTGTTTCCTGACCTCCCCATGCTGACCACCGCGTGTTGCTTTTCTCCATTCTACATTTCCCCTCACTGCCAATCCAAATTCAAATCCTCTGAATTACACCACCCTGGATGTTTTTCTCACTCCTCCTAGTGAATGGCGTGTTAGAAACACTTACAATGAACGCCACCACGCTATGTTTTTCCGAAACCTATCCTACACTACCACTACATGTTTCCTGACATCCCCATGCTGACCACCCTGTGGATCTTCTCTGTATCCTGCATTGCGACTCACAGCCTATCCTAATTCAGACTGTCCATATCACACCACACCGTGATGCTTTTTTCACTCCTACTAGTGTATGACCTGTTAGAAACCCTTACAATGCGCACCACACAACGGTGCTTTTCAGAAACCTATCCTAGATTACTACAGCATGTTTCCTGACCTCCCCATGCTGACCACCCATGGTTGCTTTTCTGGGTCCTACATTGCCACTCACTGCGTATCCTAATTCAGACCCTCTGATTCACATCACGCCGTGATATTTTTCTCACTCCTACTAGTGAATGGCCTGTTTTGAAACACTTACAATGCGCACCACCCAAAGATGTGTTTCAGTAACCTATCCTATATTGCCACTGCATGTTTCCTGACCTCCACATGCTGACTACCCCATGGTGCTTTTCTCCAGGCTACATTGCCACTCACTGCCTATAGTAATTGAGACCCTCTGACTCATACCACCTCGTGATGTTTTTCTCACTCCTACTAGTGAATGGCCTCTAAGAAACCCATAAAATGAGCACCACCCCGCGATGTTTTTCAGAAACTTATGCTACATTGCCACTGCATGATTCTTGACCTCCCCATGCTGACCACCCCGTGGTGCTTTTCTCCATCCTACATTGCCTCTCAATGCCTATCCTAATTCAGACTCTCCGAATCACACCACCCCGTGATCCTTTTCTCACTCCTCCTAGTGAATTGCCTTTTTGAATCCCTTATAATGCGCACCACCCCGCGATGTTTTTCAGAAACCTATCCTACATTACCACTGCATGTTTCCTGACCTCCCCGTGCAGACCACCCCGTGGTGCTTTTCCGCATCCTACATTGCCACTCACTGCCTATCCTAATTCATACTCTTCGAATCACAGCACCCCTTGATGTTTTGCTCACTCTTCTTAGTGAATGGCCTGTTAGAAATCCTTAAAATGTGCGCCTCCATCCTACATTGCCACTCACTGCCTATCCTAATTTCGACCATCTCGATTCACACCACCCAGTGATGTTTGTCTCACTCCTACATGTGACTGGTCTGTTAGAGTCCCTCCCAATGCACACCACTCCGTGATGTTTTTCAGAAATCTATCCTACATTGCCACTGCATGTTTCGGGACCTCACCTTGCTCACGACCCCATGGTGTTTTCTTCATCCTACATTGAGACTCACTTGCTTTTCTAATTCAGACACTTGCGATTCACATGACCCCGTGACATTTCTCTCACTTCTACATGTCAATGGCCTGTTAGATACCCTCCCGTTGCGCACCACCTTATGATGTTTCTTACAAATCTATCCTACATTTCCACTGCATTTTTTGGGACTTCCCCATGCTCACCAACCTGTGGTACTTTTCTCCACCCTACATTGCCACTCACTGCCTATCCTAATTTCGACCATCCCGATTCACACCACTCAGTTATGTTTGTCTCACTCCTACATGTGATTGGTCTGTTAGAGTCCCTCCCAATGCACACCACCCCGTGATGTTTTTCAGAAACCTATCCTACATTGCCACTGCATATTTTGGTACCTCTCCTTGCTCACCACCTTTAGGTGCTTTTTTCCATCCTACAATGCCACTCACTGCCTATCCTAATTCAGACCCTCCTGATTCACACCACCTCGTGATGTTTTTCTCACTTCTACATGTAAATGGCCTGTTAGAGACCCTCCCAATTGGCACAAACCTGCGGTGCTTTTCTCTATTCTACATGGCCACTCACTGCCTATCTTAACTCAGGCCTCCCTGTTTTACACCACCCCGTGATATTTCTTTCACTCCTACATGTGAATGACCTGTTAGAGACCCCACCAATGCGCACCACTCCTTCTTGGTTTTTAGAAAGCTATCCTACATTGGAACTGCATATTTTGGAACCTCCCCATGCTTATCACCCCGTGGTGCTTTTCTCCATCCTACATTGCCATTCACTGCATATCGTAATGCAGACCCTCCCCATTCACAACACCTGGTGATGTTTCTCTCACTCCTATATGTGAATGGCCTGTTAGAGACCCTCCCAATGCACACCACCCAGTAATGTTTTTCAGAAAGCTATCTGACATTGCCACTACATGTTTTGGGACCTCCCCATGCTCATCAACCCGTGGTGCTTTTCGCCATCCTACATCGCCACTCACGGCCTATCCTAATTCAGACCCTCCCAATTCCCACCACCCTGTGATGTTTCTCTCACTTCTACATGTGAATGAGCTGTTAGATTCCCTCCCAATGTGCACCACCCCGTGATGTTTTTCGGAAAGCTATCCTACTTTGCCACTGCATGTTTCCAGACCTCCCTATGCTCACCACCCCGTGGTGTTTTTCTCCATCCTGCATTGCCACTCACTGCCTATCCTATTTCAGCCCCTATCGATTCACACCAACAGTCGTGTTTCTCTCACTCCTACTTGTGAATGGCCTATTAGAGACTGTCCCAATGCGCACCACCCCGAGGTGCTTTTCTCCATTCTACATTGCCACTCACTGCATATACTTATTGAGACATTCCCGATTCACCCCACCCTGTGATATTTCTCTCACTCCTACATGTGAATGGCCTGTTATAGACCCTCCCAATGCACACCACACCGTGATATTTTCTAGAAACATATTCTACTTTGCCACTGCATGTTTCGGGTTTCCCCTTGCTCACCACCCCGGGGTGATTTTCTCAATCCAACATTGCCACTCACTGCCTATCATAATTCAGACCCTCCCGATTCACACCACCCCCTGTTGATTTTTAGAAACCTATCCTACATTGCCACTGCATGTTTCGGGACCTCCCCATGTTCACAACCCCATGGTGCTTTTCTCCATCCTACATTGCCACTAACTGCCTATCCTAATTCAGGCCTTGCCGATTCACACAACCCTGTTATGTTTCTCTCACTACTACATGTGAATGACCTGTTAGAGACCATCCTAATGCGTACCATCCTGTGATGTTTTTTAGAAACCTATCCTACAGTGCCACTGCATGTTTTGGGACCTCCCCATGCTCACCACCCCGTGGTGCTTTTCTCCATCCTACATTGCCACTCACTGCCTATCCTAATTCAGACCCTCCCGTTTCACACCACCCTGCGATTTTTCTCTCACTCCTATGTGTCAATGGCCTGTGAGAGACCCTCCCAATATGCACCACCCCGTGATGTTTTTTAGAAACCTACCCCATATTGCCACATCTTGTTTCAGGACCTCCGCATGCTCAACACCCCATGGTCTTTTCTCCCTTCTACATTGCCACTCACTGCCTATCCTAATTCAGACCCTCCCGATTCACATCATCCGGTGATTTTTCTCTCACTCCTACATGTTAATGGCCTGTTAGAGACTCTCCCAATGCAAACCACCCCGTGATGTGTTTTAGAAACCTATGCTACCTCACCCCAACCTTAAGCCTAACCCTAACACTAACAAAAACCTAACGCTAATCCCTAACACTTACGCTACCACTAAACTTAAACCCTACACTTAAACCTAACCCTAAGCCTAACCCTAATCTCTAATCCTTATTCTAATCCTAACCCTAACACTAAACCTAACCCTAACTCTATCCCTAAACCTAACCCTAACCCTACCGCTATCCTTAATCCCTAAACCAAAAACTAACCATAATGATAACCCTAACACTAACCCTAAACCTAACACTAAACCTAACCCTATACTATAAACCTAACAATTACCCTAACCCTAACACTAACCCTAACCCTATCCTCTAAACCTAACAATTACACTAACCCTAACACTAACCCTAACCCCAACCCTGACCCTAAACTCTGACCCTAAAACTAACCCTAATCCTAACTCTACGATAAACATAACACCAGCCCTAAACCTAACTCTGTCTACTCCAACCTTAAGACTAATCCTAACCCCTAACCCTAACCCTAACCCTACCTAAACTGTAATCCATAACACTAACCCTAACCCTAACCCTAACCATAACACAAAACGTAATCTTCACTCTAATGTTAGCCCTAAACCAAACCCGAACACGAACCATAAACCTAACCCTAACACTAACACTAAACCAAACACTATCGCTGACCCTAACGTGAAGCCTAACCCTAAGCCTAACCTTAACACTATCCCTAATCCTAACACTAACCCAAATGGGTAACACAAACCCTAACCCCAAACTTAACACTAACACTAACACAAACACTAACCCTAATCCCAAACATTTACACTAAGCCTAACCTTAACACCTACCCTTAAACCTAACCCAAAGCCTAACACTAAACCTAAGCCTAATCTTTAATCCTTATGCTAACCATAAGCCTAACCCTAACCTTAAACCTAAACCTAACCATAACCCTAACCATAAAAATATCACTAACCTTAATCCCTAAACCTAAACCTAAACCTAACCCTAACCCTAAACCTAACCTTAAACCTAAACTTAACCTTAACCCTATCCCTAACGCTAACCCTAACCTCTACCCCTAACCCTAACCCTAACCCTCATCCTAGCCCTAGCCTTAACACTATCCCTAAACCTAACCCTAACACTAACCCTAAATTCAACTATAAACTTCACCGTAACACTAAGCCAAACCCTAAACTAATCCCTAACACTAAACTTAACACCTACCCTTAAACCTAATCCTAACCTAACCCTAAACCTAACCCCATTCTCTAATTCATATGCTAACCCTAAACTTAACTCTAATGCTAACCCTAAACCTAGCACTAAACCTAACCCTAACCCTAAAAATAAATCTAACCCTAAACCTAACCCTAAACATAACCCTAACCTGAACCCTAACACTAAACTCTAAAGCTAACCCTAAGACTAACACTAACCCTAACCCTAACACTAACACTAAACCTAAACCTAAGCCAAACTTTAAACCCAAACGCAAACCCTAACACTAACGCTAAAACTAAACCCTAAACCTAACTCTAAATTAACCATAAACCTTAACACTAACCCTAATTTCGAAGCCTAACACTGTACCTAAACCTAAACCTAACCATCCCCCTAATCATAAACCTATCCATAACCGTAACCCTAACCCTAAACCTAATACTAACCCTAACCCTAACCCTAAAACCTAACCCTAACCATAACCATAACCATAACCATAACCATAACCATAACTCTAACATTATCCCTAACCCTAACCCTAACCTCTAAACCGAACCTTAACCCTATCACTAACCGTAAACCTCTAACCCTAAACCTAACCCTAACCATAACCGTAACCCTAACACTAACCCTAACCAAAATGCTAAACCCTAAACCCTAAACTCTAACCCCTAATCCTAATGCCTAACCCTAAACATAGCCTTAACACAAAAGCTACCCAAAACCCTAAACCTAATACTAACCCTAACCCTAATGCTAACCTCTGACACTAACTCTAATCCTAGCCCTAAACCTAACCTCTAAACCTAACAATAACCCTAACCCAAACGCTAACCCTAAGCTAAAACCTGACCCTAAACTCTACCCTAACCCTAACACTAACACTATGATAAACCTAACACTAACCCTAACCCTAACCCTGTCTAGCTCTAACCCTAACACTAATCCTAACCCCTAGCCCTAACCGTAAACCGTAACCCTAACATTAACCCTAAACTGAACACTAAACCTAAACCTATCCCTGACCCTAATACTAACCCTAATTGGTAACACTACCCTAACCCCAACATTAACCCCAACCCTAACACTAACAAAAAACTAACCCTAATGCCTAACCCTTACACTAACACTAACCTTAACCCCTACACTTAAACATAACCCAAACCCTAACCCTAAATGTAACCCTAATCCCTAATCCTTATGCTAAGCCTAACCCTAAACCTAACACTAACACTAAACCTAACCTTAACTCTAACCCTAACCCTAAACCTAACCCTAACCCTAATCCTAACATTACCACTAATCTTAATCCCTAAACCTAAAACTAATCCTAATGCTAAACCTAACCCTAACCCTAATCCTTACGCTAACCCTAACCCTATCCCTAACCCTAAACCTAAACCTAATGCAAGCCCTAACCCTAAAACTAAGCTCTAACGCTAACCCTAACCCTAACGGTAACCGTAACGCTAACCCTAACTCTAAATCATAACTCAAACCCTAACCCTTTTCCTTACCCTAACACTCACCCTAACCCTAACCATAACAAAAAACCTAACACCTAACCCAGGCCTTAAACCTAACACTAACCCTAACCCTAACTCTAACCTAACCTTAAACGTAAATATAACCCTAACTTCTAACCATAATTCTAACTCTAACCCTCTAACCGTAACATTAACACTAAACCTAACCGGAAATATAACCCTAACCCTAAACCTAACCCTAACTCTAACTGTAGCACTAACCCTACCCCTAACATGTAACCCTAACACTAATCCTAACACTAACACTAAACCTGACCTCTAACCCTAACCCTAACCCTTACCCTAAATTCTAAACCTAATGCTAAACCTAACCCTAAAACTAAGCCTAACCATAACCCTAACACTAACCAAAACCCTAACCCTAAACCTAACACTAACCTCTAACCCTACCACTAAATATAACACTAACTCTATACCTAAACTTAACCCTAATCCTAACCCTAACTTCTACCCCTAACCATAACCCTAACTTCTAACCCGAACATTAACCCTAACCCTAACACTAACACTAACCTTAACCCTGACCCTAACCTCTAACCCTAACCCTAGCCCTAACCCTATGATAACCATAACCTGAACACTAACCCTAAACCTAACCCTGTCTAGCTATAACCCTAACTCTAATCCTAACCCCTAACTCCTAACCCTAACCCGTAACCCTAATATTAACCGTAAACTTAACCCTAAACCTAACCCTAACCGTAACCCTGACTGTAACCCTAACCCTAACCGTAACCCTAACCCTAATTGCAGCCTTAAACAGAATACTAACTTAACCCTTACCCTAACACCAAATCCTAACCCTAACCCGAACCCTAACACTAGTCCTAACCCTGACTTCTAACGTTAACACTAACCATAACGCTAACCCTAAGCCTAACTATAACCCTAACCCTACCCTAACACTAAGCCTAACTCTGACCTCTAACCCTAACGCTAACCCTAACACTTACACAAAACTCTAACTCTAACCCAACCATATCCCTAACCCTAACCCTAAGCCGAACACTAATGCTAACCCTAATCCCTAATGCTAACACTAACCCTAACCCTAACCCTACTCCTAACCCTAAACATAACCCAACACTAAACCTAATGCTAACAATAACCCTAACCCTAGCCCTAACCATAATCCTAACCCTAATCGTAACCCTAAAGTGAAACTAAAATTAACTCTAAACCTAACTAACACTAACACTAAACCTAACCCTAATCTCTAATCCTTATGCTAACCCTAAGCCTACCTCTAACCCTCACCCTAAAACTAACCCTAACCACAACCCTAACCCTAAGCCTAACACTAACCCAACCGTAACTCTAACACTAACCCTATCCCTAACCCTAACACTACCACTAACCTTAAACCCTAAACCTAAACCTAACCATAAACCTAACCCTAACCCTAAATCTAAACCTAAACTTACCCCTAAACATAACCCTAACCCAAACCCTAACTTCTACCCCTAAGCCTAACCCTAAGCCTCACACTAGCCCTAACATTAACCCTATCCCTAAACCTAAACCTAACCCTAATCCCTAACACTAACCCTAACTCCAACTGTAACCTTAACCCTAAAACTAACCCAAACCCTAACCTTAATCCCAAACATTAACACTAACCCTAACTTTAACACCTACCCATAAACCTAACCCTAAAACTTAGCTTAAAACTAACCCCATTCTCTAATCCTTATGCTGACCATAATCCGAACACTAACGCTAACCCTAACACTAGCACTAACTCCAACCCTAAACTTTACCCTAACCCTAACAAAAAATATAACCCTAAAACTAACCACAACCCTAACCCGAACCATAACACTAAACTCTAAATAAAACCCTAAGACTAACACTAACACTAACCCTATTACTAACACTAGCACTAACCCTAAACCTAAGCCTAACTCTAACCCCTAAAACAAACCCTAACACTAAACCTAACCCTAAACCTAAGCCTAACCCTAACCCCTAAAACTAACAGCTAACCCTTACCCTAACCATGAACATACCCCTAAACCTAAATCTAACTCTAAACCCTAACCCTAACGCTAAATTTACCCTAACCATAACTCTAACCCTAACACTAACCCTAACCCTAATCCCTAACCCTAATCCTAACCCTGACCCTAACCATAATCCTAATCCTAATCGTAACACTAAAGTGAACCCTAAATTAACACGCACCCTAACTCCTAAGCCTAACCCTAACCCTAACACTAACTGTAACCGTAACATCTAACTAGAACCCATACCCTAACGCTAGCCCTAACCCTAAACATAACCCTAACCACTAACCCTAACCTTAACCCTACCCTAAACCTATAAAACTCTAATCCAACCCTAACACAAACCACTAAGGTAACCCTAACCCTAACCCTAACCCTAACCTTTACCCTAACACTAAACCTAATCCATAACACTAACCCTAACCCCAACCCTAACACTAACCATAATGCTAACCCTAACACTAACCCTAACCCTAACGCTAGACCTAACCCTAAACCTAACCCTAATCCTAACTCTTACCCTAACCCTATCCCTGACAGTAACCCTAACCTTAATTGGTAACACTAACCATAACCCCAACCGTAACCCTAACCCTAACACTAACAAAAACACAAAGGCTAATCCCTAACACTTACACTAAGCCTAACCTTAACCCCTACACTTAAACCTAACACAAACCCTAACCCTAAACCAAACCTTTATCTCTAATCCTTATGCTAACGCTAACCCTAACCCTAAACCAACCCTAACCGAAACCCTAACCCTATCCATAACCCTAACCCTAAACCTAACGCAAACCGTAACCCTAACCCTAACACTAAACTCTAACCCTAAACCTAATGGTAAACCTAACCCTAATCTCTAACACTAACGCTAACACTAACATAAACCCCTACCATTAAATCTAACCCTAAGGCTAACCCTAAACCTAACCCTTTTCTCTAATCCTTATGCTAACCCTAACCCTATCCATAACCATAACCCTAACACTAACCCTAACCCCTAACACTAAACCCAAAACCCTAACCCTTAACCCTAAAACATAACCCTAAACATAAGCCTCAGCCAAACCCTAACCATAACCCATAACCTAAACCTAACTCAAAACCCTAACTCTAACCCTAAACCTAAATTTAACTTAACTCTAACCCTAACCCTAACCCTAACCCTAATCCCTAACCTTAACACTAACCCTAACCCAAACCCTAACACTAACCCTCTCTGACCTCTGACACTAACAGTAACCCTAAACCTTACACTAAACTCTGACTCTAACCCGACACTATCCCTAACCCTAACACTAAGCTGAACCCTAACGCTAAACCTAATCCCTAAGGCTAACACTAACACTAACCCCAACCCTAACCCTAAACCTAAACCTACTCCTAACCCTAAACATAACCTTAACACTGACCCTAAACCTAACCCTAACCCTAACCGCAAACCTAATCCTAAACCTAATTGTAACCCTAAAGTGAACCCTAAATTAACCCTAACCCTAATCCTAACCCTAACACTAAACCTAACCCTAATCGCTAATCCTTATGCTAAACCTAAGCCTAAACCAAACCCTAACCCTAACCCTAACCCTAAGCCTAACACTAACACTAACACTAAACCTAACCCAACCCGAACACTAACGCTAAACCTAACCCTAACACTAACCCTAACCTTAACCCTAAACCTAAAACTAACCCTAAACCTAACCCTAACCCTAAGCCTAAGCCTAACCCTAACACTAACACTAGCACTAACCTTAATCCCTAAACCTAAACCTAACCCTATCCCTAATACTAACCCTAAACCTAAACCTAAACTTAACCCTAAACATAACCCTTACCCAAACCATAAACTCTACCCCTAAGCCTAATACTAACCCTCACCCTAGCCCAAACCTTAACCCTATACCTAAACCTAAACCTAACCCTAATCCCTAACACTAACCCTAACCGCAACCGTAACCTTAACTCTAACACTAACCCAAACCCTAATGCTAATTCCTAACACTAACACTAACCCTAACTTTAACACCTACTCTTAAACCTAACCCTAAATCTAACCTTAAACCTAACCCCATTCTCTAATCCTTACACTAACACTGACCCTAACGCTAACGCTAACCCTAAACCTAGCACTAACCCTTACCCTAACCGTAACCCTAACGCTAACAATAAATCTAACTCTAATACTAAACCTAACCCTAACCCGAAAAACAACACTAAAATCTAAACCTAACCCTAAGACTAACACTAACCCTAAACCTAACCCTAACACTAACCCTAAACCTAAGAATAACTCTAACCCCTAACCCAAACCCTAACACTAAACCTAACCCTAACCCGAATCGTCACCCTAATCGTAACCCTAAGCATAATCATTACCCTAACCCTAACACTAACCCTAACCCGAACGCTACCACTAACCCTAACCATAACCATAACCATAACTCTAACGTTATTCCTAACCCTAATCGTAACCTCTAAACCTAACCTTAATGCTAACACTAATCCGCTAACCCTAAACCTAATCTTAACCCTAACATTAACCCTCTAACCCTAAAACTAACCCTAACCCTAACCATAACCCTAACACTAACCCTAACCCCTAACCCTAAATCCTAAACCCTAACCCCAAACACTAAAACCTAACCCTAAACATTGTCCTAAGCCAAACCCTACCTAAAACACTAAACGTAATCCTAACCATAACCCTAAAGCAAAGCTCTGACCCTAACCCTAACCCTAGCCCTAACTATAAACCTAACAATAAACCTAACCTTATCACTAAACCGAACCCCAACCCTGAACTTAAACTCTAGCCCTAACTCTAACCCTAACCTACGATAAACCTAACACTAACCCTAACCCCAACCCTGTCTCACTCTAACCCTAACACTTATCCTTACCCCTAGCCCCAAACATAACCTGTAACCCTAACATTAACCCTAAACTTGACACTAACCTTAAACCTAACACTAACCCTAACCCTAACCGTAATCCTAACCTTAATCGTAACCCTAAATTGAACCTTAAATTAACCTTCAGCCTAACGCCTAACCCTAACTCTAACCCTAACACTAACCCTAACCAAAACCTCTAAACCAAACCCTGACTCTAATGCTAGCCCTAACCCTAACCTTAACTCTAACCCTAATCCCTAAGCCTACCACTAAACCTAACCCTAACCCTAACCCCTAACCCTAACCATAATCATAATTCTAACACTATCCCTAACCCTAACCCTAACATCTAAACCGAACCTTAACCCTATCACTAACCCTAAAACTTAACCCTAACCCTAACCCTAAACATAACCATCACCATAACCATAACCATAACACTAACACTAACTCTAACCCTAACCCTTAACCCTAAACCCTAAACCCTAATGCCTAACCCTAAAACCTAACCCTAAACATAGCCCTAAAACAAAACCCTACCCAAAACCCTAAACCTAATCCTAACCCGAACCCTAACACTAGCCTTTGACCCTAAACCTAACCCTAGCCCTAACCCTAACCTCTAAACGTAAAAATAACCCTAATCCTAACAATAACCCTAACCCAAACACTAAACCTAACCCTGACTCTAAACCTAACCGTAACCCGAACCCTAACCCTAACACTAAGACTACCACTAACCTTAATCTCTAAACCTAAAACTAACCCTAACGCTAACCCTAAACCTAACCCTAAACCTAACCCTAATCTTTACACTAACCCTAACCCTAAACCTAAACCTAACGCAAACCGTACCACTAACCCTAACACTAAACTCTAACCCTAACCCTAACCCTAACTCTAACTTGTAACTCAAACCCTAACACTTTTCCTAACCCTAACACTCACCATAACCCTAACCCTAATTTCTAACCCTATCCATAACAATAAACCTAACACCTAACCCCAGCCTTAACCCTAACATTAACCCTAAGCTTAACTCTAACCCTAAACTTAACCTTAAATATAACCCTAACTTCTAACCCTAATTCTAACCCTAACCCTCTAACTGTAACCCTAACCCTAAACCTAACCGGAAACATAACCCTAACGCTAAACCTAACCCTAACAATAACCGTAGCAATAACCCTACCCATAACCTCTAACACTAACACTAACCCTCACATCTAACCCTAACACTAACCCTAACCATTACCATAAATTCTAAACCTAAAGTTAATCTTAACCCTAACCCTAAGCCTAACCATAACCTAACACTAAACAAAACCCTAACCCTAAACCTAAACCTAACACTAACCTTAACCCTGACCCTAACCTCTAACCTTAACCAGAACCCTAACCCTAACCGTACAATAACCATAACCTGAACACTAATCCTAACCCTAACCCTGTCTAGTTATAACCCTAACTCTAATCCTAACATCTGACTCCTAACCCTAACCCGTATCCGTAACATTGACCCTAAACTTAACCCTAAACCTAAGCATAACCCTAACCATAACCCTAACTGTAACCCTTACCCTATCTGTAACCCTAAGCAGAACCCTAACTTAACCCTCACCCTAACCCCTAATCCTAACCCTAACCCTAACACTAACACTAGTCCTAACCCTGACCTCTAACCCTAACACTAACCATAATGCTAAACCTAAGCCTAACTATAAGAATAACCCTAACCCTAACACTAACCCTAACACTAAATCTTAACCCTAACCCTAACCCTAACACTGATCCTAACCTTAACGCTTACCCATAATGGTAACCCTAACCGAACCCTAACCCTGATCTTAACCCGATGCCTAACCCTCACCCTAGCCCTAACCCTACCCCTATCCCTAACTGTAACAATAACCCTAATCACTAACCTAACCCTAACCCCAAAAGTAACCCTAATGCTAACAGTAACCCAAACCCTAACCCTAATCCCTAACACTAACACTAACCCTAACCTTAACCCCTACCCTTAAACCTAACCCTAAGCCTAACCCTAAACCTAACCCTAATCTCTAATCCTTACGCTAACCCTAACCCTAAACCTAACCATAAACCTAACACTAACCCTAACCCCTAACGCTAAACCCTAAACCCTAACCCCTAACCCTAAACATAACCCTCATGAAAACGCTAAACATAACCCTAAACCTAATCCTAAACATAACACTAGCCCTTACCTTACCCATAACCATAACCCTAAACCTAAACCTAATTCTAAACCCTAACCCTAACCCTAACCCTAACGCTAACCCTAATTCCTAAACCTAACGCTAATACTAACACTAACCCTAACACTTACCCTAACTCTGACCTCTGAAACTAAACGTAACCATAACCCTTACACTAAACTCTAACTCTAACCCAACCCTATCTCTAAACTTAAGCCTAAGCTGGACCCTAATGCTAACCCTAACCCCAACCCTAACCCTAAGCCTAAGCCTACTCCTAACTCTAAACATAACCCTAACACTGACCTTAAACCTAACCCTAACACCAAACGTAATCCTAACACTAATCGTAACCCTAACGTGAAACCTAACTTAACCCTAACCCTAACCCTAACACTAAACCTAACCCTAATCTCTAATCCTTATGCTAACCCTAAGACTAATCCTAACCCTAACCCTAAGCCTAAACCTAACCCTAATCCTAACACTAAACCAAACCTAACCCTAACACTAACCCAAACCCTAAACCTAACCCTAACCCTAACCATAACACTAACCCTAATCCTAAACCTTACCCTAACCCTAACCCTAAGCCGAACCCTAACCCTAACATTATCCCTAACCCTAACACTACCACTAACCTTAATCTGTAAACCTAAACATAACCCTAACGCTAACAAAAACCCTAAACCTAAACCTAAACTTAACCCTAAACATAACCCTAACCCGAACCCTAACCTCTACCCCTAAGCCTAACCCTAAACCTCACCCTAGCCCTAACCTTAACCCTATCCCTAAACCTAAACCTAACCCTAATCCCTAACACTAACCCTAACCCCAACCATAACCTTAACACTAACATTAACCCAAACCCTAACCCAAAACCCTAACACTAACACTAACTTTAACACCTCCCCTTAAACCTAACGCTAAACCTTACTCTAAACCTAACCCCATGGTCTACTCTTACGCTAACCCTAACACTAAAGCTAACGCCCACCCTAACGCTAGCACTAACGTTACCCATAACCATATCCCTAAACCTAACAATAACTCTAACCCTAACCCTAAACTTAAACATAAACCTAACCCTAAAACTAACACGAACCATAACACTAAACTCTAAACCTAACCCTAAGACTAACCCTAACCCTAACCCTAACCCTAACCCTAAAACTAACCCTAACCCTAACCCTAACCCTAACCTCTAACCCTAACACCTAACCCTTACCCTAACCATAAACATACCCCTAAACCTAAACCTAACTCTAAACACTAACCGTAACCCTAAATTTACCCTAACCCTAACCCTAACACTAACCCTAACCCTAATTCTGACCTCTAACCCTAACCCGAACCCTAACCCTTACACTAAATTCTAACTCTAATCCAACCCTATCCTTAAACCTAACACTAAGCTGAACCCTAATGCTACCACTAATCCCTAAAGCTAAACCTAACCACAACCATAACACTAACCCTAACCCTACTCTTTCCCTAAACATAACCCTAACACTAACCCTAACCCTAACCCTAAACCTAATCACTAACCCTAACCCTAATCCATAATGCTAACCCTAACACTAACTCAAACACTAATACTAATCCTTCAACCAAACCCTAAACCTAAACTTAATTCTAACACTAACCCTAACACTAAACCCTAAACCTAACCCTAACTTTAACTCTGCCTTAACATTAACCCTAATCCCTAAGCCTAACACTAAACCTAACCCTAACCCTAACCGTCACCCTAATCATAACCTTAACAATGACCATAACCCTAACCCTAACACTAACCCTAACCCTACCCCAAATCCTAATCCTAACCCTAACCATAACCATAACTCTAAACCTATTCCTAACCCTAACCCTAAACTCTAAACCTAACCTTAACCCGAACACTAATTGTAACCCTCTAACCCTAAACCTAACCCTAACCATAAGCATAACCTTACCACTAACAATAACTCCTAACCCTAAACCCTTAACCCTAACCCCTAACCCTAAAACCTAACCTAAACATAGCCCTAACCAAACCCTACCCAAAACCCTAAACCTAATCCTAACCATAACCCTAACACAAAGCTCTGACACTAACCCTAAAACTAGCCCTAACCCTAAACTCTAAACCTAGCAATAAGCCTAACATTAATACTAAACCTAACACCAACCCTAACACTAAATGCTAACCCTAACGCTAACCCTACTCCCTAAACCTAACACTAAAGTTAAACCTAACCCTGAACCGTTACCCTAACATTACGCCTAAACTTGACACTAAACTTAACCCTAACACTAACCCTAACAGTAATCATAACCCTAATAGTAACCCCAAACCAAAACCTAAATTAAACCTCACTCTAACGCCTAACCCTAACACTGACACTAACCCTAACCGTAACCTCTAACCTGAAACGTAACCCTAACACTAGCCCTAACCCTAACCCTAACCATAATCCTAACCCTAAACCCAACGCTAACCCTAACACTAACCCTAACCCGATGCCTAACTGTAACCCTAAGCCTAACACTAACGCTAATCCTAATCCCTAACCCTAACCTTAACCCCAACACTAATCCGAACACTAACCCTACTCCTAACCCTAAACCTAACCCTAACACTAACCATAACCCTGACCCTGAACCTAAACCTAAACTCTAAACCTAAGCCTCAGCCAAACACTAACCATAACCCTAATCATAACACTAAAGCTAACCCCTAGCCCTAAACCTAAACCTAACCCTAACCCCAACTCTAACCCTAATGCTAACCCTAAACCTAATGCCCAATGGCAACACAAATCCTAAAAACTAACCCTAACCCTAACATTAACCTGATCCCTAAACATAACCCTAAGCCTAACCCTAAAACTAACCCTAACGAAAAAGCCTAACCCTAATCCCTAACCCTAAACCTAAACCCAACCCTAACCCTAACACTAACACTAACTCAAACACTAACCCTAATCCCTAAACCGAACACTAAACCTAACCTTAACCCTATCACTAACCATAACACTAACCCTAACCCTAAACCTAACCCTAACTTAACACTAACCTTGACACTAACCCTAATAACTAAGCCTAACACTAAACCTAACCCTAACACTAACCCCTAACCATAACCATAACCATAACTCTAACCCTATCACTAACCCTAACCCTAACTTCTAAACCGAACCTTAACCCTATCACTAACCCTAAACCTCTAACCCTTACCCTAACCCTAACCATAACAATAACCCTAACACTAACCCTAACCCCTAACCCTAAACACTAAACCCTAACACCTAACCCTGAAACCTAACCCTAAACAGAGCTCTAACACAAAACCCTACCCAAAACACTAAACCTAAACCTAACCCTAAACTTAACGCTAACCTCTGACCCTAACCCTAACCCTAGCCCTAACCCTAACCTCTAAACCTAACAATAACCCTAACCCCAACCCTGAAACTAAACTCTAACCCTAACTCTAACGATAACCCTACGATAAACCTAACACTAACGCTAACCCTAACCCTGTCTAGCTCTAACCCTAACACTAATCCTAACACCTAGCCCTAACCGTAACCCAAAACCCTAACAATAACCCTAAACATGACACTAACCCTAAACCTATCCCTGACGCTAACCCTAACCCTAATTGATAACAATACCCCTAACCACAACGTTAACCCTAACCCTATCACTAACAAAAAATACTTACCCTAATACCTAACACTTACACTAACACTAACCTTAACCCCTACACTTAAACCTAACCCAAACCCTAACCCTAAAACTAACGCTGATCTCTAATCCTTATGCTAACCTTAACCATAACCCTAACCCTAACACTAAACCTAACCCTAACTCTAACCCTAACCCTAAACCTAAACCTAATCCTAACCCTAACACTAACACTACCACTAACCTTAATCCCTAAACCTAAAACTAACCCTAAAGCTAACCCTAAACCTAAACCTAAACCTAACCCTAAACCTTACGGTAACTGTAAACCTATCCTTAACCCTAACCCTAAACCTAACGCAAACCGCAACCCTAACCCTAACACTAAACTCTAATCCTAACCCTAACGATTAACCTAACCCTAACCCTAACTCTAACCCGTAACTCAAACCCTAACACTTTTCCTAAACCTAACACTCACCCTAACCTTAACACTAATCTCTAACCCTAACCATAACAATAAACCTAACCCCTAACCCCAGCCTTAATCCTAACACTAACCCTAAACCTAACTTTAACCCTAACCTTAACCCTAAATATATCCCTAACTTCTAACCCTAATTCTAACCCTTACCCTCTAACCATAACCCTAACCCTAAACCTAACCGGAAACATAACCCTAACCCTAAACCTAACCCTAACTCTAATGGTAGCACTAACACTACCCCTAACCTGTAACCCTAACACTAATCCTAACACTAACATTAACCCTGACCACTAACCCTAAACCTAATGCTAACCTTTACCCTAAATTCTAAACCTAATGCTAATCGTAACCCTAACCCTAACCCTAAGTCTAACCATAAACCTAACACTAACCAAAACCCTAACCCTAAACTAACACTAACCTCTACCCTCGAACCCTAACACTAACCCTAACACTAACTCTATACCTAACCTTAACCCTAACCCTAACCCTAACCTCTACCCCTAACCCTAACCCTAACCTCTAGCCCGAATATTAACCCTAACCCTAACACTAACCTTAACCCTGACCCTAGTCTCTAACCCTAACCCTAACCCTAACCCTACGATAACCGTAACCTGAACACTAACCCTAACCCTAACCCTGTCTAGCTATAACCCTAAATCTAATCTAACCCCTAACTTCTAACTCTAACCCGTAACCCTAACATTAACCCTAAACTTAACCTTAAACCTAACCCTAAACCTAAACTTAACCCTAACCGTAACACTAACCCTAACTGTAACCCTAAACAGAACCCTAAATTAACCCTCACCCTTACGCCTAATCCTAACCCTAACCCTAACATGAGTCCTAACCCTGACCTCTAACCCTAACACTAACCATAACGCTAATCCTAAACCTAACTATAACCATAACGCTAACCCTAACACTAACCCTAACCCTAACCCTAAATCCTAACCCTAACCCTATCCCTAACACGGATCCTAACCTTAACCCTTACCCATAATGGTAACCCTAAATGAACCCTAACCCTGACAATAACCTGATGCCTAACCTGCAACCTAGCCCTAACACTAATGCTATCCCTAACCGTAATAATAACCCTGATCCCGAACACTAACGTTAACCCCAACAGTAACCCTAATGCTAACAATAACCCAAACCCTAACCCTAATCCCTAACACTAATACTAACACTAAACTTAACCCCTACCATTAAACCTAACCCTAAGCCTAACCCTAAACCTAACCCTATTCTCTAATCCTTACGCTAACCCTAACCCTAACGATAACCATAACCCTAACACTAACCCTAACCCCTAATGCTAAACCCTAAACCCTAACCCCTAACCCTAAAACCTAACCCTAAACATAACCCTCATGAAAACCCTAACCATAACCCTAAACCTAATCCTAAACCTAACACTAGCACTTACCTTACCCATAACCATAACCCTAAACCTAAACCTAAGTCTAAACCCTAACTCTAACCCTAACGCTAAATTTACCCTAACCGTAACACTAAACCTAAACCTTACCCTAATCCCTAACCCTAACCCTAACCCTTACACTAACCCTAACACTAAACCTAACTCTGACCTCTGAACTTAACCGTAACCCTAACCCTTACACTAAACTCTAACTCTAACCCAACCCTATCCCTAGCCCTAACCCAAACCGAACTCTAAGACTAACCCTAATCCCTAACGCTAACCCTAACCCCAAACCTAACCCTAACCCTAAACATAACCCTAACACTGACCCTAACCCTAAAACTAACCCTAACCCCAACTGTAATCCTAACCCTAATTGTAACCCTAAAGTGAACCCTAAATTAACCCTAAACCAAACACTAACCCTAACACTAAACCTGACCCTAATCTCTAATCATTATGCTAACCCTAACCCTAACCCTAACCCTAACCCTAACATTAACCCTAACCCTAAGCCTAACACTAACACTAACACTAACCCTAACACAATCCAAACCCTAACACTAAACCTAACACTAACCCTAACCTAAACCCTAAACCTAACACCCTAAACCTAAGCCTAAGCCTAACCCTACACCAAATCCTAACACTTCCACTAACCTTAATCCCTAAACCTAAGACTAACCCTAACCCTAACAGTAACCCTAAACCTAAACCAAAACTTAACCCTAAACATAACCCTAATCCTAACCATAACCTTTACCCCTAAGCCTAACCTGAACCCTCACACTTGCCCTAACCTTAACCCTATCCCTAAACCTAAACTGAAGCCTAATCCCAACACTAACTATAACTCCAACCGTAACCTTAACCCTAACACTAACCCAAACCCTAACCCTAATACCTAACACTAACACTAACTTTAACACCTACCCTTAAACCTAACCCTAAACATAATCCCATTCTCTAATCCTTACGCTAAACCTAACCTTAACGCTAACGATAACCCTAAACCTAGCACTAACCCTAACCCTAACCTTAACTCTAACCCTAACAATAAATCTAAACCTAACCCTAACCCTAACCCTAAACCTAACACTAACACTAAACCGAACCATAACACTAAACTCTAAACTTAACCCTAAGACTAACACTAACCCTAAACCTAAGCCTAAATCTAACCCCTAACCAAAACCCTAACATTAAACCTAAGCCTAACCCTAACATAAAATCTACCCCTAAACCTAACCCGAACACTAACACCTAACCCTAACACCTAACCCTTACCCTAACCATAAACATACCCCTAAACCTAAACATAACTCTAAACCCTAACCCTAACCCTAAACTTACCCTAACCATAGCTCTAACACTAAGCCTAACTCTGACCTGTAACCCTAACCCTAACACTTACACTAAATTCTAACTCTAATCCAAACCTATCCCTAACCCTAACACTAAGCCGAAAACTAACGCTAACACTAATCCCTAATGCTAATCCTAACCCCTACCCTAACCCTAATGCTATTCCTTACCCTAAACATAACCCTAACACAAACCCTAACCCTAACCCTAACCATAATCCCTAACCCTAAACATAACCCTAACCCCAACCCTAACCCTAACACCAACTCAAACACTAATACTAATCCTTCAACCAAACCCTAACCCTCACCTTAACCCTATCACTAACCCTAACACTAACCCTAACCCTAAACCCTAAACCTAACCCTAACTTTAACCCTGACCTTAACGTTAACCCTAATCCCTAAGCCTAACACTAAACCTAACCCTAACTGTAAACTTCACCCTAAACCTAACCCTAACCATAACCATAACCCTAACACTAACCCTAACCCCTAACCCTAAACAGTAAACCCTAACCCCTAAACCTAAAACCTAACCCTAAACATAGACCTAAGCCAAACCCTACCCCAAACCCTAAAACTAATTCTAACCATAGCCCTAACGCAAAGCTCTGACACTAACCCCAACCCTAACCCTAACACTAAACTCTAAGCCTAACAATAACCCTAACCTTAACACTAAAACTAACCCCAACCCTGAACCTAAACTCTAACCCTAACCCAAACCCTAACCCTGCGATAAACCTAACACTAACCCTAACCCTAACCCTGTCTCGCCCTAACCCTAACACTAATCCTAACCCCTAGCCCTAAACATAATCTGTAACCCTAACATTAACCCTAAACTTGATGCTAACCTTAACCCTAACACTAAACCTAAGAGTAATCCTAAGCCTAATCGTAACCCTAACCCGAACCCTAAATTAACACTCACCCTAATGTGTAACTCCAACCCTAACACTAACACTAACACTAACCGTAACGTCTAACCAGAACCCTAACCCTAACGATAGCCCTAACCCTAACCCTCACCCTAACCCTAACCATAAACCTAACCCTAAGCCCAACCCTAACTCTAACCCTAACACTAAATCTAACCCGATCCCTAACCCTAACACTAAACCTAACACTAACGCTAAACCTAATTCCTAATCCTAACCCTAACCCCAAACCTAAACCTAACCCTAAACCTACTCCTAACCCTAAACCTAACTCTAACACTAACCATAACCCTAACCCTAAACCTAACCCAACCTCTACCCTAAACCTTAGCCTAACACTAACCCTAACCTTAACCATAACACTAAAGCTAACACCTAGCCCAAAACCTAAACCTAACCATAACCCTAACTCTAACCCTAATCCTAACCCTAACAATAATGCCTAAGGGCAACACTAAGCCTAACACTAACCCTAACACCAACATTAACCTGATCCCTAAACCTAACCCTAAGTCTAACCCTAACCCTAACCCTAACCCTAACCCTAACCCTAAAGCCTAACCCAAATACCAAACCCTAACCCTAAACCCAACCCTAACCCTAACCCTAAACCTAACACTAAACCTAATCCCTAAACTGGAACCTAAACCGAACTTTAACCCTATCACTAACCCTAAACCTCTAACCCTAACACTAAGCCTAACCATAACCATAACCATAACCATAACCAAAACACTAACACTAACACTAACCCTAACGCCTAACACTAAACCCTAAACCCTAACCCTAACACCTAACACTAAACATAGCCCTAACACAAAACCATACCCAAAACACTAAACCTAATCATAACCCTAAGCCTAATGCTAACTTCTGACCCTAACCTTAACACTAGCCCTAACCCTAACCTCTAAACCTAACAATATTCCTAGCCCTAACACTAACCTTAACCCCAACCTAGACCCTAAACTCTAACCCTAACCTAATCCTAAACCTACGATAAACCTAACACTAACACTAACACTAACCATAACCCTGTCTAGCTCTACCCCTAACATTTTTTTTTATTTAAGAGGAAAAAGAGAAAAACACAAAACAAACCAAAGCGGCGTAAGGGTACACACAATACAGAACTACAAAACAAAACAAAACAAAACAAAACAAAACAAATCAAAAAAACATAACAGTAAGAAATTACCTGCTAGTAGATTACACACTATTTTCTTGAAAATAGTTCCTCAAATCACAGTATCAAAGAACACAAGGTGGACATTCAAACAGGGAGACTGCAAACAGCTGTGTTCAATGTTCCAAAAACATTGATAAAGTCAGCTATTTAACACCCCCAAACACACTTGCTGTTATATCTGTTAGAGCTCTTTTTCTTTTTTTTTCCCCTCTCTTTTTTACAACAAAATTTACACATCTTGGATTTTATTACTCCTTAGTGCTTATTACTTTCTTTGGGGGGGGGGGAGAATACAGTCAAATATGGCAAAACAAAGCTGTCAGTCAATACCAAGGATAGACATAGCACATGGTGTAGAACAGAGTACAAGTTTATCAACAATGGTTATCAACGTTGTCCCTTGTTTCCTTAAAAAGAATTGTCTATCTTATTAGATATTATAAAGTTGGACAAAACAGTAGAGAACAAGACCAATAAAACTTAGGCATTGTAAACATTACAGGACTTTCAAAGAAGACAATAGTCAAACCAGAATGGGTATCTTAGTGAATCTTATTGTCTTCAAAGTAGTTGCCTATGTCTTCAAACTTGATACTATCATATAGAATGGAACAGAGTCTAATCAGTCAAAACAAGATCGTGGATGTACTACAGGACTTCAAAACAAGTTAATAGGAAATCGAAAAGAGTTACTATTTATATATCCTAATTTTTTGAATTTTTTCTTTAATTAAGACAAACATAAGAAATGACTAAATAATTCAACTGAGGAATGGATAAAAAAGTTGTGGTATTTCTATACAATGGAGTATTATTCAGCTATAAAGAAGGATCACATTGAGATATTTATCAATAAATGGGCGCAGCTTGAGACCATACTCATTAGTGAAATGAATCAATCTCGCATGTGTGAATACCGAATAGTTTCCCTAATGTAAATAATGATTCAAATATATAAAAATATGTGGTAATCATGTTTCCCCATTAGGTGGCCTTGAAGCCTTATAAAGTTTTCACTCATTAATTAGAAAGGCTTTATTCTGGGCTTCTTGATATGAAAATATTTGAAGCTAGAGTATATGAAGTTTTACCCAAATATTTCAAGGAAAAAGACACTATGGTAACTACTATTAAGTCAGGTTATAAGATGGTGAAGTACTAGGTTGTTAAAACAGTCATGCTGTGACCTCTATTGTTATATTGTTATGTCCTGTTTTATCTCAATATCCCCCTTATTGTTTCTACCCCTAAGATTAACACTAACACCTAGCCCTAACCGTAAACCATAACCCTAACATTAACCCTAAACTTGACAATAACCATAAACCTATCCCTGACACTAAACCTAACCCTAATTGGTCACACTACCCCTAATCCCACTTTAACCCTAACACTAACACTAACAAAAAAATTAACCCTAATCCCTAACCATTACACTAACACTAAGCTTAACCCCTCCAGTTAAACCTAACCCAAATCCTAACCCTAAACCTAAACCTAATCTTTAATCCTTATGCTAACCCAAACCCTAACCCTAACCCTAATTCTAACCCTAACCCTAACCCTAACACTAACACTACCACTAAACTTAATCCCTAAACCTAAAACTAACCCTAACGCTAAACTAACCCTAACCCTAACCCTAATCCTTATGCTAACGCTAACCCTATCCCTAACCATACCACTAAACCTAACGCAAACCATAACCCTAACCCTAACACTGAACTCTAACACTAATGCTAATGGTAACCATAACCCCAACCCTAACTCTAAACCGTAACTCAAACCCTAAACCCTTTCCTAACCCTAAAACTCACCCTAACCCTAATCTAATCTCTAACCCTAACCACAACAATAAACCTAACACCTAACCCCAGCCTTAACCCTAACAATAACTCTAAACCTAACCTTAACCTTAAATATAACCCTAACTTTTAACCCTAATTCTAAACCTAACATTCTAACCGTAACCCTAACCCTAAACCTAACCGGAAACATAACCCTAACCCTAAACCTAACCCTAACCCTAACCGTAGCACTAACCCTACCCCTAACCTGTAAGCCTAACACTAATCCTAACACTAACACTAACACTGACCTCTAACCCTAAACTTAACCCTAACACTTATGCTAAATTCTAAACCTAATGCTAATCCTAACCCTAAACCTGAGCCTAACCATAACCTTAACACTAACGAAAACCCTATCCCTAACCCTAAACCTAACCCTAACCCTAAACTCTACCCCTAACACTAACCCTAACCTCTAACCCAAACAATAACCATAACCATAACTTTAACAGTAAACTTAACCCTGACCCTAACATCTAACTCTAACCCTAACCCTAACCCTGTCTAGCTATAACCCTAACTCTAATCCTAACCCCTAACTCCTAACCCTAACCTGTAACCCTAACATTAACCTTAAACTTAACCCTAAACCTAACCCTAACCCTAAATGTAACCCTAACCATAACCCTAACCATAACTGTAACCCTAAACAGAACCCGAACTTACCCCTCACCATAACCCCTAACCCTAACCCTAACCCTAACACAAACAGTAGTCCTAACCCTGACCTCTAACCCTAACACTAACTATAAGCTAACCCTAAGCCTAACTATAAGCATAACCTTAACCCTAACACTAACCCTAACACTAACCCTAAATCCTAACCCTAAACCTAACCATAACCCTAACACTAACCCTAACACTGATCCTAACCTTAACCGTTACCCATAACGGTAACCCTAACTGAACCCGAACCCTGACCTTAACCCGATGCCTAACCCTAACCCTAGCGTGAACCTTAACCCTATCCCTAACCGTAACAATAACCCTATTCCCTAACACCAACCCTAACCCCAACATTAACGCTAACGCTAACAATAATGCTAACCATAACCCTAATCCCTAACACTAACACTAACCCTAAACTTAACCCCTACATTTAAACCTAACCCTAAGACTAACCCTAAGCATAACCCTAACACTAACCCTAACCCCTACCACTAATCCCTAAAGCCTAACACCTAACTCGAAAACCTAACCCTAAATATAACCCTCAGCAAACCCTAACCATAACCCTAAACCTAATCCTAACCCTAGCACTAGCCCTTTCCTTACCCATAACCATAACACTGAACCTAAACCTAACTCTAAACCCTAACCCTAAACCTAAATTTACCCTAACCCTAACCCTAACCCTAACACTAACCCTAACACTAACCCTAACACTAACCAAAACTCTGACCTCTGACACTAACCGTAACGCTAACCCTTACACTAAACTCTAACTCTAACTCTAACCCAAACCTATCCCTAACCCTAACCATAGTTCGAACCCTAACGCTAACCCTAATCCCTAACACTAACCCTAACTGCAACCCTAACCCTAACCCTAAACCTACACCTTACCGTAAACATAACCCTAACACTAACCCCAACCGTAATTCTAACCCTAATCGTAACCCTAACGTGAACCCTAAATTAACCCTAACCCTAACCCTAAAAATAAACCAAACCCTAATCTCTAATCCTAATGCTAACCCTAAGCCTAAACCTAATGCTAACCCTAAACCTAACCCTAAACCTAAGCCTAACACAAATAGTAACATTAACAGTAACCCAACCAGAACTCTAAACCTAAACCTAACCCTAAACATAACCCTAAGCCTAACCTTAAACCTAAACCTAAAACTAACCCAAACCCTAACCCTAAGCCTAACCCTAACCCTAACAATAACCCTAACACTACCACTAACCTTAATCCCTAAACCTAAACCTAACCCTAACCCTAACACTAACCCTAAACCTAAACCTAAACTTAACCCTAAACATAACCCTAACCCTAACTCTAACCTCTACCACTAAGCCTAACCCTTACCCTAACCCTAGCACTAACATTAAACCTATCCCTAAACTTAAACCTAACCCTAATCCCTAACACTAACCCTAACCCCAACCGTAAACTTAACCCTAACACTAAGCCAAACCCTAACCATAATCCCTAACACTAACACTAACCCTAAATTTAACACCTACCCTTAAACCTAACCCTAAACCTAACCCCATTATTTAATCCTTACGCTAACCCTAACCCTAACCCTAGCACTAACCCTAACCCTAGCCGTAACCCTAACCCTAAAAATAAATCTAACTGTAACCCTAACCCTAAACCTAACCCTAAACCCAACCCGAACCATAACACTAAACTCTAAACCTAACCCTAAGACTAACACTAACCCTAACCCTAAGACGAACATTAACACTAACCTTAAAGCTAATTTTAACTCTAACCCCTAACCCAACCAGAACACTAAACCTAAACCTAACCCTAACCCTAACCCTAACACCAAACTCTAAACCTAACCCTAACCCTACCCTGACCTGTAACCCTAACACCTAAACCTTACCTTAACCATAAACATACCCATAAACTTAAACCTAACTCTAAACCCTAACCCTAACCCTAAATTTACCCTAACCAGAACTCTAACACAAACCCTAACCCTAATCCAAAACCCTAACTGTAACCTCTAAACCAATCCTAACCCTAATGCTAGCGCTAACGCTAACCAACACCCTAGCCCTAACCATAATTCTAACCCTAAGCCTAACCCTAACCCTAACCCTAACACTAACCCTAACCTGATCCCTAAACCAAACCCTAAAACTAACACTAACGCTAACCCTAATAACTAAACTTAATGCTAACCACAACCCTAATCCTAACCCTAACTCTAACCCTACTGCCAAACCTAAACCTAACATTAACATTAACCATAACCCTAAATCTAAAACTAACCCTAACTTCTAACCCTAAACCTTAGCCTAACACTAACCCTAATCCTAACCATAACACTAAAGCTAACCCCTAGCCCTAAGCCTAAACCTAACCCTCACCCTAACTCTAACCCTAATCCTAAACATAACGCCTAATGGCAACACTAACCCTAACACTAACCCTAACCCTAACATTAACCTGATCCCTAAACCTAACCCTAAATCGAACCCTAACCCTAACCTTAACCCTAAAGACCGACCCTAATCCCTAACCCTAACCCTAAACCCAACCCTAACCCTAACACTAACACTAACTCAAACACTAACTCTAATCCCTAAAACGAACCATAAACCTAAACCTTAACTCTATCACTAACCCTAACACTACCCTAACCCTAAACACTAAAAATAACCCTAAATTAACCCTAACCTTAACACTAACCCTAATCCGTAAGCCTAACACTAAAACTAACACTAACACTAACCCCTAACCCTAACCATAACCATAACCATAACCTGAACAATAACCCTATCCCTAACCCTAACCCTAACCTCTAAACCGAACCTTAACCCTATCACTAACCCTAAACCTCTAACCCTAACACTGACCCTAACCATAACCGTAAGCCTAACACTAACCCTAACCTCTAACCCTAAACTCTAAACCCTAAACCCTAACCCTAAAATCTAACCTTAAACATAGCCCTAACACAAAACCCTACCCAAAACCATAAACCTAATCCTAACCCTAAGCCTAATGCTAACCTCTGACCCTAACCCTAACCATAGCCCTAACCCTAACCTCTAAACCTAATAATAACCCTAACACTAACCCTAACCCCAACCCTGACCCTAAACTCTAACCCTAACACTAATCCTAACCCTACGATAAACCTAACACTAACCCTAAGCATAACCCTGTCTAGCTCTAACCCTAACACTAATCCTAACACCTAGCCCTAACTGTAACCTGTAGCCCTAACATTAACCCTAAACTTGACACTAACCCTAAACCTATCCCTGACACTAACCCTAACCCTAATTGGTAACAATACCCCTAACCCAACCTTAACCCTAACCCTAACACTAACAAAATAACTAACCCTAATCCCTAAACCTTACACTAACACTAACCTTAACCCCTACACTTAAACCTAACTCAAACCCTAACCCTAAACCTAACCCTAATCTCTAACCCTAATGCTAACCCTAAACCTAACCCTAACCCTAACACTAACCCTAACCCAAACACTAACCCTAAACCTAACTCTAACCCTAACCGTAACCCTAACCCTAAACCTAACACTACCACTAAACTTAATCCCTAAACCTAAAACTAACCCTAACGCTAACCTTAACACTAACCCTAAGTCTAACCCTAAGCCTAGTCCTTACGCTAACCCTAACCTTATCACTAAACCTAACCTTAAACCTAACGCAAACCGTTAACCTAACCCCTAACACTAAACTCTAACCCAAACCCTAATGGTAACCCTAACCCTAACCCTAACTCTAACGGGTAACTCAAACCCTAACCCTTTTCCTAACCCTAACATTCACTCTAACCCTAACCCTAATCTCTAACCATAACCATAACAATAAACCTAACACCTAACCGCAGCCTTAACCCTGACGCTAACCCTAAACCTAACTCTAACCCTAAACTTAACCCTAAATATAACCATAACTTCTAATCCTAATTCTAAACCTAACATTCTAACAGTAACCCTAACCCTAAACCTAACCGGAAACATAGCCCTAACCCTAAACCTAACCCTATCCCTAACTGAAGCACTAACACTACCCTTAACCTGTAACCCTAACACTAATCCTAACACTAACACAAACCCTGACCTCTAAACCTAACCCTAAGCCTAACCCTAACCCGAAACCTTACCCTAAATTCTAAACCTAATGCAAATCCTAACCCTAACCCGAAGCCTAAACATAACCCTAACACTAACAAAAACCCTAACCGTAAACTTAACAATAACCTCTAACCCTACCACTAACCCTAACACTAACTCTATACCTAACCTTAACCCTAACCCTAACCCTAACCTCTACCCCTAACCCTAACCCTAACCTCTAACCCGAACATTAACCCTAACCCTAACCCTAACACTAACCTTAAAACTGACCCTAACCTCTAACCCTAACCCTAACGCTAACCCTATGATAACAGTAACCTGAACACTAATCCTAACCCTAACCCTGTATAGCTATAATCTTAAGTCTAATCCTAACCCCTAACTCCTGACCCTAACCCGTAACCCTAAAATTAACCCTAAACTTAACCCTACACCTAACCCTAACCCTAACCGTAACTTTAACCCTAACAGTAACCCTAAATAGAACCCTAACTTAGCCCTCACCCTAACCACTAATCCTAGCAATAACCCTAACCCTAGCACTAGTCCTAACCCTGACCTCTAACACTAACACTAACCATAACGCTAACCCTAATCCTAACTATAACCATAACACTAACCCTAACCCTAACCTTAAACCCTAACCCTAACCCTAAACCTAATCCTAACCCTAACCCTAACACTAACACTAACACTGATTCTAACCTTAACCCTTACCCATAAGGGTAAACCTAAACAAACCCTAACCCTGACCTTAACCCGATGAATAACCATCACCCTAGACCGAACCTTAACCCTATCCCTACCCATAACAAAAACCCTAATCCCTAACACTAACCCTAACCACAACTGTAACCCTAACGCTAACAATAACCCAAACACTAACCCTAATCCCTAACACTAACCCTAACCTTAACACCTACCATTAAACCTAACCCTAAGCCTAACCCTAAACCTAGTCCTATTCTCTACCTTACGCTAACCCTAACCCTAACCATAACAATAAATCTAACACTAACACTCACCCCTAACCGTAAAACATAAACCCTAACCCCTAACCTTAAAACCTAACCCTAAAAATAACCCTCATGCAAACCCTAACCATAAACCTAAACCTAATCCTAACCCTAACCCTAACGCTAAACTCTGACCTTATCCCTAACCCTAGCCTTAACTCTAACCTCTAAACGTAACAATTACCCTAACCCTAACACTAACCCTAACCCCAACCCTGAACCTAAACTCTGACCCTAACCATAACCCTAATCCTAACCCTATGATAAACCTAACACTAACCCTATACCTAACCCTGTCTAGCTCCAAACCTAACACTAATCCTAACTCCTAACCCCAACCTAACCCATAACAATAACATTAACCCTGAACTTAAACATAACCCTAACCCTAACCCTAATCGTAATCCTAACCCTATTCTTATCCTAAATGGAAACCTAAATTAAACCTCACCCTAACCCCTAAAACGAACCCTAACCCTAACCTCTAAACGGACCCTAACCCAAACAATAGCCCTAACCCTAACCCTAACCATAACCATAACAGTAAACCTACCATAAACATACCCAACTCTAATCCTAAAACTAATACAAACCCCTAACGGAAACCTAACCCTAACCCTATCGTTAACCCTAACCAGATGCCTAACACTAACGCTAAGACTAAGCTTAACCCTAACCCTAACCCTAACCCTAATACATAACACTAACCCTAACCCTAATCTAACCCTAACCCTATCATTAACCCTAACCCAATGCCTAACACTCACCCTAAGCCTAAGCTTAACCCTAACCCTAACCGTAACCCTAATACATAACACTAACCTTAACCCCAACACTAACCCTAACCCTAACCCTAACCCTAATCCTAACCCTAATGCTAGCCCTAAACCTAACCCTAAACCTAACCATAACCCTAACCCTAAAACAAACCCTATGCCTGACCCTAACCTGATGCCTAACCCTAAAACTAACCTTAACCCTATAGGTAACCCTATCCCTAAACCTAATGGGTAATACTAACCCTAACCCCAAACTTAACACTAACACTAACACTAACACTAACACTAACACTAACACTAAGACTAACACTAACACTAACAATAACACTAACGCTAACACAAACACTAACCCAAATCCCTAACCCTTACACTAACCCTAACCTTAACCCCTACCCTTAAACCTAACCCAAACCCTAACACTAAACCTAACCTTAATCTCTAATCCTTATGCTAACCCTAAGCCTAACCCTAACCCTAACCCTAAACCTAATCCTAACGCTAACCCTAAGACTAAAACTAACACTAACACTAACGATAATGCTAACCCTAACAATAACCCTAACACTATCACTAACCTTAATCCCTAAACCTAAACTTAACCCTATCCTTAACCCTTAACCCTAACCCTACATCTAAACTTAATCCTAAACCTAACTATAACCCTGACCCTCACCCTAGTCCTAACCTTAATCCTATCCCTAAACATAACCCTAACCCTAATCCCTAACCATAACCCTAACCCCAACCGTAACCTTAACCCTAACACTAACCCAAACCTTAACCCTAATCCCTAACAATAACACTAAACCTAACCTTAAAACCTACCCTTAAAACTAATCCTAACCCTAAATCTAAACCAAACCCCATTCTCTAATCCTTACGCTAACCCTAAACATAACTCTAATGCTAACCCTAAACCTAGCACTAACCCTAACCCTAACCCTAATAATAAATCTAACCCTAACCCTAACCCTAAACCTAACACTAACCCTAACACGAACTCTAACACAAAATTCTAAAGCTAACACTAAGACTAACACTAACCCTAGCCTTAACCCTAAAACTAACCCTAAACCTAAAACAAACTCTAACCCCAAACGCAAACCCTAACACTAACCCTAATCCTAAACCTAACACTAACCCTAGCCAAAACCTAAAACCAAACTCTAAACCTAACCCTAACCCTAACACCTAACTCTAACACCTAACACTTAGCCTAACCATAAACATACCCCTAAACCTAAACCTAACTCTAAACCCTAACACTAACCTTGATCCTAAAATTACCCTGACCATAACCCTAACACTAACCCTAACCCGAAACCCTAACCCAAACCCTAATCCTAACACTAACCCTAAGTCTGACCTCTAACCCTAACCCTTACACTAAATTGTAACTATAAGTCAACCCTATCCCTAACCCTAACCCTAAGCCGAACCCTAATGCTAACACTAATCCCTAATGCTAACCTTAACCCCCACACTAACCCTAAACCTAACCCTATTCCTAACCTTAAACATAACCCTAACACTAATGCTAACACTAAACCTAAACCTAACCTCTAACCCTAACCTAAACCTAACACTAACACTAACAATAACCATAACACTAAACCTAACCCCTAGCCTTAATCCTGACCCTCTCCCTAACACTAACTCTAACCCTAATCCTAACCCTAACACTAATGCCTAACAGCAACACTAACCCTAACCCTAACCCTGACACTAACCCTAACACTAACCTGATCCTTAAGCCTAACCCTAACCCTAAGCCTAACCCTAACCCTAACCCTAAAGCCTAACCCTAATTCCTAACACTAACACTAACCCCAACCCTAACACTAACATTAACTCAACCACTAACACTAATCCCTAAATGGAACCCTAAACCTAACTTTAACCCTATCAATAAAACTAACACTAACCCTAACCCTAAACACTAAAACTAACCCTAAATTTAACCCTAACCTTAACACTAACCATATTCCCTAAGCCTAACACTACACTTAATCCTAACCTTCACCGTCATCCTAATCATAACCCTAAACATAACCGTAAAGCTAACCCTAACCCTAACGCTAACCCTAACACTAACCCTAGCCATAACCATAACCATAACCATAACCATGACCATAACCATAGCCATAACCATAACCACTAAACCTAAACCCTAAACCCTAACGCCTAACCCTAAAACCTAACACTAAACATAGCCCTAACACAAAACCCTACCCAAAACTCTAAACCTAATCCTAACCCTAACCCTAATGCTAACCTTTGACCTTAACACTAACCCTAGTCCTAACCCTAACCTCTAAACCTAACAATAACCCTAACCCTAACACTAACCCTAACCCCAACCATGACACGAAACTCTAACCTTAACCCTAACGCTAATCCTACGATAAACCTAAGACTAACCCTAAACCTAACACTGTCTAGCTCTAACCCTAACACTAATCCTAACACCTAGTCCTAACCGTAACCCATAACCCTAACAATAACCCTAAACTTGCAATGAACGCTAACCGTATCCCTGAACCTAACCCTAACCCTAATTGGTAACACTACACCTAACCCCAACCTTAACCCTAACCCTATCACTAACAAAAAAACTAACCCTAATCCCTAACACTTATACTAACACTAACATTAAACCCTACACTTAAATCTAACCCAAACCCTAACCCTAAACCTAACCCTGATCACTAATCCTTATGCTAACCCTAAACCAAACCATAACCCTAACACTAAACCTAACCCTAACTCTAACACTAACCCTAAGCCTAACCCTAACCACTAACCTTAATCCCTAAACCTAAAACTAACCCTAACGCTAACCCTAACCCTAACCCTAAACCCTAACCCTAACTCTAACACATAACTCAAACCCTAACCCTTTTACTAACCCTAATTCACCCTAACCCTAACCCTAATCACTAACCCTAACTACAAGAATAAACTTAACACCAACCCCAGCCTTAACCCTAACACTAACTCTAACCCTAGCTATAACCCTAACCTTAACCCTAAATATAACCCTAACTTCTAACCCTAATTCTAAGCCTAACCCTCTAACCGTAACTCTAACCCTAAACCTAACCGGAAATATAACCCTAACCCTAAAACAAACCCTAACCCAAACTATAGCACTAACACTAACCCTAACCTGTAACCCAAACACTAATTCTAACACTAACACTAACCCTGACCTCTAACTCTAACCTTAACCCTGACCCTTACGCTAAATTCTAAACCTAATGCTAATCCTAACCCTAAACCTAAGCCTAACCATAACCTTAACCCTAACCCAAACCCTAAACCTAAACCTAACACTAACCTCTAACCCTACCACTAAACCTAACAATAACGCTACACCTAACCTTAACCCTAACACTAACCCTAACCCTAACCCTAACCCTAACACTGATCCTAAACTTAAACCTTACCCATAAAAGTAACCCTAACTGAACACTAACCCTGACCTTAACCCGATGCCTAACCATCACCCTAGACCGAGCCTTAACCCTATCCCTACCCATAACAAAAATCCTAATCCCTAACACTAACCCTAACCACAACTGTAACCCTAACTAACCCCAATCCCTAACACTAACACTAACCCTAACCTTAACCCCTGCCATTAAACCGAACCATAAGCCTAACCTAAACCTAACCCTATTCTCTAATCCTTACACTGACGCTAACATTAATCCTAACCATAACCCTAACACTAACCCTAAGCCCTAACAATAAACACTAAACCCTAACACCTAACACCAAAACCTAACCTTAAACATAAGCCTAACGCAAACCATACCCACAACTCTAAACCTAATCCTAACCCTAAATCTAGCCCTAACCTTACCCATAACCATAACGCTAAACCTAAACCTAACTCTAAACCCTAACCTTAACCCTAACCCTAAATTTACCCTAACCATAATCCTAACTCTAAACCTAACCCTAATGCTAAACCTAACACTAAACCTTACACTAAACTCTAAGCCTAACCCGAACCTATACCTAACCCCAACCCTAAACCTAACCCTAACCCTAACCGTAATGCTAGCCCTAAACCTAAACCTAACCCTAACCCTAAACCTAACCGTAACCCTAACCCTAAAACAAACCCTATGCATGACCCTAAACTGATGCCTAACCCTAAAACTAACCTGAACCCTATAGGTAACCCTAACCCTAACCCTAATGGGTAACACTAACCCTAACCCCAAACTAACACTAACACTAACACTAACACTAACACTAACACTAACCCTAATCCCTAACACTTACACTAACCCTAGCCTTAACCCCTACCCTTAAACCTAACCCAAACCTAACACTAAACCTAACCTTAATCTCTAATCCTTATGCTCACCTTAAGCCTAACCCTAACCCTAAACCTAATCCTAATGCTAACACTAAGACAAACACTAACCCTAACACTAACGATAATGCTAACCCTAACAATAACCCTAACACTATCACTAACCTTAATCCCTAAACCTAAACTTAACCCTAACCTTAACCCTTAACCCTAACCCTACATCTAAACTTAATCCTAAACCTAACCATAAACCTGACCCTCACCCTAGCCCTAACCTTAATCCTAACCATAAACATAACCCTAACCGTAATCCCTAACCATAACCCTAACCCCAACCGTAACCTTAACCCTAACACTAACCCAAACCTTAACCCTAATCCCTAACAATAACACTAACCCTAACCTTAAAAACTACCCTTAAACCTAATCCTAACCCTAACCCTAAACCAAACCCCATTCTCTAATCCTTATGCTAACCCTAAACCTAACTCTAATGCTAACCCTAAACCTAGCACTAACCCTAACCCTAACCCTAATAATAAATCTAACCCTAACCCTAACCCTAAACCTAACTCTAACCCTAACCCGAACACTAACACTAAATTCTAAAGCTAACACTAAGACTAACACTAACCCTAGCCGTAAACCTAACACTAACCCTAAACCTAAGACAAACTCTAACCCCAAACGCAAACCCTAACATTAACCCTAATCCGAAACCTAACACTAACACTAGCCAAAACCTAAAACCAAACTCCAAACCTAACCCTAACCCTAACCACTAACTCTAACACCTAACACTTAGCCTAACCATAAACATACCCCTAAACCTAAAACTAACTCTAAACCCTAACACTAACCTTGACCCTAAATTTACCCTGACCATAACCCTAACACTAAACCTAACCCTAAAACCTAACCCAAACTCTAATCCTAACACTAACACTAAGTCTGACCTCTAACACTAACCCTTACACTAAATTGTAACTATAAGTCAACCCTATCCCTAACCCTAACCCTAAGCCGAACCCTAATGCTAACACTAATCCCTAAGGCTAACCTTAAACTCCACACTAACCCTAAACCTAACCCTATTTCTAACCTTAAACATAAACCTAACACTAAAGCTAACACTAAACCTAAACCTAAACCTAACCTCTAACCCTAACCTAAACCTAACACTAACACTAACACTAACCATAACAATAAACCTAACCCCTAGCCTTAATCCTAACCCTCTCCCTAACACTAACTCTAACCCTAATCCTAACCCTAACACTAATGCCTAACAGCAACACTAACCCTAACCCTAACCCTGCACTAACCCTAACACTAACCTGATCCTTAAGCCTAACCCTAACCCTAAGCCTAACCCTAACCCTAACCCTAAAGCCTAACCCTAATTCCTAACACTAACACTAACCCCAACCCTAACACTAACATTAACTCAACCACTAACACTAATCCCTAAATAAACCCTAAACCTAACTTTAAACCTATCAATAAAACTAACACTAACCCTAACCCTAAACAGTAAAACTAACCCTAAATTTAATCCTAACTTTAACACTAACCATATTCCCTAAGCCTAACACTACACTTAATCCGAACCCTCACCGTCATCCTAATCATAACCCTAAACATAACCGTAAACCTAACCCTAACCCTAAACCTAACACTAATCCTAACCATAACCATAACCATAACCATAACCATAACCACTAACCCTAAACCCTAAACCCTAACGCCTAACCCTAAAACCTAACACTAAACATAGCCCTAACACAAAACCCTACCCAAAACTCTAAACCTAATCCTAACCCTAACCCTAATGCTAACCTTTGACCTTAACACTAACCCTAGTCCTAACCCTAACCTCTAAACCTAACAATAACCCTAACCCTAACACTAACACTAACCCCAACCATGACACGAAACTCTAACCTTAACCCTAACGCTAACCCTACGATAAACCTAAGACTAACCCTAAACCTAACACTGTCTAGCTCTAACCCTAACACTAATCCTAACACCTAGTCCTAACCGTAACCCATAACCCTAACAATAACCCTAAACTTGCAATGAACGCTAACCCTATCCCTGAACCTAACCCTAACACTAATTGGTAACACTACACCTAAGCCCAACCTTAACCCTAACCCTATCACTAACAAAAAAACTAACCCTAATCCCTAACACTTATACTAACACTAACATTAACACATACACTTAAACCTAACCCAAACCCTAACCCTAAACCTAACCCTGATCACTAATCCTTATGCTAACCCTAAACCTAACCCTAACCCTAACACTAAACCTAACCCTAACTCTAACACTAACCCTAAGGCTAACCCTAACCACTAACCTTAATCCATAAACCTAAAACTAACCCTAACGCTAACCCTAACCCAAACCCTAAACCCTAACCCTAACTCTAACACATAACTCAAACCCTAACCCTTTTACTAACCCTAACTCACCCTAACCCTAACCCTAATCACTAACCCTAACTATAAGAATAAAACTAACACCTACCCCAGCCTTAACCATAACACTAACCCTAACCCTAGCTGTAACCCTAACCTTAACCCTAAATATAACCCTAACTTCTAACCCTAATTCTAAGCCTAACCCTCTAACCGTAACTCTATCCCTAAACCTAACCGGAAATATAACCTTAACCCTAAAACAACCCCTAACCCAAACTATAGCACTAACACTAACCTTAACCTGTAAAACAAACACTAATTCTAACACTAACACTAACCCTGACCTCTAACTCTAACCCTAACCCTGACCCTTACGCTAAATTCTAAACCTAATGCTAATCCTAACCCTAAACCTAAGCCTAACCATAACCCTAACACTAACCCAAACCCTGAACCTAAACCTAACACTAACCTCTAACCCTAACACCAAACCTAACACTAACGCTATACCTAACCTTAACCCTAACCCTAACCCTAACCCTAACCCTAACACTGATCCTAAACTTAAACCTTACCCATAAAAGTAACCCTAACCGAACCCTAACCCTGACCTTAACCCGATGCCTAACCATCACCCTAGGCTGAAACTTAACCCTATCCCTACCCATAACAATAACCCTAATCCCTAACACTAACCCTAACCACAACTGTAATCCTAACTAACCCTAATCCCTAACACTAACACTAACACTAACCTTAACCCCTGCCATTAAACCGAACCATAAGCCTAACCTAAACCTAACCCTATTCTCTAATCCTTACACTAACGCTAACATTAATCCTAACCATAACCTTTACACTAACATTAAGCCCTAACAATAAACACTAAACCCTAACACCTAACACCAAAACCTAACCCTAAACATAAGCCTAACACAAACCATACCCACAACTCTAAACCTAATCCTAACCCTAACTCTAGCCCTTACATTACCCATAACCATAACGCTAAACCTAAACCTAACTCTAAACCCTAACCTTAACCCTAACCCTAAGTTTACCCTAACCATAATCCTAACCCTAACCCTAACGCTAAACCTAACACTAAATCTTACACTAAACTCTAAGCCTAACCCGAACCTATACCTAACCCCAACCCTAAACCTAACCCTAACCCTAACCCTAATGCTACCCCTAAACCTAAACCTAAACCTAACCCTAAACCTAACCGTAACCCTAACCCTAAAACAAACCATATGCATGACCCTAACCTGAAGCCTAACCCTAAAACTAACCTTAACCCTATAGGTAACCCTAACCCTAACCCTAATGGGTAACACTAACCCTAAACCCAAACTTAACACTAACACTAACACTAACCCTAATCCCTAACACTTACACTAACACTAACCTTAACCCCTACCCTTAAACCTAACCCAAATCCTAACACTAACCTTACCTTAATCTCTAATCCTTATGCTCACCCTAAGCCTAAACCTAACCCTAAACCTAATCCTAACGCTAATCCTAAGACAAACACTAACCCTAACACTAACGATAACGCTAACCCTAACCCTAACTCTATCACTAACCTTAATCCCTAAACCTAAACTTAACCCTAACCTTAACCCTTAACCCTAACCCTACATCTAAACTTAATCCTAAACCTAACCATAACCCTGACCCTCACCCTAGCCCTAACCTTAATCCTAACCCTAAACATAACCCTAACCGTAATCCCTAACCATAACACTAACCCCAACCGTAACCTTAACCCTAACACTAACCCAAACCTTAACCTTAATCCCTAACAATAACACTAACCCTAACCTTAAAACCTAGCCTTAAACCTAATCCTAACCCTAACCCTAAACCAAACCCCATTCTCTAATCCTTATGCTAACCCTAAACCTAACTCTAATGCTAACCCTAAACCTAGCAAAACCCTAACCCTAACCCTAATAATAAATCTAACCCTAAACCTAACCCTAAACCTAACTCTAACCCTAACCCGAACACTAACACTAAATTCTAAAGCTAACACTAAGACTAACACTAACCCTAGCCCTAACCCTAACACTAACCCTAAACCTAAGACAAACTCTAACCCCAAACGCAAACCCTAACACTAACCCTAATCCTAAACCTAACACTAACCCTAGCCAAAACCTAAAACCAAACTATAAACCTAACCCTAACCCTAACCCCTAACTCTAACACCTAACACTTAGCCTAACCATAAACATACCCCTAAACCTAAAACTAACTCTAAACCCTAACACGAACCTTGACCCTAAATTTACCCTGACCATAACCCTAATACTAAACCTAACCCGAAACCCTAACCCAAACCCTAATCCTAACACTAACCCTAAGTCTGACCTCTAACCCTAACCCTTACACTAAATTTTAACTATAAGTCAACCCTATCCCTAACCCTAACCCTAAGCCGAACCCAAATGCTAACACTAATCCCTAATGCTAACCTTAACCCCACACTAACCCTAAACCTAACCCTATTCCTAACCTTAAACATAACCCTGACACTAATGCTAACACTAAACCTAAACCTAACCCTAACCTCTAACCCTAACCTAAGCCTAACACTAACACTAACACTAACCATAACACTAAACCTAACCCCGAGCCTTAATCCTAACCCTCTCCCTAACACTAACTCTAACCCTAATCCTAACCCTAACACTAATGCCTAACAGCAACACTAACCCTAACCCTAACCCTGACACTAACCCTAACACTAACCTGATCCTTAAGCCTAACCCTAACCCTAAGCCTAACCCTAACCCTAACCCTAAAGCCTAACCCTAATTCCTAACACTAACACTAACCCCAACCCTAACACTAACATTAACTCAACCACTAACACTAATCCCTAAATGGAACCCTAAACCTAACTTTAACCCTATCAATAAAACTAACACTAACCCTAACCCTAAACACTAAAACTAACCCTAAATTTAACCCTAACCTTAACACTAACCATATTCCCTAAGCCTAACACTACACTTAATCCTAACCCTCACCGTCATCCTAATCATAACCCTAAACATAACGGTAACCGTAACCCTAACCCTAACAATAACCCTAACCCTAACCATAACCATAACCATAACCATAACCACTAACCCTAAACCCTAAACCCTAATGCCTAACCCTAAAACCTAACACTAAACATAGCCCTAACACAAAACCCTACCCAAAACTCTAAACCTAATCCTAACCCTAACCCTAATGCTAACCTTTGACCTTAACACTAACCCTGACCTCTAACTCTAACCCTAACCCTGACACTTACGCTAAATTCTAAACCTAATGCTAATCCTAACCCTAAACCTAAGCCTAACCATAACCCTAACACTAACCCAAACCCTAAACCTAAACCTAACACTAACCTCTAACCCTACCACTAAAGCAAACACTAACGCTATACATAACCTTAACCCTAACCCTAACCGTAACCCTAACCCTAACCCTAACACTGATCCTAAACTTAAACCTTACCCATAAAAGTAACCCTAACCGAACCCTAACCCTGACTTTAACCCGATGCCTTACCATCAACCTAGACCGAAACTTAACCCTATCCCTACCCATAACAATAACCCTAATCCCTAACACTAACCCTAACCACAACTGTAATCCTAACTAATCCTAATCCCTAACACTAACACTAACCCTAACCTTAACCCTTGCCATTAAACCTAACCATAAGCCTAACCTAAAGCTAACCCTATTCTCTAATCCTTACACTAACGCTAACATTAATCCTAACCATAACATTAACACTAACCCTGAGCCCTAACAAGAAACCCTAAACGCTAACACCTAACACCAAAAACTAACCCTAAACATAAGCCTAACACAAACCATACCCACAACTCTAAACCTAATCCTAACCCTAACTCTAGCCCTAACCTTACCCATAACCATAACGCTAAAGCTAAACCTAACTCTAAACCCTAAACTTAACCCTAACCCTAAATTTACCCTAACCATAATGCTAACCCTAACCCTAACCCTAACGCTAAACCTAACACTAAATCTTACACTAAACTCTAAGCCTAACCCAAACCTATACCTAACCCCAACCTAAACCTAACCCTAACCCTAACCCTAATGCTAGCCCTAAACCTAAACCTAACCCTAACCCTAAACCTAACCGTAACCCTAACCCGAAAACAAACCCTATGCATGACCCTAACCTGATGCCTAACCCTAAAACTAACCTTAACCCTATAGGTAACCCTAACCCTAACCCTAATGGGTAACACTAACCCTAACCCCAAACTTAACACTAACACTAACACTAACACTAACACTAAGACTAACACTAACACTAACAATAACACTAACGCTAACACAAACACTAACCCAAATCCCTAACCCTTACACTAACCCTAACCTTAACCCCTACACTTAAACCTAACCCAAACCCTAACACTAAACCTAACCTTAATCTCTAATCCTTATGTTAACCCTAAGCCTAACCCTAACCCTAACCCTAAACCTAATCCTAACGCTAACCCTAAGACTAAAACTAACACTAACACTAACGATAACGCTAACAATAACAATAACCCTAACACTATCACTAACCTTAATCCCTAAACCTAAACTTAACCCTATCCTTAACCCTTAACCCTAACCCTACATCTAAACTTAATCCTAAACCTAACTATAACCCTGACCCTCACCCTAGTCCTAACCTTAATCCTATCCCTAAACATAACCCTAACCCTAATCCCTAACCATAACCCTAACCCCAACCGTAACCTTAACCCTAACACTAACCCAAACCTTAACCCTAATCCCTAACAATAACACTAACCATAACCTTAAAAACTACCCTTAAACCTAATCCTAACCCTAACCCTAAACCAAACCCCATTCTCTAATCCTTATGCTAACCCTAAACCTAACTCTAATGCTAACCCTAAACCTAGCACTAACCCTAACCCTAACCCTAATAATAAATCTAACCCTAACCCTAACCCTAAACCTAACTCTAACCCTAACCCGAACACTAACACTAAATTCTAAAGCTAACACTAAGACTAACACTAACCCTAGCCCTAACCCTAACACTAACCCTAAACCTAAGACAAACTCTAACCCCAAACGCAAACCCTAACACTAACCCTAATCCTAAACCTAACACTAACCCTAGCCAAAACTTAAAACCAAACTTTAAACCTAACCCTAACCCTAACCCCTAACACTAACACCTAACACTTAGCCTAACCATAAACATACCCCTAAACCTAAAACTAACTCTAAACCCTAACACTAACCTTGACCCTAAATTTACCCTGACCATAACCCTAACACTAACCCTAACCCGAAACCCTAACCCAAACCCTAATCCTAACACTAACCCTAAGTCTGACCTCTAGCCCTAACCCTTACACTAAATTGTAACTATAAGTCAACCCTATCCCTAACCCTAACTCTAAGCCGAACCCTAATGCTAACACTAATCCCTAATGCTAACCTTAACCTCCACACTAACCCTAAACCTAACCCTATTCCTAAACTTAAACATAACCCTAACACTAATGCTAACACTAAAACCTAAACCTAAACCTAAACCTAAACCTAACCTCTAACACTAACCTAAACCTAACACTAACACTAACACTAACCATAACACTAAACCTAACCCCTAGCCTTAATCCTAACCCTCTCCCTAACACTAACTCTAACCCTAAACCTAACCCTAACAATAATGCCAAACAGCAACACTAACCCTAACCCTAACCCTGACACTAACCCTAACACTAACCTGACCCTTAAGCCTAACCCTAACCCTAAGACTAACCCTAACCCTAAGCCTAAAGCCTAGCCCTAATTCCTAACACTAACACTAACCCCAACCCTAACACTAACATTAACTCAACAACTAACACTAATCCCTAAATGGAACCCTAAACCTAACTTTAACCCTATCAATAAAACTAACACTAACCCTAACCCTAAACACTAAAACTTACCCTAAATTTAACCCTTACCTTAACACTAACCATATTCCCTAAGCCTAACACTACACTTAATCCGAACCCTCACCGTCATCCTAATCATAACCCTAAACATAACCGTAACCCTAACCCTAACCCTAACCCTAAAACTAACCCTAACAATAACCCTAACCCTAACCATAACCATAACCATAACCATAACCACTAACCCTAAACCCTAAACCCTAACGCCTAACCCTAAAACCTAACACTAAACATAGCCCTAACACAAAACCCTACCCAAAACTCTAAACCTAATCCTAACCCTAACCCTAATGCTAACCTTTGTCCTTAACACTAACCCTAGTCCTAACCCTAACCTCTAAACCTAACAATAACCCTAACCCGAACACTAACACTAACCCCAACCATGACACGAAACTCTAACCTTAACCCTAACGCTAATCCTACGATAAACCTAAGACTAACCCTAAACCTAACACTGTCTAGCTCTAACCCTAACACTAATCCTAACAACTAGTCCTAACCGTAACCCATAACCCTAACAATAACCCTAAACTTGCAACGAACGCTAACCCTATCCCTGAACCTAACCCTAACCCTAATTGGTAACACTACACCTAAGCCCAACCTTAACCCTAACACTATCACTAACAAAAAAACTAACCCTAATCCCTAACACTTATACTAACACTAACCTTAACCCCTACACTTAAACCTAACCCAAACCCTAACCCTAAACCTAACCCTGATCACTAATCCTTATGCTAACCCTAAACCTAACCCTAACCCTAACACTAAACCTAACCCTAACTCTAACACTAACCCTAAGCCTAACCCTAACCACTAACCTTAATCCATAAACCTAAAACTAACCCTAACGCTAACCCTAACCCTAACCCTAAACCCTAACCCTAACTCTAACACATAACTCAAACCCTAACCCTTTTACTAACCCTAACTCACCCTAACCCTAACCCTAATCACTAACCCTAACTATAAGAATAAAACTAACACCTACCCCAGCCTTAACCATAACATTAACCCTAACCCTAGCTATAACCCTAACCTTAACCCTAACTTCTAAACCTAATTCTAAGCCTAACCCTCTAACCGTAACTCTAACCCTAAACCTAACCGGAAATATAACCCTAACCCTAAAACAAACCCTAACCCAAAATATAGCACTAGCACTACCCCTAACCTGTAACCCAAACACTAATTCTAACACTAACACTAACCCTGACCTCTAACTCTAACCCTAACCCTGACACTTACGCTAAATTCTAAACGAAATGCTAATCCTAACCCTAAACCTAAGCCTAACCATAACCCTAACACTAACCCAAACCCTAAACCTAAACCTAACACTGACCTCTAACCCTACCACTAAAGCTAACACTAACGCTATACCTAACCTTAACCCTAACCGTAACCCTAACCCTAACCCTAACACTGATCCTAAACTTAAACCTTACCCATAAAAGTAACCCTAACCGAACCCTAAACCTGACCTTAACCTGATGCCTAACCATCACCCTAGACCGAAACTTAACCCTATCCCTACCCATAACAAAACCCTAATCCCTAACACTAACCCTAACCACAAATGTAATCCTAACTAACCCTAATGCCTAACACTAACACTAACCCTAACCATAACCCCTGCCATTAAACCTAACCATAAGCCTAACCTAAACCTAACCCTATTCTCTAATCCTTACACTAACGCTAACATTAATCCTAACCATAACCTTAACACTAACCCTAAGCCCTAACAATAAACCCTAAACCCTAACACCTAACACCAAAACCTAAGCATAAACATAAGCCTAAAGCAAACCATACCCACAACTCTAAACCTAATCCTAACACTAACTCTAGCCCTTACCTTACCCATAACCATAACGCTAAACCTAAACATAACTCTAAACCCTAACCCTAACACTAAATTTAACCTAACCATAATCCTAACCCTAACAATAACCCTAACGCTAAACCTAACAATAAACCTTACACTAAACTCTAAGCCTAACCCGAAGCTATACCTAACCCTAACCCTAAGCCGAACCCTAACGCTAACCCTAATTCCTAACGCTAACCCTAACCCCAAACTTAACTCTAAACCTACTTCTAACACTAAACATAACCATAACACTGACCCTAAACCTAACCGTAACCCTAATATCTAATCCTTATGCTAAACTTAAGACTAACCATAACCCTAAACCTAAACCGAATCCTAACCCTAAAACTAAACCTAAGCCTAAAACTAACCCTAAACCTAACCCGAACCTTAAACCTAAACTTAACCCTAAACCTAACCCTAAGCCTAACCCTAACACTAAGCCTAAAACTAACCCTAACCCTAACCCTAAGCCTAACCCTAACCCTAACACTAACTCTAAACCTAGCACTACCCTTAACCTTAATCCCTAACCCTAAACCTAAACCTAAAGTTAACCCTAAACATAACCCTAACCCTAACCCTAACCTCTACCCCTCAACCTAACCCTAATCCTCACTCTAGCCCTAACCATAACCCTGTCCCTAAACCTAAACCTAACCCTAATCCCTAACACTAACCCTAACCCCAACCATAACCTTAATCCTAACACTAACCCAAATCCTAACCCTAATCACTAACACTAACCCTAACTTTAACACCTACCCTTAAACCTAACCCTAAACCTAACCCCATTCTCTAATCCTTACGCTAACCCTAACCTAACGCTAATGCCAACCCTAACCCTAGAACTGACCCTAACCCTAACTGTAACCCTAACAATAAATGTAACCCTAACCCTAACCCTAACCTTAACCCTAAACCTAACCCTAACCCTAAAACTAACCCAAACCATAACACTAAACTCTAAACCTAACCTAAGAATAACACTAACACTAACCCTAGCCCTAACCCTAAGACTAACCCTAAACCTAAGCCTAATTCTAACCCAAAACCCAAACGCTAACACTAAACCTAACCCTAACCCTAACACCAAACTCTAATCCTAACCCTAACACTAAACCCTAACCCTAACACCTAAACTTTACCCTAACCATAAATATACCTCTAAACCTAAACCTAACTTTAAACCCTAACACTAACCCTAAATTTACCCTAACCATAACTCTAACCCTAACCCTAAATCTAACATTAATCCCTAACCCTAACCCTAACCCGAACCCCAACACTAACGCTAACCCTAAATCTGACCTCTAACCCTAAACCTAACTCTAACCCTTACACTAAATTCTAACTCTAACCAAACCCTATCATTAACCCTAACTCTAAACCGAACCCAAACGCTAACCCTAATCCCTAACCCTAACCCGAACCCCAACCCTAACACAAACTCAAACACTAATACTAATGCTTCAACCGAACCCTAACCCTAACACTAACTCTAACCCTTACACTAAATTCTAACTCTAACCCAACCCTATTCCTAACCCTAACTCTAAGCCAAACCGTAACGTTAATCCTAATACCTAATGCTAACCTAACACCAACCCTAACCCTAACCCTACTCCTAACTCTAACCATAACCCTAACACTAACCCTAACCCTAGCCCTAACCCTAATCCCTAACCCTAACACTAACCCTAACCCCAACCCAAACACTAACACTAACACTAACTCAAACATTAATACTAATGCTTCAACCCCACCCTAACCCTAACTTTAACCCTATCACTAACCCTAACACTAAAACTAACACCAAGGCCCAATCCTAACACTAACTTTATCCCTGACCTTAACATTAACCCTAATCACTAAGACTAACACTAAACCTAAACCTAAGCCTAACCATCACACTAATCATAACCCTAACCCTAACACTAACCCTAACATTAACACGAAACCTAACCCAACCCCTACCCCTACCCCTACCCCTAACCCTAACCATAACCATAATTCTAACCCTATTCCTAACCCTAACCCTTACCTCTAAACCTAAACTTAACCCTAACACTAACCCTAACCTGCTAAACCTAAAGCTAACCCTAACCCTAATCTTCACCCTAAACCTAACCATAACCATAAACCTAACACTAACCCTAACCCCTAACCTTAAACACTAAACCTTAACCCTAAACCCTAAAACCTAAACCTAAACATAGCCCTAACCCAAACTCTACCCAAAAACCCTAAACCTAATCTGAACCAAAACCCTAATGCTAACCTCTGACCCTAACCCTAATCCAAACTCTAATCCTAAAATCTAAACCTAATAATAACCCTAACCTTAACACTAACCCTAACCCCAACCCTGACCCTAAACTCTAACCCTAACCCTAACCCTACAATAAACCTAACACTAAACCTAACCCTAACCCGGTCTAGCTCTAACCGTAACACTAATCCTAAACCCTAGAACTAAACATAACCCGTAACCCTAACATTAACCATAAACTTGACACTAACCTTAACCCTAACTCTAACCCTAACGCTAAACCTAACGCTAATCTCTGACCCCAAACCTAACCCTAGCCCTATCCCTAACCTCTAAACCTTACAATAACCGTAAACCTAACACTAACCCTAACCCTAACCCTAACCCTAACCCTAACCATAACCCTACAATAAACCTAACACTAACCCTAACCCTAACCCTGTCTAGCTCTAAACATAACACTAATCCTAACCCCTAGCCCTAACCGTAAGCCGTAACCCTAACATTAAAACTAAACTTGACACTAACCCTAAACCTTTCCATGACCCTAAACCTAACACTAATTGGTAATACTACCCCTAACTCCAACTTTAACCCTAACCCTAACACTAACAAAAACACTAACCATAATCCCTAACACTTACACTAACACTACTGTTAACCCCTACACTTAACCCTAACACAAACCCTAACCCTAAACCTAACCCTAAATTCTAATCATTATGCTAACCCTAACCCTTAGCCTAACCCTAACACTAAACGTAACCCTAACTCTAACCCTAACTCTAACACTAACACGACCACTAAACTTAATCCCTAAACCTAAAACTAACCCTAACGCTAACCCTAACCCAAACCCTAAACCTAACCCTAATCCTTGCACTAACACTAACCCTACCCCTAACACTAACCCTAAACCTCATGCAAACCGTAACTATAAACCTCACACTAAACTCTAACCCTAACACTAACAATAACCCTAACCCTAACTCTAACCCCAACTCAAACCTTAACACTTTTCCTAACCCTATCACTCACCATAAACCTAATCCTAATCTCTAACTCTAACCGTAACAATAACACTAAAACCTAACCCCAGCCCTAACCCTAACACTAACCCTAACCCTAACTCTAACCCTAACCTTAAACCTACATAAAGCCATAACTTCTAATCCTAATTCTAACCTTAACCCTCTAACCATAACGCTAACACTGAACCTAACCGGAAACATAACCCTAACCATAAATCTAAAGGTAGCACTAACCCGATCCCTAATGCATAACCCTAACACTAATCCAAACATTAACAGGAACCCTGGCCTCTAATCCTAACAGTAACCCTAAATTTATACTAAACTCTAACCGTACTGCTAATCCTAAACCTAACCCTAAACCTAAACCTAACACTAACCAAAACCCTAACAATAAACCTAATACTAACCTCTAACCCTACCACTAACCCTAACATTAACTCTATACCTAACCTCAACCCTAACCCTAAACTCTACCACTAACCCTAATCCTAACCTCTAAACCAAATATTAACCCTAACCCTAACACTAACACTAACCTTAACCCTGACCCTAACCTCAAAACCTAAAACTAACCCTAACCCTAAACCTATGATAACAGTAACCTTAACACTAACCCTAACCATAACCCTGTCTAGCTCTAATCCTAACTCTAATCCTAAACCTAACACTAACTCTAATACTTATGCTAGCCCTAACCCTAAACCTAAACCTAACCCTAACCCGAACCCTAACCCTAACACTAACCATAATCCTTATGCTAACCATAACCGTAACACTAAACCTAACCCTAACCCGAACTGTAACCCTAAACCTAACACTAATACTAAATCTAATGCTACACTAAACCTAACCCTAACTCTAACACCTAAACAAAACCCTAACCCTAAGTATAACACTAACACTAACCCTAACCCTTTCCCTAAAACTAATACTAACATAAAACCCTGGCACTAACCCTAACACTAACCCAAACCCTAACCTTAACCCTAAACCTGACCCTAACCTCTAACCCTAACCCTAATCCTAACCATAACGCTAAACCTAACACTAATCCTAACACTAAACTTAATGCCTAATGGCAACACTAACCCTAACTCTAACACCAATCCCAAACCCTAACCCTAACTATAACACGAACACTAACATAACCCTAACCCTAAAACTAACACTAACATGTAACCCTGCCACTAACCCTAACCCTAACCCTACCCTCTACCCCTGTCCCTAAAACTAACACTCCTCCTAGTATGAACCTTAACCCTAAGCCTAACCCTAACCCTAACATGAATCCCTAACACTAAGCCTAACACCAACCATAACCGTAACCCTAACCCTAACAAAAAACCTAACCCTAATACCTAACACTCACCCTAACCCTAACCTTAACACCTACACTTAAACCTAATCCTAACCCTAACCCTAAACCTAACCCCATTCTCTAATCCTTATGCTAAGCTGAAACCTAACTCTAATTCTAACCAAAACCTAGCACTAACCCTAACCCTAACCCTAATAGTAAATCTAACCCTAAACCTAACCCTAAACCTAATCCTAACCTTAACAGGAACCCTAACACTAAACTCTAAAGCTAACCCTAGGACTAACAATAACACTAACCCTAACCAAAACACTAACCCTAAACCTAAGCGAATCTCTAATCCCAAACACAAACCCTAACCCTAACCCTAAACCTAAACCTAACCTTAACAAAAACCCTAACACTGAACACTAAAGATAACCCTAAGACTAACACTAACACTAACCCTAACCCTAACACTAACCATAAGCCTAAGCCAAACTCTAATTCCAAACACAAACCCTAACCCTAACCCGAGCCCTAAACCCTAACGCTAACACCTAACCCTTACCCTAACCATAAACATACCCCTAAACCTAAACCTAACTCTAAACTATAACCCTAATCCTAACACTAAATTTACCCTGAACGTAACGCTAAAACTAACCCTAACCCTAAACCCTAACCCAAACCCTAATCCTAACACTAACCCTAAGTCTGACCTGTAACCCTAACCCTTACACTAAATTGTAACTATAAGTCAACCCTATCCCTAACCTTAACCCTAAGTCGAACCCTAATGCTCACACTAATCCCAAATGTTAACCTTAACCTCCACACTAACCCTAAACCTAACCCTATTCCTAACCTTAAACATAACCCTAACACTAATGCTAACACTAAACCTAAACCTAAACCTAACCTCTAACCCTAACTTAACCTAACACTAACACTAACACTAACCATAACACTAAACATAACCCCTAGCCTTAATCCTAACCCTCTCCCTAACACTAACTCTAACCCTAATCCTAACCCTAACACTAATGCCTAACAGCAACACTAACCCTAACCCTAACCCTGACACTAACCCTAACACTAACCTGATCCTTAAGCCTAACCCTAACCCTAAGCCTAACCCTAACCCTAAGCCTAAAGCCTAGCCCTAATTCCTAACACTAACACTAACCCCAACCCTAACACTAACATTAACTCAACAACTAACACTAATCCCTAAATGGAACCCTAAACCTAACTTTAACCCTATCAATAAAACTAACACTAACCCTAAGCCTAAACACTAAAACTAACCCTAAATTTAACCCTAACCTTAACACTAACCATATTCCCTAAGCCTAACACTACACTTAATCCAAACCCTCACCGTCATCCTAATCATAACCCTAAACATAACCGTAACCCTAACCCTCACCCTAACCCTAACACTAACTCTAACCCTAACCATAACCATAACCATAACCATAAACATAACCATAACCACTAACCCTAAACCCTAAACCCTAACGCCTAACCCTAAAACCTAACACTAAACATAGCCCTAACACAAAACCCTACACAAAACTCCAAACCTAATCCTAACCCTAACCCTAAGGCTAACCTTTGACCTTAACACTAACCCTAGTCTTAACCCTAACCTCTAAACCTAACAATAACCCTAACCCTAACACTAACACTAACCCCAACCATGACACGAAACTCTAACCTTAACCCTAACGCTAACCCTACGATAAACCTAAGACTAACCCTAAACCTAACACTGTCTAGCTCTAACCCTAACACTAATCCTAACACCTAGTCCTAACCGTAACCCATAACCCTAACAATAACCCTAAACTTGCAACGAACGCTAACCCTATCCCTGAACCTAACCCTAACCCTAATTGGTAAAACTACACCTAACCCCAAAATTAACCCTAACCCTATCACTAACAAAAAAACTAACCCTAATCCCTAACACTTTTACTAACACTAACATTAACCCCTACACTTAAACCTAACCCAAACCCTAACCCTAAACCTAACCCTGATCACTAATCCTTATGCTAACCCTAAACCTAACCCTAACCCTAACACTAAACCTAACCCTAACTCTAACACTAACCCTAAGGCTAACCCTAACCACTAACCTTAATCCCTAAACCTAAAACTAACCCTAACGCTAACCCTAACCCTAACCCTAAACCCTAACGCTAACTCTAACACATAACTCAAACCCTAACCCTTTACTAACACTAACTCACCCTAACCCTAACCCTAATCACTAACCCTAACTATAAGAATGAACCTAACACCTACCCCAGCCTTAACCCTAACACTAACCCTAACCCTAGCTATAACCATAACCTTAACCCTAACTTCTAACCCTAATTCTAAGCCTAACCCTCTAACCGTAACTCTAACCCTAAACCTAACCGGAAATATAACCCTAACCCTAAAACAAACCCTAACGCAAAATATAGCACTAACACGACCCCTAACCGGTAACCCAAACACTAATTCTAACACTAACACTAACCCTGACCTCTAACTCTAAACCTAACCCTGACACTTACGCTAAATTCTAAACCTAATGCTAATCCTAACCCTAAACCTAACCCTAACCATAACCCTAACACTAACCCAAACCCTAAACCTAAACGTAACACTAACCTCTAACCCTACCACTAAAGCTAACACTAACTCTATACCTAACCTTAACCCTAACCCTAACCCTAACACTGATCCTAAACTTAAACCTTACCCATAAAAGTAACCCTAACCGAACCCTAACCCTGACCTTAACCCGATGCCTAACCATCACCCTAGAACGAAACTTAACCCTATCCCTACCCATAACAAAAACCCTAATCCCTAACACTAACCCTAACCACAACTGTAATCCTAACTAACCCTAATCCCTAACACTAACACTAACCCTAACCTTAACCCCTGCCATTAAACCTAACCATAAGCCTAACCTAAACCTAACCCTATTCTCTAATCCTTACACTAACGCTAACATTAATCCTAACCATAACCTTAACACTAACCATAAGCCCTAACAATCAACCCTAAACCCTAACACCTAACACCAAAACCTAACCATAAACATAAGCCTAAAGCAAACCATACCCACAACTCTAAACCTAATCCTAACCCTAACTCTAGCCCTTACCTTACCCATAACCATAACGCTAAACCTAAACATAACTCTAAACCCTAACCCTAACCCTAACACTAAATTTACCCTAACCATAATCCTAACCCTAACCCTAACGCTAACACTAAACCTAACAATAAACCTTACACTAAACTCTAAGCCTAACCCGAACCTATACCTAACCCTAACCCTAAGCCGAACCCTAACGCTAACCCTAATTCCTAACGCTAACCCTAACCCCAAACTTAACTCTAAACCTACTTCTAACACTAAACATAACCCTTACACTGACCCTAACCCTAACCCTAACCCTAATATCTAATCCTTATGCTAACCTGAAGACTAACCATAACCCTAAACCTAAACCGAATCCTAACCCTAAAACTAAACCTAAGCCTAAAACTAACCCTAAACCTAACCCGAACCTTAAACCTAAACTTAACCCTAAACCTAACCCTAAGCCTAACCCTAACACTAAGCCTAAAACTAACCCGAACCCTAACCCTAACACTAACTCTAAACCTAGCACTACCCTTAACCTTAATCCCTAACCCTAAACCTAAACCTAAAGTTAACCCTAAACATAACCCTAACCCTAACCCTAACCTCTACCCCTAAGCCTAACCCTAATCCTCACCCTAGCCCTAACATTAACCCTGTCCCTAAACCTAAACCTAACCCTAATCCCTAACACTAACCCTAACCCCAACCATAACCTTAATCCTAACACTAACCCAAATCCTAACCCTAATCACTAACACTAACCCTAACTTTAACACCTACCCTTAAACCTAACCCTAAACCTAACCCCATTCTCTAATCCTTACGCTAACCCTAACCTAACGCTAATGCCAACCCTAACCCTAGAACTGACCCTAACCCTAACTGTAACCCTAACAATAAATGTAACCCTAACCCTAACCCTAACCTTAACCCTAAACCTAACCCTAACCCTAAAACTAACCCAAACCATAACACTAAACTCTAAACCTAACCTAAGAATAACACTAACACTAACCCTAGCCCTAACCCTAAGACTAACCCTAAACCTAAGCCTAATTCTAACCCAAAACCCAAACGCTAACACTAAACCTAACCCTAACCCTAACACCAAACTCTAATCCTAACCCTAACACTAAACCCTAACCCTAACACCTAAACTTTACCCTAACCATAAATATACCTCTAAACCTAAACCTAACTTTAAACCCTAACACTAACCCTAAATTTACCCTAACCATAACTCTAACCCTAACCCTAAATCTAACATTAATCCCTAACCCTAACCCTAACCCGAACCCCAACACTAACGCTAACCCTAAATCTGACCTCTAACCCTAAACCTAACTCTAACCCTTACACTAAATTCTAACTCTAACCAAACCCTATCATTAACCCTAACTCTAAACCGAACCCAAACGCTAACCCTAATCCCTAACCCTAACCCGAACCCCAACCCTAACACAAACTCAAACACTAATACTAATGCTTCAACCGAACCCTAACCCTAACACTAACTCTAACCCTTACACTAAATTCTAACTCTAACCCAACCCTATTCCTAACCCTAACTCTAAGCCAAACCGTAACGTTAATCCTAATACCTAATGCTAACCTAACACCAACCCTAACCCTAACCCTACTCCTAACTCTAACCATAACCCTAACACTAACCCTAACCCTAGCCCTAACCCTAATCCCTAACCCTAACACTAACCCTAACCCCAACCCAAACACTAACACTAACACTAACTCAAACATTAATACTAATGCTTCAACCCCACCCTAACCCTAACTTTAACCCTATCACTAACCCTAACACTAAAACTAACACCAAGGCCCAATCCTAACACTAACTTTATCCCTGACCTTAACATTAACCCTAATCACTAAGACTAACACTAAACCTAAACCTAAGCCTAACCATCACACTAATCATAACCCTAACCCTAACACTAACCCTAACATTAACACAAAACCTAACCCAACCCCTACCCCTACCCCTACCCCTAACCCTAACCATAACCATAATTCTAACCCTATTCCTAACCCTAACCCTTACCTCTAAACCTAAACTTAACCCTAACACTAACCCTAACCTGCTAAACCTAAAGCTAACCCTAACCCTAATCTTCACCCTAAACCTAACCATAACCATAAACCTAACACTAACCCTAACCCCTAACCTTAAACACTAAACCTTAACCCTAAACCCTAAAACCTAAACCTAAACATAGCCCTAACCCAAACTCTACCCAAAAACCCTAAACCTAATCTGAACCAAAACCCTAATGCTAACCTCTGACCCTAACCCTAATCCAAACTCTAATCCTAAAATCTAAACCTAATAATAACCCTAACCTTAACACTAACCCTAACCCCAACCCTGACCCTAAACTCTAACCCTAACCCTAACCCTACAATAAACCTAACACTAAACCTAACCCTAACCCGGTCTAGCTCTAACCGTAACACTAATCCTAAACCCTAGAACTAAACATAACCCGTAACCCTAACATTAACCATAAACTTGACACTAACCTTAACCCTAACTCTAACCCTAACGCTAAACCTAACGCTAATCTCTGACCACAAACCTAACCCTAGCCCTATCCCTAACCTCTAAACCTTACAATAACCGTAAACCTAACACTAACCCTAACCCTAACCCTAACCCTAACCCTAACCATAACCCTACAATAAACCTAACACTAACCCTAACCCTAACCCTGTCTAGCTCTAAACATAACACTAATCCTAACCCCTAGCCCTAACCGTAAGCCGTAACCCTAACATTAAAACTAAACTTGACACTAACCCTAAACCTTTCCATGACCCTAAACCTAACACTAATTGGTAATACTACCCCTAACTCCAACTTTAACCCTAACCCTAACACTAACAAAAACACTAACCATAATCCCTAACACTTACACTAACACTACTGTTAACCCCTACACTTAACCCTAACACAAACCCTAACCCTAAACCTAACCCTAAATTCTAATCATTATGCTAACCCTAACCCTTAGCCTAACCCTAACACTAAACGTAACCCTAACTCTAACCCTAACTCTAACACTAACACGACCACTAAACTTAATCCCTAAACCTAAAACTAACCCTAACGCTAACCCTAACCCAAACCCTAAACCTAACCCTAATCCTTGCACTAACACTAACCCTACCCCTAACACTAACCCTAAACCTCATGCAAACCGTAACTATAAACCTCACACTAAACTCTAACCCTAACACTAACAATAACCCTAACCCTAACTCTAACCCCAACTCAAACCTTAACACTTTTCCTAACCCTATCACTCACCATAAACCTAATCCTAATCTCTAACTCTAACCGTAACAATAACACTAAAACCTAACCCCAGCCCTAACCCTAACACTAACCCTAACCCTAACTCTAACCCTAACCTTAAACCTACATAAAGCCATAACTTCTAATCCTAATTCTAACCTTAACCCTCTAACCATAACGCTAACACTGAACCTAACCGGAAACATAACCCTAACCATAAATCTAAAGGTAGCACTAACCCGATCCCTAATGCATAACCCTAACACTAATCCAAACATTAACAGGAACCCTGGCCTCTAATCCTAACAGTAACCCTAAATTTATACTAAACTCTAACCGTACTGCTAATCCTAAACCTAACCCTAAACCTAAACCTAACACTAACCAAAACCCTAACAATAAACCTAATACTAACCTCTAACCCTACCACTAACCCTAACATTAACTCTATACCTAACCTCAACCCTAACCCTAAACTCTACCACTAACCCTAATCCTAACCTCTAAACCAAATATTAACCCTAACCCTAACACTAACACTAACCTTAACCCTGACCCTAACCTCAAAACCTAAAACTAACCCTAACCCTAAACCTATGATAACAGTAACCTTAACACTAACCCTAACCATAACCCTGTCTAGCTCTAATCCTAACTCTAATCCTAAACCTAACACTAACTCTAATACTTATGCTAGCCCTAACCCTAAACCTAAACCTAACCCTAACCCGAACCCTAACCCTAACACTAACCATAATCCTTATGCTAACCATAACCGTAACACTAAACCTAACCCTAACCCGAACTGTAACCCTAAACCTAACACTAATACTAAATCTAATGCTACACTAAACCTAACCCTAACTCTAACACCTAAACAAAACCCTAACCCTAAGTATAACACTAACACTAACCCTAACCCTTTCCCTAAAACTAATACTAACATAAAACCCTGGCACTAACCCTAACACTAACCCAAACCCTAACCTTAACCCTAAACCTGACCCTAACCTCTAACCCTAACCCTAATCCTAACCCTAACGCTAAACCTAACACTAATCCTAACACTAAACTTAATGCCTAATGGCAACACTAACCCTAACTCTAACACCAATCCCAAACCCTAACCCTAACTATAACACGAACACTAACATAACCCTAACCCTAAAACTAACACTAACATGTAACCCTGCCACTAACCCTAACCCTAACCCTACCCTCTACCCCTGTCCCTAAAACTAACACTCCTCCTAGCATGAACCTTAACCCTAAGCCTAACCCTAACCCTAACATGAATCCCTAACACTAAGCCTAACACCAACCATAACCGTAACCCTAACCCTAACAAAAAACCTAACCCTAATACCTAACACTCACCCTAACCCTAACCTTAACACCTACACTTAAACCTAATCCTAACCCTAACCCTAAACCTAACCCCATTCTCTAATCCTTATGCTAAGCTGAAACCTAACTCTAATTCTAACCAAAACCTAGCACTAACCCTAACCCTAACCCTAATAGTAAATCTAACCCTAAACCTAACCCTAAACCTAATCCTAACCTTAACAGGAACCCTAACACTAAACTCTAAAGCTAACCCTAGGACTAACAATAACACTAACCCTAACCAAAACACTAACCCTAAACCTAAGCGAATCTCTAATCCCAAAAACAAACCCTAACCCTAACCCTAAACCTAAACCTAACCTTAACAAAAACCCTAACACTGAACACTAAAGATAACCCTAAGACTAACACTAACACTAACCCTAACCCTAACACTAACCATAAGCCTAAGCCAAACTCTAATTCCAAACACAAACCCTAACCCTAACCCTAACCCTAACCCGAGCCCTAAACCCTAACGCTAACACCTAACCCTTACCCTAACCATAAACATACCCCTAAACCTAAACCTAACTCTAAACTATAACCCTAACCCTAACACTAAATTTACCCTGAACATAACGCTAAAACTAACCCTAACCCTAAACCCTAACCCAAACCCTAATCCTAACACTAACCCTAAGTCTGACCTGTAACCCTAACCCTTACACTAAATTGTAACTATAAGTCAACCCTATCCCTAACCTTAACCCTAAGTTGAACCCTAATGCTCACACTAATCCCAAATGTTAACCTTAACCTCCACACTAACCCTAAACCTAACCCTATTCCTAACCTTAAACATAACCCTAACACTAATGCTAACACTAAACCTAAACCTAAACCTAACCTCTAACCCTAACTTAACCTAACACTAACACTAACACTAACCATAACACTAAACATAACCCCTAGCCTTAATCCTAACCCTCTCCCTAACACTAACTCTAACCCTAATCCTAACCCTAACACTAATGCCTAACAGCAACACTAACCCTAACCCTAACCCTGACACTAACCCTAACACTAACCTGATCCTTAAGCCTAACCCTAACCCTAAGCCTAACCCTAACCCTAAGCCTAAAGCCTAGCCCTAATTCCTAACACTAACACTAACCCCAACCCTAACACTAACATTAACTCAACAACTAACACTAATCCCTAAATGGAACCCTAAACCTAACTTTAACCCTATCAATAAAACTAACACTAACCCTAAGCCTAAACACTAAAACTAACCCTAAATTTAACCCTAACCTTAACACTAACCATATTCCCTAAGCCTAACACTACACTTAATCCAAACCCTCACCGTCATCCTAATCATAACCCTAAACATAACCGTAACCCTAACCCTCACCCTAACCCTAACACTAACTCTAACCCTAACCATAACCATAACCATAACCATAAACATAACCATAACCACTAACCCTAAACCCTAAACCCTAACGCCTAACCCTAAAACCTAACACTAAACATAGCCCTAACACAAAACCCTACACAAAACTCCAAACCTAATCCTAACCCTAACCCTAAGGCTAACCTTTGACCTTAACACTAACCCTAGTCTTAACCCTAACCTCTAAACCTAACAATAACCCTAACCCTAACACTAACACTAACCCCAACCATGACACGAAACTCTAACCTTAACCCTAACGCTAACCCTACGATAAACCTAAGACTAACCCTAAACCTAACACTGTCTAGCTCTAACCCTAACACTAATCCTAACACCTAGTCCTAACCGTAACCCATAACCCTAACAATAACCCTAAACTTGCAACGAACGCTAACCCTATCCCTGAACCTAACCCTAACCCTAATTGGTAAAACTACACCTAACCCCAAAATTAACCCTAACCCTATCACTAACAAAAAAACTAACCCTAATCCCTAACACTTTTACTAACACTAACATTAACCCCTACACTTAAACCTAACCCAAACCCTAACCCTAAACCTAACCCTGATCACTAATCCTTATGCTAACCCTAAACCTAACCCTAACCCTAACACTAAACCTAACCCTAACTCTAACACTAACCCTAAGGCTAACCCTAACCACTAACCTTAATCCCTAAACCTAAAACTAACCCTAACGCTAACCCTAACCCTAACCCTAAACCCTAACGCTAACTCTAACACATAACTCAAACCCTAACCCTTTACTAACACTAACTCACCCTAACCCTAACCCTAATCACTAACCCTAACTATAAGAATGAACCTAACACCTACCCCAGCCTTAACCCTAACACTAACCCTAACCCTAGCTATAACCATAACCTTAACCCTAACTTCTAACCCTAATTCTAAGCCTAACCCTCTAACCGTAACTCTAACCCTAAACCTAACCGGAAATATAACCCTAACCCTAAAACAAACCCTAACGCAAAATATAGCACTAACACGACCCCTAACCGGTAACCCAAACACTAATTCTAACACTAACACTAACCCTGACCTCTAACTCTAAACCTAACCCTGACACTTACGCTAAATTCTAAACCTAATGCTAATCCTAACCCTAAACCTAACCCTAACCATAACCCTAACACTAACCCAAACCCTAAACCTAAACGTAACACTAACCTCTAACCCTACCACTAAAGCTAACACTAACTCTATACCTAACCTTAACCCTAACCCTAACCCTAACACTGATCCTAAACTTAAACCTTACCCATAAAAGTAACCCTAACCGAACCCTAACCCTGACCTTAACCCGATGCCTAACCATCACCCTAGAACGAAACTTAACCCTATCCCTACCCATAACAAAAACCCTAATCCCTAACACTAACCCTAACCACAACTGTAATCCTAACTAACCCTAATCCCTAACACTAACACTAACCCTAACCTTAACCCCTGCCATTAAACCTAACCATAAGCCTAACCTAAACCTAACCCTATTCTCTAATCCTTACACTAACGCTAACATTAATCCTAACCATAACCTTAACACTAACCATAAGCCCTAACAATCAACCCTAAACCCTAACACCTAACACCAAAACCTAACCATAAACATAAGCCTAAAGCAAACCATACCCACAACTCTAAACCTAATCCTAACCCTAACTCTAGCCCTTACCTTACCCATAACCATAACGCTAAACCTAAACATAACTCTAAACCCTAACCCTAACCCTAACACTAAATTTACCCTAACCATAATCCTAACCCTAACCCTAACGCTAACACTAAACCTAACAATAAACCTTACACTAAACTCTAAGCCTAACCCGAACCTATACCTAACCCTAACCCTAAGCCGAACCCTAACGCTAACCCTAATTCCTAACGCTAACCCTAACCCCAAACTTAACTCTAAACCTACTTCTAACACTAAACATAACCCTTACACTGACCCTAACCCTAACCCTAACCCTAATATCTAATCCTTATGCTAACCTGAAGACTAACCATAACCCTAAACCTAAACCGAATCCTAACCCTAAAACTAAACCTAAGCCTAAAACTAACCCTAAACCTAACCCGAACCTTAAACCTAAACTTAACCCTAAACCTAACCCTAAGCCTAACCCTAACACTAAGCCTAAAACTAACCCGAACCCTAACCCTAACACTAACTCTAAACCTAGCACTACCCTTAACCTTAATCCCTAACCCTAAACCTAAACCTAAAGTTAACCCTAAACATAACCCTAACCCTAACCCTAACCTCTACCCCTAAGCCTAACCCTAATCCTCACCCTAGCCCTAACATTAACCCTGTCCCTAAACCTAAACCTAACCCTAATCCCTAACACTAACCCTAACCCCAACCATAACCTTAATCCTAACACTAACCCAAATCCTAACCCTAATCACTAACACTAACCCTAACTTTAACACCTACCCTTAAACCTAACCCTAAACCTAACCCCATTCTCTAATCCTTACGCTAACCCTAACCTAACGCTAATGCCAACCCTAACCCTAGAACTAACCCTAACCCTAACTGTAACCCTAACAGTAAATGTAACCCTAACCCTAACCCTAAACTTAACCCTAAACCTAACCCTAACCCTAAAACTAACCCAAACCATAACACTAAACTCTAAACCTAACCTAAGAATAACACTAACACTAACCCTAACCCTAACCCTAACACTAACCCTAAACCTAAGCCTAATTCTAACCCAAAACCCAAACGCTAACACTAAACCTAACCCTAACCCTAACACCAAACTCTAATCCTAACCCTAACACTAAACCCTAACCCTAACACCTAAACTTTACCCTAACCATAAATATACCTCTAAACCTAAACCTAACTTTAAACCCTAACACTAACCCTAAATTTACCCTAACCATAACTCTAACCCTAACCCTAAATCTAACATTAATCCCTAACCCTAACCCTAACCCGAACCCCAACACTAACACTAACCCTAACTCTGACCTCTAACCCTAAACCTAACTCTAACCCTTACACTAAATTCTAACTCTAACCAAACCCTATCATTAACCCTAACTCTAAACCGAACCCTAACGCTAACCCTAATCCCTAACCCTAACCCTAACCCTAACCCTAACCCCAACCCCAACCCTAACACAAACTCAAACACTAATACTAATGCTTCAACCGAACCCTAACCCTAACAATAACTCTAACCCTTACACTAAATTCTAACTCTAACCCAACCCTATTCCTAACCCTAACTCTAAGCCAAACCGTAACGTTAATCCTAATACCTAATGCTAACCTAACACCAACCCTAACCCTAACCCTACTCCTAACTCTAACCATAACCCTAACACTAACCCTAACCCTAACCCTAATCCCTAACCCGAACACTAACCCTAACCCCAACCCTAACCCTAACACTAACTCAAACATTAATACTAATGCTTCAACCCCACCCTAACCCTAACTTTAACCCTATCACTAACTCTAACACTAAGGCCCAATCCTAACCCTAACTTTATCCCTGACCTTAACATTAACCCTAATCACTAAGACTAAAACTAAACCTAAACCTAAGCCTAACCATCACACTAATCATAACCCTAACCCTAACACTAACACTAACATTAACACTAACCCTAACCCAACCCCTACCCCTACCCCTAACCCTAACCCTAACCATAACCATAATTCTAACCCTATTCCTAACCCTAACCCTTACCTCTAAACCTAAACTTAACCCTAACACTAACCCTAACCTGCTAAACCTAAAGCTAACCCTAACCCTAACCTTCACCCTAAACCTAACCATAACCATAAACCTAACACTAACTCTAACCCCTAACCTTAAATCCTAAACATTAACCCCAAACCCTAAAACCTAAACCTAAACATAGCCCTAACCCAAACTCTACCCAAAAACCCTAAACCTAATCCGAACCAAAACCCTAACGCTAACCTCTGAACCTAACCCTAATCCAAACCCTAATCCTAAAATCTAAACCTAATAATAACCCTAACCTTAACACTAACCCTAACCCCAACCCTGACCCTAAACTCTAACCCTAACCCTAACACTACAATAAACCTAACACTAAACCTAACCCTAACCCGGTCTAGCTCTAACCGTAACACTAATCCTAAACCCTAGAACTAAACATAACCCGTAACCCTAACATTAACCATAAACTTGACACTAACCTTAACCCTAACTCTAAACCTAACGCTAAACCTAACGCTAATCTCTGACCCCAAACCTAACCCTAGCCCTATCCCTAACCTCTAAACCTTACAATAACTCTAAACCTAACCCTAACCCTAACCCTAACCCTAACCATAACCCTACAATAAACCTAACACTAACCCTAACCCTAACCCTGTCTAGCTCTAAACATAACACTAATCCTAACCCCTAGACCTAACCGTAACCCGTAACCCTAACATTAAAACTAAACTTGACACTAACCCTAAACCTTTCCATGACCCTAAACCTAACACTAATTGGTAATACTACCCCTAACTCCAACATTAACCCTAACCCTAACACTAACAAAAACACTAACCATAATCCCTAACGCTTACACTAACACTACTGTTAACCCCTACACTTAACCTTAACACAAACCCTAACCCTAAACCTAACCCTAAATTCTAATCATTATGCTAACCCTAACCCTTAGCCTAACCCTAACACTAAACGTAACCCTAACTCTAACCATAACTCTAACACTAACACTACCACTAAACTTAATCCCTAAACCTAAAACTAACCCTAACGCTAACCTTAACCCAAAGCCTAAACCTAACACTAATCCTTGCGCTAACACTAACCCTATCCCTAACACTAACCCTAAACCTCATGCAAACTGTAACTATAAACCTAACACTAAACTCTAACCCTAACACTGACAATAACCCTAAACCTAACAGTAACCCTAACCCTAACTCTAACCCCAACTCAAACCTTAACACTTTTCCTAACCCTATCACTCACCATAAACCTAATCCTAATCTCTAACCCTAACCCTAACAATAACACTAAAACCTAACCCCAGCCCTAACCCTAACACTAACCCTAACCCTAACTCTAACCCTAACCTTAAACCTACATAAAGCCCTAACTTCTAATCCTAATTCTAACCTTAACCCTCTAACCATAACGCTAACACTGAACCTAACCGGAAACATAACAATAACCCTAAATCTAAAGGTAGCACTAACCCGATCCCTAACGCATAACCCTAACATTAATCCAAACATTAACAGTAACCCTGGCCTCTAATCCTAACAGTAACCCTAAATTTATACTAAACTCTAACCCTACTGCTAATCCTAAACCTAACCCTAAACCTAAACCTAACACTAACCAAAACCCTAACAATTAACCTAATACTAACCTCTAACCCTACCACTAACCCTAACATTAACTCTATACCTAACCTCAACCCTAACCCTAAACTCTATCACTAACCCTAATCCTAACCTCTAAACCAAACATTAACCCTAACCCTAACACTAACACTAACCTTAACCCTGACCCTAACCTCAAAACCTAAAACTAACCCTAACCCTAAACCTATGATAACAGTAACCTTAACATTAACCCTAAACATAACCCTGTCTAGCTCTAGCCCTAACTCTAATCCTAAACCTAACACTAACTCTAATCCTTATGCTAGCCCTAACCCTAAACCTAAACCTAACCCTAACCCGAACCCTAACCCTAACACTAAAAATAATCCTAATGCTAACCCTAACCGTAACACTAAACCTAACCCTAACCTGAACTGTAACCCTAAACCTAAAACTAATACTAAATCTAACGCTACACTAAACCTAACCCTAACTCTAACACCTAACCCAAACCCTAACCCTAAGTATAACACTAACACTAACCCTAACCCTTTCCCTAAAACTAATACTAACATAAAACCCTGGCACTAACCCTAACACTAACCCAAACCCTAACCTTAACCCTAAACCTGACCCTAACCTCTAACCCTAACCCTAATCCTAACCCTAACGCTAACCCTAACACTAATCCTAACACTAAACTTAATGCCTAATGGCAACACTAACCCTAACTCTAACACCAATCCCAAACCCTAACCCTAACTATAACACGAACACTAACATAACCCTAACCCTAAAACTAACACTATCATGTAACCCTGCCACTAACCCTAACCCTAACCCTACCCTCTACCCCTGTCCCTAAAACTAACACTCCTCCTAGCCTGAACCTTAACCCTAAGCCTAACCCTAACCCTAACATGAATCCCTAACACTAAGCCTAACACCAACCGTAACCGTAACCCTAACCCTAACCCAAAACCTAACCCTAATACCTAACACTAACCCTAACCTTAACACCTACACTTAAACCTAATCCTAACCCTAACCCTAAACCTAACCCCATTCTCTAATCCTTACGCTAAGCCGAAACCTAACTCTAATTCTAACCCAAACCTAGCACTAAGCCTAACCCTAACCCTAATAGTAAATCTAACCCTAAACCTAACCCTAAACCTAATCCTAACCTTAACAGGAACCCTAACACTAAACTCTAAAGCTAACCCTAGGACTAACAATAACACTAACCCTAACCAAAACACTAACCCTAAACCTAAGCCAATCTCTAATCCCAAACACAAACCCTAACCCTAACCCTAAACCTAAACCTAACCTTAACAAAAACCCTAACACTGAACACTAAATATAACCCTAAGACTAACCTAACACTAACCCTAACCCTAACACTAACCATAAGCCTAAGCCAAACTCTAATCCCAAAAACAAACCCTAACCCTAACCCTAACACTAACCCTAGCCCTAAACCCTAACGCTAACACCTAACCCTTACCCTAACCATAAACATACCCCTAAACCTATACCTAACGCTAAACTATAACCCTAACCCTAACACTAAATTTACCATGAGCGTAACCCTAACACTAACCCTAACCCTAAACCATAACCCAAACCCTAATCCTAACACTAACCCTAAGTCTGACCACTAACCCTAACCCTTACACTAAATTGTAACTATAAGTCAACCCTATCCCTAACCCTAAACCTAAGCCGAACCCTAATTCTAACACTAATCCCTAATGCTAACCTTAACCTCGACACTAACCCTAAACCTAACCCTATTCCTAACCTTAAACATAACCCTAACACTAATGCTAACACTAAACCTAAACCTAAACCTAACCTCTAACCCTAACCTAAACCTAACACTAACACTAACACTAACACTAACACTAACCATAACACTAAACCTAACCCCTAGCCTTAATCCTAACCCTCTCCCTAACACTAACCTAACCCTAATCCTAACCCTAACACTAATGCCTAACAGCAACACTAACCCTAACCCTAACCCTGACACTAACCCTAACACTAACCTGATCCTTAAGCCTAACCCTAACCCTAAGCCTAACTCTAACCCTAACCCTAAAGCCTAACCCTAATTCCTAACACTAACACTAACCCCAACCCTAACACTAACATTAACTCAACAACTAACACTAATCCCTAAATGGAACCCTAAACATAACTTTAACCCTATCAATAAAACTAACACTAACCCTAACCCTAAACACTAAAACTAAACCTAAATTTAACCCTAACCTTAACACTAACCATATTCCCTAAGCCTAACACTACACTAAATCCGAACCCTCACCGTCATCCTAATCATAACCCTAAACATAACAGTAACCCTAAACCTAAACCTAACCCTAACCCTAACACTAACCCTAACCCTAACCATAACCATAACCATAACCATAACCCTAACCATAACCACTAGCCCTAAACCCTAAACCCTAATGCCTAACCCTAAAACCTAACACTAAACATAGCCCTAACACTAAACCCTACCCAAAACTCTAAACCTAATCCTAACCCTAACCCTAATGCTAACCTTTGACCATAACACTAACCCTAGTCCTAACCCTAACCTCTAAACCTAACAATAACCCTAACCCTAACACTAACACTAACCCCAACCATGACACGAAACTCTAACCTTAACCCTAACGCTAACCCTATGATAAACCTAAGACTAACCCTAAACCTAACACTGTCTAGCTCTAACCCTAACACTAATCCTAACACCTAGTCCTAACCGTAACCCATAACCCTAACAATAACTCTAAACTTGCAACGAACAATAACCCTATCCCTGAACCTAACCCTAACCCTAATTGATAACACTACACCTAACCCCAACCTTAACCCTAACCTTGTCACTAACAAAAAATCTAACCCTAATCCCTAACACTTATACTAACACTAACCTTAACCCCTACACTTAAACCTAACCCAAACCCTAACCCTAAACCTAACCCTGATCACTAATCCTTATGCTAACCCTAAACCTAACCCTAACCCTAACACTAAACCTATCCCTAACTCTAACACTAACCCTAAGGCTAACCCTAACCACTAACCTTAATCCCTAAACCTAAAACTAACCCTAACGCTAACCCTAACATTAACCCTAAACCCTAACCCTAACTCTAACACATAACTCAAACCCTAACCCTTTTACTAACCCTAACTCACGCTAACCCTAACCCTAATCACTAACCCTAACTATAAGAATAAACCTAACACCTACCCCAGCCTTAACCCTAACACTAACCCTAACCCTAGCTATAACCCTAACCTTAACCCTAAATATAACCCTAACTTCTAACCCTAATTCTAAGCCTAACCCTCTAACCGTAACTCTAACCCTAAACCTAACCGGAAATATAACCCTAACCCTAAAACAAACCCTAACCCAAAATATAGCACTAACACTACCCCTAACCTGTAACCCAAACACTAATTCTAACACTAACACTAACCCTGACCTCTAACTCTAACCCTAACCCTGACCCTTACGCTAAATTCTAAACCTAATGCTAATCCTAACCCTAAACCTAAGCCTAACCATAACCCTAACACTAACCCAAACCCTGAACCTAAACCTAACACTAACCTCTAACCCTACCACTAAACCTAACACTAACGCTATACCTAACCTTAACCCTAACCCTAACCGTAACCCTAACCCTAACCCTAACACTGATCCTAAATTAAACCTTACCCATAAAAGTAACCCTAACCGAACCCTAACCCTGATCTTAACCCGATGCCTAACCATCACCCTAGACCGAAACTTAACCCTATCCCTACCCATAACAAAAACCCTAATCCCTAACACTAACCCTAACCTCAACTGTAATCCTAACTAACCCTAATCCCTAACATTAACACTAACCCTAACCTTAACCCCTGCCATTAAACCGAACCATAAGCCTAAACTAAACCTAACCCTATGCTCTAATCCTTACACTAACGCTAACATTAATCCTAACCATAACCTTAACACTAACCCTAGGCCCTAACAATAAACCCTAAACCCTAACACCTAACACCAAAATCTAACCATAAACATAAGCCTAAAGCAAACCATACCCACAACTCTAAACCTAATCCTAACCCTAACTCTAGCCCTTACCTTACCCATAACCATAACGCTAAACCTAAACATAACTCTAAACCCTAACCCTAACACTAAATTTACCCTAACCATAATCCTAACCCTAACCCTAACCCTAACGCTAAACCTAACAATAAACCTTACACTAAACTCTAAGCCTAACCCGAACCTATACCTAACCCTAACCCTAAGCCGAACCCTAACACTAACCCTAATTCCTAACGCTAACCCTAACCCCAAACTTAACTCTAAACCTACTTCTAACACTAAACATAACCCTAACACTGACCCTAACCCTAACCCTAACCCTAACCCTAACCCTAATATTTAATTCTTATGCTAACCTTAAGACTAACCATAACCCTAAACCTAAACCAAATCCTAACCCTAAAACTAAACCTAAGCCTAAAACTAACCCTAAACCTAACCCGAACCTTAAACCTAAACTTAACCCTAAACCTAACCCTAAGCCTAACCCTAACACTAAGCCTAAAACTAACCCTAACCCTAACCCTAACACTAACTCTAAACCTAGCACTACCGTTAACCTTAATCCCTAACCCTAAACCTAAACCTAAAGTTAACCCTAAACATAACCCTAACCCTAACCCTAACCTCTACCCCTAAGCCTAACCCTAATCCTCACCCTAGCCCTAACCTTAACCCTGTCCCTAAACCTAAACCTAACCCTAAGCCCTAACACTAACCCTAACCCCAAACATAACCTTAATCCTAACACTAACCCAAATCCTAACCCTAATCACTAACACTAACCCTAACTTTAACACCTACCCTTAAACCTAACCCTAAACCTAACCCCATTCTCTAATCCTTACGCTAACCCTAACCTAACGCTAATGCCAACCCTAACCCTAGAACTAACCCTAACCCTAACTGTAACCCTAACAATAAATGTAACCCTAACCCTAACCCTAACCTTAACCCTAAACCTAACCCAAACCCTAAAACTAACGCAAACCATAACACTAAACTCTAAACCTAACCTAAGAATAACACTAACACTAACCCTAGCCCTAAACCTAAAACTAACCCAAAACCTAAGCCTAATTCTAACCCAAAACCCAAACGCTAACACTAAACCTAACCCTAACCCTAACACCAAACTCTAATCCTAACCCTAACACTAAACCCTAACCCTAACACCTAAACTTTACCCTAACCATAAATATACCTCTAAACCTAAACCTAACTTTAAACCCTAACCATAACCCTAAATTTACCCTAACCATAACTCTAACCCTAACCCTAAATCTAACATTAATCCCTAACCCTAACCCTAACCCGAACCCTAACACTAACACTAACCCCAACTCTGACCTCTGACCCTAAACCTAACTCTAACCCTTACACTAAATTCTAACTCTAACCAAACCCTATCATTAACCCTAACTCTAAACCGAACCCTAACGCTAACCCTAATCCCTAACCCTAACCCTAACCCTAACCCCAACCACAACCCTAACACAAACTCAAACACTAATACTAATGCTTCAACCGAACCCTAACCCTAACAATAACTCTAACCCTTACACTAAATTCTAACTCTAACCCAACCCTATTCCTAACCCTAACTCTAAGCCAAACCGTAACGTTAATCCTAATACCTAATGCTAACCTAACACCAACCCTAACCCTAAACCTACTCCTAACTCTAACCATAACCCTAACACTAACCCTAACCCTAACCCTAATTCCTAACCCTAACCCTAACCCTAACCCTAACCCTAACCCTAACCCCAACCCTAACCCTAACACTAACTCAAACATTAATACTAATGCTTCAACCCCACCCTAACCCTAACTTTAACCCTATAACTAACCCTAACACTAAAACTAAAACTAAGGCCCAATCCTAACCCTAAATTTATCCCTGACCTTAACATTAACCCTAATCACTAAGACTAACACTAAACCTAAACCTAAGCCTGACCATCACACTAATCATAACCCTAACCCTAACACTAACCCTAACATTAACACTAACCCTAACCCAACCCCTACCCCTACCCCTAACCCTAACCCTAACCATAACCATAATTCTAACCCTATTCCTAACCCTAACCCTTACCTCTAAACCTAAACTTAACCCTAACACTAACCCTAACCTGCTAAACCTAAAGCTAACCCTAACCCTAACCTTCACCCTAAACCTAACCATAACCATAAACCTAACACTAACCCTAACCCCTAACCTCAAACCCTAAACATTAACCCCAAACCCTAAAACCTAAACCTAAACATAGCCCTAACCCAAACTCTACCCAAAAACCCTAAACCTAATCCGAACCAAAACCCTAACGCTAACCTCTGACCCTAACCCTAATCCAAACCCTAATCCTAAAATCTAAACCTAATAATAACCCTAACCTTAACACTAACCCTAACCCCAACCCTGACCCTAAACTCTAACCCTAACCCTAACCCTACAATAAACCTAACACTAAACCTAACCCTAACCCGGTCTAGCTCTAACCGTAACACTAATCCTAAACCCTAGAACTAAACATAACCCGTAACCCTAACATTAACCATAAACTTGACACTAACCTTAACCCTAACTCTAACCCTAACGCTAAACCTAACGCTAATCTCTGACCCCAAACCTAACCCTAGCCCTATCCCTAACCTCTAAACCTTACAATAACCCTAACCCTAACCCTAACCCTAACCCTAACCCTAACCCTAACCCTAACCATAACCATAACCCTACAATAAACCTAACACTAACCCTAACCCTAACCCTGTCTAGCTCTAAACATAACACTAATCCTAACCCCTAGCCCTAACAGTAACCCGTAACCCTAACATTAAAACTAAACTTGACACTAACCCTAAACATATCCCTGACCCTAACCCTAACCCTAATTGGAAATACTACCCCTAACTACAACTTTAACCCTAACCCTAACACTAACAAAAACACTAACCATAATCCCGAACCCTTACACTAACACTACTGTTAACCCCTAAACTTAACCCTAACACAAACCCTAACCCTAAACCTAACCCTAAATTCTAATCATTATGCTAACCCTAACCCTTAGCCTAACCCTAACACTAAACGTAACCCTAACTCTAACCCTAACTCTAACACTAACGCTACCACTAAACTTAATCCCTAAACCTAAAACTAACCCTAATGCTAACCCTAACCCAAACCCTAAACCTAACCCTAATCCTTGCGCTAACACTAACCCTATCCCTAACACTAACCCTAAACCTAATGCAAACCGTAACTATAAACCTAACACCAAACTCTAACCCTAACACTAACAATAACCCTAAACCTAACAGTAACCCTAACCCTAACTCTAACCCCAACTCAAACCTTAACACTTTTCCTAACCCTATCACTCACCATAAACCTAATCCTAATCTCTAACCCTAACCCTAACAATAACACTAAAACCTAACCCCAACCTTAACGATAACACTAACCCTAACCCTAACCTTAACCCTAACCTTAAACCTACATAAAGCCCTAACTTCTAATCCTAATTATAACCTTAACCCTCTAACCATAACGCTAACACTGAACCTAACCGGAAACATAACCCTAACCCTAAATCTAAAGGTAGCACTAACCCGATCCCTAACGCATAACCCTAACACTAATCCAAACATTAACAGTAACCCTGGCCTCTAATCCTAACAGTAACCCTAAATTTATACTAAACTCTAACCCTACTGCTAATCCTAACCCTAACACTAAACCTAAACCTAACACTAACCAAAACCCTAACAATAAACCTAATACTAACCTCTAACCCTACCACTAACCCTAACATTAACTCTATAACTAACCTCAACCCTAACCCTAAACTCTACCACTAACCCTAATCCTAACCTCTAAACCAAACATTAACCCTAACCCTAACACTAACACTAACCTTAACCCTGACCCTAACCTCAAAACCTAAAACTAACCCTAACCCTAAACCTATGATAACAGTAACCTTAACACTAACCCTAACCATAACCCTGTCTAGCTCTAACCTTAACTCTAATCCTAAACCTAACACTAACTCTAATACTTATGCTAGCCCTAACCCTAAACCTAAACCTAACCCTAACCCGAACCCTAACCCTAACACTAAAAATAATCCTAATGCTAACCCTAACCGTAACACTAAACCTAACCCTAACCTGAACTGTAACCCTAAACCTAACACTAATACTAAATCTAACGCTACACTAAACCTAACCCTAACTCTAACACCTAACCCAAACCCTAACCCTAAATATAACACTAACACTAACCCTAACCCTTTCCCTAAAACTAATACTAACATAAAACCCTGGCACTAACCCTAACACTAACACTAACCCAAACCCTAACCTTAACCCTAAACCTGACCCTAACCTCTAACCCTAACCCTAATCCTAACCCTAACCCTAACGCTAACCCTAACACTAATCCTAACACTAAACTTAATGCCTAATGGCAACACTAACCCTAACTCTAACACCAATCCCAAACCCTAACCCTAACTATAACACGAACACTAACATAACCCTAACCCTAAAACTAACACTAACATATAACCCTGCCACTAACCCTAACCCTAACACTACCCTCTACCCCTGTCCCTAAATCTAACACTCCTCCTAGCCTGAACCTTAACCCTAAGCCTAACCCTAACCCTAACATGAATCTCTAACACTAAGCCTAACACCAACCGTAACCGTAACCCTAACCCTAACCAAAAACCTAACCCTAATACCTAACACTAACACTAACCCTAACCTTAACACCTACATTTAAACCTAATCCTAACCCTAACCCTAAACCTAACCCCATTCTCTAATCCTTATGCTAAGCCGAAACCTAACTCTAATTCTAACCCAAACCTAGCACTAACCCTAACCCTAACCCTAATAGTAAATCTAACCCTAAACCTAACCCTAAACCTAATCCTAACCTTAACAGGAACCCTAACACTAAACTCTAAAGCTAACCCTAGGACTAACAATAAAACTAACCCTAACCAAAACCCTAACCCTAAACCTAAGCCAATCTCTAATCCCAAACACAAACCCTATCCCTAACACTAAACCTAAACCTAACCTTAACAAAAACACTAAAACTGAACACTAAAGATAACCCTAAGACTAACAGTAACACTAACCCTAACCCTAACACTAACCATAAGCCTAAGCCAAACTCTAATCCCAAACACAAACCCTAACCCTAACCCTAACCCTAACCCAAACCCTAACACTAACCATAAGCCTAAGCCAAACTCTAATCCCAAACACAAACCCTAACCCTAACCCTAACCCTAACCCTAGCCCTAAACCCTAATGCTAACACCTAACCCTTACGCTAACCATAAACATACGCCTAAACCTATACCTAACTCTAAACTATAACCCTAACCCTAACACTAAATTTACCCTGACCGTAACCCTAACACTAACCCTAACCCTAAACCCTAACCCTAAGTGTGACCTCTAACCTTCCCTTACACTAAATTGTAACTATAACCCAAACCTATCCCTAACCGTAACCCTAAACCGATCCCTAACGCGATCAATATTCCCTAACGCTAATCCTAAGCCCAACCCTAACACTAACCCTAACCCTACTCCTAACCTTAAACATAAGCCTAACACTAAGATTAACCCTAATCCTAAACCTAACCCTAACCTCTAATCCTAACCAATTCCTAACACTAACCCTAACCCTAAACATAACACTAAACCTAACCCCTAGCCCTAATCCTAAGCCTCACACTAACACTAACGCTAACCCTAATCATAACCCTAACCCTAATACCTAACAGCAACACTAACCCTAACCCTAACACTAACACTAACTTGATCCCTAACCCTAACCCTAACTCGAAGACTAACCCTAACCCTAACTATAAAGCCTAACCCTAATCCCTAACCCTAATGCTAACACCAACCCTAACCCTAACACTAATTCAAACACTAACACTAATCCCTAAACCGAACCCTAAATCTAACTTTAACCCTATCAATAACCCTAACACTAACCCTAACCCTAAAACCTAAACCTAACCATAACCATAACCATAACTCTAACCCTATTCCTAACCCTAACCCTAACCTCTAAACCGAACCTTAACACTATCACTAACTGTAAAACTCTAACCCTAAACCTAAACCTACGATACACCTAACACTAACCCTAAACTTAACCCTGACTAGCTCTAACCATAACACTAATCCTAACCCCTAGCCCTAACCGTAACCCGTAACCCTAACATTAACTCTAAACTTGACACTAACCCTAACCCTATCCCTGACCCTAACCCTAACCCTAATTGGAAATACTACCCCTAACACCAACTTTAACCCTAACCCTAACACTAACAAAAAAACTAACCCTAATCCCTAAGCCTTACATTAACACTAACGCTAACGTTAACCCCTACACTTAACCCTAAGCCAAACCCTAACCCTAAACCTAACCCTAAATTCTAATCCTTATGCTAACCCTAACCCTTACCCTAACCCTAACATAAACCTAACCCTAACTCTAACCCTAACCCCAACTCTAACACTACCACTAAACTTAATCCCTAAACCTAAAACTAACCCTAATGCTAACCCTAACACTAACCCTAATCCTAACCCTAACCCTAATCCTTGCGCTAACCCTAACCCTATTCCTAACACTAACCATAAAACTAACGCAAACCGTAACCCTAACCCTAACACTAAACTCTAACCCTAACACTAACAATAACACTAAACATAACAGTAACCCTAACCCTAACTCTAACCCCTAACTCAAACCTTAATACTTTTCCTAACCCTAACACTCACACTAAACCTAACCCTAATCTCTAACACTAACCCTAACAATAACACTGACACCTAACCCCAACCCTAACCCTAACACTAACACTAACCCTAACTCTAACCCTAACCTTAAACCTACATAAAGCCCTAACTTCTAACCCTAATTCTAATCTAACCCTCTAACCGTAACCCTAACACTAAACCTAACCGGAAACATAATCCTAACCCTAAACCTAAACGTAGCATTAACCCTATCCCTAAAGTATAACCCTAACACTAATCCGAACATTAACAGTAACCCTGGCCTCTAATCCTAACCCTAAACCTAAATTTATACTAAACTCTAACCCTAATGCTAATCCTAAACCTAACCCTAAACCTAAACCTAACACTAACCCAAACCCTAACACTAAACCTAATACTAACCTTTAAACCTACCACTAACCCAAACACTAATTCTATACCTAACCTCAACCTTAAACGTAAACTCTACCACTAACCCTAATCCTAAACTGTAAACCGAACATTAACCCTAACCCTAACACTAACACTAACCTTAACCCTGACACTAACCTCAAAACCTCAAACTAACCCTAAACCTAAACCTATGATAACAGTAACCTTAACACTAACCCTAACCATAACCCTGTCTAGCTCTAAACATAACTCTAATCCTAAACCTAACACTAACTCTAATCCTTATGCTAGCCCTAACCCTAACCCTAAACCTAACCCTAACTCGAACAATAACCCTAACAGTAACCATAACCCTTATGCTAACCCTAACCCTAAACCTAAACCTAACCCTAACCCGAACCGTAACCCTAAACTTAACACTAACACTAACTCTAACCGTAACACTAACACTAACCCTAACACCTAACAAAACCCTAACCCTAAGTATAACACTAACACTAACCCTAACCCTAACCCTAAAACTAATACTAACATATAACCCTGCAACTAACCCTAACACAAACCCAAACCCTAACCTTAACCGTACACCTGAGCCTACCCTCTAACCCTAACCCTAACACTAACCCTAACCCTAACCCTAACCTAATACTAATACTAAACTTAATGCCTGATGGCAACACTAACCCTAACTCTAACACCAATCCCAAACCCTAACCCTAACTATAACACTAACAGTAACACAACCCTAACCCTAAAACTAACACTAACATATAACCCAGCCACTAAACCTAACCCTACCCTCTACCCCTATTCCTAAACCTAACACTTATCCTAGCCTGAACCTTAACCCTAAGCCTAACCCTAACCCTAACATGAATCCCTAACAGTAACCCTAACACCAACCGTAACCGTAACCCTAACCCTAACCCAAAACCTAACCCTAATCCCTAACACTAACACTAACCCTAACATTAACACCTACCCTTAAACCTAATCCTAACGTACCCTAAACACTAACCCTAATCCTAAACCCATTCTCTAATCCTTAGGCTAAGCCGAAACCTAACTCTAATGCTAACCCAAATCTAGCACTAACCCTAACCCTAAACCAAATAGTAAATCTAACCCTAAACCTAACCCTAAACCTAAACCTAACCTTACCAGGAACCCTAACACTAAACTCTAAAGCTAACCCTAAGACTAACACTAACACTAACCCTAACACTAACACTAACCCTAAACCTAAGACAAACTCTAATCCCAAACACAAACCCTAACCCTAACCCTAAACCTAAACCTAACCTTAACATGAACGGTAACACTAAACTCTAAAGCTAACCCTAAGACTAACACTAACACTAACCCTAACCCTAACACTAACACTAAACCTAAGACAAACTCTAATCCCAAACACAAACCCTAACCCTAACGCTAAAACTAATACTAACACATAACCCTGCCACTAACCCTAACACTAACCCAAACCCTAACCTTAACCTTAAACCTGACCCTAACCTCTAAGCCCAACCCTAACCCTAACCTTAACCCTAATCCTAACACTAAACTTAATGCCTAACGGCAACACTAACCATAACTCTAACACCAATCCCAAACCCTAACCCTAACTATAACACTAACACTAACATAACCCTAACACTAAAACTAACACTAACATATAACCCTGCCACTAACCCTAACCCTAACTCTACCCTCTACCCCTGTCCCTAACCCTAACACTCATCCTAGCCTGAACCTTAACCCTAAGCCTAACCCTAAACCTAACAAGAATCCCTAACACTAACCCTAACCCCAACCGTAACATTAACCCTAACCATAACCCAAAACCGAACCCTAATCCCTTACAATAACACTAACCCTAACCTTAACACCTACCCTTAAACCTAATCCTAACCCTAATCCTAAACCTAACCCCATTCTGTAATCCTTACCCTAAGCCTAAACCTAACTCTAATGCTAACCCAAACCTAGCACTAACCCTAACACTAACCCTAATAGTAAATCTAAACCTAAACCTAACCCTAAACCTAAACCTAACCTTAACAGGAACCCTAACACTAAACTCTAATGCTAACCCTAAGACTAAAACTAACACTAACCCTAACCCTAACACTAACCCTAAACCTAAGCCAAACTCTATTCCCAAACACAGACCCTAACGCTAACCCTAAACCTAAACTTAACCTTAACACGAACCCTAACACTAAACTCTAAAGCTAACCCTAAGACTAACACTAACACTAACCCTAACCCTAACACTACCCATAAACCTAAGCCAAACACTAATCCCAAACACAAAATCTAACAATAACCCTAACCATAAACCCTAACCCTAACCCAAACCTTAAGTCTGACCTCTAACCTTCCCTTACACTAAATTGTAACTATAACCCAACCGTATCCCTAACCGTAACCCTAAGCCGAAACCTAACACTATCACTAATCCTTAACGCTAATCCTAACCCCAACCCTAACCCTAACCCTAACCCTACTACTAATCTTAAACATAACCCTAACACTAATGATAAACCTAACACTAAACTAACCCTAATATCTAATCCTAAAGTAGTCCTAACACTAACCCTAACCCTAAACATAACACTAAAGCGAACCCCTAGCCCTAAGCCTAACACTAACCCTAATGCCTAACAGCAACACTAACCCTAACCCTAACACTAACACTAAACTGATACCTAATCCTAACCCTAACTCTAAGCCTAACCCTAACCCTAACCATAAAGCCTAACCCTAATCCCTAACCCTAATGCTAAACACAACCCTAACCCTAACACTAACTCAAACACTAACACTAATCCCTAAACTGAACCCTAAATCTAACCTTAACCCTATCAATAACCCTAACACTAACCCTAACCCTAAACCCTTAACCCAACCCTAACCATAACCATAACTCTAACCCTATCCCTAACCCTAACCCTAACCTCTAAACCGAAACTTAACCTTATCACTAACCGTAAACCTCTAACCCTAACTCTAACCATAACCATAACCATAACAATAACCCTAACACTAAACCTAACCCTTAACCCTAAACCCTAAACCCTCACCCCTAACCCTAAAACCTAACCCTAAACTTAGCCCTAACACAAAACCCTACCCAAAACATTAAACCTAATCCTAACGCTAAACCTAACACTAATCTCTGACCCTAACCCTAACCCTAGCCCTAACCCTAACCTCTAAACCTTACAATAACCCTAACCCTAACACTAACCCTAACCCCAACCCTGACCCTAAACTCTAACCCTAACCCTAACCCTAACCCTAACCCTAACCCTAAGATAAACCTAACACTAACCCTATCCCTAATCCTGTCTAGCTCTAACCAAAACACTAATCCTAACCCCTAGCCCTAACCGTAACCCGTAACCCTAACATTAACCCTAAACTTGACACTAACCCTACCCCTATCCCTGACCCTAACTCTAACCCTAATTGGTAATACTACCCCTAACGCCAACTTTAACCCTAACCCTAACACTAACAAAAACACTAACCCTAATCCCTAAACTTTACACTTACACTAACGTTAACCCCTACACTTAACACTAACCCAAACCCTAATACTAAACCTACCCCTAAATTCTAATCCTTATGCTAACCCTAACCCTTACCCTAACCCTAACACTAAACCTATCCCTAACTCTAACCCTAACCCTAACCCTAACACTACCACTAAACATATTCCCTAAACCTAAAACTAACCCTAACGCTAACCCTAAACCTAACCCTAATCCTTGCGCTAACCCTAACCCTATCTCTAACACTAACCCTAAACGAATCACAAACCATAAGCCTAACCCTAACACTAAACTCTAAACCTAACACTAACAATAACCCTAAACCTAACAGTAACCCTAAACATAACTCTATCCCCTAACTCAAACCTTAATCCTTTTCCTAACACTCACCCTAAACCTAACACTAATCTCTAAAACTAACACTAACCCTAACCCTAACTCCAACCCTAACCATAAACCTACATAAAGCCCTAACTACTAACCCAAATTCTAACCTTAACCCTCTAACCGTAACCCTAACACTGAACTTAACCGGAAACATAACCCTAACCCTAAACCTAAATGTAGCACTAACCCTAAACGAATCACAAACCATAAGCCTAACCTTAACACTAAACTCTAAACCTAACACAAACAATAACCCTAAACCTAACAGTAACCCTAAACCTAACTCTAACCCCTAACTCAAACCTTAATCCTTTTCCTAACCCTAACACTCACCCTAAACCTAACACTAATCTCTAACACTAACCCTAACAATAACACTGACACCTAAGCCAAACCCTAAAACTAACATTAACCCTAACCCTAACTCCAACCCTAACCATAAACCTACATAAAGCACTAACTACTAACCCAAATTCTAACCTTAACCCTCTAACAGTAACCCTAACACTGAACTTAACCGGAAACATAATCCTAACCCTAAACCTAAATGTAGCACTAACCCTAAACCTAACGCATAACCCTAACACTAATGCGAACATTAACAGTAACCCTGGCCTCTAATCCTAACCCTAACCCTAAATTTATACTAAACTCTAACCCTAATGCTAATCCTAAACCTAACCCTAAACCTAAACCTAACACTAACCAAACCCATATCACTAAACCTAATACTAACCTCTAACCCTACCACTAACCCTAACACTAACTCTATACCTAAACTCAACCCTAACCCTAAACTCTACCATTAACCCTAATCCTAACCTCTAAACCGAACATTAACCCTAACCCTAACACTAACACTAACCTTAACCCTGACCCTAACCTCAAACCCTCAAACTAACCCTAACCCTAAATCTATGATAACAGTAACCTTAAAACTAACCCTAACCATAACCCTGTCTAGCTCTAACCCTAACTCTAATCCTAAACCTAACACTAACTCTAATCCTTATGCTAGCCCTAACCCTAACCCTAAACCTAACGCCATTTTCTAATCCTTACGCTAAGCCTAAACCTAACTCTAATGTTAAGCCAAACCTATCACTAACCCTAACCCTAACCCTAAGAGTAAATCTAACCCTAAACCTAAACCTAACCTTAACAGGAACCATAACATTAACTCTAAAGCTAACCCTAAGACTAACACTAAAACTAACCCTAACCCGAACACTAACCCTAAACCTAAGCCAAACTCTAATCCCAAACAAAAACCCTAAACATAACCCTAACCCTAACCTTAGCCCTAACCCCTAACGCTAACACCTAACCCTTACCATAACCATAAACATACTCCTAAACCTAAACCTAACTCTAAATTATAACCCTAACCCTAACGTTACCTTAACCCTGACCGTAACCCTAACACAAACGCTAACTCTAAACCCTAACCCTAACCCTAACCCTAAGTCTGACCTCTAACCTTCCCTTACACTAAATAGTAACTATTACCCAACCCTATCCCTAACTGTAACCCTAAGCCGAACCCTAATGCTGTCACTAATCCCTAACGCTAATCCTAACCCTAAACCTAAACCTACTCCTAACCTTAAACATAACCCTAACACTAACGATAACCCTAACCCTAAACCTAACCCTAACCTCTAATCCTAACCTAATCCTAACAATAACCCTAACCCTAAACATAACACTAAAGCTAAACCCTAGCCCTAAACCTAACCCTCAACCTAACACTAACTCTAAACCTAATCCTAAGCGTAACCCTAATGCCTAACAACAACACTAACCCTAACACTAACACTAACACTAATCTGATCCCTAACCCTAACCCTAACTCTAAGCCTAACCCCAACCCTAACCCTAACACTAACGAAAACAGTAACACTAATCCCTAAACCAAACCCTAAATCTAACCTTAACCTTATCAATAACCCTAACATAAACCCTAACCCTAAACCCTAAACCTAACCCTAACCATAACATTAACTCTAACCCTACCCCTAACCCTAAACCTAACCTCTAAACCGAAACATAACCCTATCATTAACCGTAAACCTCTAACCCTAACTCTAACCATAACCATAACCATAACGATAACCATAACCATAACCCTAACACTAACCCTAATCCCTAACCCTAAACGCTAAACCCTAAATCCTAACTCTACAACCTAACCCTAAACTGAGCCCTAACACAAAACCCAACCCAAAACACTAAACCTAATCCTAACGCTAAACCTAATGCTAATCTCTGACCGTAACACTAACTCTAGCCCTAACCCTAACCTCTAAACCTTACAATAACCCTAACCCTAACACTAACTCTAACGCCAACCCTGACTCTAAACTCTAAACCTAACCCTAACCCTAACCCTACGATAAACCTAACACTAATCCTAACCCTAACCCTGTCTAGCTCTAACCATAACACTAATCCTCACCCCTAGAACTAACCGTCACCCGTAACCCTAACATTAACCCTAAACTTGACACTAACCCTACCCCTATCCCTGACCCTAACTCTAACCCTAATTGGTAATACTACCCCTAACGCCAACTTTAACCCTAACCCTAACACTAACAAAAACACTAACCCTAATCCCTAACACTTACACTAACACTAACGTTAACACCTACACTTAACCTTAACACAAACCCTAACCCTAAACCTAACCCTAAATTCTAATCCTTATGCTAACCCTAACCCTTACCCTAACCCTAACCCTAACACTAAACCTAACCCTAAATCTAACCCTAACCCTAACCCTAACCCTAACCCTAACACTACCACTAAACTTAGTCCCTAAACCTAAAACTAACCCTAACGCTAACCCTAACACTAACCCTAATCCTAACCCTAACCCTAAACCTTGCGCTAACCCTAACCCTATCCCTAACACTAACCCTAAACATAACGCAAACCGTAACCCTAACCCTAACACTAAACTCTAACCCTAACACTAACAATAACCCTAAACCTAACAGTAACCCTAACCCTAACTCTAACCGCTAACTCAAACCTTAACCCTATTCCTAACCCTAACACTCACCCTAAACCTAACCCTAATCTCTAACTCTAACCCTAACAATAACACTAACACCTAACGCCTACCCTAACCCTAACACTAACCCTAACCCTAACACTAACCCTAACCTTAAACCTACTTAAAGCCGTAACTTCTAACCCTAATTCTAACCTTAACCCTCTAACCGTAAACCTAACACTGAACCTAACCAGAAACATAACCGAACCCTAAACCTAAACGTAGCATGAACCCTATCCCTAACGCATAACCCTAACACTAATCCAAATATTAACAGTAACCCTGGCCTCTAATCCTAACACTAAACCTAAATTTATACTAAACTCTAACCCTAATGCTACTCCTAACCCTAATCCTAACCCTAAACCTAACATTAACCAAAACCCTAACACTAAATCTAATACTAACCTCTAACCCTACCACTAACCCTAAAACTAACTCTATTCCTAACCTCAACGCTAACCCTAAACCCTACCACTAAACCTAATCCAAACCTCTAAACCGAACATTAACCCTAACCCTGACACTAACACTAATCTTAACCCTGACCCTAACCTCAAACCCTAAAACTAACAATAACCCTAAACCTATGATAACAGTAACCTTAACACTAACCCTAACCATAACCCTGTCTAGCTCTAACCCTAACTCTAATCCTAAACCTAACACTAACTCTAATCCTTATGCTAACCCTAACCCTAAACCTAAACCTAACCGTAACCCAAACCATAACCCTAACCCTAACACTAACACTAACTCTAACCCTAACACTAACCCTAACCCTAACTCTAACACCTAAACCAAACCCTAACCCTAAGTATAACACTAACACTAACAATAACCCTAACCCTAAAACTAATACTAACATATAACCCTGCCACTAACCTTAACACTAATCCAAACCCTAACCTTAACCCTAAACCTGACCCTAACCTCTAACCCTAACCCTAACCCTAACCCAAACCCTAACCCTAAACCTAATCCTAACACTAAACTTAATGCCTAACGGCAACACTAACACTATCTCTAACACCAATCCCAAACCCTAACACTCACTATATCACTAACACTAATATAACCCTAACCCTAAAACTAACACTAACATATAACCCAGCCACTAACCGTAACCCTAACCCTACCCTCTTCCCCTGTCACTAAACCTAACACTTATCCTAGCCTGAAACTTAACCCTAAGCCTAACCCTAACCCTAAAATGAATCCCTAACACTAACCCTAACACCAAACGTAACCTTAACCCTAATCCTAACCCAAAACCTAACCCTAATCCCTAACACTAACACTAACCCTAACATTAACACCTACACTTAAACCTAATCCTAACCCTAACCCTAAACCTAACCCCATTCTCTAATCCTTACGCTAAGCCTAAAACTAACTCTAATGCTACCCCAAACCTAGCACTAACACGTAACCCTAACCCTAATAGTAAATCTAACCCTAAACCTAACCCTAAACCTAAATCTAACCTTAACCGGAACCCTAACACTAAACTTTAAAGCTAACACTGATACTAACACTAACACTAACCCTAACCCTAACACTAACCCTAAACCTAAGCCAAACTCTAATCCCAAACACAAACCCTAACCCTAATCCTAACCCTAACCCTAGCCCTAATCCTAACGCTAAACTTAATGCCTAGTGGCAACACTAACCCTAACACCAATCCTAAACCATAACCCTAACTATAACACTAACACAATCATAACCCTAACCCTAAAACTAACACTAACATATAACCGTGCCACTACCCCTAACCCTAACCCAAACCTCTACCCCTATTCCTAAACCTAACACTCATCCTAGCCTGAACCTTAACCCTAAGCCTAACACTAACCCTAACATGAATCCCTAACACTAAGCATAACACCAACCGTAACCTTAACCCTAATCCTAACGCAAAACCTAACCCTAATCCCTAACACTAACACTAACCCTAACCTTAACACCTACACTTAAACCTAATCCTAACCCTAACCCTAAACCTAACCCCATTCTCTAATCCTTACGCTAAGCCTAAACCTAACTCTAATGCTACCCCAATCCTAGCACTAACCCTAACCCTAACCCTAATAGTAAATCTAACCCCAAACCTAACCCTAAACCTAAACCTAACCTTAAGAGGAACCCTAACACTAAACTCTATAGCTAACCCTAGTACTAACACTAACACTTACACTAACCCTAACACTAACCCTAAACACAAGCCAAACTCTAATCCCAAACACAAACCCGAACCCTAACCCTAACCCTAACACTAGCCCTAATCCTAACACTAAACTTAATGCCTAACGGCAACACTAACCCTAACTCTAACAACAATCCCAAACCCTAACCCTAACTATAACACTAACACTAACATAACCCTAACCCTAAAACTAACACTAACATATAACCCTGCAACTAACCCTAACCCTAACCCAAACCTCTACCCCTGTCACTAAACCTAACACTCATCCTAGCCTGAACCTTAACCCTAAGCCTAACCCGAACAAACATGTATCCCTAAAACTAACCATAACCCCAACCGTAACCTTAACCCTAACCCTAACACAAAACCTAACACAAATCCTTAACACTAACACTAACCCTAAACTTAACACCTACCCTTAAACCTAATCCTAACCCTAACCCTAAACCTAACCCCATTCTCTAATCCTTACGCTAAGCCTAAACCTAACTCTAATGCTAACCAAAACCTAGCACTTACCCAAACACTAATAGTAAATCTAATCCTAAACCTAACCCTAACCCTAAAGCTAACCTTAACAGGAACCTAACACTAAACTCTAAAGCTAACCCTAAGACTAACACTAACACTAACCCTAACCCTAACACTACCCCTAAACTTAAGCCAAACTCTAATCCCAAACACAAACCGTAACCCTAACACTAACCCTAACCTTAACCCTAGCCCTAACCCCTAACGCTAACACCGAACCCTTACCATAACATTAAACATACCCCTAAACCTAAACCTAACTCTACACTATAACCCTAACCCTAACGCAAAATTTACCCTGACCGTAACCCTAACACTAACCCTAACCCTAAACACTAACTCTAACCCTAACCCTAAGTCTGACCTCTAACCTTCCCTTACACAAAGTTGTAACTATATCCCAACCGTATCCCTAACCGTAACCCTAAGCCAAACCCTAACGCGATCACTAATCCCTAACGCTAATCCTAACCCCAACCCTAACCCTATACCTACTCCTAACCTTAAATGTAAGCCTAACACTAACGATAACCCTAACCCTAAACCTAACAATAACCTCTAATCCTAACCTAATCCTAACACTAACCCAACCCTAAACATAACACTTAAGCTATACCCTAGCCCTAATCCCAACCCTCACCCTAACACTAACTCTAACCCTAATCCTAACCCTAAACCTAATGGCTAACAGCAACACTAACCGTAACACTAACACTAACACTAACCTGATCCCTAACCCTAACCCTAACTCTAAGCCTAACCCTAACCCTAACCATAAAGCCTAAACCTAATCCCTAACCCTAATGCTAAACACAACCCTAACCCTAACACTAACTCAAACACTAACACTAATCCCTAAACCGAACCCTAAATCTAACCTTAACCCTATCAAAAACCCTAACACTAACCCTAAACCTAAACCCTAAACCTAACTGTAACCATAACCATAACTCTAACCCTATCCCTAAACCTAAGCCTAACCTCTAAACCGAACATAACCATATCCCTAACCGTAAACCTCTAACCCTAACTCTAAACATAACCATAACCATAACCATAACCCTAACACTAAACCTAAGCCCTAACCCTAAACTTTAAACCCTAACCCCTAACCCTAAAACCTAACCTAAACTTAGCCCTAAAACAAAACCCTACCCAAAACATTAAACCTAATCCTAATGCTAAACTTAAGGCTAATCTCTGACCCTAACCCTAACTCTAGCCCTAACCCTAACCTCTAAACCTTACAATACCTGTAACCCTAACAGTAACCCTAACCCCAACCCTGACCCTAAACTCTAACTCTAACCCTAACCATAATGATAAACCTAACACTAACCCTAACCCTAACACTGTCTAGCTCTAACCATAACATTAATCCTAACCCCTAGCACTAACTGTAACCCGTAACTCTAACATTAACCCCAAAGTTGACACTAACCCTAACCCTATCCCTGACTCTAAACCTAACACTAATTGGTAATACAACCCCTAATGCCAAGTTTAACCCTAACCCTAACCCTAACAATAACACTAACACCAAACCCAACCCTAACCCTAACCCTAACCCTAACTCTAACCCTAACCTTAAACTAACATAAAGCCCTAACTTCTAACCCTAATTCTAACCTTAACCCTCTAACCATAACCCTAACACTGAACATAACGGGAAACATAACCCTAACCCTAAACCTAAACGTAGGACTAACCGTATCCATAACGCATAACCCTAACACTAATCCGAACATTAACAGTAACCCTGGCCTCTAATCCTAACCCTAACCCTAAATTTATACTAAACTCTAACCCTAATGCTAATCCTAACCCTAACCTTAAACCTAAACCTAACACTAACCAAAACCCTAACACTAAACCTAATACTAACCTCTAACCCAACCACTAAACCTAACACTAACGCTATGCCTAACCTCAACCCTAATCCTACACTCTACCACTAAACCTAATCCTAAACTCTAAACCGAACATTAACCCTAACCCTAAAACTAACACTAACCTTAAACCTAACCCTAACCTCAAACCCTAAAATTGACCCTAACCCTAAACCTGTGATAACAGTAACCTTAACACTAACCCTAACAATAACCCTGTGTACCTCTAACCCTAACTCTAATCCTAAACCTAACACTAACTCTAAGCCTTATGCTAGCCCTAACCCTAAACCTAAACATAACCCTAACCCGAACCCTGAACCTAACACTAACCATAATCCTTATGCTAACCCTAACCCTAAACCTAAACCTAACTCTAAAACAAACCGTAATCCTAAACCTAACACTAACTCTAACTCTAACCCTAACACTAACACTAACCCTAACTCTAACACCTAACCCAAACCCTAACCCTAAGTATAACACTAACACTAACCCTAACCCTAACCCTAACCCAAAACTAATACTAAGATATAACCCTTCCACTAATCCTAACACTAACCAAAACCCTAAACTTAACCCTAAACCTGACCCTAACCTCTAATCCTAACCCTAATCCTAACCCTAACACTAACACTAACACTAATCCTAACACTAAACTTAATGCCTAATGGCAACACTAACTCTAACACTAACACCAATCCCAAACCCTAACCCTAACTATAACACTAACACTAACATAACCCTAACCCTAAAACTAACACTAACATATAACCCTGCCACTAACCCTAACACTAACCCTACCCTCTACCCCGTCCCTAAACGTAACACTCATCCTAGCCTGAACCTTAACCATAAGCCTAACTCTAACCCTAACACGAATCCCTAACACTAACCCTAACCCCAACCGTAACCATAACCCTAAACCTAACCCAAAACCTAACCCTAATACCTAACACTAACACTAACCCTAACCTTAACACCTACACTTAAACCTAATCCTAACCCTAACCCTAAACCTAACCCCATTCTCTAATGATTATGCTAAGCCTAAACCTAACTCTAATGCTAACTCAAACCTAGTACTAACCCTAATCCTAAACCTAATAGTAAATCTAACCCTAAACCTAACACTAAACCTAAACCTAATCTTAACAGGAACCCTAACATTAAACTCTAAAGATAACCCTAAAACTAACACTAACACTAACCCTAACCTTAACACTAACCCTAAACCTAAGCCAAACTCTAATCCCAAACAAAAATCCTAACCCTAACCCTAAACCTAAACCTAACCTTAACACGAACGCTAGCAGTAAACTCTAAAGCTAACCCTAAGACTAACACTAACACTAACCAAAACCCTAACACAAAACCTAATACTAACCTCTAACCCTACCACTAACCCTAACACTAACTCTATACCTAACCTCAACCCTAACCCTAAACTCTACCACTAACCCTAATCCTAACCTCTAAACCGAACATTAACCCTAACCCGAACACTAACACTAACTTTAACCCTGACCCTAACCTCAAACCCTAAAACTAACCCTAACCCTAAACCTAAGATAACAGTAACCTTAACACTAACCCTAACCATAACCCTGTCTAGCTCTAACCCTAACTCTAATCCTAAACCTTACATTAACTCTAATCCTTATTTTAGCCCTAACCCTAAACCTAAATCTAACCCTAACCTGAACCCTAAACCTAACACTAACCATAATCCTTATGCTAACCCTAACCCTAAACCTAAACCTAACCCTAACATGAACCATAACCCTAAACCTAACACTAACACTAACTCTAACTCTAACACTAACCCTAACTCTAACACCTAACCCAAAACCTATCCCCTAAGTATAACACTAACACTAACCCTAAACATAACCCTAAAACTAATACTAACATATAACCCCGCCACTAACCCTAACACTAACACAAACCCTAACCTTAACCCTAAACCTGATTCTAAACTCTAACCCTAACACTCATCCTAACCCTAACACTAACCCTAGCACTAATCTTAACACTAAACTTAATGCCTAACGGCAACACTAACCCTAACTCTAAAACCAATCCCAAGCCCTATCCCTAACTATAACACTAACAGTAACATAACCCTAACCCTAAAACTAACACTAACATATAACCCTGCCACTAACCCTAACCCTAACCCTACCCTCTACCCCTGTCCCTAAACCTAACACTCATCCTAGCCTGAAACTTAACCCTAAGCCTAACCCTAACCCTAACAAGATTCCCTAACACTAACCCTAACCCCAACCGTAACCTTAACCCTAACCCTAACCCAAAACCTAACCCTAATCCCTAACACTAACAAAACCTTAACCTTAACACCTACCCGTAAACCTAATCCTAACCCTAACTCTAAACCTAACCCCATTCTCTAATCCTTACGCTAAGCCTAAACCTCTCTAATGCTAACCAAAACCTAGCACTAACCCTAACCCTAACCCTAAATGTAAATCTAACCCTAAACCTAACCCTAAACCTAAACCTAACCTTAACAGGAACACTAACACTAAACTCTAAAGCTAACCCTAAGACTAACACTAACACTAACCTTAACCCTAACACTAATCCTAAACCTAAGCCAAACTCTAATCCCAAACACAAACCCTAACCCTAACCCTAAACCTAAACCTAACTTTAACACGAAACCTAACTGTAAAATCTATAGCTAACCCTAAGACTAACACTAACCCTAACCCTAACACTAACCCTAATCCTAAGCCAAACTCTAATCCCAAACACAAACTCTAACCCTAACCCTAAACCTAACACTAGCCCTAACCCCTAACGCTAACACCTAACCCTTACGCATACCATAATCATACCCCTAAACCTAAACCTAACTCTAAACTATAACCCTAACCCTAACGCTAAATTTACCCTGACTGTAACCCTAACACTAACCCTAACCCTAAACCCTAACCCTAATCCTAAACCTAAGTCTGATCTCTAACCTTCCCTTACACTAAGTTGTAACTATAACCCAACCATATCCCTAACGGTAACCCTAAGCCGAAACCTAACGCTAACTCTAATCCCTAACGCTAATCAAAACCCAACCCAGGCCTAACCCTAACACTACTCCTAACCTTAAACATAACCCTAACACTAACGATAACCCTAACACTAAATTAACCCTAAACTCTAATCCTAACCTAATCCTAACACTAACCCTAACACTAAACATAACACTAAAGATAACACCAAGCCCTAATCCTAAACCTCACCCTAACACTCACTGTATCCCTAATCCTACCTCTAAACCTAATGCGTAACAACAACACTAACCCTAACCCTAACACTAACACTAACCTGATCCCTAACCCTAACCCTAACTCTAAGCCTAACCATAACCCTAACCATAAAGCCTAACCCTAATCACTAACCCTAAAGCTAACACCAGCCCTAACCCTAAAACTAACTCAAACACTAACACTAATCACTAAACCGAACCCGAAATCTAACCTTAACCCTATCAATAACCCTAACATTAACCCTAACCCTAAACCCTAAACCTAACCCTAAACATAACCATAACTCTAACCCTATCCCTAACCCTAACCATAACCTCTAAACTGAACCTTAAGTGATCACTAACCGTAAACCTCTAACCCTAACTCTAACCATAACCATAACCATCACCATAACCATAACCCTAACACTAAACCTAACCCCTGACCCGAAACCCTAAACCCTAAACCCTAACCCTAGAACATAACCCTAAACTTACCCTAACACAAAACCTTACCCAAAAAACTAAACCTCATCCTAACGCTAAACCTAACGCTAATCTCTGACGCTAAACCTAACCCTAGCCCTAACCCTAAACTCTAAACCTTACAATAACCCTAACCCTAACAGTAACCCTAAACCCAACCCTGACCCTAAACTCTAAACCTAACCCTAACCCTAACCCTAACCCTAACCCTGTCTAGCTCTAACCATAACACTAATCCTAACCCCTGGCCCTCACCGTAAACCGTAACCCTAACATTAGCCCTAAACTTGACACTAACCCTAACACTATCCCTGAAACTAAGCATAATCCTAATTGGTAATACTACCCCTAATGCCAACTTTAACCCCAACCCTAACACTAACATAAACACTAACCCTAATCCCTAACACTTACACTAACACTAAGGTTAAACCCTACACTTAAGACTAACACAAACCCTAACCCTAAACCTAACCCTAAATTCTAATCTTTATGCTAACCCTAACCCTTACCCTAACCCTAACACTAAACCTAACCCTAACCCTAACCCTAACCCTAAACCTAACAGTAACCCTAACCCTAACTCTAACCCCTAACTCAAACCTTAACCCTTTTCCTAACACTAACGCTCACCCTAAACCTAACCCAAACCTCTAACTCTAACCCTAACAATAACATTAACACCTAACCCCATTCTAACCCTGACACTAACCCTAACCCTAACACTAACCCTAACCTTAAAACTACATAAAGCCCTAACTTCTAACCCTAATTCTAACCTTAACCCTCTAACCGTAACCCTAACACTGAACATAACCGGAAACATAACCCTAACCCTAAACCTAAACGTAGCACTAACCCAATCCCTAATGCATAACCCTAACACTAATCCGAACATAAACAGTAACCCTGGCCTCTAATCCTAACCCTAACCCTAAATTTATACTAAACACTAACCCTAATGCTAATCCTAAACCTAACCCTAAACATAAACTTAACACTAACCAAAACCCTAACACTAAACCTAATACTAACCTCTAACCCTACCACTAACAATAACACTAACTCTATACCTAACCTCAACCCTAACCCGAAACTCTACCACTAACCCTAATCCTAACCTGTAACCAAACATTAACCCTAACACTAACACTAACACTAACCTTAACCCTGACCCTAACCTCAAACCCTAAAACTAACAATAACCCTAAACCTAAGATAACAGTAACCTTAACACTAACCCTAATCATAACCCTGTCTACCTCTAACCCTAACTCTAATCCTAAACCTAACACTAACTCTAATCCTTATGCTAGCCTTAAACCTAAACCCAAACCTATTCCTATCCCGAACCCTAAACCTAACACTAACCATAATCCTTATGCTAACCCTAACCCTAACCCTAAACATAAATGTAACCCGAACCATAACCCTAAATCTAACAATAACACTAACTCTAACCCTAACACTAACCCTAACCCTAACTCTCACACCTAACCCAAACCCTAACCCTAAGTATAACACTAACACTAACACTAACCCTAACCCTAAAACTAATACAAACATATGACCCTGCCACTAACCCTAACACTAACCCAAATCCTAACCTTAACCCTAAACCTGACCCTAACCTCTAACCCTAACCCTAATCCTAAACCTAACCCTAACCCTAACCCTAATCCTAACACTAAACTTAATGTCTAACGGCAACACTAACCCTAACTCTAACACCAATCCCAAACCCTAACCCTAACTATAACACTAACAGTAACATAACGCTAAACCTAAAACTAACACTAACATATAACCCTGCCACTAACCCTAACCCTAAACATACCCTCTACCCCTGTTCCTAAACCTAACACTCATCCTAGTCTGAACCTAAACCCTAAGCCTAACCCTAACCCTAACAAGAATCCCTAACACTAACCCTAAACTGAACCGTAACCTTAACCCTAACACTAACCCAAAACCTAACCCTAATCCCTAACACTAACACTAACCCTAACCTTAACACCTACCCGTAAACCTAATCCTAACCCTAACTCTAAACCTAACCCCATTCTCTAATCCTTACGCTAAGCCTAAACTTAACTCTAATGCTAACCCAAACCTAGCACTAACCCTAACCCTAACCCTAACTGTAAACTAACCCTAAACCTAACCCTAAAGCTAAACCTAATCTTAACAGGAACACTAACACTAAACTCTAAAGCTAAGCCTAAGACTAACACTAACACTAACACTAACCAAAACACTAACCCTAAACCTAAGCCAAACTCTAATCCCAAACACAAACCCTAACCCTAACCCTAAACCTAAACCTAACCGTAACACGAACCCTAACAGTAAACTCTATAGCTAACCCTAAGACTAACACTAACCCTAACACTAACCCTAATCCTAAGCCAAACTCTAATCCCAAACACAAACTCTAACCCTAAACCTAACCATAACCCTAGCCCTAACCCCTAACGCTAACACCTAACCCTTACGCTAACCATAATCACACACCTAAACCTAAACCTAACTCTAAACTATAACCCTAACCGTAACGCTAAATTTACCCTGACTGTAACCCAAACACTAACCCTAACCCTAATTCCTAACCCTAACCCTAAACCTAAGTCTGACCTCTAACCATCCCTTACACTAAATTGTAACTATAACCCAACCGTATTCCTAACCGTAACCCTAAGCCGAACCCTAATGCTATCACTAATCCCTAACGCTAATCCTAACCCCAACCCAGCCCTAACCCTAACCCTACTCCTACCTTAAACATAACCCTAACACTAACGATAACCCTAACACTAAATTAACCCTAACCTCTAATCCTAACCTAATCCTAACACTAACCCTAACCCTAAACATAACACTAAAGCTAACACCTAGCCCTAATCCGAACCCTCACCCTAACACTCACTGTAACCCTAATCCTACCCCAACCCTAATGCCTAACAACAACACTAACCCTAACACTAACACTAACCTGATCCCTAACCCTAACCCTAACTCTAAGCCTAACCATAACCCTAACCATAAAGCCTAACCCTAATCCCTAACCCTAACACTAACACCAGCCCTAACCCTAACACTAACTCAAACACTAACACTAATCCCTAAACCGAACCCGAATTCTAACCTTAACCCTATCAATAACACTAACATTAACCCTAACCCTAAATCCTAAACCTAACCCTAACCATCACTATAACTCTAACCCTATCCCTAACCATAACCCTAACCTCTAAACCGAACCTTAACCGATCACTAACCGAAAACCTCTAACCCTAACTCTAACCATAACCATAACCATCACCATAACCATAACCCTAACACTAAACCTAAATCCTAACCCTAAACCCTAAACTCTAACCCTAGAACCTAACCCTAAACTTACCCTAACACAAAACCTTACCCAAAACACTAAACCTCATCCTAACGCTAAACCTAACACTAATCTCTGACCCTAAACCTAACCCTAGCCCTAACCCTAACCTCTAAAGCTTACAATAACCCTAACCCTAACAGTAACCCTAAACCCTGACCCTAAACTCTAAACCTAACCCTAACTCTAACCCTAACCCTAACCTTGTCTAGCTCTAACCATAACACTAATCCTAACGCCTAGCCCTCACCGTAACCCGTAACACTAACATTAGCCCTAAACTTGACACTAACCCTAACCCTATCCCTGAACCTAACCCTAATCCTAATTGGTAATACTACCCCTAACGCCAACTGTAACCCAAACCCTAACACTAACATAAACACTAACCCTAATCCCTAACCTTTACACTAACACTAACGTTAACCCTACACTTAACCCTAACCCAAACCCTAACCCTAAACCTAACCCTAAATTCTAATCCTTATGCTAACCCTAACCCTTACCCTAACCCTAACACTAAACCTAACCCTAACTCTAACCCTAACCCTAACTCTAACCCTAACACTACCACTAAACTTAATCCCTAAACCTAAAACTAACCCCAACGCTAACCCTAACCCTAACCCTAATCCTAACACTAAACCTAAATGTAACGCAAACGGTAACCCTAACCCAAACACTAAACACTAACCCTAACACTAACAATAACCCTAAACCTAACAGTAACCCTAACCCAAACTCTAACCCCTAACTCAAACCTTAACCCTTTTCCTAACTCTAGCACTCACCCTAAACCTAACCATAACCTCTAACCCTAACCCTAAGCCTAGACCTAACTATAATGCTAACACAAACCTAGCACTAACCTAACCCTAACCCTAACCCTAATAGTAAATCTTACCCTAAACCTAACCCTAAACCTAAACCTAACCTTAACAGGAAAACTAACACTAAACTCTAAAGCTAACCCTAAGACTAACACTAACACTAACCCTAACCCTAACACTAACCCTAAACCTAATCCAAACTCTAATCCCAAACACAAACCCTAACCCTAACCCTAAACCTAAACCTAAACTTAATATGAACCCTAACACTAAACTCTATAGCTAACCCTAACACTAACACTAACACTAACACTAACCCTATCACTAACCCTAAACCTAAGCCAAACTCTAATCCCAAACACAAAACCTAACCCTAACCCTAACCCTAACACTAATCCTAAACCTAGCCAAACCCCTAACCCTAACACCAACCCTAACCATAACACTAAATCAAACACTAAGCCTAATCCCTAAACCGAACCCTAAACCTAACCTTAACACTATCACTAACCCTATCACTAACCCTAACCCTAAATCCTAAATGTAACCCTAAATTAACCCTAACCTTAACACTAACCCTAATCCCTAAGCCTCCCACTAAACCTAAACCTAATGCTAACCCCTAACCCTAACCATAACAATAACCATTACCCTAAACCTATCTCTAACCCTAACACTAACCACTAAACCTAACCTTAACCCTAACCCTAACCCTAACCCTAACCCTAACACTAAAACCTAACCCTAAACATAACCCTAGCCCAACCCTAGCCATAAACCTAAACCAAATCCTAACCCTAACCCTAACACTAAACTTTGACCCTAACCCTAACTGTAGCCCTAACCCTAACCTCTAAACGTAACAATAATCCTAACACTAACGACTAACCCTAACAGTAACTCTTCCCTGAACCTATCTAACCCTAATCCTAATCCTAACACAAAACCCTAACGGTAACCCTAGCCCTAACCCTATCCCTGACCCTAACCCGATGCCTAACACTAACCCTAACCCTAATGGATAACACTAACCCTAACTCCAAAATTAACTCTAACAATAACACTAACACAAACACTAACCCTAATCCCTAACCCTTATACTAACCCTAACCTTAACACCTACACTTAAACCTAACCCAAGTCCTAACACTAAAGCTAACTCTAAGCTCTAATCCTTATGCTAACCCTAAGCCTAACCCTAAACCTAACCCTAACCCAAAACCTAAGCCTAACACTAACCCTAACCCTAACCCTACCACTATCACTAACCTTAATCCATAAACCTAAACCTAACACTAACCTTAACTCTAACCCTAACTCTAAACCTAAACTTAACCCTAACCCTAACCCTAACCTTACCATTTACCCATGTCCCTAACCCTAACCCTCATCCTAGCCTGAACCTTAACCCTAACTATAAATATAACCCTACATAAAGCCCTAACTTCTAACCCTAATTCTAACCTTAACCCTCTAACCGTAACCCTAACACTGAACCTAACCGGAAACATAACCCTAACCCTAAACCTAAACGTAGCACTAACCCTATCCATAACGCATAACCCTAACACTAATCCGAACATTAACAGTAACCCTGGCCTCTAATCCTAACCCTAACCCTAAATTTATACTAAACACTAACCCTAATGCTAATCCTAACCCTAACCCTAAACATAACACTAACCAAAACCCTAACACTAAACCTAATACTAACCTCTAACCCTACCACTAACCCTAACACTAACTCTATACCTAACCTCAACCCTAACCTTAAACTCTACCACTAACCCTAATCCTAACCTCTAATCCGAATATTAACCCTAACAATAACACTAACACTAACATTAACCCTGACCCTAACCTCAAACCCTAAAAGTAACCCTAACCCTAAACCTATGATAACAGTAACCTTAACACTAACCCTAACCATAACCCTGTCTAGCTCTAACCCTAACTCTAATCCTAAACCTAACACTAACCCTAATCCTTATGCTAGCCCTAACCCTACCCTAAACCTAACCCTAACCCGAACCCTAACCCTAACACTAACCATACTCGTTATGCTAACACTAACCCTAACCGTAAATCTAACCCTAACCGGAACCATAACCCTAAAACTAACACTAACACTAACTCAAAACCTAATACTAACCGTAACCCTAACTCTAACACCTAACCCAAACCCTAACCCTAACTATAATACTAACACTAACCCTAACCCTAACCCTAAAACTATTACTAAGATATCACCCTTCCACTAACACTAACACTAAGCCAAACCCTAACCTTAACCCTAAACCTGACCCTAACCTCTAACCGTAACCCTAAACTTAACCCTAACACTAATCCTAACGCTAAACTTAATGCCTAACGGCAACACTAACCCTACCTCTAACAACAATCCCAAACCCTAACCCTAACTATAACACTAACACTAACATATCCCTAACCCTAAAACTAACACTAACATATAACCCTGCCACTAACCCTGACACTAACCCTAACCCTAACCTCTAACAGTAAACCTGACCCTAACCTCTAAACCTAACACTAATCCTAACCCAACCCTAAACCTAACCCTAATCCTAACACTAAACTTAATGCCTAATGGCAACACTAAACCTAACCCTAACCCTAACCCTAACCCTAACCCTAACCCTAAGCACAACAATAACACTAACACTAACTCAAACACTAACACTAATCCCTAAACCAAACTCTAACCCAGCCTTAACCCTAACACTAACCCTAACACTAACACTAACCCTAACCCCTAAACCTAATCCTAAATTTAACCCTAATGTTATCACAAATCCTAATCCCTAAGCCTATAACGAAACCAAAACCTAAGCCTTACCGTCACCGTAATCACAATCCTAACCATAACCGTAACCATTACCCTAACAATAACCCTAACCATAACCCTAATCCCTAAATTCTAACCCTAAACATAACCATAACCATTACACTAAGCCTATCACCAACCATAACCCTAACCTCTAAACGTAACCTTAAACCTAACACTAACCCTAACCCTTAAAACCTAACCCTAACCCTAACTCTAACCATAACCCCAACCCTAACCATTACCATAACCATAATCCAACCATAACCCTAACCCTAACACTAACACTAACACTCACCCTAACCCTAACAGTAAGTACTAATGCTCAATCCTAACCCTAAATGTAACACTAAACTGAAACCTAACCATAAACCTAAACCTATCCTACCACTAACCCTAACCCTAAACTCTGACCCTAACCCTAACGTTAACCCTAACCCTGACCTCTAACCCTAACAATAACCCTAACCCTAACACTAACCCTAACGTTAACCCTTACTCTAAACTCTAACCATAACCCTAACCCTAACCCTAACCCTACGATAAACCTAACCCTAAGCCTAAATCTAACACTAACCCTAAACCTAAGCCTAACTCTAACCCCTAACACAAACGCTAACACTGAACCTAACCCTAACCCTAACACCAAACTCTAATCCTAACCCTAACCCTAACCCCTAACACTAACACCTAACCTTTAGCCTAACCATAAACATACCCCTAAACCTAAACCTCACTTTAAACCCTAACCCTAACCCTAAATTTACCCTAACCATAACTCTAACCCTAACCCTAAATCTAACCCTAATCCCTAACCCTAACCTTAACCCTAACACTAACACTAAACCTAACTCTGACGTCTAACCCTAACCCTAACTCTAACCCTTACACTAAATTCTAACTCTAACCCAACCCTATGCCTAACCCTAATGCTAAGCCGAACCCTAATGCTAACCCTAATCCCTAACTCTAACCTAACACCAACCCTAACCCTACCCTACTCCTAACCCTAAACATAACCCTAACACTATCCCTAACCCTAACCCTAACCCTAATCCCTAACCCCAACCTTAACCCTAACACAAACTCAAACACTAATACTAATGCTTCAACAGAACCCTAACCCTAACCCTAACTCTAACCCTTACACTAAATTCTAACTCTAACCCAACCCTATTACTAAACCTAACTCTAAGCCAAACCCTAACGCTAACCCTAATCCCTAACGCTAACCCTAACACCAACCCTAACCCTAACCTTATTCCTAACCCTAAACATAACCCTAATACTAACCCTAACCCTAACCCTAACCCTAATCCCTAACCCTAACCTTAACCCCAACCCTAACCCTAACACTAACTCAAACATTAATACTAATGCTTCAACCTAACCCTAACCCTAACTTTAACCCTATCACTAACCCTTACACTAACCCTAACCCTAAAGACCAATTCTAACCCTAACATTAACCCTGACTTTAAAATTAACCCTAATCACTAAGACTAACACTAAACCTAAACCTAAGCCTAACCATCACCCTAATCATAACCCAAACCATAACCCTAACTCTAACATTAACACTAACCCTAAACCTACCCCTCCACCTAACCCTAACCATAACCATAACTCTAACACTGATCCTAACATAAACCCTTACCTCTAAACATAACCTTAACCCTAACACTAAACTTAACCCTCTAAACCGAAACCTAACCCTAACCTTCACCCTAAACCTAACCATAACCATAAACCTAACACTAACCCTAACCCCTAACCATAAACCCTAAACCTTAAACCCTAACCCATAAACCTAACCCTAATCCTAACCCTAACCCTAATCCTTGTGCTAACCCTAACCCTATCCCTAACACTAACCCTAAACCTAACGCAAATCGTAACCCTAACCCTAACACTAAACTCTAACCCTAACACTAACAATAACCCTAAACCTAACAGTAACCCTAACCCTAACTCTAAACCCTAACTCAAACCTTAACCCTTTTCCTAACACTAACACTCACACTAAACCTAACCCTAATCTCTAACCCTAACCCTAACAATAACACAAACACCTAACCCCAACCCTAACCCTAACACTAACCCTAACCCTAACCCTAATTCTAACCCTAAACTTAAACCTACATAAAGCCCTAACTTCGAACCCTAATTCTAACCATAACCCTCTAACCGTAACCTTAACACTGAACCTAACCAGAAACATAACCCTAACCCTAAACCTAAACGTAGCACTAACCCTATCCATAACGCATAACCCTAACACTAATCCGAACATTAACAGTAACCCTGGCCTCTAATCCTAACCCTAACCCTAAATTTATACTAAACACTAACCCTAATGCTAATCCTAACCCTAACCCTAAACATAACACTAACCAAAACCCTAACACTAAACCTAATACTAACCTCTAACCCTACCACTAACCCTAACACTAACTCTATACCTAACCTCAACCCTAACCTTAAACTCTACCACTAACCCTAATCCTAACCTCTAATCCGAATATTAACCCTAACAATAACACTAACACTAACCTTAACCCTGACCCTAACCTCAAACCATAAAACTAACCCTAACCCTAAACCTATGATAACAGTATCCTTAACAATAACCCTAACCATAACCCTGTCTAGCTCTAACCCTAACTCTAATCCTAAACCTAACACTAACCCTAATCCTTATGCTAGCCCTAACCCTAACCTAAACCTAACCCTAACCCGAACCCTAACCCTAACACTAACCATAATCATTATGCTAACACTAACCCTAACCCTAAATCTAACCCTAATTGGAACCATAACCCTAAATCTAACACTAACACTAACTCAAAACCTAATACTAACCATAACCCTAACTCTAACACCTAATCCAAACCCTAACCATAATTATAACACTAACACTAACCCTAACCCTAACCCTAAAACTAATACTAAGATATAACCCTTCCACTATCCCTAACACTAAGCCAAACCCTAACCTTAACCCTAAACCTGACCCTAACCTCTAACCGTAACCCTAAGCTTAACCCTAACACTAATCCTAACGCTAAACTTAATGCCTAACGGCAACACTAACCCTACCTCTAACAACAATCCCAAACCCTAACCCTAACTATAACACTAAAACTAACACTAACATATAACCCTGCCACTAACCCTAACACTAACCCTAATCCTAACCTCTAACCGTAAACCTGACCCTAACCTCTAAACCTAACACTAATCCTAACCCAACCCTAAACCTAACCCTAATCCTAACACTAAACTTAATGCCTAATGGCAACACTAAAGCTAACCCTAACCCTAACCCTAAGCACAACACTAACACTAACACTAACTCAAACAATAACACTAATCCCTAAACCAAACTCTAACCCAGCCTTAACCCTAACCCTAACCCTAACCCTAACCCTAACCCTAACCCATGCACAACACTAACACTAACACTAACTCAAACACTAACACTAATCCCTAAACCAAACTCTAACCAAGCCTTAACCCTAACACTAACCCTAACCCCTAAACCTAATCCTAAATTTAACCCTAATGTTATCATAAATCCTAATCCCTAAGCCTAACAGGAAACCTAACACTAAGCCTTACCGTCACCATAATCACAATCCTAACCATAACCGTAACCATTACCCTAAAAATAACCCTAACCATAACCCTAATCCCTAAATTCTAACCCTAAACATAACCATAACCATTACACTAAGCCTATCACCAACCGTAACCCTAACCTCTAAACATAACCTTAAACCTAACACTAACCCTAACCCTTTAAACCTAACCCTAACCCTAACTCTAACCTTAACCCCAACCCTAACCATTACCATAACCATAATCCAACCCTAACCCTAACCCTAACACTAACACTAACACTCACCCTAACACTTACAGTAAGCACTAAAGCTAAATACTAACCCTAAACGTAACACTAAACTGAAACCTAACCAAAAACCTAAACCTATCCTACCACTAACCCTAACCCTAACCTCTGACCCTAACCCTAACGTTAACCCTAACCCTGACCTCTAACCCTAACAATAACCCTAACCCTAACACTAACCCTAACGTTAACCCTTACTCTAAACTCTAACCATAACCCTAACCCTAACCCTAACCCTACGATAAACCTAAACCTAAGCCTAACCCTAACACTAACCCTAAACCTAACCCTAACTCTAACCCCTAACCCAAACGCTAACACTGAACCTAACCCTAACCCTAACACCAAACTCTAATCCTAACCCTAACCCTAACCCCTAACACTAACACCTAACCTTTACCCTAACCATAAACATACCCCTAAACCTAAACCTCACTTTAAACCCTAACCCTAACCCTAAATTTACCCTAACCATAACTCTAACCCTAACCCTAAATCTAACCCTAATCCCTAACCCTAAACCTAACCCTAACACTAACACTACACCTAACTCTGACGTCTAACCCTAACCCTAACTCTAAACCTTACACTAAATTCTAACTCTAACCAAACCCTATCCCTAACCCTAACGCTAAGCCGAACCCTAACGCTAACCCTAAACCCTAACACCAACCCTAACCCTACCCTACTTCTAACCCTAAACATAACCCTAACACTATCCCTAACCCTAACCCTAACCCTAATCCCTAACCCTAACCCTAACCCCAACCCTAACCCTAACACAAACTCAAACACTAATACTAATGCTTCAACAGAACCCTAACCCTAACCCTAACTCTAACCCTTACACTAAATTCTAACTCTAACCCAACCCTATTACTAACCCTAACTCTAAGCCAAACCCTAACGCTAACCCTAATCCCTAACGCTAACCCTAACACCAACCCTAACCCTAACCCTACTCCTAACCCTAAACATAACCCTAATACTAACCCTAACCCTAATCCCTAACCCTAACCTTAACCACAACCCTAACCGTAACACTAACTCAAACATTAATACTTATGCTTCAACCTAACCCTAATCATAACTTTAACCCTATCACTAACCCTTACACTAACCCTAAACCTAAAGACCAATTCTAACCCTAACATAAACCCTGACTTTAAAATTAACCCTAATCACTAAGATTAAAACTAAACCTAAACCTAAGCCTAACCGTCAACCTAATCATAACCCTAACCATAACCCTAACCCTAACATTAACACTAACCCTAACCCTACCCCTCCACCTAACCCTAACCATAACCATAACTCTAACCCTGATCCTAACCCTAACCCTTACCTCTAAACATAACCTTAACCCTAACACTAACCCTAACCCTCTAAACCGAAACCTAACCCTAACCTTCACCCTAAACCTAACCATAACCATAAACCTAACACTAACCCTAACCCCTAACCCTAAACCCTAAGCATTAACCCCTAACCCATAAACCTAACCCTAATCCTAACCCTAACCCTAATCCTTGTGCTAACCCTAACCCTATCCCTAACACTAACCCTAAACCTAACGCAAACCGTAACCCTAACACTAACACTAAACCCTAACCCTAACCCTAACCCTAACCCTAAACCTAACAGTAACCCTAACCCTAACCCTAACCCCTAACTCAAACCTTAACCCTTTTCCTAACACTAACACTCACACTAAACCTAACCCTAATCTCTAACCCTAACCCTAACAATAACACTAACACCTAACGCCAACCCTAACCCTAACACTAACCCTAACCCTAACCCTAACTATAACCCTAACCTTAAACCTACATAAAGCCCTAACTTCTAACCCTAATTCTAACCTTAACCCTCTAACCGTAACCCTAACACTGAACCTAACCAGAAACATAACCCTAACCCTAAACCTAAACGTAGCACTAACCCTATCCCTAACGCATAACCCTAACACTAATCCGAACATAAACAGTAACCCTGGCCTCTAATCCTAACCCTAACCCTAAATTTATACTAAACACTAACCCTAATGCTAATCCTAAACCTAACCCTAAACATAAACTTAACACTAACCAAAACCCTAACACTAAACCTAATACTAACCTCTAACCCTACCACTAACAATAACACTAACTCTATACCTAACCTCAACCCTAACCCGAAACTCTACCACTAACCCTAATCCTAACCTGTAACCAAACATTAACCCTAACACTAACACTAACACTAACCTTAACCCTGACCCTAACCTCAAACCCTAAAACTAACAATAACCCTAAACCTAAGATAACAGTAACCTTAACACTAACCCTAATCATAACCCTGTCTACCTCTAACCCTAACTCTAATCCTAAACCTAACACTAACTCTAATCCTTATGCTAGCCTTAAACCTAAACCCAAACCTATTCCTATCCCGAACCCTAAACCTAACACTAACCATAATCCTTATGCTAACCCTAACCCTAACCCTAAACATAAATGTAACCCGAACCATAACCCTAAATCTAACAATAACACTAACTCTAACCCTAACACTAACCCTAACCCTAACTCTCACACCTAACCCAAACCCTAACCCTAAGTATAACACTAACACTAACACTAACCCTAACCCTAAAACTAATACAAACATATGACCCTGCCACTAACCCTAACACTAACCCAAATCCTAACCTTAACCCTAAACCTGACCCTAACCTCTAACCCTAACCCTAATCCTAAACCTAACCCTAACCCTAACCCTAATCCTAACACTAAACTTAATGTCTAACGGCAACACTAACCCTAACTCTAACACCAATCCCAAACCCTAACCCTAACTATAACACTAACAGTAACATAACGCTAAACCTAAAACTAACACTAACATATAACCCTGCCACTAACCCTAACCCTAAACATACCCTCTACCCCTGTTCCTAAACCTAACACTCATCCTAGTCTGAACCTAAACCCTAAGCCTAACCCTAACCCTAACAAGAATCCCTAACACTAACCCTAAACTGAACCGTAACCTTAACCCTAACACTAACCCAAAACCTAACCCTAATCCCTAACACTAACACTAACCCTAACCTTAACACCTACCCGTAAACCTAATCCTAACCCTAACTCTAAACCTAACCCCATTCTCTAATCCTTACGCTAAGCCTAAACTTAACTCTAATGCTAACCCAAACCTAGCACTAACCCTAACCCTAACCCTAACTGTAAACTAACCCTAAACCTAACCCTAAAGCTAAACCTAATCTTAACAGGAACACTAACACTAAACTCTAAAGCTAAGCCTAAGACTAACACTAACACTAACACTAACCAAAACACTAACCCTAAACCTAAGCCAAACTCTAATCCCAAACACAAACCCTAACCCTAACCCTAAACCTAAACCTAACCGTAACACGAACCCTAACAGTAAACTCTATAGCTAACCCTAAGACTAACACTAACCCTAACACTAACCCTAATCCTAAGCCAAACTCTAATCCCAAACACAAACTCTAACCCTAAACCTAACCATAACCCTAGCCCTAACCCCTAACGCTAACACCTAACCCTTACGCTAACCATAATCACACACCTAAACCTAAACCTAACTCTAAACTATAACCCTAACCGTAACGCTAAATTTACCCTGACTGTAACCCAAACACTAACCCTAACCCTAATTCCTAACCCTAACCCTAAACCTAAGTCTGACCTCTAACCATCCCTTACACTAAATTGTAACTATAACCCAACCGTATTCCTAACCGTAACCCTAAGCCGAACCCTAATGCTATCACTAATCCCTAACGCTAATCCTAACCCCAACCCAGCCCTAACCCTAACCCTACTCCTACCTTAAACATAACCCTAACACTAACGATAACCCTAACACTAAATTAACCCTAACCTCTAATCCTAACCTAATCCTAACACTAACCCTAACCCTAAACATAACACTAAAGCTAACACCTAGCCCTAATCCGAACCCTCACCCTAACACTCACTGTAACCCTAATCCTACCCCAACCCTAATGCCTAACAACAACACTAACCCTAACACTAACACTAACCTGATCCCTAACCCTAACCCTAACTCTAAGCCTAACCATAACCCTAACCATAAAGCCTAACCCTAATCCCTAACCCTAACACTAACACCAGCCCTAACCCTAACACTAACTCAAACACTAACACTAATCCCTAAACCGAACCCGAATTCTAACCTTAACCCTATCAATAACACTAACATTAACCCTAACCCTAAATCCTAAACCTAACCCTAACCATCACTATAACTCTAACCCTATCCCTAACCATAACCCTAACCTCTAAACCGAACCTTAACCGATCACTAACCGAAAACCTCTAACCCTAACTCTAACCATAACCATAACCATCACCATAACCATAACCCTAACACTAAACCTAAATCCTAACCCTAAACCCTAAACTCTAACCCTAGAACCTAACCCTAAACTTACCCTAACACAAAACCTTACCCAAAACACTAAACCTCATCCTAACGCTAAACCTAACACTAATCTCTGACCCTAAACCTAACCCTAGCCCTAACCCTAACCTCTAAAGCTTACAATAACCCTAACCCTAACAGTAACCCTAAACCCTGACCCTAAACTCTAAACCTAACCCTAACTCTAACCCTAACCCTAACCTTGTCTAGCTCTAACCATAACACTAATCCTAACGCCTAGCCCTCACCGTAACCCGTAACACTAACATTAGCCCTAAACTTGACACTAACCCTAACCCTATCCCTGAACCTAACCCTAATCCTAATTGGTAATACTACCCCTAACGCCAACTGTAACCCAAACCCTAACACTAACATAAACACTAACCCTAATCCCTAACCTTTACACTAACACTAACGTTAACCCTACACTTAACCCTAACCCAAACCCTAACCCTAAACCTAACCCTAAATTCTAATCCTTATGCTAACCCTAACCCTTACCCTAACCCTAACACTAAACCTAACCCTAACTCTAACCCTAACCCTAACTCTAACCCTAACACTACCACTAAACTTAATCCCTAAACCTAAAACTAACCCCAACGCTAACCCTAACCCTAACCCTAATCCTAACACTAAACCTAAATGTAACGCAAACGGTAACCCTAACCCAAACACTAAACACTAACCCTAACACTAACAATAACCCTAAACCTAACAGTAACCCTAACCCAAACTCTAACCCCTAACTCAAACCTTAACCCTTTTCCTAACTCTAGCACTCACCCTAAACCTAACCATAACCTCTAACCCTAACCCTAAGCCTAGACCTAACTATAATGCTAACACAAACCTAGCACTAACCTAACCCTAACCCTAACCCTAATAGTAAATCTTACCCTAAACCTAACCCTAAACCTAAACCTAACCTTAACAGGAAAACTAACACTAAACTCTAAAGCTAACCCTAAGACTAACACTAACACTAACCCTAACCCTAACACTAACCCTAAACCTAATCCAAACTCTAATCCCAAACACAAACCCTAACCCTAACCCTAAACCTAAACCTAAACTTAATATGAACCCTAACACTAAACTCTATAGCTAACCCTAACACTAACACTAACACTAACACTAACCCTATCACTAACCCTAAACCTAAGCCAAACTCTAATCCCAAACACAAAACCTAACCCTAACCCTAACCCTAACACTAATCCTAAACCTAGCCAAACCCCTAACCCTAACACCAACCCTAACCATAACACTAAATCAAACACTAAGCCTAATCCCTAAACCGAACCCTAAACCTAACCTTAACACTATCACTAACCCTATCACTAACCCTAACCCTAAATCCTAAATGTAACCCTAAATTAACCCTAACCTTAACACTAACCCTAATCCCTAAGCCTCCCACTAAACCTAAACCTAATGCTAACCCCTAACCCTAACCATAACAATAACCATTACCCTAAACCTATCTCTAACCCTAACACTAACCACTAAACCTAACCTTAACCCTAACCCTAACCCTAACCCTAACCCTAACACTAAAACCTAACCCTAAACATAACCCTAGCCCAACCCTAGCCATAAACCTAAACCAAATCCTAACCCTAACCCTAACACTAAACTTTGACCCTAACCCTAACTGTAGCCCTAACCCTAACCTCTAAACGTAACAATAATCCTAACACTAACGACTAACCCTAACAGTAACTCTTCCCTGAACCTATCTAACCCTAATCCTAATCCTAACACAAAACCCTAACGGTAACCCTAGCCCTAACCCTATCCCTGACCCTAACCCGATGCCTAACACTAACCCTAACCCTAATGGATAACACTAACCCTAACTCCAAAATTAACTCTAACAATAACACTAACACAAACACTAACCCTAATCCCTAACCCTTATACTAACCCTAACCTTAACACCTACACTTAAACCTAACCCAAGTCCTAACACTAAAGCTAACTCTAAGCTCTAATCCTTATGCTAACCCTAAGCCTAACCCTAAACCTAACCCTAACCCAAAACCTAAGCCTAACACTAACCCTAACCCTAACCCTACCACTATCACTAACCTTAATCCATAAACCTAAACCTAACACTAACCTTAACTCTAACCCTAACTCTAAACCTAAACTTAACCCTAACCCTAACCCTAACCTTACCATTTACCCATGTCCCTAACCCTAACCCTCATCCTAGCCTGAACCTTAACCCTAACTATAAATATAACCCTACATAAAGCCCTAACTTCTAACCCTAATTCTAACCTTAACCCTCTAACCGTAACCCTAACACTGAACCTAACCGGAAACATAACCCTAACCCTAAACCTAAACGTAGCACTAACCCTATCCATAACGCATAACCCTAACACTAATCCGAACATTAACAGTAACCCTGGCCTCTAATCCTAACCCTAACCCTAAATTTATACTAAACACTAACCCTAATGCTAATCCTAACCCTAACCCTAAACATAACACTAACCAAAACCCTAACACTAAACCTAATACTAACCTCTAACCCTACCACTAACCCTAACACTAACTCTATACCTAACCTCAACCCTAACCTTAAACTCTACCACTAACCCTAATCCTAACCTCTAATCCGAATATTAACCCTAACAATAACACTAACACTAACATTAACCCTGACCCTAACCTCAAACCCTAAAAGTAACCCTAACCCTAAACCTATGATAACAGTAACCTTAACACTAACCCTAACCATAACCCTGTCTAGCTCTAACCCTAACTCTAATCCTAAACCTAACACTAACCCTAATCCTTATGCTAGCCCTAACCCTACCCTAAACCTAACCCTAACCCGAACCCTAACCCTAACACTAACCATACTCGTTATGCTAACACTAACCCTAACCGTAAATCTAACCCTAACCGGAACCATAACCCTAAAACTAACACTAACACTAACTCAAAACCTAATACTAACCGTAACCCTAACTCTAACACCTAACCCAAACCCTAACCCTAACTATAATACTAACACTAACCCTAACCCTAACCCTAAAACTATTACTAAGATATCACCCTTCCACTAACACTAACACTAAGCCAAACCCTAACCTTAACCCTAAACCTGACCCTAACCTCTAACCGTAACCCTAAACTTAACCCTAACACTAATCCTAACGCTAAACTTAATGCCTAACGGCAACACTAACCCTACCTCTAACAACAATCCCAAACCCTAACCCTAACTATAACACTAACACTAACATATCCCTAACCCTAAAACTAACACTAACATATAACCCTGCCACTAACCCTGACACTAACCCTAACCCTAACCTCTAACAGTAAACCTGACCCTAACCTCTAAACCTAACACTAATCCTAACCCAACCCTAAACCTAACCCTAATCCTAACACTAAACTTAATGCCTAATGGCAACACTAAACCTAACCCTAACCCTAACCCTAACCCTAACCCTAACCCTAAGCACAACAATAACACTAACACTAACTCAAACACTAACACTAATCCCTAAACCAAACTCTAACCCAGCCTTAACCCTAACACTAACCCTAACACTAACACTAACCCTAACCCCTAAACCTAATCCTAAATTTAACCCTAATGTTATCACAAATCCTAATCCCTAAGCCTATAACGAAACCAAAACCTAAGCCTTACCGTCACCGTAATCACAATCCTAACCATAACCGTAACCATTACCCTAACAATAACCCTAACCATAACCCTAATCCCTAAATTCTAACCCTAAACATAACCATAACCATTACACTAAGCCTATCACCAACCATAACCCTAACCTCTAAACGTAACCTTAAACCTAACACTAACCCTAACCCTTAAAACCTAACCCTAACCCTAACTCTAACCATAACCCCAACCCTAACCATTACCATAACCATAATCCAACCATAACCCTAACCCTAACACTAACACTAACACTCACCCTAACCCTAACAGTAAGTACTAATGCTCAATCCTAACCCTAAATGTAACACTAAACTGAAACCTAACCATAAACCTAAACCTATCCTACCACTAACCCTAACCCTAAACTCTGACCCTAACCCTAACGTTAACCCTAACCCTGACCTCTAACCCTAACAATAACCCTAACCCTAACACTAACCCTAACGTTAACCCTTACTCTAAACTCTAACCATAACCCTAACCCTAACCCTAACCCTACGATAAACCTAACCCTAAGCCTAAATCTAACACTAACCCTAAACCTAAGCCTAACTCTAACCCCTAACACAAACGCTAACACTGAACCTAACCCTAACCCTAACACCAAACTCTAATCCTAACCCTAACCCTAACCCCTAACACTAACACCTAACCTTTAGCCTAACCATAAACATACCCCTAAACCTAAACCTCACTTTAAACCCTAACCCTAACCCTAAATTTACCCTAACCATAACTCTAACCCTAACCCTAAATCTAACCCTAATCCCTAACCCTAACCTTAACCCTAACACTAACACTAAACCTAACTCTGACGTCTAACCCTAACCCTAACTCTAACCCTTACACTAAATTCTAACTCTAACCCAACCCTATGCCTAACCCTAATGCTAAGCCGAACCCTAATGCTAACCCTAATCCCTAACTCTAACCTAACACCAACCCTAACCCTACCCTACTCCTAACCCTAAACATAACCCTAACACTATCCCTAACCCTAACCCTAACCCTAATCCCTAACCCCAACCTTAACCCTAACACAAACTCAAACACTAATACTAATGCTTCAACAGAACCCTAACCCTAACCCTAACTCTAACCCTTACACTAAATTCTAACTCTAACCCAACCCTATTACTAAACCTAACTCTAAGCCAAACCCTAACGCTAACCCTAATCCCTAACGCTAACCCTAACACCAACCCTAACCCTAACCTTATTCCTAACCCTAAACATAACCCTAATACTAACCCTAACCCTAACCCTAACCCTAATCCCTAACCCTAACCTTAACCCCAACCCTAACCCTAACACTAACTCAAACATTAATACTAATGCTTCAACCTAACCCTAACCCTAACTTTAACCCTATCACTAACCCTTACACTAACCCTAACCCTAAAGACCAATTCTAACCCTAACATTAACCCTGACTTTAAAATTAACCCTAATCACTAAGACTAACACTAAACCTAAACCTAAGCCTAACCATCACCCTAATCATAACCCAAACCATAACCCTAACTCTAACATTAACACTAACCCTAAACCTACCCCTCCACCTAACCCTAACCATAACCATAACTCTAACACTGATCCTAACATAAACCCTTACCTCTAAACATAACCTTAACCCTAACACTAAACTTAACCCTCTAAACCGAAACCTAACCCTAACCTTCACCCTAAACCTAACCATAACCATAAACCTAACACTAACCCTAACCCCTAACCATAAACCCTAAACCTTAAACCCTAACCCATAAACCTAACCCTAATCCTAACCCTAACCCTAATCCTTGTGCTAACCCTAACCCTATCCCTAACACTAACCCTAAACCTAACGCAAATCGTAACCCTAACCCTAACACTAAACTCTAACCCTAACACTAACAATAACCCTAAACCTAACAGTAACCCTAACCCTAACTCTAAACCCTAACTCAAACCTTAACCCTTTTCCTAACACTAACACTCACACTAAACCTAACCCTAATCTCTAACCCTAACCCTAACAATAACACAAACACCTAACCCCAACCCTAACCCTAACACTAACCCTAACCCTAACCCTAATTCTAACCCTAAACTTAAACCTACATAAAGCCCTAACTTCGAACCCTAATTCTAACCATAACCCTCTAACCGTAACCTTAACACTGAACCTAACCAGAAACATAACCCTAACCCTAAACCTAAACGTAGCACTAACCCTATCCATAACGCATAACCCTAACACTAATCCGAACATTAACAGTAACCCTGGCCTCTAATCCTAACCCTAACCCTAAATTTATACTAAACACTAACCCTAATGCTAATCCTAACCCTAACCCTAAACATAACACTAACCAAAACCCTAACACTAAACCTAATACTAACCTCTAACCCTACCACTAACCCTAACACTAACTCTATACCTAACCTCAACCCTAACCTTAAACTCTACCACTAACCCTAATCCTAACCTCTAATCCGAATATTAACCCTAACAATAACACTAACACTAACCTTAACCCTGACCCTAACCTCAAACCATAAAACTAACCCTAACCCTAAACCTATGATAACAGTATCCTTAACAATAACCCTAACCATAACCCTGTCTAGCTCTAACCCTAACTCTAATCCTAAACCTAACACTAACCCTAATCCTTATGCTAGCCCTAACCCTAACCTAAACCTAACCCTAACCCGAACCCTAACCCTAACACTAACCATAATCATTATGCTAACACTAACCCTAACCCTAAATCTAACCCTAATTGGAACCATAACCCTAAATCTAACACTAACACTAACTCAAAACCTAATACTAACCATAACCCTAACTCTAACACCTAATCCAAACCCTAACCATAATTATAACACTAACACTAACCCTAACCCTAACCCTAAAACTAATACTAAGATATAACCCTTCCACTATCCCTAACACTAAGCCAAACCCTAACCTTAACCCTAAACCTGACCCTAACCTCTAACCGTAACCCTAAGCTTAACCCTAACACTAATCCTAACGCTAAACTTAATGCCTAACGGCAACACTAACCCTACCTCTAACAACAATCCCAAACCCTAACCCTAACTATAACACTAAAACTAACACTAACATATAACCCTGCCACTAACCCTAACACTAACCCTAATCCTAACCTCTAACCGTAAACCTGACCCTAACCTCTAAACCTAACACTAATCCTAACCCAACCCTAAACCTAACCCTAATCCTAACACTAAACTTAATGCCTAATGGCAACACTAAAGCTAACCCTAACCCTAACCCTAAGCACAACACTAACACTAACACTAACTCAAACAATAACACTAATCCCTAAACCAAACTCTAACCCAGCCTTAACCCTAACCCTAACCCTAACCCTAACCCTAACCCTAACCCATGCACAACACTAACACTAACACTAACTCAAACACTAACACTAATCCCTAAACCAAACTCTAACCAAGCCTTAACCCTAACACTAACCCTAACCCCTAAACCTAATCCTAAATTTAACCCTAATGTTATCATAAATCCTAATCCCTAAGCCTAACAGGAAACCTAACACTAAGCCTTACCGTCACCATAATCACAATCCTAACCATAACCGTAACCATTACCCTAAAAATAACCCTAACCATAACCCTAATCCCTAAATTCTAACCCTAAACATAACCATAACCATTACACTAAGCCTATCACCAACCGTAACCCTAACCTCTAAACATAACCTTAAACCTAACACTAACCCTAACCCTTTAAACCTAACCCTAACCCTAACTCTAACCTTAACCCCAACCCTAACCATTACCATAACCATAATCCAACCCTAACCCTAACCCTAACACTAACACTAACACTCACCCTAACACTTACAGTAAGCACTAAAGCTAAATACTAACCCTAAACGTAACACTAAACTGAAACCTAACCAAAAACCTAAACCTATCCTACCACTAACCCTAACCCTAACCTCTGACCCTAACCCTAACGTTAACCCTAACCCTGACCTCTAACCCTAACAATAACCCTAACCCTAACACTAACCCTAACGTTAACCCTTACTCTAAACTCTAACCATAACCCTAACCCTAACCCTAACCCTACGATAAACCTAAACCTAAGCCTAACCCTAACACTAACCCTAAACCTAACCCTAACTCTAACCCCTAACCCAAACGCTAACACTGAACCTAACCCTAACCCTAACACCAAACTCTAATCCTAACCCTAACCCTAACCCCTAACACTAACACCTAACCTTTACCCTAACCATAAACATACCCCTAAACCTAAACCTCACTTTAAACCCTAACCCTAACCCTAAATTTACCCTAACCATAACTCTAACCCTAACCCTAAATCTAACCCTAATCCCTAACCCTAAACCTAACCCTAACACTAACACTACACCTAACTCTGACGTCTAACCCTAACCCTAACTCTAAACCTTACACTAAATTCTAACTCTAACCAAACCCTATCCCTAACCCTAACGCTAAGCCGAACCCTAACGCTAACCCTAAACCCTAACACCAACCCTAACCCTACCCTACTTCTAACCCTAAACATAACCCTAACACTATCCCTAACCCTAACCCTAACCCTAATCCCTAACCCTAACCCTAACCCCAACCCTAACCCTAACACAAACTCAAACACTAATACTAATGCTTCAACAGAACCCTAACCCTAACCCTAACTCTAACCCTTACACTAAATTCTAACTCTAACCCAACCCTATTACTAACCCTAACTCTAAGCCAAACCCTAACGCTAACCCTAATCCCTAACGCTAACCCTAACACCAACCCTAACCCTAACCCTACTCCTAACCCTAAACATAACCCTAATACTAACCCTAACCCTAATCCCTAACCCTAACCTTAACCACAACCCTAACCGTAACACTAACTCAAACATTAATACTTATGCTTCAACCTAACCCTAATCATAACTTTAACCCTATCACTAACCCTTACACTAACCCTAAACCTAAAGACCAATTCTAACCCTAACATAAACCCTGACTTTAAAATTAACCCTAATCACTAAGATTAAAACTAAACCTAAACCTAAGCCTAACCGTCAACCTAATCATAACCCTAACCATAACCCTAACCCTAACATTAACACTAACCCTAACCCTACCCCTCCACCTAACCCTAACCATAACCATAACTCTAACCCTGATCCTAACCCTAACCCTTACCTCTAAACATAACCTTAACCCTAACACTAACCCTAACCCTCTAAACCGAAACCTAACCCTAACCTTCACCCTAAACCTAACCATAACCATAAACCTAACACTAACCCTAACCCCTAACCCTAAACCCTAAGCATTAACCCCTAACCCATAAACCTAACCCTAATCCTAACCCTAACCCTAATCCTTGTGCTAACCCTAACCCTATCCCTAACACTAACCCTAAACCTAACGCAAACCGTAACCCTAACACTAACACTAAACCCTAACCCTAACCCTAACCCTAACCCTAAACCTAACAGTAACCCTAACCCTAACCCTAACCCCTAACTCAAACCTTAACCCTTTTCCTAACACTAACACTCACACTAAACCTAACCCTAATCTCTAACCCTAACCCTAACAATAACACTAACACCTAACGCCAACCCTAACCCTAACACTAACCCTAACCCTAACCCTAACTATAACCCTAACCTTAAACCTACATAAAGCCCTAACTTCTAACCCTAATTCTAACCTTAACCCTCTAACCGTAACCCTAACACTGAACCTAACCAGAAACATAACCCTAACCCTAAACCTAAACGTAGCACTAACCCTATCCCTAACGCATAACCCTAACACTAATCCGAACATAAACAGTAACCCTGGCCTCTAATCCTAACCCTAACCCTAAATTTATACTAAACACTAACCCTAATGCTAATCCTAAACCTAACCCTAAACATAAACTTAACACTAACCAAAACCCTAACACTAAACCTAATACTAACCTCTAACCCTACCACTAACAATAACACTAACTCTATACCTAACCTCAACCCTAACCCGAAACTCTACCACTAACCCTAATCCTAACCTGTAACCAAACATTAACCCTAACACTAACACTAACACTAACCTTAACCCTGACCCTAACCTCAAACCCTAAAACTAACAATAACCCTAAACCTAAGATAACAGTAACCTTAACACTAACCCTAATCATAACCCTGTCTACCTCTAACCCTAACTCTAATCCTAAACCTAACACTAACTCTAATCCTTATGCTAGCCTTAAACCTAAACCCAAACCTATTCCTATCCCGAACCCTAAACCTAACACTAACCATAATCCTTATGCTAACCCTAACCCTAACCCTAAACATAAATGTAACCCGAACCATAACCCTAAATCTAACAATAACACTAACTCTAACCCTAACACTAACCCTAACCCTAACTCTCACACCTAACCCAAACCCTAACCCTAAGTATAACACTAACACTAACACTAACCCTAACCCTAAAACTAATACAAACATATGACCCTGCCACTAACCCTAACACTAACCCAAATCCTAACCTTAACCCTAAACCTGACCCTAACCTCTAACCCTAACCCTAATCCTAAACCTAACCCTAACCCTAACCCTAATCCTAACACTAAACTTAATGTCTAACGGCAACACTAACCCTAACTCTAACACCAATCCCAAACCCTAACCCTAACTATAACACTAACAGTAACATAACGCTAAACCTAAAACTAACACTAACATATAACCCTGCCACTAACCCTAACCCTAAACATACCCTCTACCCCTGTTCCTAAACCTAACACTCATCCTAGTCTGAACCTAAACCCTAAGCCTAACCCTAACCCTAACAAGAATCCCTAACACTAACCCTAAACTGAACCGTAACCTTAACCCTAACACTAACCCAAAACCTAACCCTAATCCCTAACACTAACACTAACCCTAACCTTAACACCTACCCGTAAACCTAATCCTAACCCTAACTCTAAACCTAACCCCATTCTCTAATCCTTACGCTAAGCCTAAACTTAACTCTAATGCTAACCCAAACCTAGCACTAACCCTAACCCTAACCCTAACTGTAAACTAACCCTAAACCTAACCCTAAAGCTAAACCTAATCTTAACAGGAACACTAACACTAAACTCTAAAGCTAAGCCTAAGACTAACACTAACACTAACACTAACCAAAACACTAACCCTAAACCTAAGCCAAACTCTAATCCCAAACACAAACCCTAACCCTAACCCTAAACCTAAACCTAACCGTAACACGAACCCTAACAGTAAACTCTATAGCTAACCCTAAGACTAACACTAACCCTAACACTAACCCTAATCCTAAGCCAAACTCTAATCCCAAACACAAACTCTAACCCTAAACCTAACCATAACCCTAGCCCTAACCCCTAACGCTAACACCTAACCCTTACGCTAACCATAATCACACACCTAAACCTAAACCTAACTCTAAACTATAACCCTAACCGTAACGCTAAATTTACCCTGACTGTAACCCAAACACTAACCCTAACCCTAATTCCTAACCCTAACCCTAAACCTAAGTCTGACCTCTAACCATCCCTTACACTAAATTGTAACTATAACCCAACCGTATTCCTAACCGTAACCCTAAGCCGAACCCTAATGCTATCACTAATCCCTAACGCTAATCCTAACCCCAACCCAGCCCTAACCCTAACCCTACTCCTACCTTAAACATAACCCTAACACTAACGATAACCCTAACACTAAATTAACCCTAACCTCTAATCCTAACCTAATCCTAACACTAACCCTAACCCTAAACATAACACTAAAGCTAACACCTAGCCCTAATCCGAACCCTCACCCTAACACTCACTGTAACCCTAATCCTACCCCAACCCTAATGCCTAACAACAACACTAACCCTAACACTAACACTAACCTGATCCCTAACCCTAACCCTAACTCTAAGCCTAACCATAACCCTAACCATAAAGCCTAACCCTAATCCCTAACCCTAACACTAACACCAGCCCTAACCCTAACACTAACTCAAACACTAACACTAATCCCTAAACCGAACCCGAATTCTAACCTTAACCCTATCAATAACACTAACATTAACCCTAACCCTAAATCCTAAACCTAACCCTAACCATCACTATAACTCTAACCCTATCCCTAACCATAACCCTAACCTCTAAACCGAACCTTAACCGATCACTAACCGAAAACCTCTAACCCTAACTCTAACCATAACCATAACCATCACCATAACCATAACCCTAACACTAAACCTAAATCCTAACCCTAAACCCTAAACTCTAACCCTAGAACCTAACCCTAAACTTACCCTAACACAAAACCTTACCCAAAACACTAAACCTCATCCTAACGCTAAACCTAACACTAATCTCTGACCCTAAACCTAACCCTAGCCCTAACCCTAACCTCTAAAGCTTACAATAACCCTAACCCTAACAGTAACCCTAAACCCTGACCCTAAACTCTAAACCTAACCCTAACTCTAACCCTAACCCTAACCTTGTCTAGCTCTAACCATAACACTAATCCTAACGCCTAGCCCTCACCGTAACCCGTAACACTAACATTAGCCCTAAACTTGACACTAACCCTAACCCTATCCCTGAACCTAACCCTAATCCTAATTGGTAATACTACCCCTAACGCCAACTGTAACCCAAACCCTAACACTAACATAAACACTAACCCTAATCCCTAACCTTTACACTAACACTAACGTTAACCCTACACTTAACCCTAACCCAAACCCTAACCCTAAACCTAACCCTAAATTCTAATCCTTATGCTAACCCTAACCCTTACCCTAACCCTAACACTAAACCTAACCCTAACTCTAACCCTAACCCTAACTCTAACCCTAACACTACCACTAAACTTAATCCCTAAACCTAAAACTAACCCCAACGCTAACCCTAACCCTAACCCTAATCCTAACACTAAACCTAAATGTAACGCAAACGGTAACCCTAACCCAAACACTAAACACTAACCCTAACACTAACAATAACCCTAAACCTAACAGTAACCCTAACCCAAACTCTAACCCCTAACTCAAACCTTAACCCTTTTCCTAACTCTAGCACTCACCCTAAACCTAACCATAACCTCTAACCCTAACCCTAAGCCTAGACCTAACTATAATGCTAACACAAACCTAGCACTAACCTAACCCTAACCCTAACCCTAATAGTAAATCTTACCCTAAACCTAACCCTAAACCTAAACCTAACCTTAACAGGAAAACTAACACTAAACTCTAAAGCTAACCCTAAGACTAACACTAACACTAACCCTAACCCTAACACTAACCCTAAACCTAATCCAAACTCTAATCCCAAACACAAACCCTAACCCTAACCCTAAACCTAAACCTAAACTTAATATGAACCCTAACACTAAACTCTATAGCTAACCCTAACACTAACACTAACACTAACACTAACCCTATCACTAACCCTAAACCTAAGCCAAACTCTAATCCCAAACACAAAACCTAACCCTAACCCTAACCCTAACACTAATCCTAAACCTAGCCAAACCCCTAACCCTAACACCAACCCTAACCATAACACTAAATCAAACACTAAGCCTAATCCCTAAACCGAACCCTAAACCTAACCTTAACACTATCACTAACCCTATCACTAACCCTAACCCTAAATCCTAAATGTAACCCTAAATTAACCCTAACCTTAACACTAACCCTAATCCCTAAGCCTCCCACTAAACCTAAACCTAATGCTAACCCCTAACCCTAACCATAACAATAACCATTACCCTAAACCTATCTCTAACCCTAACACTAACCACTAAACCTAACCTTAACCCTAACCCTAACCCTAACCCTAACCCTAACACTAAAACCTAACCCTAAACATAACCCTAGCCCAACCCTAGCCATAAACCTAAACCAAATCCTAACCCTAACCCTAACACTAAACTTTGACCCTAACCCTAACTGTAGCCCTAACCCTAACCTCTAAACGTAACAATAATCCTAACACTAACGACTAACCCTAACAGTAACTCTTCCCTGAACCTATCTAACCCTAATCCTAATCCTAACACAAAACCCTAACGGTAACCCTAGCCCTAACCCTATCCCTGACCCTAACCCGATGCCTAACACTAACCCTAACCCTAATGGATAACACTAACCCTAACTCCAAAATTAACTCTAACAATAACACTAACACAAACACTAACCCTAATCCCTAACCCTTATACTAACCCTAACCTTAACACCTACACTTAAACCTAACCCAAGTCCTAACACTAAAGCTAACTCTAAGCTCTAATCCTTATGCTAACCCTAAGCCTAACCCTAAACCTAACCCTAACCCAAAACCTAAGCCTAACACTAACCCTAACCCTAACCCTACCACTATCACTAACCTTAATCCATAAACCTAAACCTAACACTAACCTTAACTCTAACCCTAACTCTAAACCTAAACTTAACCCTAACCCTAACCCTAACCTTACCATTTACCCATGTCCCTAACCCTAACCCTCATCCTAGCCTGAACCTTAACCCTAACTATAAATATAACCCTACATAAAGCCCTAACTTCTAACCCTAATTCTAACCTTAACCCTCTAACCGTAACCCTAACACTGAACCTAACCGGAAACATAACCCTAACCCTAAACCTAAACGTAGCACTAACCCTATCCATAACGCATAACCCTAACACTAATCCGAACATTAACAGTAACCCTGGCCTCTAATCCTAACCCTAACCCTAAATTTATACTAAACACTAACCCTAATGCTAATCCTAACCCTAACCCTAAACATAACACTAACCAAAACCCTAACACTAAACCTAATACTAACCTCTAACCCTACCACTAACCCTAACACTAACTCTATACCTAACCTCAACCCTAACCTTAAACTCTACCACTAACCCTAATCCTAACCTCTAATCCGAATATTAACCCTAACAATAACACTAACACTAACATTAACCCTGACCCTAACCTCAAACCCTAAAAGTAACCCTAACCCTAAACCTATGATAACAGTAACCTTAACACTAACCCTAACCATAACCCTGTCTAGCTCTAACCCTAACTCTAATCCTAAACCTAACACTAACCCTAATCCTTATGCTAGCCCTAACCCTACCCTAAACCTAACCCTAACCCGAACCCTAACCCTAACACTAACCATACTCGTTATGCTAACACTAACCCTAACCGTAAATCTAACCCTAACCGGAACCATAACCCTAAAACTAACACTAACACTAACTCAAAACCTAATACTAACCGTAACCCTAACTCTAACACCTAACCCAAACCCTAACCCTAACTATAATACTAACACTAACCCTAACCCTAACCCTAAAACTATTACTAAGATATCACCCTTCCACTAACACTAACACTAAGCCAAACCCTAACCTTAACCCTAAACCTGACCCTAACCTCTAACCGTAACCCTAAACTTAACCCTAACACTAATCCTAACGCTAAACTTAATGCCTAACGGCAACACTAACCCTACCTCTAACAACAATCCCAAACCCTAACCCTAACTATAACACTAACACTAACATATCCCTAACCCTAAAACTAACACTAACATATAACCCTGCCACTAACCCTGACACTAACCCTAACCCTAACCTCTAACAGTAAACCTGACCCTAACCTCTAAACCTAACACTAATCCTAACCCAACCCTAAACCTAACCCTAATCCTAACACTAAACTTAATGCCTAATGGCAACACTAAACCTAACCCTAACCCTAACCCTAACCCTAACCCTAACCCTAAGCACAACAATAACACTAACACTAACTCAAACACTAACACTAATCCCTAAACCAAACTCTAACCCAGCCTTAACCCTAACACTAACCCTAACACTAACACTAACCCTAACCCCTAAACCTAATCCTAAATTTAACCCTAATGTTATCACAAATCCTAATCCCTAAGCCTATAACGAAACCAAAACCTAAGCCTTACCGTCACCGTAATCACAATCCTAACCATAACCGTAACCATTACCCTAACAATAACCCTAACCATAACCCTAATCCCTAAATTCTAACCCTAAACATAACCATAACCATTACACTAAGCCTATCACCAACCATAACCCTAACCTCTAAACGTAACCTTAAACCTAACACTAACCCTAACCCTTAAAACCTAACCCTAACCCTAACTCTAACCATAACCCCAACCCTAACCATTACCATAACCATAATCCAACCATAACCCTAACCCTAACACTAACACTAACACTCACCCTAACCCTAACAGTAAGTACTAATGCTCAATCCTAACCCTAAATGTAACACTAAACTGAAACCTAACCATAAACCTAAACCTATCCTACCACTAACCCTAACCCTAAACTCTGACCCTAACCCTAACGTTAACCCTAACCCTGACCTCTAACCCTAACAATAACCCTAACCCTAACACTAACCCTAACGTTAACCCTTACTCTAAACTCTAACCATAACCCTAACCCTAACCCTAACCCTACGATAAACCTAACCCTAAGCCTAAATCTAACACTAACCCTAAACCTAAGCCTAACTCTAACCCCTAACACAAACGCTAACACTGAACCTAACCCTAACCCTAACACCAAACTCTAATCCTAACCCTAACCCTAACCCCTAACACTAACACCTAACCTTTAGCCTAACCATAAACATACCCCTAAACCTAAACCTCACTTTAAACCCTAACCCTAACCCTAAATTTACCCTAACCATAACTCTAACCCTAACCCTAAATCTAACCCTAATCCCTAACCCTAACCTTAACCCTAACACTAACACTAAACCTAACTCTGACGTCTAACCCTAACCCTAACTCTAACCCTTACACTAAATTCTAACTCTAACCCAACCCTATGCCTAACCCTAATGCTAAGCCGAACCCTAATGCTAACCCTAATCCCTAACTCTAACCTAACACCAACCCTAACCCTACCCTACTCCTAACCCTAAACATAACCCTAACACTATCCCTAACCCTAACCCTAACCCTAATCCCTAACCCCAACCTTAACCCTAACACAAACTCAAACACTAATACTAATGCTTCAACAGAACCCTAACCCTAACCCTAACTCTAACCCTTACACTAAATTCTAACTCTAACCCAACCCTATTACTAAACCTAACTCTAAGCCAAACCCTAACGCTAACCCTAATCCCTAACGCTAACCCTAACACCAACCCTAACCCTAACCTTATTCCTAACCCTAAACATAACCCTAATACTAACCCTAACCCTAACCCTAACCCTAATCCCTAACCCTAACCTTAACCCCAACCCTAACCCTAACACTAACTCAAACATTAATACTAATGCTTCAACCTAACCCTAACCCTAACTTTAACCCTATCACTAACCCTTACACTAACCCTAACCCTAAAGACCAATTCTAACCCTAACATTAACCCTGACTTTAAAATTAACCCTAATCACTAAGACTAACACTAAACCTAAACCTAAGCCTAACCATCACCCTAATCATAACCCAAACCATAACCCTAACTCTAACATTAACACTAACCCTAAACCTACCCCTCCACCTAACCCTAACCATAACCATAACTCTAACACTGATCCTAACATAAACCCTTACCTCTAAACATAACCTTAACCCTAACACTAAACTTAACCCTCTAAACCGAAACCTAACCCTAACCTTCACCCTAAACCTAACCATAACCATAAACCTAACACTAACCCTAACCCCTAACCATAAACCCTAAACCTTAAACCCTAACCCATAAACCTAACCCTAATCCTAACCCTAACCCTAATCCTTGTGCTAACCCTAACCCTATCCCTAACACTAACCCTAAACCTAACGCAAATCGTAACCCTAACCCTAACACTAAACTCTAACCCTAACACTAACAATAACCCTAAACCTAACAGTAACCCTAACCCTAACTCTAAACCCTAACTCAAACCTTAACCCTTTTCCTAACACTAACACTCACACTAAACCTAACCCTAATCTCTAACCCTAACCCTAACAATAACACAAACACCTAACCCCAACCCTAACCCTAACACTAACCCTAACCCTAACCCTAATTCTAACCCTAAACTTAAACCTACATAAAGCCCTAACTTCGAACCCTAATTCTAACCATAACCCTCTAACCGTAACCTTAACACTGAACCTAACCAGAAACATAACCCTAACCCTAAACCTAAACGTAGCACTAACCCTATCCATAACGCATAACCCTAACACTAATCCGAACATTAACAGTAACCCTGGCCTCTAATCCTAACCCTAACCCTAAATTTATACTAAACACTAACCCTAATGCTAATCCTAACCCTAACCCTAAACATAACACTAACCAAAACCCTAACACTAAACCTAATACTAACCTCTAACCCTACCACTAACCCTAACACTAACTCTATACCTAACCTCAACCCTAACCTTAAACTCTACCACTAACCCTAATCCTAACCTCTAATCCGAATATTAACCCTAACAATAACACTAACACTAACCTTAACCCTGACCCTAACCTCAAACCATAAAACTAACCCTAACCCTAAACCTATGATAACAGTATCCTTAACAATAACCCTAACCATAACCCTGTCTAGCTCTAACCCTAACTCTAATCCTAAACCTAACACTAACCCTAATCCTTATGCTAGCCCTAACCCTAACCTAAACCTAACCCTAACCCGAACCCTAACCCTAACACTAACCATAATCATTATGCTAACACTAACCCTAACCCTAAATCTAACCCTAATTGGAACCATAACCCTAAATCTAACACTAACACTAACTCAAAACCTAATACTAACCATAACCCTAACTCTAACACCTAATCCAAACCCTAACCATAATTATAACACTAACACTAACCCTAACCCTAACCCTAAAACTAATACTAAGATATAACCCTTCCACTATCCCTAACACTAAGCCAAACCCTAACCTTAACCCTAAACCTGACCCTAACCTCTAACCGTAACCCTAAGCTTAACCCTAACACTAATCCTAACGCTAAACTTAATGCCTAACGGCAACACTAACCCTACCTCTAACAACAATCCCAAACCCTAACCCTAACTATAACACTAAAACTAACACTAACATATAACCCTGCCACTAACCCTAACACTAACCCTAATCCTAACCTCTAACCGTAAACCTGACCCTAACCTCTAAACCTAACACTAATCCTAACCCAACCCTAAACCTAACCCTAATCCTAACACTAAACTTAATGCCTAATGGCAACACTAAAGCTAACCCTAACCCTAACCCTAAGCACAACACTAACACTAACACTAACTCAAACAATAACACTAATCCCTAAACCAAACTCTAACCCAGCCTTAACCCTAACCCTAACCCTAACCCTAACCCTAACCCTAACCCATGCACAACACTAACACTAACACTAACTCAAACACTAACACTAATCCCTAAACCAAACTCTAACCAAGCCTTAACCCTAACACTAACCCTAACCCCTAAACCTAATCCTAAATTTAACCCTAATGTTATCATAAATCCTAATCCCTAAGCCTAACAGGAAACCTAACACTAAGCCTTACCGTCACCATAATCACAATCCTAACCATAACCGTAACCATTACCCTAAAAATAACCCTAACCATAACCCTAATCCCTAAATTCTAACCCTAAACATAACCATAACCATTACACTAAGCCTATCACCAACCGTAACCCTAACCTCTAAACATAACCTTAAACCTAACACTAACCCTAACCCTTTAAACCTAACCCTAACCCTAACTCTAACCTTAACCCCAACCCTAACCATTACCATAACCATAATCCAACCCTAACCCTAACCCTAACACTAACACTAACACTCACCCTAACACTTACAGTAAGCACTAAAGCTAAATACTAACCCTAAACGTAACACTAAACTGAAACCTAACCAAAAACCTAAACCTATCCTACCACTAACCCTAACCCTAACCTCTGACCCTAACCCTAACGTTAACCCTAACCCTGACCTCTAACCCTAACAATAACCCTAACCCTAACACTAACCCTAACGTTAACCCTTACTCTAAACTCTAACCATAACCCTAACCCTAACCCTAACCCTACGATAAACCTAAACCTAAGCCTAACCCTAACACTAACCCTAAACCTAACCCTAACTCTAACCCCTAACCCAAACGCTAACACTGAACCTAACCCTAACCCTAACACCAAACTCTAATCCTAACCCTAACCCTAACCCCTAACACTAACACCTAACCTTTACCCTAACCATAAACATACCCCTAAACCTAAACCTCACTTTAAACCCTAACCCTAACCCTAAATTTACCCTAACCATAACTCTAACCCTAACCCTAAATCTAACCCTAATCCCTAACCCTAAACCTAACCCTAACACTAACACTACACCTAACTCTGACGTCTAACCCTAACCCTAACTCTAAACCTTACACTAAATTCTAACTCTAACCAAACCCTATCCCTAACCCTAACGCTAAGCCGAACCCTAACGCTAACCCTAAACCCTAACACCAACCCTAACCCTACCCTACTTCTAACCCTAAACATAACCCTAACACTATCCCTAACCCTAACCCTAACCCTAATCCCTAACCCTAACCCTAACCCCAACCCTAACCCTAACACAAACTCAAACACTAATACTAATGCTTCAACAGAACCCTAACCCTAACCCTAACTCTAACCCTTACACTAAATTCTAACTCTAACCCAACCCTATTACTAACCCTAACTCTAAGCCAAACCCTAACGCTAACCCTAATCCCTAACGCTAACCCTAACACCAACCCTAACCCTAACCCTACTCCTAACCCTAAACATAACCCTAATACTAACCCTAACCCTAATCCCTAACCCTAACCTTAACCACAACCCTAACCGTAACACTAACTCAAACATTAATACTTATGCTTCAACCTAACCCTAATCATAACTTTAACCCTATCACTAACCCTTACACTAACCCTAAACCTAAAGACCAATTCTAACCCTAACATAAACCCTGACTTTAAAATTAACCCTAATCACTAAGATTAAAACTAAACCTAAACCTAAGCCTAACCGTCAACCTAATCATAACCCTAACCATAACCCTAACCCTAACATTAACACTAACCCTAACCCTACCCCTCCACCTAACCCTAACCATAACCATAACTCTAACCCTGATCCTAACCCTAACCCTTACCTCTAAACATAACCTTAACCCTAACACTAACCCTAACCCTCTAAACCGAAACCTAACCCTAACCTTCACCCTAAACCTAACCATAACCATAAACCTAACACTAACCCTAACCCCTAACCCTAAACCCTAAGCATTAACCCCTAACCCATAAACCTAACCCTAATCCTAACCCTAACCCTAATCCTTGTGCTAACCCTAACCCTATCCCTAACACTAACCCTAAACCTAACGCAAACCGTAACCCTAACACTAACACTAAACCCTAACCCTAACCCTAACCCTAACCCTAAACCTAACAGTAACCCTAACCCTAACCCTAACCCCTAACTCAAACCTTAACCCTTTTCCTAACACTAACACTCACACTAAACCTAACCCTAATCTCTAACCCTAACCCTAACAATAACACTAACACCTAACGCCAACCCTAACCCTAACACTAACCCTAACCCTAACCCTAACTATAACCCTAACCTTAAACCTACATAAAGCCCTAACTTCTAACCCTAATTCTAACCTTAACCCTCTAACCGTAACCCTAACACTGAACCTAACCAGAAACATAACCCTAACCCTAAACCTAAACGTAGCACTAACCCTATCCCTAACGCATAACCCTAACACTAATCCGAACATAAACAGTAACCCTGGCCTCTAATCCTAACCCTAACCCTAAATTTATACTAAACTCTAACCCTAATGCTAATCCTAACCCTAAACCTAACCCTAAACATAACACTAACCAAAACCCTAACACTAAACCTAATACTAACCTTTAACCCTACCACTAACCCTAACACTAACTCTATATCTAACCTCAACCCTAACCCTAAACTCTACCACTAACCCTAATCCTAACCTCTAATTCGAACCTTAACCCTAACCCTAACACTAACACTAACCTTAACCCTGACCCTAACCTCAAACCCTAAAAGTAACCCTAACCCTAAACCTATGATAATAGTAACCTTAACACTAACCCTAACCATAACCCTGTCTAGCTCTAACCCTAACTCTAATCCTAAACCTAACACTAACCCTAATGCTTATGCTAGCCCTAACCCTACCCTAAACCTAACCCTAACCCGAACCCTAACCCTAACACTAACCATAATCCTTATGCTAACCCTAACCCTAAACCTAAACCTAACTTTAAGGCGAACCCTAACCCTAACACTAACCATAAACCTTATGCTAACCCTAACCCTAACCCTAAACCTAACCCTAACTCTAACCCGAACCGTAACCATAAAACCTAACACTAACACTAACTCTAACCCTAACACTAACCCTAACCCTAACACCTAACCCAAACCCTAACCCTAACTATAACACTAACACTAACCCTAAACCTAAAACTAGTACTAACATATAAACTTGCCACTACCCCTACCACTAACCCAAACCCTAACCTTAACCCTAAACCTGACCCTGACCTCTAACCATAACCCTAACCCTAACCTTAACCCTAATCCTAACACTAAACTTAATGCCTATTGGCAACACTAACCCTAACTCTAACAACAATCCCAAACCCTAACCCTAACTATAACACTAACACTAACATAACCCTACCCCTAAAACTAACACTAACATATAACCCTGCCACTAACCCTAACCCTAACCCTAACCTCTAACCGTAAACCTGACCCTAACCTCTAAACCTAACTCTAATACTAACCCAACACTAAACCTAACCCTAATCCTAACACTAAACTTAATGCCTAATGGCAACACTAAACCTAACCCTAACCCTAAACCGAACCCTAAACCCAACACTGACACTAACTCTAACTCAAACACTAACACTAATCCCTAAACCAAACCCTAACCCAGCCTTAACCCTAACACTAACCCTAACAACACTAACCCTAACCCCTAAACCTAATCCTAACTTTAAACCTAACCTTATCACAAACCCTAATCCCTAAGCCTAACACGAAACCTAACCCTAAGCCTTACCGTCACTGTAATCACAATCCTAACCGTAACTGTAACCATAACCCTAACAATAACCCTAACCCTAACCCTAATCCCTAACCCTAACCCTAAACATAACCATAACACTAACCCTATCACCATCCGTAACCCTAACCTCTAAACGTAAGCTTAAACCTAACACTAACCCTAACCCTTTATACCTAACCCTAACCCTAACTCTAACCATAACCCTAACCCTAACCATAACCATAATCCTAACCCTAAGCCTAACACTAACGCCAACACTAACCCTAACCCTAACCCTAACCCTAACAGTAACCACTAACCCTAAATCCTAACCCTAAACGTAACCCTAACCTGAAACCTAACCATAAACCTACCCTATCCTACCACTAACCCTAACCCTAACCTCTGACCCTAACCCTAACGTTAACCCTAATCCTGCCTTCTAACCCTAACAAGAACCCTAAACCTAACACTAACCCTAACCTTAACCCTTACCCTAAACTCTAACCATAACCCTAACCCTAACCCTAACCCTAACCCTAACCCTAACCCTACAATAACCCTAACCCTAAGCCTAACCCAAATCCTGTCTAGCTCTAACCCTAACACTAACCCTAATCCCTATCCCTAACACTAAGCCGTAAACCTAACATTAACCCTAAACTTAACCCTAACCCTAACCCTAATCCTAACGATAACCCTAACCTTAATCGTAACCCTAAACTAAACACTAAATTAACCCTCACCATAACCACTAACACTAACCCTAACCCTAACACTAAGCCCTAAACTCTAACCGAACCTTGACCCTAATGCTAACCCTAGCCCTAACCCTAACCCTAACCTTAACCACTAACCCTAACACTAACCCTATGCCTACCCCTAACCGTAATTCTAACCCTAACCCTAACCCCTAAAGGTAACCCTAACCCTAACCTTATCCCTGAACCGTAACCCTAAGCCAACCTTAACCCTATCATTAACCCTAAAGCTAACCCTAATCACTAACACTAACCCTAACCCCAACACTAACCCTAACCCTAGCACTAACACAGACACTAACACTAACCCTAACCCTAAACCTAACACAAACCCTAACCCTTAAACTAACCCAAATCTCTAATACTTATGCTAAACCTAACACTAACCCTAACCCTAAAACTAACCCTAAAAATAATCCTAACCCTAACACTAACACTAACCTTAATCCCTAATCCTAATCCTAACCCTAACCCTAATGCTAAACCCTAAACCAATCCCTAACCCTAACCCTAAACCTAACCCTAACACTAAGCCTAAAACTGCCACTAACCATAACACTAACACTAAACCTCACCTTAACCCTAATGCTAACCATAACCTCTAACCCTAACCCTAACCTTAACCAAAACCCTAAGCCCAAACCTAAACCTGACCCTAAACTTAACACTAACCCTAATCCAGTCCCTAACCCTAGGCCTAAGCCTAACCCTAACACTAACCCTAATCCCTAAGCCTAACACTAACCCCAACCCTAAACCTAACCCCATCCCTAACCCTAGCCCAAAGCCTAACCCTACTCTGAACCGTAAACCCAACCTTAACACTAAACTAACCCTAACCCTAAACCTAACACTAACCTCTAACCCAAACCCTAACATGAACACGAACCCTAAACCTAACCATAACAGTAAAGCTAACCCCTAAGCCTAACCCTAAACCTAACCCTAACCATAACTAAAACCCTAATCCTAACACTTACCCTATTGCCTAACAGCAACAATAACCCTAACACTAACCCTAACCCTAACACTAACCTCATCCCTAAACCTAACAATAAGCCTAACCCTAATCCTAACCCTAACCCTAAAGCCTAACCCTAATCTCTAACCCTAACCATAAACCCAACCCTAACCCAAAACCTTACACTAACTCAAACACTAACCCTAATCCCTAAACCAAACCCTAAACCTAACATTAGCCCTATTACTAACCTAACACTAAACCCTAAACTTAACCCTAAAGTTAACCCTAACTTTAACACTAACCATATCCCTAAGCCTAACACTAAACCTAACCCTAAACCTAACCGTCACACTAATCATAACCCTAACCATAACCATAACCCAAACCCTAAAACTAACCCTAACCCTAACTCTAACCCTAACCCCTAAGCCTAACCATAACCATAACTCTAACCCTATCCCTAACCTCTAAACCTAACTTTAACCCTAACACTAACCCTAACCCAAAAACCCTACCCTGACCCTAACCCTTACCATAACCCTAACACTAACCCTAACCCTAACCATAAACTCTAAACCCTAACCCCTAACCCTAAAACCTAACACTAAACATAACCCTAACCCAAACCCTAACCATAACCCTAAACCTAATTCTAACACTAATCCTAATGCTAACCTCTGACCATAACCCTAACCCTAGCCCTAACACTAACCTCTAAACCTAACAATAACCCTTACCCTAACACTAACCATAACCCAAAACCTGACCCTAAACTCTAACCCTAACCCTAACTCTAATCCTATCCCTAGTATAAACCTAACACTAACCCTAACCCTAACCCTGTCTAGCTCCAACCCTAACACTAATAATAACCCCTAAACCTAACCCTAACCCATAACCCTAACATTAACCCTAAACTTAACCCTAACTGTAACCCTAACCCTAACCATAATCCTAACCCTAATCGTAACCCTAAACCGAACGCAAAATTAATCCTCATGCATAACCCTAAGACTAACCCTAACCCTAAAACTAACCCTAAATAATAACCCTAACCCTAACACTACCCTAAACTTACCCAAGCCTAATCCTAACCCTAACGCAAACCCCTAATGGTAACACTAACTCTAAACCTATCCCTGATACTAACCCGAAGCCTAACCCTAACCATAAGCCTAACCTTAACCCTAACACTAACCCTAACACTAATCCCTAACACTAACCCTAACCCCAACCAACACTAACCCTAAACCAAACCCTAACACTAGCCCTAACCCTAACCCTAAACCTAACCCTAACCCTAAAATTAAACCTAACACTAACTCTAAACCTAACCCGATCCCTAACCCTAACACTAGCCCTAACCCTGACCGCTAAACATAACACTAATCCTAATGCTAACCCTAAAGCTAACCATAACCATAACCGCTACGCTAACCATAAAACTAACCCTAAACCTAACCATAGACCCTAAGTCTAACCCTAACCATAACCTAACCCTAACACTAACCCTAATGCTAACACTAAACTAACCCTAGCGTTAACCCTAACCCTAACACTAACCCTACGATAACCATAACCTTAACCCTAAACCTGACCCTAAACCCGTCTAGCTCTAACCCTAACCCTAATCCTAACCCCTAATATTTAACCTAACCCGTAATCCTAACATTAACCCTAAACTTAACCCAAACCGTAACCATAACCCTAATCCTAACCGTAACCTAACCCTAACCATAACCCTAAACAGAACCCTCACATAACCCTCACCCTAACCCCTAAACCTAACCATAACCATAACCCTAACACTAGCACTAACCCTGACAGCTAAACATAACACTAATCCTAATGCTAACCCTAAAACTAACCATAACCATAACCACTACGCTAATCATAAAACTAACCCTAAACCTAACCATAGACCCTAAGTCTAACCCTAACCATAACCTAACCCTAACACTAACCCTAATGCTAACACTAAACTAACCCTAGCATTAACCCTAACCCTAACACTAACCCTACGATAACCATAACCTTAACCCTAAACCTGACCCTAAACCCGTCTAGCTCTAACCCTAACCCTAATCCTAACCCCTAACATTTAACCTAACCCGTAATCCTAACATTATCCCTAACCTTAACCCAAACCCTAACCATAACCCTAATCCTAACCGTAACCTAACCCTAACCATAACCCTAAACAGAACCCTCACATAACCCTCACCCTAACCCCTAGCACTAACCCTGACCTCTAACCATAACACTAAGGCTAATGCTAAGCATAACCCTAACCATAAACATAACCCTAAGCCTAACCCTAGCCCTAACCATGCTCTTAACCCTAACCCCTAAACCTAACCCTAACCCTAACACTAACCCTACCCCCGAACCTAACCCGATGCCTAAACCTCACCGTAAACCTAAACTTAAGCCTATCATTAACCCTTACTCTAACCCTATTCCCAAACACTAACCCTAAGCCCAACCCTAACCCTAACCCTAAAACTAACCCAAACAATAACCCCAATCCCTAACAATAACATTAACCCTAAACTTAACCCCTATCCTTAAACCTAACCCTAACCGTAACCCTAACTCTAACACAAATCCTAACCACTAACACCTAACCCTAAACCATAACCCTAACATTAAATCTAAACTTATCCCTAAACCTAACCCTAACGCTAAGCCTAACCCTAACCGTAACCCTAACCGTAACCCTAACCCTAACCATAACCCGAAACAGAACCCTAACGTAACCTTCACCCTAACTCCTAAACCGAACCCTAACAATAACCCTAACACTAGCCCTAACCCTAACCTTTAACTCTAACACTGAGTCTAACACCATCCCTAAACCTAAACATAACCTGAACCCTAACACTAACCCTAACCCTAAACCTAAGCCTAACCCCTAACCCTAACCCTAACCCTACCACTAACACTAATCCTAACCCTAACCCTAACCCTTACCTCTAATGGTAACCCTAACCCTAACCCTAACCTGACCCTAACCCGATGCCTAACCCTCCTCTAAGCCTAACCTTATCCCTATCCCTAACACAAACCCTAACACTAATCCCTAACACTAACCCTAACCCCAACCCTAACCCTAACCCTAACAGTAACCCAAACGCTAACCCTTATCCCTAACCCTAACACTAATCCTAACCTTAAACCCTACACATAAACCTAAACCTAACCGAAACCCTAAACCTAACCCTAATCTCTAATCCTTACACTAAACATAACCCTAGCCCTAACGCAAACCCTAAACTTAGCACTAACCCTAAGCCTAACACTAAAACTAACTTTAATCCCTAAACCTAATCCTAACACTAATACTAACCTTAATCCTAATCCTTAACCCTAACTCTAACCCTATCATAATGCTAACAATAACACTCACCTGACCCCTAACCCAGCCCTAACCCCGTCTAACTCTAACCCTAACCCTAGTCCTAATGCGAAACCCCTAACTCTAACACCTAACCCCAGTCGTAATCCTATCCCTAACCCTAACAATAACTCTAACACTAACCCTAACCCTAATCCTAACCCTAACCCATAACCCTAATATTAACCCTAAATTGAACCCTAACCCTAACCATAACCCCAAACATAACCGTAATCCTAATCCTAATCGTAACCCTAAACCGAACCATAAATTAAGCCTCACCCTAACCACTAACCCTAACCCTAACCCACACCCTAACCTCTAACCAGATCCCAACCCTAACGCTAGCCCTAACCCTAAACCTAACCCTAAACACTAACCCTAACCATAACCCTACCCTAAACCTACCAAACCCTAATCTAACCCTAACCCAAACCCCTACTGATAACCTTAACCCTAACCCGATTCCTGACCCTATTGCGATGCTTAACCCTAACCCTAAGCCTAACCTTAACCCTAACCCTAACACTAACACTAACCTTAACACCTAACCTTAAACCTAATACAAACCCTAACACTAAACCTAACACTAATCTCTAATCCTTATGCTAACCCTAACCATAAATTTAACCCTAACCGTAACCCTAACCCTAAGCCTAACACTAACCCTAACCCTAACCCTAATCCTAACCCTAACCGTAACACTGCCACTAACCTTAATCCCTAAACCTAAACCTAACCCTAATGCTAACGCTAACCCTAAACTTGACCCTAACCCTAAAGCTAACCCTAACCCTAACCCTAACCTCGACCCCTAACCCTAACTCTAACCTTTAACCCAAACATTAACCCTAACCCTAAAACTAACACTAACCTTAACCCTGACCCTAACCTCTAAACTAATCCTAACCCGAACCCTAACCCTAACCCTAACCCTAACCCTACGATAACCGTAATCTTAAAACCAACCCTAATCCTAACCCTGTCTAGCTCTAACCCTAAATCTAATCCTAACCTCTAACACCTAACCCTAACGCGTAACCCTAACATTAACCCTAAATTTAACCCAAACCTAACGTTAACACTAACAGTAATCATAACCATAAACCTAACCATAACCATAACCCTAAACACAACCCTAATGTAACCCTCACACTAACCCCTAATCCAAACCCTAACCCTAACACTGGTCCTAACACTAACCTCTAACCCTAGCACTAACCCTAATGCTAACCCTAACCTAAACCATAACAATAACCCTAACCCTAAGGCTAACCACTAACCCTGACACAAACCCTAACACTAGCCCTGACCCTAACCTCTAACTCTAACACGAAGTCTAATGCTAACCCTAACCCTAAACATAACAATAACCCTAATCCTAATACTAACCTAACCCTAAACCTAAACATAACCCTAACCAAAACCCTAACACTAATCTCTAAGCGTAACACTAAGACTAACACTAAACCTAAACCTAACCCTAACACTAACCCTAACACTAAACCTAACCCTAACCCCTAACCCAAATCCTAACACTAATCCTAACACTAAACCTAACCCTAACCTTAACCGTAACCCTAACACCAAACTCTAACCCTAATCCTAACCGTCAACCTAACCCTAAACCTAACCCCTAACCCTAAAACCTAACCCTTACCCTAACCATAAACATAACCTTAAACATAAACCTAACTCTAAACCCTAACCCTAACCCTAAATTTATCCTAACCATAACCCTAACTGTAACGCTAACCTTAAACCTAACCCAAACCCTAACTGTAACCCTAAACCTAACACTAAACTCTAACCCTAACCCTGACTCTAATTCCCAACGCAAACCCTAACACTAATCCTAACACGAAGACTCACCGTAACCTTAACACTAATCTCTAAACCTAATCTTAACGATAAATATAACCCTAAGTTCTACCCCTAATTCCAACCGTAACCCTTTAACCATAACCCTAACCTTAAACATAACCCTAACCCTAAACCTAACCCTAACACTAACACTAACTCTAACCCTAACCCTAACCCATAACCTTAAAACTAATCCTAACACTAACATTAATCCTGACATCTAAACCTAAACCTAACCCTTACCCAAAACTCTAACCCTAACGCTAATCCTAACCCTAACCCTAAGACTAACCAAAACCCTAACCCTAAACCTAACACTAACCTCTAACCCTACCAAAAACCCTAACACTAACCCTATACCTAACATTAACACTAACTTCTACCACTAGCCCTAACCCTAACCTCTAACCCAAACATAAACCCTAACACTGTCTAGCTCTAACCATAAAGCTAATCCTAACCCCTCACACATAACCCTAACCAATAACTCTAACATTAACCCTAAACTTAACACTAAACCTAACCATAACACTAACCGTAACCTTAACCGTAACCCTAACCGTAACCCTAACCCTAAACAGAACCCTTCTGTAACTCTCACCCTAGCCCATAATCCTAACCCTAACCCTAACAATAGTCCTAACCCTAACCTCTAACACTAACACTGACCCTAACGCTAACCCAAAGCATAACTATAACCATAACCATAACCATAATGCTAACCTTACCCTAAAACTAACCATAACCACTAACCCAAACCCTAACACTAACTCTAACTCTAACCCTATCCCTGACACTAACCCCAACACTAAAGGGTAACACTAACCCTAACCCAAACTTAACCCTAACACTAACACTGACAAAAACACTAACCCTAATCACTAAGCCTTACACTAACACTAACATTAACCCCTACACTTAAACCTAACCCGAACCCTAAACCTAAACGAAACCCTAATCTCTAATCCTTATGCTAAACGTAACACTAACCCTAACCTTAAACCTAACCCTGACACTAACCCCAACCCTAAACCTAACCCTAACCCTAACAATAGCACTAGCCTTAATTGCTAAACCTAAACCTACCCTAACACTAACCTAACCCTAACCCTAATCCTTACGCTAACCCTAACCTTAACCCTAAACCTAACCCAAACCCTAACCGTAACTCTAACCCTAACACTAAACTCTAACCTTAACCCTAACCCTAACACTAACCCTAAACCTAACCCTAACCCTAACTCTAACCCCTAAACCAAACCCTATACCTAATCCTAACCCTAACACTCACCCTAACCCTAATCCTAATCTCTAACCAAACACTAACAATAATCCTAACACCTAAGAACAGCCCTAACCCTAATACTAACACGAACCCTAACTTTAACCTTAAACTTAAGCATAAATATAACCCTAACTTCTAACCCTAAACCTCTAACATTAACTGTGACCCTAAACATAACCCTAAACATAACCCTAACACTAAACCTAACCCTAACCGTACCACTAACCCTAACCTTAACCACTAACACTAACACTAATACTAACACTAACACTAACCCTGACATCTAAACCTAACCCTAAACCTAAGCCTTACCTTAAACTCTAAACCTAATGCTAATTCTAACCCTAACCCTAAACCTAACCCTAACCCTAACTCTAACGAAAACCCTAAACCTAAAGCTAACAATAACCTCGAACCCTACTACAAATGCTAACACTAACCCTATAACTAACCTTAACCGTAACCCTAACCCTAACCTCTAGCACTAGCCCTAACCCTAACCTCTAACCCAAACATGAATCCTAACCCTAACAGTAACACTAACCTTAACCCGAACCCTAACCTCTAACACTAACCCTAACCCTAAACCTAACACTACGATAACCGTAACCTTAACACTAACCCTAACCCTAACACTCTCTATTTAAGCTGAAATCTAATCCTAACCGCTAACACCTAACCCTAACCCGTAACCCTAATATTAACCCTAAACTTGATGCTAAACCTAACCCTAACCCTAACCATAACCCTAACAATAATTCTAATCCTAACCATAACCCTAAAGAAAACCCTAACGTGACCCTCAACCTAACCCCTAATCCTAACCCTAACACTAGTCCTAACCCTAAAATCTAAACCTGACACTAACCCTAACACTCACCCTAAGTCTAACCATAACCATAACCCTAACCCTAATGCTAACCCTACCCTACCCTAACCATTACCACTAAACCTAACCCTAACCCTAACTCTAACAATAGCCCTAACCCTAAGCTCTAACCCTAGTACTAAGCCTAACAATAACCCTAACCCTAACCATAACCATAAACCTAACCCTAACACTAACCCTAACCTTAACCCTTACCCTAGACACTAAACCTAACCCTAACCCTAACCGTAACCCTAGTCCTAACACTAATCCGCCTCTTAACACTTACCCCTAGCGGCAATCCTAACTGAACCCTAACCCTTACCTTAACCCGATGCCTAACCATCAACCTCGCCCTAAACTTAATGCTATCCCTAACCCTAACACTAACTCTAACCCTAACACTAATCCATAACACTAACGCTAACCCCAACCGTTACACTAATGCTAGCACTAACACTAACACTAAACCTAAGCCAAATCCATAACACTAACATTAACACTAACGTTAATCCCTACCCTTAAACCTAACCCTAAACCTAACCCTAAAAATAATCCTATTCTCTAATCCTTACACTAACCCTAACCCTAACAATAGCCCAATCGTTAACCCTAAACATAGCACTAACCCTAACCCTAACCCTAAAAATAACTCTAAACCTAAACCTAACACTAACACTAAACCGAATCCTAAACCTAACCCTAACTTGAACCCTAACACTAGACTCTAAACCTAACCGTAAGATTAACACTAACCCTAACCCTAAATGGAACCCTAACACTAACCCTAACCCTAAGCCTAACTCTAACCCCTAAACCAAACCCTAACAATAACACTAAACCTACCCTTAACTTTAACCCTAAAACCAAACTCTAACCCTAACCTAAACCTAACCCTAAACCGAACCCTAATCCTAACCGCTAAACCTAACACCTAACCTTGCACTAACAATAACCATAACCCTAAAACTAAACCGAATTCTAAACCCTAACCCTAACCCTAACCCTAAATTTACCCAAACCCTAACACTAATCCCTAACCCTCACCCTAATCCTTAAACTAACCCTAACTCTGATATCTAACCCTAACCCTAACCCTAACCCCTACATTAAACTCTAACTCTAACCCAAGCCTATTCCTAACCCTAACACTAAGACTAACCCTAACGCTAACCCTAACCCAAATCCTAATCCTTACGCTAACGTTAACCATAACCCTAACCTAACCCAAACCGTAACTGTAACACTAACCCTAACACTAAACTCTAACCCTAACCCTAACACTAACTCTAACCCTAACCCTAACCCTAACTCTAACCGCTAAACCAAACTCTAAACCTAATCCTAACCGTAAGACTCACCCTAACCCTAATCCTAATCTCTAACCCTAACACTAACAATAATCCTAACATCTAGGAACAGCCCTAACTCTAATACTAACACGAACCCTAACTTTAACCTTAAACTAAAGCATAAATATAACCCTAACTTCTAACCCTAAACCTCTAACCCTAACACTGACCCTAAACCTAACCCTAGACATAACCCTAACCCTAAACCTATCCCTAACCCTAACCATAGCAATAATCCTAAAACTAACCCCTAACCCTAACCCTAACCCTAACCACTAATGCTAATACTAACACTAACACTAACCCTGACCTCTAACCCTAACACTAAACCTAAGCCTTACCCTAAACTCTAAACCTAACGCTAATCCTAACCATAAACCTAACCCTAACCCTAACTCTAACCAAAACCCTAACCCTAAAGATAACAATAACCTCTAACCCTAATACTAACGCTAACACTAACCCTATACCTAACCTTAACCGTAACCTTAACCCTAACCTCTAGCCCTAGCCCTAACACTAACCTCTAACCCGAACATGAATCCTAACCCTAACCGTAACACTAACCTTAACCTGGACCCTACCCTCTAACCCTAACGCTAACCAAAACCTTAACAATAATTCTAATCCTAGCCATAACCCTAAAGAGAACCCTAACGTAACCCTCAACCTAAACCCTAATCCTAATCCTAACACTAGTACTAACCCTAATCTCTAAACCTAACACTAAACCTGACACTCACCCTAAGTCTAAACATAACCATAACCCTAACCCTAAAGCAAAACCTACCCTACACTAACCCTAACCACTAAACCTAACCCTAACACTAACTCTAACACTAGCCCAAACCCTAACCTCTAACCCTCAAATTAAGCCTGAACGCTAAACCTAACCCTAACCATAACCATAACCCTAACCCTAACACTAACCCTAACCCTAAGCCTAACCCTTACCCTAGCCACTAACCATAAACCTAACCCTAACCGTAACCCTAGTCCTAACACTAATCCTACTCTTAACACTAATCCCTAGCAGTAACCCTAACTGAACCCTAACCCTTACAATAACCCAATGCCTAACCATAAACCTCACCCTAAACTTAACCCAATCCCTAACTCTAACACTAACTTTAACCATAACCCTAATCCATAACACTAACCCTAACCCCAACCATAACACTAATGCTAACACTAACACTAACCCTAAACCGAAGCCAAATCCATAACACTAATATTAACCCTAACGTTAATCCCTACCCTTAAACCTAACCCTAAACTTAACCCTAAAAATAATCCTATTCTCTAATCCTTACGCTAACCCTAACCATAACAATAGCCCAAACGTTAACCCTAAACATAGCACTAACCCTAACCCTAACCATAACCCTAAACCTAACCCTAACCCTAACCCTAACAATAACTCTAAACCTAACCCTAACACTAACACTAAACCGAATCCTAAACCTAACCCTAACCTGAACCCTAACACTAGTCTCTAAACCTAACCCTAAGATTAACACTAACCCTAACCCTAAATGTAAACCTAACAATAACCCCAACCCTAAGCCTAACTTTAAACCCTAAATCAAACACTAACAATAACAATAACCCTAAACTTAACTCTAACCCTAAAACCAAAGTCTAACCCTAACCTAACCCTAACCCTAAACCTAACCCCAATCCTAAACCCTAACCCTAACACCTAACCTTACACTAACAATAACCATAACCCTAAAACTAAACCTAATTCTAAACCCTAACCCTAACACTAACCCTAACCCTAAGCCTAACCCTTACCCTAGCCACTAACCATAACCCTAACCCTAACCGTAACCCTAGTCTTAACACCAATCCTACTCTTAACACTTACCCCTAGTGGTAACCCTAACTGAACCCTAACCCTTACCTTAACCCAATGCCTAACCATCAACCTCACCCTAAACTTAAGCCTATCCCTAACCCTAACACTAACTTTAAACCTAACCCTAATCCATAACACTAACCCTAACCACAACTGTAACACTAATGCTAACACTAACACTAACCATAACCCTAAGCCTAATCCATAACTCTAATACTAACCCTAAAGTTAATCCCTACCCTTAAACCTAACACTAAAAATAACCCTATTCTCTAATCCTTTCGCTAACCCTAACCCTAACAATTGCGCTAACGTTAACCATAAACCTAGCACTAACCATAACCCAAACCCTAAACCTAAAACTAACCCTAACCCTAACAATAACTCTAAACCTAACCCTAACACTAACACTAAACCGAATCCTAACCCTAACCTGAATCCTAACCCTAGTCTCTAAACCTAACCCTAAGATTAACACTAACCCTAACCCTAGATGTAAACCTAACAATAACCCCAACCCTAAGCCTAACTCTAACCCCTAAATCAAACACTAACAATAACACTAACCATAACCTTAACTCTAACCCTAAAACCAAACTCTAACCCTAACCTAACCCTAACCCTAAACCTAACCCTAATCCTAACCCCTAACCCTAACACGTAACCTTACACTAACAATAACCATAACCCTAAAACTAAACCTAATTCTAAACCCTAACCCTAACACTAACCCTAAATTTACCCTAACCCTAACACTAATCCCGAACCCTCACCCTAATCCAAAAACTAACCCTAACACTGATATCTAACCCTAACCCTAACCCCTACACTAAACTCTAACTCTAACTCAAGCCTGTTCCTAACCCTAACACTAAGACTAACCCTAACGCTAACCCTAACCCTAACCCTAATCCTTACGCTAACCCTAACCATAACCCTAAACCTAACCCAAACCGTAACTGTAACACTAACCCTAACACTAAACTCTAACCCTAACCCTAACACTAACACTAACCCTAACCCTAACTCTAACCCCTAAACCAAACTCTAAACCTAATCCTAACCCTAACACTCACCCTAACCCTAATCCTAATCTCTAACCCTAACACTAACAATAATCCTAACATCTAAGAACAGCCCGAACTCTAATACTAACACGAACCCTAACTTTAACCTTAAACTTAAGCATAAATATAACCCTAACTTCTAACCCTAAACCTCTAACCGTAACACTGACCCTAAACCTAACCCTAAACATAACCCTAACCCTAACCTTAACCATAGCACTAAGCCTAACCCTAACCCCTAACCCTAACCCTAACCCTAACCACTAACACTAATACTAACACTAACACTAACCCTGACCTCTAACCCTAACCCTAAACCTAAGCCTTACCCTAAACTCTAAACCTAACGCTAATCCTAATCCTAAACCTAACGCTAACCCTAACTCTAACCAAAACCCTAACCCTAAAGCTAACAATAACCTCTAACCCTAATACTAACACTAACACTAACATTATACCTATCCTTAATCATAACCCTAACCCTAACCTCTAGTCCTAGCCCTAACCCTAACCTCTAACCCAAACATGAATCCTAACCCTAACCGTAACACTAACCTTAACCCGGACACTACCCTCTAACCGTAACCCTAACCCTAACCCTAACACTATGATAACCATAACCTTAACACTAATCCTAACCCTAACCCTCTCTAGTTCCAAGGCAAAATCTAATCCTAACCCCTAACACCGAACCCTAATCCGTAACCCTAATATTAACCCTAAACTTGATGCTAAACCTAACCCTAATCCTAACCATAACCCTAACAATAATTCTAATCCTAACCATAACCCTAAAGAGAACCCTAACGTAACCCTCAACCTAAACCCTAATCCTAATCCTAACACTAGTACTAACCCTAATCTCTAAACCTAACACTAAACCTGACACTCACCCTAAGTCTAACCAAAACCATAACCCTAACCCTAATGCTAACTGTACGCTACCCTAACACTAACCACTAAACCTAACCCTAACACTAACTCTAAAACTAGCCCTAACCCTAACCTCTAACCTGCAAATTAAGCCTAAACGCTAACCCTAACCCTAACAATAATCATAACCCTAACCCTAAGACTAACCCTAACCCTAAGCCTAACCCTTACCCTAGCCACTAACCTTAACCCAAACCCTAACCGTAACCCTAGTCCTAACACCAATCCTACTCTTAACACTTACCCCTAGTGGTAACCCTAACTGAACCCTAACCCTTACCTTAACTCAATGCGTAACCATCAACCTCACCCTAAACTTAACCCTATCCCTAACCCTAACACTAACATTAACCCTTACCCTAATCCATAACACCAACCCTAACCACAACTGCAACACTAATGCTAACACTAACACTAACCCTAACCCTAAGCCTAATCCATAACACTAATACTAACCTAATGTTAATCCCTACCCTTAAACCTAACCCTAAAAATAACCCTATTCTCTAATCCTTTCGCTAACCCTAACCCTAACAATTGCGCTAACGTTAACCATAAACCTAGCACTAACCATAACCCAAACCCTAAACCTAAAACTAACACTAACAATAACTCTAAACCTAACCCTAACACTAACACTAAACCGAATCCTCACCCTAACCCTAACCTGAACCCTAACACTAGTCTCTAAACCTAACCCTAAGATTAAGACTAACCCTAACCCTAAATGTAACCCTAACACTAACCCTAACCCTAAGCCTAACTCTAACCCCTAAACCAAACCCTAACAATATCCCTAACCCTAACCTTAACCCTAACCCTAAAACCAAACTCTAACCCTAACCTAACCCTACCCTAAACCTAACCCTAATCCTAACCCCTAACCCTAACACCTAACCCTTACCCTAACCATAAACATAACCCTAAAACTAAACCTAATTCTAAACCCAAACCCTAACCCCAACCCTAAATTTACACTAACCCTAACTTTAATCCCTAACACTCACCCTAATCCTAACACTAACCCTAACTCTGACATCTAACCCTAACCCTAACCCCTACACTAAAATCTAACTCTAACCCAACCCTATTCCTAACCCTAACACTAAGCCTAATCCTAACGCTAAGCCTAATTCCTAACCCTAACCCTAATCCTAAATTTACCCTAAACATAACCCTAACCCTGCCTCTAACCCTAAACCTACTCCTAACCCTAAACCTAACCCTAACCTCTAACCCTAACCCTAACACTAACCCTAACACTAAGCATAACACTAAAGCTAACCCCTAGCCTTTACCCTAACCCTAACACTAACACTAACTCTAACACAACCCTATCCCTAACCCTAAACATAAGCCTAATACTAACACTAAAAATAACCCTATCTCTTAAACTAACACTAACCTCTACCTCTACCACTAAACCTAACCCTAACCCTAACTCTAAACCTAAACTTGACTGTAACCTGTAACCCTAACCATAACCCTAACCGTAACACTAACACTACCCCAAACACTAACCCTACTCCCTAACCCTAACACTAATACTAACCCTAACCCCTACCCTTAAACCTAACCCAAACCCTAACCCTAAACCTAAACCTAATCTCGGATGCTTATGCTAAACATAACCCTAACCTTAACCCTAACACTAAACATAACCTTAACCCTATCCCTTACCCTAGAATTATCACTAACCTTAATCCTCAAACCTCACCCTAACCCTAACCCTAACCTTAAACCTAATCCTTACACTAACCCTAAACCTAACACTAATCCTAACTATAACCCTAAACCTAACACTAAACTCTAACCCTAACCGTAACAATAACCCTAACCCTAACGCAAACCCTGACCTTAAACCTAACTCTAACACCTAAGCAAAGCCCTAACCCTAACCCTAACACTAGCACTAACCCTAACATTAACCCTAATCCCTAAACCTAACCGTAAACCTAACCCTAACCCTCAACAGAACCCTAATGTAACACTCACTCTAACCCCTAACCCTAACCCTAAACCTAACCCTAACACTACCCCTAAACCTAACCTCTAACACTAACACTAAGCTTAACGCTAACCCTTACCCTAACCATAACCATAGCACTAACCCTAACACTAACACTAACCCTAAACCTAACCCTAACACTAGCCTTAACCCTAACCTCTAACCCTAACACTAAGCCTAACGCTAACCCTAACCCTAACCATAACCATAACCCTAACGCTAAACCTAACCTTAACCCAAACCCTAATACCTAACCCTAACCCTAACCTTAATAATAACCTGAACCCTTACCCCTAACGGTAACCCTAACTCTAACTATAACCCTGACCCGAACCTGATGCCAAACCTCAACCTAGCCCTAACCTTAACCTTATCCCTAAAACTAACACTAACCCTAATCCCCAACACTAACCCTAGCCCCAAACATGACCCTAACCCTAAGACTCAAACAAACCATAATCCTAATCCCTAACACTAACACTAACTCTAACCTTAACCCCTACCCTTAAACCTAAACTTAACCCTAAACCTAAAACTAACCCTAATTTCTAATACTTACCCTAACCCTAACACTAACACTAACCCTAACAATAACTCTAACCCTCACCCTAATCCTAACCCTAAAACTAAAACTAAACGTAACCCTAACTCTAACCTGAACCCTAAAACTAATCTCTATACCTAAGCCTAAGACTAACACTAACCCTAACCCTAACACTAACGCTAACAGTAAACCTAACCCTAAGCCTAACTATAACCTCTAACCCAAACAGTAACCTAACCCTAAACCTAAAATTAACCCTAACACTAATCCTAATCCCTAACCCTTACCCTAACACTAACCCTAACCGTAACACTAACACTAACCATAACCTTAACACTACACAGAACCCTAACGTCTAACACTAATTCTAAATGTAACCCTCTAACCATAACCCTAACCCTAACCCTAAACCTAACCCTAACCTAACAATAGCAATAAACTCTAACCCTAACCCAAACCCTAACCCTAACCCTAACCCTAACCCTCTAACCATAACCCTAACCCTAACCCTAAACCTAACCCTAACCCTAACACTCACCCTAACACAAACAATAAACTCTAACCCTAACACTCACCCTAACACAAACCCTAACCCCTAACACTAACACCTAATCCTTACCGGAACCATAAGCATAAACCCAAACCTAACCCTAACGCTAACCCTAACCCTAATCCCTAACTGTAACCCTAACCCTAACACTAACTCTAACCATAACCCTAAAATCTTACCTTAAAAATAACCCTAAACCTAAGCTAACTCTAACCCTAACACTAAACCTAACCCTAACCCATACCCTTAAACCTAATCCAAACCCTAAAAATAAACCTAACCTTAATCTCGGATCCTTAAGCTACCCCTAATCCTAACCCTAACACTGACACTAACCCTAACCCTAACTGTAACCCTAACACTGCCACTAACCTTAACCCCCAAACCTAACCTTAATCCTAACCGTAACCCTAATCCTTACGCTAACATTAACCATAACCCTAACCCTAAACCTAACACTTAACCCTAACCATAACACTAACCCTAATCCTTATCCTCAACTTGACGCTAACCCTAACCCTAACCCCAACTTTAACCCCTAACCCTAACCCCAACACTAACCCTAACCCTAACCCTAACTCTAACCCCTAACCCTAACCCCAACACTAACCCTAAACCTAACCCTAATCTCGGATGCTTATGCTAAGCCTAACCTTAACCCTAATCTTAACCCTAATAGTAACTCTATCCCTAAAACTAACACTTATACTACCACTAACACTAACCTTAATCCTCAAATCTAACCCTAACCCTAACACTAATCCTTATGCTCACCCTAATCCTAAACCTAACCCTAACGCTCAAACTAATCCTAGTCCTAAACCTAAACCTAACACTAACATTAAACTCTATCCCTAACTGTAACACTAACACTCACCATAACCCTAATCCTAATGCTAACCCTGACCCTAACCCTAACTCTAACACCTAAACCAAACCCTAACCCAAACCCTATCGCTAACACTAACCCTAACATTAACTCCAATACCTAACCCTAGTCCCCTAACCCTAACACCTAACCAAGTCCTAATGTTAACACTAACCCTAACCCTAACTCTAATCCTAACTTAACTCTAACCATAACCCTAACCTCTAACCATAATTCTAACCCTAAACTTGTAATAGTAACCCTAACCGTATCCCTAACACTAACCAAACCCCTAAACCTAACCCTAACCATAAACCTAACCCAAACCCTAACAGTAACACTAACACTAACCCAAACACTAGACTCTAACCCTAAACCTAACACTAACACTAACTCTAACCCTAACTCAAACCCTAACCCTAATATTAACCCTAACCTTGACACTAAAAATAATCCTAACCCTAACCATAACCATAACCCTAACCCTAAACATAACCCTAAACTGAAACCTAACGTAACCTTCACCCTCAACCTTAACCCTAAACCTGAACCTAACCCTAAGGCTAGCCTTAACCCTAACCTATAACCCTAACACTAAGCTTAATGCTAACCCTAACACTAACGATAACCACAACCTTAACAGTAACACTGACACTAACCAGAACCCTAACCCTAACAACTAAGCCTAACCCTAACCCTAAACCTAACCCTAACCCTAACCCAAACACTAGCTCTAAACCAAACCTCTAACCCTAACACTAACCCTAACCCTAACCCTAACCCTAACCCTCTAACCCTAACACTAACATTAACGCTAACCCTAACCGTAAGCATAACCCTAACCCTAACCCTAACCCTAACCTCTAAACCTAACAATAACCGTAACCCTAACCCTAAGTCTAACCCTAACCCTGACCCTAACCTCTAACCCTAACCTTAAACATAACCCTAACCATAAGATAACCCTAACCTTAACCCTAACTCTGAACCTAAGCCTGTCTAGCTCTAACCCTAACCCTAATCCTAACCCCTAACTCATAACCCAAACCCGTAACCCTAACATTATCCCTAACCTTAAACCTAACCCTAACCCTAACCCTAACTGTAACCCTAAACAGAACCCTAACAGAACACTTACACTAAACCCCAACCCTAACCATAAACCTAACCCTAACACTAGCCCTAACAGTGACCTCTAAACGTAACACTAAGCCTAACACTAACCCTAACACTAACCATAAACATAACCCTTACCCTAACCATAACCCTAAAGCTAAAGCTAACCCTAAACCCTAAGCCTAAACCTAATCATAACCTAAACCTACCCCTAATCCTAATCCTAACCCTAACCCTAACCCCTAACAGTAACCCTCACCTTAACCCTAAATCTGACCCTAAACCGATGCCTAACCCTCAAGCTAAGCCAAAACTTAACCCTATCCCTAACACTAACCCTAACCCTAATCCCTAATACTTACCCTAACCCCAACCCTAACCATAACCATAACACTAACACAAACACTAAGCCTAATCCTTAATGCTAACACTAACCCTAATCTCAACCCCTACCCTTACACCAAACCCTAACCCTAAACCTAACCGTAATCTCTAATAATTACACTAGCCATAACCCTAACACTAACCCTAACCGTAAACCTAACACAAACACTAGCACTAAGCCTAACACTAACACTAACATTAATCCCTAAACCTAACTCTAACCCTAACCCTAACCTTGACCACAATCCCTAACCCTAACCCTAACCCTAACTCTAACTGTATCATAACACTAACACTAACCCTGACCTTACCCCAAACCCAGCCAAAACCCTGTCTACAACTCAGCCTAACCCTAATCATAACCCGTAACCACTAACACTAACACCTAACCCCAGCCGTAACCCTAACACTACCCCTAACCATAACTCTAACCCTAACCTACACACTAACACGAACATTAACACTAACCCTAACCCTAACCCTAATCCTTAACCTTAACACTAACACTAACCCTAACACCTAACCCCAGCCCTAACCCAAACCCTAACCATAACCCTAACTCTAACCCCAACCTTAACCCTAATGATAACCCATACCTCTAACCCTAATGCTAACCCTAACCCTCTAACCATAACCCTAACACAAACCATAAACCTAATGCTAACCCTAAACCCTAACACTAACCCTAACCCTAACGTTACCCTAAACATAAACCTGACACTAAGCCTAATCCCTAACCCTAACCCTAAACCTAAACTTAACCCTAACCCTAACTGTAACCCTAACCCTAACCGTAACCCTAAACAGAACCCTAACGTAACCTTCACCCTTATCCCTAACCCTAAACCTAACTCTAAACCTAACCCTAATCCTAACACTACCCCTAACCCTGACCTCTAAACATAACACTAAGCCTAACGCTAACCCTAACAATAACCATAACCATAACCATTACCCTAACCATAACACTAACCCTAACGCTAACCCTAACCCGTAAGCCTAAACCTAACCGTAACCTAACTCTACCCCTAACCCTAACCCCTAACGGTAACCCTAAGCCTAACCCGAACCCTGAACCTAACCCGATGCGTAAACCTCACCCTAAGTCTAACATTAACCCTATTCTTAAAACTAAACCTAGCCCAAATCCCTAACACTAACCCTAGCACCAACCCTAACCCTAACACTAACACAAACACAAAGACTAACCCTAATCCTTAACACTAACACTAACCCTAACCTTAAGCCCTACACTTAAACCTAACCCAAACCCTAACACTAAACCTAACCCTAATCTCTAATCTTTATGCTAACCCTAAGCCTAACCCTAAGACTAACCCTAAATCTAACACTAACCCTAACCCTAATCCTAAAAGCTAACCATAATCTCTAATCCTTACACTAACCATAACACTAACACTAACCCTAACCATAAACCTAACACAAACCCTAAACCTAACCCTAACTAACACTAACCCTAACCCTAACACTAACCTTAATCCCCAAACCTAACTGTAACCCTAACCCTAACCCTAACACTAACACTAACATTCACTCTAATCCCTAACCCAAACGCTAACCCTAACTTTACACTAACACTAACCCTCACGCTAACCCTAACCCAGCCTTAACCCTGTCTAATTCTAATCCTAACCTGTAACCCCTAACACTAACAGCTAACCCCAGCCATAACACTAACCCTAACCCTAACTCTAACCCTAAACCTATCACTAAACCTAACCCAAAACCTAACCCTAACCCTAACCCTAACCCTAACCCTAACACTAACACTTATCTCTAACCCGAAACCTAACCCTAACCCGAACCCTAACCTTAACCCTAAGCCTAACACTAACCTTAACACCTAACCCCAGCCCTAACCCTAACCTTAAACCTAACCCTAACTCTAACCCTAACCTAAACCCTAACCATAACCCTAACCTCTAACCCTAATTCTAAGCCTAACCCTCTAACTGTAACTCTAACCCGAACACTAAATCTAACGCTAACCCTAAATCCTAACCCTAACTGTAACCCTAACTTTACACTAACTATCACCCTAACCTTAATCCCTAATGCTAAACCTAATCCTAAGCCTAACACTAACCCTAACCCTGACCTCTAAAACTAACCCTAACCTTAACCCTTACCCTAAACTCTAACTGTAACTCTAACTCTAACTCTAACGCTAACCCTAACTCTAACCCTAACCCTAACCCTAACACTATGATAACGCTAACCTTAAACCAAACCCTAACACTAACCCTGTCTAGCACTAACCCTAACTCTAATCTGAACCACTAAATCCTAATGCTAAGCCGAAACCCTAACTTAAAGCTAACCTTATTCCTAAGCCTAACTTAAACCTAAACCTAACCCTAACCCTAACCCTAACCTAACCCTAACCATAACCCTAACCATAACCCTAAACAGAACCCTAACTTAACCCTCACCCTAACACCTAAACCTAACCCTAACTCTAACAGTAACCCTAATCCTGAACCTAACACTAACCCCTAACGTTTACCCTAGCCCTAACCCTAACACTGACCTTAATCCGATGGCTAACCCTAACCCTAAGCCTAACCTTAACCCTAACCCTAAACCAAACACTAACCCTAATACCTAAAATTAACACTAACTTTAACACCTACTCTTAAACCTAACCCTCACCCTAACCCTAAACCTAACCCTAATTTCTAATCCTTATGCTAACACTAACCCTAACCCTAATGCTAAACCTAAACCTAGAAATAAAACTAACCCTAACCGTAACCCTTACCCTAAACCTACCCTGAAACCTAACCCTAATATCTAATCCTTACACTAACCCTAAACCTAACCCTGACCCTAACTCTAATCCTAACACTAACCCTAACACTTCCACAAACATTAATCCCTAAATCTAACACTAACCATAACACTAACCTTAAACCTAATCCCTAACACTAACAGTAACACTAACCCTATCATAATGCTGACACTAAACCTCACCCTACCCCGAACCCAGGACTAAATCTGTCTAACTCTAACCATAACCCTAATTCTAACCCATAACCCCTATCCCTAGCACCTAACCACAGCCATAACCCGACCTTAAACCTAACTATAACTCTAACCCTAAAACTAAACCTAACCCTATCACTAAACCTAACCCTAACCCTAACACTAACAATAAATTCTAAACCTAACCCTAACACTAACATTAACCCTAACCCTAATACTACCCCTAACATTAAACCTAACCCTAACTCTAACCCCTAACTGAAACACAAACCCTAACTCTAACCCTAACACTAACCCTAATACCTAAACCTAACCCTGACTCTAACACTAACCTTAAACCTAACACTTAACCGCAGCCCTAATTCTAACCATAACCCTAACCCTAAATCTAATCCTAACCTTAAATCTACCATAACGCGAAACTCTAACCCTAATTCTAACCCTAACCCTCTAACTGTAACCCTAAACCTAATCCTAACCCTAACCCTATCACTAACCCTAACAATAACCCATAACCCTTCCACTAACACTAACCCTAACCATAACCCTAATCCTAAATCTAACCCTAACCCTAAACCTTAACCCTAACCTTAACCCTAACATTTACCCTAACCATAACCCTGACCCTAGCCCTAATCCCTAAACCTAACCCGAACCCAAACACTAACCCTAACGCCTAGCCTTAACATTAACCATAACCCTAACCCTAAAATAACACTAACTTTAACCCTAAAGCTAAACCATAACCCTAACACCTAACCCAAGCCCTAACCCTAACTCTAAACCTAACACTAACTCTAACCCTAAACTTAACCCTAGCCATAACCCTAACCTCTAATCCTAATTCTAACCTTAAAGCTCTAACCGTAACCCTAACCCTAACCCTAAACCTAACACTCACCCTAAACCCTAACACTAACCCTAAATTTACCCTAACCATAACCATAACTCTAACCCTAATTCCCAACCCTAACCCTAAGCCTAAGCCTAATACTAACCCTAACCCTGACCTATATACCTAACCCTAACCGTAAGCCTTACCCTAAACTGTAACTCTAACCCTAACCCTAACCCTAAATCTAACCCTAACCCTAACCCTAATGGTACAAAAACCATAACCTTAACCCCAACCAAAACCCTAACCCTATCTAGCTCTAATCCTAACCCTAATCCGAACCCCAAATCCCTAGCGCAAATCCGTAACCTTAACATTAACCCAAACCTTAACCCTAAGCCTAACCCAAACCCTAACCATAACCCTAACCCTAAACCTAACCGTAACCCTATCCCTAACAGTAACCCTAAACAGAACCCTAACTTAACCCTCACCCTAACCCCTAACTGTAACCCTAACCCTAACACTAACCCTAATACTAAACCTAACCCTAAACCCTAATGGTAACCCTAACACTAACACTAACCCTGAACCTAACCCGATGCCTAACCCTAACGCTAAGCCTAACACTAAACCTAAACCTAACCCCAAGACTAACCCTAATTCCTAACTCTAACACTAACTTTAACACCTACTCTTAAACCTAAACCTAACACTAACCCTGAACCTAACTCTAATCCCTAATCCTTACGCTAATCCTAACCCTATCACTAATGCTAACCGTAACCTAGCACTAACCCTAACACTAACCGTAACCCTAATCCTAACACTAACACTAATCTCTAAACCTAACACTAACCCTAACCCTTACCCTAACCCTAAGCCTACCTCTAACCCCTAAGCCTAAACCTAACACTAACCCTAATCCTAACACTAACACTAATCTCTAAACTTAACCCTAACCCTTACCCTAACCCTAACCCTAACTCTAACCCCTAAACCAAACCCTAACACTAACACTAACCCTACCCCTAATCCCTAACCCTAAATCTAACACTAACACTAACACCTAACCCCAGCCCTAACCCTAACCCTAACCCTAAGCCTAACCCTAACTCTAACCCTAACCTTAACCATAACCATAACCCTACCCTCTAACCCTTATTCTAAGCCTAACCCTCTAACCGTAACTCTAAACCTAACACTAAACCTAACACTAACCCTAAATCCTAACCCTAACCATAACCCTAACTTTAACCTAACTCTAACCCTAACCCTAATCCTAATCCCTAACCCTAACCCTAAGCCTAACACTAACCATAACCCTGACCTCTAAAACTAACCCTAACCATAACCCTTACCCTAAACTCTAACTCTAACCCTAACATTAACCCTAACTCTAACCCTAACCCTAACGCTAATGCTACAATAACCCTAACCTTAACCCTAACCCTGTCTAGCACTAACCCTAACTCTAATCGAAACCCCTAATTCCTAATTCTAACCCGTAACCCTAACATTAACTCTAACTTTATCCCTAAGCCTAACCTTAACCCTAACGCTAAACCTAATCCTAACCCTAACCATAACCCTAACCCTAAACAGAACCCTAACTTAACCCTCACCCTAACACCTAACCTAACCCTAACCCTAACAGTAACCCTAAACCTAAACCTAACCCTAACCACTAACAGTAACCCTAACCCTAACTCTAACCCTGAACCTAACCCGATGGCTAACAGTAACCCTAACCCTAACCCTAACCCTAACCCAAACACTAACCCTAATACCTAAAATTAACACTAACACTACCTTTAACACCTACACTTAAACCTAACCCTCACCATAACCCTAAACTTAACCCTAAATTCTAAACTTTATGCTGACCCTAACCCTAAACCTAATGCTAACCCTAAACCTAGAACAAACATTAACCATAACCGTAACTCTTATCCTAAACCTACCCTGAAAACTAACCTTAATATCTAATCCTTATGCTAACCCTAACTTAACCCTAACCCTAACCCTAACCCTAATCCTAACCCTAACCCTAACACTTCCACTAACATTAATCCCTAAACCTAACACTAACCCTAGCACTAACACTAATACTAACCTTAAACCTAATCCCTAACCCTAACCCTAACACTAACCCTATCATAACGCTAACACTAAACCTCACCCTACCCCTAACCCAGGCCTAAACCTGTCTAACTCTAACCCTAATCCTAATCCTAACCCGTAACCCCTATCCCTAGCACATAACCACAGCCATAACCCAAACCCTAAACCTAATCATAACTCTAACCCTAAACCTAAACCTAACCCTATCACTAAGTCTAGCCCTAACCCTAACACTAACACTAAACTCCAAAACTAACCCTAACACTAACACTGTCCCTAAACCTAACACTAAACCTAACCCTAACCCTAACTCTAACCCCTAACTGAAACACGAACCCTAACACTAACCCTAACACTTTCCTGAACACTAAACGTAATCCCTAAACATAACCCTGATGCTAACACTAACCCTAACCCTAACACCTAACCCCAGCCCTAACCCTAAACCTAAACCTAACCCTAACTCTAACCCTAACCTTAACCCTAACCATAATGCAAACCTCTAACCCTAATTCTAACCCTAACCCTCTAACTGTAACCCTAAACCTAATCCTAACACTAACCCTAACCATAACCACTTACCCTACCACTAATCCTAACCCTAACCATAACACTAACCGTAAACCTAAGCCTATCCCTAAACCTTAACCCTGAACTTTACCCTAATCATAACCTGGACCCTAGCCCTAATCCCTAAACCTAACCCTAACCCTAACACTAACCCTAACCGCTAACCCTAACACTAACCATAACCCTAACCCTAAACCTAACCCTACCCTAAAGATAACCCCTAACCGTAACACCTAACCCCAGCCCTAACCCTAACCCTAAACCTAACCATAACTCTAATCCTAACCTTAACCCTAATGACAACCCTAACCTCTAATCCTAATTCTAACCCTAACCCTCTAACCGTAACACTAACCCTAACCCTAAACCTAAAGCTCACCCTAAACCATAACCCTAACCCTAAATTTACCCGAACCATAAACCTAAACCTAACCCTAACCCTATCCCCAATCCTAACCCTAACCCTAAGCCTAATACTAACCCTAACACTGACCTCTATACCTAACCCTAATGTTAATCCCTAACCTTAAACCTAACCCTAACCCTAATCCTAAATCTAACCCGAATCTCTAATTCTTACGCAAACCCTAATGCTAACCCTAACCCTAAACCTAACAAAAGCCTTAACTCTAACCCTAACCATAACGCTAACCCTAACCGTAACATTAACACTAACCTTAATCCCTAAAGCTAACCCTAACCCTAACACTAACACTAACACTAACCTTAACCCTAATCCTTAACCCTAACCCTAACCCTATCATAACCATAACCCTAACTATATCATAACGCTAACACTAACCTACCCCTAAGCCAGGCCTAACCCTGTCTAACTCTAACCCTAACCCTAATCCTAACCCATTAACCATAACCCAAAAACCTAACACCAGCCATAATCCTAACCGTAACCCTAACCATAACTTTAACCCTAACACTAACACTAACCCTAACATTAACCCTAAAACTAATATCTAAACCTAACACTAACCTTAACCCTAACCCTAACCACAACCCTAACCCTAACTTTAACCCTTAACCCAAACCATAACCCTAACCCTAACTCTAATACTAACACTAACCCTAAACCTAATCCATAACCCTACCCTAACAATAATCCTAACACCTAACCGCAGCCCAAACCTTAACCGTAAACCTAACCCTAACGCTAAACCTAACCTTAACCGTAACCATAACACTAACCTCTAACCCTAATTCTAACACTAAACCTCTAACAGGAACCCTAACCCTAAAAGTAACACTAAATCTAACACTAACCCTAAACCTAACCATAATACTAACCCTAACCATAGCCCGAATCCTAACACTAAACTCTAACCCTAACCCTAACGTAACCCTAAACCTAACCCTAACCATAATCTCTAACGCTAACCGTAACACTAAATCTAAACCTGTCACCCTAAACCTACCGCTAACCCTAACACTAACCCTAACCTTAACACTAACACTAACTCTAACCTCTAACACTAACCGTAACCCTAACCCTAATGCTAACCCTAACACTAAACTCTAAATGTAACAGTAACCCTAACCCTAACCATAATCATAAACCTAACCCTAACCCTAACCTCTAACCCTAACCGTAAAACTAACCTTAATGCTAAACATAAACCTAAACCTCACCCTAACACTAACCGTAACGTTAACTCTAACCATATACCTAAACCGAACCCTAAGCCAACCCTAACCCTAAACCCTAACACTAACCCTAACCCTAACCCCTAACCCTAACCCTAGCCATAACCATAAACCTAACCCTAACACTATCCATAACCACAACCTCTAAACCCAACCCTAACCCTAACCTCAACCCTAACCCAAATCCCTAACCCTAACCCTAGCCCTAACCATAAACCTAACCCTAACACTATCCCTAACCACAACCTCTAAACCCAACCCTAACTCTAACCTCAACCCTAACCCAAATCCCTAACCCTAACTCTAATGGAGGCTAACTGTAACCCTAATCCTAACCCTAACCCTAACACTACTCCTAACCCTAACCCTAAACCCTAACACTACCAATAACCCTATCACTAACCCTAACCATATCCCAAACTTCTAACCCTAACTCTAAACCTAACAATAACCCTAAATCTAAAGCTCTAACCCTAACCCACTAACCCTAATCTCTCACCCTAACAGAAAACCTGAATCTAAACCTAACCCTAAGAATAACGGTAAAACTAATCTTAACTCTAACCCTAACCCTAACCTCTAATCTTAACCGTAACCTACCCTAAACCTAACCCTAACCCTAACCCTAACCTTAACCCTAACCCTAATATCTAAACCTAATTGGAACCCTAAAACTAAACCTAACAGTAAGACTAACACTAACCCTAAACTAACCATAATACTAACCCCCAAACGGAACCCCTAACCGTAATCCTAATCCTAAACCTAACCTTAAACCTAAACCTAACCATAAACCTAAGCTTAACCCTAACACTAACACTAACACTAAATTCTAACCTGAATGCTATGACTAACCCTAAGCCTAACCCTAACCCTAACCTTAACCCTAAACCAAAACCCTAACCCTAACAATAACCCTAAACCTAACTGTAATCCTAACACTAACCCTAACACTAACACTAACCCTAACCATAAACACTAACCCTAATGATAACCCTATCCGAAGACTTACACTAACCCTAACCTCTAAGCCTAACCCTAAACCTAATGCTGACCCTAACCCTAACACTAACCCTAATCTCTAACCCTAACCATAACCCTAAATCTAAACCGAACCATAAGCATAACGCTAACCCTAAAACAAACCCTAATTATAAACCTAACACAAACCCTATCCCTGACCTCTAAAACTATCCCTAACCCAAACCCTAACCCTAACCCTATTGGAAACCCTAACACTAAACCTAAAACTAAGCCTCTAACCCGAACCCTAACACTAACTCTAACCCTACACTAAGGCTAAAAATAACCACTAACCTTAACCCTAACCCAAACCCTAAACCTAAACCTAAACCTAATCCTAAACACTAACCGCAACCGTAACCCTAACCCTAACGCTAACTGTAATTCTAACCCTAACCCTAAACTTAACCCTAACTGTAAAGCTAACCGTAACCCACACCCTAACCCTCTAATCCTAACCGTAACTCTAACTCTAACCCTAACACTAACACTAACACTGAAACCTAACCCTAACCATAACCATAACCCTAACCGCTAACCCGAACCTTAAACCTAACCCTAACCCTACCCATAACCCTAACCCTAAGCCCTAACACTGAGCCCTAACGCGAAGCCCTAACTTTAACCCTAACCATAACTCTAATCCTAACCCTAACCTCAACCCCTAAATCTAACCCTACTTTAACCCAAGCCCAACTCCCGAATCCTAACTCTAACCCTAACCATAACCATAACCGTAAAACTGACCCTAACACTAACCATAACCCTAAACCATAACCCTAAGGATAACCCTATCACTAACCCAACCCCTAACCTCTAACACTAACCCTAAACCTAACGCTAAACCTAACACTAATTCTAACCCTAACCACTGAACCTAACGCTAATCCCTAAGCCTAACCCTAATCATAACCCTAACCCTAACCGTAATCCTAACCCTAACCCTAACCGTAACCCTAAACCCTAACCCGAACCATAACCATAACCATAATGCTATCTTTAACCCTAACCCTAACCTGGAAACCTAACCTTAACCCTAAAACTAATCCTCACACTCTAAACCTAACTCTAACCCTAACCCTAACCCTAACCCTAACCCTAACCCTAACACTATCCCTAACCCCTAACCATAAACGCTAACCCCTAACCCTAAACACTAACCCTAAACCTAACCCTAACGCAACAACTAAAACTAACCCTAACACTAATCCAAACCCTAACCCTAACCCTAACCTCTGACCCTAACATAAATGATAACCCTATCCTCTATACCTAACAATAACCCTAACCCTTGTACTAAGCCTAATCCTAACCCTGATGCTATACTCTAACCCTAACCATAACCCTAACCCTGACCCTACAATAACCCTAACCCTAAACCTAAAATTAACCCTGTATAGCTCTAACCCTAATCCTAACCACTAACCCCTATCCCTAACCCGTAACCTTAACATTAACCCTAACCTTAACCCTAATGCTAACCCTAACACTAACCCTAACCCTAATCGTAACCCTAACCCTGACCATAACCCTAAAATGAACCCTAAATTTACCCTCACCCTAAGCACTAACCCTAACCCTAACCCTAAATCTAATGTTAACCTTAAACCTAACCATAACCCTAACCTCTAAACCTAAACCTAACCCTAACAGTCTAACCCAAACCCTATCTCTAACCCTAACCCTAACGCTAAACCTAATCTCTAACCCTAAACATAACACAAAACCTAAACCTAACCATAACCCTAACGGTAACTCTAGCCCTAACCCTAACCTTAACCCTAACACTAGCCCTAACTTTTAACCCTAACCGTAAACCTAAGCCTAACCTTAACCCTAACCCTAACCCTAATCTCTAAACCTAACCGAAACCCTAAACCTAAAACTATCCAAAACCCTAATCCTAACACTAACACTAACCATAATACTAAACCCTAATCCTAATCCCTAAGCTTAAGTCATAACTGTAAGCCTAACCCCTAAACTTAAGCCCTAACACTAGTACTACCACTAACACTAAACTTAACGCTAACCCTAATGGTAACCCTATCCCCAAACCTAAACCTAAGCCACTAACCCTAAACTTTTTTTTTTTTTTTTTTTGTCTTTTTCATTTTTATCGGTACCGGGGATCGAACTCACGACCGCCTGCTTGCAAGGCAGGTGCTTATGCCGCTGAGCTAAACCCCCAGCCCCAACTAACCCTAACCTTAATCCTAAACCTAATGGTAACTCTAACTCGAAAACTAACCCTAATTCTCTAACACTAACCCTAACCCTAACCCTTAACTGTAACCATAACCCTAACCATTACCATAAACCTAACACTAACACTAACCCAAATCCATAGCCCTAAACCTAACCCAAAACCTAACCCTATCTATAACCGTAATGTTAACCCTAACCCTAACACCTAACCCTAACCCTAACCCTAACCCTAAACCTAACCCTAACCCTAACTATACCCATAACCCTAACCCTTAACCCTGAGCCCTAACCCTAATTCCTAACTCTAACCCTAACCCTAACCCTTAACCCTGAGCCCTAACCCAAACCATAACATTAACCTTAACCCTAACTCAAATCCCTAACCCTAACTCCAAACCCAAACCTAACCGTAACTATAACCATAACCCTAACCCTAAATCTAACCCTAACAGTAAGCCCTAAACCTAACGATAACGCTATCACTAACTCTAATTTAAACTCTAACCCTAAACTGAAACCTAATGCTAACACTAACCCTAACCCTCTAACCATAAACCTAACCCTAACGCTAACCCTAACCTTAACACAAACCCTAACCCTAACCCTAACCCTAACTGTAATGTTAACCCTAACCCTAACCCTAACCCTAACACCTAACCCTAACCCTACCCATAACACTAAACCTAACCCTAACTCTACCCATAACCCTAACCCTTAACCCTGAGACCTTACCCTAATTCCTAACTCTAACCCTAACCCTAACCTGAGCCCTAACCCTAACCCTAACCCTAACCTTAACCTTAACTCAAATCCCTAACCCGAACACTAACCCCAACCCTAACCGTAACCCCAACCCTAACCGTAACTATAACCAAAACCCTAAACCTAAACCTAACCACAACACTAAGCCCTAAACCTAATGATAACCCTATCACTAACCCTAATATAAACTCTAACCCTAACCCGAAACCTAATGCTAAACCTAGCCCTAAACCTCTAACCCTAAACCTAACCCTAACCCTAACCCTAACTCTTAACCCTAACACTAACTCTAACGCTAACACTTACCCTAACCCCTAAACATAACTCTAATCCCTAAGCCTAACATTAAACCTAAACCGAAGCCTAACCGACACCCTAATCAGAACCCTAACCATAACCGTAACCCTAACCCTAACCCAAACTGTCTAACCCTAACCCTAAAGCTAACACTAACCCAAACCCTAACCCTAACCCCTAACCCGAAACCCTCACCCTTAACCCTAAATGCTAACTCTAAACTTAACACTAACCAGAACCTTACAACTAATCCTAACCGTAATCGTAACCCTAAACCTAACCATAACCTCGGACCCTAACCCTAACCATAACCCTAACCTCTAACCCTAACAATAACCCTAACCATAACACTAAGGCCAACCTTAACCGTGATGCTAAACTCTACCCTAACCCTAACCCTAACGCTAACCCTGCAATAACCCCAACCATAACCCTAATTCTAACCCTGTCTAGCTCTAACCTAACCATAATGCTAAACCCTAAACCCTAACCCTAACCCATAACCCTAACATTAACCCTAAGCTTAACCCTAACCCTAACCGTAACCCTAACCCTAATCATAACACCAAAATGCACCCTAAATTTACCCTCACCCTACCCCCTAACCCTAACACTAACCTAACCCTAACCCTAACCTTAACCCTAAACTTAACCCTGACAATAACCCTAACCTCTAACCATAAACCCAACCCTAACCCTCTAACCCTAACCCTAACACTAACCATAATCTCTAACCCTAAACCTAACCCTAAATCTAAAGCTTACCATAACCCTAATCTTAACCGTAACCCTAACCCTAACTTTAACCCTAACCCTAAACCTAACTTCTAACCCTAACCATAACCCTAATCCTAACCCTAACCCTAACACATACCATAACCATACTCCTAACCACTAAAACTAACAACTAACATTAATCCATAACCCGAAGCCTAACCCCTAACCTTAAGCCTGAACACTAATACTAACTCTAACCCTAACCCTAACAATAACTCTAATGGTAACCCTAAACCCAAACCTAACTCTAAGCCTCTAAGCCTAACTCTAAATCTAACTCTAACACTAACCCTAACACTAAAACTAACCACTAACCTTAACCCTAACCCTAAGCCTAACGCTAAACTTAACACTAACCCCTAACTGTAAACGTAACCCTAATCATAACCTGAAAACTAACCCTAACCCTAACCAAAATCTCTAACCCTAACTCTAACCCTAAACCAAACCCTAAACCTAACCCTAACTCTAACCTTAACTGTAATCCTACCCTAAAACTAAACCTAACCCTAACCCTAATCCTTACCCTACCCATAACCCTAACCCTATCCTCAATCCCTATACATAACCCTAACCCTGACATTAACACTAACCCAAATCCCTAAACCTAACTCTAACCATAACCCTAACCATAACCATAACCCTAACCCAAACCCTAGCACTAACCAAAACCCTAACCCTAAACCCTAACCCTAATGATAACCCTATCACTAACCCTAACCCTAACCTCTAACCCTAACTCTAACCCTAAGGTCTAACCCGAAGGCTATGACTAACCCTAACGCTAACCCTAAACCTAAACTTAACTCTAACCCAAATGCCTTAACCTAACTCTAACCCTAACCCTAACCCTAACCCTAAAACTAATCCTAACACTAACACTAACCCTAAACCTAACTATAATCCCTAACCCTAAGGAAAACCCTATCACTAACCCTAACCCTAACCATAACCAGTAACCCTAACCCTAAACCTAATGCTAACGCTAACACTAACCCTAACACTAATCTCTAACACTAACCATAACCCAGAATCTAAACCTAACTGTAACCCTGACCCTAAAGTTAACCATAATCATAACCCTAAATCTAACCCTAACCCTAAACTCTAACCCTAACCGTAAACCTAAACCTAACCCTAACTCTAAACTTAACCCTAACCCTAACCGTAACCATAACGCTAACTCTAACCATAACCCTAAACCGAAAACTAACCCAACCTTAATCCTAACCCCTAAAGCTAACCCTAACCCTAAGCCTAACTCTAACCATAAACCTAACCCTAACACTATCCCTAACCCAGCCCCTAACTGTAACCCTAAACCTGACCTTAACACTAACACAAATCCCTAAACCTAACTCTAAACCTGACCCTAAACCTAACACTAACCTTAACATTGACCCAAACTTAACCCTAAACCTATCCGTAATCCTAACCCTAACCCTAACTCTAACCGTAAACCAAACCCTATTCCACACAGTAATTATCTAATCCTAACCATAATTCTAATTCTAACCCTAACAGTAACACTAACCCCGAACCCTAACCCTAACCCTAACACTAACCCATTATCCTAATCCAAACCCTAACCCTAACCCTAACACTAACACTAACAGTAACCATAACCCCTAACACTAACCATAACCATAGACATAACCCTATCTCTAATTCTAACCCTAACCTATAAACCTAACCTTAACCCTAACACTAACACTACCCTCTAACCCTAACCCTAAACCTCACCCTAACCCTAACCCTAACACTAACACTAACCCTAACCCGAACACTAAAACTAACCCTAACCCTAATCCTAACCCTAAATCTAACTCTAACCTCTGACCACAACCCTAACCATAACCCTAACCTGTAACCCTAACAATAACCCTAACCCTAACACTAAGCCTAACCCTAATCCTAACCCTAACACTGTCTAGCTCTAACCCTAACCCTAATCGTAATCACTAACCCCTAACCTTAACCTGTAATCCTAACATGAACCTTAACCTTAACCATAAACCTAACCCTAACCCAAATCCTAACCCTAACATTAACCCTAACCCAAATCCCTAACCCTAACTCTAACCCTAACCCTACAGTAAATATAATCCTAACCCTAACCCTAAAAGTAACCCTTACCTCTAAACCTAACCCGAAACCTATTCCTAATCCCTAAGCCTAAGACTAAACGTAACCCAGGCTCTAAACGTCACCCTAATCATAACCCTAACCATAAACATAACACTAACCCTAACACTAACAGTAACCCTAAAACCTAACCCTAACCATAACTATAACAAAACCCTATCTCTAACCCTAACCCTAAACCATAGACCTAACCTTAACCCTAACACTAACCCTAAACCTCTAACCCTAACCCTAACCCTAACCCTAACCCTAGCCCTAACCTTAACGCGAACCCTAACTCTGACCTCTAACCCTAACAATAACCCTAACACTAACACTGACCATAACCCTAACCCTTGCCCTAAACTCTAAACATAACCCGAACCCTAACCCTAAACCTAACCCAAACCCTGTCCAGCTCAAACACTAACACTAATCCTAACCCCTAACGCTAACCCTAACCAGTAAACCTAAAATTAACCTAAACTTAAACCTAACCCTAAACCTATACCTAACCATAACCCTAACCATAACCATAACACTAACCCTAATCGTAACCCCAAACTGAACCTTAAATTAACAGTCACCATAACCCCTAACACTAACCGTAAACCTAGAACAAACCCTAACCTGTAAGCGAACACTAACCCTAATGCTAATCCTAATCCTAACCCTAAACCTAACCACTAACCCTAACCCTAAACCTAAGCCTACCCCTAACACTAATCCTAACCCTATTCCTAACCCCTAACGGTAACCCTAACCCTAACCCTATCCCTGAACCTAACCCGATGCCTAACCGTAACACTAAGCCTAAACTTAAACAAATCCCTATCCCTAACCCTAATGCTAACCCTAATCCCTAACACTAACCCTGACCCCAACACTAACCCTAACCCTAGCACTAACACAGACACTAACACTAACCCTAACTCTAAACCTAATCCAAACGCTAATCCTTAACCTAATCCTAGTCTCTAATCCTTACGTTAAACTAACCCTAACCCTAACACTAACCCTCACCCTAAACCTAACCCTAACTTCAACACTAACACTAACCTTAATCCCTAAACCTAAGCCTAACCCTCACCCCAAAACTAATACTTATATTAACCATAACCGTAACCCTAACACTAAAACTAAACGTAATCCTATCCCTAACCATAACAGTAACCATAACACTAAGCTCTAACACTAACACTGACACTCACCCTAAACCTAACCCAAACCCTAAACCTAACCATTACCCAAAACCTAACCCTAACCCTAACCCGAACACTAACGCTAAACCCTAAACCTATCCCTAACCCTAACCCTAAACCTAACCCTAACTCTAACCCTAACCTAACCCTAACCCTAACCCTAAACCTAAAACTGCCACTAACCCTAACACTAATAATAACCCTAACCTAACCCTAACCCTAACCCTAACCCTAAAACTGCCACTAACCCTAACACTAATAATAACCCTAACCTTAACCCTAACGCTAACCCTAAACACAAACCCTAAACCTAAACCTAACACTAACCCTAATCCTAAACCCAATCCTAACTCTAACCCTAACACTAACGCTAACTGATCCCTAGCCCAAATGCTAAGCCTAACCCTAACTCTAACACTAACCCTAACCCTAACATTAACCCTAACCCTAACTCTAACCCGAACAATAAACATAAACCTAACCATAATTCACCCTCATTATAACCCCTATCCCTAATCCTAACACTAACACTAACCCTAACACTAACCTCTAAAGTGAACCCTAACCATAATGCTATCCCTAAAACTAACACTAACTCTAAACACTAAACCTAAACCGAAGCCTACCCCTAATGCTAATCCTAACCCTAACACATACCCCTAAAGATAACACTAAACCTAACCCTATCCCTGAACCTAACCCCATGCCTAACCATAAACCTAAGCCTAAACTTAACCATATCCCTAACCCTAATGCAAACCCTAATCAATAACACTAACCCTAACCCCAACACTAACCCTAACCCTAACACTAACACAGACACTAACCCTAACCCTAACACTAACCCTAACCCTAAACCAAACTGTAACACTTAACCTAACCCTAATCTCTAATTCTTACGCTAAACCTAATCCTAACCCTAACTCTAACACTAACCCTAACGCTAACCATAACACTAAAGCTAACACCTAGCCCTAACCCTAACCATAACACTAACACTAACCCTAACCCTAACCCTAACTCTAACCTCTGAACCAAAACCAAACTCTAAAAATAACACTAACACTAACACTAACTCTAACCCTAATCCTAACCCTAAAAGTGCGACTAACTCTAACACTAAGCCTAAAACAAACTTTAAAACAAATGCTAACCCTAACATCTAACCCTAACTCTAACCCTAACCCTAACCCTAACCCTAAACCTAATCTCTAACCCTAACTCTAACCCTAACCCTAACCCTAACCCTAACACTAACCCCTAACCCTAACTCTAACCCTAACACTAACCTAACCTTAAACCTAACTCTAGCCCTAACCTTAACCCAAAACATAACCCTAACCTCTAACCCTAATCCTAACACTCTAACCCTAATGCTAACCCTAACCCTAATGATAAACCTAATCTTTAACCCTGACCATAAGCCTAAATCTAAACCTAACCGTAACTATAACCCTAACTTTAACCCTAACACTAATCTGAAATTCTAACCCTAACCCTAATCTCTAACCCTAACCATAATCTTAACCCTAACCCTAACCCTAACCATAACCATAACCCTAATGATAACCTTAACAGTAACACTAACACGAAACCTAACTCTAAACCCTAACCCTAAGGATAACCCTATAGCTAACCATAACGCTAACCCTAACCCTAAATCTAACACTAACCTTAACCCTAACCCTAACCTCTATCTTTAACAGTACCCCTAAATCTAAACCTAACCGTAACCCTGACCTTATCATAAACATAACCCAAACCCTAACCCTAAAATCTAAACCTAACCGCAAACGTAAATCTAACCCTAACCCTAAGCCTCACCCTAACCCTAACCCTAACAGTAACAGTAACACTAACCGTAAGCCTAAACCGAACCCAAACACAACCATAACCCTAATTGCTAAACCTAACCCTAATCCTAACCTTAACCCTAAACATAAAACTAACCCTAACACTATCACTAAACCCAACACCTAACCCTAACCCTAACCTTAACCCTAACCCTAATTCTAACCCTGACCCAAACTCTAACCCTAACTTTAACTCTAACACAAACCTAATCCTAACCCTAAACTTACTCCTAAACCTAACCCTACCCCTAACTCTAATGCAAACCTAACCCTAACCCTAACCTTACTCCTAAACCTAACCCTAACCCTACCCGTAAACCTAACGCTAACCCACACCCTAACCCTGTAATCCTAACCATAACTCGAACTCTAACACTAACACTAACACTAACTCTGAATCTTAACCTTATCCCTAAACCTAACCCTAACCCTAACATTCACCCCTTACCCTAACCATAACCCTAACCCTAACCCTAACCCGAATCCTACCATACCCATAACCTTACCCGTAACCCTGAGCGCTAACGCCAAGCCTTAACCCTAACCTTAACCCTAACCCTAACCCTAAAACGAACCCCTAACCCTAACAATAACCCTAACCTTAACCCTAACCCAAATCCCTATCCCTCAATCTATACCTAACCCTAACCGTAACCACAACCATAAACCTAAGCCTAACCCTAACCCTAACACTAAACCCTAACCCTAAAGATAACCCTATCACTAACCCTAAGCCTAACCTCTAACCCTAAACCTAAACGCAATGCTAACCATAACACTAACCATAGAAATCTAACCCTAACCCTAACCCTAAAACTAACACTAAACCTAACCCTAACACTAACCAAAACCCTAAGCCTAAACCTAACACAAACCTCTAAACCTACCACTAACCATAACACTAACTCTATACCTAACCTTAACACTAACCCTAACTGTGGGGGATGAGGTGTCACTTTGTAGGCCCAACCCCCTCTAACCTGTAATTTACAATAGCCGCCCTGGTATGCAAGAAGGAGGTAGAATAGGAATGCCTGTTCTCAGTGAGACCCCTCACCCTCTGGAATCCATACTGTGAGCTGGCTTTGTTTTGCAGAAGTCTTGAGGAAGTGGCTGGCCACCCTTTGTGACACTAACAGCAGACAAATTAACAACATTCTTGAGCTAATGAATTTCTTCCTGGGCTAGAGAAGTTATGAGAACTGGTTGTGATTATTTACTTCACTTAGATAGTTTTAGAATATACATTGTAGTCTGTCACGTTGTAGCTTGCCACAAAGAATGCCTTTTTACCACTTAATTATCTGGGCTCTGTGAACTGATCGGGTTTACTATATATGAATCCTAAAATAAAGATTGTGCGTGCAGTGCAGTGTAACGCGGTGCAGATAGTAAAGGTGCCGTGTCCTGTCTTCCTTTCCGAGCACTGTACCCATCGTGTCCCGATCAGGCGTGTGTGCGTGTTTACCTTTCCCGGAGTTCAGAGTGCTCTAAGACACTCACGACAAGTGGCGCCCGAACAGGGACTCCGAAGGTCACTTAGGAAGGTAAGTATAATTTTATTACGGGGAAATGGGACAATCTGCTTCCTCTCCTTTCTTAAAAATTCTTAAACATTTATTATCTATATATGGCATATCGCTCAGGTCAGCTGACTTAGATATGTGTATTGATACAATTAAAGAATATAATCCTTGGTTTCCAGATGAAGGAACTTTGGATGTAGAAGTATGGAGGAAGGCAAGGGTTAGTATAGAAAGGGCTATGCAACAGGAGGAAAAGATTCCTTTACGTTTTTGGGCTATTTGGTCGGTTGTGTACTCTTTATTAAAAGCTATGGAAGATAAACATATTGTAGAAAATCTTCAACTAGAAATTAAGCCAGTTATTCAGGAATTGCCCCTCACAGAGGAGGAGCAGAATGTAGTTCAAAATGACGCTATCGCTTTAAGTAGTAAAAAGGCGTCCAAACCGAAAGTAAAATCCGCTACGGCCGACTCAGCTTTAGCTGCCGCAGCAATATCAAATTATGACAATCGCCCAATTTTACAGGCTATACAGCTTAACACAAGAGGTGAAACAACTCTCCGTTAAGCAGAACCCGCCTGTAGTTCCCTCTGCACCTCCTCCATCTAACCCTAATTGGAGTAAAGCCAAGCTAGCTTTGGCTGATCTACCAAAATTAGGGGATTCTGACGAGGAAAAGCCTGCCTTTGCTTTCCCTGTAATCAGGCCGCAGCCAATAGATGGAGAAGCAGTTCCCCCTAGATGGGAAGCATTTAATATGGATGATTTAGCAAAATTAAAAAAGGCTGTAACCCTTTATGGCCCTCAGGCTCATTACACTAGAGAATTAATAACATCGGTAGCAGATCAGTATGGTAATCTTGCTCCTTATGATTGGAAAGCCTTGGCCAAAATTCTTTTAAAGGAGCCAGAATATTTACAGTGACACATGTGGTTTATGGAAGGTTGTGCGGAAAAGGCAAGACAAAATGCTGACGATCGAGATCCTAATATTAGACTCATTTCTTATCCCATGCTCTCTGGTACAGGTTTCTTTGATACTGTTGAGCATCAGGCAGGAGCTCCAAGAGAGATTCATGCTCAATTAAAAAGTATTGCTTTAGAAGCTTGGGATAAAATACGGCCTAAAGGATCAAAATATGGATCTTGGGCTAAAGTTCTGCAAGGAGCCAATAAACCGTATGTTGAATTCGTTGCAAGACTTCAAAATGTTATAAAAAAAACAGTAGTGGGACAAGACTTACAAGACCATCTCTTAAAAATGTTAGCTTTTAAAAATGCTAATGATGAGTGCAAAAGGGCTTTAATTCCAATAAAAGATACTGGAACGATTGACAATTTTATAAAACAATGTAAAGATTTAAATTCAGAATCTAGAAAAATGCAACTGTTTGCTAAAACCATGGCAACCACGTGGACTAATTGGCAATCTAAAAAGGAACAGTCTTTAAAATGTTTTAATTGTGGTCAGATAGGACATGTAAAGAGGGCCTGTCCAAAACTTGTAGGCAATGATCAAAAAAAGAGATCTAGAGCTCCTGGCTTATGTCCAAAGTGCAGGAAGGGAAATCACTGGGCTCGTGAGTGCAGGAGTAAACAAGTTAATTCAGCTGAACAGAAGGAAAACGGGAGAGCGGGCCCTACCCCGGGCCCCGGACAAATCAATGGGGTAAATCTACCGTATTCTCCCTACAGCCAGCCACCCAACACAGCGCCGCAGTGGACATACCAGCCTTAAAAGATGTAAAATTAAGAGGAGGACAATCTCCCGTAAAAATAATGAGTTATGGCAAATAGATATTACACATGTACCTTCTTTTGGTCGGCTTTCTTATGTACATGTAGTTATTGATACATATTCTTCATTTCTATGGGCTACTGCTCAACAGGGAGAATCCACTAAAAATGTTATTGTACATTTATTAGAGACTTTTACAGTTATGGGAATTCCTTCTAAAATCAAAACAGATAATGGACCTGCTTATACTAGCAGAACATTTAAACAATTTTGTGATCTCCATAATATTATTCATATTACAGAGATTGAATATAACCCCCAGGGTCAAGCTATTGTTGAAAGAGCACATGGCACTCTTAAGTTGCAAATTAAAAAATTAAAAAGGAGGAGTCAGGAGGATATTCAGATACCAATACTGTTTAAATTACAAAACAGTCCAAAAACATTACTGCATCAAGCATTGTTTATTTTAAATTTTCTCAATTTACCACAAGGTGAAATATTAACAAGAGCTGAGAGACATTTCGAACAGCAACAACAGCCCTTTGTGATTAATAAACCTATTTGGACTAAAACAGCTCCAGAGGCTGAATGGGAGAAGGGCACACTGCTCTATAAGGGGAAAGGTTTTGGTTATATCTCCACAGAAAATGGAATTCAGCAGTGGGTCCCTGGACGATGGATCAGGATCCGCGCCTCCAGACCCTGTTCACCAGCCCCGGAGACAACTCCCCAAGGAACCAAAACCGTGCCTTCAGAAGCGAGCGCGAAACCAGCTAGAGGCTGAAGATGCTGAGCTTGTTCCTGTCGCAGCCATGGCCAGATTACAGCTAAGAAATTCCCGCCGCTCACAGCGACCAAATTTAAATCCCCTCCCTACATGGGGACAATTAAAGAAATTGACCATAGAAGGGCAACGGCTTGTCCTTCAAGCAGGAAAGCCTTTTAACCCTGAAAACTTGTTTTTAGCTTTATGTGCCTTGCTCACCGTTGCTTCGGGGACTGAGGTACCTCCACATTCGTACTGGGCATATATTCCAAATCCCCCTTTATTAGAACCTGTAAAATAGGGAACTAGTGATATTTTACTTTATACCACACCTAGAGAAATTTTGTCAGCACCGTGGGCTGATTTAACCCCCCACAATCAAGATGATGGGACATTATTCAATTTTACTTATTATGGTAATCAAAGGCCTATTTGCATTGGGGAACCGCCTTGCATCCCTCTGGGATGGCAGTATTGGATTCAACATGGAATAAAAGCAGGCAACAAAAGGACAAGGCTTCAAGCCTTGGCTGCTCAAACCTTTAATGTTACCTAGAGAAATTTAACAGCACCTGACATAAATACATTTCCTGTATGCCCTGAATTCACTTATAAAAATATTTCTTATAATCCCATAATTTGGCAACTATGTATGGGAAAATTTGCTAAAAATATTGATGGGTATATTATTTGGGGACCATTTGGAAAATTCGTTAATGGATGTGCTGAATGGAATGAGACAAGATGTAATCTCTCTGTTGTGTATAGTCTTCCAGATCCAAAGAAAATAACTGACGGAGCTCCTATATTTCCTCAGAAGACGTCTCTTTTGTGGTGGGGAGATGGTGGAATCGCTAACCCTGCTGTTGCAGCCGAAGAATACCCTCATCACCTTCAAAATCATATTTGGAAGATTCCAGCCGCTATGCAACCTGTAACCTTGTACAATGTTTCCTATTCAGGGACTAGTCGATCTGTATCTACTACTTATAACTTTACTAGGTTTAAAATGTATAATATTACTGTTTGTGCACCTCTGCCTTATGTCTTTTTAGTGGGAACTTTTAATTTTACACATTTTTCTTGTACTTGTTTAAATTGTCAATTGTTTACATGCTTAAATAGCACACTAAATTTCACCAAGCCTTATACAGTTATGCTGTTACAACAAAAAACTCATATTTGGTTGCCTGTAAATTTAACTCGACCATGGTCTCAAGACCCAGTAATTTCTGTTACTACTGAATTTTTTAAACATCTGTTAAAACGTACAAAAAGATTTATTGGAATAGTGGTTGCTGTACTGTTAAGTCTGATAACTGTAGCCTCCCTAGCAGCAGTCTCAGGAATAGCTTTACAAACCTCTTTGCAAGAAAAACATGTTGTAAAATTATGGCATAAAAATTCTCATGAACTTTGGTTAACTCAGTGGCAAACAAACGCCAAACTACAACAACAAATAGACCTCCTTAAACAAACAGTTAAATGGATGGGTAGAAAAATATTGGCTCTTCAGCATCAAGTGTTTTTAAAATGTGATTAAAATTCAACTACTTTCTATATAACCCAACGACCTTATAATCAAACAAAACATGAATGGGAAGTGATTAAAATATATCTAAATAAAAATGCCTCTGCCCAGGAGAAAATAAAATCTTTGCATAATCAAATTGACAAGGATTTTGCAAAGCAAAATGATGATAAATCCCTGGCACAATTCGCGCAATTGCTTGCTCAATCTTTGAAAGGATTAGATTCCAAAGGAATCTGGCAGAGCATAACCCACACTTTAAGTGGCATGGGACTTAGTTTAATTATAGTTCTCATTGCCATAGTTCTTGTGTATTTTTACTGCATAAGACAAAATACTATTAATAACCTGATCTTATGGAAATTGTTGTTAAAAAATAAAAAGGAAGGAAGTGTGGGGGATGAGGTGTCACTTTGTAGGCCCAACCCCCTCTAACCTGCAATTTACAATAGCCGCCCTGGTATGCAAGAAGGAGGTAGAATAGGAATGCCTGTTCTCAGTGAGACCCCTCACCCTCTGGAATCCATACTGTGAGCTGGCTTTGTTTTGCAGAAGTCTTGAGGAAGTGGCTGGCCACCCTTTGTGACACTAACAGCAGACAAATTAACAACATTCTTGAGCTAATGAATTTCTTCCTGGGCTAGAGAAGTTATGAGAACTGGTTGTGATTATTTACTTCACTTAGATAGTTTTAGAATAAACATTGTAGTCTGTCACGTTGTAGCTTGCCACAAAGAATGCCTTTTCACCACTTAATTATCTGGGCTCTGTGAACTGATCGGGTTTACTATATATGAATCCTAAAATAAAGATTGTGCGTGCAGTGCAGTGTAACGCGGTGCAGATAGTAAAGGTGCCGTGTCCTGTCTTCCTTTCCGAGCACTATACCCCCCGTGTCCCGATCAGGCGTGTGTGCGTGTTTACCTTTCCCGGAGTTCAGAGTGCTCTAAGACACTCACGACACCTAACCTTAAACTCTACCCCTAAACCTAACTCTAACCTTTAACCCAAACATTAACCCTAACCCTAACACTAACACTAACCTTAAACCTGACCCTAACCTCTAACTCTAACCCTAACCCTAAACCTAACACTAATCCCAACCCTAAACCTAATGCCTAATGGCAAAACTAAACCCTAACCCCAATCCTAAACCTAACCCTAAACACAACACTAACCCTAAACCTAACTCAAACACTAACACTAATCCCTAAACCAAAACCTAACCAAGCCTTAACCCTAACACTAACACTAAGCCTAACACCTAAACCTAACCCTAAATTTAAACCTAACCTTAACACTAACCCTAATCCCTAAACCTAACACTAAACCTAAACCTCACCCTTACCGTCAACCTAATCACAATCTTAGCCATAAGGGTAACCCTAACCCTAACAATAACCCTAATCCTAACCCTAAACCCTAACCCTAACCCTAACCCTAAATATAACCATAACTCTAACCCTATCACTAAACCTAACCCTAAACTTTAACATAACCTTAAACCTAACACTAACCCTAACCATCTAAACCTAACCCTAACCCTAAAATAACCCTAACCCTAACCCTAAAATAACCATAACCCTAACGATAACCATAACCATAATCCTAACACTAACCATAACCCCTAACCCTAAACCCTAACCCATAACCCTAAATTCTAAACCTAAACATAACCCTAACCCGAAACCTAACCATAAACCTAACACTAACACTAACACTAAACCTAGCCCTAACCTCTGACCATAACCCTAATGTGAATCCTAACCCTGAGCTCTAACCCTAACAATAACCCTAACACTAACACTAACCATAACCCTAACCCTTACCCTAAACTCTAACCATAACCCGAACCCTAACCCTACGATAATCCTAACCCTAAGCCTAACCCAAACCCTGTCCAGCTCAAACACTAACACTAATCCCAACCCCTAAAGGTAACCCTAGCCATTACACCTAACATTAACCCTAAACTTAAACCTAACCCTAAACCTATACCTAACCCTAACCATAACCATAACCCTAACCCTAATCGTAACCCCAATCTGAACCCTAAATTAACAGTCACCATAACCCCTAACCCTAACCCTAAACCTAGCACTAACCCTAACCTATAAGCGAACACTAACCCTAATGCTAATCCTAATCCTAACCCTAACCCTAACCACTAAACCTAACCCTAAACCTAAGCCTAACCCTAACCCTAATCCTAACCATAATCCTAACCCCTAATGGTAACCCTAACCCTAACCCTATCCCTGAACCTAACCAGATCCCTAACCGTAATCCAAAGCCTAAACTTAAACCTATCCCTAACCCTAATGCTAACCCTAATCCCTAACACTAACCCTGACCACAACACTAACCCTAACCCTAGAACTAACACAGACACTAACACTAACCCTAACTCTAAACCTAACCCAAACACTAACCTTTAACCTAACCCTAATCTCTAATACTTATGCTAAAATTAACCCTAACCCTAACACTAACCCTCACCCTAAACCTAAACCTAACTCTAACACTAACACTAACCTTAATCCCTAAACCTAACCATAACCCTCACCCCAACACTAATACTTATGCTAAACATAACAGTAACCCTAACACTAAACTTAAAAGTAATCCTATCCCTAATCATAACCGTAACACTAAACTCTAACACTAACACTGACACTCACCCTAAACCTAACCCAAACCCTAACCATAACCATTACCCAAAACCTAACCCTAACCCTAACCCTAACCCTAACCTGAACCCTAACGCTAAACACTAAACCAATCCATAACCCTAACCCTAAACCTAACCCTAACCCTAAAATTAAAACTGCCACTAACCCTAACACTAACAATAACCCTAACCTTAACCCTAATGCTAACCCTAAACACAAACCCTAACCCTAAACCTAACCCTAAACCAAACCCTAAGCCCAATCCTAACCCTAACCCTAACACTAACCCTAACCAATCCCTAGCCCTAATGCTAAGCCTAACCCTAACTAAAACCCTAACCCTAACCCTAACATTAACCCTAACCCTAACCCCAACACTAAACCTAAAACTAACGCTAATTGAGCCTCATTATAACCCCTATCCCTAATCCTAACACTAACCCTAACACTAACCTCTAACCTGAACCCTAAGCGTAACACTATCCCTAAACCTATCACTAACCCTAAACACTAACCCTAACCCTAAGCCTACCCCTAATGATAATCCTATCCCTAACACTCACCCCTAAAGATAACCCTAACCCTAACCCTATCCCTGAGCCTAACCCCATGCCTAACCCTAAACCTAAGCCTAACCTTACCCTATCCCTAACCCTAATGCTAACCCTAATCCCTAACACTAACACTGACCACAACACTAAACCTAACCCTAGAACTAACACAGACACTAACACTAACCCTAACTCTAAACCTAACCCAAACACTAACCTTTAACCTAACCCTAATCTCTAATACTTACGCTAAAACTAACCCTAACCCTAACACTAACCCTCACCCTAAACCTAACCCTAACTCTAACACTAACACTAACCTTAATCCCTAAACCTAACCATAGCCCTCACCCCCACACTAATACTTATGCTAACCATAACAGTAACCCTAACACTAAACTTAAACGTAATCCTATCCCTAACCGTAACCGTAACCGTAACACTAAACTCTAACACTAACACTGACACTCACCCTAAACCTAACCCAAACCCTAACCATAAACATTACCCAAAACCTAACCCTAACCTGAACTCTAACGCTAAACCCTAAACCAATCCCTAACCCTAACCCTAAACCTAACCCTAACCCTAAAATTAAAACTGCCACTAATCCTAACACTAACAATAACCCTAACCTTAACTCTAACGCTAACCCTAAACACAAACCCTAAACCTAAACCTAACCCTAAACCAAACCCTAAGCCCAATCCTAACCCTAACCCTAACACTAACCCTAACCCTAACCCTAACATTAACCCTAACCCTAACCCCAACACTAAACCTAAACCTAACGCTAATTGAGCCTCATTATAACCCCTATCCCTAATCCTAACACTAACACTAACCCTAACACTAACCTCTAACCTGAACCCTAAGCATAATGCTATCCCTAAACCTATCACTAACCCTAAACACTAACGCTAACCCTAAGCCTACCCCTAATGCTAATCCTAGCCCTAACACTCACCCCTAAAGATAACCCTAACCCTAACACTATCCCTGACCCTAACCCCATGCCTAACCCTAAACCTAAGCCTAACCTTACCCTATCACTAACCCTAATGCTATCCCTAATCTCTAACACTAACCCTAACCCCAACACTAACCCTAACCCTAACACTAACAGAGACACTAACGCTAAACCTAACACTAACCTTAACCCTAACCCAAACCCTAACACTTAACCTAACCCTAATCTCTAATTCTTACGCTAAACCTAATCCTAACCCTAACCCTAACTCTAACACTAATCCTAACGCTAACCATAACACTAAAGCTAACGCCTAGCCCTAACCCTAACCATAACACTAACACTAACCCTAACCCTAACCCTAACTCTAACCTCTGAACCAAACCCTAACTTTAACACTAACACTAACCCTAACTCTAACCCTAATCCTAACCCTAAAAGTGTCACTAACCCTTACACTAAGCCTAAACCTATCTTTAACACTAACGCTAATCCTAACCTCCAACGCTAACTCTAAACCTAACCGAACCCTAAACCTTACCCTAACACTAAGCCCAACCCTAACCCTAAGAGTAACCCTAACACTAAAGCTAACCCAATGCCTAACCCTAAGCCTAAGCCTAACCCTTATGCTAACCCTAATCCCTAACCCTAACCCCAACCCTAACCCTAACCGTAACCCTACTCCTAACCCTAAACCTAACCCTAACATGAACCCTAAGCCCTAACCCTAAAAATTAAACCCTAAGCCCTAACCCTAAAACCTAACCCTAAACATAACCCTAACCCAAACCCTAACCATAACGATAAACCTAATCCTAACCCTAACCCTAACGCTAACCTCTGACCCTAACCCTAACCCTAGCCCTAGCCCTAACCTCTAATCCTAACAATAACCCTAACCCTAAAACTAAACCTAACCCCAAACCTGACCCTAAACTCTAACCCTAACCCTAACCCTAATCCTAACCCTACGATAAACCTAAAAATAACCCTAAACCTAACCCTGTCTAGCTAAAACCCTAACACTAATCCTAACACCTAAACCTAACCCTAACCCTTAACCATAAAATTAACCCTAAACTTAACCCTAACCCTAAACCTAACCGTAAACCTAACCCTAGTCGTAAACTTAAACCGAACCCTAAATTAACCGTCACCCTAACCCCTAACACTAAGCCTCAGCCTAACACTAACCCTAACCCTAACCTCCAACCGGACCCTAACCCTAACGCTAGCCATAAACCTAACCCTAACCATAACCAATAAGCCTAACCCTAACCCTACCCTAAACCTACCCAACCCTAATCCTAACCCTAACCCAAACCCCTAATGGTAATCCTAACCCTAAACTTATCATTGACACTAACTCGATGCCTAACACTAAACCTAAGACTAACCTTATCGCTAACCCTAACCCGAACCCTAACCCTAACCCGAATACTAACCCTAACCCAAAACGTAACCCTAACCCTAAGCCTAACCCTAAATCTAGCCCTAACACTAACCCTAACCCTAACCCTAAAACTAAACCTAACCCTTAGCCTAAACATAACCCTATCCCTGAACCTAACCTGATGCCAAAACCTAAGCCTAACATGACCCCTATCTCTAACACTAAACCTAACCCTAATGGGTAACACTAACCCTAACCCCAAACAAAACCGTAACACTAACACTAACACAAACACTAACCCTAATTCCTAACCCTTACACTGACCCTAACCTTAATACCTAACCTTAAAACTAACCCAAACCCTAACATTAAACCTAACCCTAATCTCTAATCCTTTTGCTAAACCTAAGCCTAAACCTAACTGTAACCCTAAACCTAAACCTAACCCTAAGCCTAACACTAACTCTAACCCTAACCCTAACCCTAACACTACCACTAACCTTAATCCCTAAACCTAAACATAACCTTAATGCTAACCCTATCCCTAACCCTAACCCTAAACCTAACCCTAACCCTAACACTAGCCCTAACCCTAGCCCCTAAACATAACCCTAATCCCTAAGCCTAACACTAAACCTAACCCTAACCCTAAACGTCACCCTAATCATAACCCTAACCATAACTGTAACCCTAAATCTAACACTAACCGGAACCCTAAGTCCTAACCCTAACCATAACCATAACCATAACTCTACCTCTATCCTTAACCCTAACCTCTAAACCAAACCTTAACCCTAACACTAACCCTAATACTCTAACCCTAACATTAAAACTAACCTAAACCTAACCCTAACCCTAACCCTAGCCTTAAACCCTCACCTCTAACCCTAAACGCTAACTCTAAAACTAACCCTAACCCGAACCCTAAAACTAATCCTAACTCTAATCCTAAAAATAAATTTAACCCTAACCTCTGAACAAAACTGTAAACATAACCCAACCTCTAAACCTAACAATAACCCTAACCCTAACACTAAGCCTAACCCTAACCCTAACCTTAAACCTAACCCTAGGATAACCTCAATTCTAATCCTAACCCTAACCCAGTCTAGCTCTAACCTAATCCTAATGTTAACCGCTAACTCCTAACCCTAACCCATAACCCTAATATTAACCCTAACCTTAACTCTAATCCTAACCCTAACTCTAACCGTAACACTAACACTAATCTTAACACTAAAACGAACCCTAAATTTACCCTCACCCAAACCCCAACCCTAACCCTAACCTAACCCTAACGGTAACTCTAACCCTAAACTTAACCCAAACCATAACCCTAACCTCTAACCCTAAACCTAACCCTAACCTTCTAACCCTAACTCTAACCTTTACCCGAACCCTAACCCTAACACTAATCCTAATCTCTAACCCTAACCCTAACCCTAAATGTAAACCTTACCGTAACCCTAACCCTAACCCTAGCCCTGACCTTAACCCTAACCCTAACCCTAACATCTAACCCTAACGGTAACCCTAACCCTAACCCTAACCCTAACTGTAACCCTAAACTTAATAGTAACCCTAAAACAAACCCTAAATTAACCCTCATCCTAACCCCTAACCCTAACCCTAACACTAACCCTAACTGTAACTCAATCCCTAACACTTACCCTAACTTTAACCCTAAACAAAATCCCTAAGCCTAGATCTAACCCTAACGCTAACTGTAACTATAACCCTAACCCTAATTCTAACCCTAACCCTAACCGTAATTATAACCCTAACCTTAACACTAACACTAAACTTAGCCTGAAACCTAACCCTAATCCCTAAGCCTAACACTAAATATAACGTCACCCTAATCATAACCCTAACCATAACCATAAACCTAACACAAACACTAATCGTAAGCCTAACCCATAACCCTAACCATAACCATAACATAACCCTATCTCTAACTCTAACCCTAACACTAACCCTAACCTCTAAACCTAACCTTAACCCTAACAATAGCCCTAACCCTCTAACACTAACCCTAACCCTAACCCTAGCACTAACCCTAAGCCCTAAACCTAAACCATAACCTCTAAACCTAAACAATAACAATAAAACTAACCCTAACCCGAACCCTAAAACTAACCCTAACTCTAATCCTAACGCTAACTCTAACCCTAACCTCGGACCCTAAATCTAACCATAACCCTAACCTCTAACCCTAACAATAACCCTAACCTAACACAAAGCCTAACCATAACCCTTAGGCTAAACTTTAACCCTAACCCTAATCCTAACCCTAACCCTAACCCTACTATAAGCCTAACACTAACCCTAACCCTGTCTAGCTCTAAAGCTAACCATAATCCTAAACGCTAACCCCTAACCCTAACCCGTAACCCTAACATTAACCCTAACCTTAACCCTAACCCTAACCCTAACCCTAACCGTAACACTAACCATAATCGTAACCCTAAAAGGCACTCTAAATTTACCCTCATCCTAACCCCTAACCCTAAAACTAACCTAATCCTAACCCTTACTTTAACCCTAACCTTTACCATAACCCTAACTTCTAACGCTAAACCTAACACTCACACTCTAAACTTAACGCTAACCTTAACCTAACCCTAACCCCTAACCCTAACCCTAAGCATAGCCATAACCCTAACCTAAACACTATGACTAAACCTAACCCTAACCCTAACCTTAACCCTAATCCAAATCCCTAACCCTAACTCTAACCCTAACACTAACCCTAAACCTAACCACTAACCTTAACACTAAACCTAATGTTAACCCTAACCCTAACACTAACACTAATCTCTAAAGCTAACCATAACCCTAAATCTAAACCTAACCATAACCCTGACCCTAATCCTAACCATAATCATAACCCTAAACCTTACCCTAACCCTAACCTCTAACCCTAAACGTAAGCCTAAACCTAACCCTAACCCTAATCCTAACAATAAATGTAACACTAACACTAACCATAAGCCTGAACCGAACCCTAACCCAACCATAACCCTAACCCCAAAACCAAACCCTAACCCTAACACTAACTCTAACCCTAACCGTAACACTAACACTAACCATAACACTAAACTAAACCCTAACACAACCATAATCCTAAAACCTAAACCTAACCCTAATGCTAACTCTAACCCTAACCATAACCATAAACCTAACCCTAACACTATCACTAACCCCAACACCTAACCCTAACCCAAACCTTAACCCTAACCAAAATCCCCAAACCTAACTCTAACCCTGACCATAAGCCTAACTCTAACCATAACCTAAACCTATACCTAACCCTAACCGTAATCCTAACCCTAACCCTAACCCACACCCAAACCCTCTAAACCTAACTGTAACTCTAACTGTTATTCTAATGCTAACACAAACCCCGAACCCTTTCCCTAACACTAACCCTAACACTAACCCAGAACCCTAACTCTAACCCTAATCCTAACCTAATCCTAACCCCAACTCTAACCCCAACCTTAACCCTAACCATAACCATAACCTTTAACCATAAACCTAACCCTAACTTTCTAACTCTAACGCTAACCCTAACTCTAACGCTAAACCTAATCTCTAACCCTAACCAGAAGCCTAAATCTAAACTTAACCCTAACCCTAACCTTAAACCTAAACCTAACCTCTAATCCTAAGGCTAACCTCTAACCCTAATTGTAACCCTAACCCTAACCATAATCTGTAAACCTAACCGTAAACCTAACCGTAACGCTAACCCTAACCTTTACGCTAATTCTAATCCTAACCCTAACCATAACCATAATCCTAATGCCTAAACCTAACCCTAATCCCTAAGCCTAGCAATAAACCTAAACCTAACCCTAATCCCTAAGCCTAACAATAAACCTAAACCTAACCCTAACCGTAACCCTAACCCTAACACTAACAGTAACCCTAACACCTAACCCTAACCATAACCATAACAATAACCCTATCTCTAACTCTAACCGTAACCTCTAAACCTAACCATAACCCTAACAATAACCCTAACTCTCTAACCGTAACCCTAACACTAACACTAACACTAACACTTACCCCTAACCTAAACCCTAATGCCAAACCCTAAACACTAAAACTAAACCTAACACTAATCTGAAACCTAAAACTAACCCTAACCCTAATCCTAACCCTAACCCTAACATCTGACCCTAACCCAAACCATAACCCTAACCTCTAACCCTAACAATAACCCTAACCCTAACACTGAGCTTAACGCTAACCCTGACGCTAAACTCTAACCCTAACCCTAACCTTACGATAACCCTTAAACTAACCCTAACCCTAACCCTGTGTAGCTGTAACCATAACTCTAACCCTAATCTTAACCCCTAACCCCTAAACCTAACGTTACCCCTAGCCTTAGCCCTAAACCTAACCATAACCCTAAAATGAATCCTAAATTTAGCCTCACTCAAATCCCTAACCCTAACCCTAACCTGACCCTAAACCTAACTCTAACCCTAATTTTAACCCTAACCATAACACTAACCACTAACACTAAACCTCACCCTAACACTCGAACCCTAACCCTAACACTAACCCTAACACTAAACCTAATTTATAATCCTAACCGTAACCCTACTCTAAACCTAACCATAACACTGACCCTAACCCTAACACTAAACTTAACCCTAAGCCTAACCCTAACCTCTAAACCAAACCGTAACCCAAAGGCTAACCCTAACACTAATCTCTAAACCTTAGCGTAACCCTAACCGTAAACCTAACCGTAACCCTAAACCTAACCCTAACCCTAATTCTAATCCTAACACTAACCATAATCCTAACCCCTAAACCAAACCCCTAACCTTAAGCCAAAACCCTAAGACTAACCTCTAATCTTAAGCCCAAACACTAATACTAACACTAACCCTAAACCTAACCCTAACTCTAATGGTAACCCTAACCCCAAACCTAACCCTAACCCTGTAACCATAACCCTAACACTAACCGTAATGATAGCCCTAACCACAAAACTAACCCTAACCCTCTAACCCTAACCCTAAGCCTAACTCTAACCCTAAAACTAACACTAACACTAAAACTAATCAGTTACCTTAACCCTAACCCTAACCCTAATTGTAAACCTAAAACTAACCCTTAATGTAACCGTAACCCCAACCATAAACCTAAAAATAACTAGAACCCTAACCCTAAACCCTAAACCTAACGATAATCCTATCACTAAGCCTAACCCTAACCTCTAAACCTAACCCTAACCCTAGCCCTAACACTAAACTTAATGTCTAACCAGAACGCTATGACTAACCCAACCCTAACCCCAAGCTAACCTTAACCCTAATCCAAATCCCTAACGCTAACTCTAACCCTAACACTAACCGTAACTCTAACACTAACCTTAACACTAACACTAACACTAAACCTAACCCTAAAACCTAACCCTAAGGATTACCCTATCACTAACCCTAACACTAACTATAACCTCTAACCCTAACCCTAAATTTAATGCTAACCCTAATCTAACCCTAATCATAATCTCTAACCCTAACCGTACCCCTAAATCAAAACCTAACCGTAACCCTGACCCTAAACCTTATCATAACCATAACTCTAAACCTAACCTTAACCCTAACCTCTAACCCTAAATGTAAACCTAAACCTAACCCTAAACCTAAACCTAACCCTAGCCCTAACCGTAATGCTAACACTAAGTATAACCCTAAACCGAACACTAACCCAACCATAACACTAACACCTAAACCTAACCCTAATCCTAACCTTAACCCTAAACATAAAACAAGCGCTAACACTATCCCTAACCCCAACCACTAACCCTAACCCTAACCCTAACCTTAATCTTAACCCAAATCCCTAACCCTAACTCTAACCCTGACCCTAACCATAACCCTAACCATGACCTTACCCATAACTCTTACCATAATCCTAACCCAAACCTAACTCTAACCCTAACCGTACACCTAAACCTAACCCTAACCCTAACCGTAAACCTAACCCTAACCCACACCCTAACCCTCTAATCCTAACCGTAACTCTAACTCTAACACTAACACTAACACTAACACTAACCTGAATCCAAACCCTAACCCTAAACCTAAACTATAACCCGAAAATTAACCCTAACTTTAACCCTAACACTAACCTTAACCCTGACCCGAACCTCTATCCCTAACCCTAACCCTAACTCTACAATAACCGTAACCTTAACACTAACCCTAATGCTAACCCTGTCTAGCTCTAACCCTAACTCTAATCCTAACCATAACACTAACCCAAATCCTTATGCATACCCTAACCTAAACCTAAACCTAACCCTAACACTAACCTTAAGACTTATGCTGAACCTAACCCTAACCCTAAACCTAACCCCAACCCAAACCGGAACCCTAACTCTAACACTAAACTCTAACCTTAAACCTAACACTAACCCTAATGCTAACCCTAACACTAACCCTAACACTAACCCTAACCCTAACCATAACCCTAACTTTAAAACTAACACTAACCTATAAATATGCCAATACCCTTAACACTAACTCTAACCCTAACCTTAACCCTAATGCTAACCATAAACTCTAACCCTAAACCTAATCCTAAACACTAACCCTAACCCTAATCCTAACCCTAACCCTAACCCTAGCCCTAATCCTAACCCTAAACCTCATGCCTAACGGCAACACTAACCCTAACCCTAAACCTAAACCTAACCCTAAACACAACCCTAACCCTAAGCCTAACTCAAACACTGACACTATTCCCTAAAATGAACCCTCACCCAGCCTTAACCCTAACACTAACCCTAACACTAAACCTAACCCTAATCCCTAAACCTAACCCTGTTAACCCTAACCTTAACACTAACCCTAATCCCTAAGCCTAACACTAAACATAACCCTAACACTTACCGTCATCCTAATCACAATCCTAGCCAAAACCGTAACCATAAGCCTAACAATAACCCTAACCTTAACCCTAACACCTAACCCTAAACCTAAACATAATCATAACTCTAAACCTCTCACTAACACTAACCCTAACCTCTAAATGTAACCTTAAACCTAACACTAAACCTAACCCTATAAACATAACCCTAACCCTAACCCAAAAGTAACCATAACCCTAACCATAACCATAACTATAGCCATAACCATAACCATAACCATAATCCTAATACTAACCCTAACCCCTAAGCTTAAAACCTAACCCCAACCCTAAATACTAACCCTAAACGTAACCCTAATCCAAAACCTACCCATAAACCTAACCCTAATCCTAACACTAACCGTAACCTCTGACCCTAACCCTAACACTAGCCCTAACCCTGACCTGTAACCCTAACAATAACCCTTAGCCTAACACTAACCCTAACCCTAACCCTTACCCTAAAATCTAACCATAACACTAACCCTCACCCTAACCCTAACCCTACGATAACCCTAACACTAAGTCTATACCAAAACCTGTCTAGCAGCAATCCTAACACTAATCCTAGGCCGTAACCCTAACCCTAACCCTAACCTGTAAACCTAACATTAACCCTAAACTTAACCCTAACCATAACCCTAACCATAAACAAATCCTAATTGTAATACTAAACTGAACCCTAAATTAACCCTCACCATAACCCCTAACCCTAACCCTAACCCTAACACTAACACTAACCCTAACCTGTAACTGAACCCTAACCCTAACGCTAACCCTAACCCTAACCACTAACCCTAACCATAACTCTAAGCGTACCACTACCCCTAAACCTAACCCCTAACTGTAACACTAACTCCAACTCTATCCCTGAACCTAACCTGATGCCTAACCATAACCCTAAGCCTAACCTTAACCCTATCCCTAACCATAACTTTAACCCTAATCCCTAACACTAACCCTAACCCCAACACTAACACTAACCCGAGCACTAAAACAGACACTAACACTAACCCTAACTCTAAACCTAACCAAAACCTAACCCTTAACCTAACACTAATCTCTAATCCTTACGCTAAAACTAACCCTAATGCTAACCCTAACACGAAACCTAAACCTAACCCTAACCCTAACCCTAACACTCACCCCAACACTAATCCTTATGCTATCCCTAATTCTAAACCTAAACCTAAAAGTAATCCTATCGCTAACCGTAACCGTAACTATAACACTAAACTCTAACACTAACACTGACACTCACCCTAGAACTAACCCTAACCCTAAATCTAACCACAACACTAAAATTAACCATAACCATAACCATAAACATATTGCTAAACCCTAAACCAATCCCTAACCATAATCCTAAACCTAAGCCTAACCATAACCCTAAAACTTCCACTAACGCTAACACTAATGCTAATCCTACCCTTAACCCTAATGCTAACACTAACCTCTAAACCTAACCCTAACCCTAAACCTAAACTTAAGCCCAACCCTAACCTCAACCCTAAACCTAAGATTAACCCTAACCCTACACTAACCCTAAACATAACCCTAACCCTAATCCTAACCATAATTCACCATCACCATAACTCCTAACCCTAACCCTCATACTAACACTAACCCTAACACTAACCTCTAACATGAACCCTAGCACTAACGCTATCCCTAAACCTAACCCTAACCACTAACCCTAACACAAAGCCTACCCATAACGCTAATCCTAAACCTAACACTCACCCCTAATGGTAACCCTAGCCCTAACCCTATCCCTGATCATAACCCAATGCCTAAGCATAACCTTAACCCTATTCTTAACCCTAATGCTAACCCTAATCCCTAACACAAACCATAACCACAACACTATCCCTAACACTAACACTAACACAGACACTAACCATAACCCTAACACTAACACTAACCCTAATCATAACCCAAACCCTAACACTTAAACTAACCCTAACTTCTAATTCTTACACTAAACCTAACACTAACCCTAACCCTAACATTAACACTAACCCTAAACCTAACACTAACCTTAACCTTAACTATAACACTAACCCTAACAGTAACCATAACACTAAAGCTAACTCCTAGCCCTAACCCTAGCCATAACACTAACACTAAACCTAACCCTAACCCTAACTCTAACTCCTGAATCAAACCCGAACTCTATCACTAACACTAACCCTAATCCTAACCATAAAACTGCGACTAACCCTAACACTAAGCGTAACCCTTACTTTAACCCTAGCAGCAACCCAACTCTAAACCTAACTCTAACCCTAACCCTAACCCTAAGACCAACCCTAACCCTAACACTAACCCTAACCCGATCCCTAAAACTAACGCTAAGCCTAACCCTAATGCTAACCCTAATCCCTAACCCTGACTCTAACCCCAACACTAACACTACCCTAACCCTACTCCTAACACTAAACCTAACCCTAACACTAACCATAACCCTGACCCTAAACCTAACCATAACCTCTAACCCTAACCCTAACCATAACACTAACCCAAACCCTAACCATAACACTAAAGCTAACCCCTAGCCCTAACCATAAAACCTAACCTTAACCCTATAATTAACCATAACTATAAAACCTAAACTTAACCCTAACTTTAACCCTAACCATAACACTAACCCTAATCCCAAAGCCTAACACTAAACCTAACCCTAACCCTAACCGTCACCTTAATCATAACCCTAACCATAACCGTAACCCTAACCCTAACACTAACCGTAACACTAACCTTAACCCCTAACCCTAACCCTAACCCTAACCATAACTCTAACCCTATTCCTAACCTTAACCTAAAACTCTAAACCTAACGTTAACCGTAACACTAACCCTAACCCTCTAACACTAACCCTAACCCTAACTATAATCCTAACCCTAAGCCTCATCCTAACCCTAATCCTAATGCTAACCTCTGAACCTAAACCTAAACCCAGCCCTAAACCTAACCTCTAAACCTAACATTTACACTAACCCTAACAATACCCCTAACCCCAATCCTGACCCTAAATTCAAACCCGAAACGTAACCCTAATCCTAACCATATGAAAAACCTACCAGTAACCCTAACCCTAACCCTGTGTAGCTCTAATCCTAACAATAATCCTAACCCCTAACCCTAACCATAACCCGTAACCCTAACATTAAGCCTAAACTTGATACTAAGCCTAAACTTAACCCTAACGCCAACCCTAACCCTAACCCTAACAATACACTAACCATAACCCCTATAGCCCTAACCCTAACCACTAACACTAACCTTAACCTACCCTAAACCTATCGAACCCTAATCCTAATCCTAACCCCAACCCTATCGGTAATCCTAACCCTAACTAAATCCTAAGCCTAACCCTATGCCTAACCATAACCCTGACCCTAACCCTAAGCCTAAACCTAATCCTAACACTAACCCTAACCCCAACCCTAACACTAAACCTAACCTTAACCCTAACGCTAGCCCTAACAATAACCCTAATCCTAACCCTAACTCTAACCCTAACCCTATACCTGACCCTAACCCTAAACCTAAGGGGTAATATTAACCCTAACCCCAACCTTAATCCTAACCCTCACACTAACATAAACACTAACCCTAATCCCTAACACTTACACTAACCCTAACCTTAACCCCTAAACTTAAACTTAACCCAAACCCTAACCTTAAACCTAACCCTAATCTCTAATCCTTATGCTAAACCTACCCCTAACCCTAAACCTAACCCTAACCCTAACACTAACCCTAAACCTATCCCTAACCCTAACACTAACCCTAAACCTAAGTCTAACCCTAACCATAACCCTAACCCTAACACTACCATTAATCTTAATCCCTAAACCTAAAGCTAACCCTAATGCTAAACCTAATCCTAACCCTAAACCTAACCCTAACCCTAATCCTTACGCTAACCCTAAACCTAAACCTAAACGTTACCCTAAACCTAACCGAAAACGTAACCCTAACCCTAACACTAAACTCTAAACCTAACCCTAACACTAACCCTAACCCTAATGGTAACCCTAACAATAACCCACACTCTAACCCTAACTCAAACCCTAACCTTTTTAATAACCCTAACAATGACCCTAATCCTAACCCTAATTCGAACCCTAACCTTAACCCTAAATTTATATTTAACTTCTAATCCTAATTCAAACCCTAACCCTCTAAAGGTAACCCTAAACCTAAACCTAACCGGAAACATAACACTAACCCTAACACTAACCATAGTACTAACCCTAACCCTAACTCCTAAACCTAACACTAATCCTAACACTAACACTAACCCTAACCTCTAACCATAACCGTTACCCTAAACACTCAACCTAATGCTAATCCTAATCCTAAACCTAAACCTAAACCTAACCCTAACACTAACCAAAACCCTAACCCTAAACCTAACACTAACCTCTAACACTACCACTAACCTTAAGACTAATTCTTTACCTATCCTTAAACCTAACCCTAACCTCTACCCCTAACCCTAACCGTAATCTCTAACCCGAACATTAACCCTAACCCTAACACTAACACTAACCTTAAACCTGACCCTAACCTCTAACCCTAACCCTAACACTAACCGTAAACCTAACTCTGTCTAGCTCTAACCCTAACTCTAATCCTAACCCCTAACTCCTAGCCCTAACCCGTAACCCTAACATTAACCCTAAACATAAACCTAAACCTAACCATAAACCTAACCGTAACCCTAACCGTAACCATAACCCTAAGCGTAAACCTAAACAGAACCCTAACTTAACCCTCACCCTAACACCTAATCCTAAACCTAACCCTAACCCTAACACTGGTCCTAACCCTAACCTCTAACCCTAACACAAACCCTAACACTAAACCTAAGCCTAACCATAACCATAACCCTAAGCCTAACACTAACCCTAACCCTAACCCTAAGCCCTAACTCTAACCCCAACACTAACCCTAACCCTAACACCGATCCTAACCTTAACACTTACCCATAATGGTAAAACTAACCGAACCCTAACACTGACCTTAAGCCGATGCCAAACCCTCACCCTAGCCCTAACCTTAACCCTAACACTAACCCTAACCCCTAACCCTAAGCTCTAACCACTAAAACCTAACCGTCAATCCTAATCCTAAACATAACCCCAACCCAAACCCTAACCATAACCCTAACCTTAATCCTAACCCTAACCCTAACCCTAACCCTTACCCTACCCATAACAATAACCCTAAACCTAAACCTAACTCTAAACCCTAACCCTAAGCCTAACCCTAAATTTACCCTTACCATAACCCTAATTCTAATCCCTAACCCTAAACTTAATCCTAAAACTAACAGTAACTCTGACCTCTAACCCTAACCCTAACCCTAACCCTTACACTAAACTCTAACTCTAACCCAACCCAATCCCTAAACCTAAACCTAAGCCTAACACTAACAGTAAACATAACCCTAACGCTGAAACTAACACTAACCTCTAAATGTACCACTAACCCTAACAGTAACCATAACCCTAAACTTAACCCTAAATCTAAGCCTAAACTGTAACTGTAACCCTAACCTAACTCAAACCGCAACCCTAACCTCTAACCCTAACTACAACCCTAACCCTAACTCTAACCCTAAACTTGACCCTAAACTGTAGCCCTAACCCTAACACTAACCCTAACCCTAACACTAACAATAATGCAAACACTAAACTAATCCCTAACCCTAATACTAAACCTAACCCTAACCCTATCCCTTATGATACCACTAACACTAACCTTAAACTGCAAACCTAACACTAACCCTAACCCTAACCCTAACCCTATTCCTTACGCTAACCCTAACACTAACACTAACGCTAACCCTAACACTAAAACTAACCCTAACCCTTAAACCTAAATCTAACATTAACACTAAAGTCTATCCCTAACCGTAACACTAACCATAACCCTAACCTTGACTCTAATGCTAACCCTGACCTTAACCCTAACTCTAACCGCTAACCCAAACCCTAACACTAACCCTAACACTAACACTAACCTAACACTAACCCTAATCCCTAACCCTAACCCTAACCCTAACCGTAACACTAAACAGAACCCTGACGTAACCCTCACCCTAGCCCCTAACCCTACACTAAACCTAACCTTAACACTAGCCCTAACCTTAACCTCTAACACTAACACTAAGCTTAACGATAACCCTAACCCTAACCATAACCATAACCCTAACCCTAACACTAACCCGAACCCTAACCCTAACTATTAACCCTAACCCTAACCCTAACAACTAATCCCTAACCTTAACCCTAACACTAGCCTTAACCCTAATCTTTAACCCTAACACTAAGCCTAATGCTAACCCTAACCTTAACCATAACCATAACCCTAACACTAAACTTAACCCTAACCCTAACCCTAATCCTAACTCTAAATTTTACCCCTAACAGTAAACCTAACTCTAACCATAACCCTGACCCTAACCCGATGCCTAACCCTCAACCTAGCCCTAACCTTAACCCTATCCCTAATACTAACCCTAACCCTAATCACTAACACTAACGCTAACGTGAAATCTAACCATAACCCTAACACTAACCCAAACACTAACCCCTATCCCTAACCCTTACACTAAACCTAACTTTAACCGCTACCCTTAAACCTAAGCCTAACGCAAAACCTAAACCGAACCGTAATCTCTAATACTTATGCTAACCCTACCCTAACCCTAATGCTAACCCTAACCCTAACACTATCCTTAATACCTAAACGTAACCCTAACCCTAACACTAACATTAACACAAACCTTAACCCTAATCCCTAATCCTAACCCTAACATTAACCCTAACATAACACTAACAGTAAACCTCACCCAAAACCTAACCCAGCCTTAAACCCATCTGACTCTAACCCTAACACTAATCCTAACCGGTAACTGCTAACCCTAACACCTAAAACCTGTAACCCTAACACTAACCCTAACAGTAACTTTAACCCTAAACCTAACCATAACCATAATCCTCAAGCTAACCCTAACATGAACCCTAAACTAATCTCTAAACCTAAGCCTAAGACTAACACAAACACTAACCCTAACACTAACGCTAACCCTAACCCTAAACCTAAATCTAATCCCTAACCCAAACCCTAAACCGAACCCTAACCCTAACACTAACCCTAATCCCTAACCCTAACATTAACATTAACCCTAAAACCTAACCCCAACCCTAACCCTAACCCTAACTCTAACCCTAACCTTAACCCTAACCATAACCTTAACCTCTAACCTGAATTCTAACCCTAATGCTCTAACCATAAACCTAACCCTAACCCTGAACCTAACCCTAAAACTAACCCTAAACCTAACCTTAACTTTAAAACTAGTCCTAACAGTAACCCTAACACTAACACTAAACTCTAACCCTAATCCTAACATTAACCCTAACCCTAACCCCTAACACTAAAACCTAACCCAAACCTAACCATAACCAGAATCCTAAAACTAACCCTAACTCTAAACTCTAACCCTAACCCTAACCGTAACCCTAACACTAACTTTACCCTAACCATAACGCTAACCCTAACCCTGAACTCTAACCCTAACCCTCACCCTAACCTTTACACTAAACTCCAACACTATCCCAAAACTATCACTAAAGCTAAACCTAAGCCTAACACTAACATTAACCATAATCCTACCCATTAAACTAACACTAACCTCTAACCCTACCACTAAACCTAACACTAACTCTAACTCTAACCTTAACCATAACCCTAACCCTAACTTGTAACCCTAACCCTAACCCTAAATCTAACTATAACCCTAAACTCTAACCCTAACAATAAGCCTAACCTTAACCCTAACTCTAACCCTAATCTTGACTCTAAACTCTAACCATAACCCTAACCCTAACACTAACCCAAAAACTAACACTAACCTAAACACTAACCCTAATCCCTAATCCTAACACTAACCCTAACCCTAACAAATATCCTTAAATATAACACAAACCAGAACCCTAAAACTAACCCTAATCTCGGAACCTTATGTTAACCCTAAACCTAACCCTATTCCTAATCCTAGCACTCACGCTAACCCTAACCCTAACTCTTACCCTAATACTAACACTAATCTTAATCCCCAAACCTAACCCTAACACTAACCCTAACCCTCATCCTTACTCTAACCCTAACCCTAACCCTAACCATGAACTTAAACCTAACACTAACACTAAACTCTAAACCTAACCATAACACTAACCCAAAACAATAACCCTCAACTTGACGCTAACCCTAACCCTAACACTAACTCTAACCCTTAACCCTAACCCTAATACAAACACTAACACTAACCCTAACACTAACCCTAATCCCTAACCCTAATCTTAACCCTAACTCTAACCCTAACCTTAACCCCAAACATAACCCTAACCTCTAACCATAATTCTAACCCTAACCTTCTAACCGAAATCCTAACCCTATCCCTAACACTAACCCTAACCCTAACCATAAAGTTAACCCTAAACCTAACACTAACACTAACCCTAACACTAAACTGTAACCCTAACCCTAACACTAACATGAACCCTAACCCTAACCCTAACCCTAAACCTAAACCTAAACCTAAACCTAACCATAATCCTAACCATAATCCTCACTCTAACCCTAACCCAAACCCTAAACCTAACACTGACCCTAATATTAAACTTAACCCTAACCCTAATCCCTAACACTACCCTAACCCTAACCCTAACCCTAACACCTAACACTAATCCCGAACCTTAAACCTAACCCTAACCCTAACCCTAAACGTAACACTAACGTAACACTGACCCTAATACTAACCTTAACCCAAACCCTAATGCCTAACACTAACCTAACCCTAACCCTAACCCTAACACCTAACACCTAACCCTAATCCCTAACCTTAAACCTAACCCAAATCCTAACCCTAAACCTAACCCTAACGCTAAACCCTAACCCTAACCGAAACCCTAACTTTACCCTAACCATAACACTAACACTAACCCTAATCCCTAACACTAACCCTAACCCTAACTCTAACAATAACCCAAACCCTGACCTCTAACACTAACACTAACACTAACACTAACACTTACCCTAAACTCTAACTCTAACCCTAACCCTAACCGTAACACTAACACTAATTTCTAAACCTAACAATAACCCTAATGCTAACCCTAACTCTAAACCTAGCCCTGAACCTAAAAAATTACCCTAAACAAAACCCTAATACTAACCCTACGATAATGCTAACCTTAACCCTAACCCTGACTCTAACACTGTCTAGCTCTACCCCTAACCCTAATGTTAACCCCTAACACCTAAACTTAACCCATAACCCTAACATTAACCCTAACATTAAACTTAACCCTAACACCAACCCTAAACCTAAACGTAACCCTAACCCAACCATAACCCTAAACAGAACCCTCACATAACCCTCACCCTAACCCCTAACCCTATACCTAACCCTAACCCTAACCCTAACACTAGCCCTAACCCTGAACTCTAAACATAACACTAAGCCTAATGCTAACCCGATCCCTAACCATAAACATAACCGTAAAGCTAACACTAACCTTAACCCTACCCATAAACCTAATGCTAAAGCTAACCCTTACCTCTAAAGGTAACAGTAACCCTAACCCTAACCTGACCCTAACCCAATGCCTAACCCTCACCCTAAGCCTAACCTTAACCCTATCCCTAACACTAACCCTAACCCTAACACTGACCCAAAACCTAAACATAATCCTTAACCCTAACACTAACCCTAACCTTAAACCATACCGTTAAACCTAACCCTAACTTTAACGATAAACCTAACACTAATCTCTAATCCTTAGGCTAAACCTAACCCTAGCCCTAACGCATACACGGACACTAACACTAACCTTAATTCCCAAACCTAACCCTAACCCTAATCCTTACGCTAACCCTAACTCTAACCCTAACCCTAACCGTAACCCTAACACTAACTTTACCCTAACCATAACGCTAACCCTAACCCTGAACTCTAACCCTAACCCTCACCCTAACCTTTACACTAAACTCCAACACTATCCCAAAACTATCACTAAAGCTAAACCTAAGCCTAACACTAACATTAACCATAATCCTACCCATTAAACTAACACTAACCTCTAACCCTACCACTAAACCTAACACTAACTCTAACTCTAACCTTAACCATAACCCTAACCCTAACTTGTAACCCTAACCCTAACCCTAAATCTAACTATAACCCTAAACTCTAACCCTAACAATAAGCCTAACCTTAACCCTAACTCTAACCCTAATCTTGACTCTAAACTCTAACCATAACCCTAACCCTAACACTAACCCAAAAACTAACACTAACCTAAACACTAACCCTAATCCCTAATCCTAACACTAACCCTAACCCTAACAAATATCCTTAAATATAACACAAACCAGAACCCTAAAACTAACCCTAATCTCGGAACCTTATGTTAACCCTAAACCTAACCCTATTCCTAATCCTAGCACTCACGCTAACCCTAACCCTAACTCTTACCCTAATACTAACACTAATCTTAATCCCCAAACCTAACCCTAACACTAACCCTAACCCTCATCCTTACTCTAACCCTAACCCTAACCCTAACCATGAACTTAAACCTAACACTAACACTAAACTCTAAACCTAACCATAACACTAACCCAAAACAATAACCCTCAACTTGACGCTAACCCTAACCCTAACACTAACTCTAACCCTTAACCCTAACCCTAATACAAACACTAACACTAACCCTAACACTAACCCTAATCCCTAACCCTAATCTTAACCCTAACTCTAACCCTAACCTTAACCCCAAACATAACCCTAACCTCTAACCATAATTCTAACCCTAACCTTCTAACCGAAATCCTAACCCTATCCCTAACACTAACCCTAACCCTAACCATAAAGTTAACCCTAAACCTAACACTAACACTAACCCTAACACTAAACTGTAACCCTAACCCTAACACTAACATGAACCCTAACCCTAACCCTAACCCTAAACCTAAACCTAAACCTAAACCTAACCATAATCCTAACCATAATCCTCACTCTAACCCTAACCCAAACCCTAAACCTAACACTGACCCTAATATTAAACTTAACCCTAACCCTAATCCCTAACACTACCCTAACCCTAACCCTAACCCTAACACCTAACACTAATCCCGAACCTTAAACCTAACCCTAACCCTAACCCTAAACGTAACACTAACGTAACACTGACCCTAATACTAACCTTAACCCAAACCCTAATGCCTAACACTAACCTAACCCTAACCCTAACCCTAACACCTAACACCTAACCCTAATCCCTAACCTTAAACCTAACCCAAATCCTAACCCTAAACCTAACCCTAACGCTAAACCCTAACCCTAACCGAAACCCTAACTTTACCCTAACCATAACACTAACACTAACCCTAATCCCTAACACTAACCCTAACCCTAACTCTAACAATAACCCAAACCCTGACCTCTAACACTAACACTAACACTAACACTAACACTTACCCTAAACTCTAACTCTAACCCTAACCCTAACCGTAACACTAACACTAATTTCTAAACCTAACAATAACCCTAATGCTAACCCTAACTCTAAACCTAGCCCTGAACCTAAAAAATTACCCTAAACAAAACCCTAATACTAACCCTACGATAATGCTAACCTTAACCCTAACCCTGACTCTAACACTGTCTAGCTCTACCCCTAACCCTAATGTTAACCCCTAACACCTAAACTTAACCCATAACCCTAACATTAACCCTAACATTAAACTTAACCCTAACACCAACCCTAAACCTAAACGTAACCCTAACCCAACCATAACCCTAAACAGAACCCTCACATAACCCTCACCCTAACCCCTAACCCTATACCTAACCCTAACCCTAACCCTAACACTAGCCCTAACCCTGAACTCTAAACATAACACTAAGCCTAATGCTAACCCGATCCCTAACCATAAACATAACCGTAAAGCTAACACTAACCTTAACCCTACCCATAAACCTAATGCTAAAGCTAACCCTTACCTCTAAAGGTAACAGTAACCCTAACCCTAACCTGACCCTAACCCAATGCCTAACCCTCACCCTAAGCCTAACCTTAACCCTATCCCTAACACTAACCCTAACCCTAACACTGACCCAAAACCTAAACATAATCCTTAACCCTAACACTAACCCTAACCTTAAACCGTACCGTTAAACCTAACCCTAACTTTAACGATAAACCTAACACTAATCTCTAATCCTTAGGCTAAACCTAACCCTAGCCCTAACGCATACACGGACACTAACACTAACCTTAATTCCCAAACCTAACCCTAACCCTAATCCTTACGCTAACCCTAACTCTAACCCTAACCCTAACCGTAACCCTAAACCTAACCCTAACCCTAACCCTAAGTCTAAACCTAACACTAACAATAAACTCTAACCCTAACCATAACACTAACCCTAAACGTAACCCTCAACCTGACGCTAACCCTAAACCTAACACTAATTCTAACCACTAACCCTAACCCTAACACTAACCCTAACACTAACCCTAGTCCCTAACCCTAACCTAACACTAACACTAACGCTAACCTTAACCCTAACCATAACCCTAACCTCTAACCATAATTCTAACCCAAACCATATAAGCGTAACTCTAAACCTATCCCTAACACTAACCCGAATCCCAACCCTAACCCTAACCATGAAGCTAACCCTAAACCTAACACTAACACTAAAACTAACCCTAATGCTAAACTGTAACGCTACCCTAACACTAACAATATCCCTAACCCTAGCACTAACCGTAACCGTAATCCTAACCCTAACCTTAACTCTAACCCCTAACCCAAACCCTAAACCTAACCCTGACCCTAAAATGAACCTTAACCCAAACCCTAATCTCTAAGCCTAACACTAACCCTAACCCTAACCCTAACACTAGCCCTAACCCTAACCTTTAACCCTAACACTAAGCCTAACGCTAACCCTAACCATAACCATAACCATAACCATAACCCTAACACTAAACCTAACCCTAACCCTCACCCTAAACCTAACCCTAACCTTAACCCTAACCCTAAATTTTACCCCTAACAGTAAACCTAACTCTAACCCTAACCCTGAACTTAACCCGATGCCTAACCCTCAACCTAGCCCTAACCAGAACCCTATCCCTAAAACTAACCCTAACCCTAATCACTAACACTAACCCTAACGCGAACCTTAACCCTAACAATAACACTAACCCAAAACCAAACCCTTATCCCTAACCCTTACACTAAACCTAACCTTAACTGCTAACCTTAAACCTAACCCTAACCCTAAACCTAACCCGAACCGTAATCTCTAATACTTACGCTAACCCAACCCTAACTCTATGCTAACCGGAAACCTGGCAATAACCCTAATCCTAACCCTAAAACTAACCCTAACCCTAACATAACACAAACAGTAACCCTCACCCTACACCTAACCCAGCCCTAACAATGTCTAACTCTAACCCTAACGCTAATCCTAACCTGTAACTGCTAACCCTCACACCTAACCTCCCCGTAACTCTAACAATAACTTTAACCCTAACCCTAGCCCTAACCATAATCCTCAACCTAACCCTAACCCTAACATGAACCCTAACACTAATCTCTAAACCAAAGCCTAAGACTAACACTAACCCTAACCCTAACACTAACGCTAACGCTAACCCTAAACCTAACTCTAATCCTTAACCCAAACCCTAAACTGAACTGTAAACCTAACACTAACCCTAATCCCTAACCCTAACATTAACATTAACCCTAACACCTAACCCCAACCCTAACCCTAACCCTAACCCTAACTCTAACCTCACCTTAACCCTAACCATAACCTTGACTTCTAACCCTAATTCTAACCGTAACCTTCTAACCATGAACCTAACCCTAAACCTAAACCTAACCCTAACCCTAACATTAAACCTAACCCTAACCCTAACACTAACCCTAACCCTAACCCTAACCCTAACCCTAACACCTAACATTAACACCTAACCCAAACCTAACCACAACCATAATCCTAAACCTAAACCTAACCCTAAACCCTAACCCTAACACTAACTTTAACCTAACCATAATGCTAACCCTAACCCTAATCCCTACTCCTAACCCTAACCCTAACCCTGACATATAACCCTAACCCTAACCCTAACCTTTACACTAAACTCCAACGTTAACCCAAAACTATCACTAACGCTAAACCTAAGCCTAACATTAACACTAACCATAATCCTAACCCTTAAACTAACACTAACCTCTAACGCTACCACTAAACCTAACATTAACCCTAACTCTAACCTTAACCATAACTCTAACCCTAAGTTGTAACACTAACCCTAACCCTAAACTCTAACCCTAACAATAAGCCTAATCCTAACCCTAACTCTAACCCTAACCTTGACTCTAAACTCTAACCCTAACCCTAACCCTAACATTAACCCAAACACTAACACTAACCTAAACACTAACCCTAATCCCTAACCCAAGCACTAACCCTAACCCTAACACATACCCTTAAATATAACATAAACCATAACCCTAAAACTAACCCTAATCTCGGAACCTTATGCTAAACCTAACCCTAACCATAACCCTAATCCTAGCACGAACCCTATCCCTAACCTTAACTCTTACCCTAACATTAACACTAATCTTAATCCCCAAACCTAACCCTAACACTAACGCTAACCCTAATCCTTACCTTAACACTAACGCTAACCCTAACCCTAACCCTGAACCTAAACCTAACACTAACACTAAACTCTAAATCTAACCATAACACTAACCCTAAACAATAACCCTCAACTTGATGCTAACCATAACCCTAACACTAACTCTAACCCTAACCTTAACCCTAACCATAACCCTAACCTCTAACTGTAATTGTAATCCTAACCTTCTAACCAAAACCCTAACCATATCCCTAACACTAACCCTAAAACTAATCCTAAACCTAACCATAAAGCTAACCCTAACCCTAACCCTAACACTAACACTAACACTAACTATAACCCGAACCATAACCCTAACCCTAAACCTAACCCTAACCCTAACCATAACCCTAACCCTAACCCTAACTCTAACTGCTAAATCAAACCCTAAACCTAACACTGACCCTAACACTAACCTTAACCCAAACACTAATCCCTAACACTACCCTAACCCTAACCCTGACCCTAACACCTAACACTAATCCCTAACCTTACAGCTAAACCTAACCCTAAAACTAACCCTAACGCTAAACCGTAACCATAACCCAAACCCTAACTTTACCCTCACCATAACGCTAACACTAAACTTAATCCCTAACACTAATCCTAACTTTAACCCTAACACTAACCCAAACCCTGACCTCTAACACTAACACTAACACTAACACTAACACTAACACTAACACTTACACTAAACTCTAACTCTAACTCTAACTCTAACCCTAACCATAACCCTAACACTAATTTCTAAACCTAACAATAACCCTAACCCTAACCCTAAATCTAAACCTAGCCCTGAACCCAAAAATTACCCTAACCCAAACCCTAACACTAACCCTACGACAACGCTAACCTTAACCCTAACCCTGACCCTAACCCTGTCTAGCTCTAACCCTAACCCTAATCTTAACCCCTAACACCTAACCCTAACCCGTAACCCTAACATTAACCCTAACATTAAACCTAACCCTAACACCAAACCTAGATCCTAAACGTAACCCTAACCCTAACCGTAACCCTAAACAGAACCCTCACAAAACACTCACCCAAACCCATAACCCTATACCTAAACTTAAACCTAACACTAGCCCTAACCCTGACCTCTAAACATAACACTAAGCCTAATGCTAAAGCTCACCCTTACCTCTAAAGGTAACACTAACCCTAACCCTAACCTGACCCTAACCCAATGCCTAACACTCATGCTAAGCCTAACATTAACCCTATCCCTATCCCTAACCCTAGCCCTAATACCTAACACTAACCCTAAACCCAACCCTAACACTAACCCTAACCCTAACACTGACCCAAACCCTAAACATAATCCCTAACCCTAACACTAACACTAACCTTAAACCATACCGTTAAACCTCACCCTAACACTAATCCTAAACCTAACACTAATCTCTAATCCTTACGCTAAACCTAACCCTAGCACTAACGCATACATGGAAACTAACACTAACCTTAATCCCCAAACATAACCCTAACCCTAACCCTAACCCTAATCCTTATGCTAACCCTAACTCTAACCCTAAACCTAACCCTAACTCTAACCCTAACCCTAACCTTAAATCTAAACCTAACACTAACAATAAACTTTAACTCTAACCATAACACTAACCCTAAACCTAACCCTCAACTTGACGCTAAACCTAACGCTAACACTAACTCTAACCTCTAAACCTAACCCTAACACTAACCCTAACACTAACCCTAATCCCCAACCCTAACCCTAACACTACCCCTAAACCTAACAATAACACTAATGGTAACGCTAAACTGTAACACTACCCTAACACTAAAAATATCCCTAACCCTAGCCCTAAACCTAACCGTAATCCTAACCCTAACCTTAACTCGAACCCCTAACCCAAACCCTAAACCTAACCCTGAACATTAAACTAACCTTAACCCTATCCCTAATCCCTAACCCTAACACTAACCCTAACACTATCCCTAACATCTAACACTAATCCCTAACCTTAAACTAAACCCTAACCCTAACCCTAAACCTAACACTAATGCTAAACCCTAACCCTAACCCTAACTTTACCCTAAACATAACCCTAACCCTAACCATAATACCTAATGCTAATCCTAATCCTAGCCTTAACCCTAAAGCTAACCCTAGACCTAAGCTTAAACCTATACCTAAACCTAACAATAACCCTAAACTCTAACCCTAAACATAACACTAATCCTAAAACTAACCCTCAACTTGATGCTAAACCTAACCCTAACCCAAACTCTAACCACTAACCCTAACCCTAAAACAAACCCTAATCCCGGACCCTAATCGTAACCCTAGCTCTAACCCTAACCTTAACCCTAAAAATAACCCTAACCTATAACCCTAATTCTAACCCTAACATTCTAACCGAAACCTAAACCTACCCCTAACACTAACCCTAAATTTAACCCTAACCATAAAGCTAACCCTAACCCTAACACTGACACTAACACTAAACCTAACACTAAACCTAACACTAAACTGTAACCCTACCCTAACACTAACCCTAACCCTAACCCTAACCCTAATCCTTACCGTAACCCTAACCTTAACCCTAACTCTACCCCTAACCCAAACCCTAAACCTAACCCTGACCCTAACATTAACCTAAACTCTAACCCTAAAACCTAAACCTCATCCTAACCGTAACCCTAACCCTAAACCTAACTGTAATCCTAACCCTAACACTAACCCTAACCCTAACCCTAACACCTAACCCTAAACCTAAACCTAACCCTAACCCTACCCGTAACCCTAACCCCTAACCCTGTCCCCTAACCCTAACCCCTAACCCTAACCCAAACCCTAACCCCTAACCCTGTCCCCTAACCCTAACACCTAACCCTAACACTAACCCTAAACCTAACTCTAACCTCAACCCCAAAACCTAACCCTAACCTAACCTTAACCCTAACCCAAATCCCTAACCCTAACTCTAACCCTAACCATAAGTATAACTCTAACCCTAACCAATACACTTATCCTAACCCTAAACCTAAGACATAAACCTAAAGATAACATTATCACTAACCCTAACCCTAACCTATAACCCTAACCAAAAACCTAAAGCTAACCCTAAAACTAACCCTAACTCTCTAACCCTAACCTAACCCTAGCCCTAACCCTAGCCCTAACCCTTAACCCTAACACTAACCTTAACCACTAAACCTAACTCTAATACCTAAGCCTAACACTAAACCTATACCTAACCCTAACCTTCACCCTAATCATAACACTAACCATAAGTGTAACCCAAACCCTTACACTAACCGTAACACTAACCCCTGACCCTAACCACAACCATAACCATAACTCTCTCTCTAACCCTAAACCTAACCTCTAAACTTAACCTTAACCCTAACACAACCCTAAATATCTAACCCTAAACTTAACCCTTAACCTAACACTAACCCTAACTCCTAACCTAAACCCTAAAGCCCAACCTTAAACACTAACCCTAAACCGAACACTAACCCGAACCCTAAAACTAACCCTAACCCTAATCATAACCCTAACCCTAACCCTAACCTCTGACCCTAACCGAAACCATAACCCTAACCTCTAACAATAACAATAAACCTAACACTAACACTAAGCTTAAACCTAACCCTGACGCTAAACCCTAACCCTAACCCTAACCCTAACACTAACACTGTCTAGCTCTAACACTAACCCTAATCCTAACCCCCAACCCTTAACCCTAACCCGTAAGCCTAACATTAACCCTAACCTTAACCCTAACCCTAACCCTAAACCGAACCCTAACCGTAACCCTAAACCTAATCGTAACCTTAAAACGAACCCTAAATTTACCCTCACCTTAACCCCTAACCCTAACTTAACCCTAAACCTAACTCTAACCCTAAACTTAACCCTAATCATAACCCCAACCTTTAACCCTAAACCTATCCCTAACCCTCTAACCCTAACCCTAACCCTAATACTAACACTAAATCTAATCTATAACCCTAACCATAACCCTAAATCTATACCTAACCATAACCCTTATCCTAACCATAATCCTAACCTTAACCCTAACCCTAACATCTAAATCTACCCATAACCCTAACGCTAACCCTAACACTAATCTCTAAACCTAACCGTAACCCTAAGCCTAAACCTAACCTTACCCTAATTCTACTCATAACCCTAACACTAACCATAATATTAACCCCTAAATCATAACCCTAACCTTAAGCCATAACCCTAAGACTAACCTCTAACCTTAATCCCTAAGACTAATACTAACATTAACCCTAAACCTAAGCCTAAACCTAATGGTAAACATAACTCCAAACCTAAACCTAACCCTCTAACCCTAATCCTAACCCGAAACATAATGATAACCCTAACCCCAAACATAAGCCTAACCCTCTAACTCTAACCCTAACCCTAACTGTAATGATAACCCTAACCACAAACCTAACCCTTACCCTCGAACCCTAACCTTAAGCCTAACTCTAACCCTAACCCTAACACTAAAACTAATCAGTAACCTTAACCTTAACCCTAACCCTAACCATAACCATAACACTAAAAATAACTCGAACCCTAAATCTAAACCCAAACCCTAACCCTAACATTAAGGTCTAACCCGAACGCTATGAATAAACCTAACCTTAACCTTAACCCCAATCCTAACACTAACACTAACCTTAACCCTAACTCTTACCCTAACCTTAACACGAATTTTAATCCCCAAACCTAACCCTAACCCTAAACCTAAACCTAACACTAATACTAAACTCTAAATATAATCATAACACTAACCATAAATAATAACCCTCAACTTAACGCTAACCCTAAACCTAACCCTAACTACAACCCTTAAACCTAACCCTAACCTTAACACTAAACCTAACAATAACACGAATACCTAACCCTAACCCTAACTCTAACTGTAAACTTAACCCTAACCATAACCCTAACCTCTAACCATAATTCTACCCCCACCCTATAACCGAAATGCTAACGCTATCCCTAACACTAACCCTAACCATAACCGTAATCATAAAGCTAATCCAAACCCAAACACTAAATCTAACACTAACCCTAAGACTAAACTGTAACCCTAAACCTAACACTAACATGAACCCTAACCCTAACCCTAACCATAACCCTAACAATAACCCTAACTCTAACCCCTTACCCAAACCCTAAATCTAACCCTGACCCTATCACTAACCTTAACCCTAACCCTAATCAATAACACTACCCTAACCCTAACCCTAACCCTAACCCTAACCCTAACACCTAAGACTAATCCCTAACGTTAAACTTAACCCTAACCCTAACACTAACACTAAATCCTAACCCTAACCCAAACCCTAACTTTACCCTAACCATAACCCTAACCCTAATCCCTAATACTAACCCTAACCCTAACACTAACACTAACCCAAAACCTGACCTGTAACAATAATGCTAACACTAACACTTACCCTAAACTCTAACTCTAACCCTAACCCTAACCATAACCCTAACACTAATTTCTAAACCTAACAATAACCCTAACCCTAACCCTAACTCTAACCCTAACCCTGAACCTAACCAATAACAATAACCCCAACCCTAACACTAACCCTACGATAACGCTAACCTTAACCCTAAACCTGACCCTAAGCCTGTCTAGCTGTAACCCTAAACCTAATCTTAACCCCTAACACCTAAACCTAACCCGTAACCCTAACATTAACCCTAACCTTAAACCTAACCCTAACCCCAACGCTAACCCTAAACGTAACACTAACCCTAACCATAATGCTAAACAGAACCCTCATGGAACACTAACCCTAACCCCTAAACATAAGCCTAAACCTAACCCTAACCCTAGCCCTAACCCTGACCTGTAAACATAAAACTGAGCCTAATGCTAACCCTAACCTTAACCATAAATATAAACCTAAACCTAACCCTAACTCTAATGCTAAAGCCAACACTTACCTCTAAAGGTAACACTAACCGTAACCCTAACCTGACCATAACCCAATGCCTAACCCTCACGCGAAGCCTAACCTTAACCCTATCCCTAACCCCAACCCTAAACCTAATCCCTAACACTAACCCTAACCCCAACCCTAACCCTAAACCTAACACTGACCCAAACCCTAAACATAATACCTAACCCTAAAACTAACCCTAACCTTAAACCATACCGTTAAACCTAACCCTAACCCTAAACCTAAACCTTACACTAATCTCTAATCCTTACGCTAAACCCTAACCCTAGGCCTAATGCATACACAGACACTAACACTAACCTTAATCCCCAAACCTAACCCTAACCTTAACCCAAACCCTAATCCTTACGCTAAGCCTAACCCTAAACCTAAACCTAACACTAACACTAAATTCTAAGCCTAACCATAACACTAACCCTAAACCTAACCCTCAACTTGACACTAACCCTAACCCTAACACTAACTCTAACCCCTAACCCTAACCCTAACACTAACACTAACCCTAATCCCTAACCCTAACCCTAACACTAACCCTAACCTTAACCCTAACCATAACCCGAACCTCTAACAATAATTCTTACCCTAACCCTCTAACTGTAATCCTAAACCTATCCCTAACAATAACCCTAATCCTAAACCTAACCCTAAAAAAAAGTTAACCCTAACCCTAACACTAACACTAACACTAACCCTAACACTAAACTGTAACCCTACCCTAACACTAACAATAACTGTAACCCTAACCCTAACCATAATCCTAAACCTAACCCTAACTCTAACCCCTAACCCAAACCCTAAACCTAACCCTGACCCTAAAACTAAACTTAACTCTAACCCTAATCCCTAACCCTAACACTAACCCTAACGCTAACCCTAACACCTAACACTAAACCCTAACCTTAAACCTAACACTAACCCTATCCCTAAACCTAAACCTAATGTTAAACCATAACCCTAACCTTAAACCTAACTGTACCCTAACCATAACGCTAACCCTAACCCCTAATGCTAACCTTAACCCTAACCCTAACCCTAAACCTAACGCTAAGCCTAAAATTAACACTACCATTAAACTCTAAACCTAACCATAACACTAACCATAAACCTAACCCTCAACTTGATGCTAAACCTAACACTAACCCTAACTGTAACCCCTAACACTAACCCTAACCTAACACTAACCCTAATAATTAACCCTAATTCTAACCCTAACTCTAACCCTAACCTTAACCCTAACCATAACCCTAACCTCTATTCATACTTCTAACCCTAACCCTCTAACCGTAAACCTAACCCTATCCCTAACACTAAAACTATCTCTAACCCTAACCATAAAGCTAATCCTAACCCTAACGCTAACACTAACAACAAACCTAACACTAAACTATAACCCTACTCTAACACTAACACTAACCCTAACCCTAACCTTAACTCTAAACCTAATCCTAACCATAACCCTCACCCTTTAACCCTAACTCTACCTATAACCCAAACCCTAAACCTAACCCTGACCCAAACACTAATCTTAACTCTAACGCTAAAACCTAACACTCACACTAACTGTAACACTAACCCTAAACCTAACCGTAATCCTAACCCCAACACTAACCCTAACCCTCACCCTAACCCTTAACCCTTACCCTAAACCTAACCCTAACCATAACCCTACCCATAACCTAACCCCTAACCCTGTCCCCTAACCCTAAGCCCTAACCTTAACTCTAACCCTAACCCTAACTCTAACCTCAACCCCAAAGCCTAACCCTAACCTAAGCTTAACTCTAACCCAAATCACTAACCCTAACTCTAACCCTAAACCTAACTGTAACTATAACTCTAACCTTAACTAATACACTAATCCTAAACCTAACCCTAAGATATAAACCTAATGATAACCTTATCACTAAACCTAACCCTAACCTATAACCCTAAGCAGAAACCTGAAGCTAAACCTAACCCTAACCCTAACCCTCTAACCCTAACCCTGCACTACCCTAACCCTACACCTAACCTTTAACCCTAAAACTACACCAAACACTAACCCTAACCCTAACCCCTAAACATAACCCTAATCCCTAAGCCTAACACTAAACCTAAACCTAACCCTAACCATCACCCTAATCATAACACTAACCATAACCGTAACCCTAACTCTAACACTAACCGTAAACCTAACCCCTTACCCTAACCATAACCATAACCCTATCTCTAACCCTAACCCTAACCTCTAAATCTAACCTTAACCCTAACACAACACTAACTCTCTAACCCTAACCCTAACCATAACCCAAACACTAAACCTAACCCTAACCCAAACCCTAATCCCTAACCTAAACCCTAACGCCAACCTTAAACACTAACCCTAAACCAAACACTAGCCCTAAACCTAATCCTAACCCTAACCCTAACCCTAACCCTAACCTCTGACCCTAACCCAAGCCATAACCCTAACCCCTAACACTAACAATATCCCTAACCCTAACCCTGATGCTAAACTCTAACCCTAACCTTAACCCTAACCCTAACGCTGTCTAACTCTAACCCTAACCTTAATCCTAACCCCTAACCCTTAACCCAATCCCGTAATACTAACATTAACCCTAACCTTAACCCTAACCCTAAACTTAACCCTTACCATAACCCTAAACCTAATCATAACCCTAAAATGAACCCTAAACTTACCCTCACCCTAGCCCCAACACTAACCCTAACATAACCCTAAACTTAACTCTAAACCTAACATTAACCCTAACCATAACCCCAACCTCTAAACCTAAACCCAGTACTAACACTCTAACCCTAACTCTAACCCTAACACTAAACCTGATCTATAACCCTAACCGTAACCCAAAATCTAAACCTAACCATAACCCTGAACCTAACCCTAACCCTAACATCTAAATCTAACCGTAACCCTAATGCTAAACCTAACACAGATCTCTAAACCTAACCGTAACCCTAACCCTAAACTTAACAGTAAAGCTAACCCTAACCCTAATTCTACTCCTAACCCTAACACTAACCATAATTCTAACCCCTAAATCATACCCCTAACCTTAAGCCATAACCTTAAGGATAACCTCTAACCTTAAGATCTAACACTAATACTAACATTAACCTTAAACCTAAGACTAACCCTAATGGTAACCCTAAACCCAAACCTAACCCTAAATCTCTAACCCTAATCCTAACCGTAATGATAACCCTAAACCCAAACCTAACCCTCTAACCCTAACTTTAGGCTTAACTCTAACCCTAACCCTAACATTAAAACTAATCAGTAACCTTAATCCTAAACCTAACCCTAATTGTAAACCTAACACTAACCACTAACTGCAACAGTAACCCTAACCATAACACTAAAAATAACTCGAACCCTAACTCTAAACCCTAAACCTAACGATAACCCTATCACTAACCCTAACCCTAACCTCTAACCCTAACCCTAAACCTAACCCTAACCCTAACCCTAACATTAAGCTTTAACCCGAACGCTATGACAAACCCTAACCCTAACCATAACCATAACCCTAACCTAAATCCCTAACCCTAACTCTAACACTAACCCTCAGCGAAACCCTAACACTAACCTTAACACTAACACTAACACTAACACTAAACCTAACCCTAAACCCTAACCCTAAGGATAATCCTATGACTAACCTTAACGCTAACCCTAACCCTAACCCTAAACCTAACCCTAACCCTAACTCTAATCCTAACCCTAACCATACCACCAAATCTAAACCTAACCTTAACCCTGACCCTAAACTTTTTCATAAAAATAACCCTAATCCTAACCTCTATCCCTAACCGTAAACCTAAACATAACTCTAACACTAAACCTAACCCTAACCCTAATCCTAACTGTAACGCTAAAACTAACCATAACCCTAAACCGAACGCAAACCCAACCATAACACTAACTCCTAAACCTAACCCTAATACTAACCTTAACCCTAAACATAAAAATAAAACTAACATTATCACTAAACCCAATCCCTAACCCTAACCCTAAACCTAACCTTAACCCTAACCCTAACTGTACTCCTAACCCTAACTCTAACGCTAACCGTAAACCTAACCATAATGAAAACACTAACACTCTAATCCTAACCATAACTCTAACACTAACCCTAACACTAACACTAACACTAACCCCGAATCCTAACCCTAACCCTAACAATAACCCCTTACCTTAACCCTAAACCTAACCCTAACACTAACCCTACCCATAACCCTAACCCCTAACTCTGAGCCCTAACGCTAAGCCCTAACCCTAACCTTAACCCTAACCCTAACCCAAATTCAACCCCTAAACTTAACAATAACCCTAACATTAACCCTAACCCAAATCCCTAACACTAACCATAACCACAACCCTAAACCTGACCCTAACACTTAGCCTAACCCTAATCCTAACGCTAAACCCTAACTCTAATGATAACACTATCACTAACACTAACCATAACCTCTAACCCTAAACCTAAACATAACACTAACCCTAACACTAACCCTAAAACTCTAACCCTAACCCTAACCCTAAACATAACCCTAACCAAAACCATAACCCTAAACCTAACACTAACCTCTAAACCTAGCACTAACTCTAACACTAACTCTATACCTAACCTTAACCCTAACCCTAACCCTAAGCTCTACCCCTAACCCTAACCTCTAACCTGAACATTAACCCTAACCCTAACACTAACCTTAACCCTGACCCTAACCTCTAACCCTAACCCTAACCCTACAATATTTGTAATGTTAACACTAAACCTAACCCTAACCCTGTCTAGCTCTAACCCTAACTCTAACCCTAACCCTAACACTAACCTTAATCCTTATGCTAACCCTAACCCTAACCCTAAGCCTAAACCTAACCCTAACCCGAACCCTAACCCTAACACTAACCCTCATACTTATGCTAAACATAAAACTAACCCTAAACCTAACCCTAACCCGAGCCGTAACTCTAATGCTAACACCAAACTCTAACCCTAAACCTAACACTAACCTAACTCTAACACTAACACTAACGCTAACCCTAACTCTAACACCTAACCCAAACCCTAACCCTGACCCTAACACTAACCCTAACACTAACCCTAACACTAAAACTAACACGAACCTATAACCCTGCCCCTAACCCTAACCCTAACCCTAATGTTAACCCTAAGGCTAACCCTAACTTCTAACCCTAAACGTAACCCTAACCTCTAACCCTAACCCTAATCTTAAGCCTAACCCTAAACCTAACCATATTCCTAACCCTAAACCAAATGCATAACGGCAACACTAACCCTAAACCTAACCCTAAACACAACCCTAATCCTAACCCTAACTAAAACACTAACAATAATCCCTAAGCCGAAACCTTACCCAGCCTTAACCCTAACACTAAACCTAACACTAAACTTAACCCTAACCCCTAAACCTAACCCTAACTTTTACCCTAACCTTAACACTAACCCTAATCCCTAAGCCTAACACTAAACCTAACCCTTAGCTTCACGCTAATCACAATCCTAGCCATAACTGTAACCCTAACCATAACAATAACCCTAACTTTAACCCTAAACCCTAACCCTAACCCTAACTATAACCATAACCATAACCATAACCATAACCATAACCATAATCCTCACACTAACCCTAACCCCAAACGGTAAACCTTAACCCCTAACCCTAAATCCTAAAACTAAACATAACCGTAACCTGAAACCTAACCCTAATCCTTACACTAACCCTAACCCTAACCTCTGAACCTAACCCTAACATAGCCCTAACCCTAACCCCTCTAAACCTAACAATAAACCTAACAGTAACACTAACCATAACCCTAACCCTTACCCTAAACTCTAACCATAACCCTAACTCTAACCCTAACCATACAATAACCCTAAACCTAAGCCTAACACAAACCCTGTCCAGCTCTAACCCTAACACTAATTCTAACCCCTAACCCTAATCCGTAAACCTAACATTAACCCTAAACTTAAACCTAACCCTAACCCTAGCCCTAACCCTAACCTTAACCCTGACCCTAATCATAACTCTAAACTGAACCCTAAATTAACGTTCACCATAAGCCCTAACACTAACCCTAACCCTAACACTAACCCTAACCTGTAAACGAAACCTAACCCTAACCACTAACCATAACCCTAACCCTAAGCCTACCCCTAACCCTAAAATTAACCCTAACCTTAACCCCTAACGGTAACCCTAACCCTAACCCTATCCCTGAACCTAAACCGATCCCAAAACATAACCCTAAGCCTAAACTTAACCCTATCCCTAACCCTAATGCTAACCCTAATCCCTAACACTAATCCTAACCACAACAGTAACCCTAACCCTAGCACTAATACAGACACTAACATTAACCCTAACTCTAAACCTAACCCAAACCCTAACCCTTAACCTAACCATAATCTCTAATCCTTATGCTAAACCTAACCCTAACCCTAACACTAACCCTCTAACGCTAACCCTAACCCTAAAATAACCATAATCCTAACCCAAAGGATAATCATAACTATAATCCTAACACTAACCCTAACCCCTAACCCTAAACCCTAATGCTTAACCCTAAATCCCAACCCTAAATGTAACCCTAACACGAAACCTAACCCTAATCCTAACATTAACCCTAACCCAATCTCTGACCCTAACCCTAACACTAGCCCTAACTCTGACCTGTAATCCTAACAATAACCCTAACACTAACACTTACCCTAACCCTAACACTTACCCTAAACTCTAACCATACTCCTAACCCTAAACCTAACCCTAACCCTATGATAAACCTAACCCTAAGCCTAACATACCCTGTCTAGCTCTAGCTCTAAAACTAATCCTAACACCTAACCCTAACTCTAACCCGTAAATTTAACATTAACCCTAAACTTAACCCAAACACTAACCATAACCCTAACACTAATCGTAACCCTAAACTGAAGCCTAAATTAACCCTCACCATAACCCCTAAACCTATCACTAACCCTAACTTGTAACAGAACCTTAACCAACACTAACACTAACCCTAACCCGAACCCTAACCACTAACCATAACCCTAACCCTAAGCCTACCCCTAACACTAATCCTAACATTAACCCTAACCCCTAACGGTAACCCTAACCCTAACACTATCACGGAAACTAAAGTGATGCCTAACTGTAACCCTAAGCCTAACCATAACCCTATCCTTAACCCTAACGCTAACTCTAATCCCTAACACTAATCCTAACCCCAACACTAACCCTAAACCTAGCACTAACACAGACACTAACACTAAACCTAACTCTAAACCTAACCCAAACCCTAGCCCTTAACCTAACCCTAATCTCTAATCCTTATGCTAAATCTAACACTAACCCAACCCTAACAGTAACTCTAACCCCAAATCTAACCCTAACCCTAACACTAAGACTAAACTTAATCCCTAAACCTAACCCTAACTCTAACCCTAACCCTCACCCCAACACTAATTCTTATGCTAACCCTAACCCTAACCCTAAACCTAAACCTAATAAAATGTAATTCTACCACTAACCGTAACCATAAACATAAAACTAAACGCTAACACTGACACTCACCTTAAACCAACTCTAACCGTAACCCTAACCATAACCCTAAACCTAACCCTAACCCTAACACTAAACCCTAAACCAGTCCCTAAGCCTAACCCTAAACCTAACCCTAACACTAACTCAAACACTAACACTAATCCCTAAACCGAACCCTAAACCTAACCTTAACCCTATCACTAAGACTAACACTAACCCTAACCCTAAACCCTAAACCTAACCCGAACTTTAACACTAACCTTAACACAAACCCTAATCCCTAAGCCTAACACTAAACCTAAACCTAACCCTAAACGTCACCCTAATCATAACACTAACTGTAACCATAACCCTTACCCTAACACTAACCCTAATCTTAACCCTAACCCCAAAACCTAACCCTAATCATAACCATAACTGTAACCCTATCCCTAACCCTAACATTTAAACCTAAACCTAACCATAACACTAACCCGAACCATCTAACCCTAACCCTAACCATAACCATAACCATAACCATAACCATAACCCTAACACTAACCCTAAGCCATACCCTAAACCCTGACCCCTAACACTAAAACCTAACACTAAACATAACCCTAACCATAACCCTAACCCTAATCCTAATCCTAACCCTAACACTAACCTCTGACACTAACACTAACTTTAGCCCTAACCCTAACTTCTAAATCTAACTATAACCCTAACCCTAACACTAACCCTAACCCCAACCCTGACCCTAAACTCTAACCCTAAACCTAACCCTAATCCTAACACTACGATAAACCTAAAACTAACCCTAACCCTAACCCTGTCTAGCTCCAACACTTACACTAATCATGACCACTAACCCTAACCCTAAACCTTAAGCCTAACATTAATCCTAAACTTAACCTTAACCCTAAACCTAACCCTAAACCTAACCGTAATCCTAACCCTAACCGTAACCCTAAACCAAACCCTAAATTAAACCTCACCCTAACCCCTAACTTAACACTCACCTAACACTAACCCAAAACCTAACCTCTAACCGGACCCTAACTGTAATGCTAGCCCTAAACCTAACCCTAATCTTAAACACTAACCCTACCCCTAACCGTACCTTAAACCTACCCAACCCTAATCCTAATGCTAACCCAAACCCCTAACACTAACCCTAACCCTAACCCTAAACCTAACACTAAACCTAACCCTAAATCTAACCCTAACCCTATCCCTGACCGTAAACCGATGCCTAACCCTAAGCCTAAACTTAACCCTATCCCTAACCTTAACCCTAACACTAATGGGTAACACTAACCCTTACCACAAACTTAACCCTAACACTAACACAAACACTAACCCTAATCCCAAACCCTTACACGAACACTAACCTTAACCCCTACCATTAAACCTAACCCAAATCCTAACACTAAACCTAACCCTAATCTCTAAACCTTATGCTAACCCTAAGCATAACCCTAACCCTAACCCTAAACTTAACCTTAACCCTAACCCTAACCTTAAGCCTAACACTAACTCTAACCCTAACCCTAACACTAACAATACCACTAACCTTAATCCCTAAACCTAAACCTAACCTTAATGCTAACCCTAACCCTAACCATAATACTAACCTGATCCCTAAACCTAACCCTAAGCCTAACCCTAAACCTAATCCTAACCCTAAAGCCTAACCCTAACCGCTAACCCTAACTCTAATGCCAACACTAACCCTAACACTAACACTAACTCAACACTAACACTAATCCCTTAACCAAACCCTAAACCTAACTTTCACCCTATCACTAACCCTAACACTTACCCTAACACTAAACCCTAAACCTAACCCTAACTTTATACCTAACCTTAACACTAACCATAATCCCTAAGCTTAACACTAAACCTAACCCTAACCCTAATCGTCACGCTAATCATAATCCTAACCGTAACTCTGACCCTAACATTTACCATAATCCTAACCCTAACCCCTAACTGTAACCCTAACCATAACCATAACTCTAACCCTATCCCTAACCCTAACCCTAACCTCTAACCGGACCTTAACCCTAACGCTAGCCGTAACCCTTACCCTAACCACTAAACCTAACCCTAACCCTACCCTAAACCTACCCAACCCTAATCCTAACCCTAACCCAAACCCCTAACGGTAACCCTAAACCTAAACTTATCCCTGACAATAACCCGATGCCTAAACCTACCCCTAAGCCTAATATTAACCCTAAACCTAACCCTAACCCTAAACCTGACCCTAATTCTTAACACTAACCCTAACACCAACCCTAACCTGAACCCTAACCCTACTCTTAACCTTAAACATAACCCTAACACTAATCAGACCACTACCACTAAACCTAACACTAACCTTTAACTGTAACATAACCCTAACACTAACTCTAACCCTAACCATAACACTAAAGCTAACCCCTAGCCCTAACCCTAACCCTAACACTAACTCTAACCCTAATCCTAATTCTAACCCGAATGCCTAACAGCAACATTAACCCTAACCCTAACACTAGCCTGATCCCTAAACCTAACCCTAAGCCTAACTCTACCTTAACCCTAACCAGAAAGTTAACCCTAACCCTAATCCCAATTTCTAACCCTAACACCAAACCTAACCCTAACCCTAACATTCACTCAAACACTAACACTAATCTCTAAACGGAACCCTAACCCTAACCTTAACCCTATCACTAACCCTAACCATAAACCCTAAACCTAACACTAACTTTAACCCTAACCTTAACACTAACCCTACACCTTAAGCCTAACACTAAACCTAACCCTAACCCTAACCATAACCGTAACCATAACCATAACCCTAAACCTAACACTAACCCTAACCTTAACCCTAACCATAACCATAACTCTAACCCTATTCCTAACACTAACCCTAACCTCTAAAACTACCCTTAACCCTAACACTAACCCTAACCCTAACCATAACCATAACCATAACCCTAACACTAACCCTAACAACTAACCCCAAAACTCTAAACCTTAACCCCTAACCCTAACCATAACCCTAACTGCTAACCCCTAACCGTAAACCCTAATCCTAAACATAAGCCTAACCCAAACCCTAACCATAACACTAAACCTAATCCTAACCCTAACACTTACCCTAACCATAGCCATAACCCTAAACCTAAACCTAACTCTAAACCCTAACTTAACCCTCAGGCTAAATTTACCCTTACCATAACCCTAACTCTAATCCCTAAACCTAACCCTAACCCTAACACTAACACTAACCCTAACTCTAACCTCTAACTCTAACCCGAACCCTAACCCTTACACTAAATTCTAACTCTAACCCAAACATATCCCTAAGCCTAAACCTAAGCCTAACACTAACACTAAACATAACGTTAACCCTTAAACTAACACTAACCTCTAACTCTACCCCTAACCCTAACCCTAACCCTAACCCTAACCCAAACCACAACCCTAACACTAGCCCTAAACCTGACCTTTAACATAACATTAAGCCTAACGCTAACCCTAACCCTAACCATAAACATAACCCTAAACCTAACCCTAAACTTAACCCTACAACTAACCCTAATGATAAAGCTAACACTTACCTCTAAAGGTAACACTAACCCTATCTCTAACCTGACCCTAACCCAATGCCTAACCCTCACCAAAGCCTAAATTTAATCCTATCCCTAAGCCTAACCCTAACCCTAATCCCTAACACTAACACTAAACCCAACCCTAACACTAGCCCTTACACTAACCTAATCCCTAACCCTAACACTAACCCTAACCTTAAGCCATACCGTTAATCCTAACCCTAACCCTAAACCTAACACTAATCTCTAATCCTTACACTAACTCTAACCCTAGCCCTAACGCTTAGAATGGCACTAACACTAACCTTAATCCCCAAACCTAACCGTAACCCTATCCCTAACACTAACCCTAATCCTTACGCTAACCCTAACCCTAACCCTAAACCGAAAACTAACCCTAACCCTCAAACTCAACCGAAAACTAACACTAAACTCTAACCCCAACCATAACACTAACACTAACACTAACCCTCTAACCCTAAACCTAACTCAAACCTAATCCTAATGCTAAACTTAGCCGTAAACCTAACCATAACGCTAACACTACTGAAGCCCTAACAAGAATCCTAAGGCAACCCTAAAGCTAAGCCCTAAACCTAACCCTAAACCTAACCCAAACCTGAACCCTGACCCTACACTAACCCCTAACCCTAACCCTAAACCTTACCCTAACCCTAACCATAACCCTAACTCTAACACTAACCCTAACCCTAACACAAAAATAACTCTAACCCAATACTCTAACCCTAACTCTAAACCTAACCATAACCCTAATACTCAAACCCTAACCCTAACCCTCAGAATAACCATAACCCTAAAATTAACCCTAACCCTAAACCTAACCCTAACCCTAACCCTAACTCTAAAACTAAACCTTATCCCTAACCTTAACACTAAACCTAACCTTAACCCTAACCCCTAACCCTAAGCCCTAACCCTAACCCCAAAACTAAACCTAACCCTAAATCTAAACCTAATGCTAACCCTAGCCATAACATTAACCATAACGCTAACACTAACCATAACCCTGTACCGAACCCTAACCAAACACTAACCTTAACCCCTAACCATCACCCTAACACTAACCCTAGCTCTAACACTCTGACCCTAACCATAAGCTTAACCCTAACTCTAACCCTAAACCTAACCCTAACATTAACCTTAACACAAATCTCTAACTCGAACTCTAACCCTGAGCCTAACCGTAACCCTAACCCTAACCTCTGGCCCTAACTCTAACCCTGACGTGAAATTTTAACCTTAACCCTAACCCTAACCCTAACCCTACTATAACCCTAAACCTAACCCTAACCCTGATAGCTCTAACCCTAACCCTAATCCTAAACGCTAACACAAAAACCTAACCTGTAATCCTAACATTAACCCTAACCATAACCCAAACTCTAACCCTAACCCTAACACTAACCGTTACTCTAACCATAATCGTAACCCTAAAATGAACCCTAAATTTACACTCACCTTAACCCATAACTCTAACCCTAAACTAACCCTAACCCTAACCCTAACCCTAACCCTAACCCTAAAATCCCTAACCTCCAACCCTAAACCTAACCCTAACCCTCTAACATTAACCCTAACCCTAATCATAACCTGAACCCTAACGCTAACCCTAATCTCTAACCCTAGCTGTAACCCTGAATCTAAACCTTACCGTAACTCTAACCCTAACCCTACCTTAACACTAACCCTAACACTAACCTCTAACCCTAACCGTAACCCTAGCCCTAACCATAAAAATAATCTCCAAACGTACCGTAACCCTAACCCTAAACCTATCCATAAAACTAACCCTAAAACTAACCCAAACCATAATCCTAACCCCTAAACCTAACCACTAACCTTAAGCCAGAATTCTAAGACTAACCCTTAACTTTAGCCCTAACACTAATACTAACTCTAACCCTAAACCGTAACCCTATTGGTAACACTAACCCCAAACGTAAGCATAACCCTCAAACCCTAACCCTAACCCTAACCCTAACACTAAAACTAACCAGTAACCTTAACACTAACCCTAAATCTAATGCTAAACTTAACCCTAACCCCTAACTGTAACCGTAACCCTAACCATGACCCTAAACTTAATCCAAATATCTAAGCTTAAATCTAACCCTAAACCTAACACAAACCATAAACCTAACCCTAACCCTAACCCGAAGGGTAGAACTAACACTAACCCTAACCCTAACCCCTAACCCTAACCGTAAACCTAAACCTAACCCTACCCAAAACCCTAACACCTAAACCTGAGCCAAAACCCTAAGCCCTAACCCTAACCTAACCCTACCCTAACACTAAACCTAACCTCAACACCTAACCCTAACCCAAACCCTAACCCTAACCTTAATTCTAACCATAAGCATAACCCCTAAACGTAACCCTAACCCTAACCCTAAACCTAACACTAACCCTAACCTCAACACCTAACCCTAACCCTAACCCTAATCGTAACCCTAAACTTAATCCTAACCATAAGCCTAACCCCTAAATGTAACCCTCACCCTAACCCTAACATGAACCATAACCCTTGCACTAGCCCTAACCCTAAACCCTAACCCTGACCGTAACCCTAAACCTAATCTTAACCCTAACCCCTAACCCTAAGCCCTAACCCTAACCCTATCCCTAAACCTAATCCTAATGCTAACCATAGCCATAACCCTAACCATAACGCTAACACTAACCATAACCCTGGACCAAACACTAACCCAAACCTAACACTAACTCCTAACCCTCACCCTAACCCTAAGCCTAGCTCTAACCATAAACCTAACCAAAGCATTATCCCTAAGCCCAAACCATAACCCTAACCCTAAACTTAACCCTAACCCAAATTCCTAACCCTAACTCTAACCCTGAACTGAACCGTAACCCTAATACTAACCCTAAACCTAAACATAACCCTAAACACTAACCCTAAAAATAACCCTATCACTACCCTAACCATATACCTAAATTCTAACACTAACCCTAATCCTAATGTGAACCCTAACCCTAACCCTCTAACCCTAACACTAACCCTAACCCTAACTTAAACCCTCACACTAATCCTATATCCCTAACACTAACTCTAACTCTAACCCTAATCCTAAACCTAACACTAACCCCTAACCCTACAGCTAACCCTAAGCCTAACCCTAAACCTAACCCTGAAACTAACCCTAACCATAACCCTGAACCTAACTGCAATCCAAATCTAAATGTAACCATAACCATAACCCTAACCATATCCCTAACTCTAACCTTAACCATAACACTAACCATAACCATAACTCTAACACTAACCCTAACCCTAACACGAACCTAATGCTAACCCAAAACTCTAATCCTAACTGTAACCCTAGCCCTAACCCTAATACTCTAACCCTAACCCTCACCCTAACTTAAACCCTAATATTAACACTAAACCTAAACCTAAACCCTAACCCTAACCCAAACGCTAAACCTAACCTTAACCCAAACCATGAACCCAAATCCCTAACCCAAACTCTAACCCTGACCCTAACAGTAATGCTAAACCTAACCCTAAGCCTAATCCAAATCCCTAACCCAAACCCAAACCCTAACCCTAACCCTAACCCTAACCCTAACCCATAACCCTAACCATAACCCTAACCTTAATCCAAATCTAAGCCTAAATCTAACCCTAAACATAACTCGAACCATAAACCTAACCCTAACCCTAACCCGAAGGGTAGGACTAACACTAACCCTAACCCTAACCCCTAACCCTAACCGTAAACCTAAACCTAACCCTACCCAAAACCCTAACACATAAACCTGAGCCGAAACCCTAAGCCCTAACCCTAACCTAACACTAACCCTAACACTAACCATAACCTCAACACCTAAACCCTAACCCTAACCCTAACCGTAACCCTAACCATAATTCTAACCATAAGCTTAACCCCTAAATGTAACCATGACCCTAACCCTAACTTTAACCCTAACCCTAAACCTAACACTAACCCTAACCTCAACACCTAACCCTAACCCTAACCGTAACCTTAACCTTAATCCTAACCATAAGCCTAACCCCTAAATGTAACCCTCACCCTAACCCTAACATGAACCATAACCCTTGCACTAAACCTAACCCTAAACCCTAACCCTGACTGTAACCCTAAACCTAATCTTAACCCTAACCCCTAACCCTAAGCCCTAACCCTAACCCTATCCATAAACCTAATCCTAATACTAACCTTAGCCATAACCCTAACCATAATGCTAACACTAACCATAAACCTGGACCAAACACTAACCCTAAACCTAACAGTAACCCCTAACCCTACACCTAACCCTACACTTAACCCTAACCCTAAGCCTAAACCTAACCCTAACTCTAAAAATAACCGTAATCTCTAACCTAACTGCAACTCACCATATCCCTAACTCTAACACTAAGCCTAACCCTAACACAAACCTAACTCTAACCCGAAACTCTAACCCTAACTCTAACCCTAACCCTAACCCCAACACTCTAACACTAACCCTAAACCTAACCCTAAATCTAACTCTAACTCTAAACCTAACCATAACCATAACCCTAACTACAACTCAGACATCTAAACATAAGCCCTAACTTCAACACTAACCCTAAGCCTAACCTTAACCTTTAACCCTAACCTTAACCCAAACACTACCCCTAAACATAACCTACCATCTAAACCAAATACTATCACTAACAATAACCCTAAACATAGCCCTAGGCCTACCATAACCCTAACACTAACCCTAACCCTAAGCCTAACACTAACCCTAACCCTAACACTAACCCTCTAACCATAACGCCAACCCAAACCTAATCCTAATGATAACCTTAGATGTAAACCTAACCATAACGCTAACACTACCGAAAACCTAACACAAACCCTAACACAACCCTAAAGCTAACCCCTAAACCTAACCCTAAACCTAACCCAAACCTGAACCTGACCCTAACCCTAAACCTAACCCTAACCATAACCATAACCCTAACACTAACCCTAACCCTAAAACAAACATAACGCTAACCCGAAACTCTAACCATAACTCTAACCGTAAACCTAATCCTAATACTGTAACCCTAACCCTAAACCTCACCCTAACCCTAACCCTAAAATTAACCTTAACCCTAAAACTAACCCTAACCCTAACCCTAAAACTAACCTTAACCCTAACCCCTAACCCAAAGCCCTAACTCTGACCCTAAACCTAAACATAACCCTAAACCTAAACCTAATGCTAACCCTAGCCGTAACCCTAACCATAACGCTAACACTAACCATAACCTTGGACCGAATCATAACTGAAAACTAACCCTAACCCCTAACCCTCACCCTAACACTAACCCTAACCCTAACACTCTAACACTAACCCTAAACCTAACCCTAACTCTAAATATAAACCCAACCATAACATTAACCCTAACACAAATCCCTAACTCTAATTCTAACCCGTAGCCTAACTGTAACCCTAACACTAACACTAACCCTAAACCCTAACCCTAACAATAACTATATCACTAACCATAACTGTATCTCTAACCTCTAACCCTAATGCTAAACCTAACGCTAACCCTAACACTAACCCTGTAACCCTAACCCTAACACTAACACAAACACTAACCCTAACACAAACCCTAATCTCTAACCCTAACCGTAACCCTAAATCTAAACCTAACCATCACCCTAAACCTACCCCTAACCCTAATCCTAATCCTAACATTAACACTAACCCTAACTCTAACCACTAACCCTAACCATAACCCGAAAACTAACACTAACCCTAACCCTAACACAAACATAACGCTAATCTGAAACTCTAACCCTAACTCTAACACTAAACCTAACCCTAACCCTAACCCTAAACCTAATACTGTAACCCTAACCCTAAACCTCACGCTAAACCTAACCCTATAATTAACCCTAACCCTAACCCTAACCCAAACCAACCCTAAACCTAACGTTAACCTTAACCCCAATCCTAAGCACTAACCCTAACCCTAACCCTAAACGTAAACCTAAACCTAAACCTAAACCTAATGTTAACCCTAGCCGTAATCCTAACCGTAACGCTAACACTAACCATAACTCTTGACTGAACCCAAACCGAACACTAACTCTAACCCCTAAAGCTCACCCTAACACTAACCCTAACACTAACACTCTAACCCTAACTCTAAACCTAACCTAACCGTAACGCTAACACTAACCATAACTCTTGACTGAACCCAAACTGAACACTAATCCTAACCCCTAAAGCTCACCCTAACACTAACCCTAACACTAACACTCTAACCCTAACTCTAAACCTAACCCTAACTCTAACTCTAAACCCAACCCTAACATTAACCCTAACACAAATCCCTAACTCTAACTCTAACCCTGAGCCTAACCGTAACCTAACACTAACACTAACACTAACCCTAAACCCTAACCCTAACAATAACCATATCACTAACCCTAACCGTATCCTTAAACTCTAACCCTAACCCTAAACCTAAAGCTAACCCTAACACTAACCCTCTAACCCTAACACTAACCCTAACTCAAATGCTTACCCTAACACTAACCCTAATCTCTAACCCTAAATGTAACCCTAAATTTAAATCTAACCATCACCCTAAACCTACCCCTACCCCTAACCCTAACCCTAAACTTAACACTACCCTAACACTAACCTTAACACTACCCTAACCCTAACCTCTAATCCTAACAGTAACCCTAACACTAACGCTAACCCTAACCCTAACACTAAACTCAAAACATAACCATAAACTTAATCATAACCATAGCCATAACCCTAACCCTAAACCTAACCCTAACCTCTAACCCTAACTGTAAACCTAACCCTAACGCTAAACCTAAGCGTAACCCTAACCCTAACCCTAACGGTAATGCTAACACTAACAATATACTTAAACCAAGCCCTAAGCCAAACCTAACCTTAAACCCTAACCCTAAAACTAACCCTAACCCTAACCCCTAACCCTAACCCTAGCCCTAACCATAAACCTAACTCTAACACTATCCCTAACCACAACCCCTAGCCCTAACCTTAACCTTAACCCCAACCCAAATCCCTAACCCTAACTCTAATCCTGAGCCTAACCATAATCCTAACCCTAACCCCAACCCTAACACTGCTCCTAACCCTACCCCTAAACCCTAACCCAAACAATAACACTATCACTAACTATAACCATATCCCAAAACTCTAACCCTAACCCTAAACCTAACGCTAACACTAAACCTAAACCTCTAAGCCTAACCCTAACCCTAACACCAATGCTAACCCTAATCTCTAACCCTAACCGTAACCCTAAATCTAAACGAAACCGTAAGCCTAACCGTAAACCTAATCTTAACTCTAACCCTAACCCTAACCTCTAACCTTAATCATAAACTACCCTAACCCTAACCCTAATTTCTAAACCTAACTGGAACCCTAACCCTCAAACTAAGAGTAAGCCTAACCCTAACCCTAACCATAACCATAATCCTAACCCCTAAACTTAACCCCTAACTGTAAAACTAACCCTAAGCCTAACCTTAAACCTAACCCTAACCTTATCCATAAGCCTAACCCTAACACTAACCCTAATGCCAAAGTCTAAACCGAATGCTATGACTAACCCTAAGCCTAACACTAAACCTAACCCTAACCGTAAACCTAACCCTAATCATAACCCTAAAACAAACCCCAAATTTACCCTCACCCTAACCCCTAACCCTAACTCTAACCCTAATATTAACCCTAAACTTAACACTAACCTCTAACTCTAAACCTAACTCTAACCCTCTAACCCTAAATCTAAGCATAACCCTAACTCTAAACCTAATCTCTAACCCTTAACGTACCCCTAAATCTAAACCTAACCATAACCCTAATGGTAAACCTAACCCTAACCCTAAGCTAAACCCTAACCCTAATCTCTAAACCTAACCATAACCCTAAACCTAAACATATCCGTAACCCTAATCATAACACTAAAACTAACCACAATCCTAAGAACTAATCCTAATACCTAACCTTAAGTCATACCCCTAAGCCTAACCCCTAAACTTAAGCCCTAACACTAATACTATCACTAACCCTAAACCTAACCATAACCCTAATGTTAACCCTAGCCCAAAACCTGAACCTAACCCTCTAACCCTAAACTTAACCCTAAACCGAATGGTAACCCTAACCCCATACCTAACCCTAATCCTCTAAACCTAACCCTAACCCTATCTCTAACACTAAACTTAACACGAAAACTAACCACTAACATTAATCCTAACCATAACCCTAATCGTAAACCTAACCCTAAACCCTAACGGCAACTGTACTCTAACCATAACCCTAAACCTAACACTAACTCTAACCCAAATCACTAACCCTAACTCTAACCCTAAACCTAACCCTAACCCTAGCCGTACTCCTAACCATAACCCTAACCCTAAACCTAAACATAACCCTAACACTACCCATAACCCTAACCTTTAACCCTGAGCCCTAACCCTAATCCCTAACCCTAACCCTAACCTAAACTCGAACTCAAATCCCTAACCCTAACTCTAACCCTAACCCTAATAGTAACTATAACACTAACCCTAACCATAACCCTAAACCTAACTCTAACCCTAAGCCCTAAATCTAATGAAAACACTATAACTAACCCTAATTTAACTTCTAAACCTAACCCGAAAACTAACGCTAACCCTAACCCAAAACCTCTAACCCTAAACCTAACCCTAACCCTAACCCTATGCCTAACCCTTAACCCTAACACTAACCCTAACACTAACCCTAAACCTAACCCCTAAACCTAACCCTAATCCCTAAGCCCAACAATAAACCTAAACATAACCCTAACCGTCGCCCTAATCATAACCGTAACCATAATCGTAACCCAACCCTAACACTAACCGGAACACTAACACCTAACCCTAGCCATAACCATAACTGTAACCCTACATCTAACCCTAACCCTAACCTCTGAACATAAAACCTAACCTCTAACCCTAACAATAACCCTAACCCTAACACTAAGCCTAACCCTTACCCTGACACTAAACTTTAACCTTAACACCAACCCTAACCCTGACCCTATTATAACCCTAAACCTAACCTTAACCCTGTCTAGCTCTAACCCTAACTCTAATCCTAACCCCTAACCTCTAACCCTAAACCGTAACCCTAACATTAAACCTAACCCAAAATGTAACCCTAACCCTAACACTAACCCTAGCCGTATCCCCAACCATAATCATAACCCTAAACGAACCCTAAATTTAAACCCACACTAACCCCTATCCCTAACCCTAACCTAACCCTAACCCTAACTTTAACCCTAACCTTAAACATAACCCTCACCTATAACCCTAAACCTAACTCTAATCCTCTAAACTTAACCCTAAGCCTAACACTAACCCTAACCCTAACGCTAAAACTAATCTCTAACCCTAACTGTAACCCTAAGCCTAAACTTTACCTTAATCCTAACCCTAACCCTAAACCTAACCCTAACTTTAAACCTAGCCCTAACACTAACCTCTATCCCTAAACGTAACCCTAACCCTAGCCCTAAACCTAATCTCTAAATGCAACCCTAACCCTAATCCTAAACCTATCCATAACACTAACCCTAACCATAATCCTAACACCTAAACCTAACCACTAACCTTAAGCCAGAACCCTAAGGCTAACCTCTAATCTTAAGCCCTAACACTTATACTAACCCTAACCCTAATGGTAACACTAACCCCAAAACTAACCCTAACCCTCTAACCCTAAGCCTAACCCTAACTCTAACTCTAAACCTAACACTGAAACTAACCACGGACCTTAACACTAACCATAACACTAATCCTAAACCTAACACTAACCCCTAACTGTAATCGTAAACATAACCATAACACTAAACCTAACACTAAACCTAATCCAAATCCCTAACCCTAACTCTAACCATAAATCTAACCCTAACCCTAACCCGAAGAGTAAGACTAACCCTAACCCCTAACCATAACCCTAATCATAAATCCTAACCCTAACCCTAAACCTAACCATACCCATAACACTAACCCTTAAACCTGAGCCGAAACCCTAACCCTAAACCTAACCCTAACCTTAACACTAACCTCAACCCCTAACCCTAACCTTAACACTAACATTAACCCTAACCGAAATTTCTAACCCTAACTCTGACCCTAACCCTTACCGTAACCATAAGACTAACCCTAACCCCTAACCACAACCCTAACCATAAACCCTAACCCTAACCCTAAGCCTAAACCTAACCCTACCCATAACCCTAACCATAAACACTAACTCTAACCCTAACCCTAACCTTAACACTAACCTCAACCCCTAACCCTAACCTTAACACTAACATTAACCCTAACTGAAATTCCTAAACCTAAATCTGACCCTAACCCTAACCGTAACCATAACCCTTACACAAACCCTAACACTAAGCCTAACGCTAACCATAAATCGTAACCCTAATGATAACCCTTTCAATAACCCTACGCCTAACCTATAACCCTAACACTAAACCTAACCCTTACCCTAAACCTAATCCTAACCCTAACCCTAAGGTCTAACCCGAATGCTGTGACTAACGCTAACCCTAACCCTAACCCTAACGTTAAGCCTAACCCAAAATCCCTAACCCTAACTCTAACACTAACACAAACACGAACCCTAACCTCTAAAAATAACAATAAACCTAACGCTAACCCTAACCCTAACCCTAATCTCTAAAGTTAACCGTAACCCTAAATCTAAACCTAACCATAACCCTGGCCCGAACCATAACCATAATCATAACCCTAACGCTAACCCTAACTGCTAACCATAACCGTAAACCTAAACCTAACCCTAACCCTAAACCTAACCCTAACACTAATCCTAACCATAACACTAACACTAAACATAACGGTAAAACAAACCCTAACCCAACCATAACCCTAACCCCTAAACCTAACCCTAACCCTAACACTATCCCTAACACCAACCCCTAACCCTAACCCTAACCCTAAACTTAACCCTAACTCAAATCCCTAATCCTAACTCTAACCCTGACCATAACCCTAAACCTAACAATAACTCAAAACCTAACCTTAACTTTACCATAATCCTAACACTAACCCTAACCCTAACCATAAACCTAACCCTAACCCACACCCTAACCCTCTAATCCTAATCGTAACTCTAACTCTAACCCTAACACTAACACTAACACTAACACTAACACTAACACTAACACTAACACTAAACCGTATCCCTAACACTAACCCTAAACGTAACCTAACCATAATCTAACCATAACCTTAACCCTAACTGTAACATTTACCTTAACCCTAACCATAACCCGAACCTCTAACCCTAAACCTAACCCTAACTCTCTAAGCATAACGCTAACCATAACCCTAACGCTAAACCTAATAATTAACCCTAACCATAAGCCTAAATCTAAACATAAACGTAACCCTAACCCTAACACAAACCTTTACACTAACCCTAACCCTAAGCTCTAACACTCACACTAACCTCAAACCCAACAGTAACCCTAACACTAACCCTAACCGTAAACTCTAAACCTAACCTTAACTCTAACCCTAAACCTATCCGTAACGCTAACCCTAACCCTTACTCTAATTCTAACCCTAACCCTAACCCTAACAATAATACTAACACTTAAACCTAAGCCATAACCCTAAGCCTAACCTCTAAGCTTAAGCCCTAAAACTAATACTAACACTAACCCTAAACCTGACCATAACCCTAATGGTAACCCTAACACCAAACATAACCCTAACCCTCTAGGCCTAACCCTAACCCAAACCACAATGATAACCCAAACCCGAAACCTAACCCTAACCCTCTAACCCAAGCCCTAACCCTAACTCTAAACCTAACCCTAACACTAAACCTAACCACTAACCTTACCCCTAACTCTAACCCTAATCGTAAACTTTAAACCTAAGCCCTAAACATAACTGGAACCCTAACCATAACCCTAAGAATAACTCTAACACTAACCCAAATCCCTAACCCTAACTCTAACCCTCACCTGAACCCTAACCCTAACACTAACCTCAACCCCTAACTCTGACCCTAAACCTAACCTTAACCCTAACCCAAATCACTAAACCCAACTCTAACGCTAACCGTAACAGTAAGTATAATTCTAACCCCAACCCATACACTAATCCTAACCCTAATCCCTAAACCTAATGATAACCTTATTACTAACATGAACCCTAACCTCTAACCCTAACGAGAAACCTAACACTAACCCTAAACCTAACACTAACCCTCTAACTCTAACCCTAACCCTTAACCCTAACACTAACCCTAAAACTAACCCTAACCCTAACCCCTAAACATAACACTAATCCCTAAGCCTAACACTGAACTTAACCCTAACACTAACCATCACCCTAATCGAAACACTAACCATAACCATAACCCGAACCCTAACACTAACCATTACCCTAAACCCTAACGCTAACCTTAACCATAAACATAACCCTATCTCTTACCCTAACCCTAAACTCTAAACCTAACCTTAACCCTAACACTAACCCTAACTCTCTAACCCTAACCCTAAACCTCAAACTAAACATAACACTAACCCTAAATCCTTACGCCTATCCCTAAACAATAACCCTAAACATAACACTAACCCAAAACCTAAAAATAACCCTAACCCTAACCCTAACCCTAACCTCTGACCCTAACCCTATACATAACCCTAACCTCTAACCCTAACAATAACCCTAACACTAACACTAAGCTTAACCCTAACCCTGACGCTAAACTCTAACCCTAACACTAACCCTAACACTAAGCCTAACCCTAACCCTGATGCTAAACTCTAACCCTTAACTCAAACCCTAACTCTAACCTTATGATAATCCTAACCCTAACCTTAACCCTAACCCTGTCTAGCTCTAACCCTAACCCTAATCCTAACCCCTAACCCTAACCCGTAAGCCTAACATTAACCCTAACCTTAACCATAACCCTAACCCTAACCCTAACTGTAACCCTAAACTTAATCGTAACCCTAAAACGAATGCTAAATTTACCCTCACCCTAACCCCTAACCCTAACCCTAACCCTAACCGAAACCCTAACACTAACCCTAACCTAACCCTAACCCAAATCTCTAACCCTAACTCAAACACTTACCCTAACCATAACTATAACACTAACCCTAACCCTAACACTAACTCTAACCCCTAAACCTAACCAGAAACCTAAGCCTAATCACTACGTCTAACACTAAATGTACCCCTAGCCCTATACATCACCCTAATCATAACCATAACTATAACTGTAACCCTAACACTAACACTAACCGTAAACCTAACCCCTAACGCTAACATTAAGTATAACTATAACCCTATCTCTTACACTAACCCTAACCTCTAAACCTAACCTTAAGCTTAACACTAACCATAACTCTCTAACCCTAACCCTAAATCTAAACATAAGCCTAACACTAACCCTAAACCCTAACGTCCATCCCTAAACACTAACCCTAAACCTAATACTAACCTGAACCCTAAAAATAACCCTAACCCTAATCCTAACGCTAACCCTAACCTCTGATCCTAACCCTAAACATAACCCTAACCTCTAACCCTAACAATAACCTTAACGCTAAGACTAAGCTTAACCCTAACCCTGACGCTAAACTAACACTAACCCTAACACTAACACTAAGCCTAACCCTAACCCTGACGCTAAACTCTAACCCTTAACTCAAACCCTAACTCTAACGCTACGATAACCCTAACCCTAACCCTAACCCTAACCCTGTCTAGCTCTAACCCTAACCCTAATCCTAACCCCTAACCCTAACCCGTAAGCCTAACATTAACCCTAACCTTAACTCTAACCCTAACCATAACCGTAACCCTAAACCAAATCGAACCCTAAAACGAATGCTAAATTTACCCTCACCATACCCCGAACCCTAACCCAAACCCTAACCCAAACCCTAACCCTAACCTAACCCTAACCCTAAATCTAACACTTACCCTAACCATAACTATAACACTAACCCTAAACCCTAACCCTAACAAGAAACCTAAGCCTAATCCCTAAGTCTAACACTAAACGTACCCCTAGCCCTAAACGTCACCGTAATCATAACCCTAACCAAAACTGTAACCCTAACCCTAACACTAATTGTAACTCTAAACCCTAACCCTAACCACAACCGTAATTGTAACCCTATCTCTAACACTAACACTAACCACTAAACCTAACCTTAACCCTAGCACTAACCCTAACCCTCTAACCCTACCCCTACCCCTAACCCTAACCCTAATCCTAACACTAACCCTAACACTAAACCTAACCCTAAACCTTAACCCTAATCCCTAAGCCCTAACCCTAACACTAACCCTAACCCCTAACCCTAAATCCTAAACCCTAACCCTAAACACTAATCCTAAACCTAACCATAAACTGAAACTTAAAACTAACACCAAACCTAATCCTAACCCTAACCCTAACCCTAACTTCTGACCCTAACCTGAACCATAACCCTAACCTCTAATCCTAACAATAAACCTAACTCTAACACTAAGCCTAACCCTAACCCAGACGCTAAACTTTAAACCTAAACCTAACACTAACCGAAATGCTAACTCTAACGCTACTATAACCCTAACCCTAACACTAACCCTGTGTAGCTCTAACCCAAACCCTAACCCTAACCCTAACCCCTAGCCCCTAACCCTAACCCTAAATCTAACATTAAACCTAACCTTAACCCTAACACTAACACTAACCCTAACAATAACCCTAACCGTAAACCTAACCATAATCGTAACCCTGAAACAAACCCTAAATTTACACTCACTCTAAACCCTAACCCTAACCCTAACCTAACCCTAACCATAACCCTAACCTAACCCTAACCCTAACCTCAACACCTAACCCTAACACTAACCTTAATGTAAACACTAACCGTAATCCCTAACCCTAAATCTGACAATAACCCTCACCGTAACCATACCCTAACCCAAATGCTAACACTAACCCTAACGCTAACCCTAAACCCTAACCCTAACGATAACCCTATCACTAACCCTACCCCTAACCTCTAACCCTAACCCTAAACCTAACCCTAAACCTAACCCTAACAATAACCCTAACCCTAAGGTCTAACCCGAATGCTATGACTATCCCTAACCCTAACCCTAACACTAACCTTAACCCAAACCCCTAACTCTAACTCTAACCCTAACACTAACCCTAACCCTAAAATCTAACAATAACACTAAACCTAACACTAACCCTAACCCTAATGTATAAAGCTAACCATAATCCTAAATCTAAACCTAACCGTAACCCTGAACCTAAACCTAACCATAAACATAACCATAACCCTAACCCTAACCCTAACACTAACCTCTAACCCTAACCGTAAACCTAAACCTAAACCTAACCCTAAACCTAACCCTAACCCTAACCCTAACCATAACCATAACACTAACACTAACCATAACCCTAAACCGAAACTAACACACCTATAACCCTAACCCCTAAACATAACCCTAACCCTAACCCTAACCGTAAACCGAACCCTAACCCTAACCCTAACCACAACCCCTAACCCTAAGCCTAACACTAACCCTAACTTTAACGCTAACCCAAATCCCTAATCCTAAATATAACCCTGACCATAACCCTAACCCTAACACAAACCCAAACCTAATGTTAACCCTCACCATAATCCTAACCCTAACCCTAACCCTAACCATAAACCTAACCCTAACCCACACCCTAAACCTGTAATCCTAACCGTAACTCAAACTCTAACCCTAACACTAACACTAACACTAACACCGAACCTTTCCCTAACCTTAACCCTAACGCTAACACTAACCACTAACCCTAACCCTAACACTAACCTAACCCTAAATCTAACCATAAAAGTAACCCTACCATAACCCTAACCCCTAAACCTGAGCCGAAATCCTAAGTCCTAAGCCTAACCCTGACTCTAACCCGAACTCTAACCCTAACCCAAATACCTAAACCTAACTCTAACCCTGACATAACCCTAACCTAACCAAAACCTAACCTTAACTCTAACCGTAATCCTAACCCTAACCCTAACCATAACCATAAACCTAACCCTAACCCACGCCCTAACCCTCTAATCCTAACCGTAACTCTAACTCTAACCCTAACACTAACCCCGAACCTTTCCCGAACCCTAACTCTAACCCAAATCCTAACCCTAACCTTAACCCAAAGGGTAAGACTATCCCTAAATCTAGCCCTAACCCTAACCCTAACCCTAACCCTAACCCTAACCCTAACCCTAACACATAACCCTAACCTAAACCACAAACTTAACCCTACCCATAACCCTAACCCCTAAACCTGAGCCAAAACCCTAAGCCTTATCCTTAAACCTAGCACTAACCCTAATCTCAACCCCTAACCCTAACCCTAACCCTACCGTTAACGCTAACTGAAATCACTAAGCCTAACTCAGACCCTAACCCTAACCATAACCATAACCCTAACACTAACCCGAACGCTAATCCTAAGCCCTAACCCTAAAGATAACCCTATCACTACCCATACCCCTAACCTCTAACCCTAACCCTAAACCTAACCCTAACCCTAACCCTAACCCTAAGGTCTAACCCGAACGATATGACTAACCGTAACCCTAACCCTAACCCTAACCATAACCCTAACCCAAATCCCTAACCCTACCTCTAACCATAACACTAAAACTAACCCTAACCTATAACAATAACACTAAACCTAATGCTAACCCTAACCCTAACCATAACCCTAATCTCTAAAGCTAACCATAACCTTAAATCTAAACCAAACCATAACCCTGACCCTAACCCTAACCATAATCATAACCCTAAACCTAAGCCTAACCCTAACTTCTAACCCTAAACCAAACCCTAAGCATAACACTAAACCTAAACCTAACCATAACTCTAACAGTAACACTAACACTAACCATAACCTTAAAACGAACCCTAACTCAACCATAACCCTAACCCCTAAACCTAACCCTAACCCAAACCAAGAAGATAAACCTAGCCCTAACACTATCCCTAAACCCAACCACTAACCCTAACGCTAACCCTAACCTTAACCCTAACCCAAATACCTAATCCTAACTCTAACCCTGACCATAACCCTAAACCCTAACCATAACACAAACCTAAACTTAACCCTAGCCGTAATCCTAACCCTAACCCTAAGCCTAACCATAACCATAAACCTAACCCTAACCCACACCCTAACTCTCTAATCCTAACCGTAACTCTAACTCTAACCCTAACACAAACACTAACCCCGAACCCTTTCCCTAACCCTACCCCTAACAATAACACCTAACCCTAACCCTAACCCTAACCCTAACCCTAAATCTAACCCTAAACTTAACCATCACCATAACATTAACCTCTAACCCTAAACCTTACCGTAACCCTCTAACCCTAATGCTAACCCTAACCCTAACGCTAAACCTAATCTCTAACCCTAACTGTAAGCCTAAATATAAACCTAACCGTAACCCTAACCCTAACCGTAACCTTAACCCTAAACCTAAACATAACCTCTAACCCTAACCCTAAACTCTTTCAATAACAGTAACACTAACCCTAACCCTAACCCTAATCTACAAACCTAACCTTAAACTTAACCCTAAACCTAACCGTAATGCTAACCCTAACCCTTACTCTAATTCTAATCCAAACCGTAAACCTAACAATAATGCTAAGGCCTAAACCTAACCCCTAACCCTAAGCCATAACCATAAGCTAACCTCTAAGCTTAAGCCCTAACACTAATAATAACACTAACCCTAAACCTGACCCTAACCCTAATGGTAACCCTAACCCCAAACATAACCCTAACCCTCTAAACCTAACCCTAACCATAATGATAACCCTAACACCAAACCTAACCCTAAACCTCTATCCCTAACCCTAACCCTAACTCTAACCCTAACCCGAACACTAAACCTAACCACTAAACTTACCCCTAACTCTAACCCTAATTGTAAACCTAACGCTAAGCCCTAACTGTAACCGTAACCCTAAGCATAACCCTAAAAATAACCCTAACACTAACACAAATCCCTAACCCTAACTCTAACCCTCACCCTAACTCTAACCTCAAACCCTAACCCTAACCCTAAATCTAACCTTAATCCTAACCCAAATCCCTAACCCTAACTCTAACTCTAACAATAACCATAAGTATAGCTCTAACCCTAACACATACACTAATCCTAACCCTAGCCCTAAGACTTAAACCTAAAGATAACCTTATCACTAACGCTAACCCTAAACTTAACCCTAACCAGAAAACAAACATTAACCCTAACCCTAACCCTAACCCTCTAACCCTAACCCTAAACCTTAACCCTAACACTAACCCTAACACTAACCCTAACCCTAACCCCTAAACCTAACCCTAATGACTAAGCCTAACACTGAACCTAACCCTAAACCTAACCATCACCCTAGTCATAAACCTAACCATAACTGTAAGCCTAACCCTAACACTAACCGTAACTCTAAACCCTAACTCTAACCCTAACCATAACCATAACCCTAGATCTAACCCTAACCCTAACCTCTAAACCTAACCTTAAGCCTAACACTAACCCTAACTCTCTAACCCTAACCATAACCCTAAACCTAACACTAACACTAAACCCTAATGCCCAACCCTAAACACTAACCCTATAACCTAACACTAATCCGAACCCTAAAACTAACCCTAACCCTAATCCTAACCCTAACCGTAACTCTAACCTCTGAGCCTAACCCAAACCATATCCCTGAACTCTAACCCTAACAATAACCCTAAAATAACGCTAAGCATAACTCTAACCCTGACACTAAATTCTAACCCTAACCTTAACCCTGAGTCTAGCCTTAAAACTAAGCCTAACCCTAACCCTGACGCTAAATTCTAACCCTTAACTTTAACCCTAACCCTAACATTACAATAAAACTAACCCTAACCCTAACCCTGAATAGCTGTAACCCTATCCCTAATCCTAACCCCTAACCACTAAGCCTAACCCATAACCCTAACATTAAGCCTAACGCTACCCTAAACCTAACCCTAACCGTGACCCTAACCATAATCGTAACACTAAAACAAACCATAAATTTACACTCACTCTAACACCTAACCCTAACCCTAACCTAACCCTAACTCATACTTTAACCCTAACCTTAACCATGACCCTAACCTCTAACCATAAACCTAACCCTAACCCTCTAAACTTAACCTTAACCCTAACCCTAACCCTAACCCTAACGCTAACCCTAATCTCGAACCCTAACTGAAACCCTAAATCTAAACTTTACCGTAACCATAAACCTAACCCTAAACTTAACCCCAACCCTAACACTAACCTGAAACCCTAACCATAACCCTAACTCTACCCTCAACCTAATCTCTAAACGTAACCGTAACCCTAACCTTAAACTTAACCGTAACACTAACTCTAACCCTTAAACTAACCATGATCCTAACCCCGAAACCTAAACACTAACCTTAAGCCAGAACCCTAAGCCTAACCCCTAACCTTAAGCCCTAACACTAATACTAACCCTAGCCCAAACCTAACCCTTACGGTAACCCTAACCCCAAACCTAACAATAACCCTCTAAACCTAAACCTAATCCTAACTCTAACCCTAACCTTAACACTAAAACTAACCACTAACCTTAACCCTAACCCTAACGGTAACTGTAACCCTAACAATAACGCTAAACCTAACCCTAAACTTAATCCAAATCCCTAACCCTAACTATAACCCTAAACTAAACCTAACCCTAACCATAAACCTAACCCAAAGTGTAAGACGAACCCTAACCCTAGCCCTAACACTAACCCTAAACCCTAACCGTAACCCTAACCATAAACCTAACCCTACCCACAACCCTAACCCTAAACCTGAGCTGAAACACTAAGCCCTAACCCTAACACTAACGCTAACCTTAACCCTAACTGAAATACCTAACCCTAATTCTGACACTAACCCTAACACTAACCCTAAACCCTAACCCTAACGATAACCCTATCACTAACCCTAACCCTAACCTCTAACCCTAACCCTAAACTTAACCCTAAACCTAACCCTAACAATATCCCTAACCCAAAGGTCTAACCCGAACGCTATGACTAACACTAAACCTAACCCTAACACTAACCCTAACCTTAAACCTAACCCAAATGCCTAATCCTAACCCTAAACCTAACCCTAACCCTAACCCTAACCTTAACCCTAACCCAAATGCCTAATCCTAACTCTAACCCTAACCCTAACCCTAACCCTAACCCTAACCCACACTCTAACCTTCTAATTCTAACCGTAACGCTAACTCCAACACAAACACTAACACTAACTGAGAATCCTAACCCTAACCCTAACCCTAACATTAACCCCTTACCCTAAACCTACATTTAACCCTAACCCTAACCCTACCCATAACCCTAACCACTAAGCATGAGCCGTAACATTAAGCCCTAACCCTAACCTTAACCCAAACCCTAACCCTAACCTCAACCCCTAACACTAACAATAACCCTAGCCTTAACTCTAACCCAAATCCCTAACCGAAATCGAACCATAACCATAACCGTAACCATAACAATAAACCTCACCCTAACACTAAGCCTAACCCTAACACTAACCCTAAACCCTAACCTTAACGAAAACCCTATCACTAAGTCTAACCCTAACCCTAACAATAACCCAAAATACTAACGCTAACCCTAACCCTAACCTTAACGCAAAACCTAAAGTTAACCCTAACCCTACCCATAACTCTAAACCCTAACCCTATGTCCTAACCCTAATGCTAACCCTAATCCTAACCTCAATCCATAACCCTAACCCAAAACCGAAACCATAAATCTAATCCTAACCATAAACGTAATCATAACCCTAACCCTATCCCTAACCTTAACACTAACCTTAACCCTAAACCTAAACCCTAACTGTAATGATAACCCTTTCACTAACCCCAATCCTAACCCGAAACCTATCACTAACCCTAAGGTCTAACCCGAAAACTATGACTAACCCTAACCGTAACCCTAACCCTAACCTTAACCGTAACCAAACCTAAATCTAATGCTCAACATGAATATAACCCTAACAATAACCCAAACTCTAACACTAACCCTAACCATAACCCTAAACCCTAACTCTACAGATAAACTATCACTAACACTAAACCTAACCTAACCTCTAACCCTAACCCTAAATCTAAAGCTAACACTAACCCTAACACTAACACTAGCCTCTAACCATAAACGTAACCCTAAATCTAAACCTATCCAGAAACCTAAACCTAAACCTAACCGTAAGCATAAACCTAGCCCAAACCCTAACCCTAACCCTAACCTCTAACCCTAACCTTAAACCTAACCCTAACACTAACCATAAACCTAACCATAACCCTAACCCTAATCGTAACACTAACTCTAAGCATAAACCTAAACCGAACCCTAACCCAACCCTAAACATAACCCTAATCCTAACCCTAACCCTAATCATAAATCTAACAGTAACACTATCCCTAACCCCAACCCCGAACCCTAATCCTAACCCTAACCTTAACCCCAAACAAAATCCCTAAACCTAACTCTAACTCTGACCCTAACCCTAACCCTAAACATAACCCTAAACCTAACCATAACCATGACCCTAACCCTAACCCTAATCTTAACACTAACCCTAACACTAAACTCTAACCCTAACCCTAACCCTAAACCTAACTCTATCCTTAACCCTAACCCTCTAACCATAACCCTAACCCTAACCATAACACTAATCCTAAACCTAACCCTAACCATAACACTAACCCGAACACTAACACTAACATTAACCCTCTAACCCTATCCCTAACCCTAAACATAATCCTAATGCTAACCCTAACTGTAGCCCTAACCATAACGCTAACACTAACCCTAATGCTAAGACGAAGGCTAAACGAACCCTAACCCTAAGCCCTAACCCTAACCTTCACCCTAACACTAACCCTACCTTGAACCCTAACCCCTAAACCTAACACTAAACCTAACCCTAACCATAAACATAACCGTAATCCGAACATTAAACCTAACCCTAACCCTAACCCTAAACCTAACCCCTAACCCTAACCCTAACCCAAACATAACCCTAAACCCTAACTGTAATCCTAAAACTAACCTTAACCCTAACTGTAAACCTAACCCTAACCCACACCCTAGACTTTAATCCTAACTGGAAATCTAATTCTAACCTTAACACTAACACTAACACTAACACTAACCCCGAACCCTAACGCTAACCCTAACACTAACTCCTAACCATAACCCTAACCATAACCCTAACCCTAACACTAAACTCAAGCGCTAACACTAACACTAACCATAATATTAACCCTAACCCAAATCCCTACTCCTAACTCTAACACTAACCCTAACCGTAACCATAACACTAAACCTAAACCTAACTCTAACCTTAACCCTAACCTTAAACCCTAACCCTAACGTTAACCCTATTACAAAACTTAATCCTTACCTCTAAACCTAACCCTAACCCTAACCCTAACCCTAACCCTAACCCTAACCCTACACCTAAACTTAACCCTAATCCTAACCCTAACCCTAATGGTAAACCTAAGCCCATAACTAACACTAACCCTCTAAACTTAACCCTAAACCTAACTCTAAGCCTAATCCTATCACTAAGACTAACCACTAACATTAACTCTAACATTAAACATAACCCTAAACCTAACGCTGACCCCTAACTGTAACCATAACCCTAATCATAACCCTAACCCTAACCCTAACCCTAACCCTAACTCTAACCTTAACCCTAAACATAATCCTAACTGTAATCCTAACCCTAAACCTAACCCTAAGCCTACCCTAACCCCTAAACCTAACACTAACCCTAACACTACCCATAGCACTAACCCCTAATCCTGAACCCTAACCCTAAGCGCTAACCCTACCCGAGCCCTAACCTCAAACCCTAACACTAGCCCTAACCCTAAACTTAACCATAGCCCAAATCCCTAACCCTAACTCTAACTGTAACCATAACCCTAATCTTAACCCTAACACTAAACCTAACCCTAATCCTAACCCTAACCCTAACCCTAAACCCTAATCCTAATGATAGCCCTATCACTAACCCTAACCCTAACCACTAACCCTAACCCTAACCACTAACCCTAACCCTAAACCTAACACTAACCCTAACCAAAACGCTAAACCGCTAACCCTAACCCTAAACCTAAACCTAAGCCTAAAACTAATCTCTTATCCTAACAGTAACCCTAACTGTAACCCTAACCGTAACTCTAACACTGAACCTGACCCTAACCCTAAACCTCACGGTAACCATAATCTCTAACCCTAACCGTAACCCTAACCCTAACACTAACTGAAAGCCTAACGCTAAACCTAACCCTAACCCTTACCATAACCCTAAACCTAACCCTAACCGTAACCCTAACCCTAACCTTAACATTAACCTTAACATTAACCCTAACACTAACATCTAACCATAACCCTAACCGTAAACCTAACACTAACCCTAACACTAACCCTAAAACTAACGCTAACCCCTAACCCTAACCCTAACCCTGACCCTAATCCTAACCCTAACCCTAATTCTTAATGGCAACACTAACCCTAACCCTAACACTAACCCTCACCCTAACCCAATCCCTACCCCAAACCCGAAGCCTAGCCCTAACCATAACACTAACGATAACCCTAACATCTAAACCTAACAATAAACATAACCATAACCCTATCTCTAAGCATAAACCTAAACTCTAAACATAAACGTAAACCTAACTGTAACCCTAAATCTAACCCTAACCCTAATCTTAACCCTAACCAAAACCCTAAAACTAACACTAACCCTAATGGTACGCTAAACTTAAACCTAATATGTAACCCTAACCCTAACCCTAACCCTAACCCTAACCTCTAACCCTCACAATAACCCTAACCCTAGCACTAAGCCTAACCCTAACCCTGACCCTAAACTCTAACCCTTACAATAACCCTAGCCCTATGATAAGCCTAACCCTAACCACAACCCTAACCCTGTCCAGCTCTAACCCTAACCATAATCCTAACCCCTAACCCCTAACCCTAACCCTAACCTGTAACCCTAACATTAACCCTAACATTAACCCTACCCTAACTCTAACCCTAACCGTAACCCTAATCGTAACCATAAAATGAACCCTAAATTTTCCCTCACCCTAACCCCTAACCCTAAGCTTAACCTTAACCCTAACCCTAATTCTAACCCTAAACTTAACACTAAACATAACCTAACCTCTAACCCTAAACCTAACCTTAACCCTCTAACTATAACCCTACCCCTAACCCTAACCCTAACCAGAACCCTAATCCTAAACTCTAACTCTAACCCTAACACTAACCCTAACCCTAATCCCTAACACTAACCTGAACTTTAACCCTAAAACTAACGCTAACCCATAACCCTAACCCTAACCTCTGAACCTAACCCTAAACCTAACCCTAACACTAAACCTAACCCTAATTCTAACCCTAACCCTAACTCTAACCCCTAACCCAAACACTAACCTTAAACCTAACCCTAACACTAAACCTAAACCTAACCCTAATCCCTAACTCTAACAATAATCCTAACACTAAACCTAACCCTGACCTCTATTCCTAACACTAACCCTAACAATTACCCTAAACTCTAACTCTGAGCCTAACCCTAACCCTCATCCTTACACTAAACTAACACTAAACTTTAACCCTAAGCCTAACACTAACACTAACACTAACCATAACCCTAACCCTAAACCTAACCCTAACATCTAACACAAACCCTAGCCCTAACCGTAACCCTAAACTTAAACTTAACTCTAACCCTAACCACTAAACCTAACCATAAACCAAACCCTAACCCTAAATCTAGCCCTACCACTCACCATAACCTCTAACCCTAACACTAACAATAACCCTAACCCTAAACCTAAACTTAACACTATGATAACCCTAACCTTAACCCTAAACTTAAACCTAAGTCTGTCTAGCTCTAACCCTAACTCTAATCCTAACCCTTAATCAATAACCCTAATCTGTAAACCTTATATTAACCTTAACCTTAACCCTAATCCTAAACCTAACCCTAATCCTAAACCTAAACCTAACCTCTAATCCTAACAATAACCCTAACCCTAACTATAACCTCTAACCCTAACACTAACCCTAACCCTTAAACCTAACGCTAACCTTAACCCAGTCTAGTCTAACGCTAACCTGAATCCTAACCTCTAACCAGTAACCCTAACCTGTAACCCTTACATTAACCCTAACCTTAACCTTAACACTAACCGTGAAACTGACCCAAAACTATCCGCAACCGTAACCCTAACTGTAACCCTAAACAGAACCCTAACGTTACCCTCACCCTAACCCCTAACCCTAACACTAACACTAATTGTAACCCTAATCATTAAGCCTAACCCTAAACCTAACCCTAACCCTAACCCTAACCACTAACCCTAACCCCTAACCATAACCCTAATCCTAATCCTAAACCTTACTCTAAACCTAAACCCTAACCCTAACAATAACCCTAACTTTACCCTAACCCTAACCCTGACCCTTACACTAATCATAACCCTAACCCAAACAATAACCCTAACCATGACCTTTAAGCCTAACCATAACCCTAATGCTTACCCTAAACTCTAACTGTAACCCTAAGGCTACCCCTAAAACTAACCCTAACACGAACAATAACCCTAACCCTAAAACTAATCCTAACCTCTAACCCTAACCCTAACCCTAAGCCTAACTGTAACCATAAGCATAAGCTTAACCCTAACACTAAACCTAACCCTAACGCTAACCCTAACCCTAACGATAACGCAATCACTAACCCTACCTTAAGCTCTAATCGTAACCCTAAACCTAATGCTAAGCCTGAGCCTGACGGTAACTCTCTAACCCTAACCCTAAACCTAAGCCTAACCCTCACCCTGCCCCTAATCTTTAACCCTAATTGTAAACCTCACTCTAAACCTAACCGTAACACTAACCCTAAAAATATTTCTAAACCTAACCCTCACGTAACCATAATCTCTAACACTAAGCATAACCCTAACGCTAACACTAACTGTAAATCTAACACTAAACCTAACCCTAAACCTAACACTAACCGTAACCCTACAACTGACTGTAACCATAATCTCTAACCCTAACCGTAAACCTAACCGTAACCCTAACCGTAACTCAAACCCTAACCCTAACCCTAAACTCTAACCCTAACCCTAACCCTAAAACTAACACTAACCCTAACATTAACACTAATGCTAACCGCTAACCCTAACCCTAACCTAATCGTGACCCTAATCCTAACCTTAACCTTAATGCCGAACAGCAACACTAACCCTAACCCTAACCCTAACCCTCACGCTAAACCGACCCCTAACCCTACCACGAAGACTAACCCTAACCCTCACCCTAACCATAACCATAACCATAACCATAATCATAACCCTATCTCTAACCATAACCCTAAACTCTAAACCTAACCTTAACCCTAAAAATAACCCTAACCATCTAAGCCTAACCCTAACCCTAACCTTAAACCTAGCCCTAACACTAACACTAACCCCTAACCCTCAACACTAACCCATAAACCTAAACACTAACCCTAAACCTAAACCTAACCCGAACACTAAATCTAACCCTAACCCTAACCCTAACCATAAACATAAATCTAATGCTATCTCTAACCATAACCCTAACCTCTAAACCTAACCTTAACCCTAACACTAACCCTAACCCTCTAAACCTAACAGTAACACTAAGCCTAACTCTAACCTTAACACTATACATAACCCTAACCCTAAACAGAACCCTAACATAACTCTCACTCTAACCCCTAACCTTAAACCTAACCCTAACCCAAACACTAACTCTAACCCTAATCTCTAACACTAACACTAAGCCTAACGCTAACCCTAACCCTAACCATAACCATAACCATAACCCTAACCCTAACCCTAACCTTAACCCCTAAACCCCTAAAGGGATTAGGGTTAGAGTTAGGGTTAACTCTAACCCTAACCCTAACCCTAATCCCTAAGCCTTACACTAAACCTAATCCTAACACTAACCTTAACCCTAATCATAAGCCTAACCATAATGGTAACCCTAACACTAACACTAAACCTAACCCTAACCCCAAACCGTAACCCTAATCATAACCATAATCCTAACCCTATATCTAATCCTAACCCTAAATTCTAAACCTAACCTTAACCATAACACTAACCCAAACTCTCTAACCCTAACCCGAAACCTAAAATGAACCCTAAACCTGACCTCTAACCCTAACACTAACACTAATGATTACTCTAAACTCTACCTCTAACCCTAACCCTAACCATCACCCTAACCCTAACCCTAACACTAAACTCTAACCCTAACCCTAACACTAATAGTAACCATAACCCTAACCGTAAAACTAACCCTAACATCTAATCCCAACCCTAAAGTTAAACCTACAATAACCCAAGCCATAACCCTAACCCTAACCCTCAGCCTGTCTAGCTCTAACCCTAACCCTAACCCTACCCCTAACCCCTAAGCCCCAACCCTAGCCCTAACCTTAAACCTAACCCTAACACTAACACTAAACTCTAATCCTAACAATAACCCTAAACATAACTCTAGCCCAAACCCTAACTGTAAATATAACCCCATCTCTAACCCTAACACTAACCATAACCCTAATCCTAAACCCCAAACCTAATAATAACCCTATCACTAACCCTAACCCTAACCTCTAACCATAAACCAAAACCTAACGCTTACCCTAACTCTAACCCTAACCCCCTAACCCTAACCCTAACCCTAACCCTAATCCTAACCCTATTCCTAAGCCTAACCCTTAAACCTAACACTAACCCTAGCACTAACCCTAACCATAATCTCTAACCTAACCCTAATCCCTAAGCGAAACACTAACCCTAACTGTCACCTAATCAAAACCCTAACCATAACCATAACCTTAACCCTAACACTAACTCTAACCCTCTAAACCTAACACTAACCCTAACACTAACACTAATGTTAACACTAACCCTAACCACTAACCCAAAACCCTAACACCTAACCATAAATACTAACCTAAACCTAACCCTAACCCTAACCCTAACCATAAAACTAACCCTAACCCTAATGCTAACCCTAACCCTAAACCTAAACTCTGAAACTAACCCTAAGCATAAAACTAACCTCTAACCCTAACAATAACCCTAACACTAAGGGTAACCCTAACGCTGACGCTAAACTCTATCCCTAACCCTAAACCTAACACTAACCCTAAACCTATGATAACCCTAACCCTAACCATAACCATAATCCAGTTTAGCTCTAACGCTAAAACTAACCCCTAAGCCCTAACCCTAACCCCTAACCCTAACATTAACCATAACCTTAACCCTAAACCTAACCCTAACCGTAAACCTAAGCGTAAACCTAACCCTAATCGTACCCTAAAACGAAACCCAAATTTACCTTCAACCTAACCCCTAAGCCTAACCCTAACCTAACCCTAACCCTAACTCTAACCCTAACCTTAACACAAACCATAACCCTAAACCTAACCCTAACTGTCTAAACCAAACTCTAACCCGAACCCAAACAGTAACGCTAACCCTAATCTCTAGCCCTACACGTAACTAAATGTAAAACTTACCATTACTCTAACCCTAAACCTAACCCAAACCCTAACTGTAACCCTAACTGTAACCCTAATCCTAACCCTAATCTATAAACGTAACCATAACCCTAACACTAAAACTAATGGTACGCCTAACCCTAACCCTAAACATAATCCTAACTCCTAAACTTAACCACAAATTTAAGCCATAACCCTAAGACTGCAGCCTAACCTTAAGCCTTAACACTAATACTAACCCTAACACTAACCCTAACCCTAATCCTAATCCTAATGGTAACCCCAACCCCAAACATAACACTAACTCTCTAACCCTAACCCTAACTTTAACCCTAACCCTAACACTAAAACTAACCACTAAACTTAACCATAACCCTAACCCTAATCTTAAACATAACCCTAGCCCTAACTGTAACCGTAACCCTAACCATAACTCTAAACCTAACCCTAACCCTAACTGAAATCCCTAACCTTAACTCTAACACTAACCCTAAAGCTAAGCCTAACCCTAACCGTAATCCTAACCCTAACCCTAACTGCAACACTACCCATAACCCTAACCCCTAACATGGAGCCCTAATCCTAAGTCTTAACCTTAACCCTAAACTTACCCTAACCCTAACACTAACCCTAACCTAAACCCCTAACCCTAACCCTAACCTTAACCCTAACCCAAATCCCTAACCATAACTCTAACCCTAACCCTATCTGTAATCATAACCCTAACCCTAACCCTAACCTTAACCCTAACCCTAACCCTAAACCCTATCCCTAATGAAAAGGCTATCACTAACCCTAACTTCTAACCCTAACGCTAAACCTAAACCTAACCCTAACCCTAACCCTAACAATAAGGTCTAACGCGAAGGCTATGACTAACCCTAAACTTAACCCTAACCAAAATCCCTAACCATAACTCTAACGCTAACCCTAACTGTAACCCTAACACTAACCATAAGTCTAACTCTAACACTAACCCTAAACCCTAACCCTAAGGATAACCCTATCACTAACCCTAACCCGAACTCTAACATCTAACCTTAACCCTAAACCAAACGCTAACCCTAACTCTAAACCTAACCCTAATCTCTAAGCCTAACTGTACCCCTAAATCTAAACCTAACCATAACCCTGACCCTAAACATTACCATAACCATAACCATAACCGTAACCCTAACCTCTATCCTTAACTGTACACCTAAACCTAACCCTAACCCTAACCCTAACCCTAACTGTGATGCTAACACTAACCATAACACTAAATCAAACCATAACGCAACCGTATAACTAACCCCTAAACCTAACTCTAACCCTAAACATAACCCTAACCGTAAACCTAACCATAACACTATCTCTAACCCTAACCCCTAACCTTAACCATAACCCTAACTTTAACCCTAACACAAAACCATAACCCTAACCTTAACCCTAACACAAATCCCTAACCCTAACTCTAACCCTGACCCTAACCCTAAACTAACTCTAAGCATAACACTTAATCGAACCCAAACCTAAACCTAACCCTAACTGTAATCCTAATCGTAATGCTAAACCTAACCGTAAACCTAACGCACACACTAAGCCTCTAATCCTAACCGTAACTCTAACACTAACCCTAACACTAACACTAACACAAACACCGAACCGTGACACTAACCCTAACCCTAAAACTAACCCTAACATTAACCCCTTACCCTAACCCTAACCCTAACCCTAACCCTAAACTTAACCCTAACTCTCACTCTAACCCCTAACCTTAAACTTAACCCTAACCCAAACACTAACTCTAACCCTAATCTCTAACACTAACACTAAGCCAAAAGCGAACCCTAACCCTAACCCTAACCCTAACCCTAAACTTAACCCTAACTCTCACTCTAACCCCTAACCTTAAACTTAACCCTAACCCAAACACTAACTCTAACCCTAATCTCTAACACTAACACTAAGCCAAAAGCGAACCCTAACCCTAACCATAACCATAACCCTAACACTAAAACTAATGGTATGCCTAACTCTAATCCTAACCATAATCCTAACTCCAAAACTTAACCACAAATTTAAGCCATAACCCTAAGCCTGAACCCTAACTTTAAGCCCTAACACTAATACTAACCCTAAAACTAACCCTAACCCTAATCCTAATGGTAACCCTAACCCCAAACATAACCCTAACCCTATAACCCTAACCCTAACCCTAACTTTAACCCTAACCCTAAAACTAAAACTAACCACTAAACTTAAACCTAACTCTAACCCTAAACTTAAACATAACCCTAGCCCTAACTGTAACCGTAACCCTAACCATAACCTTAAACCTAACCCTAACCCTAACTGTAATCCCTAACCTTAACTCTAACCCTAACCCTAAAGCTAATCCTAACCCTAACTCTAACCACAACCCTACCCATAACCCTAACACCTAACATGGAGCCCTAACCCTAAGCCTTAATCCTAACCCTAACCCTAACACTAACCCTAACCCTAACTTCAACCCCTAACCCTAACACTAACACTAACCTCAAAACCTAACCCTAACCCTAAATCTAACCCTAACCCTATCCATAACCATAACCCTCACCAAACCCTAAAACTAACCCTAACCCTAACCCTAAACCCTAACCCTAATGATAACCCTATCACTAACCCTAACTTCTAACCCTAACCTTAAACCTAAACCTAACCCTAACCCTAACCCTAACAATAAGGTCTAATGCCAACGCTATGACTAACCCTAACCCTAAACTTAACCCTAACAAAAATCTCGAACCCTAACTCTAACGCTAACCCTAACCATAGCCCTAACACTATCCCTAACTCTAACACTAACCCTAAACCTAACCCTAAACCATAACCCTAAGGATAACCCTACCACTAACCCTAACCCTAACTCTAACATCTAACCCTAACCATAAACCAAATGCTAACCCTAACTCTAAACCTAACCTTAATCTCTAACCCTAGCCATACCCCTAAATCTAAACCTAACCGTAACCCTGACCCTAAACATTACCATAACCATAACCATAACCGTAACCCTACCCTCTATCCTTAACCGTACACCTAAACCTAAACTTAACCCTAAATGTAACCCTAAACCTAACTGTGATGCTAACACTAACCATAACCCAAAACCGAACCATAACCCAACCATATCACTAACCCCTAAACCCAACCCTAACCCTAACCCTAACCCTAACACAAAACCCTAACCCTAACCTTAACCCTAACACAAATCCCTAACCCTAACTCTATCCCTGACCCTAACCCTAAACTAACCCTAACCCTAACCCTAAACCTAACCCAAACCTAACACTAACCCTAACCATAATCCTAACCATAACGCTAACCATAACAGTAAACCTAACCCACACCCTAAGCCTCTAATCCTAACCGTAACTTTAACTCTAACCCTAACACTAACACTAACACTAACACAAACCCCGAACTGTAACACTAACCCTAACCCTAACACTAACCCTAATATTAACCCCTTATCGTAACCCTAACACTACCCAAAACCCTAACCCCTAACACTGAGCCCTAGCGCTAAGCCCTAACCCAAACCTTAATCCTAACACTTACCCTAACCCTAACCTCAACCCCTAACCCTAATCCTAACCCTAACCTTAACCCTAACCCAAATCCCTAAACCCAAATATAATGCTAAACCTAACCATAACCATAACACTAAACCTAAGGATAACAATAACCCTAAACCTAATCCTAACCCTAAACCATAACCCTAATGATAACCCTATCACTAAGCCTCTCCCTAACCTCTAACCCTAAACCTAAATGTAATGCTAACCCTAACACTAACTCTAACCCTCTAACCCTAGCCCTGACCCTAACCCTAAACCTAAACCTAACCCTAACCCTAACACTAACACTATCCCTCTAGCCCTAACCCTAACCCTAACCTAAATCCTAACCCCTAACCCTAACAGTAGCCCTAACACTAATCCTAACGCTAACCCTTACCACTAACACTTACCCTAACACTACCCTAATCCTAACCCGTGAACTTAACCTTAATCCATAAGCGAAACACTAAACTTAAACCTTACCATCACCCTAACCATAACCCTATCCCTAACCCTAACAATAACCACAACCCTAACCCCTAACCCTAACCATAAGCATAACCATAACCCTATCTCTAACCCTAACCCTAACCTCTAAAACTAAACTTAACCCTAACACTAACCCTAAACCTCTAATCCTAACACACTAATCCTAACCCTAACCCTAACCCTAACCATAACCTCTAAAACCAAACTTAACCCTAACACTAACACTAATACTCTAATCCTAACCCTAACCCTAACCTCTAAAACTAAACTTAACCCTAACACTAACCCTAACTCTCTAATACTAATCTTAACTCTAACACTAACCCTAACCACTAACTCTAAACCCTAACCTCTAATGCTAAACACTAACCATAAAGCTAACCCTAACCCGAACCATAACACTAACCCTAACCTGGGGCTGGGAATTTAGCTCCGCAGCATGAGCGCCTGCCTTGCAAGCAGGGAGTCATGAGTTTGATCCCCGGTACCAATAAAAATGGAAAAAGACAAAACAACCACCACCACAACAAAAAACTAACCCTAACCCTAACCTCTGACACTAACCCTAAGCATTACCCTAACCCCTAACCCTAACAATAACCCTAACCTAAGTTGGGATTGGAAATCCCATTTATTCCAGCTATTCCACTTCTAGGCATATTCCCAGAAGAACTGAAAGCATCATACCACAGTAATGTAAGTACACCTATGTTTATAGCAGCACAATTTGTAATCACCAGATCTTGGAAACAACCCAAGTGCCCATCAACTGAGGAATGGATAAAAAACTTGTTGTATTTCTATACAATGGAGTATTATTCAGCTATAAAGAAGGATCACATTGAGATATTTATCAATAAATGGGCAGAGCTTGAGACCATACTCATAAGTGAAATAAATCAATCTCGCATGTGTGAATACCGAATAGTTTCCCTAATGTAAGTAATGATTCAAATATATAAAAAATATGTGGTAATCATGATTCCCCATTAGGTGGCCTTGAAGCCTTATAAAGTTTTCACTCATTAATTAGAAAGGCTTTATTCTGGGCTTCTTGATATGGAAATATTTGAAGCTAGATTATATGAAGTTTTATCCAAATACTTCAAGGAAAAAGACACTATGGTAACTACTATTAAATCGGGTTATATGGTGGTGAAGTACTAGGTTGCTGAAACAGTCATGCTTTGACCTGTATTGTTATATTGTTATGTCCTGTTTTATCTCAATCTCCCCCTTATTCTTTTAAAAAAATTATTTACTCATTTCTTCTGTTTGTCTTACTTAAGGGAAAAAATTTTAAAAATTAGGATACATAAATAGTAACTTTTTTTGATTTCCTATTAACTTGTTTTGAAGTCCTGTAATACTCCCACGATCTTGTTTTGACTGATTAGACTCTGTTCCATTCTGTATGATAGTATCAAGTTTGAGGATATAGGCAACTACTTTGAAGGCAATAAGATTCACTAAGATGCCCATTCTGGTTTGACTATTGTCTTCTTTGGAAGTCCTGTAATGTTTACAATGCCTAAGTTTTATTGGTCTTGTTCTCTACTGTTTTGTCCAACTTTATAATATCTAATGAGATAGACAATTCTTTTTAAGGAAACAAGAGACAACGTTGATAAACATTGTTGATAACCTTGTACTCTGTTCTACACCATGTGCTATGTCTATCCTTAGTTTTGACTGACAGTTTTGTTTTGCCATATTTGACTGTATTCTCTCCCCCCCAAAAAAGTAATAAGCACTAAGGAGTAATAAAATCCAAAATGTGTAAATTTTGTTGTAAAAAAGAGAGGGGAAAAAATAAAAAGAGCTCTAATGGATATAACAGCAAGTGTATTTAGGGGTGGTAAATAGCTGACTATATCAATGTTTTTGGATCATTGAACACAGCTGTTTTCAGTCTCCCTGTTTGAATGTCCACCTTGTATGCTTTGATACTGTGATTTGAGCAACTCTTTTCAACATGATAATATGTAATCTATTAACAGGTGATTTCTTACTGTTATGTGTTTTTTTTTTTTGTAGTTCTGTATTACGTGTACCCTTACACCACTTTGTTTTGTTTTGTGTTTTTCTCTTTTTCCTCTTAAATAAAATAAAAAAAAACAATAACCCTAACCCTAACACTAAGTGTAACCCTCACCCTGACGCTAAACTCTAACCCTAACCCTAACCCTAAGACCTAACCATAACCCGTAACCCTAATATTAACTGTAACCTTAACCCTAATCCTAACCATAACTGTAAACCTAACCAGAATTGTAACCTTAAAACAAACCCTAAATTTACCTTCACCCTAACCCCTAAGCCTAACCCTAATCCTAACTCTAACCCTAACCTTATTGCTAACCATAACCCTAACCTCTAAACCTAAACCTAACCCTAACCCTCTAAACCTAACCCTAACCCTAACACTAACAGTAACACTAACCCTAATCTCTAACCTTAAACATAACTCTAAATATAAACCTTACCGTAACTCTAACCCTAACCCTAACCAAAACACTAACTGTAACTCTAACCATAACCCTAATATTATCACTAATCTATAAACGTAACTGTAACCCTAACCCTAAAACTAATGGTACGCCTAACCCTAACCTTAACCCTAACCATAATCCTAACCCTTAAACTAAACCACTAGCCTTAAGCCATAACCGTAAGCCTAACCCCTAACCTTAAGCCCTAACACTAATACTAACCCTAACCCTAACCCTAGCACTAACCCCTAAGCCTAACCCTAACCCTAACTCTAACCCTAACATTATCGCTAACCATAACCCTAACCTCTAAACCTAAACCTAACCCTAACCCTCTAAACCTAACACTAACCCTAACACTAACAGTAACACTAACCCTAATCTCTAACCTTAAACGTAACTCTAAATCTAAACCTTACCGTAACTCTAACCCTAACCCTAACCAAAACCCTAACCGTAACTCTAACCATAACCCTAATATTAACACTAATCTATAAACTTAACTGTAACCCTAAACCTAAAACTAACGGTATACCTAACCCTAACCTTAACCCTAACCATAATCCTAACCCTTAAACTAAACCACTAACCTTAAGCCATAACCGTAAACCTAACCCCTAACCTTAAGCCCTAACACTAATACTAACCCTAACCCTAAACCTAACCCTAACCCTAACCCTAGCCCTAACCCCTAAGCCTAACCCTAACCCTAACTCTAACCCTAACCTTATCGCTAGCCATAACCCTAACCTCTAAACCTAAACCAAACCCTAACCCTCTAAACCTAACCCTAACCCTAACCCTAGCCCTAATGCTAACCCTAAGCCTAACCCCTGACCCTAACACTAACGCTAACCCTAACCCTAACCCATAACAAGGAGCCCTAACCCTAAGCCCTAACTCTAACCCTAACACTAATCCTAACCCTAACCCTAACCTCAACAAATAACCCTAACCCTAACCCTAAACTTAACCCTAACCCAAATCCCTAAACCTAACTCTAAACCTAACCCTAAACGTAACCATAACCCTAAACCCTAACCCTAAAACTAACTCTAACCCTAACCCTAAACCCTAACATTAACGATATCCCTATCACTAACCTTAACATCTAACCCTTAACCTAAACCTAACCATAACCCTAAGGTCTAACCCGAACACTAGGACTAACTCTAACCCTAACCTAAACCCTAACCAAAATCCCTAACCCTAACTCTAACTCTAACCCTAACCCTAACCCTAACCCTAACCCTAACCCTAACCCTAACACTAACCCTAACTCTAACACTAGCCCTAAACCTAACCCTAAACCCTAACCCTAATAATCCTATCACTAACCCTAACACTAGCCCTAACCTCTAACCCTAACCCTAAACCTAGTCCCAACCCTAACCCTAATCTCTAACACTAACCATACCCCTAAATATAAACCTAACCGTAACCCTGAAACTAAACCTTACCGTAACCATAACACTAACCCTAACCCTAACCCTGACCTCTAACCAAAACCTAACCCTAACCCTAAACCGAACCCTACCCTAACCCTAACCATAATGCTAACACTAAAAATAACCCTAAACGGAACCCTAAACCAACCATATCCCTAACCCCTAAACCTAACCCGAACCTTAAACATACCCCTAACCATAAACTTAACCCTAACACTATCCTTAACCCCAACCCCTAACCCAACCCTAACCCTAACCCTAACCTTGACACTAATACAAATCCCTAACCCTAACCTTAACCCTAACACAAATCCCTAACCCTAACTCTAAACCTGATTCTAACCCTAATCCTAACCCTAAACCAAACCTAACCTAACCCTAACCATAAACATAACTGTAACCCTAACCCTAACTGTAAACCTAATCCACACTCTAACACTCTAATCCTAATCGTAACTCTAACCCTATCACTAACACTAACACAAACCCCAAACCCTAACACTAACCCCAACCCTCACCGTACCCATAACCCTAACGCCTAACCCTGAGTCCTAATGCTAAGCCCTAAACCTAACCTTAACCCTAACCCTAACCTCAACCCCTAACCCTAATCCTAACCCTAACCTTAACTCTAACCCAAATCTATAAACCTAAATATAACCCTAACCCTAAATATAACCATAACTCTAAACCTAACGATAACACTAATCCTAACCCTAACCCTAAACCGTAACACTAACGATAACCCTATCACTAACCGTATCCCTAAACTCTAACCCTAAACCTAAACTTAATGCTAACCCTAACACTAACTCTAACACTCTAACCCTATCCCTAACCCTAAACCGTAACCCTAACGATAACCCTATCACTAACCATATCCCTAACCTCTAACCCTAAACCAAAATTTAATGCTAACCCTAACACTAACTCTAACCTTCTAACCCTAACCATAACTCTAATCCTAAACATAACCCTAACCCTAACCATAACCCTAATACTAACTCTCTAAAAATTAACCCTAACCCTAAACCTAATCCTAATGATAACCCGAACCGTAACCCTAACCATAACTCTAACACTAACCGTAAAACAAGGACGAATGCTATTCCAACGCTAACGCTAAACCCTAATGCTAACTCTCACCCTAACCTTCACCCTAACCCAACCCCTAACTCCTAACCCTAACAGTAGCCCTAACCCTAAACCCAACCCTAACCCTTAACCCTAACACTAAACCTAACACTACCCTAAACCTAACCCAGAAACATAACCCTAATCCCTAAGCATAACACTAAACCTAACACTAACCCTAACCGTAACCCTAATCATAACCCTAACCATAACCGTAACCTTAGCCCTAACAATAACCGTAACCCTAAACCCTAGCCCTAACCATAAGCATAACCATAACCCTATCTCTAACCCTAAACCTAACCTCTAAACCTAAACTTAACCCTAACACTATCCCTAACCCTCTATCCCTAACCCTAACTCGAACGGTAACCCTAAACCTAACACTAACCCTAACCACTAACCCTAAACCCTCACCCCTAACACTAAACAATAACCCTAAAACTAACCCTAACCCAAACCATAAAACTAACACTAAACCTAATCCTAAACCTAACCCTAACCCTAACCTCTGACCCTAAACCTAACCATAACCCTAATCTCTAACCCTAACAATAACCCTAACCCTAACACTAAGTGTAACACTAACCCTGACACTAAATTCTAACCCTGACGCTAACCTTAATGCTAACCCTGTCTAGCTCTAACCCTAAGCCTAATCCTAACCCCTAAGCCCTAACGCTAAGCCATAATCCTCAAATTAACCGTAACATTAACTGTAACCCTAACCCTCACCATAAACCTAACTGTAACCCTAACCCTAAAACAAACCCTAAATTTTCCTTCACCCTAACCCCTAAGCCTAACCCTAACCTAACTCTAACCCTAACTCTAACCCTAACCTTAATGCTAACCATAAACCTAACTTCTAACCCTAAATCTAACCCTATCCGTCTAAACCTAACCCTAACCTTAAACCTAACAGTAACACTAACCCTAATCTCTAACCCTAAATGTAACTCTAAATCTAAACCTTACCATAAATCTAACCCTAAACCTAACCAAAACCCTAACCGTAACTCTAACCCTAACCCTAACCCTAACCCTAACCCTAATCTATAAACGTAACTGTAACTCTAACCCTAAAACTAATGGTACGCCTAATCCTAACCTAACCACAATCATAATCCTTAACCCCTAAAATGAACCACTAACCTTAAGCCATAACCCTAACTGTAACCCCTAAACTTAAGCCCTAACATAAATACTATCCCTAAACCTAACCCTAACCCTGACCCTAATGGTAACCTTAACCGCAAACATAACCCTAACCCTCTAACCCTAACCCTAGCTCTAAACCTAAGCCTAACACTAAAACTAACCACAAACCTTAACCCTAACCCTAAACTTAATCATAAGCATAACCCTAACCGGTAACTGTAACCATAACCGTAACCATAAGCATAAACCTAACCCTAACACTAACCCAAATCTCTAACCCTAAATATAACCCCAACCCTAACCCTCACCCTAACCCTAAGCGTAATCCTAAACTAACTGTAACACTAAGCCTAACCCTAACCTTAAGCACTAACCCTAACCCTAACCCTAATCCTAACCTCAACCCCTAACCCTAACCCTAACCCTAACCCTAACCTTAATCCTAACCAAAATCCCTAACCCTAACTCTAACCCTAACCCTAACCATAACCATAACTCTAACCCTAATCCTAAAACTAACACTAACCCTAACCCTAACGATAAACCTATCACTAACCCTTACCTCTAACCCTAAACCTAAACCTAACCCTAACCCTAATCCTATCACTAACCCAAATCTCTAACCCTAAATCTGACCCAACCCTAACCCTCACCCTAACCCTAAAGTGTAACCCTAACCCTAACTGTAACACTAAGCCTAACGTTAACCTTAAGCCCTAATCCTAACCCTAACCCTAATCCTAACCTCAACCCCTAACCCTAACCCTAACCATAACCTTAATTCTAACCAAAATCCCTAAACCTAACTCTAACCCTAACCCTAACCGTAACCAAAACTCTAACCCTAATCCTAAACCCTAACCCTAAAGATAAACCTATCACTAACCCTAACCTCTAAGCCTAACCGTAACCCTAGCCCTAACACTAACACTAACTCTAAGGTCTAACCCGAAAACTATGACTAACTCTAACCCTAACCCTAACCCTAACTTTAACCCTAACCAAAATCCCTAATCCCAACTCTAACCCTAACCCTAACCATAGCCCTAACACTATCCCTAACTCTAACACTAACCCTAAACCTAACCCTAAACCCTAACCCTAAGGATAACCCTATCACTAACCCTAACCCTAACCCTAACCTGTCACCCTAACCCTAAACCTAACGTTTACCCTAACCCTAATCTCTAACCCTAACCGTAATCCCTAAATTTAAACCTAACCATAACCCTGACCCTAAACTTTACCATAACCATAACCGTAACACTAACCCTAACCCTAACCCTAACCTCTAATCTTAACCGTAAACCTAAACCTAACCCTAACGCTAAACCGAACGCTAAACCTAATCCTAACCATAATGCTAACACTAAGCATAACCCTAAACCAAACACTAATGCAACCATATCCCTAACCCCTAAACCTAACACTAATCTTAAACATAACCCTAACGATAAATCAAACACTAACACTAACCCTAACCCTAACCCCTAACCCTAACCCTAAACCTAACCTTAACTCTAACCCTAACACAAATCACTAACCCTAACCTAAACCCTAACACAAATCCCTAACTCTAACTCTAAACCTGACCATAACCCTAACCGTAACTCTAAACCTAACCCAAACCTAACCCTAACCCTCACCTTAATCCTAACACGGACCCTAACCCTAACCCTAAACCAAATCCCTAACCCTAAATCTAAACCTAACTGTAACCATACCAATAACACTAAACCTAATGATAACACTAACTCTAAATCTAACCCTAACTATAAACCCTAACTCTAATGATAAACCTATCACTAACCCTATCCCTAACCTCTAATCCTAAACCAAAATGTATTGCTAACACTAACACTAATCCTAACCCTCTAACCCTAACTTTAACCCTAACCTTAACCCTAACCCTAAACCCTAAACCTAACACTAACCCTCTAACCCTAACCCTAACCCTAAACCTAATCCTAAAGCTAACCCTAACCGTAAACCTACCCATAATGCTAACATTAACCGTAACTCTAAGACTAATGCTATCCCAAACCTATGCTAACCCCTAACCCTAACCCTCATCCTAACCCTAATCCTAACCCAACCCCTTAACTCTAACATTAACCTAACACTACCCTAACACTAATCCCTAAGCCTAACCCTAAACCCTAAGCCTAACACTAAACCTAAGCCTAAACATAACCGTCACCCTAAATATAACCCTAACCATAACTGTAACACTAACACTAACCGCAACCCTAACCCCTAACCATAACCATAACCATAACCATAACCATAACACTATATCTAACACTAACCCTAACCTCTAAACCTAACCTTAACCATAACACTAAACCTAACTCTCTAACACCAACCCTAACCCAGACCCTAACACTAAACCTAACCACTAACCCTAAACCCTAACCCCTAACCCTAAGCACTAACCCTAATCCTAACCCTAATCCGAAGCCTAACCTCTGACCAAAATCCTAACACTAACCTTAACCTCTAACCATAACAATAGCCCTAACCCTAACACTAAGCCTAACTGTAACCATGAAGCTAAACTCTAACCATAACACTAACCCTAACCCTGATCCGACGATAACCCTAACCCTATCCCTAACCCAAACCCTGTCTAGCTCTAACCCTAACCATAATCCTAACCACTAATCCCTAGCCCTAACACGTAAACTTAACATTAACTCTAAACTTAAACCTAACTCTAACCCTAACACGAAACCTAACCCTAAACGTAACAATAACCATAATCGTAACCCTAAAACAAAGCGTAAATTTACCCTCACCCTAACCCTAACCCTAACCCGAACCCTAACTCTAACCCTAACCTTAACCCTAACCATTGGATAAATTCTAACCCTAAACCTAACCCTAACACTCTAATCCTAACGCTAATTCTAAACCTAACCCTAATGCTAAACCTAGTCTCTAACCTAAATGTAAGCCTAAATCTAAACCTAACTTTAACCCTAACCCTAAACCTACCACTAAACCTAACCTAAACCCTAAGCCTAACCGTAACCTCTAACACTAACCGTAACCCTAACCCTAACCCTAACCCTAATCTCTAAACCTAACTGTAACCCTAATCCTAAACCTAACCATAACCCTAATCCTAACCATAAACCTAATGATATTCCTAACCCCTAATCCTAACACCTAACCTTAAGCCATAACCCTAACCCTAACCCTAAAAATAAGACTAACACAAAACCTAAACCCTAACGCTAATGATAACCCTATCACTAACCCTAACCCTAAACTTAATCCTAACCCTAATCCTAACCATAAACCTAATGATATTCCTAACCCCTAATCCTAACACCTAACCTTAAGCCATAACCCTAACCCTAACCCTAAAAATAAGACTAACACAAAACCTAAACCCTAATGCTAATGATAACCCTATCACTAACCCTAACCCTAAACTTAACCCTAACCCTAACCCTAAGGTCTAACCAGAATGCTATGACTAACCCTAACACTAACCCTAAAACTAACCTTAACCCTAACAGAAATCCCTAACCCTAAATCTAACCCTAACCCTAACCATAACCCTAACAGGAACACTAACTCCACACTAACCCTAAACCTAACCCTAAACCCTAACCCTAAGGATAACCCTATCACTAACCCTAACACTAACCCTAACTTATAACCTTAAACCTAAACCTAATGCTAACCCCCTAACCCTAAACCTAAACTCTAACCCTAACCATACCCCTAAAGCTAAACCCTGCCATAACCCTGACCCTAAATCTTGCCATAACCATAACCCAAACCCTAACCCTAACTCTAAACTCTAACCTTAACCGTAAACCTAAACCTAACCCTAACCCTAACCCTAAACCTAATCCTAACACTAACCCTAACCATAATGCTAACACTAACCATAACCCTCAATGGAACCCTAATCTAACCGAAACACTAACACCTAAACATTAACCCGAACCCTAAACATAACCCTAACCATAAACCTAATGCTAACACTATCCCTAACAGCAAACTCTAACCCTAACCATAACATTAACCCTAACACAAATGGCTAACCCTAAACTTAACCCTAACACAAATCCCTAACCCTAACTCTAAACCTGACCCTAACCCTAACCCTAACCCAAACCTAACCCTAACCCTAACCGTGATCCTAACTCTAACTCAAACCCTAACCGTAAACCTAACCCACACCCTAACACTCTAATCCTAACCGTAACTGTTACTCTAACCCTAACACTAACACTAACACTAAACAAGAACCCTAACACTAACCCTAAACCTAATCCTAACCCTAACATTAAACCCTTACTCTAAACCTAACCCTAACCCTAAATCGAATCCTAACTCTACCCATAACCCTAACTCCTAGCCCTGAGGCTTAAAGCTAACCCCTAACCCTAACCTTAACCCTAATGCTAACCCTAAAACTAACCTCACCATAATCTTAACACTAACCCAAATCCCTAACCCTAAATGTAACCCTATCCCTAACCATAACCATAACCATAAACCTAACGATAAAACTAACTCTAACCCTAACACTAACCCTAAACCCTAAAACTAACGATAACCCTATCACTAACCCTAACCCTAAACTCTAACCCTAAACCTAAATGTAACACAAACCCTAACACTAACTCTAACCCACTAACCCTAACCCTAACCCTAACCCTAAACCTAACCCTAACCCTAACACTAACACTAACCCTCTAACCCTAACCCTAACCCTAAACCTATTAATAATGCTAATCCTAACCATAACCTTAACCATAAGGCTAACACTAACCTTAACCCTAAGCAGAATGCTATCCCAACCCTAATGCTAACCCCTAACACTAACCCTCACCCTAACCCTAACACTTACCCAAACCGTAACCCCTAACCCTAACAGTAGCCCTAACCCTAAAACTAACCCTAACCCTTAAGCCTAACACTAACCCTAACACTGCCCTAGCCCTAACCTCTTAACCTAACCCTAATCCCTAAGCCTAAACTAAATCTAACCATAACCCTAACTGTCACCCTAATCATAACCCTAACCATAACCATAAACCTAACACTAACAGTAAGCATAACCCTAAACCCTAACCCTAACGCTAACCATAACCATAACCATAACGATAACCCTATCTCTAACCCTAACCCTAACCTCTAAACCTAACCTTAACCCTAACACTAAATCTAACTCTCTAAAACTAACCCTAACCCTAACCCTAACATTAACCCTAACACTTAACCCTAAACCCTAAAACCTAACCCTAAGCACTAACCCTAAACCTAACCCTAACCCGAACCATGATACTAACCCTAACCCTAATGCTAACCCTAAACTCTGACCCTAATCCTAACCTAAAACCTAACCTCTAACGCTAATTATAACCCTAACACTAAACCTAAACCTAACCCAAACTCGAACCCTAAAACTAACCCCAACCCTAACCTCTGACCCTAACCCTAAGCATAACCCTATCCTCTAACCCTAACAATAACCCTAACCCTAACACTAAGAGTAACTCTAACCCTGACACTAAACTCTAACCCTAAACATAACCCTACAAAAACCCTCACCATAACCCTAACCATAACCCTGTCTAGCTCTAACCGTAAACCTAATCTTAAACCCTAAGCCCTAACCCCTACATGTAACGCTAACATTAACTGTAAAGTTAACCCTAACCCTAACCCTAACCGTAACCATAACCCTAATCGTAACCCTAAAACGAACCCTAAATTTACCTTCAGGTTAACCTCTAAGCCTAACACAAATGTAACCCTAACCCTAACTCTAACCCTAACCTTAACGCTAACCATAATCCTAACCTCTAACCCTAAACCTAACCTTAACCCTCTAAACCTAACCCTAATCCTAAACCTAAATCTAATGCTAACCCTAATCTCTAACCCTAAACATAACTCTAAATCTAAACCTTACCGTAACTCTAACCCTACCCCTAACACAAAACCTAACCGAAACACTAACCTTAACCTTAACCCTAACCCTAATCTATAAACGTAACTGTAACCCTAACCCTAAAACTAATGGTACACCTAACCCTAAACCTAACCCTAACCATAATCCTAACCACTAAACTTAACCACTAACCTTAAGCCATAACCCTAAGCCTAACCCCTAACCTTAAGACCTAACATTAATACTAACCCTAACCCTAACCCTAACCCTCACCATAATGGTAACCCTAACCCCAAACATATCCCTAACCCTCTAACCCTAAACCTAACCCTAACTTTATCTCAAAACCTAACAGTAAAACTAACCACTAACCTTAACCCTAACCCTAACCCTAATCCTAACCCTAACCCTAACCCTAACCCTAAATGTAACCGTAACCATAAACCTAACCCTAACCCTAAAACTAACCTTAATACTAATCATAAACCCTAACACTAATGATTATCTTATCACTCACCTGAATGTCTAACCCTAACACTAAACCTAAACCTAACCCTAACCCTATCCCTAACACTAAGGTCTAACCGGAACGCTATGACTAACCCTAATCCTAATGCTAACCCTAAATTTAACCCTAACCCAAATCCCTAACCCTAACTCTAACCCTAACCCTAACCGTAACCCTATCACTAACCCTAAGTCTAACACTAACCTAAACCAAAACCTAAACCCTAACCCTGAGGATAGCCCTATCAGTAACCCTAACCCTAAACCTAAACCTAACCTCTAATCCTAACCCTAAACCTAACGCTAACCTTAACCCTAACCCTATCCCAAATCTCTAACCCTAACCATATCCCTGAATCTAAACCTAACCATAGCCCTGACCCTAAACTTTACCATAACCATAACCCTAAACCTAACCCAAACCCTAACCTCTAACCTTAACCATAAACCTAAACCTAACCCTAACCCTAAACCTAACCCTAACCCTAACGCTAACACTAACCATAACCCTGAAATGAACCCTAAACAAACCGCAACCCTAAGCCCTAAACCTATCCCTAAACCTAAACATAACCCTAACCATAAACCTAACCCTAACACTATCCTTAACCCCAATCCCTAACCCTAACCCTAGCCTTAACCCTAACACAAATCACAGAGCCATTCTTTAACCCCAACACAAATCCCTAAGCCTAACTCTAACCATGACCCTAAACCTAACCCTAACACTATCCCTAACACTAACCCAAACCTAACCCTAACTGTAATCCTAACCATAACCTTAATCCTAACCGTAAACCTAACCCACACCCTAACCCTTTAATCTTAAACGTAACTTTAACTCTAACCCTAACACTAACCCCGAACCCTAACACTAACCATAACCATAACCATAACCATAACCATAACCATAACCTGACCCTAAGCTTAACCATAATGCTAACCCTAACACTAACCCAAACCTAACCCTAACCCTAACCATAATCCTAACCATAACCTTAAACCTACCCTAAACCTAACCCACACCCTAACCCTTTAATCCTAACCCTAACCCTAACTCTAACCCTAACACTAACACTAACACTAACCCCGAACCCTAACACTAACCCTAACCCTAACCCTACACATAACCCTAACCCCGAACTCTGAGCCCTAATGCTAAGCCCTAACCCTAAACTTAAACCTAACGGTAACCCTAACACTAACCTCAACACCTAACCCTAACCCTAACCTTAACCCTAACCCAAATTCCTAACCGTAAATATAACCCTAACCCTAACCGTAACCATAACCCTAAACCTAATGATAACACTAAGCCTAACCCTAACCCTAACCCTAAACGATAACCCTAAAGATAACCATATCACTAACACTAACACTAACCTCTAACCTAAACCTAAATGTAACACTAACACTAACACTAACCCTCTAACGATAACCGTAACCCTAACCATAAACCCTAACCTTAACCCTAACCCTAACTACTAACCCTAACCCTAACCCTAACCCTAACCCTAACCCTACACCTATACCCTAACCCTAACCCTAAACCTAACCCTTAACCCTAACACTAACCTTAAGACTACCCTAACCCTAACCCCTAAACCTAACCCTAATCCCTAAGCCTAACACTAAAATTAACCCTAACCCTAACCATCACCCTAATCATAACCCTAACCATAACTGTAACGCTAACCCTAACACTAACCGTAACAATAAGGCCTAAACCATAACCATGAGCATAACCCTATTTCTAATCCTAACCCGAACCTTTAAACCTAACCTTAACACTAACACTAAAACTAACTCTCTAACCCTAACCCTAAACCTAACTCAAACCCTAACACTAACCCTAACCCCTAACCCTAAACCCTAACCCCTAAACCTAACCACTAACCCTAAACCTAACCCTAACCCTAACCCTAACCCTAACCCTAACACTAACCAAAACATACAACTAACCCGAAGGGAAATCCTAACACTAACCCTAACCCTAACCGTAAACCTAACCATAACCCACACCCTAACCCTGTAATCCGAACCGTAACTCTAGCTCTAACCCTAACACTAACACTAACACTAACCCCGAACCCTAACACTAACCCTAACCCTAACCCTACACATAACCCTAACCCCGAACTCTGAGCCCTAATGCTAAGCCCTAACCCTAAACTTAAACCTAACGGTAAACCTAACACTAACCTCAACACCTAACCCTAACCCTAACCCTAACCTTAACCCTAACCCAAATTCCTAACCGTAAATATAACCCTAACCCTAACCGTAACCATAACCCTAAACCTAATGATAACACTAAGCCTAACCCTAACCCTAACCCTAAACAATAACCCTAAAGATAACCATATCACTAACACTAACACTAACCTCTAACCTAAACCTAAATGTAACACTAACACTAACACTAACCCTCTAACGATAACCGTAACCCTAACCATAAACCCTAACCTTAACCCTAACCCTAACTACTAACCCTAACCCTAACCCTAACCCTACACCTATACCCTAACCCTAACCCTAAACCTAACCCTTAACCCTAACACTAACCTTAAGACTACCCTAACCCTAACCCCTAAACCTAACCCTAATCCCTAAGCCTAACACTAAAATTAACCCTAACCCTAACCATCACCCTAATCATAACCCTAACCATAACTGTAACGCTAACCCTAACACTAACCGTAACAATAAGGCCTAAACCATAACCATGAGCATAACCCTATTTCTAATCCTAACCCGAACCTTTAAACCTAACCTTAACACTAACACTAAAACTAACTCTCTAACCCTAACCCTAAACCTAACTCAAACCCTAACACTAACCCTAACCCCTAACCCTAAACCCTAACCCCTAAACCTAACCACTAACCCTAAACCTAACCCTAACCCTAACCCTAACCCTAACCCTAACCCTAACACTAACCAAAACATACAACTAACCCGAAGGGAAATCCTAACACTAACCCTAACCCTAACCGTAAACCTAACCATAACCCACACCCTAACCCTGTAATCTGAACCATAACTCTAGCTCTAACCCTAACACTAACACTAACCTCGAACCCTAACCGAAACCTGCCCTAACATTAAACCCTTACTCTAAAGCATAACCCTAATCCTAACCCTAAACCTACCCATAATCCTAAACAATAACCCTAAACGCTAACGCTAAGCCCTAAACTTAAACTTAACCCGAACCCTAAACCTAACCCTAACCTCAACCCCTAACCCTAATCCTAACCCTAATCTTAATTGTAACCCTAACCCAAATACCTAAACCTAAATCTAACCCTAGCCCTAACTGTAACCATAACCCTAAACCTAACCCAAACACCAACCCTAACCATAACCATAACCCTAAACCTAAACGAAACGCTAACCCTAATGCTAACCCTAACACTAACCCTAAACCTAAACCTAAAACTAACCCTAACATTAACCCTAACCCTAACCCTAACACAAAAACTAACCCTAATCCTAAACCTAACCCTAACCCTAATCCCTAACTCTAACCCTAACCCTAACACTAACCATAACCCTGAACTCTATCCCTAACACTAACCTTAACAATTACCCTAAACTCTAACTGTAAGCCTAAACCTATACCTAACCCTCACCCTAACGCTAACCTAACACTAAACTTTAACCCTAACCCTAATACTAACACTAACCATAACCCTAACCCTAAACTTAAGCCTAACATCTAACACTAACCCTAACCCTAACCGTAACCCTAAACTTAACACTAACACTAACCCTAACCTCTAACTCTAAACATAACCCTAACCCTAACCCTAAATATAACCCTAACCCTAACCCTTACGACTAACCCTAACCCTAACAATAACCCTAACCCTAACACTATGATAACCCTAACCTTAACCCTAACCCTAACCCTAACACTGTCTAGCTCTAACCCTAACATTAATCCTAACCTATAACCCCTAACCTTAACCCATAACCCTAACATTACCCCTATCCTTAACCCTAACCCTAACCGTAACACTAAAAGTAACCCTAACCTCTAATCCTAACAATAACCCTAACCCTAATTCTAACCATGACCTTAACCCTAACCTCTAACCCTAACCATAAGCCTAACTGTAACCCTACGATAACCCTACCTTTAAACCTAATGCTAACACTACCTGAATTCTAACCCCTAATAAGTAACCCCAACTCGTAACCCTTACATTAACCTAACCTTAACCTTAATACTAATCCTAAACCTAACCATAACCTATCCATAACCCTAACCCTAAATGTAACCCTAGACAGAAGCCTAACGTTACCCTCACCCTAAACCCTAGCACTAACCCTAACATTAACCCAAACCCTAACCCTAACAGTAACACTGATCGTAACCCTAATCCTTAAACCTGACCCTAAACCTAACACTAACCCTAACCCTAACCCTAACCCTAAGACTGTCTAGCTCTAACCCTAACACTAATCCTAACCTATAACCCCTAACCCTAACCCATAACCCTAACATTAACCCTATCCTTAACCCTAACCCTAACCGTAACACTAAAAGTAACCCTAACCTCTAATCCTAACAATAACCCTAACCCTAATTCTAACCATGACCTTAACCCTAACCTCTAACCCTAACCATAAGCCTAACCGTAACCCTACGATAAACCTACCTTTAAACCTAATGCTAACACTATCTGAATTCTAACCCCTAATAAGTAACCCCAACTCATAACCCTTACATTAACCTAACCTTAACCTTAATTCTAATCGTAAACCTAACCATAACCTATCCATAACCCTAACCCTAATTGTAACCCTAGACAGAACCCTAACGTTACCCTCACCCTAAACCCTAGCACTAACCCTAACATTAACCCAAACCCTAACCCTAACAGTAACACTGATCGTAACCCTAATCCTTAAACCTGACCCTAAACCTAACCCTAACCCTAACCCTAACCCTAACCCTAACCCTAACCCTAACACTGTCTAGCTCTAACCCTAACATGAATTCTAACCGCTAACCCTAACCCTAACCCGTAACCCTAACATTAATCCTAACCTTAACCGTAACACTAACCCTAACACTAACCCTAACCCTAAAGACAACCCTAACCCTAAATGTAACCCTAAACAGAAACATAAAGTTACACTCACTCTACCCCCCAACCCTAACACTAACCTTAACCACTAACACAAACCCTAACCCTAACCATAACCATAACCATAAACCTAACCCTAAAACTAACCTTAATTCTAATCATAACCCTAATCCTTAACCCTAACCCTAAAACTAACCCTAACCCCTAACACTAACCCTAAACATAACCCTAATCTTAAACCTGACCCTAACCCTAACCTAACCCTAATGCTAACCCTAACTTTACCCTAACTATAACCCTAACACTAACCCTAACCATAACCCTGACCCTCATCCTAACCCTAACCCTAATGCCTAACTGCAACACTAAGCCTAACCCGAACTTTAACCTGCACATTAACCCGATCCCTAACCCTAACTCTAAGCCTAACTCTAAGCCTAACCCTAAACCTAACCCTAAACCTAACCCTAAACCTAAACCTAACCCTAACCCTAACACTTACCCCTAACCCTAACCATTACCATAACCATAACCCTATCTCTAAATATAACCCTAACCTCTAAACCTCACCTAAACCCTAACACTAACCTTAACCATCTAAACCCAACCCTAACCCTAACCCTAACTCTGGCACTAACCCTAACACTAAGCCTAGCCCCTAATCTTAAACCCTAACCCATAACCTTAAACACTAACCTCTGACGATAACCCTAACCCTAACACTAACCTCTAACCCTAACAATAACCCCCAACCCTAACACCAACCCTAACCCTAACTCTGACCCTAAACTCTAACCCTAAACCTAACCATAACCCTAACCCTACGATAACCCTAATCCTAACCCTAACCCTGTCTAGCTCTAACCCAAATGTAATACTACCCTAACCCTCAACCCTAACTCGAAACCCTAATATTAAACCTAACATTAATCGTAAACCTAACTGTAACTCTAACCATAACCCTAACCTTAAACCGAACCCTAAATTTACCTTTACCCTAACCGCTAACCCAAACTATAGCCCTAACCATAACCCTAACTCAAACCCTAACCTTAATCGAAAACATAACCCTAACCTCTAACTCTAAACCTAACCTCGGCCATCTAAGTGTAACCATAAACCTAACCCTAACCCAAACCCAAAACCTAACCCTAACCATCTAAACGTAACCCTAACACTAACCCCAACCCTAACCAGAATCCTAAACCTAAACACTAACTCTAACCCTAACACTAATCCTAAACCTAATCCCTAACCCTAACCTGAACTATAACCCTAAACCTCTAACCCTAACCCTAACACAAACCCTAACCCAAACATTAAACTCTGAACCTAACACTAACGCTAAACCTAAAACTACCCCTAACCCTAACCCTATTCCTAACTCTAACCCAGAACCCAAACCCTAAACCTATCCCTAACTCTAACCCTAACACTAAACCTAAACTTAACCCCAATCCCTAACTCTAACCCTAACGCTAACACTAACCCTAACCCATGAACTCTAACCCTAACACTAACCTTAACAATTACCCTAAACTCTAACTCAAACCCTAACCATAACCCTGAACCTCACTGTAACAGAAACCCTAAACTTAACCCTTACCCTAACCCTAGCCTCTAAACCTAACAGTAACCCTAACACTAACCCTAACTCTAACCTTAACCCTCACACTAACCTCTAACTCTAACCCTAACCCAAAACCTAAACGTAATCCTATGATAACCCTACACTTAACCCTAACCCTAACCCTGTCTAGCTCTAATACTAAAACTAATCCTAACAACTACCCCCTAACCCTAACATTAACCCTAACCTTAACCCGAACATTAACCCTAACCCTAAACGCGACCCTAACCGTAACTGTAACCCTAAACAGAACCATAATGTTACCCTCACTCTACCCCTAACCCTAACACTAACCCTAACCCCTAACCCAAATGCTAACATTAACACTAATCCTAACACTAACCCTAATCCTAATCCTAACATTAATCCCTAACTCTAAACCTAAAACTAACCCTAAACACTAACCCTAACACCTAACCCTAACCCAAAACATAACCCTAATCTTACACCTGACCTAACCCTAACACTAAACCTAACTTTACCCTAACCATAACCCTAACACTAAACCTAACCCTAAGCCTAACCCTAACCCTGACCCTAATCTTAACCCTAACCCTAATGCCTAATGGCAACACTAACCCTAACCCGAAACTTAACCCTCACATTAACCCGATACTTAACCCTAACCCTAAGCCTAACCCTAAACCTAACCCTAACCCTAACACTAACCCTAACACTAACCCCTAACCATAACCATAACCATAACCATAACCCTATTTCTAACCATAACCCTAACCTCTCAACCTAACCTTAACCCTAACACTAACACTAACCCTCTAAACCCAACCCTAAACCTAACACTAACTCTAACCCTAACTCTAACACTAACCCTAACGCCTAATCTTAAACCCTAACACCTAACCCTGAACACTAACCTCTGACCCTAAACCTACCCTAACACTAACCTCTAACCCTAACAATAACCGTAACCCTAACACCAAGCCTAACCCTAACCCTGACCCTAAACTCTAACCCTAAACCTTACTCTAACCCTACGATAACCCTAATCCTAACTCTAACCCTGTCTAGCTCTAACCCGAACCCTAATCCTAAACCCTAACCCTCAACCCTAACCGTAACCCTAATTTTAACCCAAAAATTAACCCTAAACCTAACCCTAACCCTAACCGTAACCCTAACCATAATCGTAATCTTAAACCGAACCCTAAATTTACCTTCACCCTAAACCCAAACCCTAACTCTAACCCTAACCATAACTTTAACTCAAACCCTAACCTTAACACTAACCATAACCCTAAACATAACCTTAATGCTCTACGTGTAACCATAACCCTAAACCTAACCCTAACCAGAACCCTAACCCTAAATTCTAAGTCTAAACCTAACCCAAACCCTAACCCTAACCTCTGAACCTAATCCTAACCCAAACATAATACTAACACTAACCCTAACATTAACCCTAAAACTAACTCTAACCCATAACCCAAACCCTAACACTAAGCCTAACAGTAACACTAACACTAAACTTAACCCTAACTCTAATCAATAATTCTAACCCTAACCCTAACCCTAACTCTAACCCTAACCCTAACCCTGAACTCTAACCCTAACACTAATCAAAACAATTACCCTAATCTCTAATGCTAACCCTAACCCTAACCCTCACCCTATCCCTAACACTAACATGAAACTCTAGCCCTAACACTAACACTAACCATAAAACTAACCCTAAACCTAACCCTAACACTAAGACTAAACTCTAACCCTAACCCTAACACTAACACTAACCATAACCCTAACCCTAAACCTAACCTTAACATCTAACATTAACCCTAACACTAACACTATCCTCTAATCCTAACAATAACCCTAACCCTAACTCTAACCTGAACCCTAACCCTAACATCTAACCCTAACCCTAAGCCTAACCGTAAGCTAACGATAACCATGCCCTTAACCCTAAACCTAACCCTAACCCTGTCTAGGTCTAACTCTAACCTGAATCCTAACCCCTAACCCCTAACAGTAACCTGTAACCCTAACATTAACCCTAACCTTAAACCTAACACTAATGCTAACCCTAACCCTAACCCTAACTTATCCGCAACCCTAACCCTAAATGTAACACTAAACAGAACCCTAACGTTACCCTCACCCTAACCACTAACCCTAACACTAACCCTAACCTCAAACTCTAACCCAAACTCTAACCCTAATACTAACCCTAATCGTAACCCTAATCCTTAACCTTAAACCTAACCCTAACCCTAACCTTAAACACTAACCCTAACACCTAAACCTAACCCTAACCATAATACTTATTCTAAACCTGACCCTAATGCTAAACCCCAACACAAATGCTAACCTGACTTTACCCTAACCATAACCCTAACACTAACCTTAATCCCTAACCCTAACCCAAATATTAACCCTAACCCTGACCTCTATCCCTAACTATAACCCCACCGCTTTCCCTAAACTCTAACTCTAAGCCTAAACCTTATCCTAACCCTAACCATGAACATAACAATAACCATAATCGCTAACCCTAAGCCTAACCCTAACCCAAACCCTAAAACTAACGCTACGATAAACCTAACCTTAATCCTAACACCAACCCTAAACCTCTCTAGCTCTAACCCTAACTCTAATCCTAACCCCTAACCCATATCCCTAACCCATAACCCTAACGTTAACACTAAGCTTGACCATAAACCTAAACCTAACACGAAACCTAACTCTAAACTTAAAGTTAACTATAACCCTAACCCTAACTGTAACCCTAAACAGAACACTAAGGTAACCTCTACCCTCACCCTAACTCCTAACCCTAACCCTAACCCTAACCCTAATATAAAAAATAACCCTAACCCCTAACTTTAACCGTAACTCTAACCATAACCCTAAACCTAAAGTTAACTCTAACCCAAATCCCTAACCCTAAATCTAACCCTAACCCAAATCGCTAAACCTAACTCTAACCGTAAGCCTAACCCTAACCCTAACTGTAATCCTAACTGTAAACCTAATGCTAACCCTAACCCTAATCCCAAACCCTAACCTGAACTTTAACCCTAAACCTCTAACCCTAAGGCTAACGCAAAACCGTAACCATAACACTAACCTCTGAACCTAACCCTAACCCTAACCCTAAAACTACCCCTAACCCTAACCCTAATCCTAACCCTAACCCTAACCCTAACCCTAAGCCTAATCCTAACTCGAACCCCTATCCCAAACCATAACCCTAACTCTAACACTAACACTAAAACTAATCCTAAACCTAATCCCTAACACTAACCCTAACCCTAACACTAACCCTAACACTAACCCTAACACTGACCGCTAACCCTAACACTAACCCTAACAATTACCCTAAACTCTAACTCTAACACGAACCCTAACCCTCATCCTATCCCTAACCCTAACCCTAAACTTAACACTAACCCTAACCTCTAAACCTAACAATAACCCTAACCCTAACCCTAAACCTCACCCTAAACTCTAACACAAAGCCAAAACGTAATCCTACGATAATCCTACCCTTAACCCTAACCCTAACCCTAACCCTGTCTAGCTCTAACCCTAACCTGAATCCTAACCCCTAACACCTAAGCCTAACACGAAATTCTAACTTTAACCCTAACCTTAACCCGAACACTAACCCTAACCCTAAACGCAACCCTAACCATAACTGTAACCCTAAACAGAACCATAACGTTACCCTTACCATACCCGCTAACCCTAACACTGACCCTAACACTGACCCTAACCCTAACCCTAAGCCTAACCCTAACCCTGACACTAATCCTAACACTAACCCTAATGTCTAATGGCAACACTAACCCTAACCTGAACCTTAACCTTCACATTAACCTGATCCCTAACCCTAACCCTAAGCCTAACCCTAAACCTAAACCTAACACTAACCCCTAACCCTAACAATAACCATAACCCTAACACTATCTGTAACCACAACCCTAAACTCTAAACCTAACCTTAACCCTAGCACTAACCCTAACCCTCTAACCCAACCCTAAACCTAACCCTCACTCTAACACTAACCTTAACCCTTAATCCTAAACCCTAACTCCTAACCCTAAACACTAACCTATGACCCTAATGCTACCCTAACACTAACCTCTAACCCGAACAATAACCCTAACCCTAACACCAAGCCTAACCCTAACGCTGACCCTAAACTATAACGTGAAATCTAATCCTAACACTAACACTACAATAACCCTAATCCTAAACCCAAACCTGTCTAGCTCTAACCCTAACCATAATCCTAAACCATAACCCTCAACCCTAACCTGTAACCCTAATTTTTACCCTAATATTAACCATAAACCTCACCCTAACCGTAACCGTAACCCTAACCCTAATCGTAACCTTAAACCGAACCCTAAATTTACCATAAAACTAACCATAACCCTAACTCAAACCCTAACCTTAACTCTATCCATAAACCTAAACATAACCCTAACCCTCTACGCGTAACCATAACCCTAAACCTAACCCTAACACAAACCCTAACCCTAACCCTAACCCTAACCTCTGAACCTAACCCTAACCCTAACACTAACCCTAACACTAACCCTAAGATAAACCCTAAACCTAACTCTAACCCCTAACCCAAACCCTAACCCTAACCCTAAACCTAACACTAAACTTAACCCTAACTCAAATCAATAACTCTAACCCTAACACTAACACTAACCCTAACACTGAAATCTAACCCTAGCACTAACCCAAACAATTACCCTAAACTCCAACGCTAACCCTAACACTAACACTAAACACTAACCCTAACCTTAACACTAACACTAACCATAACCCTAACACTAAACCTAACACTAACATCTAACATTAACACTAACCCTAACCCTAAACTTAACCCTAAGGCTAACACTAAGCTCAAACCCTAACAATAACCCTAACCCTAACCCTAACTCTAGCCCTAACCATCACCCTAACCTCTAACCCTAATCCTAACCTCTAACCCCTAACACTAACATGTAAACATAACTTTAACCCTAACCCTAACCCTAACCTCTAATCCTAACAATAACCCTAACCCTAACTCTAACCTAACCCTAAACCTAACCTCTAACCCTAACTCTAAGCCTAACCGTAACCCTATGATAACCATGCCCTTAATCCTAAACCTAACCCTAACCCGGTCTAGCTCCAACCCTAACCCGAATCCTAACCCCTAACCCCTAACAGTAACCTGTAACCCTAACTTTAACCCTAACCTTAAACCTAACACTAACGCTAACCCAAACTTTAACCTATCCGCAACCCTAACCTCAACTGTAACACTAAACAGAACCCTAACGTTACCCTCACCTAACCCTTAACCCTAACACTACCCCTAACCCCTAACTCTAACTCTAACCCTAACAATAACCATAATTGTAACCCTAATCCCTAACCCTAACCCTAACACTAACCCTAAGTACTAACCCTAACTCCTAACCCTAACTTTAACCTTAACCCTAATCCTAAACATGACCCTAAACCTAATGCTAACCCTTACTTTACCCTAACCATAACACTAACATTAACACTATTCCCTAACCCTAACCCTAACACAGATCTCTCACCCTAACACTAACCCTGACAATTACCCTAAACTCTAACTCTAACCCTAAACCTAACCCTCACCCTCTCCCTAACCCTAACCCTAATCTTAACCCTAACACTAACCCTAACCTCTAAACCTAAAAATAACACTAACCCTAACCCTAACTCTACCCCTAACCCTCACCCTAAACTCTAACACTAACCCTAAACCTAAGCCTAAACATAATCCTACCTTTAACCCTAACCCTAAGCCTGTCTAGCTCTAACCCTAACCCGAATCCTAACCCCTAACCCCTAACCCTAACCCGTAACCCTAACCTTAACCGGAACACTAACCCTAACCCTAAATGCAACCCTAACCGTAACTGTAACCCTAAACAGAACCATAATGTTACCCTCACCCTACCTCCTAAACCTAACACTAACACTAACCCCTAACCCAAACCATAACACTAAACCTAACCCTAACAAAAACCGTAATCCTAATGCTAACTGTAATCCCTAACGCTAATCCTAAAACTAACGCTAACGACTAACCCTAACCCAAAACATAACCTTAATCTTAAACCTGACCCTGACCCTAAACCCTAACCCTAATGTTAACCCTAACTTTACCCTAACCATAACCCTAGCACTAACCCTAAGAATAACCCTAACCCTAACCCTAACCCTTACCCTAATCCTAACCCTAACCATAATGCCTAATGGCAACACTAACCCTAACCCAAACTTTAAACCTCACATTAACCCGATCCGTAACCCTAACCCTAAGCCTAACGCTAAAACCTAACACTAACCCTAACCCTAACCCTAACCCTATCTGCTAACCCTAACTATAACCATAACCCTAAACCTATCTCTAACCATAACGCTAAACTCTAAACCTAACCTTACCCCTAGCACTAACCCTAACCCTCTAAACCTAACCCTAAACCTAACCCTAACCCTAACACTAATACTAACTCTAAACTCTAATCATAAACAATAACCCCGAACTCTAAACACTAACCTCTGACCCGAACCATAAACTCTAAAACTAACCCTAAACCTAAGCCTAAACGTAATCCTACGATAACCGTACTTTTAATCCTAACACTAACCCTAACCCTAACCCTAAACCTGACCCTATTCCTAACCCTAATCATAATGCCTAACGGCAACACTAACCCTAACCCGAACCTTAACCCTCATATTAACCCTATCCCTAACCCTAACCTTAAGCCTAACCCTAAATCTAACCCTACATCTAACCCTAGCCCCTAACCCTAACCCTAACGCTAACCCCTAACACTAACACTAACCCTAACCCATAAATCAAACTCTAACCCTAACACTAACCCTAATCATAACACTAATCCTTAACCCTAACACTAACCCTAACCCTAAGCACTAACCCTAACACTTAACCCTAACCCTAACCTTAACCCTACACCTAAACCTGACCCTAACCCTAATGCTAACCCTGACTTTACCCTAACCATAACCCTAACACTAACACTAATCCCTAACCCTAAGCCTAACCCTAACCCAAATATTAACCCTAACCCTTACCTCTAACCCTAACCATAAAACTACCGCTTCCCCTAAACACTAACTCTAGGCCGAACCCTAATCCTAATCCTAACTGTAAACATAACAATAACCCTAATCTCTAACCCTAAACCTAACACTAACCCTACACCTAAAAGTAACAGTACGATAAACCTAACCTTTATCCTAACCCTAACCCTAACCCTGTCTAGCTCTAACCTTAACTCTAATCCTAACCACTAACGCATATCCCTAACCCGTAAACCTTACATTAACCCTAAGCTTAACCGTAAACCTAAACCTAAAACAAACCATAACCTTAAACTTATCCTTAAACGTAAAACTAACCCTAACTGTAACCCTAAACAGAACCATAACATAACCCTCACCCTAACTCCTAACCCTAACCCTAACCCTAACCCTTTTCTGAAAAATAACCCTAATCCCTAACTGTAACCGTAACACTAATCATAACACAAAACCTAACTCTAAACCTAACCCCAATCCCTAACCCTAAATCTAACCCTAACCCAAATCCCTAACCCTAAGTCTAACCCGAACCCTAGCCCTAACGCTAACCCTAACCGTAATCCTAACACTAAACCTAACACTAACCCTAACCCAAACCCCTAACACTAACACTAACGGTAACCCTAAGCCCTAAACCTAACCCTAACACTAAACCTAACCTTAACACAAATCCCTAACTCTCACCCTAACCCTAACACTAATGATAACCCTAACCCTAACACTGACCTCTAACCCTAACATTAACCCTAACAATTAGCCTAAACTCTAACTCTAACCCTAACCCTAACCCTCACCCTATCCCTAACCCTAGCCCTAAACTTAACCCTAACCCTAACCTCTAAACCTAACAATAACCCTAACCCTCACCCTAAACTCTAACCCTAACCCTAACCTTAAGCCTAAACGTAATCCTATGATAACCCTACCCTTAAGCCTAACACTAACCCTAACCCTAACACTGTCTAGCTGTAACCCTAACATGAATCCTAACCCCTAACCCTAACCCTAACCCGTAACCCTAACATTAATCCTAACCTTAACCGTAACACTAACCCTAACACTAACCCTAAACCTAAAGGCAACCCTAACCCTAAATGTAACCCTAAACAGAACCTTAAATTTACACTCACTCTAACCCCCAACCCTAACACTAAACTTAACCCCTAACACAAACCCTAAACCTAACCCTAACCATAACCATAACCCTAACCCTAAAACTAACCTTAATCCTAAACATAACTCTAATCCTTGACCCTAACCCTAAAACTAACCCTAACCCCTAACACTAACCCTAAGCATAACCCTAATCTTAAACCTGACCCTAACCCTAACCTAACCCTAATGCTAACCCTAACTTTACCCTAACTATAACCCTAACACTAACCCTAACCATAACCCTGACCCTCATCCTAAGCCTAACCCTAATGCCTAACGGCAACACTAACTCTAACCCGAACCTTAACCTGCACATTAATCCGATCCCTAACCCTAAATCTAAGCATAACCATAAACCTAACCCTAAACCTAACCCTAACCCTAACACTAACCCCTATCCCTAACCATAACCATAACCCTAACCCTATCTCTAAACATAACCCTAACCTCTAAACCTAACCTTAACCTTAACCCTAACACTAACCTTAACCATCTAAACCCAACCCTAAACCTAACCCTAATGCTAGCACTAACCCTAACACTAAGCCTAGCCCCTAATAATAAACCCTAACCCATAACCTTAAACACTAACCTCTGACGATAACCCTAACCCTAACACTAACCTCTAACCCTAACAATAACCCCCAATCTTAACACCAACCCTAGCCCTAACTCTGACCCTAAACTCTAACCCTAAACCTAACCCTAACCCTAACCTTACGATAACCCTAATCCTAACCCTAACCCTGTCTAGCTCTAACCCAAACGCTAATCCTAAACCCTAACCCTCAACCCTAACTCAAAACCCTAATATTAAACCTAACATTAATTGTAAACCTAACTGTAACCCTAACCATAACCCTAACCATAATTGTGTCCTTAAACCGAACCATAAATTTACCCTCACCTTAACCACTAACCCAAACTCTAGCACTAACCATAACCCTAACTCAAACCCTAACCTTAATCCAAACCATTACCCAAACCTCTAACTCTAAACCTAACCCCAATCCTCTAAGCGTAACCATAACTCTAACCCTAACCCTAACCAGAACCCTAACCCTAAACTTTATCTCTAACCCTAAACCTAACTCTAACCCCTAACCCAAAATCTAACTCTAACCCTAACCCTAACACTAACCCTAACCCTAACCTCTAACCCTAACACTAACCCAAACAATTACCCTAAACTCTAACTCTAACCCTAAACCTAACCCTCACCGGAACCCTCACACTAACACTAAACTCTAACCCTAATTCTAGCCCTAACACTAACACTAACCATAACCCTAGACCTAAACCGAACCCTAATATCTAACACTACCTCTAACCCTAAACTTAACCCTAACCCGAACCCTAACCTCTAACCCTAACAATAACCCTAAAGCTTACCCTAACTCTAGCCCTAACCATCACCCTAAAATCTAACCCTAACCCTAACCCTATGATAACCCTAAGCCTAAATCTGTCTAGCTCTAACCCTAACCCTAATCCTAACACCTAACCCCTAACCCTAACCCGTAACCCTAACATTAACCCTAACCTTAAACCTAACCCTAACCCTAACCTCTAATCCTAACAATAACCCTAACCCTAACCCTAACTCTAAACCTAACTTCTAACCCTAACCCTAAGCTTAACCGTAACCCTACGATAACCCTGCACTTAACCCTAAAACTAACCCTCACACTGTCTAGCTCTAACCCTAAACCGATTCCTAACCACTAGCCCCTAACAGTAACCTTTAACCCTAACATTAACCTTAACTTTAAACCTAACACTAACCCTAACCCTAACCCTAACCAATCCGCAACTCTAACCCCAACTGTAACATTAAACAGAACCCTAACGTTACCTCACCCTAACCCCTAACCTAACACTAACCCTAACCCCTAACCGAAACCCTAACCCTAGCACTACAGCTAATCGTAACACTAATCCTTAACCCTAACTCGAACACGAACCCTAACCCTAACCACTAACACTAACACTAACCCTAAGCACTAACCCTAACTCCTAAACCTAACCCTAACCATAACTCTAATCCTAAACCTGACCCTAACCCTAATGCTACCCCTGACTTTACCCTAACCATAACCCTAACACTAACACTAATTCCTAACCCTAACCATAACCCTAACGCAAATATTAACCCTAACCCTGACCTTTACCCTAAACATAACCATACCCCTTCCCCTAAACTCTAAGCCTAATGCTAACCATAAACCTAACTGTAAACATAACAATATCGCTAATCTCTAACCCTAAATCTAACCCTAACCCTAACCCTAAACTAACCCTACAATAAACCTAACCGTAATCCTAACCCTAACCCTAACTCTGTCTAGCTCTAACCCTAACTCTAATCCTAACCCCTAACCCATATCCCTGACCCGTAACCCTAACATTAACCCTAAGCTTAACCCTAAAACTAAACCTAACACTAATCCTAACCCTAAACTTAAAATTAACCATAAACATAACCATAAGAGTAACCCTAAATAGAACCCTAACATAACACTCACCCTAAACCCTAACCATAACTCTAACCCTAATCCTAATCTGAAAAATAACACTAACCCCTAACTGTAACCGCAACCCTAAACATAACCTTAAACCTAACCTTAACCCTAACCCAAATCCCTAACCCTAACTCTAACCCTAATCCTAACTCTAACTATAACCCTAACCCTAACCCTAACCCTAACCCTAACCCTAACCATAACCCTAAACCTAACCCCAACCTTAACCCCTAACCCTAACAATAACGGTAACCCTAATCCCTAACCCTAACCTGAACTTTAACCCTAAACCTCTAACACTAACGCTAACGCAAACCGTAACCCTAACACTAACCTCTGAACCTGCCCTAACCCTAACCATAAAACTACCCCTACACTAACCGTAACCCTAATCCTAACTCTAACCCCTAACCCAAAACCTAACCCTAACCCTAACCCTAACACTAACCCTAACCCTGAAGTCTAATCCTAACACTAATGCTAACAATTACCCTAAACTCTAAACTCTAAATCTAAACCTAACCCTAACCCTCACCCTATCCCTAACTCTAACCCTAAACTTAACCCTAACCCTAACCCTAACCTCTAAACCTAACAGTAACCCTAACACTAACACTAACTCTACCTCTAAACCACACCCTAAACTCTAACCCTAAGCCTAAACGTAATCCTATGATAACCCTACCCTTAACCCTAACCCTAACCCTAACCCTAACCCTGTGTAGCTCTAACCCTAACCCGAATCCTAACCCCTAACACCTAACCCTAACCCGTAAGCCTAACATTAACCCTAACCTAAAACCTAACACTAACCCTAACCCTAAAGGCAACCCTAACCCTAACTGTAACCCTAACAGAAGCCTAAATTTACCCTCACCCTACCCCCAAACCTATCACTAACCCTAACCCCTAACCCAAATTCTAACCCTAACCCTAACCCTAATGCTAACCCTAAATTTACCCTAACCATAATACTATCCCTAACCCTAACCCTAACCCTAACCCTGACCCTAAACCTAACCCTAGCCCTAATGATTAATGGCAACACTAACCCTAACCTGAAGCCTAAACCTCACATTAACCTGATCCCTAACCCTAACCTTAAGCCTAACCCTAAAGCTAACCCTAAAACTAACCCCTAACCATAACCATAACCCTAACCCTATCTCTAACCAAAAACCTAAACTCTAAACATAACCTTAACCCTAAAACTAAACTTAACCCTCTAAACCGAACCCTAAACCTAACCCTAACCCTAACACTAACTCTAACCCCTAATCATAAACCCTAACCACTAACTCTAAACACTAACCTCTGACCCTAACCCTAACTCTAACACTAACCTCTAACCATAAAAATAACCCTAACCCTAACACAAGCCTAACCCTAACCCTGACACTAAACTCTAACCCTAAACCTAACCCTAACCCTAACATTATGATAACCCTAATCCTAACCCTAGCCATATCTACCTCTAACCCTAATGCTAATCCTAAACCCTAACCCAAAACCCTAATATTAACCCTAACATTAACCCTAAACCTAAACCTAACAGTAACTGTAACATTAACCCTAACAATGACCTTAAACCAAACCCTAAATTACCCTCACCCCTAACCCTAACCATAACCCTAACTCAAACCTTAAACTTAAACCTAACCATAACCCTAACTTCTAACCCTAAACCTAACCCTAACCCTCTAAGTGTAACCATAACCCTAACCCTAACCCTAACCCTAACCAGAACCCTAACCCTAAACTCTAACTCTAACCCTAACCCTAAACCAAACCCTAACCCTAAAACTATCCTCTGAACCTAACCCTAACCCTAAGCTTAAAACTGACCCTAACATTAACCCTAAACCTAACTCTAACCCCTTACCAAAAACCTAACCCTAACCCTAACCCTAAAACTAAACTTAACCCTAACATTAATCAGTAGCTCTAACCCCAACCCTAACACTTACCATAACCCTGACATCTAACCCTAACACTAACCAAAACAAGTACCTAAATTTTAACTCTAACCCTAAACTAATCCTCACCCTAACCCTAACATTAACACTAAACTCTAGCCCTAACCCTAGCACTAACACTAACCATAACACTAACCCTAAACTGAACCCTAACATCTAACACTAACACTAACCCTAACCCTAAACTTAACCCTAAACCTAACCCTAACCTCTAATCCTAACAATAACCCTAACCCTAACTCTAACTCTAGCCCTAACCATCACCCTAACCTCTAACCCTAATTCTAAGATAACCGTAACCTTAACCCTAACCCTACCCCTAAGCCTGTCTAGCTCTAACCCTAACCCTAAACCTAACCCCTAACCGCTAATCCTAACCTGTAACCCTAACATTAAGCCTACACTTAACCCTAATCCTAACCCTAAACTCTAATCCTAACAATAACCCTAACCCTACCTCTAAACCTAATCCTAACCCTAACCCTAACCCTAAACCTAACAATAACCCTAACCCTAACCTCACTCTACTTCTAACCCACACCCTAAAGTCTCACCCTAACCCTAACCCTAGGCCTAAACGTAATCCTATGATAACCCTACCCTTAACCCTAACCCTAACCCTAACCCTAACCTTGTCTAGCTCTAACCCAAAAAAGAATCCTAACCCCTAACACCTAACTCTAACCCGTAACCCTAACATTAACCCTAACCTAAACCCTAACACTAACCCTAACCCTAAAGGCAACCCTAACCCTAAATGTAACCCTAAACAGAAGCCTAAATTTACCCTCACCCTACCACCAACCCTAACACTAACCCTAACCCCTAACCCAAATCCTAACCCTAACCCTAACCCTAACCCTAACGCTAACCCTAACTTTACCCTAACACTATACCTAACTTTACCCTAACCATAATCCTAACACTAACCCTAACCCTAACCCTAACCCTAACCCTGACCCTAAACCTAACCCTAGCCCAAATGCCTAACGGCAAAACTAACCCTAACCCGAACCTTAAACCTCACATTAACCCGATCCCTAACCCTAACCTTAAGCCTAACCCTAAACTAACCCTAACCCCTAACCATAACCATAACCCTAAACCTGTCTCTAACCAAAACCCTAAACTCTAAACCTAACCTTAACCCTAAAACTAAACATAACCCTCTAAACCCAACCCTAAACCTAACCCTAACCATAACCCTAACACTAACTCTAACCCCTAATCATAAACCTTAACCACTAACTCTAAACACTAACCTCTGACCCTAACCCTAACTCTAACACTAACCACAAACCATAAAAATAACCCTAACCCTAATACAAGCCTAACCCTAACCCTGAGACTAAACTGTAACCCTAAAACTAACCTTAAACCCTACCCTATGATAACCCTAACCCTAATCCTAATCCTGTCTACCTCTAACCCTAATGCTAATCCTAAACCCTAACCCTCAACCCTAAACCGAAACCCTAATATTAACCCTAACATTAGCCCTAAACCTAACCCTAACCCTAACCGTAACACTAACCCTAACCGTAACCTTAAACCGAAGCCTAAATTTACCCTCACCCCTAACCCTAACCATTACCCTAACTCAAACCTTAAACTTCAACCTAACCATAACCCTAACCTCTAACCCTAAACCTAACCCTAACACTCTAAGTGTAACCATAACCCTAACCCTAACCCTAACCCTAACCCTAACCAGAACCCTAACACTAAACTCTAACTCTAACCTAACCCTAAAGCAAACACTAAACCTAACCCTAAACTCTGAACCTAACCCTAACCCTAACACTAACACTAACCCTACATTAACCCTAAAACTAACTCTAACCCCTTACCCAAACCCTAACCCTAACCCTAACACTAACACTAAACTTAACCCTAACATTAATCAGTAACTCTAACCCCAAACCTAACACTTACCGTAACCCTGACCTCTAACCCTAACACTAACCAAAACAAGCACCTAAATTTTAACTCTAACCCTAAACCTAACCGTCACCCTAACCCTAATATTAACACTAAACTCTAACCCTAACCCTAACACTAACACTAACCATAACCCTAACCCTAAACCGAACCCTAACATCTAACACTAATACTAACTCTATCCCTAAACTTAACCCTAACCCTAACCCTAACCTCTAATCCTAACAATAACCCTAACCCAAACTCTAACTCTAGCCCTAACCATCACCCTAACCTCTAACCCTAACCCTAAACCTAACACGTAACCCTAACATTAACACTAACCTTAACCCTAATTCTAACCCTAACATCTAATCCTAACAATAACTCTAACCCTAACTCTAAAACAACTCCTAACCCTAACCCTAACCCTAACCCTAATCCCTAACTCTAACCCTACCCCTAACACTAACCCTAACCCTAATCCTGAACTCTAACACTAACACTAACACTAACAATTACCCTACACTCTAAACTCTAAATCTAAACCTAAACCTAACCCTCACCCTATCCCTAACTCTAACCCTAAACTTAACCCTAACCCTAACCCTAACCTCTAAACCTAACAATAACCCTAACACTAACACTAACTCTACCTCTAACCCTAAGCCTAAACGTAATCCTATGATAACCCTACCATTAACCCTAACCCTAACCCTAACCCTAACGCTGTCTAGCTCTAACCCTAACCCAGATCCTAACCCCTAACACCTAACCCTAACCCGTAGCCCTAACATTAACCCTAACCTAAACCCTAACACTAACCCTAACCCTAAAGGCAACCCTAACCCTAACTGTAACCCTAAACAGAAGCCTAAATTTACCCTCACCCTACCCCCAACCCTAACACTAACCCTAACCCCTAACCCAAATCCTACTCCTAACCCTAACCCTAACGCTAACCCTAATTTTACCCTAACCATAATCCTAACACTAACCCTAAACCTAACCCTATCCCTAACCCTAACCCTGACCCTAACCCTAACCCTAGCCCAAATGCCTAACGGCAAAACTAACCCTAACCCGAACCTTAAGCCTCACATTAACCCGATCCCTAACCCTAACCTTAAGCCTAACCCTAAACCTAACGCTAACCCTAACCCTAACCCCTAACCATAACCATAAACCTAACCCTATCTCTAACCAAAACCCTAAACTCTAAACCTAACCTTAACCCTTTCACTAACCATAAACCTCTAAAACCTACCCTAAACCTAAACCTAAACCTAACACTTACTCAAACCCCTTACCATAAACCCTAAAAACTAACTCTAAACACTAACCTCTGACCCTAACCCCAACTCTAACACTAAAGTCTAACCATAAAAATAACCCTAACCATAACACAAGCCTAACCCTAACCCTGACACTAAACTGTAACCCTAAACCTAACCCTAACCCTAACCCTATGATAACCCTAATCCTAAACCTAACCCTGTCTACCTCTAACCCTAATGCTAATCCTAAACCCTAACCCTCAACCCTAACCCGAAACCCTAATATTAACCATAACATTAACCCTAAACCTAACCCTAAACCTAACCGTAACACTAACCCTAACCGTAACCTTAAACCAAACCCTAAATTTACCCTCACCCCTAACCCTAACCATAACCCTAACTCAAACCTTAAACTTCAACCTAACCATAACCCTAACCTCTAACCCTAAACCTAACTCTAACCCTCTAAGTGTAACCATAACCCTAACCCTAACTCTAACCAGAACCCTAAACCTAAACTCTAACTCTAAGCCTAACCCTAAACCAAGCCCTAACCCTAACCCTAACCTCTGAACCTAACCCTAACCCTAACACTAACACTAACCCTAATGTTAACCCTAAACCTAACCCTAACCCCTAACCCAACCCTAACCCTAACACTAAACTTAACCCTAACACTAATCAGTAACTCTAACACCAACCCTACCACTTACCGTAACCCTGACATCTAACCCTAACACTAACCGAAACAAGTACCTAAATTTTAACTCTAACCCTAACCCTAACCCTCATCCTAACCCTAACACTAACACGAAACTCTAACCCTAACCTTAACACTAACATTAACCATAACCCTAACCCTAAACCGAACCCTAACATCTAACACTAACACTAACCCTAACCCTAAACTTAACCCTAACCCTAACCTCTAATCCTAACAATAAACCTAACCCTAACTCTAACTCTAACCTAACCATCACCCTAACCTCTTACCCTAACCCTAAACCTAACCCTAATCCTACGCTAACCCTAACCTTAACCCTAACCCTAACCCTAAGCCTGTCTAGCTCTAACTCCAACCCTAATCCTAACCCCTAACCCCTAACCCTAACCTGTAACCCTAACATTAACCCTTACCTTAACCCTAATCCTAACCCTAACCTCTAATCCTAAAAATAACCCTAACCCTAACTCTAAATCTCATCCTAACCCTAAACTTTAACCCTAGCCCTAAGCCTAACCGTAACCCTATGATAACCCTGCCCTTAACCCTAAAACTAACCCTAGTCCTGTTTAGCTCTAACCCTAACCCGAATCCTAACCACTAACCCCTAACAGTAAACTGTAACTCTAACATTAACCCTAACCTTAAACCTAATAATAATGATAACTCTAACCCTACCCTATCCGCAGCCCTAACCCCAACTCTAACACTAAACAGAACCCTAACGTTACCCTCACCTTAACCCATAAGCCTAACACTAACTCCTAACCCTAACACTAACCCTAATTGTAACCCTAATCCTTAACCCTAAGCCTAACCCTAATCCTAAACACTAACATTAACACCGAACCCTAACAATAACCCTAATCCTAAATCTGACCCTAACCCTAAACCCTAACACTAATGCTAACCCTGACATTACCCTAACCATAACCCTAACACTAACCCTAAACCCTAACCATAAGCCTAACCCTAATGCAAATATCAACCCTAACTCTGACCTCTAACCCTAACCATAATACTACCGCTTTCCCTAAACTCTAACTCTAAGCCTAACCCTAATCATAACCCTAACCGTAACCTTAAGAATAAACCTAATCTCTAACCCTAACCCTAAACCTAACCCTAACCCTGACCCTATGATAAACGTAAACTTAATCCTAACTCTAACCCTCACCCTGTCTGGCTCTAACCCTAAATCTAATCCTAACCCCTAACCCATATGCCTAATCTGTAACCCTAACATTAACCCTAAGCTTAACCCTAAAACTAACCCTAACACTAACCCTAAACCTAACCCTAACTTGAACCCTAACCCTAACCGTAACCCTAAAAAGAACCCTAACGTAACACTCACCCTAACCCCTAACCCTAACCCTAACTGTAACACTAACCCTAACCCTAAACTCTAACCCTAACACTAAGCCAAAGGCTAATCCCAACCCTAACCATAACCATAACCATAATGCTAACACTAACCCTAACCCTAACCCCTAAATCTAACCCTAAGATTAACCCTACACCTAACCGGAATTCCTAAACCTAACAATAAACCTAACCCTAACCCTAACCTTCACCCTACTCATAACCCTAACCATAACCACAATCCTAACACTAACACTAACCCTAACCCTAACGCCAAACCCTATCCCTAACCATAACAATAATGCTAACCCTATCTCTAACCCTAACTCTAACTTCTAAACCTAACCCTATCTCTACCACTAACCCTAATCCTCTAACCCTGACCCTAACCCTAACACTAACACTAACACTAACATTAATCCCAAACATAACCCTAAACCTAACCTTAACCCTAACTGTAACCGTAACCCTAAACAGAACCCTAATGTAACCCTCACCCTAACCCCTAACCCTAACCCTAACGCTAATCCTAACACTAACCCTAACCCTAACCTTAACCCTAACACTAAACCTAACCTTCTAACCCTAATCCTAACTCTAATCTGAACCCTAACCCTAACACTAACACTAACCATAACCCTGACCGCTAATCCTAACACTAACACTAACCATTACCTGACACTCTACCTCTAACCCTGACCCTAACACTCACCCTAATCCTAACCCTAACACTAAACTCTAACCCTAATCCTAACAGTAACACTAACACTAACCATAACCCTAACCCTAAACCTAACCCTAACATCTAACCCTAAGCCTAACACTAACCCTAACCCTAACCTTAACCCTACGATAACCGTAACCTTAACCCTAACCCTAAACTTAAGCCTGTCTATCTCTAGCCCTAAACCTAATCCTAACACCTAACCACTAACCCTAACCCATAACCCTAATATTAACCCTAACCTTAATCCTAACCCTAACCCTAACCCTAACCCTAACACTAACACTAACCTCTAATCCTAACAAAAACCCTAACCCTAACTCTAACCCAAATCCTGATGCTAACCTCTGACCGTAACCCTAAGCCTAACCATAAACCTATGATAAACATAACCTTAACCCTAACTCTAAACCTAACCCTGTCTAGCTCTAACCATAACCCTAATCCTAACCCCTAACACCTAATCCTAACCCGTAACCCTAACATTAGCCCTAACCTTAACCCTAACTCTAAACCTAACCCTAAGCCTAACCGCAAACTTAAACTTAACTGTAACCCTAAACAGAACTGGAATGTAACACTTACCTTAACCCCTAACCCTAACCCTAACCCTAACCATAAACATAACCATAACCATAATTCTACCTCTAATCCTAACCCTAAACTCTAAACCTAACCTTAACCCTAACACTTACACAACACTCTAACCCTAACCATAACCATAATCCGAAACCTAACCCTAACCCTAACCCTGATCTCAAATCCTAACACTAACAATAACCATTACCCTAAACTCTACCTCTAACCCTAAACCTAACCCTCACCTTAACACTAACCCTAACATTAAACTCAAACCCTAACCCTAACACTAACACTAACCATAACCCTAACCAAAAAACTACCTTAAAATATAACCCTAACCCTAACCCTAACCATAAACTTGAACCTATGATAACCCTAGCCTTAACCCTAACCCTAAACCTAAGCCTGTCTAGCTCTAACCCTAACCCTAATCCTAACCCCTAACCCTAACCCTATTGGTTACCCTAACCCTCTAACCCTAAACCTAACCCTGACTCTAACCCTAACCCTAACACTAAAACTAAGCACTAACCTTGACCCTAACCCTAACCCTAATCTGAAACATAACCCTAACCCCTAACTTCTAACAGTAACACTAACCATAACCCTAAACCTAACCTTAACCTAACCCAAAACCCTTACCATAAATCTAACCCTAACCCAAATACCTAACCCTAACTCTAACCCTAACCATAACCATAACCCTGTCTTGCTCTAACCCTAAAGCTAATCCTAACCCCTAAGCCCTAACCCTAACTCGTAACCCTAACATTAACTGTAACCTTAACCCTAACCCTAACCCTAACGCTAACCGTAACCTTAACCCTAATCGTAGCCCTAAAATGAACCACAAATTTACCTTCAAAGTAACCCTTGAGCCTAACCCTAACACTAACTCTAACCCTTACATTAACGGTAACCATAATCCTAAGCTCTAAGCCTAAACCTAAACCTAACCTTCTAAACCTTATCCTAACCCTAACGGTAACACTAATGCTAATACCTAACCCTAAACGTAACTCTAAATCTAAATCTTACCATAACTCTACCTCTAACCCTAACCCAAGCCCTAACCATAAGCCTAACCCTAACCCTAACCCTAACCCTAACCATAACCCAAACCCTAATCTATAAATGTAACTCTAACCCTAAAGCAAACGGTATGCCTAACCCTAACCCTAACGAAATTCCTAACCCCTAAATTTAACCATTAACCTTAAGCCATAACCCTAAGCTCAATGCCTAACCTTAAGCCCTAACACTAATACTAACCCTAACCATAAGGCTAACCCTAACCCTAATCCTAAACATAACCCTAAACCCTAACTGTAACCTTAACCCTAACCATAACCCTAAACCTAACCCTAACCCAAATCTCTAACCCTAACTCTAACCCTAACCGTAACCCTAATGCTAAACCTAACGCTAAACCTAACCCTATCCCTAATCCGAACCCTACCCATAACCCCACACCTAACACACAACTCTAACCCTAACCCTAACCGCAACTCTAACCCTAACCCTAACCCAAACAATAACATCAACCACTAATCCTAACTCTAACCCTAACCTTAACCCTAACCCTAACCGTAACACTCAGGTCTAACCAGAACGCTATGACTAAACCTAACCCTAACCCTAACACTAACCTTAACCCTAACACTAACCCTAACTCTAACATTAACCCTAAACCTAACCCTAAACCCTAACCCTAAGGATAACCCTATCACTAACACTAACCCAAAAACTAACCTTTAACCCTAACCCTAACCCTAACTCTAACCCTAACCCTAACCCTAACACTTCACCCTAACACTAACACTAACACTACCCTAACCCTAACCCCTAAACCTAACTCTAATCCCTAAGCCTAACACTAAACCTAACCCTAACCGTAACCGTCACACTAATCATAACCCTAAACATAACCGTAATCCTAACCCTAACACTAATCATAACCCAACCCCCCTAACCCTAATCCTAAACATAATCATAACCCTATCTCTAACCCTAACCCTAACCTCTAACCCTAACATTAACGCTAAAACTAAACCTAACTCTCTAACCCTAACCCTAACCCTAACACTAAACCTAACACCTAAACCTAAGTACTAACCCTAAACCTACCCTAACCCAAACACTAAAACTAACCCTAACCCTAATCCTAATACTAACCAGAAGCCCCTGACACTAACCCAAACCTAACTCTAACCTCTAACCCTAACAATAACCCTAACTCTAACACTAAGCCTAACCCTAACCATGACGCTAAACTCTAACCCTAACCCTAACCCTTACTCTGACCCTACGATAACCCTTACCCAAAACCTGCTTAGCTCTAACCCTAACCCTAACCCTAACCACTAACCCTATCCCTAACAAGTAACCTTAACATTAACCCTAACCTTAACCCTAACCCAAACCCTAATACTAACCCAAACACTAACGATAACCCTAATCCTAATTGTAACCCCAAATCAAACCCTAAATTTACCCTCACCCTAACCCCTAACACTAAACCTAAACCTAACCCTATTCCGAACCCTAACTCTAACCTTAACTTTAACCCTAACCATAACCATAACCTCTAAGGTAAACCTAACCCTAATCCTCTAAACCTAACCCTAGCGCTAAACCTAATCTCTAACCGTAAACGTAACCCTAACCCTAAACATCACCGTAACCCTAACGCTAAACCTAACTCTAACCCTAATCTTAACCCTAACCTCTAAATCTAACCGTAACCCTAAACCTAACCCTAATCTCTAAACCTAACTGTAACCCTAAACCTAAACATAACCGTAAACCTAATCCTAACCCTAACCCTAACATTAACCCTAACCAAAATCCTTAACACTAACTCTAACCCTAAACCTAACCATAACCCTAACACTAACCCTAACTCTAACACTAACCCTAAACCTAACCCGAAATCATAACCCTAAGGAAAACCCTATCACTAACGCTAACCCAAATCCTAACCTCTAATCCTAACCCTAAACCTAATGCTAACCCTAAACCTAACCCTAATCGTTAACCCTAACACTAACCCTAACACTACACTAACCCTAACCCCTAAACGTAACCCTAATCCCAAAGCCTAACACTAAACCTAAAACTAACACTAAACGTCAGCCTAATCATAACCGTGACCCTAACCCTAACACTAACCGTAACCCTAACCCCTAACCCCAACCATAACCTAAACCATAACCCTATCTCTAACCCTAACCCTAACCTCTAAACGTAAGTTAAATGCTAACACCAAACCTAATACTCTAACCCTAACATTAACCCTAACACTAACCATAACCCCTAACCTTGAGCCCTAAGCCCTAACCCTTAGCACTAACCCTAAACCTAAGCCTAACCCGAACCCTAAAACTAAACCTAAAACTAATGCTAACCCTAACCCGAACTCTAACCTCTCACCCTAACCCTAACCCTAACCTCTAACCCTAACTATAAGCCTAACCCTAACACTAAGCCTAACCCTAACCATGATGCTAAACTTTAAACCTAACCCTAACCCTAACCCTGACCCTACGTTAACTTTAACCCTAACCCTAACCCAAACCCAAACCCTGTCTAGTTCTAACCCTAAACCTACTCCTAACCACTAACTGCTATCCCTAATGCATAACCTTAACATTAACACTAACCTAAACCCTAACCCTAACCCTAGTACTAACCCTAACCCTAACCCTAATCTTAACCCTAACCTCAAAATCTAACCATAACCCTAAACCTAACCCTAATCTCTAAACCTAACTGTAACCCTAACCCTAAACCTAACCGTAAACCTAATCCTAACCCTAACCCTAACATTAACCCTAACCAAAATCCCTAACACTAACTCTAACCCTAACCCTAACCATAACCCTAACACTAACCCTAACTCTAACACTAACCCTAAACCTAACCCGAAATCATAACCCTAAGGAAAACCCTATCACTAATGCTAACCCTAACCCTAACCTCTAATCCTAACCCTAAACCTAATGCTAACCCTAAACCTAACCCTAACTGTTAACCCTAACACTAACCCTAACACTACACTAACCCTAACCCCTAAACGTAACCCTAATCCCAAAGCCTAACACTAAACCTAAACCTAACACTAAACGTCAGCCTAATCATAACCCTAACCATAACCGTAACCCTAACCCTAACACTAACCGTAACCCTAACCCCTAACCATAACCATAACCTAAACCATAACCCTATCTCTAACCCTAACCCTAACCTCTAAACCTAAGTTAAATGCTAACATCAAACCTAACACTCTAACCCTAACATTAACCCTAACACTAACCATAACCCCTAACCTTGAGCCCTAAGCCCTAACCCTTAGCACTAACCCTAAACCTAAGCCTAACCCGAACCCTAAAACTAAACCTAAGACTAATCCTAACCCTAACCCGAACTCTAACCTCTCACCCTAACCATAACCTCTAACCCTAACTATAAGCCTAACCCTAACACTAAGCCTAACCCTAACCATGATGCTAAACTCTAACCCTAACATTAACCCTAACCCTAACCCTGACCCTACGTTAACTTTAACCCTAACCCTAACCCAAACCCAAACCCTGTCTAGTTCTAACCCTAAACCTACTCCTAACCACTAACTGCTATCCCTAATGCATAACCTTAACATTAACACTAACCTAAACCCTAACCCTAACCCTAGTACTAACCCTAACCCTAACCCTAATCTTAACCCTAACCTCAAAATCTAACCATAACCCTAAACCTAACCCTAATCTCTAAACCTAACTGTAACCCTAACCCTAAACCTAACCGTAAACCTAATCCTAACCCTAACCCTAACATTAACCCTAACCAAAATCCCTAACACTAACTCTAACCCTAACCCTAACCATAACCCTAACTCTAACCCTAACTCTAACACTAACCCTAAACCTAACCCGAAATCATAACCCTAAGGAAAACCCTATCACTAATGCTAACCCTAACCCTAACCTCTAATCCTAACCCTAAACCTAATGCTAACCCTAAACCTAACCCTAACTGTTAACCCTAACACTAACCCTAACACTACACTAACCCTAACCCCTAAACGTAACCCTAATCCCAAAGCCTAACACTAAACCTAAACCTAACACTAAACGTCAGCCTAATCATAACCCTAACCATAACCGTAACCCTAACCCTAACACTAACCGTAACCCTAACCCCTAACCATAACCATAACCTAAACCATAACCCTATCTCTAACCCTAACCCTAACCTCTAAACCTAAGTTAAATGCTAACATCAAACCTAACTCTCTAACCCTAACATTAACCCTAACACTAACCATAACCCCTAACCTTGAGCCCTAAGCCCTAACCCTTAGCACTAACCCTAAACCTAAGCCTAACCCGAACCCTAAAACTAAACCTAAGACTAATCCTAACCCTAACCCGAACTCTAACCTCTCACCCTAACCCTAACCCTAACCTCTAACCCTAACTATAAGCCTAACCCTAACACTAAGCCTAACCCTAACCATGATGCTAAACTCTAACCCTAACATTAACCCTAACCCTAACCCTGACCCTACAATAACTTTAACCCTAACCCTAACCCAAACCCAAACCCTGTCTAGCTCTAACCCTAAACCTACTCCTAACCACTAACCCCTATCCCTAACGCATAACCTTAACATTAACACTAACTTAAACCCTAACCCTAACCCTAGTACTAACCCTAACCCTAACCTAACCCTAATCTTAACCCTAAAAAAACCCTAAATTTACCCTCACTCTAACCCCTAACCCTAACCCTAAACCTAATCCTAACCTGAACCCTAACTCTAACTCTAACCTTAACCCTAACCATAACCATAACCTCTAACCCTCTAACCCTAACCCTAACCCTAATGCTAAACCTAATCTCTAACACAAACGTAACACTAAATTTAAACCTAACTCTAACCCTAACCGAAACCCAAACCCTGTCTAGCTCTAACCCTAAACCTACTCCTAACCACTAACCCCTATCCCTAACACATAACCTTAACATTAACACTAACCTAAACCCTAACCCTAACCCTAACCCTAATCTTAACCCGAAAACAAACCCTAAATTTAACCTCACCCTAACCCCTAACCCTAACCCTAACCCTAATCCTAACATGAACCCTAACTCTAACTCTAACCTTAACCCTAACCATAACCATAACCTCTAACCCTAAACTTAACCCTAACCCTAACCTTAAGTTCTAACCCTAACCCTAACCCTAACCCTGATCTCTAAACCTAACCATAACCCTAATCCTAAACCTAAGCATAACCCAAATCCTAACCCTAACCCAATCAATAATCCTTATCCCTAATCGTAACCCCTAACCTGAAGCAATAACCCTAAGCCTAACCCCTAACGTTAAGCCCTAACACTAATACTAATCATAACACTAAACCAAACCCAAACCCTAATGGTAATCCTAACCTTAAATTAACCCTAACCCTAAACCTAACTCTAACCCTAACACTAAAACTAAACACTAAACTTAACCTTAACCCTAACCCTAACCTTACCCATAAACCTAACCCATAACTCTGAGCCCCAACCGTAAGCCCTAACCCTAACCCTAACCGTAACCCTAACCCTAACCTCAACCCCTATACCTAAGCCTAGCCCTAACCTTAAACCTACACCAAATCCCTAACCCTAAATCTAACCCTAACACTAACCATAAATATAACACTAACCCTAACACTAACACTAACCTTAGTCCAAACCCTAACCCCAAACCTAAAAATAACCCTATCACTAACCTTAACCCTAACCTCTAACCTTAAACCAAAACCTAAAGCTAACCCTTTCCCTAACCCTAACCCTCTAAGCCAAACACTAACCCTAACCCTAAGCCTAACTCTAACCCTAACCCTTAACCCTAACACTAATTCTAACACTAACCCTAACCCTAACCCCTAAACCTACGCCTAATCCCTAAGCCTAACACTAAACCTAACCCTAACCCTAACCGTCACCCTAACAATAACCCTAACCATACCAATAAACCTAACCCTAACACTAAACGTAACCCTAACCCCTAACCATAACCATAAGTATAACCATAACCTATCTCTAAACCTAACCCTAACCTCTAAACCTAAACTTAACCCTAACACTAACCCTAATCCTCTAACAGTAAACCTAACCCTAACACTAACCCTAACCACTAACCCTAAACCCTAACCCCTAAGCCTAAACACTAACCCTAAAACTAACCGTAACCCGAACCCTAAAACTAACCCTAACCCTAAGCCTATCCTCTGACCCTAAACCTAAGCATAACCCTAACCTCTAACCCTAAAAATAACCCTAAACCTAACACTAAGCCTAAACCTAATCCCGATGCTAAACTCTAAACCTAACCCTAACCCTAACACTAACCCTACGATAACCCTAACACTAACCATAACCATAACCTTGTCTAGCTCTAACCCTAAACTGAAACCTAACATCTAAGCACTAACCCTAAGCCGTAACCCTAACATTAATCGTAACATTAAGCCTAACCCTAACTCTAATCATAACCCTAAAACGAACCCTAATTTACCTTCACCCTAACCCCTAAGCCTAACCCTAACCTAACCATAACCGTAACTCTAACCCTAATATTAATGCTAACCATAGCCCTAACCTTTAACCCTAAACCTAACCCTAATGCTCTAAACCTAACCCTAACCCTAACCATAACCGTAATGTTAACCTTAATCTCCAACTTTAAACGTAACTCTAAATTTAAACCTTAACGTAACTCAAACTCTAACGGCAACCCAAACCCTAACCATAACCATAACCCTACTCTATAAACGTAACCGTAATGCTAACCCTAAAACTAATGGTATGCCTAACCCTAATCCTAGACCTAACCATAATACTAACCACTAAAATTAACCACTAACCTTAATCCATAACCCTAAGCCTAACCCCTAACCTTAAGCCCTAACACTAATACTAACCCTTACCCTAACCCTAACCCTAACCCTAACCCTAACCCTAACCCTAACCCTAACCCTAATGGTAACCCTAAAACCAAACATAACTCTAAACCTCTAAACCTAACCCTAACCATAACACTAAAACTAACAACCAACGTTAACCCTAACACTAACCCTAATCCTAAACATAACCCTAACCCCTAACTGTAACTGTAACCCTAACCATAACCCTAAACCTAACCCTAACCCTAACCCAAAATCCTAACCCTAACTCTAAACATAACCCTAACCCTAACCATAAACCTAACCGCAATCCTAACCCTAACACTAACATAACCCAAACCAATAACCATAAACATAACCATAACCATAACCATAACCCTATCTCTAAACCTAACACTAATCCCTAAACCTAACCTTAACCCTAACACTAAACCTAACTCTCTAAACCTAACCCTAACACTAACCCTAACCCCTAACCATAAACCCTAACCTTAACCAGAAGTAGTATCCCTAAACCTAACCCTAACCCTAACCCAAAATCCTAACCCTAACTCTAAACATAACCCTAATCCTAACCATAAACCTAACCGCAATCCTAACCCTAACACTAACATAACCCAAACCCCTACCCATAAACATAACCATAACCATAACCATAACCCTATCTCTAAACCTAACACTAATCCCTAAACCTAACCTTAACCCTAACACTAAACCTAACTCTCTAAACCTAACCCTAACACTAACCCTAACCCCTAACCATAAACCCTAACCTTAACCAGAAGTAGTATCCCTAAACCTAACCCTAACCCTAACCCTAACCCTAATCTAACCCTAACCGAACCCTAACCTCTGACCCTAAACATAACCCTCACACTAACCTCTAACCCTAACTGTTACCCTAACCCTTACACTAAGCCTAACCATAACCATGACACTAAACTCTAACCCTAACCCTAACCCTAACCCTAAACTAACCCTAACCCTCACTTTATGATACCCCTAACCCTAAGCCTAACCCAAACCCTGGCTAGCTCTAACCCTAACCCTAATCCCAACCACTAACCTCTATCCCTAACAGGTAACCTTAACATTAACCCTAAACTTAAACCTAACCCTAACCCTAACACTAACCCTAACCCTAACTGTAACCCTAACCCCAATCGTAACCCTAAAACAAACCTTAAATATACCCTCACCCTAACCCCTAACCTGAACCGGAACACTACTTCTAACCCTAACCTTAACCCTAATAACCATAAATTCTAACCTAAACCTAACCCTAACCCTCTAAGCCTAACCCTAACAACACACATAACCTTAACGCTAACCCTAACGCTAAACCTAATCTCTAACCCTAAAAGTAACCCTAAATATAAACCTCACCATAACTTAACCATAAACCTAACCCTAACCCTAACCCTAACCCTAATCTCTAAACCTAACCGTAACCCTAACCCTAAACCTAACCGTAACCCTAATCCTAACCCTAACCCTAACCATAATCCTAACCCATAATCTTAACCCCTAACCTTAAGCCATAAACCTATGCCTAACCCCTAACACTAATACTAACAATAACCCTAAACCTAACCCAAACCCTAATGGCAACCCTAACCCCAAACCTAATTCTAACCCTCTAATCCTAAAACTCACCCTGACCCTAATGGTAACCCTAACCACAAACCTAACCCTAAGCCTCTAACCCTAACCCTAACTCTAAACGAAACATTAACACTAAAACTAACCACTAACCTTAACTTTAACTCTAACCCTAATCATAAACCTAACCCTAACTCCTAACTGTAACTGTAACTCTAACCATAACCCTTAACCTAACCCTAACCCAAATCCCTAAAACTAACTCTAACCCTAACCCTAACACTAAACCTAAGCCTAACCCCAACCGTAATCCTAAACCTAACACTAAGCCTAAGCCTAACCACTAACCCTAACCCTAACCCTAAACCTAACAGTAACCCTAACCCTACACATAACCCTAACCCCTCACCCTGAGCCCCAACGCTAAGCTCTAACTCTAACACTAACCATAACCCTAACCCTAACCTCAACCCCTAACCCTAACCCTAACTTTTACCCTACCCCAAATCCCTAACCCTAACTCTAACCCTAACCCTAACCCAAAGCCCCAAACCTAAAAATAACCCTATCACTAAATCTAACCCTAACCTGTATCCATAAACCGAAACCTAACGCTAACGCTAACCCTAATTCTAACCCTCTAATCCTAAACCTGACCCTAACCCTAACCCTAACTGTCACCCTAACGCTTAACCCTAACACTAACCCTAACACTAACCGTAACCCTAAACCCTAAACCTAACCCTAATCCCTAAGCCATACACTAAACCTAACCCTAACCCTAACCGTCACTGTAATCATAGCCCTAACCATAACTGTAACCCTAACCTTAACACTAACAGTAAACTTAACCCCTAACCCTAACCATAAGCATAACCATAACCCTATCTCTAAACCTAACACTAACTTCTAAACATAAAGTTAACCCTAACACTAACCATAACCCTCTAACCCTAACCCTAACACTAACCCTACCCACTAACCCTCAACCTCAACCCTAACATTAAACACTAACCCTAAACCTAACCCTAACCCAAACCATAAAACTAACCCTAACACTAATGCTAACCCTAACCTCTGACCCTAAACCTAAGCATAACCCTAACCTCTAACCCTAACAATAACCCTAATCGTAAAACTAAGCGTAACCCTAACCCTGACGCTAAACTCTAACACTAACCCTAAACCTAACCCTAACCCTAAAATAACCCTAACACTAACCATAACCTTAACCCTGTCTAGCTCTAACACTAAACCTAATCCTAAACCCTAAGCCCTAACCCTAAACTGTAACCCTAATATTAACCCTAATACTAACCCTAACCCTAACCCTAACCCTGAACCGTAATGCTAACCTTAATCGTAACCCTAAAATGAACCCAATATTTACCTTGGCCATAAGCCTAACACTAACATAACCCTAACCCTAACTCTAACCCTAAACTTAAAGCTAACCATAACCCTAACCTCTAACCCTAAACCTAACCCTAACCCTCTAAAACTAACCCTAACCCTAACCTCTAAACCTAACAGTAACCCTAACCCTAACCCTAAATCTACCGGTAACCCTCAACCTAAACTCTAACCCTAACCCTAAACTTAAGCCTAAATGTAATCTTATGATAACACTACCCTTAAGCCTAACCCTAACCCTAACCCTCTAACCCTAAAACTAACCCTAACCCTAATGATAACCCGAACCGTAAACATAAACCTAACCCTCTAACACTAACCTTAACCCTAACTCTAACCCTAAAGCTAACACTAAAACTAACAAATAACCTTAACCCTAACCCTAACCCTAACTCTCACCCTACGATTCCCCTAACCCTAACCCTAACATAAACCCTGGCTAGCTCTAACCCTAACCCTAATCATAACCACTACCCTTATTCCTAACACATAACCATAACATTAACCCTAACCTTAAACCTAACCCTAAACCTAACACTAACCCTAACCCTAACAGTAACCTGAAACTTAACTCTTACCCTAACCTTAACCCTCACCATAACCATAAATTCTAACCTAAACCTAACCCTAACCCTCTAACCCTAAACCTAACCCTAATCCTAACCCTAACCCTAACCCTAAGCCTAACACTAACACTAAACATCATCTCTAACCCTAAAAGTAACCCTAAATCTAAACCTCACCATAACCATAACCATAAACCTAACCCTAACCCTAACAATAACAGTAAGCTCTAAACCTAACCGTAACCCTAACCCTAACCTTAACCCTAATCTCTAAACCTAACGGTAACCCTAACCCTAAACCTAACCATAACCCTAATCCTAACCCTAACCATAATCCTAGCCCCTAATCCTAACACCTAACCTTAAGCCATAACCCTAAGCCTAACCCCTAACGTTAATCCCTAACAGTAATACTAACACTAACCCTAAACCTAACCCAAACCCTAATTGCAACCCTAAACCCAAACCTAAATCTAACCCTCTAACACTAAAACTAACCCTAACACTAATGGTAACTCTAACTCCAAACCTAACCCTAACCCTCTAACCCTAACCCTAACACTAACTCTACTCCTAACCCTAACACTAAAACTAACGACTAACATTAACCTTAACTCTAACCCTAATCATAAACCTAACCCTAACTCCTAACTGGAACTGGAACTCTAACCATAAACCTTAAACTAACCCTAACCCTAACACAAATCCCTAAACCTAAATCTAACCCTAACCCTAACACTGAACCTAAGACTAACCCTAACCGTAATCCTAACCCTAACACTAACCCTAAGCCTAACACCTACCCCTAAATTAACCGTAAACCTAAGCCTAAACAGGTGCCTACCCATAACTCTAAAACCTCACCCTGAGCCCCAACCCTAAGCACTAACACTAACACTAACATTAACCCTAACCTCAACCCCTAATCCTAACCCTAAACCTAACTTTAACCCTACCTCAAATCCCTAACCCTAACTCTAACCCTAACCCTAAACGTAACTATAACCCTAACCCTAACACTAACACAAACCCTAACCCTAACCCTAAGCCCCAAACCTAAAAATTACCCTATCATTAAACCTAACCCTAACCTCTAACCATAAACCGAAACCTAACACTAATGCTAAGCCTAACCCTAACTCTCTAAAGCTAACCCTGACCCTAACTGTAAACCTAACCCTTAACCCTAACACTAACTTTAACCCTAACCCCTAAACTTAACCCTAATCCTTAAGCCATACACTAAACCTAACCCTAACCCTAACCATCACCCTAATCATAGCCCTAACCATAACCGTAACCCTAACACTAACACTAACCGTAACACTAACGCCAAACCCTAACCACAAGCATAACCATAAATCTATCTCTAAACCTAATCCTAAGCTCTAAACATAAACTTAAACCTAACCCTAACCCTAACACTAACACTACCACTAACCCTAAACCCTAACATTAAACACTAACCCTAAACCTAACACCAACCCGAATCACAAAACTAACACTAACCCTAATCCTAACCCTGACGTCTGACCCTAAATCTAAGCATAACCCTAACCTCTAACCCTAACAATAACCCTAACCGTAACACTAAGCGTAACTCTAACCCTGATGCTAAACTCAAACCCTAACCCTAAACCTAACCCTAACCCTATGATAACCCTAACCCTAACCATGAACATAACCCTGTCTAGTTCTAACACTAAACCGAATCCTAAACCTTAAGCCCTAACCCTAAACCGTAACCCTAATATTAACCGTAACATGAACCCTAACCCTAACCCTAACCGCAACCCTAATTGTAACCCTAAAACGAACCCTAAATTTAGCTTCTCCCTAACCTGTAAGCCTAACCGTAACCTATCCCTAACCCTAACTCTAACCCTAAACTTAACGCTAAACATTAAGCTAACCTGTAACCCTAACCTGTAACCCTAAACATAACCCCAAACCTCTAGGCCTTACCCTAATCCTTAACCCGAACCCTAACCAGAACCCTAATCCTAAACCTGACCCTAACCCTAAACCTTAACTCTAACGCTAACCCTAACATTACCCTAAGCAAAACCCTAACGCTAACCTTAACCCTAACCTTAACGCTAACCCTACCCATAAACCTAACCCCTAACCCTGAGCCCTAACACTAAGCCCTAACCCTAAACTTAATCCTAACTATAACCATAACCCTAACCACAACCCGTAACCCTAAACCTAACAGTAACCTTAACACTAATCCGAATCAATAACCCTAAATCTAAACCTAACACTAACCATAACCCTAACCCTAAACCTAACGATAACACTAACCCTAACCCGAGCATGAACCTGAACCCTAAACCCTAACCCTAACGATAACCCTATCGCTAACACTAATCCTAAACCTAAACATAATGCTAACCCTAACACTAACCCTAATACTCTAACCCTAAACCTAACCCTAACCCTAACCCTAAAACTAATCCTAATGCGAACCCTAACCATAACCCTAACCATAACGCTAACCCTAACCATAACACTAAGTCGAATGCTATCTCAACCCTAAGACTAACCCCTAACTCTAACACTCAACCTAACCCTAAACCTAACCCAAACCCTAACCCCTAACCATAACAGGAGCCCTAAGAATAAACCTAACCCATAACACTAAAACTAACCCTAACACTACCTAAACCCTAACCTCTAAACCTAATCCTAATCCCTAAACCTAACACTAAACCTAACCCTAACCCTCACCATCACCCTAATCATAACCGTAACCCTAACCCTTACACTAACCGTAACCCTAACGCCTAAATTTAACCATAACCATAACCGTAACCCTATCTCAAACCCTAACCCTAACCTCTAAACCTAACCTTAACATTAACACTAAACCTAACTCTCTAACCCTAATGGTACCCCTAACCTAACCATAACACTAACCCTAACCTCTAACCCCTAAACCTAACCCCTAACTGGAAGCACTAACCCTAAACCTAACCCTAACCCAATCCCTTAAATTTAACCCTAACACTAATCGTAACCCTAGCCTCTGACCCTAGCCCTAAACCTAACCCTAACCTCTAACCCTAACAAAAACCCTAACCCTAGCATGAAGCCTAACCCTAATCATGATTCTAAACTGTAACCAAAAACCTAACCCTAACCCAAACACTCTCTAGCTATAACCCTAATCCTAATCCTAACCACTAACACCTATCCCTAAACCGTAAACTTAACATTAACCCTAAACTTAACCCTAACCCTAACCATAACCCTAACCCTAATCGTATCCCTAAAACAAACCCTAAATTTACCCTCACCCTAACCCCTAACCCTAACCCTAACCCTAACTCTAACTCTACTCCTAACCCTAACCCCAAACTCTAACCCTATCCAGAATGCTAAGCATAAACCTAATCCTACAATAATCCTACCCTTAACCCTAACCCTAACCCTAACCCTGTCTAGATCTAACCCTAACCCAAATCCTAACCCCTAACACCTAACCCTAACCTGTAACACTAACATTAACCCTAATCTTAACCCGAACACTAAAACTAACTTTAAACGCCACCCTAACCGTAACTGTAACCCAAAACAGAACCATAATGTTACCCTCACCCTACCCCCTAACACTAACACTAACCATAAACCCAACGCAAGCCATAACACTAACCCTAATCCTAACACTAACAATAACCCTAATCTTAACTCTAATCCCTAACACTAACGCTAAAACTAACCCTAACCACTAACCGTAACCCCTAACCCTAAACCAAAACATAACCCTAATATTAAACCTGAGCCTAACCATAAACCCTAACCTTAACGCTAACACTAACTTCACCCCAACCATAACCCTAACACTAAACCTAAACCTAACCCTAACCCTAAACCTAAACATACCCATGAACCTAACCCCTAACCCTGAGACCTAACACTAAGCCCTAACCGTAAACTTAATCCTAACCATAACCGTAACTCTAACCACAACACCTAACCCTAACCCTAACCTTAACCCTAACCCAAATCAATAATGTTAAATCTAAACCTAACCATAAACATAACCATAACACTAAACCTAACGATAACCCTAACCCTAACACTAACCCGAACCCTAAACCCTAACCCTAACGATAACCCTATCACTAACACTAACCCTAACCTCTAATCCTAAACCTGAACGTAATGCTAACCCTAACACTAACCTTAACACTCTAACCCAAAACCTAACACTAACCCTAAACCTCACCCTAACACTAACCCTCGAACCCTAAACCAAACCCTAAACCTAACCCTAAACCTAACCCTAATGCTAACCTTAACCCTAACCCTAACCATAACCATAACCCTAAGACGAATGCCATCCCAACCCGAACACTAAACTCTAACCCTAACACTCACCCTAAACCTAAACCTAACCCAAACCCTAACCCCTAAACATAACAGGAGCCCTAAGCCTAACCCTAACCCATAACCCTAAAACTAACCCTAACACTACCTAAACCCTAACCTCTAAACCGAATCCTAATCCCTAAACCTAACACTAAACCTAACCCTAATACTCACCATCACCCTAATCATAACCCTAACAATAACCGTTACCCTAACCCTTACACTAACCATAACCCTAACCCCTAAACATAACCATAACCATAATCATAACCCTATCTCTAACCCTAACCCTAACCTCTAAACCTAACCTTAATACTAACACGAAACCTAACTCTCTAACCCTAATGGGTACCCTAACCTAACCCTAACACTAACCCTAACCGCTAACCCTAACCCGAACCCTAAACCTAACCCTAACGATAACCCTATCACTAACACTAACCCTAACCTCTAATCCTAAACCTGAACGTAATGCTAACCCTAACACTAACCTTACTCTAACCCAAAACCTAACACTAACCCTAAACCTCACCCTAACACTAACTCTCGAACCCTAAACCAAACCCTAAACCTAACCCTAAACCTAACCCTAATGCTAACCTTAACCCTAACCCTAACCATAACCATAACCCTAAGACGAATGTCATCCCAAACCGAACACTAAACTCTAACCCTAACACTCACCCTAAACCTAAACCTAACCCAAACCCTAACCCCTAAACATAACAGGAGCCCTAAGCCTAAACCTAACCCATAACCCTAAAACTAACCCTAACACTACCTAAACCCTAACCTCTAAACCGAAACCTAATCCCTAAACCTAACACTAAACCTAACCCTAATACTCACCATCACCCTAATCATAACCCTAACAATAACCGTTACCCTAACCCTTACACTAACCGTAACCCTAACCCCTAAACATAACCATAACCATAATCATAACCCTATCTCTAACCCTAACCCTAACCTCTAAACCTAACCTTAATACTAACACGAAACCTAACTCTCTAACCCTAATGGGTACCCTAACCTAACCCTAACACTAACCCTAACCGCTAACCCTAAACCTAACCCCTAACTGTAAGCACTAACCCTAAACCTAACCCGAACCCAAACACATAAAACTAACCCTAATCCTAATCGTAACCCTAACCTGAACCCTAACCTCTGACCCTAAACCTAATCCTAAACCTAACCCTAAACTCTAACCCTTACAAAAACTCTAACCCTAGCATGAAGCCTAACCCTAATCATGATGCTAAACTGTAACCCTAACCCTAACCGAAAACCTCTCTAGCTATAACCCTAATCCTAATCCTAACCACTAACCCCCATCCCTAACCCGTAAACTTAACATTACGCTAAACTTAACCCTAACCCTAACCATAACACTAACCGTAATCGTATCCCTAAAACAAGCCCTAAATTTACCCTCACCCTAACCCCTAACCCTAACCCTAACCCTAAATGGAACCCTAACTCTAACCTGACCTTAACCCTAACCATAACCATAACCTCTAAACCTAACCCTAACCCTAACCCTAAACTATACCCTAAACATAACGCTAAACTTAATCTCTAACCCTGAACATAACCCTAAATCTAAACCTAACACTAACCTAAATTTAACCCTAACCCTAACCCTAACCTCTAATCTTAAGAGTAACCCTAACCCTAACTGTAACCCTAAACTCTAAACCTAACTGTAACCCTCAACCTAAAACTAACCCTAACCCTAATCCTAACCCTAACCCTAACCACAATACTAAACCCTAATTCTAACCACTAACGTTAAGCCATAACCCTAAGCCTAACAACTAACATTAAGCCATAACACTAATACAAACACTAACCCTAAACCTAACCCAAACCCTAATTGTAACCTTAACCCCAAACCTAAACCTAACTCTCTAACCCTAATCCTAACCCTAAACCAAAAACTAACCACTAACCTTAACCTTAACCCTAACCCTAATCGTAAACCTAACTCTAACCCCTAACTGTAACCATAACTCTAACCATAACCATAACCCTAACCCTAACCCTAACCCAAATCACTAAACCTAACTCTAACACTAACCCTAACACTAACACTAAGCCTAACCCTAACCGAAATCCAAACCCTAACCCTAACTCTAACCCTAAACCTAGCCCAAATCCCTAACCCTAACTCTATCCCTAACACTAACTGTAACTATATCCCTAACCTAACCCTAACACCAACCCTAACCCAAACCCTAAGCCTCAAACAAAAAAACAACCCTATCTCTAACCCTAACCCTAAGCTCTAACCATTTACCGAAACCTAACGCTAACCCTAACCCTAAACCTAACCCTCTAACCCTAACCCTAACACTAACACTAACACTAACCGTAACCCTTAACCCTAACACTAACCCCAACATTAATCCTAACCCTAACCCCTAAAACTAACCCTAATCCCTAAGCCTAACACTAAACCTAACCCTAACCCTAACCGTCACCCTAATCATAGCCATAACCATTAGCATAACCATAACCCTAACACAAACCATAACCCTAACCCCTAAACGTAACCATAAGAATAACCATAACCATATCTGTAAACCTAACCCTAAACTCTAAGCATAAATTTAACCTAACAATCACCCTAACACTCTAACCCTAACCCTAATCCTAACCTTGACCATAACCCTAACAGTAACCCTAACGACTAACCCTAAACCCTAACCCCAAACCCTAAACACTAACTCTAAACCTAACCCTAACCCGAACCCTAAAACAAACACTAACCCTAACCTAAACCTAACCCTAACATCTGACCCTAACCTTAAGCATAACCTTAACCTCTAACCCTAATAATAACCCTAAACCAAACACTAAGCATAACCCTATCCCTGATTCTCAACTCTAACCCTAACACTAACCCTAACCCTAACCCTAAACATAACCCTGTCCTACTCTAACCCTAAACCTAATCCTAACCCCTAAGCTCTAATCCTATCCCGTAACTCTAACATTAACTGTAACCTTAACCCTAACCCTAACCCTAACCGTAACTGCAACCCTAATCGTAACCTTAAAAGGAACCCTAAATTTAGCTTCACCCTTACCCGTAAGCCGAACCCTAACCTATCCCTAACCCTAACTTTAACCCTAAACTTAACGCTAACAATAACCCTAACCTGTAACCCTAAACCTAACCCCAACCCTCGAGACCTAACCCTAACCGTAACACTAAAACTAATGCTAACACTAATCTCTAACCCTAAACGTAACTCCAAATCTAAACCTTACCGTAACTCTAACCCTAACCCTAACACAAACCCCAACTGTTACCCTAACCCTAACTCTAACCCTAACCCTAACACTAACACTAACACTAACACTAACCCTAAACCTAATCTATAAATGTAACTGTAACCCTAAACCTAAAACTAATGATATGCCTAACGCTAACCCTAACCCTAACCATAAACCTAACCCCTAAATAACCACTAACCTTAATCCATATCCCTAAGCCTAACCCCTAACCTTAAGCCCTAACACTAATACTAACTCTAACCCTAAACACTAACCCTTACTGTACCCCTAAATCTAAACCTAACCATAACCCTGACCCTAAATCTTACAAAAACCATAACTCTAACCCTAGCCCTAACACTAACAATAACCCTGAACTCTAACCCTAACACTAACCCAAACAATTACCCTAAACTCTAATGCTAACCCTAACCCTAACCCTCACTCTAACCGTAACACTAACACTAAACTCAAACCCTAACCGTAACACTAACACTAACCATAACCCTAACCCTAAACCTAACCCTAACATCTAACACTGATACTAAGCCTAACCCTAAACTTAATCATAACCCTAACCCTAACCTCTAACCCTAAAAATAACCCTAACTCTAACTCTAGCCCTAATCATCACCCTAAACTCTAAGCCTACGATAACCCTAACCTTAACCCTAACCCTAAACCTAAGCCTGTCTACCTCTAATGCAAGCCCTAATCCTAACCCCTAACCCCCAACACTAACCCGTAACTCTAGCATTAATCCTAACCTTAACCCTATCGCTAACACTAACCCTAACCCTAAACTATAATCCTAACAATAACCCTAACCCTAACTCTAACCCTAACCCTAAACCTAATCTCTAAACCTAACCTTAGCCTAACCGTAACCCTAGGATAACCCTGCCATTAACCCTAAACCTAAGCCTAACCTTGTCTAGGTCTAAGCCTAACCTGAAGAATAACCCCTAACCCCTAACAGTAAACTGTAACACTAACATTAACCCTAACCTTAAAGCTAACACTAATACTAAACCTAAACCTAACTTATCCGCAACCCTAACCCCAACTGTAACACGAAACACAACCCTAACGTTACCCTCACACTAACACCTAACCATAACACTAACCCTAACTCCTATCCCAAACTAAATCCTAACAATAACACTAATCATAACCCTAATCCTTAACCCTAACCCGAACCAGAACCCTAACCATAACCATAACCACTAACCCTAACCCCTAACCCTAACCATAACCATAACCCTAATCCTAAACCTGAATCTAACCGTAAACCCTAACCCTAACGTTAACCCTGACTTTACCCTAACCATAATCATAACACTAACCCTAATCCCTAACCTTAACCCTAACCCAAATATTAAGACTAACCCTAACCTCTAACACTAAATAAACACTACCGCTTTCCCTAAACTCTAACTCTAAGCCTAACCCTAATCCTAAACCTAACTGTAAACATAACAATAACCCTAATATCTAATCCTAACCCTATACCTAACACTAACCCTAAAACTAACCCTACGATAAACCTAAACTTAATTCTAACTCTAAACCTAACCCTGTCTAGCTCTAACACTAACTCTAATGCTAACCCCTAACCCATATCCCCAACCCATAATCCTAACATTAAACCTAAGCTTAACGCTAAACCTAAACCTAACACTAACCCTAACCCTAAAATTAACCTTAACCATAATCCTAACCCTAAATGTAACCCTAAACAGTACCCTAACATAACCCTCACCCTAAACCCTAACCCAAACCCTAACCCTAAAACAAATATTAACACTAACCCTGACCTCTAACACTAACTAGAACACTACCGCTTTCCCTAAACTCGAACTCTAAGCCTAATCCTAATCCTAACCCTAACCGTAAACATAACAATAACCCTAATATTTAACCCTAACCCTAAACCTAACCCTAACCCTAAAACTAACCCTAGGAATAACATCAACTTAATCCTAACCCTAACCCTAACCCTGTCTAGCTCTAACCCTAACTCTAATGCTAACCCCTAACCCATATCCCTAACCCATAATTCTAATATTAACCCTAAGCTTAACCCTAAACCTAAACCTAATACTAACCCCAACCCTAAAATTAACCTTAACCGTAACCCTAACCCTAAATGTAACGCTAAACAGAGCCCTAATGTAACGCTCACCCTAACCCCTAACCCTAACCCTAACCCTAACTCAAATATTAACACTAACCCTGACCTCTAACACTAACTAGAACACTACTGCTTTCCCTAAACTCTAACTCTAAGCCTAACCCTAATCCTAACCATAACCTTATACATAACAATAACCCTAATATCTAACCATAACCCTAATGCTAACCCTAAAACAAATCCTACGATAAACCTAAACTTAATCCTAACCTTAAACCTAACCTTGTCTATCTCTAACGCTAACTCTAATGCTAACCCCTAACCCATATCCCTAACCTGTAATCCTAAAATTAATCCTATGCTTAACCCTAAACCTAACACTAACGCTAACCTTAACGTTAACCTTAACCTTAACCCTAACCCGAAATGTAACCCTAAACAGAACACTAATGTAACCCTCACACTAACCCCTAACCCTAACAATAACCCTAACCCTAATCCGAAAAATAACCCTAAACCATAACTGTAACCGTAACCAAAACCATAACGCTAAGCCTAACTCTAACCCTAACCCAAAACCCTAACCCTAAATCTGACCTTAACCCAAATCCCTAACCCTAACTCTAACCCTAATCATAACCCTAACTGTAATCCTAACCCTAAACTTAACCCTAACCCTAAACCTAACCCTAACTGTAACCTTAACCATAACCTAATCCCTAACAATAACCTGAACTTTAACCCTAAACCTCTGAACCTAATGCTAATGCAAACCATAACCCTAAAACTAACCTCTGAACCTAAACCTAACCCTAATGCTAAAACTACCCCAACACTAACCCTAACCCTAAACCTAATCCTAACTCTAACCCCTAACCAAAACCCTAACCCTAACCCTAACACTAAACCTAAAATTAACCCTAATCCCTAACTCTAACCCTAACCCTAACACTAACACTAACCCTAAGCCAAAACCTAACCCTAACCCTGACCTCTAACCCTAACACTAACCCTATAAAGTACTCTAAGCTCTAACACTAAACCTAATCCTAACCCTCACCCTATCCTTAACTCTAACCCTTAACTTAGCCCTAACCTGAACCCTAACCTCTAAACCTAACAATAACCCTAACCCTAACCCTAACTCTACCCCTAACCTTCACCCCATACTCTAACCCTAACCGGAACGCTAAGCATAAACCTAAGTCTACAATAATCCTACTTTTAACCCTAACCCTAACCCTGTCTAGATCTAAACCTAACCCGAATCCTAACCCCTAAGACCTAACCCTAACCTGTAACCCTAACATTAACCCAAACCTTAACCCGAACACTAACCATAAAACTAAACAACACCCTAAACGGAACTGTAACCCTAAACAGAACCATAAGGTTACCCTCACCCTACCCCCTAAAACTAACACTAACCCTAACCGACAACCCAAACGCTAACAATAACCCTAACCCTAACAATAACAATAATCCTAATCCTAACTCTAATCCCTAATCCTAAACCTAAAACTAACCCTAACCACTAACACTAACACCTAACCCTAACCCAAAACATAACCCTAATCTTAAACCTGAACCTAACCCTAAACCCTAACCCGAACGCTAACGCTAACTTTACCCTAACCATAAGGCTAACACTAACCTTACCCCTAAACCTAACCCTACCAAAAAACCTAACCCCTAACCCTGAGTCGTAATACTGAGCCCTAACACTAAGTCCTAACCCTAAACTTAATCCTAACCATAACCGTAACCCTAACCACAACCCCTAACCCTAACCCTAACCCTAACTTTAACCTTAACCATAACGCTAACCCTAAATGTAACCCTAAAGAGAACCCTAACATAACCCTCACTTTAACCCCTAACCCTAAGCCTAAGCCTAACCCTAATCCGAAAAATAACCCTAACCCATAACTGTAACCGTAACCCTAACCCTAAACCTAAGCCTAACCCTAACCCTAACTATACCCCTAACCCTCACCCCAAACTCTAACCCTAACCCGAACGCTAAGCATAAACGTAATCCTACAATAATCCTACCCTTAACCCGAACCCTAACCCTAACCCTAACCCTGTCTAGATCTAACCCTAATGCGAATCCTAACCCCTAACACCTAACCCTAACCTGTAAAACTAACATTAACCCTAACCTTAACCCGAACACTAACCCTAACACTAAAAGCCACCCTAACCGTAACTGTAACCCTAAACAGAAACATAATGTTACCCTCACCCTACCCACTAACACAAACACTAACCCAAACCCCCAACCCAAACCCTAACACTAAACCTAACCCTAACACTAACAATAATCCTAATCCTAACTCTAATCCAAAACCCTACCCCTAAAACTAACCCTAACCACTAACCTTAACCCCTAACCCTAACCCAAAATATAACCCTTATAATAAACCTGAAAGCTAACCCTAAAGCCTAACCCTAACGCTAAACCTAACATTACCCTAACCGTAACCCTAACGCTAAGCCTAACCCTAACCCTAACCCTAAAAATAACCCCTAACGCTGAGCCCTAACACTAAGCCCTAACCCTAAAATTAATCCTAACCATAACCCTAAACCTAAGCCTCAAACCAAAAAACAACCCTATCTCTAACCCTAAACCTAAGCTCTAACCATAAACTGAAACTTAACGCTAACCCTAACACTACCCCTAACACTCTAACCCTAACCCTAACCCTAACACTAACCGTAACCCTTAACCCTAACACTAATCAAAACACTAACCCTAACCCTAACCCCTAAAACTAACCCTAATCCATAAGCCTAACACTAAACCTAACCCTAACCCTAACCGTCACCCTAATCATAGCCCTAACCATAAGCGTAACCATAACCCTAACACAAACCGTAACCCTAACCCCTAACCGTAACCATAAGAATAACCATAACCCTATCTGTAAACCTAACCCTAAACTCTAAGCATAAATTTAAACTAACACTCACCCTAGCCCTCTAAACCTAACCCTAACCCTAAACTTAACCCTTACCCTAACAGTAACCTTAACCTCTAACCCTAAACCCTAACTCCTAACCCTAAACACTAACCCTAAACCTAACCCGAACACGAACCCAAAAACAAACACTAACCCTAACCCTAAACCTAACCCTAACATCTGACCCTAACCCTAAGCATAACCTTAACCTCAAACTCTAATAATAACCCTAAACCAAACACAAAGCATAACCCTATCCCTGATGCTAAACTCTAACCCTAACCCTAACCCTAACCCTAACCCTAACCCCTAAACATAGCCCTGTCCAAATCTAACCCTAAACCTAATCCTAACCCCTAAGCCCTAACCCTAACCCGTAACCCTAACATTAACTGTAACCTTAATGCTAACCCTAACTCTAACCGTAACCGCAACCGTAATTGTAACCCTAAATCGAAACCTAAATTAGCTTCACCCTAACCCGTAAGCCTAACCCTAATCTATCCCTAACCCTAACTCTAACCCTAACCTTAACGCTAAACATAAATCTAACCTGCAACCGTAACCTGTAACCCTAAACCTAACCCCAACCCTCTACGCCTAACCCTAACCCTAAACCTAAACCTAATGCTAACACTAATCTCTAACCCTAAACGTAACTCCAAATCTAAACCCTACCGTAACTCTAATCCTAACCCTAACACAAACCCTAACTGAAACCCTAACCCTAACTCTAACCCCAACACTATCACTAACACTAACACTAACACTAAACGTAATCTATAAACAAAACTGTAACCCTAAACCTAAAACTAATGGTACGCCTAATGCTAACCCTAACCCTAACAATAAACCTAACCCCTAACCCTGGGCCCTAATACTAAGCCCTAAACCTAAACTTAATCCTAACCATAACCGTAACACTAACCACAACACCTAACCCTAACCCTAACACTAACCTTAACCCTAACCCGAATCAATAACCCTAAATCTAAACCTAACGCTAACCATAACCATAAACCTAACACTACCCCGAACCCGAAACCGAACCCGAACCCTAAACCCTAACCCTAACGATAACCATATCACTAACACTAACCCTAACCTCTAAACCTAAACCTAAATATACTGCTAACCCTAACACTAACCCTAACACTGTAACCCTAAACCTAACACTATCCCTAAACCTAAAGTTAAACCTAACACTAACCTTAACACTAAGCCTCGAACCCTAAACCAAACCCTAACCCTAACCCAAAACCTAATCCTAAGCTAACCCTAACCATAACCCTAACCATTACGCTAACCCTAACCATAACCCTAAGACGAATGCTATCCCAACCCTAACACTAACCCCTAACACTAACACTCACCCTAACCCTAAACCTAACCCAAACCCTAACCCTTAACCAAAACAGGAGCCCTAAGCCTAACCCTAATGCATAACCCTAAAATTAACCCTAACACTACCTAAACCCTAACCTCTAAACCTAACCATAATCCCTAAACCTAACACTAAACCTAACTCTAACCCTTATCATCACCCTAATCATAATCCTAACCATAACCGTAACCCTAACCCTTACACTAACCGTAACCTTAACCCCTAAATTTAACCATAACCATGAACATAACCCTATCTCTAACCCTAACCCTAACCTCTAAACCTAACCTTAACACTAACACTAAACCTAACTCTCTAACCCTAATGGTAACCCTAACCTAACCCTAATACTAACCCTAACCGCTAACCCCTACACCTAACCCCTAACTGGAAGCACTGACCCTAAACCTAACCCTAACCCAAACCCTTACAACTAACCTTAACCCTAATCATAACCCTAACCTGAACCTTAACATCTGACCCTAACCCTAAATCTATCCCTAACCTCTAACCATAACAAAAACCCTAACCCTAGCATGAAGTCTAACCCTAATCATGATGCTAAACTGTAAACCTAACACTAACCCAAACACTCTCTAGCTATAACCCTAATCCTAATCCTAACCACTAACCCCTATCCCTAAACCGTAAACTTAACATTAACCCTAAACTGAAGCCTAAACCTAACCATAACCCTAACCGTAATCGTATCCCTAAAACAAACCCTAAATTTACCCTCACCCTAACCCGTAACCCTAACCCTAAACCTAACTGGAACCCTAACTCTAACCCTAAACTTAACCCTAACCATAACCATAACCTCTAAACCTAAACCTAACCCTAACCCTAACCCTAAATTTAACCCTAAATCCAATGCTAAACTTAATACCTAACCCTGAACAAAACCCTACATCTAAACCTAACACTTACACTAACCTCTAACCCTAAACGTAACCCTAACCCTAACTGTAACCCTAATCTCTAAACCTAACTGTAACCCTCAACCTAAAACTAACCCTAACCCTAATCCTAACCCTAACCCTAACCATAATCCTAACCCCTAATTCTAACCACTAACCCTAAGCAATAACCCTAAGCCTAACACCTAACTTTAAGCCATAACACTAATACTAACACTAACCCTAAACCTAACCCAAACCCTAATGGTAACCCTAACCCCAAACCAAAACCTAACTCTCTAACCCTAATCCTAGCCCTAAATCGAAAACTAACCTCTAACCTTAATTTTAACCCTAACCCTAATCGTAAACCAAACTCTAACCCCTAGCTGTAACCGTAACTCTAACCATAACCCTATACCTAACACTAACCCTAACCCAAATCACTAAACCTAACTCTAACACTAACCCTAACACTAACCCTAAGCCTAAACCTAACCGAAATCCTAAACCTAACCCTAACCCTAACAGCAACCCTAACCTCTAACCCTAAACCTAACCCCTAACCCTAAACATTAACCCTAAACCTAACCCGAACACTAAAACATACACTAACCCTAACCCTAAACCTAACCCTAACATCTGACCCTAACCCTAAGCATAACCTTAACCTCTAACCCTAATAATAACCCTAAACCAAACACTAAGCATAACCCTATCCCTGATTCTCAACTCTAACCCTAACACTAACCCTAACCCTAACCCTAAACATAACCCTGTCCAACTCTAACCCTAAACCTAATCCTGACCCCTAAGCCCTAACCCTAACCCATAACCCTAACATTAACTGTAACCTTAACCCTTACCCTAACCCTAACCATAACGGCAACCCTAATGGTAACCCTAAAACGAACCCTAAATTTAGGTTCACCCTAACCCGTAAGCCTAACGCTAACCTATCCCTAACCCTAACTCTAACCCTAAACTTAACGCTAAACATAAACCTAACCTGTAACCCTAAACCTAACCCTAACCCTCTAGACCTAACCCTAACCCTAAACCTAATGCTAAGACTAATCTCTAACCCTAAACATAACTCCAAATCTAAACCTTACCATAACTCTAACCCTAACCTTAACACAAACCCCAACTGTAACCCTAACCCTAACTCTAACCCGAACACTAACACTAATACTAACAATAACATTAACCCTAAACCTAATCTATAAACGTAACTGTAACCCTAACCCTAAAACTAATGGTATGCCTAACGCTAACCCTAACCCTAACCATAAACGTAACCCCTAAATTTAACCACTAATCTTAATCGATATCCCTAAGCCTAACCCCTAACATTAAGCCCTAACATTAATAGTAACCCTAACCCTAACCCTAACACTAACCCTAATGCTAATCTCTAACCCTAACCGTAGCCCTAAATCTAAACCGAACCATAACCCTGACCCTATATCTTACAATAACCATAACTCTAACCCTAAAGCTAACACTAACAATAACCCTGAACTCTAACCCTAACACGAACCCAAACAAATTCCCTAAACTCTAACGCTAACCCTAACCTTAAACCTCACCTTAACAGTAAGACTAACACTAAACTCAAACCCTAACCTTAACACTAACACTAACCCTAACCCTAACCCTAAACCTAACCCTAACATCTAACACTAATACTAAGCCTAACCCTAAACTTAATCGTAACCCTAACCTTAACCTCTAAACCTAACAATAACCCTAACTCTAACTCTAGCCCTAAGCATCACCCTAAACTCTAAGCCTATGATAACCCTAACCTTAACCCTAACCACAAACCTAAGCCTGTCTAGCTCTAATGCAAGACCTAATCCTAAACCCTAACATCCAACACTAACCCGTAACTCTAACATTAACCCTAACCTTAACCCTATCCCTAACACTAACCCTAACCCTAAGCCTAACCCCTAATCCTAACAAAATAAACCTAACCCTAACTCTAAACCTAACCCTAACCCTAACCTCTAAACCTAACCCTAAGCCTAACCGTAACCCTACGATAACCCTGCCCTTAACCCTAAACGTAACCTTAACCTTGTCTAGGTCTAACCCTAACCTAAATCATAACCCCTAACCCCTAACAGTAACCTGTAACCCTAACATTAACCCAAAACTTAAACCTAACACTAACGCTAACACTAACCCTAACCTATCCGAAACCCTAACCCCAAGTGTAACATGAAACAGAACCCTAACATTACCCTCACACTAACCCCTAACCCTAACACTAACCCTAATTCCATCCCAAACTCTAACCCTATCACTAACACTAATCGTAACCCTAATCCTTAAGCCTAACCCTAACACCGAACCATAACCCTAACCATAACCCTAATCTTAAACCTGAATATTACCCTAAACCCTAACCCTAACGTTAACCCTGACTTTACCCTAACCATAAACCCAACACTAACTCTAATCCCTAATCTTAACACTAACCCTAACACAAATATTAACACTATCCGTGACTTCTAACACTAACTAGAACACTACCGCTTTCCCTCAATTCTAACTCTAAGTCTAACACTAATCCTAACCCTTACTGTAAACATAACAATAACCCTAATATCTAACCCTAACCCTAAAACTAACCCTACGATAAACCTAAACTTAATCCTAACCCTAACCCTGTCTAGCTCTAACCCTAACTCTCATGCTAACCCCTAACCCATATCCCTAACCCATAATCCTAACATTAACCCTAAGGTTAAACCTAAACCTAAACCTAAACCTAACACTAACCCTAACCATAACATTATCCTTAACCGTAACCCTAACCCTAAATGTAACCGTAAACAGAACCATAACGTAACCCTCACCCTAACCCCTAACTCTAACCCTAACTCTAACCCAAATAATAACACTAACCCTGACATCTAACACTAACTAGAACCCTACCACTTTCCCTAAACTCTAACTCTAAGCCTAAACCTAATCCTATCCAAACCATAAACATAATAGTAACCCTAATATCTAACTCTAACCCTAACCCTAACCCTAGCCCTAACCCTAACCCTAAAACTAACCCTACGATAAACCTAAACTTAATCCTAACACTAACCCTAAACCTAACCCTGTATAGCTCTAACCCTAACTCTAATGCTAACCCCTAACCCATATCCCTAAGCCGTAATCCTAACATTAACCCTAAGCTTAACCCTAAACCTATACCAAATACTAACCCTAATGCTAAAATTAACCTTAACCGTAACCCTAACCCTAAATGTAACTCTAAACAGAAACCTAACGTAACGCTCACCGTAACCCCTAACCATAACCCAAACCCTAAACCAAATATTAACACTAACTCTGACCTCTAAAACTAACTAGAACCCTACTGCTTTCCCTAAACTCTCTCTAAGCCTCACCCTAATCCTAACCCTAACCGTAAACATAACAATAACCCTAATATCTAACCCTAAACTTAACTCTAACCCTAAAACAAATCCTACGATAAACCTAAACTTAATCCTAACCTTACTCTAACCCTATGTAGCTCTAACCGTAACTCTAATGCTAACCCCTAACCCATTTCCCTAACCCGTAATCCTAACATTAACCCTGCTTAATCCTAAACCTAAACCTAACACTAACCTTAACCCTAACATTAACCTTAACCATAACCCTAACCCTAAATGTAACCCTAAACAGAACCCTAAAGTAACCCTCACCCTAACCCCTAACCCTAAAGCTAACCCTCACCGTAATCTGAAAAATAACCCTAAACCATAACTGTAACTGTAACCCTAACCATAACCCTAAGCCTAACTCTAGCACTAACCCAAATCCCTAACCCTAAATCTGACCCTACCCCAAATCCCTAATAATAACTCTAACCCTAATCCTAACTCTAAGCCTAAACCTAACTGTAATCCTAAACCTAAACTTAACCCTAACCCTAAACCTAAACCTACCCTTAACCTTAACCCTAAACGTAATCCCTAACCATAACCTGAAATTTAACCCTAAACCTCTGAACTTAATGCTAATGCAAACTGTAACCTTAACACTAACCTCTGAACCTAACCCCTAACACTAAACCTAACCCTAATCCTATCTCTAAACCCTAACCCAAACTCTAACCCTAACCTTAACACTAAACCTAACCTTAACCCTAATCCCTAACTCTAACTCTAACCCCAACACTAACACTAACCCTATCCCAAACCCTAACCATAACCCTGACCTCGAACCCTAATACTAACCCTATCAAGTACTCTAAACTCTAACTCTGACCCTAACCCTTCCCCTCACCCTATCCTTAAACCTAACACTTAACTTAGCCCTAACCCGAACCCTAACCTCTAAACCTAACAATAACCCTAACAAAAACTTTAACTCTACCCCTAACCCTCACCCTAAACTCTAACCCTAACTGAACGCTAAGCATAAACGTAATCCTACAATAATCCTACCCTTAACTCTAACCATAACCCTGTCTAGATCTAACCCTAACCGAATCCTAACCCCTAAGACCTAACCCTAACCTGTAACCCTAACATTAACCCTAACCTTAACCCGAACACTAAACCTAACACTAAACGCCACCCTAACCGTAACTGTAAACATAAACAGAAACATAATGTTACCCTCACACTACCCCCTAACACTAACACTAACCCTAACCCCCAACCCAAACCCTAACACTTACAATAATCCTAATCCTAACTCTAATCCATAACACTAACCCTAAAACTAACCCTAATCACTAACCCTAACCCCAAACCCTAACCCAAAACATAACGCTTATATTAAACCTGACCCTAACCCTAAACCCTAACTATACGCTAACCCTAACATTACCCTAACCATAACCCTAACGCTAACCCTAACCCTAACCCTAAACCTACCCATAAACCTAACCCCTAACCTTGAGCCCTAACACTAAGCCCTAACCCTAAACTTAATCCTAACCATAACCGTAACCCTAACCACAACCCCTAACCCTAACCCTATCCCTAACATTAACCCTAACCCAAATCAATAACCCTAAATCTAAACCTAACCATAAGCATAACCATAACTCTAAACCTAACGATAACACTAAACCTAACCTGAACACGAACCCTAAACCCTAACCCTAATGATAACCATATCACGAACACTAACCCTAACCTCTAATCCTAAACCTAACACTAAACCTAAACCTAACCCTAACCCTAACTCTAACACTAACAGTCGAACCCTATACCTAACCCTAACACTAAACCTAATCCTAATGCTAACCCTAACCATAACCCTAACCATAACGCTAACCATAAACATAACCCTAATAATTATGCTATCACAACCCTAACACTAACCCCTAACCCTAACACTCACCCGAACATGAAACCTAACCCAAACCCTAACCCCTAAACATAACAGGAGCCCTAAGCCTAACCCTAACCTATAACCCTAAAGCTAACCCTAAAACTACCTAAACCCTAACCTCTAAACCTAACACTAATCCCTAAACCTAACACTAAACCTAAACCTAACCCTCACCATCACCCTTATCATAAACTAACCATAACCGTAACCCTAACCCTTACACTAACCGTAACCCTAACCCCTAAACTTAACCATAACCATAACCCTATCTCTAACCCTAACCCTAACCTCTAAACCTAACCTTAACACTAACACTAAACCTAACTCTCTAACCCTAATAGTAACCCTAATCTAACCCTAACACTAACCCTAACCCTAACCCTAATCCTAACTGGAACCCTAACTCTAAACTTAATGTTAACCCTAACCATAACCATAACCTCTAAACCTAAACCTAACCCTAACCCTAAACCTAACCCTAACCCTAACCCTAAACTTACCCATAAACCTAACGCTAAACTTAATCTCTAACCCTGAACATAACTCTAAATCTAAACCAAACCCTAACCCTAACTTTAACCCTAACCCTAAACCTAACCTCTAACCCTAACCGTAAACCTAACCCTAATTGTAACCCTAATCTCTAAACCTAACTGTAACCCTCACCCTAAAACTAACCATAACCCTAACGCTAACAAGAATCCAAACCCCTAATTCTAACCAATAACCTTAAGCCATAACCCGAAGCCTAACACCTATCTTTAAGCCATAACACTAATACTAACACTAACCCTAAACCTAACCCAAACCCTAATGGTAACCCTAACCCCAAACCTAAACCTAACACTCTAACCCTAATCCTAACACTAAAACGAAAACTAACCACTAACCGGAACTTTAACACTAACCCTAATCGTAAACCTAACTCTAACCCCTAACTGTAAGCTTAACTCTAACCATAAACCTAACCCTAACCCAAATCCCTAAACCTAACTCTAATACTAACCCTAACACTAAAACTAGGCCTAACCCTAACCGAAATCCTAACCCTAACCCTAAACCTAACTCTAACCCTAAGGCTATCCCAAATCCCTAACCCTAATTCTATCCCTAACACTAACTGTAACTATATAAATAATGCTAACCCTAACACTAACCCTAACCCTAACCCTAAGCATCAACCAAAAAATAACCCTATCACTAACCCTAACCCTAAGCTCTAACCATAAACTGAAACCGAACGCTAACCCTAACCCTATCCTTAACCCTCTAACCCTAACCCTACCCCTAACCCTAACACTAACTGTAACCCTTAACCCTAACACTAACCCCAACCCTAACCCTAACCCTAACCCTAACCCCTAAACCTAACCCTAATACCTAAGCCTAACACTAAGCCTAACCCTAACCCTAACCATAACCCTAATCATAGCCCTAACCATATGCGTAACCATAACCCTAACACAAACGGTAACCCTAACCCCTAACCATAACCATAAGAATAACCATAACCCTATCTGTAAACCTAACACTAAACTCTAAGCATAAATTTAACCTAACACTCAACCTAACCCTCTAACTCTAACATTAATGCTAACAGTAACTCTAACCACTAACCTTAACCCTAACCCCTAACCCTAAACACTAACCCTAAACCTAAACCTAACCCGAATCCTAAAACAAACACTAACCCTTACCCTAAACCTAACCCTAACATCTGACCTTAACCGTAAGTATAACCTTAAACTCTAACCCTAATAATAACCATAAACCAAACACTAAGCATAACACTATCCCTGATGCTAAACTCTAACCATAATGCTAACCCTAACACTAAACATAACCCTGTCCAACTCTAACCCTATACCTAATTCTAACCCCTAAGCCTTAACCCTAACCCCTAACCCTAACATTAACAGTAAACTTACCCTACCCTAACCCTAACCGTAAACGCAACCCTAATGGTAACCCTAAAACGAACATTAAATTTATCTTCACCCTAACCCATAAGACTAACGCTAACCTATCCCTAACCCTAACTCTAACCCTAACCTTAACGCTAACCATAACCCTAACCTGTAACCATAAACCTAAGACCAACCCTCTAGACCTAACCCTAACCCTAACCCTAAACCTAATGCTAACACTAATCTCTAAACCTAAACGTAACTCCAAAGCTAAACCTTACCGTAACTCTAACCATAAACCTAACACAAAACCTAACTGTAACCCTAAACCTAACCTTAACTCTAACACTAACACTAACACTAACACTAACCCTATACCTAATCTATAAACGTAACTGTAACCCTAACCCTAATACTAATGGTATGCCGAACGCTAACCCTAACCATAAACCTAACCCCTAAATTTAACCACGAACTTTAAACCATATCCCTAAGCCAAACACCTAAACTTAAGCCCTAACACTAATACTAACACCAACCTTAACCCTAAACCTAAACCTAACTGTAATCTCTAACCCTAACTGTACCCCTAAATCTAAACCTAAACATAACCCTGACCCTAAATCTTACAATAATCATAACTCTAACCCTAACCCTAACAATAACAATAACCCTGAACTCTAACACTAACACTAACACAAACAATTTCCCTAAACTGTAACGCTAACCCTAACCCTAACCCTCACCGTAACCATAACACTAACACTAAACTCAAACCCTAACCCTAACACTAACACTAACCATAACCCTAACCCTAAACCTAACCCTAACATCTAACACTAATACTAAGCCTAACACTAAACTTAATGGTAACCCTAACCCTAACCTCTAACCCTAACAATAACCCTAAATATAATTCTAGCCCTAACCATTACTCTAAACTCTAAGGCTACGATAACCCTAACCTTATCCCTAAACCTAAACCTAAGCCTGTCGAGCTCTAATCCAAGGCCTAATCCTAAACTTTAACACCCAACACTAACCCGTAACTCTAACATTAACCGTAACCTTAACCCTATCCCTCAAACTAACCCTAACCCTAACCTCTAATCCTAACAATAATAATAACCCTAACTCTAACACTAACCCTAGGCCTACCCTCTAACCCTAACCCTAAGCCTAACCGTAACCCTACGATAACCCTGCCCTTAACCCTAAAACTAACCTTAACCTTGTCTAGGTCTAAGGCTAACCTGAATCCTAACCCCTAACACCTAACAGTAACCTGTAACCCTAACATTAACCCTAACCTTAAACCTAACACTAACGCTAACCCTAACCATAACATATCCGCAACGCTAACTCCAACTGTAACACGAAACAGAACCCTATCATTACCCTCACACTAACACCTAACCCTAACACTAACCCTAACTCCTATCCCAAACTCTAATCCTAACACTAACACTAATCATAACCCTAATCCTTAACCCTAACCCAAACCATAACCCTAATCCTAAACCTGAATCTAACCCTAAACATTAACACTAACGTTAACCCTGACTTTACCCTAACCATAATCATAACACTAACCCTAATCCCTAACACTAACCCTAACCCTAACCCAAATATTAACACTAACCCTGACCTCTAACACTAACTAGAACCCTACCGCTTTCCCTAAACTCTAACTCTAAGCCTAACCCTAATCCTAACCCTAACTGTAAACATAACAATAACCCTAATATCTAACCCTAACCCTAACCCTAACCCTAACCCTAACCCTAAAATTAACACTAAGATAAACCTGAACTTAATCCTAACCCTAACCCTAACCCTGTCTAGCTCTAACCCTAACTCTAATGCTAACCCCTAACCCATATCCCTAACCCGTAATCCTAACATTAACCCTAAGATTAACCCTAAACCTCAACGTATAACTAACCCAACACTAAAATTAACCTTAACCGTAAACCTAAACCTAAATGTAACCCTAAACAGAACCCTAATATAACCCTCACCCTAACCCCTAACCCGAACTCTAACCCTAATCTTAATCCGAAAAATAACCCTAACCCATAACTGTAACCGTAACACTAACGTTAACCCTAAGCCTAACCCTAACAATAACCCAAATCGCTAACTCTAAAACTGACCCTAACCCAAATCCCTAAGCCTAACTCTAACCCTAATCCTAACCCTAACCCTAACCCTAACTGCAATCCTAATCCTAAACCTAACCCTAACCCTAAACCTAATCCCGAACCCGAACCTGAACTTTAACCCTAAACCTCTGAACCTAATGCTAATGCAAACCGTAACCCTAACACTAACCTCTGTACCTAACCCTAACCCTAACGCTAAAACTACCCCTAACACTAACCCTAACCCTAATCCTAACTCTAACCTCTAACCCAAAACCTAACCCTTACCCTGACCTCTAACCCTAACACTAACCCTATCAAGTACCCTAAACTCTAACTCTAACCCTAACCCTAACATTAACCCTAATCCAAACCATAACCCTAACCCTGACCTCTAACCCTAATACTAACCCTATCAAGTACCCTAAACTCTAACTCTAACCCTAACCCTAACCATCAACCTATCCTTAACCCTAACACTTAACTTAGCCCTATACCGAACCCTAAACTCTAAACCTAACGATAACCCTAACACTAACAATAACTCTACCCCTAACCCTCACGCCAAACTCAAACCCTAACCCGAACGCTAAGCATAAACGTAATCCTACAATAATTCTACCCTTAACCCTAACCCTATCCCTAACCCTAAACCTGTCTAGATCTAACCCTAACCCGAATCCTAACCCCTAGCCCCTTACCCTAACCTGTAAACCTAACATTAACCCAAACCTTAACCTGAACACTAACCCTAAGACTAAACGCCACCCTAACCGTAACTGTAACCCTAAACAGAACCATAATGTTACCCTCACCCTAAACCCTAACACTAACAATAACCCAAACTCCCAACCCAAACCCTAACACTAACCCTAACCCTAACACGAACAATAATTCTAATCCTAACTCTAATCCATAACCCTAACCCTAAAACTAACCCTAACCACTAACCCTAACCCCTAACCATAACCCAAAACATAACCCTTATATTAAACCTGACCCTAACCCTAAACCGTAACCCTAATGTTAACCCTAACATTACCCTAACCATAACCCTAACGCTAACCCTAACACTAACACTAAACCTAACCCTAACCCTAATCCTAACCCTACCCATAAACCTAACACCTAACCCTGACCCTAACACTAAGCCCTAACCCTAAACTTAATCCTAACCATAACCATAACGTTAACCACAACCCCTAACCGTAACCCTAACACTAACCTTAACATTAACCCAAATCAGCAACCCTAAATCTAAATTTAACCCTAACCATAACCATAACCCTAAATCTAACCTGAACCCGAAACAGAACCCGAACCCTAAACCCTAACCCTAATGATAACCCTATCACTAACACTAACCCTAACCTCTAATCCTAAACCTAAACATAAGGCTAACCCTAACACTAACCCTAACACTCTAACCCTAAACCTAACACTATCCCTAAACCTAAAGCTAACCCTAACACTAACCCTAACACTAACCCTCGAACGCAAAACCAAACCCTAACCCTAAACCTAAACCTAATCCTAAGCTAACCCTAACCATAACAATAACGATAACCCTAAGACGAATGCTATACCAACCCTAACACTAACCCCTAACTCTAACACTCACCCTAACCCTAAACCTAACCCAAACCCTAACCCCTAACCATAACAGGATTCCTAAGCCTAACCCTAACCCATAACCCTAAAACTTTTCCTAACACTACCTAAACCCTAACCTCTAAACCTAAACCTAATCCCTAACCCTAACACTAAACCTAACTCTAACCCTCATCATCACCCTAATCATAACCCTAACCATAACCGTAACCCTAACCCTTACAATAACCGTAACCCTAAGCCCTAAATTTAACCATAACCATAACCATAACCATAACCATAACCCTATCTCTAACCCTAACCCTAATCTCTAAACCTAACCTTAACACTAAAACTAAACCTAACTCTCTAACCCTAATGGCAACCCAAAACTAACCATAACACTAACCATAACCGCTAACCCCTAAACCTAACTCCTAACACAAACCCTTAAAACTAACACTAACCCTAAATGTAACCCTAACCTGAACCCTAACCTCTGACCCTAATCCTAAACCTAACCCTAAACTCTAAACCTAACAAAAACCCTAACCCTAGCATGAAGCCTAACACTAATCATGATGCTAAACTGTAACCCTAACCCTAACCCTAACCCAAACACTCTCTAGCTATAACCCTAATCCTAATCCTAACCACTAACCCCTAGCCCTAAACCATAATCTTAACATTAACCCTAAACTTAACCCTAACCCTAACCATAACCCTAACCCTAATCGTATCCCTAAAACAAACCCTAAATTTACCCTCACCCTAACCCCTAACCCTAAACCTAACTCTAACTGGAACCCTAACTCTAACCATAAACTTAACCCTAACCATAACCATAACCTCTAAACCTAAACGTAACCCTAACCCTAAACTTAACCCTAAACCTAACGCTAAAATTAATTTCTAACCCTGAACATAACCCTAAATCTAAACCTAAAACTAACCCTAACCTCTAACCCTAACCGTAACCCTAACCCTAACTGTAACCCTAATCTCTAAACCTAACTCTAACCCTCACCCTAAAACTAACACTAACCCTAATCCTAACCCTAACCCTAACCATAATCCTAACCCCTAATTCTAACCACTAACCCAAAGCAATAACCCTAAGCCTAACACCTAACTTTAAGCCATAACACTAATACTAACACTAAACCTAAACCTAACCCAAACCCTAATGGTAACCCTAACCCCAAACCTAACCCTAACTCTCTAACCCTAATCCTAACCCTAAAACGAAAACTAACCACTAACCTTAACTTTAACCCTAACCCTAATAGTAAACCTAACTCTAACCCCTAACTGTAACCATAACTCTAACCATAACCCTATACCTAACCCTAAACCTAACCCAAATCCCTAAACCTAACTCTAACATTAACCCTAACACTAACCCTTAGCCTAACCCTAACCGAAATCCTAACCCTAACCCTAACCCTAACTCTAACCCTAAGCCTAGACCAAATTCCTAACCCTAACTTTAACCGTAACACTAACTGTAACTATATCCCTAACCCTAACACTAACACTAACCCTAACCCTAACCCTATGTCTCAAACCAAAAAACAACCCTATCACTAACCCTATCCCTAAGCTCTAACCATAAACCGAAACCTAACGGTAACACTAACCCTAACCCTACCCCTAACCCTCTAACCCTAACCCTAACCCTAACCCTAACACTAACCGTAACCCTTAACCCTAACACTAATCCCAACACTAACTCTAACCCTAACCCCTGAAACTAACCTGAATCCCTAAGCCTAACACTAAACCTAACCCTAACCCTAACCGTCACCCTAATCATAGCCCTAACCATAAGCGTAACCATAACCCTAACACAAACCGTAACCCTAACCCCTAACTGTAACCATAAGAATAACCATAACCCTATGTGTAAACCTAACTCTCAACTCTAAGCATAAATTTAACATAACACTCACCCTAATGCTCTAACCCTAACCCTAACCCTAACCTTAACCCTAACCCTAACAGCAACCCTAACCTCTAACCCTAAACCTAACCCCTAACCCTAAACATTAACCCTAAACCTAACCCGAACACTAAAACATACACTAACCCTAACCCTAAACCTAACCCTAACATCTGACCCTAACCCTAAGCATAACCTTAACCTCTAACCCTAATAATAACCCTAAACCAAACAGGAAGCATAACCCTATCCCTGATGCTAAACCCTAACCCTAACCCTAACCCTAAGGCTAACCCTAACTATAACCCTGTCCAACTCTAACCCTAAACCTAATCCTAACCCCTAAGCTCTAACCGTAACCCGTAACCCTAACATTAACTGTAACCTTAACCCTAACCCTAACCCTAACCGCAACCCTAATTGTAACCCTAAAACGAACCCTAAATTTAGCATCACCCTAACCCGTAAGCCTAACCGTAACCTATCCCTAAACCTAACTCTAACCCTAAACTTAACGCTAAACATAAACCTAACCTGTAACCCAAACTTGTAACCCTAAACCTAACACCAGCCCTCTAGGCCTTACCCTAATCGTTAACCCGAAACCTAACCAGAACCCTAATCCTAAACTTGACCCTAACCCTAAACCTTAACTCTAACGCTAATGCTAACATTACCCTAAGCAAACCCCTAACGCTAACCCTAACCCTAATCTTAACGCTAACCCTACCCATAAACCTAACCTTAACCCTGAGCCCTAACACTAAGCCCTAACCCTAAACTTAATCCTAACTATAACCGTAACCCTAACCACAACACCTAACCCTAAGTCTAACCCTAACCTTAACCCTAACCCGAATCAATAACCCTAAATCTAAACTTAACACTAATCATAACCATAAGCCTAAACCTAACGATAACACTAACCCTAACCTGAGCCTGAACCCGAACCCTAAACCCTAACGCTAACGATAACCCTATCACTAACACTAATCCTAACCTCTAATCCTAAACCTAAACATAATGCTAACCCTAACACTAACCCTAATACTCTAACCCTAAACCTAACACTATCCCTAAACCTAAAGCTAACCCTAACCCTAAACTAGCACTAACCCTCGAACCCTAAACCTAACCCTAACCCTAACCCTAAACCTAATCCTAATGCTAACCCTAACCATAACCCTAACCATAACGCTAACCCTAACCATAACACTAAGTCGAATGCTATCCCAACCCTAAGACTAACCCCTAACTCTAACACTCACCCTAACCCTAAACCTAACCCAAACCCTAACCCCTAACCATAACAGGAGCCCTAAGCCTAACCCTAACCCATAACCCTAAAACTAACCCTAACACTACCTAAACCTAATCCCTAAACCTAACACTAAACCTAACCCTAACCCTCACCATCACCCTAATCATAACCCCAACCATAACCATAACCCTTACCCTTACACTAACCGTAACCCTAACGCCTAAATTTAACCATAACCATAACCATAACCCTATCTCAAACCCTAACCCTAACCTCTAAACTTAACATTAACATTAACACTAAACCTAACTCTCTAACCCTAATGGTACCCCTAACCTAACCATAACACTAACCCTAACCGTTAACCCCTAAACCTAACGACTAACTGGAAGCACTAAACCTAAACCTAACCCTAACCCAAACCCTTAAAACTTACCCTAACACTAATGGTAACCCTAACCTGAACCCTAACCTCTGACCCTAACCCTAAACCTAACCCTAACCTCTAACCCTGACAAAAACCCTAACACTAGCATGAAGCCTAACCGTAATCATGATGCTGAACTGTAACCCTAACCCTAATCCTACCCTAACACAAACACTCTCTAGCTATAACCCTAAACCATATCCTAACCACTAACCCCTATCCCTAAACCGTAAACTTAACATTAACCCTAAAACTTAACCCTAACCCTAAACATAACCCTAACCCTAATCGTATCCCTAAAACAAACCCTAAATTTACCCTCACCCTAACCCCTAACCCTAACCCTAACCCTAACTGGAACCCTAACTCTAACCCTAACCTTAACACTAACCATAACCATAACCACTAAACCTAAACCTAACCCTAACCCTAAACTTAACCCTAAATCTAACGCTAAACTTAATCTCTAACACTGAACATAACCCTAAATCTAAAACTAACCCTAACCCTAACCTCTAACCTAACCGTAACCCTAACCCTAACTGTAACCCTAATCTCTAAACCTAACTCTAACCCTCACCCTAAAACTAACCCTAACCCTAATCCTAACCCTAACCCTAACCATAATCCTAACCCCTAATTCTAACCTGTAACCTTAAGCAATAACCCTAAGCCTAACACCTAACTTTAAGCCATAACACTAATGCTAACACTAACCCTAAACCTAACCCAAACCCTAATGGTAACCCTAACCCCAAACCTAAACCTAACTCTCTAACCCTAATCCTAAACCTAATCCGAAAACTAATCACTAACCTTAAACTTAACCCTAACCCTAATCGTAAACCTAACTCTAACTCCTAACTGTAACCGTAACTCTAAACATAACCCTATACCTAACCCTAACCCAAATCCCTAAGCCTAAATCTAACACTAACCCTAACACTAACCCTAAGCCTAACCCTAACCGAAATCCTAACCCTAACCCTAACCCTAACTCTAACCCTAAGCCTAGCCCAAATTCCTAACCCTAACTCTAACCCTAACACTAACTGTAACTATATCACTAACCCTAACCCTAACACTAACCCTAACCCTAACCCTAAGCCTCAAACCAAAAAACAACCCTATCTCTAACCCTAACCCTAAGCTCTAACCATAAACCGAAACCTAACGCTAACCCTAACCCTACCCCTACCCCTCTAACCCTAACCCTAACCCTAACCCTAACACTAACCGTAACCATTAACATTAACACTAATCCCAACACTAACTCGAACCCTAACACCTAAAACTAACCCTAATCCCTAAGCCTAACACTAAACCTAACCCTAACCTAACCGTCACACTAATCATAGCCCTAACCATAAGCGTAACCATAACCCTAACACAAACCGTAAGCCTAACCCCAACCGTAACCATAAGAATAACCATAACCCTATCTGTAAACCTAACCCTAAACTCTAAGCATAAATTTAACCTAACACTCACCCTAACCCTCTAACCCTAACCCTTACCCTAACCTTAACCCTAACCCTAACTGTAATCCTAACCTCTAACCCTAAACCCTAACCCCTAACGCTAAACACTAAACCTAAACCTAACCCGAACCCGAACCATAAAACAAACACTAAACCTAACCCTAAACCGAACCCTAAAATCTGACCCTAACCCTAAGTATAATTTTACCCTCTATCCCTAATAATAACCCTAAACCAAACATGAAGCATAACCCTATTCCTGATGGTAAACTCTAACCCTAACCCTAACCCTAACCTTAACCCTAAACATAACCCTGTCCAACTCTAACCCTAAACCTAATCCTAACCCCTAAGCCCTAACGCTAACCCGTAACCATAACATTAACTCTAACGTTAACCCTAACCCTCACCCTAACCGTAACCGCAACCCTAATTGTAACCCTAAAACGAACCCTAAATTTAGCTTCACCCTAATGCATAAGCCTAACCCTAACCTATCCATAACCCTAACTCGAACCCTACCCTTAACACTAAACATAAACCTAACCTGTAACCCTAACCTGTAACCCTAAACCTAACCCCAACCCTCTAGGCCTAACCCTAACCCTAACCCTAAAACTAATGCTAACACTAATCTCTAACCCTAAATGTAACTCCAAATCTAAACCTTACCGTAACTCTAACCCTAACACAAACCCTAACACAAACCCTAACTGTAACCCTAACCCTAACTCTAACCCCAACACTAACACTAACACGAACACTAACCCAAACCTAATCTATAAATGTAACTGTAACCCTAAATCTAAAACTAATGGTACGCCTAATGCTAACCCTAACCGTAACCATAAACCTAACCCCTAAATTTAACCACTAACCTTAATCCATATCCCTAAACCTAACCCCTAACCTTAAGCCCTAACACTAATACTAACCCTAACCCTAACCCTAACCCTAAACCTAACCCTAACCCTAATCTCTAACCCTAACTGTACCCCTAAATCTAAACCTAACCATAACCCTGACCCTAAATCTTACAATAACCATAACTCTAACTCTTACCCTAACACTAACAATAACCCTGAACTCTAACCCTAACACTAACCCAAACAATTTCCCTAAACTCTAACGCTAAGTCTAACCCTAAACCTCACTCTAACAATAAGATTAACACTAAACTCAAACCCTAAACCTAACACTAACACTAACCATAACCCTAACCCTAAACCTAACCCTAACATCTAACACTAATACTAAGCTTAATCCTAAACTTAATGGTATCCCTAACCCTAACCTCTAACCCTAACAATAACCCTAACTCTAACTCTAGCCCTAACCATCACCCTAAACTCTAAGCCTACGATAACCCTAACCTTAACCCTAATCCTAAACCTAAGCCTGTCTAGCTCTAATCCAAGCCCTATTCCTAAACCCTAACCCCCAACACTAACCCGTAACACTAACATTAACCCTAACCTTAACCCTATCCCTAACACTAACCCTAACCCTAAGCCTAACCTCTAATCCTAACAATAACCCTAACCCTAACTCTAACCCTAACCTAACCCTAACCTCTAACCCTAACCCTAAGCCTAACTGTAAGCCTACGATAACCCTGCCCTTAACCCTAAACCTAACCCTAACATTGTCTAGGTCTTACCCTAACCTGAATCCTAACCTCTAACCCCTAACAGTAACGTGCAACCCTAACATTAACCCTAACCTTAAACCTACCACTAACGCTAACCCTAACCCTAACCTATCCGCAACCCTAACCCCAACTGTAAAACGAAACAGAACCCTAACGTTACCCTCACACTAACCCAAAACCCTAACACTAACCTTAACTCCTATCCCAAACTCTAAACCTAATACTAACACTAATCGTAATCCTAATACTTAACCCTAACCCTAACCATAACCTTAATCCTAAACCTGAATCTAACCCTAAACCCTAACCCTAACGTTAACCCTGACTTTACCCTAACCATAATCCTAACATTAACCCTAAGCCCTAAACCTAACCCTAACCCTAACCCAAATATTAACACTAACCCTGACCTCTAACACTAACTAGAACCCTACCGCTTTCCCTAAACTCGAACTCTAAGCCTAACCCTAATCCTAACCCTAACCGTAAACATAACAATAACCCTAATATCTAAACCCAACCCTAACCCTAACCCTAAAATTAACCCTACGATAAAACTAAACTTAATCCTAACGCTAACCCTAACCCTATCTAGCTCTTACCCTAACTCTAATGCTAACCCCTAACCCATATCCCTAACCCATAATCCTAACATTAACCCTAACCTTAACCCTAAACCTAAACCTAACACTAGCCCTAACCCTAACATTAACCTTAACCATAACCCTAACTCTAAATGTAACCATAAACAGAACCCTAATATAACCCTCACTCTAACCCTTCACCCTAACCATAAGCCTAACAATAATCCGAAAAATAATCCTAACCCACAACTGTAACCGTAACCTAACCAGAACCCTAAGCCTAACCCTAACCCAACTGTACCCCTAACCCTCACCCAATCTCTAACCCTTACCCGAACGCTAAGCATAAACGTAATCCTAAAATAATCTTACCCTTAACCCTAACCCTAACCCTAACCCTAACCCTAACCCTGTCTAGATCTAACCCTAACCCGAATCCTAACCCCTAGCCCCTAACCCTAACCTGTAAACCTAACATTAACCCAAACCTTAACCCGAACACTAACCCTAACACTAAACACCACCCTAACTGTAACTGTAACCCTAAACAGAACCATAATGTTACCCTCACCCTTACCCCTAACACTAACAATAACCCTAACTCCCAACCCAAACCCTAACACTAACCCTAAACCTAACACGAACAATAATCTTAATCCTGACTCTAATCCATAACCCTAACCCTAAAACTAACCCTAACCACTAACCCTAACCCCTAACCCTAACCCAAAACATAACCCTTATATTAAACCTGACCCTAACCCTAAACTGTAACTCTAACGCTAACCCTAACATTACCCTAACCATAACCCTAATGCTAACCATAACCCTAACCTTAATGCTAACTCTACCCATAAACCCAACCCCCAACACTGAGCCCTAACCCTAAGCCCTAACCCTAAACTTAATCTTAACCATAACCATAACCCTAACCACAAACCCTAACCCTAACCCTAACCCTAACCTTAACCCTAACCCAAATCAGAAACCCTAAATCTAAACCTAACCCTAACCATAACCATAACCCTAAACCTAACACGAACCTGAACCTGAACCCGAACCCTAAACCCTAACCCTAACGATAACCCTATCACAAACACTATCCTATGACAACATAATCCTATCACAATCACTAACCCAACCTCTAATCCTAAACCTAAACATAATGCTAACCCTAACACTAACCCTAACACTCTATCGCTATACCTAACACTATCCCTAAACCTAAAGCTAACCCTAACACTAACCCTAACACTAACCCTCGAACGCTAAACCAAACCCTAACCCTAAACCTAAACCTAATCCTAAGCTAACCCTAACCATAACCATAACCATAACCATAACCATAAGACGAATGCTATACCAACCCTAACACTAACACCTAACTCTAACACTCAACCTAACCCTTAACCTAACCCAAACCATAAACCCTAACCATAACAATATTCCTAAGCCTAACCCTAACCCATAACCCTAATACTTACACTAACACTACCTAAACCCTAACCTCTAAACCTAAACCTAATCCCTAACCATAACACTAAACCTAACTCTAAACCTCATCATCACCCTAATCATAACCCTAACCATAACCGTAACCCTAACCCTTACACTAACCGTAACCCAAACCCCTAAATTTAACCATAACCAGAACCATAACCATAACCATAACCCTATCTCTAACCCTAACCCTAATCTCTAAACCTAACCTTAACACTAACACTAAACCTAACTCTCTAACCCTAATGGCAACCCAAAACTAACCATAACACTAACCATAACCGCTAACCCCTAAACCTAACTCCTAACCCAAACCCTTAAAACTAACACTAACCCTAATCGTAACCCTAACCTGAACCCTAACCTCTAACCCTAACCCTAAACCAAACCCTAACAAAAACCCTAAACCTAGCATGAAGCCTAACCCTAATCATGATGCTGAACTGTAACCCTAACCCTAACCCTAACCCAAACACTCTCTAGCTATAACCCTAATCCTAATCCTAACCACTAACCCCAAGCCCTAAACCGTAATCTTAACATTAACCCTAAACTTAACCCTAACCCTAACCATAACCCTAACCCTAATCGTATCCCTAAAACAAACCCTAAATTTACCCTCACCCTAACCCCTAACCCTAACCCTAACCCTAACTGGAACCCTAACTCTAACCATAACCTTAACCCTAACCATAACCATAACCTCTAAACCTAAACGTAACCCTAACCCTAAACTTAACCCTAAACCTAACGCTAAACTTAATCTCTAACCCTGAACATAACCTTAAATCTAAACCTAAAACTAACCCTAACCTCTAACCCTAACCGTAACCCTAACCCTAACTGTAACCCTAATCTCTAAACCTAACTCTAACCCTCACCCTAAAACTAACACTAACCCTAATCCTAACCCTATCCCTAACCATAATCCTAACCCCTAATTCTAACCACTAACCCTAAGCAATAACCCTAAGCCTAACACCTAACTTTAAGCCATAACACTAATACTAACACTAACACTAAACCTAACCCAAACCCTAATGGTAACCCTAACCCCAAACCTAAACCTAACTCTCTAACCTTAATCCTAACCTTAAAACGAAAACTAACCACTAACCTTAACCTTAACCCTAACCCTAATCGTAAACCAAACTCTAACCCCTAACTGTAACCGTAACTCTAACCATAACCCTATACCTAACCCTAAACCTAACCCAAATACCTAAACCTAACTCTAACATTAACCCTAACACTAACCTTAGCCTAACCCTAACCGAAATCCTAACCCTAACCCTAACCCTAACTCTAACCCTAAGCCTAGACCAAATCCCTAACCCTATCTTTAACCAAAACACTAACTGTAACTATATCCCTAACCCTAACACTAACAATAACCCTAACCCTAACCCTAAGTCTCAAACCAAAAAACAACCCTATCACTAACCCTAACCCTAAGCTCTAACCATAAACCGAAACCTAATTGTAACACTAACCATAACCCTACCCCAAACCCTCTAACCCTAACCCTAACACTAACCCTAACCCTAACACTAACCGTAACCCTTAACCCTAACACTAATCCCAACACTAACTCTAACCCTAACCCCTGAAACTAACCCGAATCCCTAAGCCTAACAGTAAACGTAACCCTAACCCTAACCGTCACCCTAATCATAGCCCTAACCAAAAGCGTAACCATAACCCTAACAAAAACCGTAACCCTAACCCCTAACTGTAACCATAAGAATAACCAAAACACTATCTGTAAACCTAACCCTAAACTCTAAGCATAAATTTAACTTAACACTCACCCTAACCCTCTAACCCTAACCCTAACCCTAACCTTAACCCTAACCCTAACAGCAACCCTAACCTCTAACCCTAAACCCTAACCCCTAACCCTAAACACTAACCCTAAACCTAACCCGAAACTGAACACTAAAACATACACTAACCCTAAGCCTAAACCTAACCCTAACATCTGACCCTAACCCTAAGCATAACCTTAACCTCTAACCCTAATAATAACCCTAAACCAAACAGGAAGCATAACACTATCCCTGATGCTAAACCCTAACCCTAACCCTAACCCTAAGGCTAACCCTAACTATAAACCTGTCCAACTCTAACCCTAAACCTAATCCTAAACTATAAGCCCTAACCCTAACCTGTAACCCTAACATTAACTGTAACCTTAACCCTAACACTAACCCTAACCGCAACCCTAATTGTAAATCTAAAACGAACCCTAAATTTAGCTTCACACTAACCCGTAAGCCTAACCGTAACCTATACCTAACCCTAACTCTAACCCTAACCTTAACGCTAAACATTAACCTATCCTGTAACCCTAACCTGTAACCCTAAACCTAACAACAACCCTCTAGGCCTTACCCTAATCGTTAACCCGAACCCTAACCAGAACCCTAATCCTAAACTTGACCCTAACACTAAACCTTAACTCTAACGCTAACCCTAACATTACCCTAAGCAAAACCCTAACGCTAACCCTAACCCTAATCTTAACGCTAACCCTACCCATAAACCTAACCTTAACCCTGAGCCCTAGCACTAAGCCCTAACCCTAAACTTAATCCTAACTATAACCGTAACCCTAACAACAACACCTAACCCTAACCCTAACACTAACCTTAATCCTAACCCGAATCAATAACCCTAAATCTAAACCTAACACTAAACATAACCATAACCCTAAACCTAACGATAACACTAACCCTAACCCGAGCCTGAACCCGAACCCTAAACCCTAACGCTAATGATAACACTATCACTAACACTAACCCTAACCTCTAATCCTAAACCTAAACATAATGCTAACCCTAACACTAACCATAATACTCTAACTCTAAACCTAACACTATCCCTAAACCTAAAGCTAACCCTAACCCTAAACTAGCACTAAACCTCGAACCCTAAACCTAACCCTAACCCTAACCCTAAACCTAATCCTAATGCTAACCCTAACCATAACCCTAACCATAACGCTAACCCTAACCATAACACTAAGTCGAATGCTATCCCAACCCTAAGACTAACCCCTAACTCTAACACTCACCCTAACCCTAAACCTAACCCAAACCCTAACCCCTAACCATAACAGGAGCCCTAAGCCTAACCCTAACCCATAACCCTAAAACTAACCCTAACACTACCTAAACCCTAACCTCTAAACCTAACCCTAATCCCTAAACCTAACACTAAACCTAACCCTAAATCTCACCATCACCCTAATCATAACCCCAACCCTAACCGTAACCCTTACCCTTACACTAACCGTAACCCTAATGCCTAAATTTAACAATAACCATAACCATAACCCTATCTCAAACCCTAAACCTAACCTCTAAACCTAACATTAACATTAACACTAAACCTAACTCTCTAACCGTAATGGTACCCCTAACCTAACCATAACACTAACCCTAACCGTTAACCCCTAAACCTAACCACTAACTGGAAGCACTAAACCTAAACCTAACCCTAACCCAAACCCTTAAAACTAACCCTAACACTAATTGTAACCCTAACCTGAACCCTAACCTCTGACCCTAACCCTAAACCTAACCCTAACCTCTAACCCTAACAAAAACCATAACCCTAGCATGAAGTCTAACCGAAATCATGATGCTGAACTGTAACCCTAACCCTAACCCTAACCCAAACACTCTCTAGCTATAACCCTAATCCAAATCCTAACCACTAACCCCTATCCCTAAACCGTAAACTTAACATTAACCCTAAACTTAACCCTAACCCTAACCAAAACCCTAACCCTAATCGTATCCCTAAAACAAACCCTAAATTTACCCTCACCCTAACCCTTAACCCTAACCCTAACCCTAACTGGAACCCTAACCCTAACCCTAACCCTAACCCTAACCCTAACCCTAAACATAACCCTGTCCAACTCTAACACTAAACCTAATCCTAACCCCTAAGCCCTAGCCCTAACCCGTAACCATAACATTAACTCTAACGTTAACCCTAACCCTCACCCTAACCGTAACCGCAACCCTAATTGTAACCCTAAAACAAACCCTAAATTTAGCTTCACCCTAACGCATAAGCCTAACACTAACCTATCCTTAACCCTAACTCGAACCCTACCCTTAATGCGAAACATAAACCTAACCTGTAACCCTAACCTGTAACCCTAAACCTAACCCCAACCCTCTTGGCCTAACACTAAACCTAACCCTAAACCTAATGCTAACACAAATCTCTAACCCTAAACGTAACTCCAAATCTAAACCTTAACGTAACTCTAACCCTAACACAAACCCTAAATGTAACCCTAACCCTAACTCTAACCCCAACACTAACACTAACACTAACACTAACCCTAAACCTAATCTATAAACGTAACTGTAACCCTAAACCTAAAACTAATGGTATGCCTAATGCTAACCCTAACCGTAACCATAAACCTAACCCCTAAATTTAACCACTAACCTTAATCCATATCCCTAAACTTAACCCCTAACCTTAAGCCCTAACACTAATACTAACCCTAACCCTAACCCTAACCCTAACCCTAAACCTAACCCTAACCCTAATCTCTAACCCTAACTGTACCCCTAAATCTAAACCTAACCATAACCCTGACCCTAAATCTTACAATAACCATAACTCTAACTCTTACCCTAACACTAACAATAACCCTGAATTCTAACCCTAACACTAACCCAAACAATTTCCCTAAACTCTAACACTAACTCTAACCCTAACCCTCACTCTAACAGTAAGACTAACACTAAACTCAAACCCTAAACCTAACACTAACACTAACCATAACCCTAACCCTAAACCTAACCCTAACATCTAACACTAATACTAAGCCTAACCCTAAACTTAATGGTATCCGTAACCCTAACCTCTAACCCTAACAATAAGCCTATCTCTAACTCTAGCCCTAACCATCACCCTAAACTCTAAGCCTACGATAACCCTAACCTTAAACCTAACCCTAAACCTAAGCCTGTCTAGCTCTAATCCAAGCCCTAATCCTAAACCCTAACCCCCAACACTAACGCGAAACACTAACGTTAACCCTAACCTTAACCCTATCCCTAACACTAACCCTAACCCTAAGCCTAACCTCTAATCCTAACAATAACCCTAACCCTAACTCTAACCCTAACCCTAACCCTAACTTCTAACCCTAACCCTAAGCCTAACCGTAAGCGTACGATAATCCTGCCCTTAACCCTAAAACTAACCCTAACATTGTCTAGGTCTAACCCTCACCTGAATCCTAACCTCTAACCCCTAACAGTAACGTGCAACCCTAACATTAACCCTAACATTAAACCTAACACTAACGTTAACACTAACCCTAACCTATCCGCAACCCTAACCCCAACTGTAACACGAAACAGAACCCTAACGTTAACCTCACACTAACCCCTAACCCTAACACTAACCCTAACTCCTATCCCAAACTCTAAACCTGATACTAACACTAATCGTAACCCTAATACTTAACCCTAACCCTAACCATAACTCTAATCCTAAACCTGAATCTAACCCTAAACCCTAACCCTAACGTTAACCCTGACTTTACCCAAACCATAATCCTAACATTAACCCTAAGCCCTAACCCTAACCCTAACCCAAATATTAACATTAACCCTGACCTCTAACACTAACTAGAACCCTACCGCTTTCCCTAAACTCGAACTCTAAGCCTAACCCTAATCCTAACCCTAACTGTAAACATAACAATAACCCTAATATCTAACCCCAACCATAACCCTAACCCTAAAATTAACCTTACGATAAAACTAAACTTAATCCTAACACTAACCCTAACCCTGTCTAGCTCTTACCCTAACTCTAATGCTAACCCCTAACCCATATCCCTAACCCATAATCCTAAAATTAACCCTAACCTTAACCCTAAACCTAAACCTAACACTAGCCATAACCCTAACATTAACCTTAACCATAACCCTAACCCTAACTGTAACCATAAACAGAACCCTAATATAACCCTCACTCTAACCCCTAACCCTAACCCTAAGCCTAACAATAATCCGAAAAATAATCCTAACCCACAACTGTAACCGTAACCTAACCATAACCCTAAGCCTAACCCTAACCCCAACTGTACCCCTAACCCTCACCCCAAACTCTAACCCTTACCCGAACGCTAAGCATAAACGTAATCCTACAATAATCTTACCATTAACCCTAACCCTAACCCTAACCCTAACCCTAACCCTGTCTAGATCTAACCCTAACCCCAATCCTAACCCCTAGCCCCTAACCCTAACCTGTAAACCTAGCATTAACCTAAACCTTAAGCCGAACACTGACCCTAACACTAAACGCCACCCTAACCGTAACTGTAACCCTAAACAGAACCATAATGTTACCCGCACCCTAACCCCTAACACTAACAATAACCCTAACTCCCAACCCAAACCCTAACACTAACCCTAAACCTAACACGAACAATAATCCTAATCCTACCTCTAATCCATAACCCTAACCCTACAACTAAACCTAGCCACTAACCCTAACCCCTAACCCTAACCCAAAACATAACCCTTATATTAAACCTGACACTAACCCTAAACTGTAACTCTAACGCTAACCCTAACATTACCCTAACCATAACCCTAACGCTAACCCTAACCCTAACAATAATGCTAACCCTACCCAGAAACCTAACCCCTAACCCTGAGCTCTAACCCTAAGCCCTAACCCTAACCTTAACCCTAACCCAAATCAGTAACCCTAAATCTAAACCTAACCCTAACCATAACCATAACCCTAAACCTAACACGAACCTGAACCTGAACCCGAACCCTAAACCCTAACCCTAACGATAACCCTATCACAAACACTATACTTTCACAACATAATCCTATCACAGTCACTAACGCTAACCTCTAATCCTAAACCTAAACATAATGCTAACCCTAACACTAACCCTAACACTCTAACCCTAAACCTAACACTATCCCTAAACCTAAAGCTAACCCTAACACTAACCCTAACACTAACCCTCGAACGCTAAACCAAACCCTAAACCTAAACCTAAACCTAATCCTAAGCTAACCCTAACCATAACCCTAACCATAACCCTAAGACGAATGCTATCCAAACCATAACACTAACCCCTAACTCTAATACTCACCCTAACCCTAAACCTAACCCAAACCCTAAGCCCTAACCATAACAGGAGCCCTAAGCCTAACCCTAATCCATAACACTAAAACGAAACCTAACACTACCTAAAACTTAACCTCTAAACCTAAACCTAATCCCTAACCCTAACACTAAACCTAACCCTAACCCTCATCATCACCCTAATTATAAACCTAACCATAACAGTAACCCTAACCCTTACACTAACCGTAACCCTAACGCCTAAATTTAACCATAACAATAACCCTATCTCTAATCCTAACCCTAATCTCTAAACCTAACCTTAACACTAACATTAAACCTAACTCTCTAACCCTAATGGTAACCCAAAACTAACCCTAACACTAACCATAACCGCTAACCCCTAAACCTAACCCCTAACCCAAACCCTTAAAACTAACCCTAACACTAATCGTAACCCGAACCAGAACCCTAACCTCTGACCCTAATCCTAAACCTAACCCTAACCTCTAACCCTAACAAAAACTCTAAGCCTAGCATGAAGCCTAACCCTAATCATGATGCTAAACTGTAACCCTAACCCTAACCCTAACCCAAACACTCTCTAGCTATAACCCTAATCCTAATCCTAACAACTAACCCCTATCCCTAAACCGTAAACTTAACATTAAGCCTAAACTTAACCCTAACCCTAAACATCACCCTAACCCTAATTGTATCCCTAAAACAAAACCTAAATTTACCCTCACCCTAACCCCTAACCCTAACCCTAAACCTGACTGGAACCCTAACTCTAACCCTAAGCTTAACCCTAACCATAACCATAACCTCTAAACCTAAAGCTAAACCTAACCCTAAACTTAACCCTAAACGTAATGCTAAACTTAATCTCTAACCCTGAACATAACCCAAAATCTAAACCTAACCCTAACCCTAACCTCTAACCCTAACCGTAACCCTAACATTAACTGTAACCCTAATCTCTAAACCTAACTCTAACCCGCAACCTAAAACTAACCCTAACCCTAATCCTAACCATAATCCTAACCCCTAATTCTAACCACTATCCCTTAGCAATAATCCTAAGCCTAACACCTAACTTTAAGCCATAACACTAATACTAACACTAACCCTAAACCTAACACAAACCCTAATGCTAACCCTAACCTCAAACCTAAACCTAACTCTCTAACGCTAATCCTATCCCTAAAACGAAAACTAACCACTAATCATAACCTTAACCCTAACCCTAATCGTAAACCTAAATCTAACCCCGAACTGTAAACGTAACTCTAAACATAACCCTATATCTAACCCTAACCCTAACCCAAATCCCTAAACCTAACACTAACACTAACCCTAACACTAACCCTAAGCCTAACCCTAACCGAAATCCTAACCCTAACCCTAACCCTAACTCTAACCCTAAGCCTAGCCCAAATCCCTAACCCTAACTCTGACCCTAACACTAACTGTAACTATATCCCTAACATTAACCCTAACACTAACACTAACCCAAACCCTAAGCCTCAAACCAAAAAACAACCCTATCTCTAAACCTAACCCTAAGCTCTAACCATAAACCGAAACCTAACGCTAACCCTAACCCTACCCCTAACCCTCTAACCCTAACCCTAACCCTACCCTAACACTAACCGTAACCCTTAACCCTAACACTAATCCCAAAACTAAACCTAACGCTAACCCCTAAAACTAACCCTAATCCCTAAGCCTAACACTAAACCTAACCCTAACACTAATCGTCACCCTAATCATAGCCCTAACCATAAGCGTAACCATAACCCTAACACAAACCGTAACCTTAACCCCTAACCGTAAACATAAGAATAACCATAACCCTATCTGTAAACCTAACCCTAAACTCTAAGCATAAATTTAACCTAACACTCACCCTAACCCTCTAACCCTAAACCTAACCCTAAACTTAACCCTAACCTTAACAGTAACCCTAACCTCTAACCATAAACCCTAACCCCTAACACTAAACAATAACCCTAAACCTAACACGAACAGGAAAACTAAAACATACACTAACCCTAACCCTAAATCTAACCCTAACATCTGACCCTAACCCTAAGCATAACCTTAACCTCTAACCCTAATAGTAACCCTAAACCAAACAGGAAGCATAACCCTATCCCTGATGCTAAACCCTAAGTGCAACCCTAGCCCTAACCCTAACCAAAAACATAACCCTGTCCAACTCTAACCCTAAACCTAATCCTAACCCCTAAGCCCTAACCCTAACCCTAACCCTAACCCAAACACTCTCCAGCTATAACCCTAATACTAATCTTAAACACTAACACCTATCCGTAAACCGTAAACTTAACATTAACCCTAAACTTAACCCTAACCCTAAAACGAACCATAAACCTAATCGTATCCCTAAAACAAACCCTAAATTTACCCTCACCCTAACCCCTAACCCTAACCCTAACCCTAACCCTAACTGGAACACTAACTCTAACCCTAACCTTAACCCTAACAATAACCATAAACTCTAAACCTAAACCTAACCCTAACCCTAAACTTAACCATAAACCTAATGCTAAACTTAATCTCTAACCCTGAACATAACCCTAAATCTAAACCTAACCCTAACCCTAACCTCTAACCCTAACCGTAACACTAACCCTAACTGTAACCCTAATCTCTAAACCTAACTGTAACCCGCAACCTAAAACTAACCCTAACCCTAATCCTAACCCTAACCCTAACCATAATCCTAACCACTAATTCTAACCACTAACCCTAAGCAACAACCCTAAGCATAACACCTAACTTTAAGCCATAACACTAATACTAACACTAACCCTAAACCTAACCCAAACCCTAATGGTAACCCTAACCCCAAACCTAAACCTAACTCTCTAACCCTAATCCTAACCCTAAAACGAAATCTAACCACTAACCTGAACCTTAACCATAATCCTAATTGTAAACCTACTCTAACCCCTAACTGTAACCGTAACTCTAACCATAATCCTATACCTAACCCTAACCCTAACCCAAATCCCTAAACCTAACTCTAACACTAACCCTAACACTAACCCTAAGCCTAACCCTAACCGAAATCCTAACCCTAAACCTAACCCTAACTCTAACCCTAAGCCTAGCCCAAATCCCTAACCCTAACTCTAACCCTAACACTAACTTTAACTATATCCTTAACCCTAACCCTAACACTAACCCTAACCCTAACCCTAAGCCTCAAACCAAAAAACAACCCGGTCTCTAACCCTAACCCTAAGTTCTAACCATAAACCGAAACCTAACGCTAACCCTAACCCTAATCCCAACCCTCTAACACTAACCGTAACCCTAACACTAACACTAACCGTAAACCTTAACCTAACATTAATCCCAACACTAACTCTAACCCTAACCCCTAAAACTAACCCTAATCCCTAAGCCTAACACTAAACCTAACCCTAACATAACTGTCACACTAATCATAGCCCTAAACATAAGCGTAACCATAACCCTAACACAAACCGTAAGCCTAACCCCAACCGTAACCATAAGAATAACCATAACCCTATCTGTAAACCTAACCCTAAACTCTAAGCATAAATTTAAGCTAACACTCACCCTAACCCTCTAACCCTAACCCTAACCCTAACCTTAACCCTAACCCTAACAGTAACCCTAAGCTCTAACCCTAAACCCTAACCCCTAATGCTAAACACTAACCCTAAACCTAACCCGAACCCGGACGATAAAACAAACACTAAACCTAACCCTAAACCGAACCATAACATTTGACCCTAACCCTAAGTATAACCTCAACCTCTATCCCTAATAATAACCCTAAACCAAACATGAAGCATAACCCTATCCCTGATGGTAAACTCTAACCCTAACCCTAACCCTAACCCTAACCCTAACCCTAACCCTAACCCTAAACATAACCCTGTCCAACTCTAACCCTAAACCTAATCCTAACCCCTAATCCCTAACCCTAACCCTTAACCCTAACATTAACTCTAACGTTAACCCTAACCCTCACCCTAACCGTAACCGCAACCCTAATTGTAACCCTAAAACGAACCCTAAATTTAGCTTCACCCTAACGCATAAGCCTAACACTAACCTATCCTTAACCCTAACTCGAACCCTACCCTTAACGCTAAACATAAACCTAACCTGTAACCCTAACCTGTAACCCTAAACGTAACCCCAACCCTCTAGGCCTAACACTAACCCTAACCCTAAACCTAATGCTAACACTAATCTCTAACCCTAAACGTAACTCCAAATCTAAACCTTACCGTAACTCTAACCCTAACACAAACCCTAACTGTAACCCTAACCCTAACTCTAACCCCAACACTAACACTAACACTAACACTAACCCTAAACCTAATCTATAAACGTAACTGTAACCCTAAACCTAAAACTAATGGTATGCCTAATGCTAACCCTAACCCTAACCATAAACCTAACCCCTAAATTTAACCACTAACCTTAATCCATATCCCTAAACCTAACCCCTAACCTTAAGACCTAACACTAATAATAACCCTAACCCTAACCCTAACCCTAAACCTAACCCTAACCCTAATCTCTAACCCTAACTGTACCCCTAAATCTAAACCTAACCATAACCCTGACCCTAAATCTTACAATAACCATAACTCTAACTCTTACCCTAACACTAACAATAACCCTGAACTCTAACCCTAACACTAACCCAAACAATTTCCCTAAACTCTAACGCTAACTCTAACCCTAACCCTCACTCTAACACTAAGACTAACACTAAACTCAAACCCTAAACCTAACACTAACACTAACCATAACCCTAACCCTAAACCTAACCCTAACATCTAACGCTAATACTAAGCCTAACCCTAAACTTAATGGTATCCCTAACCCTAACCTCTAACCCTAACAATAAGCCTAACTGTAACTCTAGCCCTAACCATCACCCTAAACAGTAAGCCTACGATAACGCTAACCTTATCCCGAACCCTAAACCTAAGCCTGTCTAGCAGTAATCCAAGCCCTAATCCTAAAGCCTAACCCCCAACACTAACCCGTAACACTAACATTAACCCTAACCTTAACCCTATCCCTAACACTAACCCTAACCCTAAGCCTAACCTCTAATCCTAACAATAACCCTAACCCTAACTCTAACCCTAACCCTAACCCTAACCTCTAACCCTAACCCTAAGCCTAACCGTAAGCCTACGATAACCCTGCCCTTAACCCTAAACCTAACCCTAACATTGTCTAGGTCTAACCGTAACCTGAATCCTAACCTCTAACCCCTAACAGTAACGTGCAACCCTAACATTAACCCTAACATTAAACCTAACACTAACGCTAACACTAACCCTAACCTATCCGCAACCCTAACCCCAACTGTAACACGAAACACAACCCTAACGTTACCCTCACACTAACCCCTAACCCTAACACTAACCCTAACTCCTATCCCAAACTCTAAACCTAATACTAACGCTAATTGTAACCCTAATACTTAACCCTAACCCTAACCATAACCCTAATCCTAAACCTGAATCTAACCCTAAACCCTAACCCTAACGTTAACCCTGACTTTACCCTAACCATAATCTTAACATTAACACTAAGCCCTAACCCTTACCCAAATATTAACACTAACCCTGACCTCTAACACTAACTAGAACCCTACCGCTTTCCCTAAACTCGAACTCTAAGCCTAACCCTAATCCTAACCCTAACCGTAAACATAACAATAACCCTAATATCTAACCCCAACCCTAACCCTAACCCTAAAATTAACCCTACGATAAAACTAAACTTAATCCTAACGCTAACCCTAACCCTGGCTAGCTCTTACCCTAACTCTAATGCTAACCCCTAACCCATATCCCTAACCCATAATCCTAACATTAACCCTAAGCTTAACCCTAAACCTAAACCTAACACTATCCCTAACCCTAACATTAACCTTAACCATAACATTAACCCTAAATGTAACCATAAACAGAACCCTAATATATCCCTCACTCTAACCCCTAACCCTAACACTAAGCATAACAATAATCCGAAAAATAATCCTAAACCACAACTGTAACCGTAACCTAACCATAACCCTAAGCCTAACCCTAACCCCAACTGAACCCCTAACCCTCACCCCAAACTCTAACCCTTACCCGAACGCTAAGCATAAACATAAACCTACAATAATCTTACCCTTAACCCTAACCCTAACCCTAACCCTAACCCTAACCCTGTCTAGATCTAACCCTAACCCGAATCCTAGCCCCTAGCCCCTAATCCTAACCTGTAAACCTAACATTAACCCAAACCTTAACCCGAAAACTAACCCTAACACTAAACGCCACCCTAACTGTAACTGTAACCCTAAACAGAACCATAATGTTACCCTCACCTAACCCCTAAAACTAACAACAATCCTAACTCCCAATCCAAACCCTAACACTAACCCTAAACCTAACACGAACAATAATCCTAATCCTAAATCTAATCCATAACCCTAACCCTAAAACTAACGCTAGCCACTAACCCTAACCCCTAACCCTAACCCAAAACATAACCCTTATATTAAACCTGACCCTAACCCTAAACTGTAACTCTAACGCTAACCCTAACATTACCCTAACCATAACCCTAATGCTAACCCTAACCCTAACCCTAATCCTAACCCTACCCATAAAACTAACCCCTAACCCTAACCCTAACCCTAACCCTAACCCAACCCCTAACCCTAACCCTAACCCAACCCCTAACCCTAACCCTAACCTTAACCCTAACCCAAATCAGTAACCCTAAATCTAAACCTAACCCTAACCATAACCATAACCCTAAACCTAACATGAACCTGAACCTGAACCCGAATCCTAAACGCTAACCCTAATGATAACCCTATGACAAACACTATCCTATCACAACATAATCCTATCACAATCACTAACGCTAACCTCTAATCCTAAACCTAAACATAATGCTAACCCTAACACTAACCCTAATACTCTAACCCTAAACCTAACACTATCCCTAAACTTAAAGCTAACCCTAACACTAAGCCTAACACTAACCCTCGAAAGCTAAACCAAACCCTAACCCTAAACCTAAACCTAATTCTAAGCTAACCCTAACCATAACCCTAACCATAACGCTAAGACGAATGCTATCCCAACCCTAACACTAACCGCTAACTCTAATACTCACCCTAACCCTAAACCTAACCCAAACCCTAAGCCCTAACCATAACAGGAGCCCTAAGCCTAACCCTAAACCATAACACTAAAACTAACCCTAACACTACCTAAACCCTAACCTCTAAACCTAAGCATAATCCCTAACCCTAACACTAAACCTAACCCTAACCCTCATCATCACCCTAATCATAACCCTAACCATAACCGTAACCCTAACCCTTACACTAACCGTAACCCTAACCCCTAAATTTAACCATAACCATAACCATAACAATAACACTATCTCTAACCCTAACCCTAATCTCTAAACCTAACCTTAACACTAACACTAAACCTAACTCTCTAACCCTAATGGTAACCCAAAACTAACCCTAACACTAACCATAACCGCTAACCCCTAAACCTAACCCCTAACCCAAACCGTTAAAACTAACCCTAACCCTAATCGTAACCCAAACGTGAACCCTAACCTCTGACCCTAACCCTAAACCTAACCCTAACCTCTAACCCTAACAAAAACTCTAACCCTAGCATGAAGCCTAACCCTAATCATGATGTTAAACTGTAACCCTAACCCTAACCCTAACCCAAACACTCGCTAGCTATAACCCTAATCCTAATCCTAACAGCTAACCCCTATCCCTAAATCGTAAACTTAACATTAAGCCTAAACTTAAACCTAACCCTAAAGATAACCCTAACCCTAATTGTATCCCTAAAACAAAACATAAATTTACACTCACCCTAACCCCTAACCCTAACCCTAAACCTAACTGGAACCCTAACTCTAAACCTAAGCTTAACCCTAACCATAACCATAACCTCTAAACCTAAACCTAACCCTAACCCTAACCCTAAACTTAACCCTAAACCTAACGCTAAACTTAATCTCTAACCCTGAACATAACCCTATATCTGAAACTAACACTTACACTAACCTATAAACCTAACAGTAACACTAACCCTAACTGTAACCCTAATCTCTAAACCTAACTGTAACGCGCAACCTAAAACTAACCTAACCCTAATCCTAACCATAATCCTAACCTCTAATTCTAACCACTATCCCTTAGCTATAACCCTAAGCCTAACACCTAACTTTAAGCCATAACACTAATACTAACCCTAACACTAAACCTAACACAAACCCTAATGGTAACCCTAACCTCAAACCTAAACCTAACTCTCTAACGCTAATCCTATCCCTAAATCAAAAACTAACCACTAACCTTAATCTTGACCCTAACCCTAATCGTAAACCTAAATCTAACCCCTAACTGTAAACGTAACTCTAACCATAACCCTATATCTAACCCTAACCCTAAACCAAATCCCTAAACCTAACACTAACACTAACCCTAACACTAACCCTAAGCCTAACCCTAAACGAAATCCTAACCCTAACCCTAACCCTAACTCTAACCCTAAGCCAAGCCCAAATCCCTAACCCTAACTCTGACCCAAACACTAATTGTAACTATATCCCTAACATTAACCCTAACACTAACCCTAACCCAAACCCTAAGCCTCAAACCAAAAAAAAACAACCCTATCTCTAACCCTAACCCTAAGCTCTAACCATAAACCGAAACCTAACGCTAACCCTAACCCTACCCATAACCCTCTAACCCTAACCCTAACACTAACCCTAACACTAACCGTAACCCTTAACCCTAACACTAATCCCAACACTAACCCTAACCCTAACCCCTAAAACTAACCCTAATCCCTAAGCCTAACACTAAACCTAAACCTAACCCTAATCGTCACCCTAATCATAGCCCTAACCATAAACGTAACCATAACTCTAAAACAAACCGTAACCTTAACCCCTAACCGTAACCATAAGAATAACCATAACCCTATCTGTAAACCTAACCCTAAACTCTAAGCATAAATTTAACCTAACACTCACCTTAACCCTCTAAACCTAACCCTAACCCTAACCTTAACCCTAACCCTAACAGTAACCCTAACCTCTAACCCTAAACCCTAACCCCTAACCCTAAACACTAACCCTAAACCTAACCCGAACCCAAACACTAAAACAAACACTAACCCTAACCCTAAACCTAACCCTAACATCTGTCCCTAACCCTAACAATAACCTTAACCTCGAACTCTAATAATAATCCTAAACCAAACACGAAGCATAACACTATCCCTGATGCTAAACTCTAACCCTAACCCTAACCCTAAACCTAACCCTAACCCTAAACATAACCCTGTCCAACTCTAACCCTAAACCTAATCCTATCCCCTAAGCCGTAACCCTAACCCGTAACCCTAACATTAACTGTAACCTTAACCCTAACCATAACCGTAACCGCAACCCTAATTGTAACCCTAAAACGAACCCTAAATTTAGCTTCACCCTAACCCTAAGCCTAACCCTAACCTATCCCTAACCCTAACTCTAACCCTAACCTTAACGCTAAACATAAACCTAACCTGTAACCCTAACCTGTAACCCTAAACCTAACCCCAACCCTCTAAGCCTAACCCTAACCCTAACCCTAACCCTAAACCTAATTCTAACACTAATCTCTAACCCTAAATGTAACTCCAAATCTAAACCTTACTGTAACTCTAACCCTAACCCTAATACAAACCCTAACTGTAACCCTAACCCTAACTCTAACCCCAACACTATCACTAACACTAACATTAACACTAATCCTAATCTATAAACGTAACTGTAACCCTAAAACTAAAACTAATGGTACGCCTAATGCTAACCCTAACCCTAACCATAAACCTAACCCCTAAACTTAACTACTAACCTTAATCCATATCCCTAAGCCTAACCCCTAACCTTAAGCCCTAACACTAATAGTAACCCTAACCCTAATCTTAACCCTAAACCTAACCCTAACACTAATCTCTAACCCTAACTGTACCCCTAAATCTAAACCTAACCATAACCCTAACCCTAAATCTTACAATAACCATAACCATAACTCTAACCCTAACCCTAACCCAAATATTAACACTAACCCTGAACTCTAACACTAACTAGAACCATACCGCTTTCCCTAAACTCTAACTCTAAGCCTAACCCCAATCCTAACCTTAACCGTTAACATAACAATAACTCTAATATCTAACCCCAACCCTAACCCTAACCCTAAACCTAACCCTAACCCTAAAACTAACCCTACGATAAACCTAAATTTAATCCTAACGGTAACCCTAACCCTGTCTAGCTCTAACCCTAACTCTAATGCTAACAACTAACCTATATCCCTAACCCATAATCCTAACATTAACCCTAAGCTTAACCCTAAACCTAAACCTAACACTAGCCGTAACCCTAACATTAACCTTAAGCATAACCCTAACCCTAAATGTAACCCTAAACAGAACACTAACATAACCCTCAATCTAACCCCTAACCCTAACCCTAAGCATAGCCCTAATCCGAAAAATACCCCTAACCCATAACTTTAACCGTAACCCTAACCATAACCCTAAGCCTAACCCTAACCCTAACTGTACCCCTAACCCTCACCCCAAACTCGAACCCTAACCCGAACGCTAAGCATAAACGTAGTCCTAAATAATCCTACCATTAACCCTAACCCTAACCCTAACCCTGTCTAGATCTAACCCTAACCCAAATCCTAAACCCTAACACCTAACCCTAACCTGTAAACCTAACATTAACCCTAACCTTAACCCGAACACTAACCCTAACATTAACGCCACCCTAACCGTATAACTGTAACCCTAAACAGAACCATAATGTTACCCTAACACTACCCCCTAACACTAACACTAACCCTAACCCCCAACACAAACCCTAACACTAACTCTAACCCTAACACTAACAATAATCCTAATCCTAACTCTAATCCATAACCCTAACCCTAAAACTAACCCTAACCACTAACCTTAACCCCTAACACTAACTCAAAACATAACCCTTATATTAAACCTGACCCTAACCCTAATCCCTAACCCTAACGCTAACCCTAACATTACCCTAACAATAACCCTAACGTTAACCCTAACCCTAACCCAAACCCTAACCCTAACCCTACCCATAAACCTAACCCCTAACCCAGAGCCCTAACACAAAGTCCTAACCCTAAACTTAATCCTAACCATAATCGTAACACTAACCACAACCCCTAACCCTAACCCTAACCCTGATCTTAACCCTAACGCAAATCAATAACCCTAAATCTAAACCTAAAACAAACGATAACCATAACTCTAAACTTAACGATAACACTAACCCTAACCTTAACCTGAAACCGAACCCTATATCCTAACCCTAACTATAACACTATCCCTAACACTAACCCTAACCTCTAATCCTAAACCTAAATTTAATGCTAACCGTAACACTATCCCTAACAATCTAACCCTAAACCTAACACTATAACTAAAACTAAAGCTAACCCTAACACTAACACTAACGCTCGAACCCTAAACCTAACCCTAACACTAGCCCTAAACCGAATCCTAAGCTAACCCTAACCATAACCCTAACCATAACGCTAACCCTAACCATAACATTAGACGAATGCTATCCCAACCCTAACACTAACCCCTAACTCTAACACTCACCCTAACCCTAAACCTAACCCAAACACTAACCCCTAACCATAACAGGAGCCCTAAGCCTAAACCTAACCCATAACCCTAAAACTAACCCTAACACTACCTAAACCCTAACCTCTAAACCTAATCCTAATCCCTAAACCTAACACTAAACCTAACCCTAACTCTCACCATCACCCTAATCATAACCCTAACCATAACCGTAACCCTAACCCTTACACTAACCATAAACCTAACCCCTAAACTTAACCATAACCATAACCATAACCCTATCTCTAACACTAATCCTAACCTCTAAACCTAACCTTAACACTAACACTAAACCTAACTCTCTAACCCTAATGGTAAACCAAACCTAACCCTAACACTAACCCTAACCACTAACCCCTAAACCTAACCCCTAACTGGAAGCACTAACCCTAAAACTAACCCTATCCCAAACCCTTAAAACTAACCCTCACCCTAATCGTAACCCTAACCTGAACTCTAACTTCTGAAACTAACCCTAAACCTAACCCTAACCTCTAACCCTAACGAAAACCCTAACCCTAGCATGAAGCCTAACCCTAATCATGATGCTAAACTGTAACCCTAACCCTAACCCTAACCCAAACACTCTCTAGCTATAACCTTAATCCTAATCCTAACCACTAACCCCTATCCCTAAACCGTAAACTTAACATTAACCCTAAACTTAACCATAACCATAACCCTAAGACTAAACCCTAAATTTACCCTCAGCCTAACCCTCACCCTAACCCTAACCCTAACCCTAACACTAAACCCTAAATTTACCCTCACCCTAACCCTAACCTTAACCCTAAACCTAACACTAACTGGATCCCTAACTCTAACCCTAACCTTAACCCTAACTATAACCATAACCTCTAAACCTAAACCTAACCCTAACCCTAACCCTAAACTTAGCCCTAAACTTAACGCTAAACTTAATCTCTAATCTTGAACATAACCCTAAATCTAAATCTAACCCTAAACCTAACCTCTAACCCTAACCGTAACCTTAACCCTAACTGTAACCCTAATCTCTAAACCTAACTCTAACCCTCACCCTAAAACTAACCCTAACCCTAATCCTAACCCTAACCCTAAACATAATCCTAACCCCTAATTCTAACCACTACCCCTAAGCAATAACCCTAAGCCTAACACCTAACTTTAAGCCATAACACTAATCTAACACTAACCCTAAACCTAACCCAAACCCTAATGGTAACCCTAACCCCAAACCTAAACCTAACTCTCTAACCCTAATCCTAACCCTAAAACGAAAACTAACCACTAACCTTATCCTTAACCCTATTCCTAATCGTAAACCTAACTCTAACACCTAACTGTAACCGTAACTCTAACCGTAAACCTATACCTAAACCTAACCCTAACCCTAAACTTAACCCTAACCCTAACAGTAACCCTAACCTCTAACCCTAAACCCTAACCCCTAACACTAAACACTAACCCCTAACCCTAAACACTAACCATAAACCTAACACGAACAGGAAAACTAAAACATACACTAACCCTAACCCTAAATATAACCCTAACATCTGACCCTAACCCTAAGCATAACCTTAACCTCTAACCCTAAAAATAACCCTAAACCAAACATGAAGCATAACCCTATCCCTGATGCTAAACCCTAACCCCAACCCTAACCCTAACCATAACCCTAAACATAACCCTGTCCAACTCTAACCCTAAACCTAATCCTAACCCCTAAGCCCTAACCCTAACCCGTAACCCTAACATTAACTGTAACCTTAACCCTAACCCTAACCCTAACCGTAACGGCAACCCTAATTGTAACCCTAAAACGAACCCTAAATTTAGCTTCTCCCTAACCCGTAAGCCTAACCCTAACCTATCCGTAAACCTAACTCTAATCCTATACTTAACGCTAAACATAAACCTAACCTGTAACCCTAACCTGTAACCCTAAACCTAACCCCAACCCTCTGTCCTTACCCGAATCCTTAACCCGAACCCTAACCAGAATTGTAATCCTAAACCTGACACTAACCCTAAACCCTAATCCTAATGCTAACCCTAAAATTACCCTAACCATAACCCTAACGCTAACCCTAACATTAACGCTAACACTACCCATAAACCTAACCCCTAACCCTGAGCCCTAACACTAAGCCCTAACCCTAAACTTAATCCTAACTATAACCGTAACCCTAACCACAACACCTAACCCTAACTCTAACCCTAACCTTAACCCTAACCTGAATCAATAACCCTAAATCTAAACCTAACACTAACCATAACCATCACCCTAAACCTAACGATAACACTAACCCTAACCCAAGCCTGAACCCGAACCCTAAACCCTAAACCTAACGATAACCCTATCGCGAACACTAACCGTAACCTCTAATCCTAAACCTAAACATAATGCTAACCCTAACACTAACCCTAATACTCTAAACCTAAACCTAACACTATCCCTAAACCTAAAGCTAACCCTAACCCTAAACCTAGCACTAACCCTCCAACCCTAAACCTAACCCTAACCCTAAACCTAAACCTAATGCTAACCCTAACCATAACCCTAACCATAACGCTAACCCTAACCATAACACTAAGTCGAATGCTATCCCAACCCTAAGACTAACTCCTAACTCTAACACTCACCCTAACCCTAAACCTAACCCAAACCCTAACCCCTAACCATAACAGGAGCCCTAACACTAACCCGAACCCATAACCCTAAAACTAACCCTAACACTACCTAAACCCTAACCTCTAAACCTAACCCTAATCCCTAAACCTAACACTAAACCTAACCCTAAACTTCAACATCACCCTAATCATAACCCCAACCCTAACCGTAACCCTTACCCTTACAGTAACCATAACTCTAATGCCTAAATTTAACCATAACCAAAACCATAACCATAACCCTATATCAAACCCTAACCCTAACCTCTAACCCTAACCTTAACATTAACACTAAACCTAACTCTCTAAACCTAATGGTACCCCTATACTAATCATAACACTAACCCTAACCGCTAACCCCTAAACCTAACCCCTAACTGGAAGCACTAACCCTAAACCTAACCCTAACCCAAACCCTTAAAACTAACCCTAACACTAATCGTAACACTAACCGGAACCTTAACCTCTGACCCTAACCCTAAACCTAACCCTAACCTCTAACCCTAACAAAAACCCTAACCCTAGCATGAAGCCTAACCCTAATCATGATGCTAAACTGTAACCCTAACCCAAACCCTAACCCAAACACTCTCTACCTATAACCCTAATCCTAATCCTAACCACTAACCCCTATCCCTAAACCGTAATCTTAACATTAACCCTAAACTTAACCCTAACACTAACCATAACCCTAACCCTAATCATATCCCTAAAACAAACCCTAAATTTACCCTCACCCTAACCCCTAATCCTAAACCTAACCCTAACTGGAACCCTAACCCTAACTCTAACCCTAACCTTAACCCTAACCATAACCTCTAAACCTAAAGCTAAACCTAACCCTAAACTTTTCCCTAAACCTAAAGCTAAACTTAATCTCTAACCTTGAACATAACACTAAATCTAAACCTAACCGTAACCCTAACCTTTAACCCTAACTGTAACCCTAACCCTAACTGTAACCCTAATCTGTAAACCTAAATCTAACCCTCACCCTAAAACTAACACTAACCCTAATCCTAACCCTAACCCTAACCATAATCCTAACCCCTAATTCTTACCACTACCCCTAAGCAATAACCCTAAGCCTAACACCTAACTTTAAGCCATAACACTAATACTAACACTAACCCTAAACCTAACCCAAACATTAATGGTAACCCTAACCTCAAACCTAAACCTAACTCTCTAACCCTAATCCTAACCCTAAAACGAAAACTAACCACTAACCTTAACCTTAACCCTAACCCTAAACGTAAACCTAATTCTAACCCCTAACTGTAACCGTAACTCTAACCATAACCCTATACCTAACCCTAACCCTAACCCAAATACCTAAACCTAACTCTAACATTAACCCTAACACTAACCCTTAGCCTAACACTAACCGAAATCCTAACCCTAACCCTAACACTAACCCTAAGCCTAGTCCAAATCCCTAACCCTAAATCTAACCCTAACACTAACTGTAACTATATCCCTAACCCTAACCCTAACCCTAACCCTAACCCTAACCCTAACACTAAGTCTCAAACAAAAAACAACCCTATCACTAACCCTAACCCTAAGCTCTAACCATAAACTTGAAACCTAACGCTAACACTAACCCTAACCCTACCCCAACCCTCTAAACTTAACCCTAACCCTAACACTAACCGTAACCCTTAACCCTAACACTAATCCCAACACTAACCCTAACCCTAACCCCTAAAACTAACCCTAAAGCCTAAGCCTAACCCTAACCCTAACCCTAACCCTAACCCTAAGTCTCAAACAAAAAACAACCCTATCACTAACCCTAGCCCTAAGCTCTAACCATAAACTTGAAACCTAACGCTAACCCTAACCCTAACCTTAACCCTACCCCTAACCCTCTAACCTTAACCCTAACCCTAACACTAACCGTAACCCTTAACCCTAACACTAATCCCAACACTAACCCTAACCCTAACCCCTAAAACTAACCCGAAACCCTAAGCCTAACCCTAACCCTAACCCTAACCCTAAGTCTCAAACAAAAAACAACCCTATCACTAACCCTAACCCTAAGCTCTAACCATAAACTTGAAACCTAACGCTAACCCTAACCCTAACCCTACCCCTAACCCTCTAACCTTAACCCTAACCCTAACACTAACCGTAACCCTTAACCCTAACACTAATCCCAACACTAACCCTAACCCTAACCCCTAAAACTAACCCTAAACCCTAAGCCTAACACTAAACCTAACCCTAACCCTAACCGTCACCCTAATCATAGCCCTAAGCATAAGCATAAGCATAACCCTAACACAAACCATAACCCTAACCCCTAACCGTAACCATAAGAATAACCATAACCCTATCTGTAAACCTAACCCTAGACTCTAAGCATAAATTTAACCTAACACTCACCCTAACCCTCTAACCCTAACCCTAACCTTAAACCTAACCCTGAAAGTAACCCTAACTTCTAACCCTAAACCCTTACCCCTAACCCTAAACACTAACCCTAAACCTAACCCGAACCTGAACACTAAAACAAACACTAATCCTAACCCTAAACCTAACCCTAACATCTGACCCTAACCCTAAGCATAACCTTAACCTCTCACCCTAATAATAACCCTAAAACAAACAGGAAGCATAACCCTATCCCTGATGCTAAACCCTAACCCTAACACTAACACTAACTCTAAACATAACCCTGTCCAACTCTAACCCTAAAGCTAATCCTAACCCCTAAGCCCTAACCCTAACCCGTAACCCTAACATTAACTGTAACCTTAACCCTAACCCTAACCCTAACCGTAACCGCAACCCTAATTGTAACCCTAAAACAAACCCTAAATTTAGCTTCTCCCTAACCCGTAAGCCTAACCCTAACCTATCCCTAACCCTAACTCTAAACCTAACCTTAACGCTAAACATAAACCTAACCTGTAACCCTAACCTGTAACCCTAAACCTAACCCCAACCCTCTAGGCTTAACCCTAATCCTTAACCCGAACGCTAACCAGAAACCTAATCCTAAACCTGAATCTAACCCTAAACCCTAACCCTAACGTTAACCCTGACTTTACCCTAACCATAACCCTAACACTAACCCTAATACCTAACCCTAACCCAAATATTAACACTAACCCTGACCTCTAACACTAACTAGAGTCCTACCGCTTTACCTAAACTCTAACTCTAAGCCTAACCCTAATCCTAACCCTAATCATAAACATAACAATAACCCTTATATCTAACCCCAACCCTAAGCCTAAACCTAAACCTAAACCTAACCTTAAAACTAACCCTACGGTAAACCTACACTTAATCCTAACCCTGTCTCGCTCTAACCCTAACTCTAATGCTAACCCCTAACCCATAAGCCCTAAGCCCTAACCCTAACCCGTAACCCTAACATTAACTGTAACGTTAACCCTAACCCTAACCCTAACCGTTACCGCAACCGGTTCTAAAATGAACCCTAATTTAGCTTCACCCTAACCCGTAAGCCTAACCCTAACCTATCCCTAACCCTAACTCTAACCCTAATCCTAACGCTAAACATAAACCTAACCTGTAACCCTAACCTGTAACCCTAAACCTAACCCCAACCCTCTAGGCCTAACCCTAACCCTAACCCTAAACCTAATGCTAACACTAATCTCTAACCCTAAACATAACTCCAAATCTAAACCTCACCGTACCTCTAACCCTAACCCTAACACAAAACCTAACAGTAACCCCAACCCTAACTCTAACCCAACACTAACACTAACACTAACACTAACACTAACACTAACACTAACACTAACCCTAAACCTAATCTATAAATGTAACTGTAACCCTAAATCTAAAATTAATGGTACGCCTAATGCTAACCCTAACCCTAACCATAAACCTAACCTCTCAAATTTAACCACTAACCTTAATCCATATCCCGAAACCTAACCCCTAACCTTAAGCCCTAACACTAATAGTAACCCTAACCCTAACCTGAACTTTAACCCTAAACCTCTGAACCTAATGCTGATGCAAACCGTAACCCTCACACCAACCTCTGAACATAACCCTAACCCTAACGCTAAAACTACCCCTAACACTAAGCTTAACCCTGATCCTGACTCTAACCCCTAACCCAAAACCTAACCCTAACCCTAACACTAACCCTAAACCTAACCTTAACCCTAATCCCTAACTCTAACCCTAACACTAACACTAATCCTAACCCTGAACTCTAACCCTAACACTAACCCTATCAAGTACCCTAAACTCTAACTCTAATCTTAACCCTAACCCTCAACCTATCCTTAACCCTAACCCTTTACTTAGCCCTAACCCGAACACTAACCTCTAAACCTAACAATAACCCTGACCCTAACCCTAACTCTACCCCTAACCCTCACCACAAACTCTAACTCTAACCTGAACGCTAAACATAAACGTAATCCTACAATAATCTTACCGTTAACCCTAACCCTAACCCTGTCTAGATCTAACCCTAACCCGAATCCTAACCCCTAACACCTAACCCTAACCTGTAAACCTAACATTAGCACTAACCTTAACACGAACACTAACCCTAACACTAATCGCCACCATAACCGTAACTGTAACCCTAAACAGAACCATAATGTTACCCTCACCATACCCCCTAACACTAACACTAACCCTAACCTCCAACACAAACACTAACACTAACCCTAACCATAACACTAACAATAATCCTAATCCTAACTCTAATCCCTAAACATAACCCAAAAACTAACGCTAATCACTAACCATAACCCCTAACCCTAACCCAAAACATAACCCTAATATTAAACCTGACACTAACCCTAAACCCTAAGCCTAAAGCTAACCCTAACTTTAGCCTAACCTTAACCCTAACACTAACGCTAACCGTAACCCTAACCCTAACCCTACCCATAAACCTAACCCCTAACCCTGAGCCCTAACACTAAACCCTAACTCTAAACTTAATCCTAAACATAACCGTAACCCTAACCACAACCCCTAACCATAACCCTAACCCTAACTTTAACCCTAACCCAAATCAATAACCCTAAATCTAAACCTAACCCTAACCATAACCATAACCCTAAACCTAATGGTAACACTAACCCTAACCCTAACCCAAAACCGAACCCTAAACCCTAACCCTAACGATAACCCTATCTCTAACACTAACCCTAACCTCTAATCCTAAACCTAAACATAATGCTAAACCTAAGACTAACCCTAACACTCTAACCCTAAACCTAGCACTATCCCTAAACCTAAAGCTAACCCTAACCCTAACACTAACACTAACCCTCAAACCCTAAACCTAACCCTAACCATAACCCTAAACCTAATCCTAATGCTATCCCTAACCATAACCCTAACCATAACGCTAACCTTAACCATAACCCTAAGATGAATGCTATCCCAACCCTAGCACTAACCCCTAAATCTAACACTCTCCCTAACCCTAAACCTAACCCTAACCCAAACCCTTAAAACTAACCCTAACACTAATCGTAACACTAACCGGAACCCTAACCTCTGACCCTAACCCTAAACCTAACCCTAACCTCTAACCCTAACAAAAACCCTAACCCTAGCATGAAGCCTAACCCTAATCATGATGCTAAACTGTAACCCTAACCCTAACCCTAACCCAAACACTCTCTAGCTATAACCCTAATCCTAATCCTAACCACTAACCCCTATCCCTAAACCGTAATCTTAACATTAACCCTAAACTTAACCCTAACACTAACCATAACCCTAACCCTAATCGTATCCCTAAAACAAACCCTAAATTTACCCTCACCCTAACCCCTAATCCTAACCCTAACCCTAACTGGAACCCTAACCCTAACTCTAACCCTAACCTTAACCCTAACCATAACCTCTAAACCTTAAGCTAAACCTAACCCTAAACTTATCCCTAAACCTAAAGCTAAACTTAATCTCTAACCCTGAACATAACCCTAAATCTAAACCTAACCGTAAACCTAACCTCTAACCCTAACCGTAACCCTAACCCTAACTGTAACCCTAATCTCTAAACCTAAATCTAACCCTCACCCTAAAACTAACACTAACCCTAATCCTAACCCTAACCCTAACCATAATCCTAACCCCTAATTCTTACCACTACCCCTAAGCAATAACCCTAAGCCTAACACCTAACTTTAAGCCATAACACTAATACTAACACTAACCCTAAACCTAACCCAAACATTAATGGTAACCCTAACCCCAAACCTAAACCTAACTCTCTAACCCTAATCCTAACCCTAAAACGAAAACTAACCACTAACCTTAACCTTAACCCTAACCCTAAACGTAAACCTAATTCTAACCCCTAACTGTAACCGTAACTCTAACCATAACCCTATACCTAACCCTAACCCTAACCCAAATACCTAAACCTAACTCTAACATTAACCCTAACACTAACCCTTAGCCTAACACTAACCGAAATCCTAACCCTAACACTAACTCTAACCCTAAGCCTAGTCCAAATCCCTAACCCTAACTCTAACCCTAACACTAACTGTAACTATATCCCTAACCCTAACCCTAACCCTAACCCTAACCCTAACCCTAAGTCTCAAACAAAAAACAACCCGATCACTAACCCTAACCCTAAGCTCTAACCATAAACTTGAAACCTAACGCTAACCCTAACCCTAACCCTACCCCTAACCCTCTAACCTTAACCCTAACCCTAACACTAACCGTAACCCTTAACCCTAACACTAATCCCAACACTAACCCTAACCCTAACCCCTAAAACTAACCCTAAACCCTAAGCCTAACCCTAACCCTAACCCTAACCCTAACCCTAAGTCTCAAACAAAAAACAACCCTATCACTAACCCTAACCCTAAGCTCTAACCATAAACTTGAAACCTAACGCTAACCCTAACCCTAACCCTACCCCTAACCCTCTAACCTTAACCCTAACCTTAACGCAAACCGTAACCCTTAACCCTAACACTAATCCCAACACTAACCCTAACCCTAACCCCTAAAACTAACCCTAAACCCTAAGCCTAACACTAAACCTAACCCTAACCCTAACCGTCACCCTAATCATAGCCCTAAGCATAAGCATAAGCATAACCCTAACACAAACCATAACCCTAACCCCTAACCGTAACCATAAGAATAACCATAACCCTATCTGTAAACCTAACCCTAGACTCTAAGCATAAATTTAACCTAACACTCACCCTAACCCTCTAACCCTAACCCTAACCTTAAACCTAACCCTAAAAGTAACCCTAACTTCTAACCCTAAACCTTTACCCCTAACCCTAAACACTAACCCTAAACCTAACCCGAACCTGAACACTAAAACAAACACTAACCCTAACCCTAAACCTAACCCTAACATCTGACCCTAACCCTAAGCATAACCTTAACCTCTCACCCTAATAATAACCCTAAAACAAACAGGAAGCATAACCCTATCCCTGATGCTAAACCCTAACCCTAACACTAACACTAACTCTAAACATAACCCTGTCCAACTCTAACCCTAAAGCTAATCCTAACCCCTAAGCCCTAACCCTAACCCGTAACCCTAACATTAACTGTAACCTTAACCCTAACCCTAACCCTAACCGTAACCGCAACCCTAATTGTAACCCTAAAACAAACCCTAAATTTAGCTTCTCCCTAACCCGTAAGCCTAACCCTAACCTATCCCTAACCCTAACTCTAAACCTAACCTTAACGCTAAACATAAACCTAACCTGTAACCCTAACCTGTAACCCTAAACCTAACCCCAACCCTCTAGGCTTAACCCTAATCCTTAACCCGAACACTAACCAGAAACCTAATCCTAAACCTGAATCTAACCCTAAACCCTAACCCTAACGTTAACCCTGACTTTACCCTAACCATAACCCTAACACTAACCCTAATACCTAACCCTAACCCAAATATTAACACTAACCCTGACCTCTAACACTAACTAGAGTCCTACCGCTTTACCTAAACTCTAACTCTAAGCCTAACCCTAATCCTAACCCTAATCATAAACATAACAATAACCCTTATATCTAACCCCAACCCTAAGCCTAAACCTAAACCTAAACCTAACCTTAAAACTAACCCTACGGTAAACCTACACTTAATCCTAACCCTGTCTCGCTCTAACCCTAACTCTAATGCTAACCCCTAACCCATAAGCCCTAAGCCCTAACCCTAACCCGTAACCCTAACATTAACTGTAACGTTAACCCTAACCCTAACCCTAACCGTTACCGCAACCGGTTCTAAAATGAACCCTAATTTAGCTTCACCCTAACCCGTAAGCCTAACCCTAACCTATCCCTAACCCTAACTCTAACCCTAATCCTAACGCTAAACATAAACCTAACCTGTAACCCTAACCTGTAACCCTAAACCTAACCCCAACCCTCTAGGCCTAACCCTAACCCTAACCCTAAACCTAATGCTAACACTAATCTCTAACCCTAAACATAACTCCAAATCTAAACCTCACCGTAACTCTAACCCTAACCCTAACACAAAACCTAACAGTAATCCCAACCCTAACTCTAACCCAACACTAACACTAACACTAACACTAACAGTAACACAAACACTAACACTAACCCTAAACCTAATCTATAAATGTAACTGTAACCCTAAATCTAAAATTAATGGTACGCCTAATGCTAACCCTAACCCTAACCATAAACCTAACCTCTCAAATTTAACCACTAACCTTAATCCATATCCCGAAGCCTAACCCCTAACCTTAAGCCCTAACACTAATAGTAACCCTAACCCTAACCTGAACTTTAACCCTAAACCTCTGAACCTAATGCTGATGCAAACCGTAACCCTCACACCAACCTCTGAACATAACCCTAACCCTAACGCTAAAACTACCCCTAACACTAAGCTTAACCCTGATCCTGACTCTAAACCCTAACCCAAACCATAACCCTAACCCTAACACTAACCCTAAACCTAACCTTAACCCTAATCCCTAACTCTAACCCTAACACTAACACTAACACTAATCCTAACCCTGAACTCTAACCCTAACACTAACCCTATCAAGTACCCTAAACTCTAACTCTAACCCTAACCCTAACGCTCAACCTATCCTTAACCCTAACCCTTTACTTAGCCCTAACCCGAACACTAACCTCTAAACCTAACAATAACCCTGACCCTAACCCTAACTCTACCCCTAACCCTCACCACAAACTCTAACTCTAACCTGAACGCTAAACATAAACGTAATCCTACAATAATCTTACCGTTAACCCTAACCCTAACCCTGTCTAGATCTAACCCTAACCCGAATCCTAACCCCTAACACCTAACCCTAACCTGTAAACCTAACATTAGCACTAACCTTAACACGAACACTAAACCTAACACTAATCGCCACCATAACCCTAACTGTAACCCTAAACGGAACCATAATGTTACCCTCACCATACCCCCTAACACTAACACTAACCCTAACCTCCAACACAAACACTAACACTAACCCTAACCATATCACTAACAATAATCCTAATCCTAACTCTAATCCCTAAACATAACCCAAAAACTAACGCTAATCACTAACCATAACCCCTAACCCTAACCCAAAACATAACCCTAATATTAAACCTGACACTAACCCTAAACCCTAAGCCTAAAGCTAACCCTAACTTTAGCCTAACCTTAACCCTAACACTAACCCTAACCGTAACCCTAACCCTAACCCTACCCATAAACCTAACCCCTAACCCTGAGCCCTAACACTAAACCCTAACTCTAAACTTAATCCTAAACATAACCGTAACCCTAACCACAACCCCTAACCATAACCCTAACCCTAACTTTAACCCTAACCCAAATCAATAACCCTAAATCTAAACCTAACCCTAACCATAACCATAACCCTAAACCTAACGGTAACACTAACCCTAACCCTAACCCAAAACCGAACCCTAAACCCTAACCCTAACGATAACCCTATCTCTAACACTAACCCTAACCTCTAATCCTAAACCTAAACATAATGCTAACCCTAAGACTAACCCTAACACTCTAACCCTAAACATAACTCTATCCCTAAACCTAAAGCTAACCCTAACCCTAACACTAACACTAACCCTCAAACCCTAAACCTAACCCTAACCATAACCCTAAACCTAATCCTAATGCTATCCCTAACCATAACCCTAACCATAACGCTAACCTTAACCATAACCCTAAGATGAATGCTATCCCAACCCTAGCACTAACCCCTAAATCTAACACTCACCCTAACCCTAAACCTAACCCTAACCCAAACCCTTAAAACTAACCCTAACACTAATCGTAACACTAACCGGAACCCTAACCTCTGACCCTAACCCTAAACTTAACCCTAACCTCTAACCCTAACAAAAACCCTAACCCTAGCATGAAGCCTAACCCTAATCATGATGCTAAACTGTAACCCTAACCCTAACCCTAACCCAAACACTCTCTAGCTATAACCCTAATCCTAATCCTAACAACTAACCCCTATCCCTAAAGCGTAATCTTAACATTAAACCTAAACTTAACCCTAACCCTAACCATAACCCTAACCCTAATCGTATCCCTAAAACAAACCCTAAATTTACCCTCACCCTAACCCCTAACCCTAACCCTAAGCCTAACTGTAACCCTAACTCTAACCCTAACCTTAACCCTAACCATAACCATAACCTCTAAACCTAAAGCTAAACCTAACCCTAAACTTAACCCTGAAACTAACGCTAAATTTAATCCCTAACCCTTAACATAACCCTAAATCTAAACCTAACGCTAACCCTAACCTCTAACCCTAAGCGTAACCCTAACCCTAACTGTAACCCTAATCTCTAAACCTAAATCTAACCCTCACCCTAAAACTAACACTAACCCTAATCCTAACCCTAACCATAATCCTAACCCCTAATTCTAACCACTACCCCTAAGCAATAACCCTAAGCCTAACACCTAACTTAAGCCATAACACTAATACTAACACTAACCCTAAACCTAACCCAAACATTAATGGTAACCCTAACCCCAAACATAAACCTAACTCTCTAACCCTAATCCTAACCCTAAAATGAAAACTAACCACTAACCTTAACCTTAATCCTAACCCTAATAGTAAACCTAATTCTAACCCCTAACTGTAACCGTAACTCTAACCATAACCCTATACCTAACCCTAACCCTAACCCAAATCCCTAAACCTAACTCTAACTTTAACCCTAACACTAACCCTTAGCCTAACCCTAACCGAAATCCTAACCCTAACCCTAACCCTAACTCTAACCCTAAGCCTAGCCCAAATCCCTAAACCTAACTTTAACCGTAACACTAACTGTAACTATATCCCTAACCCTAACTTTAACACTAACCCTAACCCAAATCCTAAATCTCAAACCAAAAAACAACCCTATCACTAACCCTAATCCTAAACTCTAACCATAAACCGAAACCTAACGGTAACACTAACCCTAACCCTACCCCTAACCCTCTAACCCTAACCCTAACCCTAACCCTAACACTAACCGTAACCCTTAACCCTAACACTAATCCCAACACTAACTCTAAACCTAACTGCTAAAACTAACCCTAATCCATAAGCCTAACACTAAACCTAACCCTAACCCTAACTGTCACCCTAATCATAGCCCTAACCATAAGCGTATCCATAACCCTAACACAAACCATAACCCTAACCCCTAACTGTAACCATAAGAATAACCATAACCCTATCTGTAAACCTAACCCTAAACTCTAAGCATAAATTTAACTTAACACTCACCCTAACCCTCTAACCCTAACCCTAACCCTAACCTTAACCCTAACCCTAACAGCAACCCTAACCTCTAACCCTAAATCCTAACCCCTAACCCTAAACAATAACGCTAAACCTAACCCGAACCCGAACACTAAAATATACACTAACCCTAACCTTAAAGCTAACCCTAACATCTGACCCTAACCCTAAGCATAACCTTAACCTCTAACCCTAATAATAACCCTAAACCAAACACGAAGCATAACCCTATACCTGATGCTATACCCTAACCCTAACCCTAACCCTAACCCTAACGCTATCCCTAAACATAACCCTGTCCAACTCTAACCCTAAACCTAATCGTAACACCTAAACCCTAAAACTAACCAGTAACCCTAACATTAACTGTAAACTTAACCCTAACCCTAACCCTAAGCGCAACCCTAATTGTAACCCTAAAACGAACCCTAAATTTAGCTTCTCCCTAACCCGTAAACCTAACCCTAACCTATCCCTAAACCTAACTCTAACCCTAAACTTAACGCTAAACATTAACCTAACCTGTAACCCTAACCTGTAACCCTAACCTGTAACCCTAAGCCTAACCCCAACCCTCTAGGCCTTACCCTAATCCTTAACCCGAACCCTAACCAGAACCCTAATCCTAAACTTGACCATAACCCTAAACTTAACTCTAACGCTAACCCTAACATTACCCTAAGCAAAACCCTAATGCTAACCCTAACCCTAACCTTAACGTTAACCCTAACCATAAACCTAACCCTAACCCTGAGCCCTAACACTAAGCCCTAACCCTAAACTTAATCCTAACTATAACCGTAACCCTAACCACAACACCTAACCCTAAGTCTAACCCTAACCTTAACCCTAACCCGAATCAATAACCCTAATCTAAACCTAACAGTAACCATAACCATAACCCTAAACCTAACGATAACACTAACCCTAACCCGAGCCAGAACCCGAACCCTAAACCCTAACCCTAACGATAACCCTATCGCTAACACTAACCCTAACCTCTAATCCTAAACCTAAACATAATGCTAACCCTAACACTAACCCTACTACTCTAACCCTAAACCTAACACTATCCCTAAACCAAAGCTAACCCTAACCCTAAACCTAGCACTAACCCTCCAACCCTAAACCTAACCCTAACCTTAACCCTAAACCTAATCCTAATGCGAACCCTAACCATAACCCTAACCATAACGCTAACCCTAACCATAACACTAAGTCGAATGCTATTCCAACCCTAAGACTAACCCCTAACTCTAACACTCACCCTAACCCTAAACCTAACCCAAACCCTAACCCCTAACCATAACAGGAGCCCTAAGAATAACCCTAACCCATAACCCTAAAACTAACCCTAACACTACCTAAACCCTAACCTCTAAACCTAACCCTAATCCCTAAACCTAACACTAAACCTAACCCTAACCCTCACCATCACCCTAATCATAACCCCAACCATAACCGTAACTCTTACCCTTACACTAACCGTAAACCTAACGCCTAAATTTAACCATAACCATAACCATAACCCTATCTCAAACCCTAACCCTAACCTCTAAACCTAACCTTAACATTAACACTAAACCTAACTCTCTAACCCTAATGGTAACCCTAACCTAACCATAACACTAACCCTAACCGCTATCCCCTAAACCTAACCCCTAACTGGAAGCACTAACCCTAAACCTAACCCTAACCCAAACCCTTAAAACTAACCCTAACACTAATCGTAAGCCTAACCTGAACCCTAACCTCTGACCCTAGCCCTAAACCTAACCCTAACATCTAACCCTAACAAAAACCCTAGCCCTAGCATGAAGCCTAACCCTAATCATGATGCTAAACTGTAACCCTAACCCTAACCCTAACCCAAACAATCTCTAGCTATAATCATAATCCTAATCCTAACCACTAACCCCTATCCCTAAACCATAATCTTAACATTAACCCTAAACTTAATCCTAAACCTAACCATAACCCTAACCCTAATCGTATCCCAAAAACAAACCCTAAATTTACCCTCACCCTAACCTCTAACCCTAACCCTAACCCTAACTGGAACCCTAACTCTAACGCTAACCTTAACCCTAAACATAACCATAACCTCTAAACCTAAAGCTAACCCTAACCCTAAACTTAACCCTAAACCTAACGCTACACTTAATCTCTAACCCTTAACATAACCCTAAATGTAAACCTAACCCTAACCCTAATCTCTAACCCTAACCGTAACCCTAACCCTAACTGTAACCCTAATCTCTAAACCTAAATCTAACCCTCACCCTAAAACTAACACTAACCCTAATCCTAACCCTAACTCTAACCATAATCCTAACCCCTAATTCTAACCACTACCCCTAAGCAATAACCCTAAGCCTAACACCTAACTTTAAGCCATAACACTAACCCAAACCCTAATGGTAACCCTAACCCCAAAACTAAACCTCACACTCTAACCCTAATCCTAACCCTAAAATGAAAACTAACCACTAACCTGAACCTTAACCCTAACCCTAATCGTAAACCTAACTCTAACCCCTAACTGTAACCATAACTCTAACCATAACCCTATACCTAATCCTAACCCTAACCCAAATCCCTAAACCTAACTCTAACACTAACCCTAACACTAACCCTAAGCCTAACCCTAACCAAAATCCTAACCCTAAACCTAACCCTAACTCTAACCCTAAGCCTAGCCCAAATCCCTAACCCTAATTCTAACCCTAACACTAACTGTAACTATATCCCTAACCCTAACACTAACACTAACCCTAACCCTAACCCTAAGCCTCAAACCAAAAAACAACCCTGTCTCTAACCCTAACCCTAAGCTCTAACCATAAACCGAAACCTAACGCTAACCCTAACCATACCCTTAACCCTCTAACCCTAACCCTAACCCTAACCCTAACACTAACCATAACCCTTAAACCTAACACTAATCCCAACACTAACTCTAACCCTAACCCCTAAAACTAACCCTAATCCCTAAGCCTAACACTAAACCTAACCCTAACCTAACCGTCACACTTATCATAGCCCTAACCAGAAGCGTAACCATAACCCTAACACAAACCGTAAGCCTAATCCCAACCGTAACCATAAGAATAACCATAACCCTATCTGTAAACCTAACCCTAAACTCTAAGCATAAATTTAACCTAACACTCACCCTGACCCTCTAACCCTAACACTAACCCTAAACTTAACCCTAACCCTAAAAGTAACCCTAACCTCTAACCCTAAACCCTAACCCCTAACGCTAAACACTAACCCTAAACCTAACCCGAACCCGAACCATAAAACAAACACTAAACCTAAACCTAAACCGAACCCTAACATCTGACCCTAACCCTAAGTGTAACCTTAACCTCTATCCCTAATAATAACCCTAAACCAAACATGAAGCATAACCCTATCCCTGATGGTAAACTCTAACCCTAACCCTAATCCTAACCCTAACTCTAAACATAACCCTGTCCAACTCTAACCCTAAACCTAATCCTAACCCCTAAGCCCTAACCCTAACCCGTAACCCTAACATTAACTCTAACGTTAACCCTAACCCTCACCCTAGCCGTAACCGCAACCCTAATTGTAACCCTAAAACGAACCCTAAATTTAGCTTCACCCTAAAGCATAAGCCTAACCCTAACCTATCCTTAACCCTAACTCGAACCCTACCCTTAACGCTAAACATAAACCTAATCTGTAACCCTAACCTGTAACCCTAAAAATAACCCCAACCCTCTAGGCCTAACCCTAAACCTAACCCTAAACCTAATGCTAACACTAATCACTAACCCTAAACGTAACTCCAAATGTAAACCTTACCGTAACTCTAACCCTAACACAAACCATAACTGTAACCCTAACCCTAACTCTAACCCCAACGCTAACACTAACACTAACACTAACCCTAAACCTAATCTATAAACGTAACTGTAACCCTAAACCTAAAACTAATGGTACGCCTAATGCTAACCCTAACCCTAACCATAAACCTAACCCCTAAATTTAACCACTAACCTTAATCCATATCCCTAAACCTAACCCCTAACCTTAAGCCCTAACACTAATACTAACCCTAACCCTAACCCTAACCCTAATCCTAATCTCTAACCCTAACTGTACCCCTAAATCTAAACCTAACCATAACCCTGACCCTAAATCTTACAATAACCATAACTCTAACTCTAACCCTAACACTAACAATAACCCTTAACTCTAACCCTAACACTAACCCAAACATTTTCTCTTAACTCTAACGCTAACTCTAACTCTAACCATCACTCTAACAGTAAGACTAACACTAAACTCAAACCCTAAACCTAACACTAACACTAAACATAACCCTAACCCTAAACCTAACCCTAACATCTAACACTAATACTAAGCCTAACCCTAAACTTAATGGTATCCCTAACCCTAACCTCTAACCCTAACAATAACCCTAACTCTAACTCAAGCCCTAACCATCACCCTAAACTCTAAGCCTACGATAACCCTAACCTTAACCCTAATCCTAAACCTAAGCCTGTCTAGCTCTAATCCAAGCCCTATTCCTAAACCCTAACCCCCAACACTAACCCGTAACACTAACATTAACCCTAACCTTAACCCTATCCCTAACACTAACCCTAACCCTAAGCCTAACCTCTAATCCTAACAATAACCCTAACCCTAACTCTAACCCTAACCTAACCCTAACCTCTAACCCTAACCCTAAGCCTAACTGTAAGCCTACGATAACCCTGCCCTTAACCCTAAACCTAACCCTAACATTGTCTAGGTCTTACCCTAACCTGAATCCTAACCTCTAACCCCTAACAGTAACGTGCAACCCTAACATTAACCCTAACCTTAAACCTACCACTAACGCTAACCCTAACCCTAACCTATCCGCAACCCTAACCCCAACTGTAAAACGAAACAGAACCCTAACGTTACCCTCACACTAACCCAAAACCCTAACACTAACCTTAACTCCTATCCCAAACTCTAAACCTAATACTAACACTAATCGTAATCCTAATACTTAACCCTAACCCTAACCATAACCTTAATCCTAAACCTGAATCTAACCCTAAACCCTAACCCTAACGTTAACCCTGACTTTACCCTAACCATAATCCTAACATTAACCCTAAGCCCTAAACCTAACCCTAACCCTAACCCAAATATTAACACTAACCCTGACCTCTAACACTAACTAGAACCCTACCGCTTTCCCTAAACTCGAAATCTAAGCCTAACCCTAATCCTAACCCTAACCATAAACATAACAATAACCCTAATATCTAACCCCAACCATAACCCTAACCCTAAACCTAATGCTAACCCTAAAACTAACCCTACGATAAACCTAAACTTAATCCTAACGCTAACCCTAACCCTGTCTAGCTATAACCCTAACTCTAATGGTAACCACTAACCCATATCACTAACCGGTAATTCTAACATTAACCCTAAGCTTAACCCTAAACCTAAACCTAACACTAGCCCTAACCCTAACATTAACCTCAACCATAACCCTAACCCTAAATGTAACCCTAAACAGAACCCTAACATAACCCTCACTCTAACCCCTAACACTAACCCTAAGCATAACCCTAATCCAAAAAATAACCCTAACCCATAACTGTAATCGTAACCCTAACCATAATCCTAAGCCTAACCCTAACCCTAACTGTACCCCTAACCCTCACCCCAAACTCTAACCCTAACCCGAACGCTAAGCATAAACATAATCCTACAATAATCCTACCCTTAACCCTAACCCTAACCCTAACCCTGTCTAGATCTAACCCAAAACCGAATCCTAACCCCTAACACCTAACACTAACCTGTAAACATAACATTAACCCTAACCTTAACCCTAACACTAACCCTAACACTAAACGCCACCCTAACCATATAACTGCAACCCAAAACAGAACCATAATGTTACCCTCACCCTACCCCCTAACACTAACCCTAACCCTAACCCCCAACACAAACCCTAACACTAACTGTAACCCGAACACTAACAATAATCCAAATCCTAACTCTAATCCATAACCCTAACCCTAAAACTAACCCTAACCATAACCTTAAGCACTAACACTAACCCAAAACATAACCCTTATATTAAACCTGACTCTAAGCCTAAACACTAACCCTAACGCTAACCCTAACATTACCCTAACCATAACCCTAACACTAACCCAAACCCTAACCCTAACCCAAACCCTAACCCTAACCCTACCCAGAAACCAAACCCCTAACCCTGAGCCCTAACACTAAGCCCTAACCCTATACTTAATAGTAACCATAACCGTAACCCTAACCACAACCCCTAAACCTAAACCTAACCCTAACCTTAACCCTAACCCAAATCAATAACCCTAAATCTAAACCTAATCCTAACCATAGCCATAACCCTAAAACTAACAGTAACACTAACCCTAAGCCTAACCCAAAAACGAACCCTAAACCCTAACCCTAACGATAACCCTATCACTAAAACTAACCCTAACCTCTAATCCTAAACCTAAACATAATGCTAACCCTAACACTAACCCTAACACTCTAACCCTACACCTAACACTATCCCAAAACCTAAAGCTAACCCTAACCCTAACACTAAGGCTCGAACCGTAAACCTAAACCTAACCGTAACCCTAAACCTAATCCTAAGCTAACCCTAACCATAACCCTAGCCATAACGCTAACCCTAACCATAACCCTAAGACGAATGCTATCCCAACCCTAATACTAACCCCTAACTCTAACACTCACATTAACCCTAAACCTAACCCAAACCCTAACCCCTAACCATAACAGGAGCCCTAAGCCTAACCCTAACCCATAACCCTAAAACTCATCCTAACACTACCTAAACCCTAATCTCTAAACCTAACCCTAATCCCTAAACCTAACACTAAACCTAAACCTAACTCTCACCATCACCCTAATCATTAGCCTAACCATAACCGTAATCCTAAACCTTACACTAACCGTAACCCTAACCCCTAAACTTAACCATAACCATAACAATAACCCTATCTCTAACTTTAACCCTAATCTCTAAACCTAACCTTAACACTAACACTAAACCTAACTCTCTAACCCTAATGGTAACCCTAACCTAACCCTAACACGAACCCTAACCTCTAACCCCTAAACCTAACCCCTAACTGGAAGCACTAACCCTAAACCTAACCCTAACCCAAACCCTTAAAACTAACCCTAACTCTAGTCGTAACCCTAACCTGAACCCTAAACTCTGACCATAACCTTAACCTAACCCTAAACTCTAACCGTAACAAAAACCCTAACCCTAGCATGAAGCCTAACCCTAATCATGAAGCTAAACTGTAACCCTAACCCTAACCCAAACACTCTCTAGCTATAACCCTAATCCTAATCCTAACCAGTAACCCCTATGTCTAAACCGTAAACTTAACATTAACCCTAAACTTAACCCTAACCCTAACCTTAACCCTAACCCTAACCGTAATCGTAAACCCTAAATTTACCCTCACCCTAACCCTAAAACTAAGGCTAACTCTAACCCTAACTGGAACCCTAACTCTAACCCTAACCTTAACCCTAACCATAACCATAACCTCTAAACCTAAACTTAACCCTAACCCTAACCCTAAGCTTAACCCTAAACCTAACACTAAACTTAATCTCTAACCCTGAACATAACCCTAAATCTAAATCTAACACTAACCCTCACCTCTAAAACTAACCATAACCCTAACCCTAACTGTAACCGTAATCTCTAAACCTAACTGTAACCCTCACCCTAAAACTAACCCTAACCTTAATCCTAACCCTAACCCTAACCATAATCCTAACCCCTAATTCTAACCACTAACCCTAAGCAATAACCCTAAGCCTAACACCTAACTTTAAGCCATAACACTAATACTAACACTAACCCTAAACCTAACCCAAACCATAATGGTAACCCTAACCCCAAACCTAAACCTAACTCTCTAACCCTAATCCTAACCCTAAAACGAAAACTAACCACTAACCTTAACATTAACCCTAATCCTAATCGTAAACCTAACTCTAAACCCTAACTGTAACCGTAACTCTAAACATAACCCTACACCAAACCCTAACCCTAACCCAAATCCCTAAACCTAACTCTAACACTAACCCTAACACTAACCCTAAGCCTAACCCTAACCGAAATCCTAACCCTAACCCTAACCCTAACTCTAACCCTAAGTCTAGTCCAAATCCCTAAACCTAACTCTAACCCTAACACTAACTGTAACTATATCCCTAACCCTAACCCTAACACTAACCCTAACCCTAACCCTAAGTCTCAAACAAAAAACAACCCTATCACTAACCCTAACCCTAAGCTCTAACCATAAACCGAAACCTAACGCTAACCCTAACCCTCTAACCTTAACCCTAACCCTAACCCTAACACTAACCGTAACCCTTAACCCTAACACTAATCCCAACACTAAACCTAACACTAACCAATAAAACTAACCCTAAATCCTAAGCCTAACACTAAACCTAACCCTAACCCTAACCGTCACCCTAATCATAGCCCTAAGCATAAGTGTAAGCATAACCCTAACACAAACCGTAACCCTAACCCCTAACCGTAACCAGAAGAATAACCATAACCCTATCTGTAAACCTAACCCTAGACTCTAAGCATAAATTTAACCTAACACTCACCCTAACCCTCTAACCCTAACCCTAACCTTAACCCTAACCCTAACAGTAACCCTAACTTCTAACCCTAAACCCTAACCCCTAACCCTAAACACTAACCCTAAACCTAACCCGAACCTGAACACTAAAACAAACACTAACCCTAACCCTAAACCTATCCCTAACATCTGACCCTAACCCTAAGCATAACCTTAACCTCTAACCCTAATAATAACCCTAAACCAAACACGAAGCATAACCCTATCCCTGATGCTAAATGCTAACCCTAACCCTAACCCTAACCCTAACCCTAACCCTAAACATAACCCTGTCCAACTCTAACCCTAAACCTAATCCTAAGCCCTAAGCCCTAACCCTAACCCGTAACCCTAACATTAACTGTAACCTTAACCCTAACCCTAACCCTAACCGTAACCGCAACCCTAATTGTAACCCTAAAAGAAACACTAAATTTAGCTTCTCCCTAACCCATAAGCCTAACCCTAACCTATCCCTAACCCTAACTCTAAACCTAACCTTAACGCTAAACATAAACCTAACCTGTAACCCTAACCTGTAACCCTAAACCTAACCCCAACCCTCTAGGCTTAACCCTAATCCTTAACCCGAACGCTAACCAGAAACCTAATCCTAAACCTGAATCTAACCCTAAACCCTAACCCTAACGTTAACCCTGACTTTACCCTAACCATAACCCTAACACTAACCCTAATACCTAACCCTAACCCAAATATTAACACTAACCCTGACCTCTAACACTAACTAGAGTCCTACCGCTTTACCTAAACTCTAACTCTAAGCCTAACCCTAATCCTAACCCTAATCATAAATATAACAATAACCCTTATATCTAACCCCAACCCTAACTCTAAACCTAAACCTAAACCTAACACTAAAACTAACCCTACGGTAAACCTACACTTAATCCTAACCCTGTCTCGCTCTAACCCTAACTCTAATGCTAACCCCTAACCCATAACTCCTAAGCCCTAACCCTAACCCGTAACCCTAACATTAACTGTAACCTTAACCCTAACCATAACCCTAACCGTTACCGCAACCGGTTCTAAAATGAACCCTAATTTAGCTTCACCCTAACCCGTAAGCCTAACCCTAACCTATCTCTAACCCTAACTCTAACCCTAAACTTAACCTAACATAAACCTAACCTGTAACCCTAACCTGTAACCCTAAACCTAACCCCAACCCTCTAGGCCTAACCAAAACACTAACCCTAAACCTAATGCTAACACTAATCTCTAACCCTAAACATAACTCCAAATCTAAACCTCACCGTAACTCTAACCCTAACCCTAACACAAAACCTAACTGTAACCCCAACCCTAACTCTAACCCAACACTAACACTAACACTAACACTAACACTAACACTAACACTAACAACACTAACACTAACACTAACACTAACCCTAAACCTAATCTATAAACGTAACTGTAACACTAAATCTAAAACTAATGGTACGCGTAATGCTAACCTTAACCCTAAGCATAAACCTAACCTTCCAAATTTAAGCACTAACCTTAATCCATATCCCTAAGCCTAACCCCTAACCTTAAGCCCTAACACTAATACTAACTCTAACCCTAACCCTAACCCTAAACCTAACCCTAATCTCTAACCCTAACTGTACCCCTAAATCTAAACCTAACCATAACCCTGACCCTAAATCTTACAATAACCATAACTCTAACCCTAACCCTAACACTAACAATAACCCTGAACTCTAACTCTAACACTAAACCAAACAATTAACCTAAACTCTAACGCTAAAAGTAACCCTAACCCTCACCCTAACTGTAACACTAACACTAAACTCAAACCCTAACCCTAACACTAACACTAACCATAACCCTAACCCTAAACCTAACCCTAACATCTAGCACTAATACTAAACCTAACCCTAAACTTAATAGTAAACCTAACCCTAATCTCTAACCCTAACAATAACCCTAACTCTAACTCTAGCCCTACCATCACCCTAAACTCTAAGCCTACGATAACCCTAACCTTAACCCTAACCCTAAACCTAAGCCTGTGTAGCTCTAATCCAAGCCCTAATCCTGAACCCTAACCCTCAACACTAACCCGTAACTCTAACATTAACCCTAAACTTAACCCTATCCCTAACACTAACCATAACCCTTAGCCTACCCTCTAATCCTAACAATAACCCTAACCCTAACTCTAACCCTAACCCTAAGCCTAACCGTAACCCTACGATAACCCTGCCCTTAACCATAAACCTAACCCTAACATTGTCTAGGTCTAGCCCTAACCTGAATTCTAACCCCTAACCTCTAACAGTAACCTGTAACCCTAACATTAACCCTAACCTTAAACCTAACACTAACGCTAACCGTAACCCTAACCTATCCGCAACCTTAACCCCAAATGTAACACGAAACAGAACCCTAATGTTACCCACACACTAACCCCTCACCAGGACACTAATCCTAACTCCTATCCCAAACTCTAACCCTAACACTAACACTAATCGTAACCCTAATCCTTAACCCTAACACTAACCATAACCCTAATCCTAAACCTGAATCTAACCCTAAACCCTAACCCTAATGTTAACCCTGACTTACCCTAACCATAATCCTAACACTAACCCTAATCCCTAACCCTAACCCTAACCCTAAGGCAAATATTAACACTAACCGTGACCTCTAACACTCCCTAGAGTCCTACCGCATTCCCTAAACTCTAACTCTAAGCCTAACCCTAATCCTAACCATAACCGTAAAGATAACAATAACCCTTATATCTAACCCCAACCCTAACCCTAACCCTAAACCTAACCCTACCCCTAAAACTAACCCTAAGGAAAACCTAAACTTAATCCTAAAACTAACCCTAACCCTGTCTGGCTCTAACCCTAACTCTAATGCTAACCCCTGACCCATATCCCTAACCCGCAATCCTAACATTAACCCTAAGCTTAACCCTAAACCTAAACCCAACACTAACCCTAATCCTAACATTAACCTTAACCATAACCCTAACTCTAAATGTAACCCTAAACAGAACCCTAACATAACCCTCACTCTAACCCCTAACCCTAACCCTAAGCATAGCCCTAATCCGAAAAATACCCCAAACCCATAACTGTAACCGTAACCCTAACCATAACCCTAAGCCTAACCCTAACCCTAACTGTACCCCTAACCCTCACCCCAAACGCTAACCCTAACCCGAACGCTAAGCATAAACGTAATCCTACAATAATCCTACCCTTACCCCTAACCGTAACCCTAACCCTGTCTAATTCTTACCCTAACCCGTATCCTAACCCCTAACACCTAACCCTAACCTGTAAACCTAACATTAACCCTAACCTTAACCCGAACACTAACCCTAACACTAAACGCCACCCTAACCGTATAACTGTAACCCAAAACAGAACCATAATGTTACCCTCACCCTACCCCCTAACACTAACACTAACCCTAACCCCCAACACAAACCCTAACACTAACTATAACCCTAACACTAACAATAATCCAAATCCTAACTCTAATCCATAACCCTAACCCTAAAACTAACCTTAAGCCCTAACACTAACCCAAAACATAACCCTTATATTAAACCTGACTCTAACCCTAAACCCTAACCCTAACGCTAACCCTAACATTACCCTAACAATAACCCTAACACTAACCCTAACCCTAACCCAAACCCTAACCATAACCCTACCCATAAACCAAACCCATAACCCTGAGCCCTAACACTAAGCCCTAACCCTATACTTAATTCTAACCATAACCGTAACCCTAACCACAACCCCTAACCCTAACCCTAAACCTAACCTTACCCTAACCCAAATCAATAACCCTAAATCTAAACCTAACCCTAACCATAACCATAACCCTAAAACTAACGGTAACACTAACCCTAACCCTAACCCGAAAACGAACCCTAAACCCTAACCCTAACGATAACCCTATCGCTAACACTAACCCTAACCTCTAATCCTAAACTTAAACATAATGCTAACCCTAACACTAACACTAATACTCTAACCCTAAACCTAACACTATCCCTAAACCTAAAGCTAACCCTAATCCCTAAACCTAGCACTAACCCTCCAACCCTAAACCTAACCCTAACCCTAACCCTAAACCTAATCCTAATGCGAACCCTAACCATAACCCTAACCATAACGCTAACCCTAACCATAACACTAAGTCGAATGCTATCCCAACCATAAGACTAACCCCTAACTCTAACACTCACCCTAACCCTAAACCTAACCCAAACCCTAACTCCTAACCATAACAGGAGCCCGAAGAATAACCCTAACCCATAACGCTAAAACTAACCCTAACACTACCTAAACCCTAACCTCTAAACCTAACCCTAATCCCTAAACCTAACACTAAACCTAGCCCTAACCCTCACCATCACCCTAATCATAACCCCAAACATAACCGTAACCCTTACCCTTACACTAACCGTAACCCTAAAGCCTAAATTTAACCATAACCATAACCATAACCATAACCCTATCTCAAACCCTAACCCTAACCTCTAAACCTAACCTTAACATTAACACTAAACCTAACTCTCTAACCCTAATGGTAACCCTAAACTAACCATAACACTAACCCTAACCGCTAACCCCTAAACCTAACCCCTAACTGGAAGCACTAACCCTAAACCTAACCCTAACCCAAACCCTTAAAACTAACCCTAACACTAATCGTAACACTAACCGGAACCCTAACCTCTGACCCTAACCCTAAACCTAACCCTAACCTCTAACCCTAACAAAAACCCTAACCCTAGCATGAAGCCTAACCCTAATCATGATGCTAAACTGTAACCCTAACCCTAACCCTAACCCAAACACTCTCTAGCTATAACCCTAATCCTAATCCTAACCACTAACCCCTATCCCTAAACCGTAATCTTAACATTAACCCTAAACTTAACCCTAACCCTAACCATAATCCTAACCCTAATCGTATCCCTAAAACAAACCCTAAATTTACCCTCACCCTAACCCCTAATCCTAACCCTAACCCTAACTGGAACCCTAACCATAACTCTAACCCTAACCTTAACCCTAACCATAACCTCTAAACCTAAAGCTAAACCTAACCCTAAACTTATCCCTAAACCTAAAGCTAAACTTAATCTCTAACCCTGAACATAACCCTAAATCTAAACCTAACCGTAACCCTAACCTCTAACCCTAACTGTAACCCTAACCCTAACTGTAACCCTAATCTCTAAACCTAAATCTAACCCTCACCCTAAAACTAACACTAACCCTAATCCTAACCCTAACCCTAACCATAATCCTAACCCCTAATTCTTACCACTACCCCTAAGCAATAACCCTAAGCCTAACACCTAACTTTAAGCCATAACACTAATACTAACACTAACCCTAAACCTAACCCAAACATTAATGGTAACCCTAACCCCAAACCTAAACCTAACTCTCTAACCCTAATCCTAACCCTAAAACGAAAACTAACCACTAACCTTAACCTTAACCCTAACCCTAAACGTAAACCTAATTCTAACCCCTAACTGTAACCGTAACTCTAACCATAACCCTATACCTAACCCTAACCCTAACCCAAATACCCAAACCTAACTCTAACATTAACCCTAACACTAACCCTTAGCCTAACACTAACCGAAATCCTAACCCTAACCCTAACTCTAACCCTAAGCCTAGTCCAAATCCCTAACCCTAACTCTAACCCTAACACTAACTGTAACTATATCCCTAACCCTAACCCTAACCCTAACCCTAACCCTAACCCTAAGTCTCAAACAAAAAACAACCCGATCACTAACCCTAACCCTAAGCTCTAACCATAAACTTGAAACCTAACGCTAACCCTAACCCTAACCCTACCCCTAACCCTCTAACCTTAACCCTAACCCTAACACTAACCGTAACCCTTAACCCTAACACTAATCCCAACACTAACCCTAACCCTAACCCCTAAAACTAACCCTAAACCCTAAGCCTAACACTAAACCTAACCCTAACCCTAACCGTCACCCTAATCATAGCCCTAAGCATAAGCGTAAGCATAACCGTAACACAAACCATAACCCTAACCCCTAACCGTAACCATAAGAATAACCATAACCCTATCTGTAAACCTAACCCTAGACTCTAAGCATAAATTTAACCTAACACTCACCCTAACCCTCTAACCCTAACCCTAACCTTAACCCTAACCCTAAAAGTAACCCTAACTTCTAACCCTAAACCCTTACCCCTAACCCTAAACACTAACCCTAAACCTAACCCGAACCTGAACACTAAAACAAACACTAACCCTAACCCTAAACCTAACCCTAACATCTGACCCTAACCCTAAGCATAACCTTAACCTCTCACCCTAATAATAACCCTAAAACAAACAGGAAGCATAACCCTATCCCTGATGCTAAACCCTAACCCTAACACTAACACTAACTCTAAACATAACCCTGTCCAACTCTAACCCTAAAGCTAATCCTAACCCCTAAGCCCTAACCCTAACCCGTAACCCTAACATTAACTGTAACCTTAACCCTAACCCTAACCCTAACCGTAACCGCAACCCTAATTGTAACCCTAAAACAAACCCTAAATTTAGCTTCTCCCTAACCCGTAAGCCTAACCCTAACCTATCCCTAACCCTAACTCTAAACCTAACCTTAACGCTAAACATAAACCTAACCTGTAACCCTAACCTGTAACCCTAAACCTAACCCCAACCCTCTAGGCTTAACCCTAATCCTTAACCCGAACGCTAACCAGAAACCTAATCCTAAACCTGAATCTAACCCTAAACCCTAACCCTAACGTTAACCCTGACTTTACCCTAACCATAACCCTAACACTAACCCTAATACCTAACCCTAACCCAAATATTAACACTAACCCTGACCTCTAACACTAACTAGAGTCCTACCGCTTTACCTAAACTCTAACTCTAAGCCTAACCCTAATCCTAACCCTAATCATAAACATAACAATAACCCTTATATCTAACCCCAACCCTAACCCTAAACCTAAACCTAAACCTAACCTTAAAACTAACCCTACGGTAAACCTACACTTAATCCTAACCCTGTCTCGCTCTAACCCTAACTCTAATGCTAACCCCTAACCCATAAGCCCTAAGCCCTAACCCTAACCCGTAACCCTAACATTAACTGTAACGTTAACCCTAACCCTAACCCTAACCGTTACCGCAACCGGTTCTAAAATGAACCCTAATTTAGCTTCACCCTAACCCGTAAGCCTAACCCTAACCTATCCCTAACCCTAACTCTAACCCTAATCCTAACGCTAAACATAAACCTAACCTGTAACCCTAACCTGTAACCCTAAACCTAACCCCAACCCTCTAGGCCTAACCCTAACTCTAACCCTAAACCTAATGCTAACACTAATCTCTAACCCTAAACATAACTCCAAATTTAAACCTCACCGTAACTCTAACCCTAGCCCTAACACAAAACCTAACAGTAACCCCAACCCTAACTCTAACCCAACACTAACACTAACACTAACACTAACACTAACCCTAAACCTAATCTATAAATGTAACTGTAACCCTAAATCTAAAATTAATGGTACGCCTAATGCTAACCCTAACCCTAACCATAAACCTAACCTCTCAAATTTAACCACTAACCTTAATCCATATCCCGAAGCCTAACCCCTAACCTTAAGCCCTAACACTAATAGTAACCCTAACCCTAACCTGAACTTTAACCCTAAACCTCTGAACCTAATGCTGATGCAAACCGTAACCCTCACACCAACCTCTGAACATAACCCTAACCCTAACGCTAAAACTACCCCTAACACTAAGCTTAACCCTGATCCTGACTCTAACCCCTAACCCAAACCCTAACCCTAACCCTAACACTAACCCTAAACCTAACCTTAACCCTAATCCCTAACTCTAACCCTAACACTAACACTAACACTAATCCTAACCCTGAACTCTAACCCTAACACTAACCCTATCAAGTACCCTAAACTCTAACTCTAATCCTAACCCTAACGCTCAACCTATCCTTAACCCTAACCCTTTACTTAGCCCTAACCCGAACACTAACCTCTAAACCTAACAATAACCCTGACCCTAACCCTAACTCTACCCCTAACCCTCACCACAAACTCTAACTCTAACCTGAACGCTAAACATAAACGTAATCCTACAATAATCTTACCGTTAACCCTAACCCTAACCCTGTCTAGATCTAACCCTAACCCGAATCCTAACCCCTAACACCTAACCCTAACCTGTAAACCTAACATTAGTACTAACCTTAACACGAACACTAACCCTAACACTAATCGCCACCATAACCGTAACTGTAACCCTAAACAGAACCATAATGTTACCCTCACCATACCCCCTAACACTAACACTAACCCTAACCTCCAACACAAACACTAACACTAACCCTAACCATAACACTAACAATAATCCTAATCCTAACTCTAATCCCTAAACATAACCCAAAAACTAACGCTAATCACTAACCATAACCCCTAACCCTAACCCAAAACATAACCCTAATATTAAACCTGACACTAACCCTAAACCCTAAGCCTAAAGCTAACCCTAACTTTAGCCTAACCTTAACCCTAACACTAACCCTAACCGTAACCCTAACCCTAACCCTACCCATAAACCTAACCCCTAACCCTGAGCCCTAACACTAAACCCTAACTCTAAACTTAATCCTAAACATAACCGTAACCCTAACCACAACCCCTAACCATAACCCTAACCCTAACTTTAACCCTAACCCAAATCAATAACCCTAAATCTAAACCTAACCCTAACCATAACCATAACCCTAAACCTAACGGTAACACTAACCCTAACCCTAACCCAAAACCAAACCCTAAACCCTAACCCTAACGATAACCCTATCTCTAACACTAACCCTAACCTCTAATCCTAAACCTAAACATAATGCTAACCCTAAGACTAACCCTAACACTCTAACCCTAAACCTAACACTATCCCTAAACCTAAAGCTAACCCTAACCCTAACATTAACACTAACCCTCAAACCCTAAACCTAACCCTAACCGTAACCCTAAACCTAATCCTAATGCTATCCCTAACCATAACCCTAACCATAACGCTAACCCTAACCATAACCCTAAGATGAATGCTATCCCAACCCTAGCACTAACCCCTAAATCTAACACTCACCCTAACCCTAAACCTAACCCAAACCCTAACTCCTAACCATAACAGGAGCCCTAAGCCTAACCGTAACCCATAACCCTAAAACTAACCCTAACACTACCTAAACCCTAACCTCTAAACCTAATCCTAATCCCTAAACCTAACACTAAACCTAACCCTAACCCTCACCATCACCCTAATCATAACCCTAACCATAACTGTAACACTAACCCTTACACTAACCATAACCCTAACACCTAAACTTAACCATAACCATAACCATAACCCTATCTCTAACCCTAACCCTAACCTATAAACCTAACCTTAACACTAACACTAAACCTAACTCTCTAACCCTAATGGTAACCCTAACCTAACCCTAACACTAACCCTAACCACTAACCCCAAACCTAACCCCTAACTGGAATCACTAACCCTAAACCTAACCCTAACCCTAACACAAACCCTAACCCTAAATCTCAACCTAACCCTAACCCTAATCATAACCCTAATACTAAAATGGACCCTAAACTCTAACCCTAACCCTAACCCTCAAAGTAACCTTAAACGTAACACTAAACCTAACCCTTACACTAAACTCCACCCCTAAACCTAACACTAACTGTCAACCTAAACCTAACACTAACCCTAACCATAACCATAAGACTAAACCTAATTATAACCCTAAAACTAACAATAACCTGAAGCCTAAGACTAACCCTCTCCCTAACACCTAACACTAAATGCTTACCCTAAATCTAGCCCTAACGCTAACCCTAATCATAACCCTAACTCTAACCTTAACACTAATCCTAAATTCTAATCCTAAACCTAAAGTTAACCCTAACACTAACCATAACTCTAACCCTAACCATAAAGCAAAGGATAAACGTAACATTAATCCCTAACCCTAACCCTAATGCTACCCATTAAACTAACCCAAACACTAACCGTAATACGGAACACTAACCCTAACCCTATACCTACCATAACACTAAACCTAACCCTAACCCTAACACTACGCCTAAACCTAACCCTAACCCATACCTCTAACCCTAACCCTAGCCCAAACACTAACCCTACCCCTCAACCTAGCCTTAACCCTAACCTTAACCATAACACAAACCTAACAATAACCCTGACCCATACCTCTAACACTAACACTAACCATAACACTACACTAAACCAAAATTCTAAACCTAAACCTAACCCTAACCCTAAACATCAAATTAACCCTAAAACTTAACCTAACCCTAACCCTAAACTTAACCCTAGGTCTAACCCTAAACCTAACCCTAATACTAACCCTAACTCTGACACTAACCCTAACCATAGCCTCTAACCCTAACCCTAAGCCTAACCCTATCCCCATACTCTAACACTAAAAATAAACACTAACCTCTAACCATAATTCTAACCCTAAACTTATCCATTACAGTAACCCTAAACCTAAACCTAACTTAAACCCTAACCATAACCTTAACCCTAACCCTATCCCTAACTCTAAGCCTAACCATAAACTTAATGCTAACCCTAACCCTAACCCTAAAACTAACCCTAACCATAACACTATCCTTAACACCTAACCCCTAACACTAACCCTAAATCTAACCTTAAAACTAACCCAAAACCTAACACTAACCCTAAGCCTAAACCTAATTGTAACCTTAAAACAAACCAGAAACTTAACCCAAACCCTAACACTAACACTAACCCTAACCTCTAAGCCTAACTCTAACCCTAACACTAACCTCAAGTTTAACCTTAAACCTAACACTAACTTCTAAACATAACCCTAAGCCTAACCCTATCCCTAACCCTAACCCTCTAACACTAACCCTAACCCTAACCCAAACCCTAACACTAACACTAAACCTAACACTAATATGTAACCCTAACCGTAACTCTAACTCTTACCCTAACCCTAAACCTAACACTAAACCAAATTCTAACTCTCAAAATAACCCTAATCTTAAACCTAAAACTAAACCTAACCCTAACCCTAAATGCTAACCCTAAACCTAACTCTATTCTTAAACATAATCCTTACAAAAAACCTAACCCTAACCCTAACCCTCAGTCTATCCCTAACACCTAACCCCAAGCCTACCCTAAACCTAACCCTAAAACTAACACGAAACCTAACACTAACCATAACCCTAACCCTAAGCCTAACCCTAGACCTAATCGTAACCCTAAACCTAACCTAACCCGAAGCCTAACCTTAACCAACTCCCTAACACCTAACCGCTAAACCTAACCCTAACACTAATCCTAATCCAGACAGTAACCATAACCCTACCTCTACCACTAACCATACCTTCTAATTCTAACCCTAACCCGAAACCTCACCCTAACATAAACCCTAACCCTAACCCTAACCCTAACGCTCCAACGCTAAAACTAAACATAACCCTAACCCTAACCCTAACCCTAACACTAACACTAACACTAAACCTAACCCTAACATGTAACCCTAACCATAACTGTAACTCTAAGCCTAACCCTAAACATAACAGTAAACCAAATTCTAAACCTCACACTAACACTAACCTTAAACCTAAACCTAACCCTAAACCTAAATACTAACCCAAAACCTAATCTATTCCTAATCATAATCCTTTGAAAATCTAACCATAACACTAACCCTAAAAATATACCTAACATCTAACCCCAAGCCTAACTGGAAACCTAACCATAAAATTAACACTAAAGCTAAAACTAACCGTAACCCTAACCCTAAGCATAAACATAAACCTAAACCTAATCCTAACCCTAAGTGTAAACTAACCTGAAGCCTAACCTTAACCATCTCCCTAACACCTAACCCCTAAACCTAAACCTATCTCTAATCCTAACCCTACACGTAACCATAACCCTAATCATTCACCAAACTGTAATTTCTAATCCTAACCCTAACCCGAAACCTAATCCTAACCCTAACCATAACCATAACCCTAAACCTAAAATTAATCCCTAACCCTAACCCTACCCCTTAACCTAACCCTAATTCTGACTGTAATACCTAACCCTAAACCTAAGCCTAAGCCTAGCCCTAACCCTAATACTAACCATAACCTCTAACACTAAACGTAACCCTAAACCTATCCCCAACCATAACCCTAAACCTAATACTAAACCTAACGTCTAACCCTAACCCTAAAGCTCAACCGAAACCTACACCTAACCATAACACTAACCTTAACACTAACCCTAAACTTAAGTGCTATCCCTAAACATAACACTAAACCTAACCCTAACACTAACATTAACCTAACCCAAAACCTAACTCTAAACCTAACCCTAACCCTAATACTAATGCAAACCATAATCCTAAAGCTAAAACTAACCTCTAAATCTAATCCTAACACTATCCATAACACTAACCATAAACCTAACGACTAACCCTAATACTAATCCTTACCCTATCCCTAATGCTAACCCTAAACCCAACACTAAACCTAAGCTTTAACCCTCACCCTAACCATAACCTCTAAGACTAACACTAATCATAAACATAACCCCAAACTCTATCACTAAACCTATTGCTAAACTCGAACCCTAACACTAACCCTAATCCTAACCTTAACCCTAACCCTAACACTAACTTAATGCTATCTCTAACCCTAACATTATCCCTAAACATAACCCGAATCGTAAACATAACCCTAAGCCTAACCCTAACCTTAACACTATCCCTAACACGTAAAGCCCAACCCAAACCATAAACCTAACCCTAAAACTAGCCCTAAACCTAACCCTAACCCTAACCCTAAACGTAAACTTAACAAAAACCATAACCTAAGCCTAACACTAAAACTCTTCCTAACACCTTACCACTAACCCTATGCCTAACACTAACCCTAACCCTAAACCTAAGCTTTAACCCTAACCCTAAACCTAAGCCTAACCTCTAAGCCTACCCTAACCAAAACCCAACCCCAACTTCTAACACTAAACCTAATGCTAACCTCTAACCCTAACCCAAACACTAAACCTAATACTATCCCTAACCCTAACCATAAACCTAACCATAACCCTACCTTATCCCTATCCCTAACACCTAACCCCTAACCCTAATGCTAAAGCTAACCCTAATGCTAAATCTAATCCTAAAACTAACACTAAACCGAACCTGAAACCTAACCCTAACACTAATCCTAATCATAACCCAAAGCCAATCCTTAACCCTCTCCCTAATACCTAACCCCTAAACCTAACACTAAGCAAAACCCTAACCATAAGCATAACCCTAACCCTACCCCTAACGCTAACTTCTAACCCTAACCCTAACCCAAGACCTAACCCTACACATTAAACTAACCCTAACACTGACTGTAATAACTAACCCTAACCATAACCCTAAAAACAAAATCTAACCATAACCCTAACCCTAAAACTAAACCTAAACATAACCCTAACCATCACAATAATCCTATCCATAAAACCTAACCCATAAACCTAATGCTAACCCTAACACTAAAACTCAGCCTAAATCTAATGCAATTGCTAACATTAACCATAAACCTAACCCTAATCCTAAACTAATCCTAACCCTAAACCTAACTGTAACCTGAAGCCTAACCCTAACACTATCACTCACACCTAACCCCTAAACCTAACCCTAATCCTAATCCAAACCCTAAACCTAAACGCAACCCTAACCCTAATCCTATCCCAAACCCTAACACTAACCATAAATGATCGTAACACTAACCATAACAATAAACCAAAGCCTAACCATAACCCTCTCCCTAAACCTAATCCTAACTCTAACCCTAAACCTAAACCTAACTCTAAACCTAACCCTACCCTAAAACTAACCATAACCCTAAAACTAACACTAACACTAACCTCTAAACCTAACTGTAACCCTAACCATAACCGTAACCCTAAACGTAAGGACTAACCCTTATTGTAACCATACCCTATCCCTAACTCTAAACCTAACACTAACCCTAACCCTAACCTTAATACCAACACTAACCCTAACCATAGCCCTAACCCTAACTCTAACCTTAAACCTAACCCTAACGCTAACACAAACCCTAACACTAATACTATCACTAACACTTAAACACTAATCCTAACCCTAAACCTAACCCTAAAACAAAGCCTAAACCTAACCCTAAAAATAACTAGAAACTTAACACTAACCCTAACCCTAAACTAATCGTTACACTAACACAAATCGTAACCCTAACCCTAATCCTAACCATAACCCTAACCCTAACCCTAACAATAACCTCTAAGCCTAACCCTAACAAGAATCCTAACCCCATACTCTAACACAAAAAATAAACACTAACCTCTAACCATAACACTAACCCTAACCTTAACCCTAACACTAATCCTAAACATAACCCTAACTTAAACCCTAACACTAACCCTAACCCTAACACTAACGCTAAGCATAAATCTAAACCTAACCGTAAACGTAACCCTAACCCTAACAATAACCCTAACCCTAACCCTAACCCTAACACTAACACTATCCCTAAATCTAACCCTAACCCTAACCCTAACCCTAACACTATCCCTAGCACCTAACCCCTAACTCTAACTCTAAACCTAAACCTAAAATTAACCCGAAACCTATCACTAACACTAACCCTAAACCTAATTGTAACCCGAACACGAAGCGGAACCCTAACCCAAACCCTAACACTAAAACTAAACCTAACACTAAACCAAATTCTAACCCTCACACTAACCCTCACCCTAAACCTAAACCTAAACCTAACCCTAATGCTAAACACTAACCCTAACACAGACTCCATTCCTAAACATAATCCTTAACAAAAACCTAACCCTTACCCTAACCCAAACCCAAAACTTATCCCTAACTCCTAACCCCAAACCTAACCCTTAACCTAACCCTAAAACTAACACTAAACCTAACAGTAACACTAAACCTAACACTAACCCTAAGCCTAACCCTAAACCTAATCATAACCTAAAACCTAAACTAACCCGAAGCCTAACCTTAACCATCTCCCTAACACCTAACTCCTAAACCTAACCATAACACTAATCCTAATCCTGACCATAACCATAACCCTACCCCTACCCCTAACTGTAACTTCTAATCCTAACCCTAAACCGAACCCTAACCCTAACTTAAACCCTAACCCTAACCTAGTGCTCTAACGCTAAAGCGAAATCTAACCCTAACACTAACCCTAACCCTAACACTAACTCTAAACATAACATTAACATGTACCCTAACCGTAACTGTAACTCTAACTCGAACCCTAAACATAACACTAAACCAAATTCTAACCCTCACACTAAACCTATCTTTAAACCTAAACCTAACACTATCCCTAGACTCTAAACCTAAACCTAAATCTATTCCTAAATATAATCCCTATCAAAAATCTAACCCTAACCCTAACGCTATCCCTATCCCTAACACCTAACCCCAACCATAACCCTAAACCTAACCCTAAAATTAACACTAAACCTGACATTAACCCTAACCCTAACCCTAAGCCTAAACATCAACCTAATCCGAACCCTAACCCTAACCTATATGAAGCCTAACCTTAACAATCTCCCTAACACCTAACCCCTAAACGTAACCCTAACACAAATCCTAACCCTAACCGTCACCATAACCGTAAGCCTAAACCTAATTGTAACTTTTAATCCTAAACCCTAACCCAAAACCTAACACTAACCCTAACCAATACCATAACCCTAAACCTAAAATTAATCCCTAAACCTAACGTAAATCTACTCCTTAATCTAAGCCTAACCCCGATTGTAATACCTAACCCTAAAATAACCCTAATTCTAAACTTAGCATAACCTTAAACCTAACCCTAACCCTAAACCTAGCCTTAACCCTAACCCTAAACCTAGCCTTAACCCTAACCCTAATTATAACCATAACTTCTAACACTAACCCTAACCATAAACCTATCCCTTACCCTAACCCTAACTCTAACCCTAACCCATACCTCTAACCCTAACCCTAACCCTAACCTTAGCATAAACCCTAACCCTAATAATAACCATAACCTCTAACATTAACCCTAACCATAAACCTATCCCTTACCCTAACCATAACCCTAACCCTAACCCTAACTCTAACCCTAACCCATACCTCTAACCCTAACCCTAGCCTTAACCCTAACCCTAATGATAAGCATAACCTCTAACACTAACCCTAACCATAAACCTATCCCTTACCCTAAACCTAAACCTAACACTACACCTATCTTCTAACCCTAACCATAACCCTAACTCTAAAGCTCAACCGAAACCTACCCATAACCATAACACTAAACTTAACACTAACCCTAACCCTAACCTAACCCTAAACCTAACTCTAAACATAACCCTAACCCTAAAACTAACCTCTAAACCTAACCCTAACTCTAACCATAACCCTAACCCTAATCCCAACGACTAACCCTAATCCTAACCCTTGCACTACCCCTAATGCTAACTCTAACCACAACCTAAACCTAACCTTTAACCCTAAACATAATCCTAACCCTAATCCTAACCCTAACTAAAACTTCTAACACTAACCCTAACCCTAACCCCAAACTTTATCACTAAACCTAACGCTAAACTTTAACCATAACCCTAAACCTAAACCTAAACCTAACCCTAACCTTAACAATAACCCTATACCTAACCCTAACTTAACGCAATCCCTAACCCTAACACTACCCCTAAACATAACTCTAACTGTAAACCTAAACCTAACCCTAACCCTAACACTATCCCTAACACCTAAAGCCCAACCCTAACCATAAACCTAACCCTAAAACTAACCCTAAACCTAACCCTAACCCTAACCCTGAAAATAATTGCAACCTTAACACAAACCGTAACCGAAGCCTAACACTAACCCTCTTCCTAACACCTTACCCCTAACATTATCCCTAACACTAACCCTAATCCTAACCCTAAACCTAAGCTTTAACCCTAACAATAAACCTAACACTAACCCTGACCTCTAAGGCTAATCCTAAGCAAAACCCAACACCAAACTCTTACACTAAACCTAATGCTAACCTCTAACACTAACCGAAACACTAAACCTAAAACTATCACTCACTCTAACCCTAACCGTAAACCTAACCATAAGCCTAACCCTAAACCTAACCATAAGCATAACCCTAACAATACCCCTAACCCTAACTTATAACCCTAACCCTAACCTTAGACCTATCCCTACACATTAAACTAACCCTAACACTGACTGTAATACCTAACCCTAACACTAACCCTAAACACAAAACCTAATCATAACTCTAACCCTAACACTAAAACTAAACCTAACTCTAACCATCACCATAACCCTATCCCTAACATTTAACTCCTAAACCTAATGCTAACCCAAACTCAAAAACTCAGCCTAAATCTAATGCAATCGCTAACACTAACCATAAATCTAACTCTAATCCTAACCTAATCCTAACCCTAAACCTAACCCTAACCAGAAGCCTAACCCTAACCATATCTCTCACACCTAACCTCTAAACATAACCCTAACCCTAACCCAACAATAACCCAAACCCTAACCCTAACGCTAAACCTAACTCTAACCCTAATATTATCACTAACACCTAAAACCGAAAGCTATCCCTGAACCTAACCCTAAAACTAACCCTAAAAATAATGTTAACCCTACATCTAAACCTAAACCTAACCCTAACTCTAACAGTAAAAGTAACCCTAACCCTAAACCTAACGCTAATTTTCATCCTAACCCTAACCCTAACCCTAACGATAACCGTATCCCTAAAACCTAACCTCTAACCCTAACCCTAACCCTAAAACTAATGCTAACCCTAAATCTAAACCTAAACCTAACCCAAACTCTAACAGTAAACCTAACCCTAGACCTAAACCTAACGTTAATTTTTTTTAATCCTAAGCCAGACACTAACCGTAACGCTAACCCTAAATCGAAACCTAATCCTAAACCTAACCCTAATTCTAACCCTAACCCTAACCATAAACCTATCCTAACACCTAAACCCTAACCCTAACCCTAACCCTACCCCTAACCTAAACACTAACCCTAAACCTAATACGATCCCTAACTCTAACCCTACCCGTAAAACTAACCCTCACACTAACCCTAACCCTAAAACTATCATTAACACAAAACACTAAACCTAACACTAAACCTAACCCTAAAACTAAACCCTAAACTGAACCCTAACCCTATACCTAAAACTAATTGTAACTCTAACCCTAACCCTAAACATAATTCTAACGCTAAAATCTAACTGTAACCAAAACCCTAACACTAACCTTAACCCTAATTCTAAACTCTAACCCTAAATCTAACTCTAACTCTAAACCTAATCATAACCTTAATCCTGACTGTAATTGGAAGCCTAACCATAACACTCTCCCTAACACCTAACCCTAACACTAAAACTAACCCTAACCCTAAACCAAACTCTAACCCTCAACATAACGCTAAACTCTAACCATAACCCTAACCCTAACACTAACCCTAAACACTAACCATAACACTAACACTAACCCTAACATCTAAGCCTAACCATAACTCTAACCCTAACCCTAACACTAGCACTAAAACAACTTCTTTCCCTAGCACTAACCCTAACCCTCAACCTAAACCTAACCCAAACCCTAACCCTAACACTAACTGAAAACCCTAACCTAATCCTAATGCTATCCCTAACCCTAAAGTTAACCCTAACCTAACCTAACCTAACCTAACCTAACACTAACCCTAACCTAACACTCAAACTATTCCTAACACATAACTCCTAACCATAACCCTGAACTTAACCCTAAAATTAAGACTAACCCTAACCCTAACCCTAACCCCAAACACTAACACTGAACCTAATGCTAACCTCTAACCATAACCCTAACGATAATCCTAACCCTAACCCTAACAATAACCCTAAAGCCTAACCCTAACTTTAACACTATCCATAAACCTAAACTTAACCGTAAACCTAACACTAACCCTAACCCTAAACCTAACCCTAACCCTATCCATAACACTAATCCTATCCCTAACACTTAAACCCTAACCCTAACCCTAAACCTAATCCTAAAACTAACTGTAAAACTAACCCTAACTGTAACCCTATCCCTAACATTAACCCTAACACTAATCTAAACCTAACACTTACCCCCTAAACATAACCCTAAACCTAACTCTAAAAGTAACGTAAACCTAACCCTAACGCTAACCCTATCCCTAACCCTAACGCTAAACCTAACCGTAAACCTAACACTAACTGTAACCCGAAGTGTAACTTTAACGTTCTCCCTAACATCTAACACCTAACCCTAACCCTAACACTAACCTTAACCATAACCATAACCATAATCACAACCCTATCCGTAACACCTAACCCTGAAACCAAACCTAACCCTATCTCTAACCTTACCCGTAACTATAAACGTAAACCTAACCCTAACCATAACCTTAATCCTAACATCATCACTAAAACCTAACCCCTAACCCTAACACTAACACTAACTTTGACACTAACCCTAAGCATAAACCTAACACTAAACCTAAGTTTTAACCCTAACCCTAACCTTAAGCATGACACTAAGCCTAACCCTAACCCTAAACCCAAACTCTAACACTAAACCTAACGCTAACCTCTAACCATAACGCTAAACCTAAACTTAACCCTAAAATCTAACCCTAACACTAACCCTAACCCGAAACCTAACCCTAAACCTAAACCTAAAACTAACGCTAACCTCAAACCATAACCCTAACACTAACACTAACCCTAACCCTAACCCTAAACTCTAACCATAACCAAAACCCTAACACTACCCCTAATCCTAATTCTAAACTCTAACCCTAACCCTACCACTATCCCTACACCTAATCGTAACGTTAGCCCTAACCATAACACGAGGCCTAAACCTAACACTCTCCCTAACAACTGACCCCTAAATCTAACCCAACACCTAACCCTAATCCTAACCCTAACCCGAACCTTAACCCTAATCCTAAACATAACACCAACCCTAAATTCTAATCCTAAACCTAATACTAATCCTAACCCTAAACGTAACCCTAACCCTAAACTCTAACACAAAACCTAACCCTAAACCTAACACTACTCCTAACCCTAACCCTAAAGATAACCCTAACCGTAAATCTAACATTAATTCCAAATCCTAACCCTAAACATACCCCTTAAACAAAACCTAACCCAGACCGTAATAACTAAACCTATTACTAACACTACCATAACCCCAACAGTAACCCTAACCCTAACACTACCACTAACCCTAACCCTAACCCTAACCCTAACACTATCCCTAACCCTAACCATAACAGTACACCTAACCCTAACAATATCCCTAACACTAACACCATTCCTAGCACCTAACACCTAACCCAAACCATAAACCTAATCCTAAAACTAACCCTAAACCTATCCCTAACCCTAAACCTAATCCTAATCGTAATCCTAACACAAACCATAACCCAAAGTCTAACCCTAACCCTATCCCTAATACCTAACCCCTAAACCTAACTCTAACCCTAATGTTAATCCTAATCCAAACCCTAACCCTAATCACAAACTACAACCCTAATACTAACCCTAACTGTAACCCTAAATTAACCCCTAAACCTAACCATAAACCTAACCCTAACACTACCCCTAACACCTAACCCCTAACCCTAACCCTAAACTTAAGCCTAAAAATAACTCGAAACTTAACACTAACCCTAACCCTAAACCTAATCATAACACTAACACAAATCGTAACCCTAACCCTAATCCTAACCCTAACACTAACAATATCCTCTAAGCCTAACCCTAACACGAACCCTAACCCCATACTCTAACACTAAAAATAAACACTAACCTTTAACCATAACTCAAACCCTAACCTTAACCCTAACACTAATCCTAAACCTAACCCTAACTTAAAACCTAACACTAACACTAACGCTATCCCTAAATATGACCCTAACCGTAAACCTAAACCTAACCCTAACCATAACCATAACCCTAACACTAACAATAACCTCTAAGCCTAACCATAACATGAACCCTAACCCCATACTCTAACATTAAAAATAAACACTAACCTCTAACCATAACTCTAACCCTAACCTTAACCGTAACACTAATCCTAAACCTAACCCTAACTTAAACCCTAACACTAACCCAAACCCTAAGACTAACGATATCCCTAAATCTAACCCTAACAGTAAACCTAACCCTAAACCTAACCCTAAACCAAACCCTAAGCCTAACCATAACACTATCCCTAAAACCTAACCCCTAACTCTATCCCTAAACCTAACCATAAAACTAACCCAAAACCTATCGTTAACACTAAGCCTAAACCTAATCGTAACCCTAACAAAAACCAGAACACTAACCCAAACCCTAACACTAATCCTAACCCTAAACTCTAAGCCTAACTCTAACCCTAACCCTAACCCTAACAGCAAGCTCTAACCCTAAACCTAATGCTAACCTCTTACTATAGCCCTAACCCTATCCCTCTAACACTAACCCTAACCTTAACCCTAACCCTAACAGTAACACTAACACAAAACCTAACACTAAACCAAATTCTAACCCTCACACTAACCCTCACCCTAAACCTAAACCTAACCCTAACGCTAAACGCTAACCCTAAAACTAACTCTAGTCCTAAACATAATCCTTACCAAAAACCTAACCTAAACCCTAACCGTAACCCTAACGCTCTAACGCTAAAGCTAGCCCTAACCCTAACCCTAACCCTAACCCTAACACTAACCCTGAATCCTAACGCTAACATGTAACCCTAACCGTAACTGTAACTCTAACCCTAACCCTAAACATAAAACTAAACCAAATTCTAACCCTCACACTAACTCTAACTTTAAACCTAAACCTAACACTAACCCTAGACTCTAACCCTAAACCTAAATCTATTCCTAAATATAATTCCTATTGATAATCTAATCCTAACCCTAACCCTAACCCTAATCCTAACCCTATCCCTAAAACCTAACCCCAACCCTAACCCTAAAACTAACCGTAAAATTAACACTAAACCTGACACTAACCCTAACCCTAAGCCTAAACATAAACCTAATCCTAACCCTAACCCTAACCTAACATGAAGCCTAACCTTAACAATCTCCCTAACAACTAACCCCTAAACGTAAGCCTAACACTAATCCTAACCCTAACCGTCACCATAACAGTAACCCTACACCTAACTGTAACTTTTAATCCTAAAGCCTAACCCGAAACCTAACACTAACCCTAACCAAAACCATAACATTAAACCTAAAATTAATCCCTAACCCTAATGCTAATGCTACCCCTTAATCTAAGCCTAACCCTGACTGTAATACCTAACCCTAAAATAACCCTAATCCTAACCCGGGCATAACCCTAAACCTAACCCTAACCCTAACCCTAGCCTTAACACTAACCCAAATAATAACCATGACCTCTTACACTAAACCTAACCATAAACCTACCCCTTACCCTAACCCTAACCCTAACCCTAACTCTAACGCTAACCCATACATCTAAACCTAATCCTAACCCTAAACCTAGCCTTAACCCTAACCCTAATAATAACCATAACCTCTAACACTAACCCTAACCATAAACCTATTGCTTACCCTAACCCTAACCCAAGCCCTAAACTAACCCTAAACCTAACCATAACACTAACCATAACCTTAACCATAAACCTAATCGCAGCCCTAACACACCGTAAACAGAAGCCTAACCATAAAACTAAAGCTAACCCTAACCCTAAAACTAAGTTTTAACCGTAACACTAACCCTAACACTAACCCTAAACTGTAAGCCTAACCCTAACCCTAACCCAACCCCAAATTCTAACACTAAACCTAACGCTAACCTCCAACCATAACCCTAACATTAACCCTAACCCTAACACTAAACCTCAACCTCAACCTAACCCTAACCATAACACTAACCTTAACACTAACCATAACCTTAAATGCTAACCCTAACCATAACACTAACCATAAACCTAACTCTACTCTAAGGTAACCCAAAACCTAACTGTAAATCTAACCCTAACACTAATACTAACACTAAACCTAACCCTAACACTAACCTCTAAATCTTACCCTAACGCTAACCATAACCCTAACCCTAAACCTAATGAGGAACCTTAAACCTAACCCTTACCCGATCCCTAATGCTTACGCTAACCCTAACCCTAACCCTAACCCTAACTGTAACGCTAACCCTAACACTAACTCAAACCCTAACCCTAACCCTCACCCTAAAACTAACCCTAACCCAAATCCTAACCCTAACACCATCCCTAACACCTGAAGACTCACCCTAACCATAAACCTAACTCTAAAACTAACCCTAAACCTACCAGTAACACTAACCATAAGCCTAAACCTAAACCTAATCGCAACCCGAACACAAACCGTAAACTGAAGCCTAACCCTGACACTAAAGCTAACCCTAACACTAAAACCTAAGTTTTAACCCTAACACTAACCCTAACATAACCCTAACCTCTAAGCCTAACCCTAACCCAACCCAAAACTCTAACCCTAAACCCAACGCTAACCTCCAAACATAACCCTAACATTAACCCTAACACTAACCCTAACCCTAACACTAACACTAAACCTAACCCTAACATCAAACCCTAACCCTAACTCTAACCCTAACCCTAACCTTAACATTAAACCAAATTCTAAACCTAACAATAACCCTAACCCTAAACTTAAACATAACCCTAACCCTGAACCTAACCCTACACTGTAACCATAAACCTAACACTATCCCTAACCCTAACCCTAATAGTTAACCTAACACTAACCCTAACCCTAATGCTATCCCTAACACCTAATTCCTAAGCCTAACGCTAAACCTAACTCTAAAACTAACATTAAACATAATCCTAATCCTAACCTAACCCTAACCGAAAACCGAAGCCTAACATTAACCCTCTCCTTAACAACTAGCCCCTAACGTAAGCCTAACACTAACCCTAACACTATTGTTAACCATACTCTAAACAAAAACCTAAACCTAACCCTAACCCTAAACCTAACTCTTTCCTTAACAAATAACCCCAAACCTAACCCTAAACCTAAAACTAAAACTAAAACTAAAACTAAACTAACCCTAACACTAACCCTAACCTTAACCCTAAGCCTAACCCTAAACCTAATCATAACCTTAAACCTAACCATAACATGAAGCCTAAACTTAACCATCTCACTAACATCTAACCCCTAACCCTAAACCTAACACTAACCCTAACCCTATCCATAACCATAATGCTAACCCTACCCCTAACCGTAACATCTAATCCTAACCCTAACCCGAACCTTAACCGTAACCTTAAACATAACCCTAAACCTAACATTAATCCCTAATCCTAACTCTAAATATACCCCTTTATACTAACCCTAACCCTGACTGTAATACCTAACCCTAACCCTAACCCTAGCAAAACACTAACTATAACCCTAATCCTAACCCTAAATTAACCATAACCCTACCCTAACCCTAAAACTAATACATACATCTAACCCTAAAACTAACCCTAACCCTAATCCAAACACTAAACAAAACCTCGAACACTAACCCTAAACCTAAACCTACCCATAAATCTAACCCTAAACCTAACACTAAACCTAACTTCTAACGATAATCCTAACCCTAACACTGAACCTCAACCTAAACCTACATCTAAACATAACACTAACCCTAACACTAACCATAACCCTAAACGCTAACCCTAACCATAACACTAACCCTAAACCTAACTCTAACCCTAAGATAACCATAAACCTAACTCTAAACCTAAACCTAACCCTAATACTAACCCTAAACCTAACACTAACACTGACCTCTAAACATAACCCTAACTCTAACCATAACCCTAATACTAAACCTAAAGAATAACCTTAAACCTAACCCTTATCCAATCCCTAATGCTTACACTAACCCTAACCCTAAACCTATGTTTTAACCCTAACTCTAACCCTAACAATAAACATAACCTCTAATCCTAACCTTAACACTAATGCTAACCCAAAACTCTATCACTAAACCTAACACTAAACTGTAACCCTAACAATAAATGTAAACTTAGCACTAATTCTAACTGTAACACTATTCCTAACACCTGAAGATACATCCTAACTATAACCTAACCCTAAAACTAACCCAAAACCTAACCGTAACACTAACCCTAACCCTCCCCCTAAAACTAATTGCAACACTAACACAAACCGTAACCCAAAGCCTAACCCTAACCCTAAACCTAACCCTAACCCTAAACCTAAGATTTAACCCTAACCCTAAACCTAACACTAACCCTAACCTCTAAGTCTAACGCTAACCCTAATACAACCGCAAACTCTAAACCTAAATCTAATGCTAACCTCCAATCATAACCCCAACACTAACCTAAACCCTAACCGTAACCCTAAACCTAACCCTAAACTAACCTGAAACTTAACCTTAACCCTAACCCTAAACCTAATCATAACGCTAACACAAACTGTAACCCGAAGCCTTACCCTACCCCTCTCCCTGACACCTAACCTCTAACCCTAAACATAACACTAACCCTAACACTAACCCTAACCATAAGGCAACTCTAACACTAAAACTAACCTTTAACCCTAACCATAACCCTAACCCTAACCATAACCTCTGAGCCTAACTGTAACCCTAACCCAAACATCAAACTCTAACGCTAAACATAAGGCTAACCTCTAACCATAACCCTACCCCTAAACTTAACCCTAAATCTAACCCTAACACTAAGCCTAAACTATAACCGTAACACTAAACCTAACGCTAAAACTAACCCTAATATCTAACCCTAACCTAACTCTAACTGTAACCCTAACACTAAATTTTGCTCTAAATGAACTTCTAACCCTAACATTAACTCTTACCCTAAACCTAAACCTAACCCTAAACCTAAACTTACCCTAATCCTAACCCTAAACCTAAAGCCTAACACTAACCCTAACACTATTCTTAACCATAAACCTAACCGAAAACCTAAACCTAACCCTAACCAAAACCCTAACCATATCCCTAACACCTAACCCCAAACCTAACCCTAACCTAAACCTAAAACTAACACTAAACTAATCCTAACACTAACCCTAACCCTAAGCCTAACGCTAAACCTAATCATAAACGTACCCCTAACCGTAACCTGAAGCCTAAGCTTAATCACCTCCCTAACACCTAACCTGTAACCCTAACCCTAACACTAACCCTAACCATAACCGTAACCATAATGCTAACTCTACCCCTAACAGTAACTTCTAATCCTAGCCCTAACCCGAACTCTAACCGTAACCTTAACCATAACCATAACCCTAAATCTAACATTAATCCCTAATCCTAAACCTAAACCTAACCGGTAAACTAACCCCAAACCTGACTGTAATAATTAACCTAACCCTAACCCTAACCCTAGCATAACCCTAAGCCTAACCCTAACTTAATCCTAACCCTAATTGTAACCCTAAAACTAACCCATACCTCTAACCGAAACACTAACCCTAACCCGAACCCTAACCCTAATACTAACTATGACCTCTAACACTAACCTTAACCCTAAACCTATCCCTAACACTAAACTTAAGGTAACACTAAAACTAACTTCTAACCCTAAACCTAACACTAAACCTCAACCTAAAACTACCCCTGACCATAACACTAACCCTAACACTAACCATAAAACTAAATGCTAACCCTAACCATAACACTAAGCCTAAACCTAACTCTAACCCTAAGCTAACACTAAACCTAACGCTAAAGCTGACACTAAACCTAACTTCAAACCCTAACCCTAACCTTAACAGTAAACCTCAACCTAAAGCTATCCCTAAACATAACACTAACCCTAACACTAACCATAAACCTAATCCTAAACCTAACAATTAATCTTAAACCTAACCCTTAACCGATCCCTAGATCTTACCCGAACCCTAACCCTAAACCTAAGCTTTAACCCTAACCCTAACCGTAACCCTAACCATAACCTCTAAGCCTAACACTAAAACTAACACTAAACCAAAACTGTGTCACTAAAGCTAAAACTAAACTCTAATCATAACCCTAAACCTAATCCTAACCCTAACCGTAACCCTAATCCTAACCCTAACACTATCCCTAAACCTAACTTAACTTCCCTGTCCCTAACACTATCCCTAAACCTAACTCAACCCTAACACTATTCCTAGACGTAACCCTACCCTAACCTTAATCCTAACACTAACACTATCCATAACACCTGAAGCCTCACCCTAACCATAAACCTAAACCTAAAACTACACCTAAACCTAACCATAACATTAACCATAACCCTAACCATAAACCTAATTGCAACCCTAACACAAACTGTAACCCGAAGCCTAACCCTAACCCTAAAGCAAACCCTAACCCTAAACCTAAGCTTTAACCCTAACCCAAACCCTAACACTAACCCTATCCTCTAAGCCTAAGGCTAACCCTAACCCAATCCCAAACTCTAACCCTAAACCTAACGCTAACTTCCAACCACAACACTAACATTAACCCTAACCTTAACACTAAACTCTAACTGTAACACTAACCCTAAACCTAGCCGTAACATCTAACCCTAACCCTAACTGTAACCCTAACACTAACCCAAAAACTAAACCAAATTCTAACCCTAACAATAACCACAACCCTAAATTTAAACTAACCATAACCCTAAACCGTAACCCTAAACCTAACACTATCCCTAAACATAACCCTAAATGTAAACCTAACCATAACCGTAATGCTAACCCTAACCCTAACTCTATCACTAACACCTAACCCTAACACTAAAACTAACCCTAAAATCAACACTACACATAATACTAACCCTAACCCTAACTGTAACCCAAGCCTAAAATTAACCCTCTCCCTAACAACTAGCCCCTAACCTAACGATAACACTGACCCTAACCCTAACCCTAACCCTAACCCTGCCCCTAATCCTAATTTCAACCCTAACCCTAACACTAACCCTAACCCTACCCCTTAAACTCATCCTAACCCTGACTGTAATACCTAAACCAAAACATAACCCTAACCCTAAACACTAACCCTAACAATAACCCTAACCCTAACACTAAACCTAACACTAACCCTAACCATAACCATAACCCTATCACTATCACCTAACACCTAAAATTAATGCTAAACCTAACCCTAAAATTCACCCTAAATCAAATGCCAACGCTAACCTTAACCTAAACCTAACCCTAACCTAATTGTAACCGTAAACCTAACCATAATCCGAAGCCTAAACCTAACCCTATCTCTCACATCTAAGCCCTAAACCTAACCCTAAACCTAACCCTAATCCTAATCCAAAACAAAACCCTAACCGCAACCCTAACCCTGATCCTAACCCCAAACCTAACCCTAACCATAACCATAACCCTAAACCAATCCCTAAACCTAACCTAACCTACCATTAAACCTAACTTGTAACCCACCCTAACCATAAACCTAAACCTCAACCTAACCCTAACTCTAACCATAACCCTAGCCATACACATAACCGTAACCCAAAGCCTAACCGTAACCCTGACCCTAACCCTAATCCTATCCCTAACCCAAACACTAACCCTAAACATAAATATAACTCTAAATCTAACCCTAGCCCTAAAACTAACCTCTAAACATAACCATAACCCTTAGAGTATCCCTGAACCTAAAACTAAGCATTAACCCTAACTGTAAGAATAACCCTAACCAGAACCTCTAAGCCTAACCCTAACCCTAACCGCAAACTCTAACACTAAACCTAACGCTAACTTGTAACCATAATCATAACCTTAACCCTAACCCTAATCCTAAACTCTAACCATAACGCTAACCCTATCAATAACCCTAACCATAACCATAACCCTAAAACTAACCCTAACACTAACCCTAAGCCTAACACTAAACCTAATCATAACCCTAAACCTAACCTTAAACTTAACCCTAACCCTAAACCTAACCTTAACCCTAACCATAAACTTAAACATAAACATAACCCTAAATCTAACATTAATACCTAATCCTAACGCTAAACTTTCCCCTTAAACTAACCCTAAACCTGATGGTAATAACTAACCCTAACCCTAACCCTAACCCTAACCCTAACCCTAACCCTAATTTAACCCTAACACTAGCACTAATCCTAAGCCTAAATTTTAATGCTAACACTAACACTAACACTAACCCTAACCTCTAAGCCTAAGCCTAACCCTAACCCAACTCCAAACTATAACACTAAACCTAACGCTAACCTCCAACCATAACCCTAATATTAACCCTAACCCTAACCATAACCATAACCATAACCTCTAAGCCTAACACTAACACTAGCCCTAACCCAAAACTCTATCACTAAACCTAAGGCTAAACTCTAAAAATAACCCTAACCTAAACTTAACACTAACCTTAACCCTAACCCTAACACTAACATAACCCTAACCATAACTCTACCAATATCCCTATGCCTAACCCTAACCATAGACCTAACCCTAAGCCTAATCCTAACACTAATACTATCCCTAACAACTGAAGACTCACCCTAACACAAAACTTAACCCTAACACTAACCCTAAGCCTAACACTAAACCTAATCATAACCCTAACCCTAACCATAACACGAAGGCTAACCTTAACCATCTCTCTAACACCTAACTCCTAAACCTAACACTAACACTAACCCAAATCTTCAACATAACCATAACCCTAACTCTACCCCAAACCCTAACTTCTAAAGCTGACCCTAAACCTAACCTTAACCATACCCATAAACCTAACCCTAAACCTAACTTGAATCCCTAACATTAACCCTCTACCACTTAAACTAAACCTAAACTGCCTGTAATACATAAACCTAACTCTAACCATAAACCTAGAATAACCCGAACACTAACACGAACCCTAACTATAAGCCATACCTCAAACCCTAACAATAACCCTAACTCTAACCCTAACACTAACCCTAAGCTCTAACACTAACTCTAAAACTAAACCTAACCCAAACTCTAACCATAAAGATAACACTAAACCTAAAGATAACACTAAACCTAACTTCTAACCTTAAACCTAACACTACACCTCAACCTGAAACTAACCCTAACCATAACACTAACCATAATCCTAACCCTATCCCTAAACCTAACACTAAAACTAACCCTAACCTCTAACAGTAACCCTAACCCTAAAAATAATACTAAACCTATCCCTAACCCTAACCCTAAAAATAACACTAAAACTAACTTCTAAACCTAACCCTAAACCTCAACCTAACCCTAACCTTAACCATAACATTAGCCCTAAACCTATCCCTAAAAATAACTCTAACACTGACACAAAACCCAAAGCTAAGCCTAAACCATAACCCTATCCCTAAAAGCTAACCCTAACCCTAAAACTTGCCCTAACCCTAAAGCTAATAGTAAACCTAACCCTAACCCTAACACTAAACCTAACCCTAAGCCTAACACTAATTTCTAAAATTAACCCTACCCCTAACTGTAACGGTAACCCTAACCATGAATTTTACGACTACCACAAATCCTAACCTTACTCTATCCCTATCCATAACCCTAATCCTAATCCTAAGTGTAAACCTAAGCTTAAAACCTAACCATAACCCTAAAGCTTACCACAACATCTAAGCCTCAATCTAACCCTAAAACTAACCCCAAACTCGAACACTTATCCTAATGCTAACCTCTAACCATAGCACTAACACAAACCCTAAGCCTAACCCTAACATTATCCCTAACCCTAACTCTAACCCTAACCCTAACCCTAACCCTAAAACATACTTCTAAACATAACCCTAACCAAAACTCTAACTGTAAACAAGAGCCTAACCATAACCCTATCCCTAAACCTAACACTAACCATAACTTTATCTCTAACCCTAACCATAACCATAACCCTAAACCTGACTCTAAACCTAACCTAAACCATAACATTAAACCTACACCTAACACTAACCCTAACACTAACTTCTACACCTAACCCTAACCTTAATCATAACCCTAACCCTAAACCTAATGACTAACGCTTTCTAACCCTGACCCTATCCTTAACCTTAACCCTACCCCTAACACTAAACCTAACCCTACACCTAAGCTTTAACCCTAAACCTAACCATAACCATAACCTCTAACCCTAACCCTAACAATAAGCCAAACCCCAAACTCTAACATTAAACCACTAAACTCTAACCCTAACCCTAACCCAAACACTAACCCTAACCCTAACCGAAACCCTAACACTATTCCTAAACATAAACCTAACCGAAAACCTAACACTAACCCTAACACTAAGCATATCCATATCACTTAAATCCTAAACTTAACCATAAACCTAAACTTAACCCTAACCCTAAATCTAATGCAAAACCTAAATGTAACCCTAACCCTAACCCTAAGCCTAACCTAATTGTAACCCTAACCCTAATCATAACCCTAAGCCTAACCCTAAATCTGCCCCTAACTCTAACCCTAACGCTAAACTTAATACTAACCCTAACACTAACCCTAACAGTAACACTAACTTCTAAACTGAACCCTAACACTGACCGTAATCCTAACCCTAAAGAAAACCACTAATGCTAATCCTAACACTTAACCTATCCCTAACCCTAAACATAACCCTAACCCTAAACCTAAACCTGAAGCTAAGCATTAACTCTAAGCCAAACCCTAACACTAACCATCACCTCTAAGCCTAACCTTAACCCTTACCCTAATTCTAACCCTAAACCGAAGGCTAACCTCTAACGATAACCATAACCCTAACCCTAACCCTAACTCTAAACCTAAGCATAAACTCTAACTGTAACACTAACTGTAACCCTAACACTAACCCTTGCTAACCTCTAAACCTATCACTAACCCTGATGCTAACGGTAACTGTAACACTAAACCTAACAACTAACCATAACACTAACTCTAACCTTAACCTAAACCCAACCCTAACACCTACCCTAACCCTAATCCTAAACCCTTACACTAAGTCTAAAACTAACCATAAACCTAACCTTAACCCTAAACCTAACCCTAACCCTAACCCTAATCCTAACCCTATCCCAAGCACATAAAACCTTATCTTAACCCTAACCCTAACTCTAAAACTAACCCTAAACCTAACCCTAACCCTAAGCTTAAACCTAACCCTAATACTAATTGTAAACCTAACCCTAAACGTAACCAGAAGCCTAACGTAAGAACCTCCCTAACACCTAACCTGTAACCCTGACCCTAACACTAACACTAACCCTAACTCTAACCAAAATGCTAACCTTACCCCTAAAGGTAACTTCTAATACTAACCCTGACCCAAACCATAACCATAAACTTAAACATAAACATAATCCTAAATCTAACTCTAAACATTCCCCTTAAACTAACCCTAAACCTGATGATAATAACTAACCCTGACCCTAACCCTAGCATAATCCTAACCCTAACCCTAACCCTAATTTAACACTAACACTAACACTAATCCTAAGCCTAAATTTTAATGCTAAAACTAACCCTAACACTAACCCTAACCTCTAAGCCTAAGCCTAACCCTAACCCAACTCCAAACTATAACCCTAAACCTAATGCTAACCTCCAACCATAACCCTAACATTAACACTAACCCTAACCATAACCATAACCATAACCTCTAAGCCTAACACTAACAATAACACTAGCCCTAATCCAAAACTCTATCACTAAACCTAAGGCTAAACTCTAAAAATAACCCTAAACTTAACACTAACTTAACCTTAACCCTAACACTAACTTAACCCTAAACCTAACTCTACAAATATCCCTATCCCTAACCCTAACCATAGATCTAACCCTAAGCCTAATCCTAACACTAACCCTAAGCCTAACACTAAACCTAATCATAACGCTAACCCTAACCATAACACGAAGGCTAACCTTAACCATCTCTCCAACACCTAACTCCTAAACCTAACACTAACACTAACCCTAACGTTAAACATAACCATAACCCTAACTCTACCCCAAACCCTAACTTCTAATGCTAACCCTAAACTTAACCTTAACCATACTCATAAACCTAACCCTAAACCTAACTTGAATCCCTAACACTAACCCCCTACCACTTAAACTAAAGCTAAACTGCTGTAATACGTAAACCTAACTCTAACCATAAACCTAGAATAACCCGAACACAAACACTAACCCTACCTGTAACCCATACCTCTAACCTTAACAATAACTCTAACACTAACCCTAACACTAACCCTAAGCTCTAACACTAACTTTAACACTAAACCTATCAGTAACCCTAACCGTAAACATAACACTAAACCTAAATTCTAACCCTAACACTAACACTAACGCTACACCTCAACCTGAAACTAACCCTAACCATAACACTAAGCATAACCATAACCCTAACCCTAACAATAACCCTAACTTAAAACAATAACCCTAACTCTAAAAATAACACTAAACCTATCCCTAACCCTAACCCTAAAAATAGCACTAAACCTAACTTTTAAACCTAACCCTAAACTTCAACCTAACCCTTACCCTAACCATAAAACTAACCCTAACAGTAACCCAAAAATAACCCTAACTATAACCCTAACATTAACACAAACCCCAAACCTAAGCCTAACCCATAAGCCTATCCCTAACACCTAACACTAAAACTAACCCTTACCCTAATCCTAAACCTAATTCTAAACCTAACACTAACCTTAACACTAAACCTAACTCTAAGCCTAACACTAATTTCTAAACCTAACCCTACCCCAAACCATAATGGTAACCCTAACCCTAAACCTAACGACTACCACTAATCTTAACCTTACTCTATCCCTAACCCTAATCCTAACCCTAAATCTAAACCTAAGCTTTAACCCTAACTCTAACCCTAAACCTTACAATAAACTCTAAGCCTCAATATAACCCTAACACTAAACCCAAACACTAACACTAAACCTAATGCTAACATCTAACCATAGCACTAACCCTAACCGAAAGCCTAACCCTAAACCTAACACTATCCCTAACCCTAACCCTAACTCTAAACCTAAACCAAAACCTAACCCTAAAACTAACACTAACCCTAAAACTATCCCTAACACCTAACCTCTAACCCTAACACTAAACCAAACCATAAAGGAACCATAAACATTTCCATAATCATAACCTGAAACCTAATTGTAGCCCTACCACAAACCATAACTCGAAGCCTAACTCTAACCCTACCCCTAACACCTAACACCTAACACCTAACTCTAACCCTAATCCTAATCAAGTCCCTGACCCTAACCTTAACCCTAACCCTAACTCTAAACCTATCCCTAAGCTAATCATAACCAGAACCCTAATCTTAATGCAAAGCTTAAGCATAATCCTCTCCCTAACCCTAACCTTAACCCTAACCCTAAACCTAACCCTAACCCTAAACCTAACTCTAAACCTAACCTTAACCATAACACTAAACCTAAACCTAACACTAACACTAACAATAACTTCTACACCTAACCCGAAACCTAATCCTAACCGTAACCCTAAATCTAAATCTAAACCTAACGACTAACCCTAATCCTAAACCTGACACTATCCCTAACCTTAACCCTAGCCCTAACCCTAACCCTGACCCTAAACCTAAGCTTTAACCCTAACCCTAACCATAACCATAACGTCTAATCCTAACCCTAACAATAAGCCTAAACACAAACTTTAACACTAAAAATAAATGCTAAACTCTAACCCTAATCCTAACCCTAACCCTAACACTAACACTAACAATATTCCTAAATATAACCCTAACTGAAAACCTAACCCTAACCCTAAGCATATCCCTAACAGCTAACCCCAATCCTAACCCTAAACCACACCGTAAAACTAACACTAAATTTTACCCTAATCGTAATCCTAACCCTAAGCCTAACCCTAAACGAAATCGTAACCTTAACCCCAACCATAACCCGAAGCCCAATCTTAACCATCTCCTTAACACCTAACACCAGCCCTAACACTAACACTAACACTAAACCTAACTCTAACCCTAACACTAACCCTAACCATAACCCTATCCCTATCACCTAACCCCTAAACCTAACCATAACCCTAAACCTAACCCTAACACTAAATCTATTGCAAAATCTAAATGTTACCCTAACCCTAACCCTAAGCCTAACCTAATTGTAACCCTAACCCTAATCATAACCCTAAGCCTAACCCTAAACCTATCCCTAACTCTAAGCCTAACCCTAAACCTAACACTAACCCTAACCCTAAGAGTAACACTAACTTGTAAACCAAACACTAACACTAACCCTAATCCTAACCCTAAAGCTAACCACTAACGCTAATCCTAACCCTTAACCTATCCGTAACCCTAACCATAACCCTAACCCTAAACCTAAACCTGAAGGTAAGGTTTAACCCTAAGCCTAACCCTAACACTAACCATCACTTCGCAGCCTAACCATATCCCTAACCCTAATTCTAACCCTAAACTGAAGGCTAAACTCTAACGATAACCATAACCCTAATCCTACACCTAACTATAAACCTAACTGTAAACTTTAACCGTAACACTAACCGTAACCCTAACCCTAACCCTAACCCTAAATAACCTATCACTAACCCTAACCCTAAAGGTAAACGTAACACTAAACCTAACTTCTAAACGTAACAGTAACCCTAAACATAAACCTAAACCCAACCCTAACACCTACCCTAACCCTAATCCTAAACCCTTACCCTAACACTAACACTATCCCTAAACCTAACCCTAACCCTACACCTAACCCTAACCCTAATCCTAACCCTATCCCAAACACCTAAAACCTAACCCTAACCTTAACTCTAAAACTAACCCTAAAACTAACCCTAAACATAAGCTTAAACCTAACCCTAATACTAATTGTAACCCTAACCCTAACTGTAACCCGAAGCCTAACTTGACCACCTCCCTCACACCTAACCCCTAACCCTGACCCTAACACTAAACCTAACCCAAACCATAACCATAATGCTATCCCTACCCCTAACCGTAAATTCTAATCCTAACCCTGACCTGAAACATAACCATAAACTTAAACATAAACATAACCCTAAATCTAACATTAATCCCTAATCCTAGCCCTAAACTTTCCCCTTAAATTAACCCTAAACCTGACTGTAATAACTAACCCTAACCCTAACCCTAACTTAACCGTAACACTAACACTAACCCTAAACCTAAGTTTTAACACTAGCACTAACCCTAAAACTAACCCTAAACTCAAAGCCTAACCTTAACCCTAACCCAACTCCAAATTCTAACCCCAAACCTAACACTAACCTCCAACCATAACCCTAACCTTAACCCTAACCCTAACCATAAACATAACCTCTAAGCCTAACACTAACACTAGCCCTAACCCAAAACTCTATCACTAAACCTAATGCTAAACTCTAGCCATCACCTTAAACCTAACCCTAACACTAACACTAACTTAACCCTAATCCTAACTCTACCAATATCCCTATCCCTAACCCTAACCATAAACCTAACCCTAGGGCTAATCCTAACACTATCCCTAACACCTGAAGACTCACCCTAACCCTAAACCTAACCCTAACACTAACCTTAACCCTAAGCCTAACACTAAACCTAATCAAAACCCTAACCCTAACCATAACATGAAGACTAACCTTAGCCATCTCTCTAACACATAACACCTAAACCTAACACTAACACTAACACTAACCCTAACCCTAACCATAACATTAACCCTAACTCTACTCCAAACCCTAACTTCTAATGCTAATCCTAAACCTAATCTTAACCATACCCATAAACCTAACCCTAAACCTAACTTGAATCCCTAACACTAACCCCCTACCACTTACACTAAACCTAAACTGCCTGTAATATGTAAACCTAACTCTAACCATAAACCTAGAATAACCCGAACACTAACACTAACCCTAACTGTAACCCATACCTCCAACCCTAACAATAACCCTAACACTAACCCTAACACTAATCCTAAGCTCTAACACTAACTCTAACACTAAACCTATCCCTAACCATAACCGTAAACATAACACTTAACCTAAATTCTAACCCTACCCTAAACCTAACCCTACAACTAAACCTGAAACTAACCCTAACCATAACACTAACCCTAACCGTAACCCTAACACTAACACTAACCCTAAATTCTAACAATCACCATAACCCTAAAAATAACACTAAACCTATCCCTAACCCTAACCCTAAAAATAACACTAAACCTAACTTCTAAACCTAACCCTAAACTTCAACCTAACCCTTACCCTAACCATAACACTAACCCTAACACTTATGTGAAAAAATAACCCTAACCATAACACTAACATTAATGTAAACCCCAAACCTAAGCCTAACCCATAACCCTATCCCTAACACCTTACCCTAACCCTAACCCTAACCCTAATCCTTACCCTAACCCTAAACCTAATTCTAAACCTAACGCTAACACTAACACTAAACCTAACTCTAAGCCTAACACTAATTTCTAAACCTAACCCTACCCCTAACCGTAACGGTAACCCTAACCCTAAACCTAACAACTACCACTAATCCTAACCTTACTCTATCCCTAACCCTAACCCTAACCATAATGTAAACATAAGCTTTAACACTAAACCTATCCCTAAACCTTACCATAACTTCTAAGCCTCAATCTAACCTTAACACTAACCCCAAACTCTAACACTAAACCTAAAGCTAACCTATAAGCATAGCACTAACCCTAACCCTAACCCTAACACTATAACTACCCTAGCCCTAACTGTAAACCTAACCCTAACCCTAACCCTAAAACGATCCCTAACAACTAACCCCTAACCCTAACATTAAAACCAAACCATAAAGGAACCATAAACATTTCAATAATCATAAACTGAAACCTAATTGTAACCCTACCACAAACCATAACCCGAAGCCTAACTCTAACCCTACCCATAACACCTAACACCTAAACCTAATCCTAACCCGAATCCTAATCAAATCCCTAACCCTAACCGCAACCCTAACCCTATCAATAACCTATCCCTAAGCTAATCATAAACCTAAACCTAATTGTAACCCAAAGCCTAAGCGTAACCCTCTCCCTAACCCTAACCCTAACCCTAAACCTAACTCTAAACCTAACCTTAACCATAACACTAAATCTAAACCTAACACTAACAATAACTTCTACACCTAACCCTAACCCTAGCCTTAACTGTAACCCTAACCCTAAACCTAACGACTAACACTAATCTTAACCCTGACCCTATCCCTAAACTTAACCCTAGCCCTAACGCTAACACTAACCCTAACCCTAACCCGAACCCTAACACTAAGCATATCCCTAACACTTAACCCCAACCCTAAAACTAAACCTAACCCTAAAACTAACACTTAAATTTTACTCTAATCGTAACCCTAAGCCTAAGAATAACCCTAAACCTAATCGTAACCTTAACCCCAACCATAACCTGAAGCCTAACCTTAACCATCTCCTTAACACCTAACACCAGCTCTACCACTAACACTAACCCTAAACCTAACTTTACCCTAACACTAACCCTATCCATAGCCTTATCCCTATCACCTAACCCCTAAACCTAACCATAAACCTAAACCTAACCCTAACCCTAAATCTATTGAAAAACCTAAACGTAACCCTAAGCCTAACCTAATTGTAACCCTAAACCTAATCATAACCCTAAGCCTAACAATAAAACTATCCCTAACTTCTAAACTGAACCCTAACACTAACCGTAATCCTAACCCTAAAGCTAACCACTAACGCTAATCCTAACCCTTAACCTATCCCTAACCCTAACCATAACCCTAACCCTAATTCTAAACTTGAAGCTAAGCTGTAACACTAGCTAACCCAACACTAACCATCACCTCTAAGATTAACCATAACCCTAACCCTAATTCTAACCCTAAATAGAAGGCTAACCTCTAATGAGAACCATAACCCTAACCCTAACCCTAAAACTAAACCTAACCGTAACACTACCCGTAACCCTAACTCTAACCCTAACTAACCTCTAACCCTATCACTAACCCTAACCCTAACCATAACCATAACACTAAACCTAACTTCTAACCATAACACTAACCCTAAACCTAAACCTAAACCCAAACCTAACCCCTACCCTAACAATAATCCTAAACCCTTAACTTAACACTTACACTATCCCTAAACCTAACCCTAACCCTAACCGTAAACCGAACCCTAACCCTAACCCTAACCTTAATCGTAACTCTATCCCAAACACCTAAAACCTAACCCTAACACTAACCCTAACTCTAAAACTAACCCTAAACTTAACACAAACCCTAAGCTTAAACCTAACCCTAAAACTAATTGTAACCCTAACCCTAACCATAAATCAAAGACTAACCCTAACCTTCTCCCTAACAGTTATCCCCTAACCCTAAACCTATCCCTAACACTAAACGTAACCCTAACTCTATTCCTAACCTAACCGCAAGCCTAAACCCTAAACTTAACACCTAAACGTCAGCCATAACTGTAAGCCAAACCCTAAACTTTAAGTTCTAACACTAATCCTAACCCTAACTCTAGCCCTACCCTAAACTTCAACCTAACCCTAACCCTAACCATAACACTAACCCTAACCCTAACCCCAAATGCTAACACTAACAATAACCTTAACCGTAAACCTAAACCTAACCCTAAACCTAACACTAAACCTAACCCTAACCCTAACCCTAACTGTAAATCTATCCCTAACACCTAACCCCTAACCCTAACCCTAAAAGTAACACTAAATCTAACGCAAACCCTAACCCTAACCCTAACCATAACCCTAAACTCATCGTAACCCTAACCATACCGTAACACGAAGCCAAACCCTAAAACTATACCTAACACCTAACCCCTATATCTAAGCCTAACTGTAACCATAATCCTAATCCAAATCCTAATCCTAACCGTAACCCTAACCTTAAAGCTAACCCTAAACATAAACCTAACCTAATCGTAAACCTAACCCTAACCAAAACCCGAAGCCTAACTCTAACCCTATCAATAACCCTAACCCTAACACTAACCCTAATCACTATCCGTAACACTAACCCTAACCTAACCCTAAAACTAAACCTAATGCTAAACCTAAACCTAACCCTAACCCTAATCCCTAACTGTAACCCTAACATGATCCCTAACACTAACCCTAAACGTAAAACTAGCCCTAACAATTACCCTAACCCTAACCCTACTCCTAAAATCTAACTCCTAACGCAAACCCCAAAACCTAAACCTAAACCTAAAAGGAACACTAACCCTAACACTAACTGTAACACTTACACTAACCCTAAGCCGAACCCTAAACATTACCATAAACCTAACTCTAACCATAACACAAAGCCTAACGGTGACCCCCTCCATAACACCTAACCCCTAAACCTAACCCTAACATTAACCCCATCTGTAACTGTAACCATTACCTTAACCCTACACCTTACGGTAACTTCTAATGCTAACCCTAACCCTAACCCTAACCCTAACCCTAACCCTAACCCTAACCCTATAACTAACATTAATCCGTAACCTTAACCCTAAAATCTACCCCTTAAACTAACCCCAACCCAGAATGTAATACCTAAACCTAACTCTAACCCTAAACCTAGCATAACACCAACATTAACCCTAAACCTAACCCTAACCCATACCTCTAACACTAACACTAACCTAACCCTAACCCTAACATTAACCCTAACCTCTAACACTAACTCTAACCCTAAACCTATCCCTAACCCTAACTGTAAACAAAACAATAATCCTAACTTCCAACACTAACCCTAACCCTAACCCTAATGTTACACTAACCCTAACCCTAAGCTCAACCTGAACCTAACCCTAAACATAACTGTAACCCTAACCCTAACCCTAAATGCTAACCCTAACCATAACCCTAACCCTGAACCTAACACTAACCCTAACCCTAACCACAACCCTATCCCTAACACCTAACCCATAAACCTAACAATAACCCTATACCTAAACGTAACCCTAAATCTAATGCAAATGTTAACCCGAACCCCCACCCTAACCCTAACTTAATTGTAACCCTAACCTTAACCATAACCCGAAGCCTAACACTAACCGTATCCCTAAAGCCTAACCCCTAAAGCTATCCCTAAACCTAACTGTAATTCTAATCCAACCCAAACCCTAACACTATCCATAAACTAACTCTAATCCTAACCCCAAAGTCTAACACTAAACCTAACACTAACCTCTAACCATAACCCTAAACCTAACCCTAACCCTAACCATAAACCTAACCCTAAAATCTAACCGTAACAAAAACCCTAAGGCTAACCCTAACCCTAATTCTAAACTCTAACCCTAAACATAACTCTAACTCTAAACCTAATCGTAACCTTAACCCTAACTGTAACCCGAAGCCTAACCATAACACTCTCCCTAACACTTAACCCTAACCCTAACCCTATCCCTAACCCTAACTCTAACCCTAAACCCAAATTCTAACCCTAAACCTAACGCTAACCTCTAACCATAATCTTAACACTAACACTAACCCTAAATACTAACCGTAACACTAACCCTAACCCTAACATCTAAGCCTAACCATAACTCTAAGCGTAACCCTAACACTAACACTAAACCAAATTCTATCCCTAGCACTAACCCTAACCCTTAAACTAAACCTAACCCAAACCCTAACCCTAAACCTAACCCAAAACCCTAACATAACCCTAATAGTATCCCTAACACTAAACGTAATCCTAACCATAAACCTAACCCTAACCCTAACCCTAACACTCACCCTATCCCTAACACCTAACTCCTAAACATAACCATAAACATAACCCTAAAATTAAGACTAAACCTAACCCTAACCCTAAACCTAAATGTAAGCTTTAAGCCTAACTCCAACCCTAAGCCTAACCATAAGCTCTAAGCCTAACCCTAACCCTAATCCTAACCCTAACCCCAAATTCTAACACTAAAAATAAATGCTAACCTCTAACCATAACCCTAACTCCAACCCTAACCCTAAACCTAACCCTATACCTAACCCTAACACTAAACCTAAACCTAACCCTAACCTTACCTGAACCCTAACACTAACACTATACCTAATCCTAACACTAACCGTAAACCTAACCCTAACACTAACCAATACCCTAAACCTAACCCTAACACCATGACTAACACCTAACCACTAAACCAAACACTAAACTTAACCCGAAACCTAATCTTGACCCTAACCCTAAACCTAATCATAATGATAACACAAACCGTAACCCGAAGACTTACACTAACCCTGTCCCTAACACTTAACCCCTAACCCTAAACATAACACTAACCCTAACACTAACCCTAACCCTAAGGCTAATCCTAACACTAAACCTAACTTTTAACACTACCATAACGCTAACCCTAACACTAACCTCTAAACCTAAATGTAACCCTAACCTTAACCCCAAACTCTAACCCTATATCTAACGATAACCTCTAACCATAAAACTAACCCTAACCCTAACCTTAACACTAAGACTAAACTATAATAGTAACATTAAACCTAACCCTAATACCTAACCCTAACCCTAACCCTAACCCTAATTTTAACTGTAACCCTAACCCTAACCCTATCACTAAAACAACTTCTAACCGTAACACTAACATTAACCCTAACCCTAAACCTAAACCTAAACCTAACCCTAACCCTAACACTAAGCCTAACCCTAAACCTAATCATAACCCTAACACTAACCGTAACCCGAAACCTAACTTAACCATCTCCCTAACACCGAACCATTAACCCTAAACCTAACACTAACTGTAACCCTAACCCTAACCATAATGCTAACCCTACCCCTAACTGTAACATCTAATCCTAACCCTGACCCGAACCATAACCATAAACTTAAACATAAACATAACCCTAAACCTAACATTAAACCCTAATCCTAACCTTAAACTTACCCCTTAAACTAACCCTAAACCTGATTGTAACAACTAACCCTAACCCTAACCCTAGCATAACCCTAACCCTAACCCTAACCCTAACCTTAACCCTAACTTAACCCTAACACTAACCCTAAACCTAAATTTTAGCGCTGGCCCCAACCCTAACACTAAGCCTAATCTTAACCCTAACCCAACCCCAAACTCTAACCCTAAACCTAATGCTAACCTCCAACCATAATCCTAACATTAACCCTAACCCTAACCCTAACCATAACCATAACCATAACCATAACCTCTAATGATCCGGCCTGCAGATCAAGAAGTCCAGAACTCCTGGATGGGAAACGGGGATTAAATAAAAGACATAGGAGAGACAAAAGAGATGAAGGCAAGTTGATGTAATCCAATCAAGAAACGGGAATTAAATAAAAGACATAGGGGAGACAAAAGAGACAAAGGCAAGTTGATGTAATCCAATCAAGCCTCTGGTTTATTCAGAAAATGATCACACCTTTTATAGGCTAAGGGCGGGATCTGGAACAGGAAGAGGTTAAACAGATGAATACAACAGGGTCACCATCACATCCGGATACGTGACATAAGCAGGAGAGAATTATGGTTAAATTAGGCAGACACAGTGCCCATAGAGAGAGGCAGCAATGCCTGTCACTCGGCTCCCTACATCTCCTCCCTTTTTATTTTATTTAATTAAGAGTATGGCAGGCCCTGTGAGGACAGCATCTGTCTTAGTTCAAAGACCTCATTGCATGAACCCAACCAGGCCTTACTCATCATGGGCTTGCAGAACAGCAGTTGGTCCTGTGCCTGTCTTAGGTGGCCATTGGAATTAACATGCATGTCCTAGGTGCCTGTCTCTGACTGCCTGTCCATTGCTCCAGGGCAGTTAGGCCGCATCATCATATGGGCCACTCATGGGAATTCCTTCCTGGTAGGTTTGTTGATCTGCCATCTCCAGCTGATGATAGTGTGCCTGAATGCGTCTATCCTGTTATTAATGAACATCATAATCCTCTGAAAAATACAAGGACTCACAGAAATGAGAAACAATAGGGCAGCTAGGGGACCCAAAAGGGGCATTAGGTAAGGGAAAAACTCCCCCTCCCCAAATCGAGGAGAAGGGGTTGACAGTCATTTGTTGGTGTCTGTGTATGAAGTCATTTTCCTGTGTCTTGGAGCATGCCTTGTATAACACTGGATGCAGTCTATTTGGCTGGTGTATGTTCCTCCAGACCGAGAAGAGCCTCTTCCGCAGTCATGGGGTTCTGTGCATGGCTGTCAGCAGTTGTAGTCTGTTTGACAGGGGTCAAAATCCACCACGGGTGTGGTGTGGCTCAAGGAGAAGGCAGACTAGGCAGCATAAGGCTCCAGGGAGATGTGTCACCTGTAAGAGAACACAGGGGATTGTGCCTCAGGGAATAACATTATTCCTGGGCGTTACATGGGGTCTTTAAAGAACTGTCTACTTGCTTTACGAGGCATTCAGGTAGCCATCTAGCTTCTCTATCTTGTTGAGAGTAAACACACACTGAACCTCGTCCCCAGATAAGGACTGGGTCAGGGCCATTCCACACATTGGTTAGTGGGTCTCTCCATAAAACAGACGCAAGCCATGTTTGAGTCTGAGTATGCCAAAACCAAGATGCTGCGGAGCAGCCTGAAGCATCCAGGGTCAGAAAATTTAAAATAAAAAGAGCATGTGAAGGGACATTTCTAGGGGACCCCCGGGTGGGGTACCATGTCTCCCTTTTTATTTTATCTATGGTGAATTTAAGGGAATGATGCACACATTCAACAATGCCTTGTTCCTGAGGATTATAAGGTATACCTGTGGTGTGGAGGATATTAAGGCTCTTGCAAAATTGAGCAAAGGAGGTACTGGTATAGCTAGGGCCATTATCGGTCTTGAGCTGTTGAGGACATCCCAGAACTGAGAAGGCTGACAGCATATGGGCTATAATGTGTTTAGCAGCTTCTCCAGTCTGGAGAGTGGCAAAAATGAAGCCACTATATGTGTCAATAATGACATGTACATATTTTAGATTGCCAAACGCATTGAAATGGGTAACGTCCATTTGCCATAAGGCGTTAGGAATTAAACCTCTAGGGTTGACTCCTAGGTTTTGAACAGGTAAGTGGATAGCACAAGATGTGCAACTTTTTACAATTTGTCTGGCTTGCTCACGGGTAATTTTGTAGAGGAGGTGGAGGGTGTGAGCATTGAGGTGGTGTAGCTGATGGGCTTGTTGGGCCTTAGACACCTTGGAGTCCTGAGCCATAAAAACCTGTGCTCATACAGCAACATCAGCCAAATGATTTCCTTGGGCAAGAGGCCCTGGGAGACTGGAATGAGCTCGCAGATGACCAATACAGAACTTATGACAGCGAAGCCGTATGAAGCATTGTAATTGTTGGAATAGATTTGCAGCTTGGGAAGCATGACATATGGTAGCAACAGTCTCTAATAATGGAACAGACTGAGCAAGGTAAGCACTGTCAGTATACAAATTAAATGGTCGGTCAGAGTAAGCAGCAAAGGCTGCAAGAATAACTTCTAACTCTCCTAATTGTGCAGAGGAAGTGTCTGCCTGGAGGGTAGAAAACATTGTCTTGGGATACATAAGCAGCCCTTCCGGAGGATGAGCCATCAGTGAATAACACCAGGGCACCTGGAAGGGGTTGTGAAGCTGTGACTTTAGGGAATATAAATGAATGACGATTAGCAAAGTCAACTAGCTAATTTGGAGGGTAATGATTGTCAATAGTCCCTGAAAAGGAAGCTAAGGCATTAGGCTACACTTCATTACCCTGAAGTAGCCAATCTATTTGGTCTTTTGTAAAAGGTTGAATGATAATGTCTGGTTCTTTGCCAAAGTAACATTTCCCTTGCTTTCTACCCTGAATTATTAGGTCTGAGACAGCTTGGAAATAAGGCAGAAGTGTTCTTTTTGGAGAGACTGATAAATGGACCCACATGAGGGGAGCTTGTTGCCAGAACACTGCTGTGGGGCAAAGCTTTGTATTAAAAATGAGAAACTGTAAAGGCTCATTGTAGTCCATAAAGGAAACAGTTTGCAGAGCAATAGCCTCTTCTACTTTACTGAGCACTCTCCTGGAATCAGGTGTAAGCTCTCGGGGGGAAGTTGGATCTATGTCTCCCCGAAGCAGCGCATAAAGGGGCTGTAAATCATGTTTAGTTAGTTTTAAAAATGGTATGGGCCAATTAATGTTTCCCAATAGTTTTTGGAAGTCATGAAGTGTTCTGAGGCCATCAAGCCTCAGTTGGGGCCTTGAAGAGAGTATTTGAGTGCCACATAATTAAAAACCCAAGTATGTATATGGATCAGTAAGCTGTACTTTATCAGGGGCTATTTGAAGTCCAGCCTCTTGTAAGGCAACCTGTAAGTCCTGGTAGGACCTTAGGGTTTGGTTTTGATCATCCCCTGCCAAGAGGATATCGTCCATATAATGAATAATATAGATATGTGGCCAATGATCTCTGACTGGCTGTATTGTAGTGGCTACAAAAGACTGGCATAGTGTGGGGGAATTAGCCATACCTTGTGGCAAAACACGCCATTGAAACCTCTGCATAGGGGTTTTAAAATTAATTGATGGGAGACTGAAGGCAAAACGCTTTTGGTCCTTTGGATGTAAAGGAATAGAGAAAAAACAATCTTTAAAATCTATAACAATTTTAAAAAATCCCAGGGGAATGGCACTGGGTGAGGGGAGGCCTGGCTGTAGGGGCCCCGTTAAGACCATTGTCTTATTTATTGCCCTAAGGTCTTATAGCAGCCTCCATTTCCCTGCCCTTTTCCGGATAACAAAGATAGGTGTGTTCCAAGGGGAATTACTAGGGACAATGTGGCCTGCATCTAACTGGTCCTGCACCAGCTGCTGTGCGGCTGCAAGCTTTTCAGAGGTAAGGCCACTGATCGACCCATACCGGCTCTTCTGATAGCCATGTAATTTGTTTAGCATGGATTGCAGGAGCATCAATGGCCCCTAAGAAAAATGGCCTAACCCAACTTTAGCATTGTTATGGATGGGAATGATGGGATCAGTAATGCCCATGTTATTTTTTCCTAAGCCCTGTTTTGGCAGGTAGCCCTTATTAAGCATTTGCATTGTGACAACATTATTAGGGCTTCCCATAATAATCCCATTTGGGAGAGTAAGTCCCTACCCCATAAATTAAGAGGCAGACTCTCTATGACATAAGGTTGTAAGTGTCCCTGATTACCTTCTTGGTCTATCCAAACCAGTTGTTTGGAACTGCGTTGTGGATTTTTTGACTGTTCAATCCCTTGGAGGTGTGTTAAGGTTGTTTCTAAAGGCCAAGCAGTAGGCCACTCCTCCTTTTTGATAATGGAAACATCTGTGCCTGTATCAATGAGGCCTGAGAAACTTTTTCCATCTAAAGATTGAGTCATGAGGGGCTTTTGTTTGGAGATACGTTGGGCCCAATGTACATCTGAAGCTCCAGGAAAGGAGTTCCCCCTATAGGGAGTTATGGATTTGTTAGATGTTTGAGCCAATGGCAATAGCAGCAATTGAGCAAGGCGTTGCCCTGTCCTAACTGGTATGACACTGACAAGGGGAGAAACCATGACTTTTATTTCTCCTGTGTAATCACTATCTACTATCCCAGGAAGAACTTGTAATCCTTTAAGCGTAGTGCTACTACATCCAATAATAAGTCCAAAAGTTCCAGGAGGAGGGGACCCATAGATTCCTGATGGTATGATCTGAACACCCATGTCAGGGTGGTGGAGGTGGAACAGAGGTCCAACCCAGCACTCCCTGGGGTTGCCCTGAAGAGGTCTGAAATGGATGGTTTTTTGCTGAGACAAACCTTGGAGCCCCACGGGTTTGTCTGGAATTGGGGGCCTGGGGCCAGCCCCATAACCCATTTCCCTGCGGGGGAAGAGGGTTACCATGAACATCTCTTTTGGATTTGCACTCATTAGCCCAGTGGTCTCCTCGCTTACATCTAGGACATAGCCCTGGTTTTTTTGTAGAGGACTGATTTTGATTTTTTCTTTTGCACTCATGAGCCATGTGACCACTTTGGCCACATTTGAAACAAATGATATCTTTTTTAGAACGAGAAAGGGGTTGTGTAACTATGCAACCTTGTTGTGTTGCAGCCATGGCTAGGTCTTGATAAACTGACCCAATATCTGTACATAAGCGTATGTAACCTGATAGGTCCTCTTTTTTGCGATGTGGTCGAATTGCAGCCTGACAATCTGAGGTTGCATTTTCACAAGCCAATTGTTTAACCAGGGCAGAGTTTGTTTCTGTGGAGCTGAAAAGACACTCTGCCACCTGTAAGAGGCGATCGACAAAGTCCGAAAAGGGCTCCTCAGGCTTTTGTTTTATTTGGGTGAGAGATAAGGTAGGCTCACCTCCTGAGGGGAGCCGTTTCCATGCTCTAATGGCTTCCATATTAATCTGGGCAAAGAAGCCTGAATCAAACCGCATTTGGGTCTCTTTTGTGGCAAAATCTCCTGTTCCTGTAAGCATAGTGAGGGTCCAGGGGTTTGGCCATGTGGCGTTGTCTCTGGCTATGTCCTCGCATTGATCAAAAAATTTATATCTCCATAATAGATAATTGCCTCTGGAGAGGGTGGCTTTTGCTAAGTCTTTCCACTCATTAGGAATAATCCAACCCTGAGTCAAAGAATCTAGAACTGCAATGGTGTAGGCAGCAGTTGGGCCATATTGAGAGACTGCGGCCTATAACTCTTTTAAAGCTGCCATGGTGAGAGGTGTGTGTATCCTAACAGCTTGTGGTTCAGTGCCCTCTTCAACATCCCGTGGGGAAGTAAAGGCCTCTGTGAATGGGAAAGCCATTTTAGGCTGGCTGCCAGAGGCAGGCACCATTTTAAGTGCACTACAAGGTGTGCTGGAGGCAGGCTCCATCTCAGGGACACTATAAAACTGTGTAGCTCGGAGGGCCTGCAATTGAATTGAAAGATTTTGGCCTTCATTTTCTAGCTGTATCTGTTTGAAAAGATCAGTTTTTCTTTGCTTTAACTCCACTAATGTGCTAGAAGGTTGAGAGCAGATGCTGAGTGCATCATCATAGTCAGGGGATGGCCTAATAGCGACTGGTGCTGCAACAGGGTTAGGGTAATATGTAGAGGCTTGTGTTGGTTGTTCCCAGTTGACCTCCTGAGAATCAGAAAGACTGGGGTCTAAAGGCTTATATGAATCCCCAATTTGCCATGGAGGCACAGGGAGTGGAGGGCTGCCATCCTGGGACCTGCTGATCATGTCAATGGGTGGCAGATCACCATGTATGAGGACCTCTAACAGGTCATCATCCTCTGCATCTGAGAAATCAGAGGCTTCAGATTTTTCTGAGGATGGTTTTGAGGTAGATTTAACGGAGTCACGCAGGGCAGCCTCACCTAGTGTAACTGTCTCCTCAACATGAGGGTCTGCATGCCTCTGGACAAGCAGCTCAGAGATTAAATTCCAATATGTAAAGGTGGTCACAGGAACCTTTTCTGGACCGAAAACTCTATAATAATCTTTTAAAGCATCTCTTACTCTATTCCACCTCTTGGTATCTATAGAGCCCTCTAGGGGGAACCAAGGGCAAACCTTATGAATAAATTGAAAATACTGCAATAATCTAACCCATACCCCTCTTGTCTTTGATGCCTTTATAAGGCCTCCCACGAACACTTCGTGTTTGCTCAATACTTGACCCATGCCGTAACACTAAACATAACCCTAACCCTTAACTTAATCGCAAACCTAACACAAACCGTAACCTGAAGCCTAACCCTAACCCTAAAGCTAACCCTAACCCTAAACCTAAGTTTTAACCCTAATCCTAACCCTAACATAACCCTTATCTCTAAGCCTAACCTTAACCATAACCCGACCCGAAACTCTAACCCTAAGCCCAATGATAACCTCCAACCATAACCCTAACATTAACCCTAACCCTGACCCTAAACTTTAACTGTAACACTAACCATAACCCTAAACCTAACCCATAATTCTAACCCTAAAACTAACCCTAACCCTAATCCTAAAACTAACCAAAACCTCAAACACTAACCGTAAACCTAAACCTTTCCCTAAGCCTAACACTAAACCTAACTTCTAACCCTAATCTTAGCCCTAACACTAAACCACAATCTAAACCTACCTCTAAACATAACACTACCCCTAACACTAACCATAACCCTAACACTAACCCTAACCATAACACTAACCGTAAACCTAACTCTAACCCTAAGCTAAACCTAAACCTAACTTTAAACCTAAACCTAACCCTAATACTAACCCTAAACCTAACACTAACACTAACCTCTAAACTTAACCCTAACCCTATCCATAACCCAAACCCAAAACCTAAAAAATAACCTTAAACCTAAACATTATCCGATCCCAATTACTTACCCTAACCCTAACGCTAAACCTATGCTTTATCCCTAACCCTAACCCTAACCCTAACCATAAACATAACCTCTAAAACTAACATTAACACTAATGCTAACCCAAAACTCTAGGACTAAACCTAACACTAAACAACAATCATAACCATAACCATAACCCTAACCCTAACAATAAACCAAACCTTATCACTAATTCTAACCCTAACACTATCACTAACACCTGAAGACTCACCCTAACCATAAACCTAACCCTAAAACTAACCCAAAACCTAACCATAACACTAAGCCTAACCCTCCCCTAAAACTAATTGCAACCCTAACACAAACTGTAACCCAAGGCCTAACATTAACCCTAAAGCTAACCCTAACCTTAAACCTAAGCTTTAACCCTAACCCTAACCCTAACACTAACCCTAACCTCTAAGTCTAACAGTAACCCTAACCCAACTCCAAACTCTAACACTAAACCTAAGGGTAACCTCCAATCATAACCCTAATACTAACCTTAACACTAAACGTAACCCTAAACCTAACACTAAAACTAACCTGAAATTTTACTTAACCCTAACCCTAAACCTAATCGTAATGCTAACACAAACCATAACCCAAAGCCTTACCCTAACCCTCTCCCTAACACCTAACCCCTAACCCTAAACATAAGACAAACCCTAACACTAACCCTAACCCTAAGGCTAACCCTAAAAATAAACCGAAATTTTAACCCTAACCATAACCATAACCTCTAAGGCTAACTGTAACCCTAACCCAAACACCAAAATCTAACACTAAACATAACACTAACCTCTAACCATAACCCTAACCCTAACCTTAACCATAAATCTAACACTAACACTAAGCCTAAACTATAACCATAACACTAAACCTAACCCTAACCCTAACCCTAATATCTAACCCTAACCCTAACTCTAACTGTAACCCTAACACTAACCCTTGCTCTAAATCAACTTCTAACCCTAACATTAACTCTTGCCGTAAACCTAAACCTAACCATAAACCTAAAACCTTACCCTATTCCTAACACTAAAACTAAACCTTAACACTATTCTTAACCATAATCCTAACCAAAAACCTAAACTAACCATAACGCTAACCCTATCCCTAACACCTAACCCCAAACCTAACCCTAAACCTAAACTTAAAACTAACACTAAAACTAATCCTAACACTAACCCTAACCCTAAGCCTAACCCTAAACCTAATCATAAACCTAACCCTAAACGTAACCTGAAGCCTAACCTTAATCACCTCCCAAACACCTAACCCGTAACCCTAACACTAACACTAACCCTAATCATAACCGCAACCATAATGCTAACCCTGCCCCTAACCCTAAATTCTAATCCTAGCCCTAACCCGAACTCTAACCGTAACTTAACCATAACCATAACCCTAAACCTAATATTAATTCCTAATCCTAAACCTAAACCTAACCCTTAAACTAACCCTAAACCTGACTGTAATACCTAACCCTAACCCTAACCCTAGCATAACCCTAAGCCTAACCCTAACTTAACCCCAACCCTAATTGTAATCCTAAAACTAACCCATACCTCTAACCCAAACACTAAACCTAAACCTAACCCTAATACTAACCAAGACCTCTAACACTAACCCTAACCCTAAAGCTAACACTAAAGCTAACTTCTAATCCTAACCCTAACCCTAACACTAAACCTCAAGCTAAACCTACCATTAACCATAAAACTAACCCTAACACTAACCATAACCCTAAACACTAACCCTAAACATAACACTAACCCTAAACCTAACTCTAACCCTAAGCTAACCCTAAACCTAACGCTTAAGCTAACACTAAACCTAACTTCTAACCCTAACCCTAACCTTAACACTAAACCTCAACCTAAACCTACCCCTAACCACAACACTAACCCTAACGCTAACCATAACCCTAATCCTAAAACTAACAATTAATCTTAAACCTAAACCTTAACCAATCCCTAAAGCTTACCCTAACCCTAACCCTAAACCTAAGCTTTAACCCTAACCCTAACCGTAACCCTAACGATAAGCTCTAAGCCTAACACTAAAACTAAACCTAACCCAAAACCCTACCACTAAACCTAATGCTAAACTCTAACCAGTAAACCTAACCTTAACCCTAACCCTAATTCTAACCCTAACACTAACCCTAAACCTAACTTAACACTAACCCCAACCCTAACACTATTCCTAAACCTAACCCTAACCATAAACCTAACCCTAACCCTAATCCTAACATTAACACTAACACTATGCCTAACACCTGAAGACTCACTCTAACCATAAACCTAACACTAAAACTACCTCTAAAATTAATCGTAACACTATCCATAACCCTAACCCTAAACCTAATTGCAACACTAACACAAACCGTAACCCAAAGCCTAACCCTAACGCTAAAGTTAACCTTAACCCTAAACCTAAGCTTTAACCCTAACCCTAAACCTAACACTAACCCTAACCTCTAAGGCTAAGCCTAACCCTAACCCAACACTAAACTCTAACCCTAAACCTAACGCTAACCTCCAACCATAATACTTACATTAACCCTAACCTTAACCCTAAACTCTAACTGTAACACTAACCCTAATCCTAATCCTAACCTAACATCTAACCTTAACCCTAACTGTAACGCTAACACTAAACCGAAACCTAAACCAAATTCTAACACTAACAATAATCCTAACCCTAAATTTAAACTAACTGTAACCCAGCCCTAACCTTAAACCCCGTAACCCTAAACCTAATACTATCCCTAACCATAACCCTAAAAGTTAACCTAACCGTAACCATAACGCTAACCTTAACCCTAACTCTATCACTAACACCTAACCCTAACCCTAACGCTAAAACTAACACTAAAATTAACACTACACATATTCCTAAGCCTAACATTAACCCTAACCGTAACACGAAGCCTAATATTAACCCTCTCCCTGACAATTAGCCCCTAACCTAACCATAACACTAACACTAACCATAACCATAACCCAAGCCCTACCTCTAATCGTAATTTCAAACCCTAAACCTAACACTAAACCTAACCCTACCACTTAAACTACTCCTAACCCTGACTGTAATACCTAACACTAAACGTAACCCTAACCCTAAACGCTAACCCTAACAATAACCCTATCCCTAACCCTAAACCTAACACTAACCCTAACCATAACCATAACCCTATCACTAACACCTAACATCTAAACTTAACACTAACCCTAACCCTAAAACTCACCCTAAATCTAAACCATCACTAACCTTAACCCTAAACTTAACCCTAAACTAATTGTAACCGTAAACCTAATCGTAACCCGAAGCCTAACACTCACCCTATCCCACACACCTAAGCCCTAAATCTAACTCTAAACCTAACCCTAATCCTAATCCAAAACCAAACCCTAACTGCAACCCTCACCCTAATCCTAACCCTAAACCTAACCCTAATGTAATCGTAACCATAACCCTAAACATAAACTAAAGCCTAACTGTAACCCTATCCCTAACCCGAACCCTAACCCTAACCCTAAACCTAAAATTAAAACTAACTAAACCTAACCCTAACACTAAAACTAACATTAACCTCTAAACCTAACCTTAACCCTAACCCTAAACACCACGACTAATCCTAATCCTAACCCTTACCCTATCCCTAACCCTAAGCCTAACACTAAACCTAACCCTAACCCTAGGCCTAACACTATCGCTAACACCTAACCCCTAACCCTAACCCTAAACCTAACCCAAAATCTAACCCTAAAATTAACAATAACCCTGAAACTCAACGTAAACCTAACCCTAACCCTAACTCTAACCTAAACCTAACCCTAACCCTAACCCTAATGCTAATTTCTAATCCTAACCCTAACACTAACCCTAACCCTAACCATAACCCTAACCCCATCCCTAACACCTAACCCCTAAACCAAACCCTAACCCTAACCCTAACCATAACACTAAATCTAACGCAAAACCTAAAGGTAACACTAAACCTAAGCATAATCCTAACATAATTATAACCCTAAGCCTAACCCTAAACCTAACCCTAACTCTAAGCCTAATCCTAACCCTAAGACTAACCATAACCCTTACCATAACCATAACACTAACACTAAACTCTAGACTGAACCCTAACATTAACCGGAATCCTAACCCTACACCTAACCAATAACCCTAATCCTAAACCTTACCCTATCTTTAACCAAAACCCTAACCCTACCTTAAACTTAAACCTCAACCAAAGCTTTAACCCTAACCCTAACCCTAACATAATTGTAACCCTAACCCTAACTCTAACCATCACCTCGCCGCCTAACCCTAAACTTAACACTTAATCTAACCCTAAACCAAATGCTAACCTCCAACAATAACCATAACCCAACCCTAACCCTAACCCTAACACTAAATCTAACCATAAAGTCAAACCGTAACACTAACTGGAACCCTAACCCTAAACCTAACACTGACATCTAAGCCTAGCACTAACCCTAAAACTAACCATAACCGTAAAACTAAACTTAACTTCTAACCCTAATAGTAACACTAACTCCAAACCTAAATCTAAACCTAACCCTAACCCTAAACTTAACCCTAACTCTAACCCTAATCCTATCCCTATAACCTAAACCCTAAATCTAACCCTAACCCTAACATTAAAACTAACCCTAAACCTAACACTAACCATAACCTTAAACCTAATGCTAAACCTAATTGTAATCCAACCCTAACTGTAACCCAAAGCCTAACCCTAATCCTCTCCCTAACACTTAAACCCTAACCCTAAACCTTACACTAACCTTAAACCTAATCCAATCCCTAACCCTAATCACAAATCTAACCCCTAAACCTAACACCAAAACCTAAGCAAAAACCCTAAGCCTAACCCCTAACCTTAAGCCCTAACACTAATCCTAACCCTAACCCTAAACCTACCCTAAACCTCAACCTAACCCTACCCCTAAACATAACACTAACTCTAACCCTAACCCTAACTCTAAACCCTAACCCTAATCATAAGCTTAACCCTAAACCTAACCCTAACCATAACCCTAGCCCTAAACCAATCCCTAACCCTAACCAAAGCTACCATTAAATCTAACTTGTAACCCACCTCAACCCTAAACCTAAACCTCAACCTAACCGTAACTCTATCCATAACCCTAACCCTAAACATAACCGTAACCCAAAGCCTAACTGTAACCCTAACCCTAACCCTAATCCTTTCCCTAACCCTAACACTAACCCTAAATGTAAACATAATTCTAAACCTAACCCTAGCCCTAAAACTAAGCTCTAAACATAACCATAACCCTAACAGTGTCCCTGAACCTAAAACTAAGCATTAACCCTAACTGTAACAATAATCCTAACCATAACCTCTAAGCCTAACCCTAACCCTAACCCTAACTGCAAACTCTAACACTAAACGTAATGCTAACTTCTAACCATAACCATAACCCTAACCCTAACCCTAATCCTAAACTCTAACCATAACACTAACCCTATCAATAACCCTAAACATAACCCTAACTCTAAACCTAACCCTAACACTAACCCTAAGCCTAACACTAAACCTAACACTAACACTAACCCTAACCATAACCATAACCATAACCATAACCCTAACTCTACCTCAAACCCTAACATCTAATGCTAACCCTAAACCTAACCTTAACCATACCCATGAACCTAACCCAAAACCTAACTCTAATCCCTAACACTAACCTCAACCTACCATTTAAACTAACCCTAACCCTGACTGTAATACGTAAACCTAACTCTAACCGTAAACCTAGAATAACCCGAACACTAACACTAACCCTAACTGTAACCCATACCTCTAACCCTAACAATAACCCTAACACTAACACTAAGCTCTAACACGAAACCTATCCCTAACTCTAACCGTAAACATAACACTAAACCTAAATTCTAACCCTAACCCTAACCCTAACGCTACACCTCAACCTGAAACTAACCCTAACCATAACACGAACCATAACCCTAAACCTAACCCTAACCCTAACACTAACACTAACCCTAACCTCTAACAATAACCCTAACCCTAAAAATAACACTAAACCTATCCCTAACCCTAACCCTAAAAATAATACTAAACCTAACTTCTAAACCTAACCCTAAACCTCAACCTAAACCTAACCATAACCATAACACTAACCCTAACACTAACCCTAAAAAATAACCCTAACACTGTGGGAAGCCGCCTATGATGGCGCCCATTTCCTGCTTCCGGGTTCTTCCCGGCCTGAACAAGCCCGCCAAATTGTCATGTCTGCCCAGTTACCCGTGACGCTAGCCTATCAGCTTGTTAGACGCGCTTCTCTGTGATTGGATACTGCTTCCCCTTATAAGAGATTGTTCCTGCCCCCAACGGGCGGAAGAGGAACCAACGTTGAGGGTGGCGGACCTTGTTAGGTCCGGTTCGCTGTACGCAATAAAGTTTGAGAGCTGATCCTGCTCGAGTTTGGTCTCCTGTCTCCCGCGGCTCCGGTCATCTGGTGGCCCGTATGGGGAAAAAGGTAAAAGACTCAGCGACGTGCCTCTTCGGCCGGGAGGTGCGATTGCTGTCACCTGCGGTACGACGGAGAACCTGGCCCAATAACAACGGAAGGCCCCGAGCGCCTCTTCTCTTCACCCTGATCAGCTACGTGAGATACAGCGGTTCCCGGGACAGGTGAGTACTGGGTCACCTGGGTTGGGTGGACGCACCTAACAGATTTTGAGCGCCACACGGGTGGACGCCGGTGGTTTTTTTTTTTCTTTCTTTTCTTTTCCCCTTGCATCTGTTTTGCTTTCGCTTCGCTAATACAGCCCGACAGGCTTTTGATAGAGCTTGATCGGAATGCTCAGAGGAGCCCGGAGCCACTGCCAATTGTGGGTCTCTGGAGGACCCTCAGGGCTCTAATTCTGATTTGGATTCGGAAGGCTCAGAAGAGGAGGTCGTCTTTGCTAAGCATGACCCTCCTACACCGTTAAAAGAGGAACTTAGGGCTCGCGAAGATAAAAAGGGGAACCAAACACCACCCTGCCCGAGCTACTCCGCCTTACGGGAGGAGCTTAAGCCCTTCCGCCCTTTGGCAAGTTCGCGACCCATGGTCGCCCCCTTCAGGGCGCCAGGCCCCACTGCACCGCTGTGGCCGGAAGAGGAGTTGCTCCCTGGGCTGCCACCACAATCTATGGCACCGCCCTGGTTAGAGGGAGAGCTACTTCCTGGGTTGCCTTCTGCGGCCCCCATCTGGGGAGGGAGGAGGACGTTCCTTCCACCAGAGGGTATGGTCGCGGCTTCCCTTTGTGTGTTCCGGTCTCCATGCATTCCCGGTACAAGTAGGAGGCAGGGGAGGAGGAAGATATTATGAGCCCTTAGAAATTAAACAACTTAAAGCTATCAAGGACGCAGTTTCAGCTTATGGGCCCAATGCGCCATTTACCATGGCGCTTTTAGAGGCATTGGCAGGTCTGCTTTTAACTCCTGGAGATTGGACCCAGCTGGCACGCGCCTGCCTCTCCCCCAGACAATATTTAGATTGGAAGTCCTGGAATGAGGAATTCTGTGTAGAGCAGGCGGCAGCCAACAGGGAAAATAACCAGAGAGAGTGGAACAGGGATATGCTATTAGGGCGAGGAACCTTTGAGGAAGATCAAACTCAATACCCTCGCCAGGTTTATGAACAAATTAGCCGCTGTGGCCTCCAGGCCTGGAGACAGCTGGCTGGAAAGGGAGAACATACGGGTCACCTTACAAAAATTACATTGTCCGGCCTGTGTGATCTCTTCACCTCAACAATCTATTGGCATTAACCCAAGAGGACTTCGCCCAAATCATATTTGGCAAATGGATGTTACACAAATCCCAGAATTCGGAAAACTCAAATATGTACATGTTTCGGTTGACACCGCTTCTCAGGTTATGTTTGCTTTGGCAGAACCTGGAGAAAGGGCCACCCATGCTATTAATCATTGCCTGGCAGCCTGGGCTGCTTGGGGAAAGCCCAATATATTAAAAACAGACAATGGTCCTGCTTACACCAGCAAAACTTTTGTAACATTCTGTCAACAAATGGATGTTGTCCTTAAGCACGGCATTCCATATAACCCTCAAGGACAAAGCATCATTGAACGGGCACATCGGACACTCAAGGGTGTCTTACAAAAGCAAAAAGAGGGGATAGGCCACGGCCTAATGCCCAAAGAAAGAATATCATTGGCACTCTTTACCATAAATTTTTTAAACCTTAATCATAATAATCATTCCCCTGCCATGGAGCACAATAACCCGGCCCCGGCCGACAAAGGGCTGGTGAGATGGAAAGATGTCCTTACAGGACAATGGATGGGCCCGGATCGAGTGATTAGCTGGACCCGAGGTGCGGTTTGTGTCTTCCCACAGGAACCAGGTCGCGAACCGCTGTGGGTCCCGGAAAGATTGACGTGAGCAGTAAACTCCCCACCAGTTCCTGATAAAGCACAGGAGGATAAGCCCGCGGACACAAGTCAACTCGACCCTTCTGGGACCGACGCTCAGTGCCCGAGACCATCTACAAACTAAAATGTCTGGTTTGGAGTTTTTTCTATTCTGTGGGTTCCTATTGATAACCCTTCGGAATTATTCAGTGGGGGCCGCTTGGGGGGCCACGGGATATTGTAATGAACCTCAACCTGATCCCCTTAAACATCCTTCCTCCCTCTTCACGCAGCATCAACTTTGCAATGCGCTGGGTGCTTGCTTAGACCTCCGCCCCTTTATGACACTTAATCAGACACTGAAAAATACATCCTCCGTAGCCAATAATTCCACTCAGAATATGACCCACCCGCTTAACTCCGATGCAAACCCAGCAACAGGTCAAGGTCACGGCTATGGCAGCCATGCAAATGGCAGCAGGTGGCCCATCAGGCCAGCAGGCCGCCGCATATCTCCTTCACATTGCAGAACATCAGCTATAAGAGCTGAGTGGGCAAGCCAATGACGGGTAAGACGGGAAAAGCCCTCCCGGTCAACCTAAGACAGGCTCCACTCAGATATACATGGCCTATAAGGCCAGGGGTCCCTCCCGGAGTCAAATTATTGGCATTGAGATGTGAGACCAAGAGTACTGCAGTGCCATCCGCCCCAAAGGTTGGGGGGAAGGCAGGAATGAATGTCTATATGCATCCAGGTTCGGTTCACAAAAGCCTGGCCCTGTGAAAAAATGAACCACTCACCTTGAGCATGGTCCTGGCGCAAGGATATGCACAAAACAGGGTGATGCACAGCAGGGTATAGACCTCTACATTCTCTCATGCCTCGGCCTACAAGGTAGGCCCACTCCTAGGTGTCTAACAGCAACAAGGTCATAGACACCTTGGAGGGACCCACAGACCATCCTATTTTAATAAATAAAAAAGGGGGAGATGTGGGAAGCCGCCTATGATGGCGCCCATTTCCTGCTTCCGGGTTCTTCCCGGCCTGAACAAGCCCGCCAAATTGTCATGTCTGCCCAGTTACCCGTGACGCTAGCCTATCAGCTTGTTAGACGCGCTTCTCTGTGATTGGATACTGCTTCCCCTTATAAGAGATTGTTCCTGCCCCCAACGGGCGGAAGAGGAACCAACGTTGAGGGTGGCGGACCTTGTTAGGTCCGGTTCGCTGTACGCAATAAAGTTTGAGAGCTGATCCTGCTCGAGTTTGGTCTCCTGTCTCCCGCGGCTCCGGTCATAACACTAACACAAACCCCAAACTTAAGCCTAACCCATAAACCTATCCCTAACACCTAACCCTAACCGTAACCCTTACCCTACCCCTAAATCTAATTCTAAACATGACCTTAACCCTAACACTAAACCTAACCCTAAGCCTAACACTAATTTCTAAACCTACCCCTACCCCTAACCGTAACAGTATCCCTAACCCTGAACCTAATGACTACCACTAATCCTAACCCTACTCTATCCCTATACCTAACCCTAACCCTAACCCTAAATCTAAACCTAATCTTTAACCCTAAACCTTACCACAATATCTAAGCCTCTATCTAATCCTAACACTAACCCCAAACTCTAACACATCCTAATGGTAATCTCTAACCATAGCACTAACCCTAACCCTAAGCCTAACCCTAACAATAAGCCTAACCACAAACTTTAACACTAAAAATAAACGCTAAACTCTAACCCTAAGCCTAATCCTGACCTTAACCCAAGCCCTAACACTATTCCTGAACATAAACCTAACCGAAAACCTAATCCTAAACCTAGCCCAAACCCTAAGCATATCCCTATCACCTAACTCCTAAACCTAACCATAACCCTAAACCTAAACCTAAAACTAAATCTAATGCAAAACCTAAATGTAACCCTAACCCTAACCCTAAGACTAACCTAATTGTAACCCTAACCCTAATCACAACCCTAAGCCTAATGCTAAACCTATCCCTAACTCTAAGCCTAACCCTAAACTTAAAACTAACTCTAACCCTAACAGTAACACTAACTTCTAAACCGAACCCTAACACTAACACTAATCCTAACTCTAAAGCTAACCACTAACGCTAATCCTAACTCTTAACCTATCCCTAACCCTAACCAAAACACTAACCCTACACCTAAACCTGAAGCTAAGCTTTAACCCTAATCCTAACCCTAACACTAACCATCACCTCTAAGCCTAACCATAACCTTAACCCTAATTCTAACCCTAAACTGTAGGCTAACCTCTAACGATAACCATAACCCTAAACCTAACCCTAACTCTAAACCAAACCGTAAACTCTAACCATAACACTAACCGTAACCCTAACCCTAACCTTAACTAACATCTAAAACTATCACTAACCCTAACCCTAACCCTAACCGTAACACTAAACCTAACTTCTAACCGTAAAACTAACGCTAACACTAAACCTAAACCCAACCCTAACACCTACGCTAAACCTAATCCTAAACACTTACCCTAACACTAACACTATCCCTAAAACTAACCCTAAACCTACACCTAAACCAAACCCTAATCCTAACCCTATCCCAAAGACCTAAAACCTTACCCTAACCATAACCTAACTCTAACCCTAAACCTAACCCTAACCCTAAGCTTAAACCTAACCCTAATACTAACTGTAACTCAAACCCTAGCCATAACCCAAAGCCTAACTTAACCACCTCCCTAACACCTAACCCCTAACCCTAAACCTAACACTAACCCTAACCCTAACCGTAACCATATTGCTAACCCTACCCCTAACCGTAACTTCTAATCCTAACCCTGAACCTAACTATAACCATAAACTTAAACATAAACATAACCCTAAACCTAACTTTAATCCCTAATCCTAACCCTAACCCTAACCCTAACCCTAACCCTAACTCTAACCCTATATCTAACGCAAATGCTACCCCTACACCTAACTCTAACCCTAAACCTAACCTCATCATAACCCTAAACCTAAGCGTAACCCGAAGCCTTACCCTAACCCTATCCCTAACACCTAACCCCTAAACCTAAACCTAACCCTAATCCTAATCCAAATCCTAACCCTAACCGTAAACGTCACCCTAACCCTAACCCTAATCCTAACCCTAAACCTAAGCCTAACCTAATCATAACCCTAACCCTTACCATAACCCAAAGCCTAACCATAACTGTAGCCCTAACCCTAAACCTAACGCTAACCCTAAACCTAAAACTAATTCTAAACCTAACCCTAAACCTAACAGTAACCCTAACCCTAACTCTAACTCTAACATCTAAACCTAACCCTAACTGTAAACCTAACCCCAAACCTAAAGACTAACCCTAATACTAACCCTTACCCTATATCTAACCCTAACCCTAACCCTAAATCAAAACCTAAGCTTTAACCCTAACCCTACCCTAACCCTAACCATAACCTCTAAGCCGAACCCAAATCTTAACCCTAACCCCAAAATCTATCACTAAACATAACGTTAAACTCTAAACATAACCCCAACACTAACCCTAACTCTAAACCTAACCCTAAACCTAAACCTAACCCTAACCAAAACACTAAACATAAACCCTAACACTAACCCTAACACTATCCAAAAGTCTAACCCTAACCGTAAAACTAACCCAAACACTAACCCTATTCCTAACACCTAACTCCTAACTCTAACCCTTAACATAACCCTAATATTAACACCAAACCTAACTGTAATCCTAACCCTTACCCTAAGCCTAACCCTAAACCGAATCGTAACGCTAAACCTAACCATAACCCGAAGTCGAACCTTAACCCTCTCGCTAACACTTAATCCCTAACCCTAACTGTAACCATAACACTAACCCTGCACCCAAACCCAGTATCTAATCCTAACCATACCCTTAACGATAAACTTAAACCCTACCCATAACCCTAAGCCTAAACCTAACATTAATGCCTAACCTAACCCTAACTCTACCCATTAAACTGACCCTAACAATGACTGTAATACCTCACCCTAACAATAACACTAACCCTAGCATAACCCTAAACCTAACCCTAACCCTAACCCTAACACTAAACCCTAATCTTTAACACTAATCCTAACCCTAAACCTATCCCTAACCATAACCCTAAACATAACACAAAACCTAACTTCTAACCCTAACCCTAAACCTGAACCTAACCCTAAGCCTAACCATAACACTAACCCTTACCATAACACTAAGCCTAAAACCTAACCCTAACAATAACCCTAACACTAACACTAACCACTACCCTAACACTAAAACAAAACCCTATCCCTAACAGCTAACCCTAATCCTAACCCTAAACCTAACCTAATCGTAACCCTAAACCTAACCATAACCCTAAGCATAACACTATACCTAACCCTAACCTTAACCCTAACCCTAAACCTAACTCTAAACATAACCCTATCCCTAACACTAAACTTAACCCTAACACTAATACTAACTTCTAAACCTTAACCTGACCCTAACCTTAACAGTAACCCTACCTCTAAACCTAACGAATAATGCTAAACCTAACCTTTACCCTATCCCTAACCATAACCATAACACTAACCCTAACCCTGAATCTAAACCTAAGCTTTAATCCTAACCCTAAACATAACCATAATCTCTAAGCCTAACTCTAACCCTAACCCTAACCCCAAACTCTAACACTAAACCTAAAGCTAACCTCTAACCAAAACCCTAACTGTAACCCTAAACCTAACACTAACCCTAAATCCAATCCTAACCTAAACACTATCCCTATCCCTAACACTATTCATAACCCTAACCCTAACTTCAAACCTAACCCTAAACATAACCATAAAACTAACCCTAACCCTAACACTGTACCTAACACATAACCCCTAAACCTAACCCTAAACTTAACACTAAAAGTAACCTTAAAATTTTCCAAAACACTAACCCTAAAGCTAATCGTAACCCTAAGACAAATCATAACCCGAACCCTAACCCTAAACCTATCCCTAACACCTAACCCCTAAACCTAACACTAATCTTTTCCCTAATCCGAATCTAAACCCTAAACCTAACCGTAATGCTAACACTAAACCTAAACCAAACCCTAATCCTAACCTAACCTGTAAACCTAACCCTAAACCTAACTCTAACCCTAACAATAACCTAAACCCTAACCCTAACATTAATGCTAACCCTAACACTATCCCTAACACGAACCCTAACCCTAACCCTAACTATAACCCATACCCTAACCTTAACCCTAGCCCTAACCCTAACGCTATCCCTAACACATAACCCTAACCCTAAAACTAACCTGAAACCTAACCCTAAATCTAACCCTAAACCTAATCGTAACCCTAAGAAAAACAATAAGCCGAAGCCTAACTGTAACCCTCTCCCTAACAGCTAACCCCTAACCCTAACCCTAACACTAACCCTAATTCTAACCTTAACCCTAAGACTAACCCTAAACATAAATGGAAATTTTAACCCTAACCCTAACCCTAAACATAACTTCTAACCTAACCCTAATCCTAACCTTAACCCTAAACTCTAACACTAAACCTAATGCTAACCTCTAACCCTAACCCTAACCCTAACCCTAACCTTAACCTTATCTCTAACATTAACCCTAACCCTAAACTATAATGATAACACTTACCCTAACCATAACCCTAACCCTAACATCTAACCTTAAAACTAACTCTAACTCTAACCCTAACCCTAAACCGAAGACTAAAGCAACTTCTAACCATAACACTAACCCTAAACCTAAACGTGAACATAACCCTAACCGTAACCCTACCCTTACCCTAAACCCTAACCCTAAACCTAACCCTATTCATAAACATAACCCTAACTGAAAACCTAGCCCTAAACCTAACCCTAACCCTATACCTAAGACCTAACCCCAACTCTAACACTAAACCTAACCCTAAAACTAACCCTAAAACTAACCTTAAACCTAATAGTATCCCTATGGCTAACACTAAACCTAATCATAACCCTAACCCTAACCATAACCCAAAGCCTAACCTTAACCATATCCTTAACACCTAACCGCTAAACCTAACCCTAACACTAACCCTAACCCTAACTCTAACCATAACCCTAACCCTAAACGCTAACCCTAACCATAACACTAACTCTAAAACTAACCCTAACCCTAACCTAACACTAAACCTAACTCTAAAGCTAACCCTAACACTAACACTAAGCCTAACCGTAACCCTGACCCTAACACCAACCTCTAAATCTAACCTTAACCCTAACCGTAATCCTAATCCTAATCCTAATGACGAACCCTAACCCTAACACTATCACTACCACTTAAAACCTAACCCTAAAAATAAACATACCACTAAGACCAACACTAATCCTAACACTAACACTAACTCTAACTCTAACCCTAAACCAAATCGCAACCCTCACACAAACCATAAAACAAAGCTAACACTAACCCTCTCCCTAAAACCTAAACCCTAACCCTAACCTTAACACTAATGCAAACACTAACACTAACCCTTACCCTAAACCTAAGTTTTAAACCTAAACCTAACACTAAGCCTAACCTCTAAGCCTAACCCTAACCTTATCCAAACCCCAAAATCTAACCCTAAAGCCTAATGCTATCCTCTAACGATAACCCTAACACTAACACTAACACTAACCCTAACCCTAACCCTAAACTCAAACCATAACACTAAAAGTAACCCTAATCCTAAACCCAACATCTAAGCCTAACCCTAACTGTAACCGTAACCCTAACTCTAACACTAAACCAACTTCTAACCCGAAAACTAAATCTAACCCTAAACCTATACCTAATCCTAACCATAACCCTCAACCTAACACTATCCCTAACACTAACCCTAACCGTTAACCTAACCCTAATCATAACCCTAACACTAAACCTATTCCTAACATCTAACCCCTAACCCTAACACTAAACCTAACGCTAAAAATAACACTAGACCTAACCCTAACCCTAACCGTAATCCAAAGCCTAACTTTCACCCTCTCCCAAACACCTAACCCCTAACCCTACCCCTTAAACGAACACTAACCCTTACTGTCATACCTAACCCTAACCCTAACCCTAAACGCTAAACCGAACATTAATCCTAACCCTAAACCTAACCCTAACTCTAAACCTAACCCTTACCCTAACCCTATCCCTAACACCTAAGCCCTAATCCTAATGCTAACCCAACCCTAAATATCACCCTAAATCTAACACAATCGATAATCCTAACCCTAATGCTAACCCTAACCATAACCCTAACGTAATCGTAACCGTAAACAAAACCGTAAACCAAGTCTAACACTAACCCTCTCCCTAACACCTAACCCCTAACCCTAACACTAACCCGAACAGTAACCCTAAACCCTAACACTAAAACTAACACTATCCCTAAATCTAAACCTAACCGTAAACCTAACCTTAACCCTACCCTAACCCTAACGCTATCACTCACATCTAACCCCTAACCCTAACACTAAACCTAACCCTAAAACTAACACTAAAACTAACCTTAACCCTAAACCTAACCATAAGGCTAAACCTAATCCTAATCGTAACTCTAAACCTAACCGTAACCAGAAACCTAAACATAACCTTAAACCTATCACTAACCCTAAAACCTAAGCCTAAACCTAACACTAACCCTAAGCCTAACCCTAACCCTAAACCTAACCCTAAACCTAACCATAGCCCTACCTTCTAACCCTAACCATAAACCCTAACCATAACCTTAACACTAACACTAATCCTAAATCCTAACTCTAAAACTTACACTATCCCTAACCCAAACCCTAAATGTAAACCTAACCTTAACCCTACAGTAAGCCTAACCCTATCCATAACACCTAACCCCAAACCCTAACAGTAAACCTAACCCTAAAACTAACACTAACCCTAGCCCTAACCCTAACCCTAACCCTAACCCTAACCCTAACCGTAAGGCTAACCCTAAACCTAATCGTAAGCCTAAACCTAACCGTAATGCAAAGTCTAACCGGGACTCTAACACTAACCCTAACACTAACAATTACCCTAAACCCTAACCATAAACCTAAAACAAACCCTAAGCCTTACCCTAACTCTAACCCTATCCCTAACCCTAACTTCTAACTGTAACTGTAACCCTAAACCTAAAACTAAACCCCACCCTAACCCTAACCATGACCTAAACTCTAAACCTAACTGGAAGACTAACCCTAAACATAACCCTAACTGTAACCATATTCTCTAACCCTAATCGTAACCCTAACACTAACCCAAACCCTACCCCTCACAATAAACATAATGCTAACCCCTAAATCTAACAGCTAACCCTAAGACATAACCCTAAGCTTAACCCCTAACCTTAAGTCATAACACTAATGCTAACCCTAACTCTACCAATAAATCTTAACCTAAACTTAGCACTAACCATAACACAAACCCTAACCATAACCTAAACCCTAAACGCTAACACTAAACATAACCTTAACCCTAACTCTAAACCTAACCCTAAACCTAACCCTAACTATAACCCAATCACTAACACCTAACACCTAAACCTAACCCTAAATCTCACCATAAAACTAACCTTAAATCTAACGCAAATGCTACCCCTAACCCTAACACTAAACCTAACACTAACCCTAACCTCATTATAAACCTAAACCAAACTGTAACCCGAAGCCTAACCCTAACCCTAACCGTAACCCTAACACTAACCCTAATAGTAATCCTAATGCAAATCCTAACACTAACTGTAATCCTAAACCTAACCCTAACTCTAACCCTACCCTAATCTTAACCCTATATGTTACCTTAACCCGAAGCCTAGCCGTAACCCTATCCCTAAACCAAAGTTAACCCTAAACCTAACACTAACCCTAAACCAAAACTTAAACCTAATCCTAACTCTAAACCTAACCTTATCTGTAACACTAATCCCAACCCATAACCTTAACCCTAACTCTAAACCTAACCCTAAACCTAACCCTAACTATAACCCAATCACTGACACCTAACATAACCTTTAACCCTAACCCTAAACTTAACCCTAACCATAACTTCTAAACCTGACCCTAACCCTAAACCTAACCCTAAACTCTATCACTACACCCAACACTAAACTCTAATGATAATCCTACCCTAAACCTAACCCTATCCCTAACCCTAACCCTAACTCTAACACTAAACATAACCCTAACACTAACCCTAAACCTAAGCTTTAACCATAATCCTAACTTAAACCGAATGCTAACCGCTAACCCTAACACTACACCTAACCCTAACCCTAATCCTAGCGCTAACCTAATTGTAACCCTAACCCTAACCATAAACCTAAGACTAACCCTAACTCTAACCCTAAAACTAACATCTAAATCTAACCCTAAACATAACGCTAAAACTAAGCACTAACACTAAATCTAACCCTTACACTATCCCTAACCCTAAACCTAACCCTAACACTAACCCTAACCCAGAACCTAAGCTTTAACCCTAACCCAAACACTAACACTAATCATAACCTCTAAGCTTAACACTAACCCTAACCCTAACCATAACTCTAACCCTAAACCAAAGAGTAACCTCTAAACATAACCTAAACCCTCACCCTGCCTTAAACCTAAACCTATACTCTAACCATAACCCTAACCTTAACCCTAACCAAAACCCTGAACCTAAGTTTGAACACTAACTCAAACACTAACCATAACCTCTAAGCGTAACCTTAACCCTAACCCTAACCCTTACTCTAACCCTAAAACAAACGCTAACCTCTAACCATAAACCTAACCCTAAACCTAACCCTAACCCTAAGCAAACCCTAAAGCTAACTTCTAACCCAAACACTAACCCTAACCATAAAACTAAAGCTAAACGTAACCGTAAACTTAACCATAATCCTAACCCTAACACCTAAGCCTAAACCTAAAACTAACCCTAACCCTAAATGTAGCCATAACACTAAGCATACCCCTAACGCTAACTTCTAAACCTAACTCTAACCCTAACCCTAACTATAACCATAACCTGAAACCTAAACCTAACATTAATCCCTTACCTGTACCCTAACCCTATCCCTTAAACTAACACTAACCCTGACTGTAATATGTAAGCCTAACCATAACACTAGCATAACCCTAACCCTAACACTAACGCTAACCCTAAACCTAACCCATACCAGTAATACTAACCCTAAACCTAACCCTAACACTAAACCTAACCTCTAACACTAACACTAACTTTAAACCTATCCCTAAACCTAACACTAATCCTAATACTAAACCTAACTTCTAACAGTAACCCTAACCCTAAATCTCAACCTAACCCTAACCCTTACCATAACACTAACCCTAACCCTAAAAACTAACTCTAACCCTAACCCTAACCCTAACACATAACCCTATCCCTAACAACTAACCCCAAAATCTAACCCTAACCATAACCATAACCCTAACACTACATCAAACGCAAACCCTAGCCCTAACCATAATCCTAACCCTAAATGTAACTCTAACCTAATTGTAATCCTAACACTAACCATAACCCTAAGCCTAACCATAATCCTAACACTGATTCTTACGTTAAGCCTAACCTTCACACTATACCTAACCCTAAAACTAATCCTAAAACTAACCTCTAAACCTAACCCTAACCATACGCCTAACAATAAAACTAACCACTAAACCTAATTCTAACACTTACACTATGCCTAACCCTAGCCCTATCACTAACCCTAACCCTGAACCTAAGCTTTCATCCTATCCCTAACACTAACCCTAAGAATAACCTATAAGCCTAACCCTAAACCTAACCCTAACCCACTATCCCTAAATCTAACCCTAATCTTAAACCTAACCCTAACACTAGGCTAACACTAACCCTATCCGCAATACCTAACCCCTAACCCTAACCCTAAAACTAACCCTAAAACTAACTCTAACCATAACCCTAAACCTAATCGTAACCCTAACCCTAACCGTAACCCTAAGCCTAACTGTAACCATAACACTAAGCTAACCCTAACACTAACCCTAAAACTTAACCCTAAACCTAACACTAACCCTAGGCCTAAGCCTAACCCTAACCCTAACTTCTAAACCTAACCCTAAATCTAACCCTAAACCTAAACCTAACCATTATACTAAACCTAACCTTAAAACTGAAGCTAACCCGAACCCTAAACCTAACCCTAAACATAAACCCTAATGCTAACCCTAACACTATCACTAACCCTAACCCTAACCCTATACTGAACACTAAACCTAAACCTAACACTAACCCTATCGCTAACACCTAACCTCTAACCCTAACCCTAAACCTAACACAAAAACTGATCTTAAACCTAACCCTACCACTAACTCTAACCATAACCCTAACCATAAAACTAATACTAAACCTAACCCTAACCCTAACCCTGACCCTAACCTCTAAACCTAACCGGAACAGCAACCCTAACCATAACCTTAACTGTAACAATAATCTCTAACCCTAATCGTAACCCTAACCCTAACCAAAACCTAACAGTACCACTATAAATAAGCATAACGCTAACCCCTAAACCTAACACCGAACACTAAACCATAACCCTAAGACTAACCACTAACAATAAGCCCTAACACTAATCCTAACCCTAACAACAAACCTCAAGCTAACACTAACACTAACCATAACACTAACCCTAACGATAACCCAAACCCTGAATGCTAACACTAAACATAACCTTTAACCTAACTCTAAACCTAACCCTAAACCTAACCCTAACTATAACCCTATCACTAACACCTAACCCTCACCATAAAACTAACCTTAAATTTAACGCAAACGCTACCCCTAACCCTAACCCTAAACCTAACACTAACACTAACCTCATCATAAGCCTAAACCTAACCATAACCCGAAGCCTATCCCTAGCACTAACCCTAAATATAATCCTAATCCAAATCCTAACACTAACCGTAATCCTAAACCTAACGCTGTCTAACCCTACCCTAATCATAACCCTAACACTTACCTTAACCCGAAGACTAGCCTTAAACCTATCCCTAACCCTAAAGTTAACCCTAAACCTAACACTAACTCTAACCCTAACCTTAAACCTAAACTTAACTCTAAACCTAACCCTATCCCTAACACTAACCCCAACACTAGCCATAACAATAACCTGTAAACATAAAACTAAACCTAACCGTAAACCTAAACATAAAAATAAGAACTAAATCTAATCCTAACACTTACACTATCCCTAACCCTAACGCTAACACTAGCCCTAAACCTAAGATTTAACCCTAACCATAAACCTAAACCTAACCCTAATGCTAACCTTAACCCTAACCATAACCCTAACCCTAAACCTAAATATAAACCTAACAATAACCATAACTTACCCTCACGCTAACTCTAACCCTAACCTTCTAACACTAACACTAACCTAATCCTAACCCTAATCCTAACCTTCAACCTAACCCTAAACTCTAACTGTAACCCTAACCCTAACACTAAGCAGAACACTGAACCTAAACTTTAACCCTAACCCTAACCCTAAACATAACCTGAACCATAACCTCTAAGGCTAACCCTAACAATAACCCTAACACTAACTCTAACACTAAACCAAAGGATAACCTCTAACCCTAACCATAACCTTAATGCTAACCCTAATTATAACCCTAAACCTAACCCATATCCCTATTCCTAACACCTAACCCCTAAACCTAACCCTAACCTTAACACTAAATCTAATGCAAAACTTAAATCTAACCCTAACCGTTACCGTAACCTAATTGTAATCCAAAAACTAACCATAAACCAAAGCCTAAACTAAGCCTAAACCTAACTCTAAGCCTAACCTTAACACTAACACTAACCCTATCCCTAACACTAACACTAACACTAACCTGTAAACCTAACCCTAACCCTAAACATAACCTTACCCCTAAAGCTAACCACTAATGCGAACCCTAACATTTATCCTATCCCTAAACCTAATCCTAACCCTAACCCTTAACCTAAGCTTTAACCCTAACCCTAACCATTACCTCTAAGCCTAAACCTAACCCTAACCCTACCCCTAAATCTAACCCTAAACCAAATGCTAACCTCTAACCATAACCCTATCCCTAACTATAACCCTTAAACTAACACTAACACTAACCCTAACACTAAGCCTAAAATTAAACCTCAGATTTAACCCTAACCCTAACCCAAAACTAACGCTAACCTCTAATCATAACTCTAACCCTAACCCTAAACCTAACCATAACCCTGAACTCTAACCGTAACACTAACTCTACCCTAAAACTATCCCTAACATCTAATCCTAACCCAAAACCTAGACCTAACCTAATCGTTACCCTAACCATAACCGTAACCCGAAGCCTAAATGTAACCCTAACCCTAATCCTAACACTAACACTAAACAATAACCCTAAACCTAACACTATCCCTAAGCCTAACCCTAACCGTAAAACTAACACTAACCCTAACCACATCCCAAACATGTAACCCCTAACCCTTACGCTAAACCTAACCGTAAAATTAAAACAAAATATAACACTAACCCTAACCCTAACCCTAAACTTAAGCCTATCCTTAACTCTATTCCTAACACCTAACTTCTAAACGTAATCCTAACCCTACCCCAACTAATCCTAATCCAAATCCTAACACTACCTGTAACCCTAAACCTAACCCTAACCCTAACTCTAATCCTAAACTAATCGGAACCCTAACACTTACTGTAATGCGAAGCCTAGATGTAATCCTATCCCTAAAACTAAACCTAACCCTAACGCTCACACTAATACTAAACGTAAACCTAACTATAAACCTAACCCTACACCTAACACTAACACTAACACTAACTGTAACCCTAAAACTAACCTCTAAACATAACCTTAACCCTAACCATAAACCTAATCCGAAACCTAACAGCTAACCCAAATCCTAAACCTTACCCTATCCGTAACCCTAACTCTAACCCTAACCCTAAATTAAATTTAACCATAAACCTAACCCTATCCCTAACCCTAACCCTGACCCTAACCATAATTTCTAAACCTCACCCTAACCGAAACCATACCCTAACCATAAACTGATCCCTAACACCTAAGCCCTAACCCTAACACTAAACCTAACCCTAACCCTAACACTAACCCTAACCCTAAACCTACACCTAAACCCAAACCTAAGCTTTACCCATAACCCTAACCCAAACCTTACGTTAATGGCTAATGCTAACCTTAAGCCCAAACCTAACCCTAAACCTAACCCTAATCCTAACCCTAACCCTACACCTAACGCTAACCATAACCCTAACTGTAATCCCTAACCCTAATCCCTAACCCTAAACCTAAAGCTAACAGTAACCCATCCATAAACCTAAAAGAAACTCTCACCTTAACTGTAATGCTACCGATAACCCTAACCATATCCTTAACCCCTAACCCCTAACCCTAACTGAAAATCTAACCCTAACACTAACTCTAACTCTAACCCTAACCATAACTCTAAACTTAACACCAAAACTAAACCTAATCGTAACCCTAAAGCTAACCGTAACCGGAAGCCTAACAATGACCCTATACAAAACAACTAGCACCTAAAGCTAACCCTAACATAGACCTAACCATAAAAATAACCCTAACCTCTAAACCTAATCCTAACCCTTAGACCTAAACATAAACCTAACCGTAACCCTAACCCTAACCCTAACCCTAACCTTAACCCTAACCCTATCGTTTACCATAACCCTAACCCTAAGTGTAACACTAACCTGTAAACCTAACCCTAACCCGAACCCTAACACTAAACCTAATCCCTAACCCTAACACTAATGCTAACACTAACCCATCAATAAATCTACACAAAACCCTAACCTTAACCGTAATGCTACCCATAAACTTAACCATATCTTTAACACCTAACCCCTAAACCAAACCGAAAATCTAATCCTAACTGAAACTCTAAACCTAACCCTAAACCTAAGACCAAACCTAAACCTAATCGTAACCCTAAAACTAACCATAATGTGAAGCCTAACAATGACCCTATACCTAAAAACTAACACCTAAACATAACCCAAATAAAACCTAACCCTAACCATAACGCTAACCTCTAAACCTAACCCTATCCCTTAGACCTAAAAATAAACCTAACCCTAACCCTAACCCTAAACATAAACCTAACCCTAACTCTAAATCTAACGCTAACTTCTACCAAAAACCTTAACCAGAAAACTAATGCTAACAATTACCCTAATCCTAAACTCTAAACCTAACCCTAACCATAACCTCTAAACCTAACCCTAACCCTAAACTCTAACGCTAAATGTAAGCCGAACACTAAACCTAAACCTAACCGTAACCCTATTGCTAAACCAAAACCCTAACCCTAAACGTAAAATTAACCCTAACCCTAATGTTAAAATTAACCCTAACCATAACCCTATCCCTAACATGTAACCTTTAAGCTTACACATAAACCTAGCACTAACCCTAAACCTAACACGAAAACTTAGGAGAACACTAACCCTAACCCTAAAACTAACTCTGACCCTAACCATAAGCACTAACCCTAACCCTAACCCTAACCCTAAACATAACCCTAACCCTAACATCTAACCTCTAACCCTAACCCTAACCTAAACCTAAACCTAAACCTAAACGTAACTCTCACCCTATGACTAAACCCTAACTCTAAGCCTAAACCTAACCTTAAAACTAACCCTAACACTAACCTTAACCCTAACACTAATCCGTGCCCTAACCCTAACCCTAAAACTATCACTAACCAGAATACTAAACCTAACGCTACCCCTAAACCTATCCCTAAACCTATTCAAAATGCTAACCCTAACTGTAACCCGAAGCCTAACACTAACACTAAGGCCTAAAACTTAAACCCTAACCTCAACTTAAAACTAACCCTAACCTAACCCTAACACTAACCCTAACACTAACCCTATTACTAAACCTAACGCTAACCCTAACACTAATCATAACCCTAACCCTAAACCTAAATATAAACCAAACTATAACCCTAAACTTATCCTCACGCTAACTCTAACCCTAACTTTCTAACCCTAACACTAACCCTAATCCTAATCCTAACCCTAATGCTCACCATAACCCCTAACCCTAACTCTGATTCTAACACTAAACCCTAACCCTAAACCTAACCCTATCAGTAACCCTAACCTAACACTAAACCTAACCCTAACACTAAACCTAACATTAACCCTAAATCTCACCCTAACCCATAACCATAAACCTAACTCTAACACTAACACCTAAACCTAACCCTATCCCTAACCCTAACCCTAACCCTAACACTAACCCTAACAACAATCCTAACCCTAACTCTAAACCTATCCCTAACCCTAATCCTAATACTGAGCCTAACAATAACCCTAACATGAACCCTAACCCTAATCCCTAACGGTAACCCAAACGCTAACATGAACACTAACTCTAATATGTAAGATTAACCCTACCGCTTACCATAACCCTAACTCTAAGCATAACACTAACCCATAAAACTAACCCTAACCCGAACACTAACCCTAACTCTAATCCCTATCCCTAACCCTAACGCTAACACTAACCCATCCATAAATCTAAATGAAACTCTAAACCTTACTGTAATGCTACACATAAGCATAACCATATCCTTAAAACCTAACCCCTAAACCTAACCGAAAATATAACACTAACTCTAACTCTAACCCTAATCCTAACCCTAACTCTAAACCTAACACCAAACATAAACCTAATCGAAACCTTATACCTAACCGTAATCGGAAGCCTATCAATGACCCTACACCTAACAACTAACACCTAAAACTAACACTAACATAAACATAACCCTAACACTAACCCTAACCCTAACCCTAACCCTAATTCTAAGCCTAACTCTAACGCTAAACTCTAACCCTAACCCTAAACCTAATGCAAACTTCTACCGATAACTCTAACCAGAAACCTAACCATAACAATAAACCTAACGCTAAACGCTAACACTATAACTAACCTCTAACCCTAATACTAAGCCTAACCTTAACACTAAACCTTAACCTAAACGTAACCCTATCCCTGACCCTAAACCATAACCCTAACCCTAACATTAACCTGAACCCTAAAGATAACCCTATCCATAACACCTAAGACTAAGCCTACCCCTAAACCTAGCACTAACCCTAACGCTAACCGTAACCCTAAACCTAACCCTAACCCTAATACTAACCCTAACCTAAAACCTAACCCTGACCCTAACATTAACCTCTAACCCTAACCCTAACCGTAACCCTAACCCTAAATCTAAACCTAACAGCAACCCTAAAACTAAACACTAACCCTAACCCTAAACCTAACCCTAACCAAAAACTTAACAATAACCCTAACTCTAACAATAACCCTAACCTTATCCCTAGCACCTAACCCCTAAACTTACCCCTAACCCTAACACTAACCCTTACCCTAACCCTAACCCTAACTGTAAGATTAACCTTAACCATAACCATAAACCCTAACCCTAAGGACCCTAACTGTAAGACCCTAACCCTAAGCCAATCCCTAATCCTAACCCTAAGCCTAATCCTAACACTAACACTAACCCTAACCCTAAACTGTAATCCTAACACTAACCCTAACCCTAACCTCCAACTGTAACCACTACCACTAACCCAAACCCTAACCGTAACCTTAACACTAACACTAACCCTAACGCTAACCCTAACCCTAACCCTAATGCTAACACTAACCCTAATCCTAAACTCGAACCCTAACCCTAACCCTAAAAATAACACTACCCCTAACCCTAAAGCTATCACTAATCCTAACCCTAACCCTAAACCTAACCCTAAACCAAAACTTAACAAGAACCCTAAGCCTAAACCTAACACTAACACTATCCCTAGCCCAAACCTAAACCTAACCCTAATCCTAAACTTAAGCCTAAACCTAAGCCTAACCCTAACCCTAAGCCTCACACTAACCCTAAACATAAACCCTAACCCTAAGGACGCTAACTATAAAACGCTAATACTAACACAAAATCTAAACCTAACTCTAACCCTAACCCTTAATGCTAACCATAACCCTTAGCCCTAAAAATAACCCTAACCCAAACCCGAACCTGAACCAGAACCCTTACCCTAAACCTATCCCTACCCTTAGACCTAACAATAACACTAACACTAACCCTAACCCTAACCCTAACACTAATCCTAACCCTAACCCTAACCCTAACCCTAAGCCCTATACCTAACCCTAACACTAACCTTAACCCTTAGACTAACACTCACACTAACCCTAATGCTAACATCTAACCATAACCCTAACAGGAACCCTAACCCTAACACTTACCGTAATCCTAAACTCAAACCAGAATCCTAACCTTAACCCTAAACATAACCCTAACCCTAACACTAACATCTAACCATAATGCTAAGCCTAACCCTAAACCTAAAAGTAACTGTAACCCTGTACCTAACCCTAAAACCTAACCCTAACCATAAGGCTAAAACTAAGCCTAACCCTAACACTATCCCTAACCCTAGTCCTAAACCTAACCCTAATGCTAACCCTAAACCTAACCCTAAAACTCTAACTCTAACCCCTAGCACTAACCCAAAAGCTAACAGTAATCCGAACCCTAAACCTAACCTTAACCCTAAACTTAAGTCTAACCCTAACACTAAGGCTAAACCTAACCCTAAATGTAACCCTAACACTAACCCTCACCCTAACAATAAACCTAATGCCAACCCTAACCCTAGCCCTAAACCTATTCATAACCCTAAACCTAACTGTAACACAAAGCTTAACCTTAAACCTATCCCAAAAACTAACACCTGATCCTAAACAAAATCTAACACTAACCCTAACCCTAACCTAATCCTATCCCTAATCCCTAACCCTAACCCTAACCTTAACCCTAATGCTAACCGTAACCCTAATCCTAACATCTAACCCAAACTCTAACCCAAATCCAAATCCTAACCATAAAACTAACTTATAACCCTAAGCCTAAACCTAACCCTAAACCTAAACCTAACACTAAACCTAAACCAAACACTAACCCTAACCCTAACTCGAACACTTTAACTAACCCTAACCGTTACTAACCCTAACCCTAAAACTAACACTATCACTAACCCTAACGCTAAACCTAAACATAACCCTTACACTAACCATAACCCTAACGCTAACACTAACATTCTAACCCTAACCCTAACCCTAATCCTAAACCTAAACGTAACCCTCACACTAACCATAACTCTAACCCTAAACATAATCCTAACACTAACCCTAACCCTAACTCTAAACCTAACGCTAACCCTAATCCTAACTATAAAACACAAAACCTAACACTAACCCTAACCCTAACTCTAAACCTAACGCTAACCCTAACCCTAACTCTAAAACACTAACCCTAACACAAACCCTAACCCTAACTCTAATCCTAAAACAAACGCTAACCTCTAAACATAACACTAACCCTAACCCTAACCCTATCCTTAAATCTAACACTAAACTCTAACTGTAACCCAAACCCTAACACTAACCGTAACCGTGAATCTAAGCTTTAATCCTAGCCCTAACCCTAACAATAACCCAAAACATAACCTCTAAGCCTAACACTAACACTAACCCTAACCCTACCTCTAACACTAAAGCAAACAGTAACATCTAACCCTAACCTTAACCCTAACCCTAAGCCTAACGCTAACCCTAACACTAAACCTAACTTGTAACCCTAACACTAACTGTAACTCTAAAATTAAAGCCAACCCTAACCCTAACACTAAGCCTAACATTAAACTTCAGCTTTAACCCTAACCCTAACCCAAACCTAATGCTAACCTCTAACCATAACACTAACCCTAAATTAAATCTAACCATAAACCTGAACTCTAACCGTAACACTAACCCTAACCCTAAAATTATCCCTAACATCTAATCCTAAACCAAAACCTAGCCCTAACCTAATCGTAACCCTAACCATAACTGTAACCTGAAGCCTAAAACTAACCCTAAACCTAAACATAACCCTAACACTAAACCATAACCCTAAACCTAACACTAACCCTAACCCTAACCCTAACACTAAAACTAACCCTAACCCTAATCCTAACACTATCTCGAAAACGTAAGCCCTAACACTAATGCTAAACCTAACCCTAAAATTAAAACAAAATCTAACACTAACCCTAACCCTAACCCTAAGCCTAACCTTAACACTATCCCTAACACCTTACCCATAAACCTAACACTAACCCTAACCCTAATCCTAGTCAAAATACTGACACTACCTATAAGCCTAAACCTAACCCTAACTCTAATCCTGAACTAATCGTAACCCTAACCCTCACCATAACACAAAACCTAGACGTAACCCTATACCTAAACCTAAACCTAACACTAAAGCACACCCTAAAACTAAACATAAACCTAACTCTAAAACTAACACGAAACATAACACTAACCCTAACCATAACATTAACCCCAACACTAACCTCTAAACCTAACCATAACCCTAACCGTAAATGTAATGCTAAACCTAGCGAATAACCGTAATCCTAACCCTTACCCTATCCCTAACTCTGATGCTAACCCTAACCCTAAATTAACTTGAACCCTAACCCTAACCCTAACCATAACTTCTAAGTCTCAACGTAACCTTAACCATAACCTGATCTCTAACACCTATGCCCTAAACCTAATGCTAAATCTAACCCTAACCCTAACCCTAACACTAACACTAACCCTAACCCTAACTCTAACCCTAAACCAAACGCTAACCTCTAACAATAACCCCTAACCCTAACCCGAAACCTAATGCTAACCCTAACCCTAAAACTAACTTCTAACCCTAACACTAACCCTAACTCTAAAACTAAAGCTAACCCTAACCCTAAACCTAACCCTAGCCCTAAACCCTAACCCTAAAACTAACACTATCCCTAACCCTAAAGCGAACACTAAACCAAACCCTAACCCTAACCCTATCATTAACACCTAAACCCTAACTCTAACCCTAACTCTAAAACTAATGCTAAACCTAACACTACCCATAAGTCTAATCCTAACCCTAACCATAAACCAAAGCCCAAAACTAACCATCTCCTTAACAGCTAATGCTTAACCCTAACCTAAATCATAACCATAACACTAAGCGTAACCCTAACCCTAACTTCTAATCCTAACCCAAACCCTAACACCAACCCTAATGCTAACCATAACCCATACCTCTAATCCTAAACCTAACCCTAATCCAAAAGCTAACACTAACACTAACACTAACCATAACCTCTAACAATAACCGTAAACTTAAACATATCCCTAGCCATAACCCTAAAGCCAATGCTAAACCTAACTCTAACCCTAACCTTAACACTAACCCTAACCCTAACACTAAACCTCAACCTAACACTAATCCTAACAATAACAAGAACCCTAACCATAACCCTAACAGTAACCCTAAAAGCTAACCCTAACCATAACACTAACCCTAACCCTAACACTAACACTAACACTAACCCTAACCCATAATCCTATTCCTAACAACTAACCCCTAAACCTAACACTAAATCTAACACTACATCTAGCGCAAACCCTAACCCTAACCCTAATGCTAAATTAATTGTAATCCTAAACCTAAACATAACCCTAAGAATAACCCTAACCCTAACACTCACACTAAAACTAACCCTAACCCTAACTCTAAAACTAACATCTAATCCTAACCTTAACACTAACGGTGACCTTAACCCTAAAATTAACCACTAACCCTAATCCTAACCCTTACCCTATCCCTAACCCTAACCCTAACACTAACCCTAACCCTGAACCTAAGCTTTCACCCTAACCCTAACCCTAACCCTAACCCTTACCGTAACGATAACCATAACCTCGAAGCCTAACCCTAACAGTAATCCTAATTCTAACCCTATACAAAACACTAACATCTAACTGTAACCCTAACCCTAACCCTAAACCTAAACCTAACCATAAACTCTAAACGAAACACTAACCCTAACCTTAACTCTAACCCTAACACTAACCTCTAACCCTAGCACAAACCCTAACCCTAACCCTATCGCTCTCACCTAACCCCTAACCTAAACTTAAGCTTTAATCGTAACCCTCACCCAAACCTAATGCTAACCGCTAAACCTAATCCTAACCCTAATGCTAACCTAATTGTAACACTAACCCTAACCCTAACCCTAAGCCTAAACTGAACCCTAACTCTAACCATAGCACTAACCCTCACACTAACCCTAATCCTAACACTGACCCTAACACTAACCTCTAAATCTAACCATAACACTAACCGTAACCCTAAACCTAAAACTAACCACTGACACTAATCCTAACCCTTACCTTCTCCTTAAACCTAATCATAAACCTAACTCTAACACTGAAACTAAGCTTTTACCCTAACCCTAACCCTAACCCTAACTTTAATTCTAAAAAAACACTAACTTCTAACCATAACCATAACCCTAATCCTAACCCAAACCTTAAACCTAACCCTAAACTCTAACCGTAACCCTAACCCTAACAATAACCCTGAACCTAAGCTTTAACCCTAACCCTAACACTTACACTAACCATAAGCTCTAATTCTAACTCTAACCCTATCCCTAAATCTAACCCTAAGGAAAAACACTAACCTTTAGCCATAACCCTAACACTAACCCTAACACTAAATGTAAGTTCTAACCCTAACACGAACCATAACCTTAAAACTAAAGCTACCCTAAACCTAAACCTAACCCTAACCCTAAAACCTAACCCTAACCCTAACACTATCCCTAACCCTAACCCTAACCCTAAACCAAACACTAAACCTAACTCTAACACTAACCCTACCGCAAACACCTAACCCCTAATTCCTACCACTAACCCTAACTCTAAAACTAACCCTAAATTTAACCCTAACCATAACCCTAAACCTAACCCTAAGCCTAAATGAAATTGTAACCCTAACAATAACCATAAAACAAAGCCTAACCCAAACCCTTTCACTAACACCTAACCCCTAACACTAACCCTAACCCTAACTATAACCATAAACCTAATCCTAACCCTAACCATAATGCTAACCCTAACCCCAACCCTATTACTAACCACAACCTCTAAAACTAATCCTAATCATAAAACTATCACTAACCCTAATCCAAAACCTAACACTAAACCTAACTTCTAACCTTAATACTTACCCTAACCTTAAACCTCAACCTAAACCCAAACAATAACACTAACCCTAACAATAACCCTATCCCAAAAATCTAACCCAAACGCTAACCTTAAACGTAACCCTAACCCTAACCTATAACCCTATCCCTAACACTTAATGCCTAAACCTAACCCTACCCCTAACACTAACACTACATCTAATGCAAACCCTAACCCTAAGCCTAACCCTAACGCTAACCTAATTGTAAATCTAACCTTAACCATAACCCTAAGCCTAACCCAAAACCTAACACTAAATCTAACCATAACCCTAGCCCTCAGAGTGAACCTAACCCTAACCCTAAAACTAACCTCTAAGCCTAACCCTAACCCTAACTCTAACCCTAACCCTAAAATTAAGCAACCTAATCCTAACCCTTACCCTATTCCAAACCCTAACAGTAACACTAACCATAACCCTGAACCGAATCTTTCTCCCTAACCATAACCCTAACCTTAACTATAACCTCTAAGCCTAACCCTAACACTAACCATAACACTAACCCTAGCGATAACCCTAAACCTAACCTTAAACCTAACCCTAACCCTAACTCTAAGCCTAACCATAAACCAAAACCTAACCCTAACCCTAACTCTAAACCGAACCCTAATCCTAACCCTAAAACTAACCCTATCGCTAACACCTAACCCCTAAACCTAAAACTAACTCTAACCCTGAACTATAACTGTAAGATTAAACCTAACCCTAACTTTAACCCTAGCACGAACCTCTAACCCTAGCACTAACCCTAATACTTACCCTAACCATAACCCTAATGCTAAGCCTAACCCTAAACCAAACCCTAACCCTAATCATAAACCCAATTGTGATCCTATCCCTAACCCTAACCGTAACGTTAACCCTATCCATAACTCTAACTCTAACCCTAACCATAACCCTAACCCTAACCCTAAGCTAAACCTAACCCTAACCATAACCATAACCCCTAAACCTAACTTTAACACTTAGCTCTAACAAAAGCACTAACCCAAACCTAAACCCTAACCCCAAACCATAATCCTAGCCCTACACCTAACACTAACCCTAACTCTAACCCTAACGCTAACCTCTAACATTAACCGTAACACTAACTCTAACCCTAAATTCTAACAAAAACCCTAACCGGAAACCTAACCCTAACACTAACCCTAACCCTAATCTCTAACCATAACCCTAACTCTAACCCTAAACCTAACCCTAACACTAAACCTAACCTCTAACCCTAACTCTAACCTAACCCTAGTCCTAAACCTAACCTTAACCCTATCCCTTACCCTAAACCATAAATATAAACAAAAATTAACCATAACCCCAACCTTAACCTTAACCCTAACCCTAACACTTTCCCTAACACCTAACACCTAACCCTAAAACTAAACATTTCACTAACCCTAAACCTAACCATAAAACTAACGCTAAACGTAAAACTAGCCCTAACCCTAACCCTAACCCTAACCTCTAACCTAACAATAACCCTAACCGTAAACCTTAATCTAAGCGTAACCCTAAGCCCAACACTAAACGCTAAGCCTAACCCTAAACCTAACCCTAAACCTAACCCTAACCAAAACGTTAAACCTAACCCTGACCTAAACCTAAACTTAACCCTAACCCTAACCCTAAACCTAAAGCTAAACTCTCACCCTAACCCAAAGCCTAAAACTAAGGCTAACTTCTACTCATAACCCTAACGGGAAACCTAACCCTAACACTAACCCTAACCCTAAATGCTACCGTAACCCTACCCTAACCCTACACGTAACCCTAACACTAACCCTAAGCTCTAAACCTAACCCTAAGCCTAACCATAACCCTAAACCTAAACTGAATGGTAACTGTATCTCTAACCCTGAATCCTAACCCTAATCATAAAATTAACCCTAACACTAACATTAACCTTAACCCTAACCATAACACTATCTCTAAGATCTAACCCCTAAGCTACCCCTAAACCTAGCACTAACTCTAACCCTAACTCAAAAACTAATGCTAACACTAACCCTAACCCTAAAACTAACCCTAACAGTAACCATAACTTCTAACCCTAACCCTAAGCCTAACCCTAAATGCAAGCCTAACCCTAACGCTAAACGCTAACCCTAAGCCTAAAGCTAACCCTAAGCCTAACCCTAACCCAAACCTTAACCCTAACCCTAACCCTAACCCTGTCTGTAACAACTAAGCCCTATACCTAACCCAAACTTTAGATCTAAAGCTAACCTTAAGCCTAACCCTAAACCTAATAATAACCCTAACCCTAACCATAACCTGAAGCGTAACCCTAAGACTGTCTCTAACACTTAACACCTAAACCTACCCTTAACATAACTCAAAACCTAACCGTAACCATAACCCTCACCCTAAACCTAACGCTAATCCTAAACATAACCCTAACCCTAAGGCTAACCCTAACCCTAATCCTAACCTCTAACACTAACCCTAACACTAATCCTAAACTTAACACTATCCCTAAACCTTACCCGAACCCTAACTCTAACCCTATACCTAATCCAAAACTTAACAATAGCCCTAACCCTATCCCTAACCCTAACAATATCACTAAGCCTATCCCTAGTCCTACTCCTAATACGAAACCTAACCCTAAACATAACCCTAACTCTAACCCTAAGCCTAAACCTATCCCTAACCCTAAACCCTAATGCTAACCCTAAAATTAACACTAACCCTAACATTAACATTAACCATAACCATAACCTTAACCCTAACACCTAACTCCTAAGCTTATCCATAAACCTAGCACTAACCCTAACCCTAACCAGAAAAATGAGGCTAACACTAACCCTAACCCTAAACCAAACCCTGACCCGAACCCTAATCTCTAACCCTAACCCTAACCCTAAACCTAACTTTAACCCTAACCTCTAATCTCTAACCCTAACCCTAACATAAACCTAAAACTAAACGTATCCCTCACCCTACGACTAAACCCTAACTCTAACCCTAAACCTAACCTTAAAACTAATGCTAACCCTAACCTTAACCCTAACATTAATCCGAACTCTAACCCTAAACCTAACCCTAACCCTAACCCTAACCCTAATACTAACCCGAATACTAAACTTAATGCTACCCCTAAAACTGACCCTAAACCTATTCAAAACCCTAATCGCTAACCGTAACCCTAACCTTAACCCGAACGCTAACGCTAATAAGAAAGCCTAAACCTAACGCTTACTGTAACCCTAACCCTAACTGTAAAACTAACAAATAAACCTAACCCTAACCTGAACCCTAACACTAACCCTAATACCTAACCCTAACCCGAACGCTAACACTAACACAGCCGTAAAACTAAAAGAAACCGTAACCCTAAAACCTAACCCTAAATCAAAATCTTACCCTAACTCTAACTCTAATCCTAACCCTAACCCTAACTCTAACCCTAACACCAAACCTAAAGCTAATCGTAACCGTAAACCTAACCATAATCTGAAGCCTAACACTGACCCTATAACTAACAACTAACACATAAACCTAACCCTAACATAAATCTAACCCTAACCAAATCCTAACCTCTAAACCTAACCCTAACCCTTAGACCTAAACATAAACCTAACCCTAAACCTAAGACTAATCCCTAACGCTAAACGTAACCCTAACCCTAATGCTAAACTCTCACCCTAACCCTAACAATAAAACTAAGGCTAACTTCTACCATTACCCTAACTGGAAACCTAACCCTAACACTAACCCTAAACCTAAACACTAACCGTAACCCTACCCAAACCCTAAACCTAACCGTAACCCTAACTCTAACCTCTAACCCTAACCCGAATCCTAACCCTAACCCTAAACCTAAACATAACTGTAACCTTATTCATAACCCTAAATCCTAACCTGAACTCTAAAATTAACCCTAAACCTAACATTAAACTTAAACCTAACTACAACCGTATCCCTAAAACCTAACTCCTAAGCCTACCCCTAAACCTAGCACTAACCCGAACCCTAACCTGGAAACTAATGCAAACCATAACCCTAACCCTAAACCTAACCCTAACCCTAACGCTAACCCTAAACCTACCCCTAACCCTAACCCAAACCCTAACCCTAACCCTAACCTTAACGCTAACCCTAACCCTATCCCTAACCCTAAACCTAACCCTAACCCAAAACTTAACAATAACCCTAACCCTAACAATATCACTAACCCTATCCCTAGCCCTAATCCTAATACTAAACCTAACCCTAAACATAACCCTAAGCCTAACCCTAACCCTAACCCTAAACCCTAACTCCAGGAACCCTAACCATAAATCCATAATGCTAACACAAACCATAACCCTAACTCTAACACTAACCATAACCATAACCCTAACCGTAACCCTAACCATAACCCTAACCATATCCTTAACACCTAAACCTTAATCCTAACTGAAAATCTAATGCTAACTCTAACCCATAAACCTAACCCTACACTAACACTAACACTAACACTAACACTAATCCCTAACCCTAACCCGAATGTTAACACTAACACAGCCGTTAACCTAAACGAAACCCTAATGCTAACCCTTACACCTAAACATAAACCTAACTCTAAAACTAACCATAAGCCCTAACTCTAACACTAACCCTAACCCTGATGCTAAACTCTAACCCTAACACTAACCCTAAAACTAACACTGACGTCTACACTTAACACTAACCGGAAAACTAACCCTAACACTAACCCTAACCCAAACGCTAACCGTAACCCTACCCTAACGCTACACGTAACCCTAACACTAACCCTAATCTCCAAACCTAACCCTAAGGCTAACCATAACCCTAAACCTAAACCGAACTGTAACCATATCCCTAACCCTAACCGAAAATCTAATCCTAACTCTAACTCTAACCCTAACCCTAACCCTAACTCTAAACCTAACATCAAACCTAAACCTAATCGTAACCCTAAACCTAATGGTAATTCGAAGACTAACACTGACCCTATACCTAACAACAAACACCAAACCTAAAACTAACATAAACCTAACCCTAACCATAATCCTAACCTCTAAACCTAAGCCTAACACTTAGACCTAAACATAAACCTAATCCTAAACCTAACACTAAGCCCTAACCCTAACACTAACCCTATCCCTAATGCTAAACTCTAACCCTAACCCTAAACCTAAACCTAACACTAACTTCTACCCATAAACCTAACTGGAAACCTAACCCTAACACTAAGCCTAACCCTAAATGCTAACCCTAACCCAACCCAAACCCTAACCTAACCCTAACCCCAAACCTAACACTAACATCTAACCCTAACCCGAAGCCTAACCCTAACCCTAAACCTAAACCTAAACGTAACCCTAACCATAACAATAAAATTAACCCTAACCCTAACATTAACCTTAACCCTAACTATAACCCTATCCCTAACAACTAACCCCTAAGTCTACCCCTAAATCTAGCACTAACCCTAACCCTAACCCGAAAACTAATGCTAACACTAATCCTAAACCTAACCCTGATTAACCATAATCTCTAACCCTAACCGTAAACCTAAACTTAAACGTAACCCTAACCCTAACACTAAATGCTAAACTTAACCCTAAACCTAATCCTAACACAAACCTTAACCCTAACCCTAACTCTAAACCTATCCTTAACCCCTAAGCCCTAACACTAACACTAAACCTAAAGCTAAGCCTAAGCCTAACCCAAAACCTCATCATAACACTAACCCTAATCATAACCTGAAGCAAAACCCTAACACTATCCCTAACACATAACACCTAAAATTATGCCTAACCCTAACCCAAACCCTAACCGGAACTGGAACCCTAACCCTAACCATAACCATAAACCTAACGATAACCCTAAACTTAACCCTAAACCTAACAGTAAGCCCAACTCTAATCTTAAACTCTAACCCTAACCCTTACACTAATCCTAAACCTAACACTATCCCTAAGCCTAACCCTAACCCTAAACCTAACCCTAACCCAAAACTTAACAATAACCCTAACCCTAACAATATCAGTAACCCTATGCCTAGCCCCAATCCTAATAGTAAACCTAACACTAAACATAGACCTAAAACTAACCCTAAGCCTAACACTAACCCTAGCCCTAAACCCTAACTCCAGCTACCATAACCATAAAACCCTAATGCTAACACAAACCCTAACCCTAACTCTAAACCTAACCCTAACCCTAAACCTAACCCAAACCCTAAACCTAACCATACCCCTAACACTTATCCTAACCCTAAATCTAACCCTAACCCTAACAGTAAACCTAACTGTAATCCGTAACCTAACCCTGACCCTATCCCTAATACCTAACTCCTGAACCAAACCCTAACTTAATCCTACCCCTAACTGAAAATATAACCCTAACACTATTCCTAAGCCTGGACGCTATCACTAACTCTAACCCTAACCATAACACTAACACTAACCCTAACCCCAACCTGAAACCTAATCATAACCCTAACCCTAACCGGAATCCGAAGCCTAACCCTGACCCTATCCCTAACAACTAACCCCTAAACCTATCCCTAACCTAACCCTAAACCTAACAGTAACCCTAACCCTAATCCTAAACCTAACTCTAACCCTAATCCCTAAACCTAACCCTAACCGTATGTATAACCATAACATGAACAATAACCATAACACATAAGCCAAAGCATAACCCTTACCATAATCCTAAACCTAACAGTAACACTAAACACTAACCCTAACCCTTACTGTAAACCTATCCCTAATCCCTAACCCTAACCTTAAAACTAAGCCTAATCATAAACCTAACCACAACCCTAACCCTAACCGTAACCCTAACCATAAACGTAGTATTATCCTTAACACCTAACCCTATCCCTAACCCAAACAGTTAACCTAACTCTAACACTAACCTCTAACCTCTAAACCTAACCCTAAGCTAAACCAAAACCTAAAGCTAACCATAACACTAACCCTACCTGAAAACCCTAAACCTAACCCTAAACCTAACCTTAAAACTAACCGTCACCCTAACCTTAACCTTAACACTAATCAGAAACCTAACACTAACACTAAACCTAACAATAACACTAAACCTAATAATAACACTAAACCTAACAATAACACTAAACCTAACGCTACACCTAACCCTACCCCTAAACCTATTCAAAACCTTAACCCTAACCGTAACCCGAAGCCTAACCCTAACACTATCCCTAAAAGTTAACCCCTAACCCTAACCTAAATGTAACACTAACCCTAACCTAACCCTAACACTAACCCTAAACCTAACGGTAATCGTAACCCTAAACCTAAACCTAATCATAACCCTAACAATAACCATAACTCTAAACCTCACGCTAACTCTAACCCTAACTTTCTAACACTAACACTAACCCTAATGCTAATCCTAACCCTAAGCCTCACGCTAAATGGTAACCCTAACCCTAACTCTAACACTAAGACTAACACTAACACCTAACCCTAACCCTAACCCTAACCCTAAGCGTATCCCTAACACTAACACTAACCCTAACCCTAACAATAATCCTAGCCTAACCCTAAACCTATTCCTAACCCGAATACTAATACTGAGCCTAACACTAACCGTAACACCAACCCTAACCCTAATCCCTAACCGTAACCCTAACTGTAACCTGAACACTAACTCCAATAGGTAAGCCTAACGCTACCGCTTACCATAACGCTAACACTAAGCGTAACACTAACCCATAAACCTAACCCTAACCCAAACACTAATCCTAACTCTAATCCCTAATCATAACCCTAATACCTAACCCTAACACTAAAGCTAACACTAACACATCCATAAACCTAAACGAAACTCTCACCTTAACCGTAACGCTACCCATAACCCTAACCATATCCTTAACACCTAACCTCTAACCCTAACTGAAAATCTAACCCTAATTCTAACTCTAACTCTAACCCTAACCCTAACCATAACTCTAAACCTAACACCAAACATAAACCTAATCGTAACCCTAAACCTAACCATAATCGGAAGCCTTACAATGACCCTATATAGAACAATTAACACCTAAAGCTAACCCTAACATAGAACTAACCCTAACCATAACCCAAACCTCTAAACCTAATCCTAACACTTACACCTAAACATAAACCTGACCCTAACCCTAAAACTAACCCTAACCCTAACGTTTACCATAACCCTAACACTAAGTGTAACACTAACCCAAAAAACTAACCCTAACCCGAGCACTAACCCTAAACCTAGTCCCTAACCTAACACTAATGCTAACACTAACCCATCCATAAATCTAAACAAAACCCTAACCCTAACCGTAATGCTACCCATAACCCTAACCATATCCTTAACACATAATGCCTAACCCAAACCGAAAATCTAACCTAACTCTAAAACTAAGCCTAAACCTAACTGTAAACCTAACACCAAACCTAAATCTAATCATAACCCTAAACCTAACCATAATGTGAAGCCTAGCAATGACCCTATACCTAACAACTAACACCTAAACATAACCCAAATAAAAACCAAACCCAAACCATAACCCTAACCTCTAAACCTAACCCTAACCCTTAGACCTAAACATAAACCTTACCCTAAGCCTAACCATAAGCCCTAATCCTAAAACTAACCCTAACACTAAATGATAACCATAACCCTAACCCTAAACCTAACATTAACTTCTACTGATAAGTCTAACCAGAAAACTAAACCTAACACTTACCCTAACCGTAAACGCTAACCCTAACCCTAACCTCTAACCCTAACCCTTAGCCTAACCCTAAAGCTAAACCTAACCGTAATCCTATCCCTAAACCAAAACCCTAACCCTAACCATAAAATTAACCCTAAACCTAACATTAAAATTAACCCTAATCATAACCCTACCCCAAATACCTAACCCCTAAACTTACCCATAAACCTAGCACTAACCCTAACCCTAACACAAAAACGAGGAGAACACTAACCCTAAGCCTAAACCTAACCCTGACCCTAACCATAACCTCTAACCCTAACCCTAACCCTAGCCCTAAACCTAACACTAACCCTAACATCTAACCTCTAACCCTAACCCTAACATAAAACTAAACCTAAAGGTAATGCTCAACCTACGACTAAACCCTAACTCTAACCCAAAACCTAACATTAAAACTAACCCTAACCCTAACCTTAACCTTAACACTAATCCGAACCCTAACCTAACCCTAATTCTAACACTAACACTAACACTAACCCGAATAATAAACCTAATGCTACCCCTAAACCTAACCCTAAACCTATTCAAAATGCTAACCCTAACTGTAAACCGAAGCCTAACACTAACACTAACCCAAAAACCTAAACCCTAACCATAACCTCAACCTAACACTAACCCTAACCTAACCCTAACACTAACTTAAACCCTAATCCTAATCCTAACGCTAACCCTAACACTAATCGTAACCCTAGCCCTAAACCTAAATATAAACCTAACACTGACCTTAACCCTAACCCTCACGCTAACTCTAACTCTAACAGTAACACTAATCCTAATCCTATCCCTAACCCTCAGCCTAATACCTAACCCTAACCCTGACTCTAAAACTAACAAATAACTCTAAACCTAACCCTATCAGTAATGCTAACCTAACCCTAACACTAAGATTAACCCTAACCCTAAACCTAACCTTAACCCTAACCCTCACCCTAACCCCTAAACCTAAACCAACTCTAACACTAACACCTAAACCTACCCCATCCCTAACCCTAACCCTAACACTAACCCTAACAATAATCCTAAACCTAACCCTAAACATATCCCTAACCCTAATCCTAATACTGAGCCTAACACGAACGCTAACACGAACCCTAACCCTAATCCCTAACTGTAACCCTAACGCTAACCTGAACACTAAATCTAATACATATGCCTAACCCTACCACTTACCATAACCATAACCCGAAGCATAACACTAACCTGTAAACCTAACCCTAACCCGAACACTAACCCTAACCCTTATCCCTATCCCTAAACCTAACGCTAACACTAACCCATCCGTAAACCTAAATGAAACTTTAAACCTTACCATAATGCTACCCATAACCCTAACCATATCCTTAACACCTAACCCTTAACCCTAACTGCAAATCTAACACCAACTCTAACTCTAACACTAACCCTAACCCTAAAAATAAACCTAACAACAAACCTAAACCTAATTGTAACCCTAAACCTAACCATAATCCGAAGCCTAAAAATGACCCTATACCTAACAACTAACACCTAAAACTAACCTTAACATAAACATAACCCTAACCATAACCCTAACCTCTAAACCTAACCCTAACCGATAGACCCAAACATAAACCTGACTCTAACCCTAACCTTAACACCTAATCCTAAACCTAACCCTAACGCTAAACTCTAACCATAACCCTAAAACTAAACCTAACGCTAACTTCTACCGATAACCCTAACCAGAAACCTAACCCTAACACTAATCCTAACCCTAAACGCTAACACTAACCCTAACCTCTAACCCTAACTCTAAGCCTAACCCTAACCCTAAACTTAACCGTAACCCTATCACGGAAACTACACCCTAACACTAACCCAAAAATTAACCCTAACCCTAACATTAACCTTAACCCTAAACATAACTCTATCCCTAACACCAAAACCCTAATCCTACCTCTAAACTTAGCACTAACCATAATCCCAACCCTAACCCTAATACAAACCCTAACCCAAAACCTAACACTGACCCTAACGCTAACCTTTAACCCTAACCCTAACCCTAACACTAAACGCTAACCCTAACCCTAAACCTAACTCTAAAACAAAACTTAACCCTAACCCTAAACCAAATCCTATCCATAACACCTAAGCCCTAACCCTAACCCTAAACCTCACGCTAACACTAAGTCTAACCCTAAACCTAATCAGAAGCCTAACCCTAACTGAAACCCCAAGCATAACCCTAAACCTATCCCTAGCTCCTAACCGCTAAACCTACACCAAACCCTAACCCTAACCATAAAACTAACCCTAAGCCTAAACCTAACCCTAACTCTAAACCCTAACCCTAAGGACCCTAACCATAAAACCCTAACCCTAAGGCAAACCCTAATCCTAACTCTAACCCTAATCCTAACACTAACACTAACCTTAACCCTAAACAATAACCTTAACTCAAATCCTAAACCTAACCACTACTCTAACACAAAGCCTAACCCTAAATTCTAACCCTAACACTAACACTAATGCTAACCCTAACCGTAACCTTAACCCTAATGCTAACCCTAACCCTAATCCTAACCTCTAAACCTAACCCTGACCCTATCCCTAAAAATAAAACTATCCCTAACCCTAAAGTTATCACTAATCCTAACCCTAACCCTAAACCTAATCCTAAACCAAAACTTAACAATAACCCTAACCCTAATCCTAACCCTAACACTATCCCTAACACTATCCTTAGCCCTAACCCTAACCCTAACCCTAAACCGAATCCTAACCCTAAACCTAAATCTAAGCCTAACCCTAACCCTAAGCCTCACGCTAACCCTAAACATAAACCCTAACCCTAAGGACCCTAACCATAAAACCCTAACACTAACACAAAAACTAACCCTAACTCTAACCCTAACCCTTAATGCTAACATTAAGCCTTAGCCCTAAAAATAACCCTAAACCGAACCCGAACCCTAACTCGAAACCTAACCCTAAACCTATCCCTACCCTTAGACCTAACAATAACACTAACACTAACCTTAACCCTAACCCTAAGCCCTATACCTAAACTTAACACTAACCCTAACCCTAACCCTAACCCTAACCCTAACCCTAACCCTAACACTAACCCTAACATTAACTTCTAACCATAACTCTAACAGGAACTCTAACCCTAACACTAACCTTAATCCTAAACTCAAACCAGAAACCTAATCTTAACTCTAAACATAACCCTAAACCTAACCCTAACATCTAACCCCAAGGCTAAGCCTAACCCTAATCCTAAAACTAACAGTAACCATGCCCCTACCAATAAACCCTAACCCTAACCATAACCCTAAAACTAACCCTAACCTAACACTATCCCTAAACCTATCACTAAACCTAGCCCTAAACCTAACCCTAATGCTAAACCTAAACCTAACCCTAAAACTCTAATTCTAACCCCTAATACTAACCCAAACCCTAATCGTACCTGAACCCTAAACCTAACCCTAACCCTAACCTTAAGCCTACCCCTAACACTAACGCTAAACCTAACCCTAACTGTAAGCCTAACATTAACCCTAACCCTAACACTAACCCTAATGCTAACCCTAACCCTAATCCTAAACCTATTCATAACCCTAAACCTAACAGTAACCTGAAGCTTAACCCTAACCCTATCTCAAAAACTAACCCCTGATCCTAAACAAAACCTAACACTAACCCTAACCCTAACCCTAACCTAACCCTAACCCTAAGCCTAAACCTGAACCTAACGCTAACCCTAACCCTAACTCTAATGCTAACCCTAACCCGAAACCTAAACATAATCCTAACACTAAGACTAACACTAAGCCTAACCCTAACCTTAACCTTCACTCTAACTCTAACCCTAACATTCTAACCCTAACCCTAAGAGTATGCCTGTCACTTAACCTATAACTCTAACCCTAAACCTAACACTAACAATAATGCTAACCCTAGCCCTAAACTAACACTAACCCTTACCCTAACCTCTAATCTCTAACCCTAACCATAACCCTAACCCTAAACCTCACCATAACCCTAACCCTAACACTAAATCCTATCCCTAACCCTAACCCTATCACTTACACCTAAACCCTAACCCTAATTCTAAACCTAAAATTAACCCTAAACTAAACACTAGACCTAATGCTAACCCTAACCCTAAACATAATCATAACACTAAGCGTAACCTTAAAGCGAAGCCTAACCCTAACCCTATACCTAACACCTAACCCCTAAATTTAAACCTAGCCCTAACCCTAAACTTAAGCCTAACACTAAACCTAAGCATAAACCCTAACCGTAACCCTAACCCTAAACATGAAACCCTAACCCTAACACAAACCTTAACCATAACTCTAACTTTAAACCCAAATCCTAACCCTAACCATGAAGCTAACCAAAACCATAACCTTAACCGTAACCCCAACTCTAAACTTGTCTAACCCTAAACCGAATGCTAATCAGAACCCGAACCCTAACACTACACCTAACGCTAATCCCTAATCTTAACCCTAAGCACAACCCTAAACCCTAATCCTAACTCTAAACCCTAACCTTGAACCTAAAACTAGCACTAAGAATAACCTTAACACTATCCCTAACCATAAGCATATCCCTAACTCCTAACACCTAAAACTAAGCCAAAACCTAAAAATAACCCAAACCCTAACCCTAACCCTAACCCTAACACTATCCCTAACCTTATCCCTAGCCCTAACCCTAACATTAACCCTAAAACTGACCCTAACACTAACCCTAAACCGAAACCCTAATCCTAAACCTAAAACTAATCACATCCCTAACCCTAAAACCTAACAATAAACCTAACACTAACCCTAAATCTATCGCTAACCCTAATCTTAATACTGAGCCTAACACTAACCCTTACTCTATGCCTAACCCTAATCCCTAACCCTAACATTACCGTTTCCCTAGCACTAACCCGAACACTAACCCTAATACGTAAGCCTAACTCTAACTTTTACCATAACCCTAAATTTAACAGTAACACTCAACCCTAACCCTACTCCTAACCCTAACACTAAACCTATCCCTAATCCCTAACCCAAACCCTAACCCTAACGCTAAACCTAACCCTAATCCTAACATCTAACACAAACACTAACCCTAACCCAAAACCCTAACCCTGAAACTAACTTCTAACCCTATGCCTAACTCTAACCCGAAACCTTAACCTAACACTAACCCTAAACCCAACACTAACCTTAAACACTAACTCGAACACTATAATTAACCCTAATCCTAACTGTAAATTAACACTATCCCTAACCCTAACCCTAAACCTAAACATAACCATAACCCAAACCCTAACCCTAACACTAACCATAACCCTAACGCTAACACTAGCATTCTAACCCTAACCCTAACAGTAACCCTAAACCTAAACCTAACCCTAACACTAACCGTAAACCTAACCCTAACCGTAACCCTAACACTAACCCTAACCCTTACTCTAAACCTAACGCTAACCCTAACCTTAACACTAAACCTGTTCATAAGCTGAACCCTAACCGTAATCCAAAGCAAAACCCTAACTCTATTCCTAAAACCTAACATCAACACTAACCTAAACCTAACACCAACCCTAAACTGAACCTAACGATAATCCCTAACCCTAATCCTAATGCTAACCATAATCCTAACCCTAACATTATCCCTAACCCTATCACTAAACCTAGCCCTAACCTTAACTCTAACGCTAACCCTAACCCTAACCCTAAACCTCTAAATTTAACCCCTAACCCTAACACAAACCCTAACAGTAACCAGAAGCCTAAACCTAACCCTAACCCTAACCCTAAGTCTAACCCTAACAGTAACATTAAACCTAACCCTAAGTGTAACCCTAACACTGAACCTAACCCTAACACTAGACCTAATGCTAGCCCTATCCCTAACCCTAAACATATTCATAACCGTAAACCTAACCGTAACCCGAAGCTTAACCTTATCCCGATGCCAAAAATTAACCCCTAATCCTAACTTAACGTAACATTAACCCTAACTCTAACCTAACCCTAACACTAAACCTAACGCTAAACCAAAACCTAACCCTAACACTAACCCTAACCCGAACCCTAAACCTAATCCTAACACTATCACTAACCCTAAGCTTAACCCTAATCTTTAACCTAACTCTAACCCTAACCATCTAACCCTAACCCTAAACCTAACCCTAACCCTAACCCTAACACAAACCCTAACACTAATCGTAAACCCTAACCCTAACACTAACTGTAAACCTAACCCCTAACCCTAACACTAACCCTATCCCTAACCCTAAACCTAAACCTAACTGTATCGCTAACACTAACCCTAACAATAAACCTAATCCTAACCCTAAACTGAACTTAAGCCTAACCCTAACACTAACCATAACCCTAACCCTAATCATAACACTAAACCCTAAACCTAAACCTAACCTGAACCCTAACGCTATTCCTAATACCTAACCCTAACCCAAACCCTAACACTAACCCAGCTATAAACCTAAACGTAACACTAACCCTAACCCTAACCCTAACCCTAACCCTAACCCAGCTGTAAACCTAAATGTAACACTAACCCAAACCATAAACCTAACCATAACCCTAACTGTATCTTTAACACCTAACCCCTAATCCTAACTGAAAATCTAACCCTAACTCTAAGCCTAAACCTAACCCTAATCCTAACCCTAACAATAACCATAAACCTAATTGTAACCCTAACCCTAACCGTAATCAGAAGCCAAACACTGACCCTATCCCTAACACGTAAATCCTAAAGCTAACCCTAAGCCTAACCATACACCTAACCCCTAACTCTAACCCTTACCTTAGCCCTAACCATAACCATAACCCTATCCCTAAGCCATAACTCTAAACCTAACACTAACCTTAACACAAATCTCTAACCATAAAAATAACCCTAACACTAACGCTCACTTCTAACCATAAACCTAAACGGAATCCTATCCCTAACAAAAACCCTAACCCTAAATTCTAACATTAACCCTAACACTAACCCTCAACCTAACGCTAACCCAAACCCTAACCTCTAAACCTAACCCAATGCCTAACACTAAACTTAAACCTAACTGTAACCCTATCCCTAAACCTAAACCCTAACCCTAACCATATCCCTAAACCTAACCACAAACTTAACACCAACCCAAACATTAAACTTAACCCTAACCTAACCCTATCACTAAAACCTAACACATAACACTAACAATAATCCTAACCCTGACTCTAACTCTAACCCTAATCCTAATGATAATACTAACGCTAACCCTAAACCTAACCCTAACCCAAACACTAACCATAACCCTAACACCAAACGCTAACCCTAACACTAAACCTAACCCTAAAACTAACCCTAACCCCAACCTTAACCCTAACCATAACCATAATCCCTATCCCTTGCACCTAACACCTAACCCTAACGCTAAACCTAACACTAACCCTAAACCTAACCCTAAACCTAACGCTAACGCTAACCCTAACCCTAAACCTAATCATAACCCTAACCCTAACCATAATCCTAAGCCTAACCTTAACCTATCCCTAAAACCTAACCCCTAAATCTAACCCTAACCCTAAACCTAACCCTAAACCCTAACACTAACCCTAAACATAAAAGACTAACCCTTACACAGACCCTAACCCTAACCAGTAACCCCAAAACCTAACCCTAAACCTAACCTTAAACCTAAAGGGAAACATAACCATAACCCTAAACCTAAACCCAGCTCTAACCTTGTCTAACCGTAAACATAGTCCTAACCTGAACCCGAACCCTAACACTAATGCTAAACTCTAATACTAACCATAAACATAACAATAACCCTAACCGTAACACTAATGCAAACCCTAACCCTAACCCTAAAACTAACCCTAACCCTAAACCTAACCTCAAATCTAAACCTAACCGTAACCCAAACCCTAACCCCTAAACCTAATCCTAAACGTAACCGAAACCCTAACCCTAACCCTAACCCTAAACTTAACACTAGCCCTAACCTTGTAACCCTAAACCTAACCCTAACCTAACCCTAACCCTCAACCTAACCATGATCCTATCCCTAATCCTAACACTAACAATAATCATAACCCTAACCCTAAAAATATCCCTAACCCTAATCCTAATAATGAGCCTAATGCTAACCATAACCGTAATCCAAAGCCTAATCGCTAACCCTATCCTTAACACCTAACCTCTAAACTTCACCATAAAACTAACCCTAATCCTAAGCCTAAGCCTAACACTAACTCTAAAATTAACCCTAACCATAAAACCCTAACCCTAACACAAACCCTAACCCTAACTCTAACCCTAAAACTAACCTCTAAACATAACACTAACACTAATCCTAACCGTAACCCTAACATTAACCCTAACCCTAAAATCTAACCGTAACCCTAACCCTAACACTAACCATAACTTTGAAGCTTAGCTTTAAACCTAGCCATAACCCTAACCATAACCTGAACCATAACCTCTAACCCTAACCCTAAACCTAACAATAATGCTAACGCTAATCTTAACACTAAACCTATCTTGTAACCCTAACATTAAAGGAAACCCTAAAATTCAAGGTAACACTAACCCTAAACCTAACCCTAAACATAAACCCTAACCCTAACCCTAACAGTATCCCTAACCGTAACACTAAACCCAACACTAAACCTAACACTAACCCTATCCCTATCACTAACACTTAAACCCTAACCCTAACCCTAACCCTAACTCTAAAACTAACCCTAAAACTAACCCTACCCCTAACTCTAACCCTAAACCTGAAACGAAACCTAGTTGATACCCTAACCTTAACCGTAAGCCAAAGCAAAACCCTAACCCTATCCCTAACAGCTAACCTCTAAACTTAACTTTAATCATAAACCTAAAACTAAGCATAAACCTAAGCCTAAACCTAACGCTTAATTCAAATCCTAACACTCAACCTAACCCTAAACTTAACCCTAAACCTAACCCTAACCCTAACACTAACCTAACACTAAACATCACCATAACCATAAATCTATCCATAAGCCTAACCCTAACCCTAGCCATGAACCGAAGCTTTAACCCTAAGCCTAACCCTAACACTAATCATCACCTCTAAGCCTAAGCCTAACACTAACCATAACCCTAAATCTAACCCAAAACTGAATGCTAACCTCTAACCATAACACTAAACCTAACAATAACACTAACCATAACACTAACCCTAACCATAACACTAACCCTAACCGTAACACTAACATAAAAACCTAAACCTAACCCTAACCCTAAGCATGACCCTAACCCTAAACCTAACATTAATCCCTTACCCTAACCCTAAACCTATCCCTTATACTAACAATAACCATGACTGTAATATCTAATCTGAACCCTAACCTTAGCATAACCCTAACCCTAACCCTAACCAGAAAACTAAACGTAACATCTAACCATAACACTAACCCTAACCCTAAACCTCAATCTAACCCTAACCCCAACGATAACACCAACTCTAACCCTATCCATGACCCTACCCTAAACCTAATATTAATCCCTAACCCTAACCCTAAAACTACCGCTTATACCAACACTAACCCTGACTATAATACCTAACTCAAAACCTAACCTTAGCATAACCCTAACCCTAACCCAAACACTAAACCTAACATCTGACCATAACACTAATCCTAACCCTAAAGCTCAATAAAACCCTAACCCCAATGATAACACTAACCCTAACACTAACCCTAACCCTAAATGCTAACCCTAACCGTAACTCTAACCCTAACCCTAATTCTAACCATAAACCTAACCTATATCCCTATTCCTAACACCTAACCCCTAAACCTAACCCTAACCCTAATACTAACACTAAATCTAACGCAAAACCTAAATCTAACCCTAACCGTAACACTAACCTAATTGTAATCCAAAATCTAAATATAACCCTAAGCCTAACACTAAGCGTAACTCTAATTTTAACCCGAACCCTAACACTAACAATAACACTAACCCTAACCCTAACGCTAACACTAACACTAACCTCTAAACTTAACCCTAACCGTAACCCTATCCCTAAAGTTAACCACTAACACTAACCCTAACCTTTACCCTATCAATAAACCTAATCCTAACCCTAACCCTAACCCTAACCCTCAACCTGTGTTAACCCAAACCCTAACCATGATCTCTAAGCCTAAAACTAACCCTAACCCTAGCCCTAACTATAATGGTAAACCAAATGCTAACTTCTAACCAAAACACTATCCCTAACCATAACCCTAAACCTAACACTAAACCTAAACCTAACACTAAGCCTAACATTAAAGCTCAGCTTTAACCCTAACCCTAACCCAAACCTAACGCTAACCTCTAACCGTAACCCTAACACTAACCCTAAAACTAACCGTAACCCTGAACTCTAACCGTAACACTAACCCGAACCCTAAAACTATCCTTAATATCCAATCCTAACCCAAAACCTAGCCCTAAACTAATCATAACCCTAACCATAAACAAAACCCGAAGATTAAACTTAACCCTAACCCTAACCCTAACACTAACACTAAACCATAACCCTAAACCTAACACTATCCCTAACCCTAAAACTAACCCTAACCCTAACCATATACCAAAAACGTAACCCCTAACCCTAAAGCTCAACCTAACCCTAAAATTAAAACAAAATCTAACCCTGACCCTAACCCTAAGCCTAACCCTAAACCTAATCGTAACCCTAACCTAACCGTAACCTGAAGCCTAACTTTAACCCTTTCCCTAACTACTAAAACCTAACCCTAACTCTAACACTAACCCTAACACTAACGTAACCATAAAACTAAACATACCCCTAACACTAACTTCTAATCCTATCTCTAACCCTAACCCTAACTATAACCATAACGCTAACCTAAACCTAACAGTAATCCCTTACCTGAAACCTAACCCTACCCCTTAAAAAAACCCTAATCCTGACTGTAATACATAACCCTAACTTTAAGGCTAGCATAACCCTACCATATCCCTAACCCTAACGCTAACCCTGACCCTAACTCTAACCTCTAACACTAACCCTAAACCTAACATTATACCTAACCCTAACAGTAAACCTAACCTCTATCACTAACCCTAACTTTAAACCTATCCCTCCCCTAAACCTAAACCTAACACTAAACCTAACTTCTAACCCTAACCCTAAACCTCAACCTAACCCTAACCCTAACCATAACACTAACCCTAACACTAACTCATAACCCTATCCCTAACACCTAACCCCAAACCTAACCCTAACCTTTGCCCTACCCTAACGCTACATGTAACACAAACCCTAACCCTAACAATAAACCTAACCCTAACCGTAACGCTAACCTAAGTGTAGTCCTAACCCGGACCACAACCCAAAACCTAACCCTAAAACTAACCTCTAACCCTAACTCTAACAGTAACCATAATCCTAACCCAAAAACCAACCACTAACCCTAATCCTAACTATTACCCTATTCCTAACCCTAAGTCTAAAACTAACCCTAACAGTGAACCTAAGCTTTCACACTATCACTGACCATAACCTCTAAGACTAATGCTAACCCTAACCCTAACACTAACCCACTATTCCTAACCCTAACCATAACCCTAAGGCTAACCAAAACCCTAACCCTAATCCTAACCTTAACACTAACCCTAAAACTTACACTACCTGTAACTCTAACCCTAACCGTAAACATAACATTAAACCTACAGTAACCCTATGACTATCCCTAACACCTAACCCCTAATCCTAATGCTAAATCTAACCCTAAAACTAACCCTAAACCTATCCCTAACCCTAACCCTAACACTAACACTAACCCTAACCCTAAGGCTAACCCTAAACCTAATCGTAACCCTAACCCTAACCATAACGCGCAGTCTAACCTGGACCCTAAACCTAACCCCAACACTAACCCTAAACCCTAACCCAAAACCTAACACTAACCATAAGCCTAACCCAAACTCTAACCCTAACACTAACCCTAACTTCTAACTGTAACCCTAACCCTAACCCTAAAACTAAACCTAACCCTCACCCTAACCCTGACACTAACCTCTAAACCTAACTGGAACACTTACCCTAACCATACCCCTAACTGTAACCATAATCTCTAACCCTAATCATAACCCTAACCCTAACCCTAAGCCTAAACCTAACAATAAACATAACGCTAACCCCTAAACCTAACGACTAAACCTTAGCCATAACCCTAAGCCTAACCCCTAACCTTAAGCCCTAACACTAATGCTAACACTAACCCTAACCCTATACCTCAACCTAACCCTAACACTAACCATAACACCAACCCTAAATGCAACCCCAACCCTAAACGCTAACAATAACCACAACCTTAAACCTAACCCTAAACCTAACCCTAACTATAACCCTATCACTAACACCTAATCCCTAAACCTAACACTCACCCTAAAACTAACCCTAAATCTAACGCAAACACTACCCATAACCCTAACCCTAAAACTAACACTAACCCTAACCTCATCATAACCCTAAACCTAACCGTAATCAGAAGCCAAACCCTAACCATAACCCTAATCCTAATCCAAATCCTAACACTAACCGTAATCCTAAACCAAACCTTAACTCTAACCATAACCTAATCATAACCATAACCCTTACCATAACCCAAAGCCCTGCTGTAACTCTATCCCTAACCCTAAAGCTAATCCTAAACCTAACACTAACACTAACCCTAACTTTAAACCTAAACCTAACTCAAAAACTAACCCTAACCCTAACACTAAATTCTAAACCTAACCCTAAACCAACTGTAAACCTAAACATAAACCTAACGACTAACCCTAATCCTAGCCCTTACCCTATACCTAACCCTAATGCTAAACCTAACCCTAATCCTAAGCTTTAACCTAACCCTAACCATAACCATAAACATAACTTCTAAGCCTCACCCTAACCTTCAACTTAACCACATACTCTATTACTAAACTTAATGCTAACCTGTAATGATAACCCTAACCCTATCCCTAACACTAACACTAACCCTGACACGAACCGTGACTCTTACCCTATCACTAAACATAAACCTATGCTTTATCCATAACCCTAACCCAAACCTAACACTAACCGCTAACCCTAACCCTGAACCTAAACCTAACACTAACCCTAACCCTAACGGTAACCTAATTTGTAACACTAACCCTAATCATAACCCTAAGGCTAAACCTAACACTAACTCTAAACTTAACCCTAACCCTCACACTAACCCTAACCCTAAACCTAACCCTATAACTAACCTGTAAATCTAACCCTAACTCTAAACATAACGCTAACCCTAAAACTAACCACTAACCCTAATCCTAACTCATACTCTATCCCTAATCCTAACCCTGAACCTAAGCTTTAAAACTAACCCTAACCCCCACAATAACCATTAACTCTAAGCCTAGCACTAACCCTAACCCTAACCCTAACTCTAACCTAAAACAAACGCTAACCTCTATACATAACACTGACCCTAACTCTAACCCTAAACTTAAACCTAACCCTAAACTCTAACTGTAACCCTAACCCTAACACTAACCATAACCCTGAACCTAAGCTTTAACATTAACCCTAAACCTTACCATAACCTGAACCATAAACTCTAAGCCCAACCCTAACACTAACAATAACCCTAACTCTAACACTAAACCAAATGATAACCTCTAACCCTAACCCTAATCCTAACCCTAACCCTATCGCTAACCCTAACACTAAACCAAACTTGTAACCCTAACAGTAATGGTAACACTAAAATTAAAGCTAAACCTAACCCTAAACCTAAACACTAACCCTAAACTGAACACTCTCCCTAACCCTAACCCTAACACTAAACCGAACACTAAACCTAACTCTAACCCTATCCCTTTCGCTAACACTTAACCCCTAACCTTAACCCTAACTCTAACTCTAAAACTAAGCCTAAACCTAACCCTACCCCTAACTCTAACGCTAACGCTAAACCTAACCCTAATCATTACCCTAACCATAACTGTAACCCAAAGCCCAAACCTAACCCTATCCATAACACCTAAACCCTAACCCTAACGTTAATCATAAGCCTAACACTAAGCGTAAACCTAACCCTAAATTCTAATCCTAACCCTAACCCTAAAACGAACCCTAACCCTAACCCTAACCTAACACTAAACTTCACCATAACCATAACCCTATCCATAACCCTAACCCTAACCCTGAAGCTAAGCTTTAAACCTAAGCCTAACCCTAAAACTAACAATCACCTCTAAGCCTAAGCCGAACACTAAACCTAACCGTAAATCTAACCCAAAACTGAATGCTAACCTCTAACCATAACACTAACCCTAACAATAACCCTAACCATAACCCTAACCCTAACCATAATACTAACCCTAACCCTAACACTAACACTAACCTTAAAAACTAGCCTAACACTAACCCTAACCCTAAATCTAACCCAAAACTGAATGCTAACCTCTAACCATAACACTAACCCTAACAATAACCCTAACCATAGCTCTAACCCTAACCATAAAACTAACCCTAACCCTAAAACTAACCCAAAAACCTAACCCTAATCCTAACCCTAAATCTAAGCATGAGCCTAACAATAAACCTAACATTAATCCCTTACCCTAACCCTAAAAATACCCCTTATACTAACACTAACCCTAACTCTAAAAACTGACCCAAACCCTAACAGTAGCATAAACCTAACACTAACCCTAAACCGGACACTAAACCTGACCATAACACTAAACCTAAACCTATACCTCAATCTAATCCTACACCAATGATAACACTAACCCTAACACTAAAGGTTAACCCTAACCGTAACCCTAACCCTAACCCTAATTCTAACTCTAAACCTAACCCATATCCCTATTCCTAACAACTAACACCTAAACCTAACACTAACCCTAACACTAACACTAAATCTAATGCAAAACCTAAATCTAACCCTAACCCTATCCTTAACCTAATAGTAATCCAAAACCTAAATATAACCCTAAGCCTAACCCTAACTCTAACCATAACCATAAAACTAACACTAACACTAACCCAACACTAATGCTCACACTAACACTAAACTCTAAACCTAACACTAACCCTAACCGTAACTCTACCCCTAAAGCTAACCACTAACGCTAACCCTAACCATTACCCTATCCCTAAACCTAATTCTAACATTAACCCTAACCCTAACCATTAACCTAAGCTTTAACCCTAACGCTAACCATTACCTCTTAGCCTAAACCTAAGCCTAACCCTAGCCCTAACTCTAACCCTAAACCAAATGCTAACCTCTAAATATAACCATATCAGTAACCATAACACTTAACCTAACACTAAACCTAACCCTAACACTAAGGCTAATATTAAACCTCAGCTTTAAACCTAACCCTAACCCAAACCTAACACTAATCTCTAACTATAACACTAACGCTAACCCTAAACCTAAGCGTAATCCTGAACTCTTACCGTAACACTAACCCAAACCCTAAAACTATCCCTAACATCTAATCCTAAACCAAAACCTAGCCCTAACCTAATCATAACCATAACCATAACCCGAAGCCTAAACGTAACCTTAACCCTAACCCTAACACTAACACTAAACCATAACCCTAAAGCTAAAACTATCCCTAATCCTAACCCTAACCATAAAACTAACTATAACCCTAACCCTATCCTGAACACGTAACCCCTAACTGTAACACTAAACCTAACCCTAAAATTAAAACAAAATTTAACCCTAACCATAACACTAAGCCTAACCCTCAACCTAATCATAACCCTAACCCTAACCGTAACTTGAAGCCTAACCTTACCCCTCTCCCTAACTCCTAAACCCTAACTCTAACTCTAACAGTAACCCTAACCCTAAACCTGACCATAAAACTAACCATACACCTAACACTAACTGCTAATCCTATCTGAAACCCTAGCCCTAAATATAACAATAACCTTAACACTAAACCTAACATTAATCCCTTACCTGAACCCTAAACCTACACCTTAAACTAACCCTAAACCTGACTGTAATACATAACCCTAAACCTAACACTAGCATAACCCTGCCATAACCCTAACCCTAATGCTAACCCTGACCCTAACCCTAACATCTAATACTAACACTAAACCTAACACTAGACCTAACCCTAACACTAAACCTAACCTCTAACACTAACCCTAACTTTAAACCTATCCCTAACCCTAAACCAAAACCTAACATTAAACCTAACTTCTAACCCTAATCCCAACCCTAACCCTAAACCTCAACCTAACACGAATCATAACACTAACCCAAACACTAACTCATAACCCTATCCCTAACACCTAACCCCTAAACCTAACGGTAACCTTCACCCGAACCCTAACACTAGATGTAACACAAACCCTAACCCTAACCATAACCCTAACCCTAATCATAACATTAACCTAATTGTAGTCCTAACCCTAACCTGATCCCTAAACCTAACCCTAAAACTAACCTTTAACCCTAACCCTAATCCTAATTGTAATCCTAAACTTAAAACTAACCACTAACACTAATCCTAACCATAACCCTATTCCTAACCCTAAGTCTAACTCTAACCCTAACAGTGAACCTAAGCTTTCAACCTATCCCTAACACTATCCCTAACCATAACCTCTAAGCATAATGCTAACACTAACCCTAACCCTAACCCACTATCCCTAACCCTAACTGTAAACCTAAGGCTAACCGTAACCTTAACACTAAACCATAACCCTAAACCTAACACTATCCCTAATCCTAAACCTAACCGTAAAACTAACTGTAAACCTAACCCTATCCCGAACATGTAACCCCTAACCCTAACGCTAAACCTAACACTAAAATTAAAACAAAATTTAACCCTAACCATAACACTAAGCCTAACCCTCAACCTAATCATAACCCTAACCCTAACTGTAACCTGAAGCCTAACCTTACCCCTCTCCCTAACTCCTAAACCCTAACTCTAACTCTAACGTAACCCTAACCCTAAACCTGACCATAAAACTAACCATACACCTAACACTAACTGCTAATCCTATCTGAAACCCTAACCCTAAATATAACAATAACCTTAACACTAAACCTAACATTATTCCCTTAGCTGAACCTTAAACCTACCCCTTAAACTAACCCTAAACCTGACTGTAATATGTAACCCTAAACCTAACACTAGCATAACCCTGCCATATCCCTAACCCTAATGTTAACCCTGACCCTGAACCTAACATCTAATACTAACACTAAACCTAACACTAGACCTAACCCTAACACTAAACCTAACCTCTAACACTAACCCAAACTTTAAACCTATCCCTAACCCTAAACCAAAACCTAACACTAAACCTAACTTCTAACCCTAATCCTAACCCTAACCCTAAACCTCAACCTAACAAGAACCATAACACTAACCCTAACACTAACTCATAACCCTATCCCTAACACCTAACCCCTAAGCCTAACGGTAACCTTCACCTGAACCCTAACACTAGATGTAACGCAAACCCTAACCATAACCATAACCCTAACCCTAAGCATAACACTAACCTAATTGTAGTCCTAACCCTAACCTCAACCCTAAACCTAACCCTAAAACTAACTTTTAACCCTAACCCTAACCCTAATCGTAATCCTAAACTTAAAACTAACTACTAACACTAATCCTAACCATTACCCTATTCCTAATCCTAAGTCTAACACTAACCCTAACAGTGAACCTAAGCTTTCACCTATCCCTAACACTATCCCTAACCATAACCTCTAAGCCTAATGCTAACACTAACCCTAACCCTAACCCACTATCCCTAACCCTAACTGTAAACCTAAGGCTAACCGTAACCCTAACCCTAACCCTAACCCTAACCCTAACCCTAACCCTAACCCTAACACTAACCATAAAACTTACACTATCTGTAACCCTAACCCTAACCGTAAACCTAACATTAACCCTACAGTAAAGCTATACCTATCCCTAACACCTACCCCTAATCCTAATGCTAAACCTAACGCTAAAACTACCACTAAACCTAACCCTAGCCCTAAGGCTAACCCTCAACTTAATCGTAACCCTAACCATAACCGCAACATGAACTCTAACCAGGACTCTAACCCTAACCCTAACACTAACCCGAAACCTAACACTATCCCTAAGCCAAACCCAAAATCTAAACCTAACACTAACTCTAACTTCTAACTGTAACCCTAACCCTAAACTTAAAACTAAACCTAACCCCCACCCTAACCCTGACACTAACCTCTAAACCTAACCGGAACACTTACCCTAACCATAACAATAACTGTAACCATAATCTCTAACCCTAATCGTAACCCTAACCCTAAACCTAAACCTAACAATAAATATAACGCTGACCCCTAAACCTAACAACTAAACCTAAGCCATAACCCTAAGCCTAACCCCTAAACTTAAGCCCTAACACCAATCCTAACACTAACCCTAACCCTAAACCTCATCCTATCCCTAATACTAACCATAACATTAACCCTAAAAGTAACCCGAAACCTAAAAGCTAACAATAACCATAACCTTAACCTAACCCTAAACCTAACCCTAACTATAACGCTATTACTAACACCTAATCCCTAAACCTAACACTCACCCTAAAACTAACCCTAAATCTAATGCAAACACTACCCATAACCCTAACCCTAAAACTAACACTAACCCTAACCTCATCATAACCCTAAACCTAACTGTAATCAGAAGCCAAACCCTAACCTTAACCCTAATCCTAATCCAAATCCTAACACTAACCATAATCCTAAACCAAACCTTATTTCTAACCCTAACTTAATCGTAACCATAACCCTTACCATAACCCAAAGCCCTGCTGTAACCCTATCCCTAACCCTAAAGCTAACCCTAAACCTAAAACTAACACTAACCTTAACCTTAAACCTAAACCTAAATCCAAAACTAACCCTAATCCTAACAATAATCCTAACCCTAACCCTAATACTAACACTAACCTCTATACCTAACCCTAAACCTAACCGTAAACCTAAAAATAACCTAACAACTAACCCTAATCCTAACCCTTACCCTATACCTAACACTAATGCTAAACCTAATCCTAATCCTAAGCTTTAACCCTAACCCTAACCATAACAATAAACATAACTTCTAAGCCCCACCCTAACTTAACCTTAATCACATACTCTATAACTAAACTTAATGCTAACCTGTAACGATAACCCTAACCCTATCCCTAACACTAACACTAACTGTAACACGAACCCTAACTCTTAATCTAACACTAAACCTAAACCTATGCTATATCCATAACCCTAACCCAAACCTAACGCTAACCGTTAATCCTAACCCTGAACCTAAACCTAACCCTAACCCTAACGCTAACCTAATTGTAACACTAACCCTAATCATAACCCTAAGGCTAAACCTAACCCTAAATCTAACCCTAACCCTAAAACTCACACTAACCCTAACCCTAAAACTAACCCTATAACTAACTTCTAAATCTACCCCTAACTCTAAACGTAACGCTAATCCTAAAACTAACCACTAACACTAATCTTAACTCTTACCCTATCCCTTATCCTAACCCTAAACCTAACACTGAACCGAAGCTTTAAAACTCAACCTAACCCTAACCATAACCATAACTTCTAAGCCTAACACTAACCCTAACCCTAACCCTAACTCTAACCTTAAAACAAATGCTAACCTCCAAAAATAACACTAACCCAAACTCTAACCCTAACTTTAAACCTAACCCTAAACTCTAACCGTAACCCTAACCCTAACACTAACCATAACCCTGAACCTAAGCTTTAATCCTAACCCTAAACCTAACCATAACCTGAACCGTAACCTCTAAGACTAGCCCTAACACTAACCCTAACCCTAATTCTAACACAAAACCAAATGATAACATGTAACGCTAATCCTAACCGTAACGCTAATGCTACCACTAAAACTAACTTGTAACCCTAACAATAATGGTCACCCTAAAATTAAAGCAAAACCTAACCCTAAACCTAAACCTAAACCCTAACCTGAACCCGAACACTCTCCCTAACCTAACCCTAACACTAAACCGAACACTAAACCTAACTCTAACCCTATCCCTATCGCTAACACTTAATCCCTAACCCTAAACCTAACCCTAACCCTAACTCTAACTCTAAAACTAACTCTAAACCTAACCCTACACCTAACTCTAACGCTAACCCTAAACCTGACCCTAATCATTACCTTAACCATAACCGTAACCCAAAACCCAACCCTAACTCTATCCATACACCTAAATCCTAACCCTAATGTTAATCATAACCCTAACACTAAGCGTAAACCTAACCCTAAATTCTAATACTAACCCTAACCCTAACTCTAAACCTAACCCTAACCCTAACCGTAACCTAACACTAAACTTCACCATAACCATAACCCTATCCTTAACCCTAAACCTAACCCTAACCCTGAACCTAAGCTTTAAACCTAAGCCTAACCCTAACACTAACCATCACCTCTAAGCCTAAGCCTAACACTAACCCTAATCGTAAAACAAACCCAAAACTGAATGCTAAACTCTAACCATAACACTAACCCTAAAATAACCCTAACCATAACCCTAACCATAACCATGAAACTAACCCTAACCCTAACACTAACCTAAAAACCTAACCCTAACCCTAACCCTAAGCATGACCCTAACAATAAACCTAACATTAATCCCTTACCCTAACCCTAAACCTACCACTTATACTAACACTAACCCTAACTGTATAAACTAACCCGAACCCTAACCTTAGCATAAACCTAACCCTAACCCTAAACCGGACACTAAACCTAACATCGGACCATAAGACTAACCCTAACCCTAAAGGCTAACCCTAACCCTAACCCTAACCCTAACCCTAACCCTAATTCTAACCCTAAACATAACCCATATCCCTATTCCTAACACCAAACTCCTAACCCTAACACTAAGACCAAATCTAATGCAAAACCTACATCTAACTCTAACCCTAACCTTAACCTAATTGTAGTCCAAAACCTAACCATAACCTTAAGCTTAACCCTAAGCCTAACTGTAACTCTAACCCTAACCCTAAAACTAACACTAACACTAACCCTACCCCTAACACAAACACACACACTGACACTAAACTCTAAACCTAATCCTTATCCTAACTGTAACCCTACCCCTAAAGCTAACCACTAACGCTAGCCCTAACCCTTACACTATCCCTAAACCTAATCCTAACCCTAAGCCTAACCCTTAACCTAAGCTTTAAACCCAACCCTAACCGTTACCTCTAAGCCTAAACCTAACCCTAACCCTAGCCCTAAATCTAACCCTAAACCAAATGCTAACCTCTAACCATAACCCTATCCCTAAGCATAACCCTAAACCAAACAATAAACATAAACCTAACATATAGCCTAACATTAAACCTCAGTTTTAACCCTAACCCTCAACCAAACCTAACGCTAACCTCTAACCATAACACTAACACTAACACTAAACCTAACCATAACCCTGAACTCTAACCGTAACACTAACCCTAACCCTAAAACTATCCCTAACATCTAATCCTAACCCAAAACCTAGCCCTAACCTAATCATAACCCTAACCATAACCATAACCCGAAGCCTAAAAGTAACCCTAACATTAACACTAAACCATAACCCTAAACCTAACACTATCCCTAACCCTAACCCTAACCGTAAAACTAACCCTATCCCTAAGCCTATCCTGAACTCGTAACCCTTAACCCTAACGCTAAACCTAACCCTAAAATTAAAACAAAATCTTATCCTAACCGTAACCCTAACCCTAAGCCTAAACCTAAACCTAATCGTAACCCTAACACTAACCGTAACCCGAAGCCTAACCTTAACCCTCTCCCTAAGTCCTAAACCCTAACCCTAACTCTAACACTAAACCTAACCCTAACGTAACCATAAAACTAACCATACCCCTAACAGTAACTTCTAATCCTATCTCTAACCCTAACCCTAACTATAACCATAACCCTAACCCTAAACCTAACATTAATCCCTTATCTGAACCCTAACCATACACCAAAACTAACCCTAACCCTGAATGTAATACGTAATCCTAACTCTAATACTAGCATAACCCTACCATATCCTTAACCCTAACGCTAATCCTAACCCTGAAGCTAACCTCTAACACAAACCCTAACTTTAAACCTATCCCTAACCCTAAACCTAAACATAACACTAAACCTAACTTCTAACCCTAACCCTAAACCTCAACCAAACCCTAACAATAACCATAACACTGAACCTAACACTAACTCATAACCCTATCCCTAAAACCTAACCCCTAAACCTAACCCTAACTTTCACCCTAACCCTAACACTACATGTAATGCAAATCCTAATCCTAACCATAAGCCTAACCCTAACCATAACACAACCTAATTGTAGTCCTAACCCTTACCACAACCCTAAACTTAACCCTAAAACTAACCTTTAACCCTAACCCTAATCCTAATCTTAATCCTAACCCTAAAATTAACCACTAACACTAATCCTAACCATTACCCTATTCCTAATCCTAAGTCTAACACTAACTCTAACAGTGAACCTAAGCTTTCACCCTATCCCTAACACTATCCCTAACCATAACCTCTAAGCCTAAGGCTAACCCTAACCCTAACCCTAACCAACTATCCATAATCTGACCGGAGCCGCGGGAGACAGGAGACCAAACTCGAGCAGGATCAGCTCTCAAACTTTATTGCGTACAGCGAACCGGACCTAACAAGGTCCGCCACCCTCAGTGTTGGTTCCTCTTCTGCCCGTTGGGGGCAGGAACAACCTCTTATAAGGGGAAGCAGTATCCAATCACAGAGAAGCGCGTCTAACAAGCTGATAGGCTAGCGTCACGGGTAACTGGGCAGACATGACAATTTGGCGGGCTTGTTCAGGCCGGGAAGAACCCGGAAGCAGGAAATGGGCGCCATCTTAGGCGGCTTCCTACATCTCCCCCTTTTTTATTTATTAAAATAGGATGATCTGTGGGTCCCTCCAAGGTGTCTATGACCTTGTTGCTGTTAGACACCTAGGAGTGGGCCGACCTTGTAGGCCGAGGCATGAGAGAATGCAGAGGTCTATACCCTGCTGTGCATCACCCTGTTTTGTGCATATCCTTGCACCAGGACCATGCTCAAGGTGAGTGGTTCATTTTTTCGCAGGGCCAGGCTTTTGTGAACCGAACCTGGATGCATATAGACATTCATTCATGCCTTCCCCCCAACCTTTGAGGCGGATGGCACTGCAGTACCCTTGGTCTCGCATCTCAATGCCAATAATTTGGCTCCAGGAGGTTCCCCTGGCCTTATAGGCCATGTATATCTGAGTGGAGCCTGTCTTAGGTTGACCGGGAGGGCTTTTCCCGTCTTACCCGTCATTGGCTTGCCCACTCAGCTCTTATAGCTGATGTTCTGCAATGTGAAGGAGATATGCGGCGGCCTGCTGGCCTGATGGGCCAGCTGCTGCCATTTGCATGGCTGCCATAGCTGTGATCTTAACCTGCCGCTGAGTTTGTATGAGGCGATCTAACAAGCATTTAATAACCACAAGCCCCACTAGGATGGCCATGGCAATCAGGATCCAAGTAGTCAGGTTGGGCCAGGAGAACCAGGAGGTGACGCGTTCCCACAAACTGGCTATAACACTGCCTAAAGTTGATAAATCAAACCTGACTGGACCTAGTTGTATACCATCCATATTGTCAAGTTCCTGACCGACTATGAGGGACAAATTGTGAAACTTAGGTAGGTAGGTGTCTTGCAGCCAAGATGTCATATTTTTAACAGTGTTGGTCAAATTTGTGCGAACAGGGGTGATTAATAGGAACCCACAGAATAGAAAAAGCTCCAAACCAGACATTTTAGTTTGTAGATGGTCTCGGGCGCTGAGTGTCGGTCCCAGAATGGTCGAGTTGACTTGTGTCCGCGGGCTTATCCTCCTGTGCTTTATCAGGAACTGGTGGGGAGTTTACTGCTCGCGTCAATCTTTCCGGGACCCACAGCGGTTCGCAGCCTGGTTCCTGTGGGAAGACACAAACTGCACCTCGGGTCCAGCTCACCACTGGATCCGGGCCCATCCATTGTCCTGTAAGGACATCTTTCCATTTCACCAGCCCTTTGTCGGCTGGGGATGGGTTATTGTGCTCCATGGCAGGGGAATGATTATTGTGATTAAGGTTTAAAAAATTTATGGTAAAGAGTGCCAATGATATTCTTCCTTTGGGCATTAGGCCATGGCCTATTCCCTCCTTTTGTTTTTGTAAGACACCCTTGAGTGTCCGATGGGATCGTTCAATGATGCCTTGTCCTTGGGGGTTGTAAGGAATGCCATGCTTAAGGACAACATCCATTTGTTGACAGAATGTTACAAAAGTTTTGCTGGTGTAAGCAGGACCATTGTCTGTTTTTAATATATTGGGCTTTCCCCAAGCAGCCCAGGCTGCCAGGCAATGATTAATAGCGTGGGTGGCCCTTTCTCCAGGTTCTGCCGAGGCAAACATAACTTGGGAGGCGGTATCTACCGAAACATGAACATATTTAAGTTTTCCGAATTCTGGGATGTGTGTAACATCCATTTGCCAAATATGATTTGGGCAAAGTCCTCTTGGGTTAATGCCAATAGATTGTTGGGGTGAAGAGATCACACAAGCTGGGCAATACCGTACAATCTCTCGTGCTTGTGCTCTCGTGATGTTGAAGTGCGCCATGAGGGTGCGGGCATTAACATGGAACTGAGAGTGGAATTTTTGGGCTGCTTCCAGAGGGTTGGGAAAGGTGAAGACCCATATCGGGCGCATGGCCGAGTCTGCCAAGGCATTGCCCTCCGCCAAGGGCCCAGGTAAATTAGTATGGGCTCTGATATGTGAGATGAACACTTCTGAGGTTCTATTCCATAGCTGATGTTGAATACCTAGGAATATGGAGGCTACCGTTGAAGAGGGTTTAATGGGACCCGCCGTCTCCAGAACTTGGAGAGCATTTACCACATACGGAAGGAACGTCCTCGTCCTCCCCCAGAAGGGGGCGCAGGAGGTAATCCAGGAAGTAGCTCTCCCTCTACCCAGGGCGGTGCCATAGGTTGTGGGCGCCCTCTGGCGGCCACGGGTGGAGGTGGCAGCCCAGTGAGTAACTCCTCTTCCGGCCACGGCAGTGCAGTAGGGCCTGGCGTCCTAAAGGGGGCGACCATGGGTCGCGAGCTTCGGAGCCCTTGTGTTTCTCTGGAGGCCCAAAGTCAGGTGTGACTTCGGGCTCCTCCGAGCACTCGGATCGAGCTTTGTCAAGAGCCTGTCACGCTGAGCAAAGCCCGGGGGTTTGTTCATCCGTCAGACAAGCCCTAATCAGTTCCCACAGGGGTAAAACCATGGGATCCAAGCGTCCCTCTTCTCGGGCGCATCTAAGATCCCCTCCTAACTTCTCCCATGACGGGAGGGTTAGAGAGCCCGTGGGCCAAAACCAGGGGGCAATTTCATTAACATGATCCAGAAATCTCGAAAGGGTGACCCGGTTTATGTAGATGCCTCGGGTCCGCAGCAGGACTCTTAGGGAGTCAGCGAGGGGTTTGCGAGCAGCGTTGCCCACAATGGCGAAGCGAAAGCGAAACAAATGCAAGGGAGAAAAAAAAGACCGGCGTCCACCGGTGTGGCACTCAAAATCTGTTAGGTGCGTCCACCCAACCCAGGCGATCCAGTACTCACCTGTCCTGGGAACCGCTGTATCTCACGTAGCTGATCAGGGTGAAGAGAAGAGGCGCTCGGGGCCTTCCGTTGTTATTGGGCCGGGTCCTCCGTCGTACCGCAGGTGACAGCAATCGCACCTCCCGGCCGAAGAGGCACGTCACTGAGTCTTTTACCTTTTTCCCCATACGGGCCACCAGATGACCGGAGCCGCGGGAGACAGGAGATCAAACTCGAGCAGGATCAGCTCTCAAACTTTATTGCGTACAGTGAACCGGACCTAACAAGGTCTGCCACCCTCAGTGTTGGTTCCTCTTCTGCCCATTGGGGGCAGGAACAACCTCTTATAAGGGGAAGCAGTATCCAATCACAGAGAAGCGCGTCTAACAAGCTGATAGGCTAGCGTCACGGGTAACTGGGCAGACATGACAATTTGGCGGGCTTGTTCAGGCCGGGAAGAACCCGGAAGCAGGAAATGGGTGCCATCATAGGCGGCTTCCCACATCAATCCTAAACGTAACCCTAAGGCTAAACGTAACCTTAACCCTAACCCTAACACTAACCCTAAAACTTACAATATCTGTAACCCTAAACCTAACCGTAAACCTAACATTAACCCTACAGTTAACCTAACCCCTAATCCTAATGCTAAACCTAACCCTAAAACTAACACTAAAACTAGCCCTAAACCTAACCCAAACCCTAACCCTAACCCTAACCCTAAGGCTAACACTCAACCTAATCGTAACCCTAACCCTAACTGTAACGTGAACTCTAACTGGGACTCTAACCCTAAGTCTAACGCTAACACTATCCCTAACCTCTAACCCGAAACCTAACACTAACCCTAAGCCTAACCCAAACTCTAACCCTAACACTAACCCTAAATTCTAACTGTAACCCTAACCCTAAACCTAACCCTCACCCTAACCCTGACACTAACCTCTAAACCTAACCGGAACACTTACCGTAGCCATAACCCTAACTGTATCCATAATCTCTAACCCTACTCATAACCCTAACCCTAACCCTAAACCTAACCCTAAACCTAACAATAAACATAATGCTAACCCCTAAACCTAACGACTAAACCTAAGCCATAACCCTAAGTCTAACCCCTAACCTTAAGACCTAACACTAATCCTAACATTATCCCTAACCCTAAACCTCATCCTAACCCTAACACTAACCATAACAATAATCCTAAATGCAACCCCAATGCTAAACACTAACAATAACCATAACCTTAAACCTAACCCTAACCTAAGCCTAACTATAACCCTATCACTAAAACCTAACCCCTAAACCTAACTCTCACCCTAAAACTAAACCTAAATCTAACGCAAAAGCTACCCATAACATTAACGCTAAAACTAACACTAACCCTAACCTCATCATAACCCTAAACCTAACTGTAATCAGAAGCCAAACCCTAACCTTAACCCTAATCCTAATCCAAATCCTAACACTAAACGTAATTCTAAACCAAACCTTAACTCTAACCCTAACCTAATCGTAACCATAACCCTTACCATAACCGAAAGCCCTGCTGTAACCCTATCGCTAACCCTAAAGCTAACCCTAAACCTAAAACTAACACTAACCCTAACCTTAAACCTAAACCTAACTCCAAAACTAACCCTAACCCTAACAATAATACTAACACTAACCCTAACACAAACCCTAACCTTAACCTTAACCCTAAAACTAACCCATAAAACTAACCCTAACCCAAACCCTAACACTAAGCCTAATTTCAACCCTAACCCTAACACTAACCCTAACCCTAACCCTAACCCTAACCCTAATGCTAACCCTAACCCTCCCGTAACCCTAACCCTAAACCTAATCATAAACCTAACAATAACCCTAAACCTAACCCTCACGCTAACTCTAACCCTAACATTCTAACCCTAACTCAAACCCTAATCCTAATCCTAATCCTAACACTAACCCTCAACCTAACTCCTAATCGTAACCCTAACTCTAACATTAACACCTAAACCTAACCCTAACCCTATCCCTAACCCTAAGCTTAACCCTAAACCTAAAACTAACCCTAACAATAATCCTAAACCTTAGCCTAAACCTATCCCTAACCCTAATCCTAACACTGAGCCTAACACTAACCCTAAAACTAACCCTAATCCCTAACCGTAACCCTAAACCTAATCCGAACACTAACACTTATACCAAAGCCTAACACTAACGCTTCCCGTAACACTAACCCTAAGCATAACACTAACACGTAAACCTAACTCTAACCCGAAACCTAACCCTAACCCTAATCCCTAACACTAACCCTAATGCTAACACTAACTAATCCATAAACCTAAACAAAACCATAACCCTAACCATAACACTGCCCATAACACTAAGCATATCCTTAACACCTAAGCCCTAACCCTAACCGAAAATCTAATTCTAAGTCTAACTCTAACCCTAAGCCAAACACAAACTCTAACCCTAACACCAAACCTAAACCTAATCGTAACCATAAACCTAAAGGTAATTCGAAGCCTAACACTGACCCTATACATAACTAACAACTAAACCTAACTCAAATATAAACCTAACCCTAACCATAATCCTAACTTCTAAACCTAACCCTAACTGTTAGAGCTAAACATAAACCTAACGCTAACCCTAACACTAAGCCCTAACCCTAACCCTAACCCTAACCCTAACCCTAACCCTAACCCTAAACCTAAACCTAACGCTAACTTCTACCCATAACCCTAACTGGAAACCTAGCCCTAACACTAACCCTAACCCTAAACGCTAAATGTAACCTGACCCAAACCCTAAACCTAACCCTAACCCTAACCCTAATCTCCAACACTAACCTGAAGCCTAACCGTAACCCCAAACCTAAACCTAACTGTAACACTATCCATAACCCTAAACCCAAGCGCTAACCCTTAAATTGACCCTAACCCTAACCTTAACCTTAACCCTAACTATAACCCTATCCCTAACACCTAACCCCTAAGCCTACTCCTAAATCTAGCACTAACCCTAAACCTAAAATGAAAACTAATGCTAACACTAACCCTAAACCTAAACCTAACCCTGACTAACCATAACCTCTAACACTAAGCCTAACCCTAAACCTAAACGTAACATTAACCCTAACACTAAACACTAAACCTAAGCCTAAACCTTACCCTAACACAATCCTTAACCCTAACCTTAAAACTAAACCTATCCGTAACACCTAGGCCCTAACCCTAACCCTAAACCTAAAGCTAACACTAAGACTAAACCTAAACTTCATCATAAAACTAACCCTAACTGTAACCTGAAGCATAACCCTAACACTATTGCTAACACTTAACACCTAAACCTATGCCTAACCCTAACCCAAACCTAACCGGAACCGGAAACCAAACCCTAATCCTAACCCTAACCCTAACCGTAACCATAATGTGAAGCCTAACAATGACCCTATACCTAACATCGAATACCTAAACATAACCCAAATAAAAACCTAACCCTAACCATAATGCTAACCTCTAAACCCAACCCTAACCATTAGACCTAAACATAAAACTAACACTAAGCCTAACCCTAAGCCCTACTCCTAACCCTTGCCCTAATGCTAAACTCTAACCATAACCCTAACCATAAACCTAACGCTAATTTCTACCGATAACCCTAACCAGAAAACTAACACTCACACTTACCCTAACCCTAACTTCTAAACCTAACCCTAAACCTAAACTCTAACCCTAAGCCTAAACCTAAACATGACTGTAACGCTATCCCTAAACCTAAACACTAAACCTAACCCTGAAATTAACCCTAACCCTAACATTAAAATTAACCCTAATCATAACCCTATCCCTAACAACTAACCCCTAAGCTTACACATAAACCTAGGACTAACCATAACCCTAACACGAAAACTGAGGAGAACCCTAACCCTAAACCTAACACTGACCCTAACCATAACCTCTAACCCTAACCCTAACCTTAACCCTAACATCTAATATCTAACCCTAACCCTAACCTAAACCTAAATGAAAAGCTCAACAACGACTAAACCCTAAATCTAACTCTAAACCTAACCATAAAACTAACCCTAACCATATATTTAACCCTAACACTAATCTGAACCCTAACCCTAACCGTAACCCAAACGCTAACCCTAAACTTAACCCTAAACCTAATGCTAACCCTAACTCTAATCCTAACCTCTAAACCTAACCCTAACACTAATCCTAAACCTGACACTATCCCTAACCCTAGCCCTAACCCTAAACGTAACCCTAACCCAAAACTTAACAATAACCCTAACCCTAACAATATCTCTAACCCTATCCCTAGCCCTAATCCTAATAATAAACCTAACCCTAAGCATAACCCTAAAACTAACCCTAAGCCTAACCCTACCCTAAACCTAAACCCTAACTCCAGGGACCTTAACCATAAAATCCTAATGCTAACACAAACCCTAACCCTAACTCTAAACCTAACCCAAACCCTAACATTAACCATAACACTAACCATAACCTTAAACATATCCTTAACACCTAAACCCTAATCCTAACGGAAAATCTAACTCTAACTCTAACCCTAACCCTAAACCTAACCCAAAGCCTAAACCTAACCCTAACCCTAACACTTACCCTAAACCTAAATCTAACCCTAACCCTAACATTAACCCTAACTGTAATTCGTAACCAAACCCTGACCCTATCCCAAATACTTAACCCCTGAACCAAATCCTAACTTAATCCTACCCCTAACTGAAAATCTAACCCTAACACTAACCCTAAGCCTGGACCCAGTCCCTAACTCTAAACCTAACCCTAACACTAACCCAACCCGAAACCTAATCATAACCTTAACCTTAACCGGAATTCAAACCCTAACCCTGACCCTATCCCTAACCCCTAACCCCTAACCTATCCCTAACCTAACCCTAACTCTAACAGTAACCCTAACCCTAATCCTAAACCTAACCCTAACCATAATCCCTAAACCTAACCCAAACCTTATGCTTAACCATAACATGAGCAATAACCCTAATACATAAGCCTAACCATAACCCTTACCATAATCCTAAACCTAACAGTAACACTAAACCCTAACCCAAACCCTAACGTAACTGTAAACCTATCCCTAATCCCTAACCCAAACCTTAACACTAAGCCTAACCATAAACCTAAACGTAACCCTAACCCTAACCGTAACCCTAACCATAACCCTAGTATTATCATTAACACCTAATCCTATCCCTAACCCAAACTGTTAACCTAACTCTAACACTAACCTCTAACCTCTAAACCTAAACCTAACCTAAAGCTAAACCTTACAGTAACCCTAACCCTGCGTGAAAACCCTAAACCTAACCTAAACCTAACGTTAAAATTAACCATAACCCTAACCTTAATCCTAACACTAATTTGAACCCTAACCCTAATCCTAACCCTAACACTAAACCTAACACTAACACTAAAACTAACACTACACCTAACCCTACTTCTAAACCTATTCAAAGCCCTAACCCTAACCATAACCCGAAGCCTAACCCTAACACTATCCCTAAAAGCAAACCTCTAACCCTAACCTCACCCTAACACTAAACCTAACCCTACACCTAACGCTAACCGTAACCCTAACCCTAACCTTAACCCTAACCCTAACCCTAACCCTAACACCTAACCCTACTTCTAAACCTATTCAAAGGCCTAACCCTAACCATAACCCGAAGCCTAACCCTAACACTATCACTAAAAGCAAACCCCTAACCATAACCTAAATGTAACACTAACCCTAACCTCACCCTAACACTAACCCTAACCCTAACCCTACACTTAACACTAACCATAACCCTAACCCTATCCTTAACCCTAAACCTAGTCATAACCCTAACAATAACCATAACTCTAACCCTCACGCTAACTCTAACCCTAACTTTCTACCCCTAACACTAACCCTAGTGCTAATCCTAACCCTAACCTTCACCCTAAACCCTAACCCTTACACTAACACTAACACTTACACCTAACCCTAACCTTAACCCTATCCGAAACCTTAAACCTAACACTAACCCTAACAATAATCCTAAACCTAACCCTAAATCTATCCCTAACGCTATTCCTAATACTGAGCCTAACACTAACCCTAACACGAACCCTAACCCTAATTCCTAACAGTAACCCTAACCCTAACCTGAACACTAACTCTAATACGTAAGCCTAACGCTAGCGCTTACCATAACCCTAATCCTAAGCGTAACACTAACCCGTAAACCTAACCCTAACCCAAACACTAAACCTAACCCTAATCTCTAACCCTAACCCTAATCCCTAACCCTAACCCTAAAGCTAACAGTAACCCATCCATAAACCTAAACGAAACTCTCACTTTAACCATAACGTTATCCATAACCCTAAGCATATCCTTAACACCTAACCCCTAACCCTAACCGAAAATTTAACCCTACCTCTAACTCTAAACCTAATCCTACCCCTAACTCTAAACCTAACTTCAAACCTAAACCTAATCGTAACCCTAAACCTAACCATAATCTGAAGGAAAACAATGACCCTTTACAGAACAACTAACACCTAAAGCTAACCCTAACATAGACCTAACGCTAACCATAACCCTAACACCTAAACCTGATGCTAACACTTAGACCTAAACATAAATCTGACCCTAACACTAACCCTAACCCTATCGTTTACCATAACCCTAACCCTAAGCATAACACTAACCCGTAAACCTAACCCTAACCTGAACCCTAACCCTAAACCTAATCCCTAACCCTAACACTAACGCTAACACTAACCCATTCGTAAATCTAAACAAAAGCCTAAACATAAACGTAATGCTACCCATAACCCTAACCACATAATTAACACCTAACCCCTAACCCAAACTGAAAATCTAACCCTAACTGTAACTCTAAACCTAACCCTAAACCTAACTCTAAAGCTAACACCAAACCTAAACCTAATCGTAACCCTAAACCTAACCATAATGCGAAGCCTAACAATGACCCTATACCTAACAACTAATACCTACACATAATCCAAATAAAAACCTAAACCTAACCATAACCCTAACCTCTAAACCTAGCCATAACACTTATAACTAAACATAAACCTAACACTAAGCCTAACCCTAAGCCCTAATCCTAACCTTAGCCCTAACGCTAAACTCTAACTATAACACTAACCATAAACCTAACACTAACTTCTACTGATAACCCTAACCAGAAAACTAACACTAACACTTACCCTAACGCTAACTTCTAAACCTAACCCTAACCCTAACTCTAACCCTAACCCTAAGCCTAACCCTAAACCTAAACGTAACCGTAACGCTATCCCTAAAACTAAACCCTAAACCTAACCCTGAAATTAACCCTAACCCTAACATTAAAATTAACCCTAATCATAACTCTATCCCTAACACCTAACCCCTAAGCTTACACATAAACCTAGCACTAACCGTAACCCTAACACGAAAACTGAGGAGAACCCTAATCCTAAACCTAAACCTAACCCTGACCCTAACTATAACTTCTAACCCTAACCCTAACCCTAAAACTAAACCTAACCCTAACATCTCACCTCTAACCCTAACCCTAGCATAAACCTAAACCTAAACGTAATGCTCACCCTACGACTAATCCCTAACTCTAACCCTAAAACTAACCTTAAAACTAACCCTAACCTTAAACTTAACCCTAAAACTAATGCTAACCCTAACTCTAACACTAATCCTAAACCTAACACTATCTCTAACCCTAGCCCTAACCCTAAACCTAACCTTAAACCAAAACTTAACAATAACCCTAACCCTAACAATATCTCTAACCCTATCCCTAGCCCTAATCCTAATAGTAAACCTAACCCTAAACATAATCCTAAACCTAACCCTAAGCCTAACCGTACCCTAACCCTAGACCCTAACTTCAGGGACCCTAACCATAAAATCCTAATGCTAACACAAACCCTAACCCTAACTCTAAACCTAACCCAAACCCTAACACTAACCGTAACATTAACCATACCCTTAACCATATCCTTAACACCTAAACCCTAATCCTAATGAAAAATCTAACCCTAACTCTAGCCCTAAACCTAAACCTAAACCAAACCGTAAAGCTAACCCTATCCCTAACACTTACCCTAAACCTAAATCTAACCCTAACCCTAAGCTTAACCCTAACTGTAATTCGTAACCTAACCCTGACCCTATCCCTAATACCTAACCCCTGAACCAAATCCTAACTTATTCCTACCCCTAACTGAAAATCTAACCCTAACACTAACCCTAAGCCTGGACCCTATCCCTAACCCAAACACTAACCCTAACTCGAAACCTAATCATAACCTTAACCCTAACCGGAATCCGAAGCCTAACCCTGGCCCTATCCCTAACACCTAACCTCTAACCTATACCTAACCTAACCCTAACCCTAACAGTAACCCTAACCCTAATCCTAACCCTAACCATAATCCCTAAACCTAACCCTAACCTTATGCCTAACCATAACATGAACAATAACCCTAATACATAAGCCTAACCATAACCCTTACCATAATCCTAAACCTAACAGTAACACTAAACCCTAACCCAAACCCTAACCATAACAGTAAACCTATTCCTAATCCCTAACCCAAACCTTAACACTAAGCCTAACCATAAACCTAAACATAATCCTAACCCTAACCATAACCCTAGTATTATCCTTAACACCTAACCCTATCCATAACCCAAACTATTAACTTAACTCTAACACTAACCTCTAACCTCTAACCCTAACCCTAGCCTAAACCTAAACCTTACCGTAACCCTAACCCTACCTGAAAACACTAACCCTAACCTAAACCTAACCTTAAAATTAACCGTAACCCTAACCTTAATCCTAACACTAATCTGAGCCATAATCCTAACCCTAACCATAACACTAAACCTAACACTAACACTAAACCTAACGCTACACCTAACCCTATTCTTAAACCTATTCAAAACCCTAACCCTAACCCTAACCCTAACTCGAAACCTAACCCTAACCCTAAATCTAAACCTAACACCAAACCTAAACCTAATCGTAACCTTAAACCTAACCATAATCCGAGGCCTAACAATGACCCTACACCTAACAACTAACACCTAAAACTAACCCTAACATAATCATAACCCTAACCATAACCCTAAACTCTAAACGTAACCCTAACTCTTAGACCCACACATAAACCTAACCCTAACCCTAACCTTAAGCCCTAATCCTAAGCCTACCTCTAACGCTAAACTCTAACTAACTAATCCTAATGCTAGCTTCTACCGATAACCCTAAACAGAAACCTAACCATAACACTAAACCTAACCCTAAACGCTAACATTATCCCTAACATCTAACCCTAACCCTATGCCTAAACCTAACACTGAACCTAAACCTAACTGTAACCCTATCCCAGAACCTAAACCCTAACCCTAACCCTAAAATTAACCCTAGCCCGAACATTAACCTTAACCCTAACGATAACCCTATCCCAACACCTAAGCATAAGCCTACACGTAAACCTAGCACTAATACTAACCCTAACCTGAAACCTAACCATGACCCTACCGCTAACCTCTAAAGCTAACCCTAACTCTAACCCTAACCCTAAACCTAAACCTAACAGTAACCCCAACCCTAACACTAAACGCTAACCCTAACCCTAACCCAAAACTTAACCCTAAAACTAACCCTAATCTATCCATAACACCTAAGCCCTAACCCTAAACCTAAACCTCACACTAACACTAAGTCTAACCCTAAACCTAATCAGACCCCTAACACTAACTGAAACTGGAAGTGTAACCCTAACACTATCCCTAGCACCTAACCCCTAAACCTACACCTAACCCTAACCCTAAGCCTAACCCTAAACCTAAGCTTAACCCTAGCCCTAAGCCTAAAACCTAACCCTAAGGACCCTAACCATAAATGCCTAACGCTAAGACAAACCATAATCCTAACCCAAAGCCATATACTAACATTAACACTAACCCGAACCTTAAACTCTAACCATAACCCTAACCATTATTCTAACACAAACCCTAACCCTAAATTCTAACCCTAACACTAACCCTAACCGTCACCTCTAACTCTAACCCCTAACCCTAACCCAAACCCTAACTGTAAACCTAGCCCTAACACTAAACCTAATGCTAACCCTAACCCTAACCCTAACTGTAATTCTAACCCTAACACTAATCCTAACCTCTAACCCTAACCCTAACCCTAACCATAAAAATAACACAATCCTTAACCCTAAAGCTATCACTAATCCTAACCCTAACACTTAACCTAACCCTAAACCAAAAATTAACAATTAACCTAAGCCAAACTCTAACACTAACACTATCCCTAATCCTATCCCTAGCCCTAACCCTAACCATAACCCTAATCCTATCCCTAAACCTAAACTTAAGTCTAACCCTAGCACTAAGCCTCACACTAATCCTAAACATAAACCCTAACCATAAACACTAACGCTAACCCTAACCCTAACCATGAAACCCTAATCCTAACACAAACCCTAACCCTAACTCTAACTTTAACCCCAAATCCTAACCCTAACCCTGAAGCTAAACAAAACCATAACCCTAACACTAACCCAAACTCTAACCTTGTCTAACCCTAAACCTAACTCTAATCAGAACCCGAACCCTAACACTACACATAACGCTAATCCCTAATCTTAACCCTAAGTGTAAAATTAACCCTAACCCTAACGCTAACCCTAACCCTAAACCCTAACCCTAACCCTAAACCCTAACCTTGAACCTAAAACTAACACTAAGAATAACCTTAAAAATATCCCTAATTATAAGCATATCCCTAACTCCTAACACCTAAAACTAAGCCAAAACCTAACAATAATCCTAACCCTAACCCTAACCCTAACACTATCCCTAATATTATCTCTAGCCATAACCCTAACACTAACCCGAAAACTACCCCTAACCTTAACCCTAACCCATAACCCTAATCCTAAACCTAAAACTAATTGCATCCCCAATCCTAAAACCTAACAATAAACCTAACCCAAACCCTAAACCTATCGCTAACCCTAATCCTAATACTGAGCCTAACACTAAAACTTACCCTTTCCCTAACCATAATCCCTAACCCTAACCCTAACCCTATCCCTAACACTAACCCGAACACTAACCCTAATACGTAAGCCTAACTCAATCTCTTACCATAACCCTAAATTTAACAGAAACAATCAACACTAACCCTACCCAAACCCTAACACTAAACCTATCCCTAATACCTAACCCAAATCCTAACCCTAACGCTAACCCTAACCCTATCCCTAACATCTAACCCAAACCCTAGCCCTAACACAAACCCTCACTTTAAAACTAACTTCTAACCCTAAGCCTAACCCTAAACCTAAACCTAACACTAACCCTAACCCTAACTTGAACACTATAACTAACACTAACCCTAAAACTAAAGCTAACACTATCCCTAACCCTAAACCTAAACCTAAACATAACCATAAGCCAAACCCTAACACTAACACTAACCATAACCCTAATGCTAACACTAACATTCTAACCCTAACCCTAACCCTAATCCTAAACCTAAACCTAACCCTAACACTAACCGTAACACTAACCCTAAACATAACCCTAAAACTAACCCTAACCCTAACTCTAAAACTAACGCTAACCCGAACGTAACACTAAACCTATTCATAAGCCTAACCCATATCGTAATCCGAAGCAAAAACCTAACCCTATCCCCAAAACCTAACATCAACCCTAAACTCAACCTAACACTAACCCTAAACTAAACCTAACCCTAATCCCTAAACATAACACTAATGCTAACCCTAACCCTAACACTATCCCTAACCCTAACACTAACCCTAGCACTAACGCTAAACCTAACCCTAAACCTAAACCTAAACCTCTAACTCTAACACCTAACACTAACCCAAACCCAAACCATATCCTGAACCCTAAACCTAACCCTAAAACTAACCCTGTCGAACCCTAACACTAACACTAAACCTAACCCTAACTGTAACCCTAACACTAACCCTAACCCTAACATTAAACCTAATGCTAACCCTAACACTAACCCTAAACATATTCACAACCCTAAAAATAACCATACCTAAGCCTAAACCTAACTCTATCCCAAAAACTAACCCCTAATCCAAACATAAAACTAACATTAACCCTAATCCTAACCTAAACCTAACCCTAAATCTAATGCTACACCTAACTCTAACCCTAACGCTAACCCTAATCCGAACTCTAAACCTAATCCTAACCCTACCACTAACTCTAAGCCTAACCCTAACCTTCACCCTAACTCTAACCCTAACCTTCTAAACCTAACCCTAAACCTAACCCTAACCCTAACCCTAACCCTAACCCAAACACTAACACTAATCGTAACACCTAACCCTAACACTAACTGTAACCCTAAACCCTAAACCCTAACAGTAACCCTATCCCTAACCCTAAACCTAGGCCTAACCCTATCCCTAACACTAACCCTAAAAATAAACCTAACCCTAACCCTAAACCTATCCCTAAACCTAATCCACAAACTGAGATTAACACTAACACTAACCCTAACGTTAACCCTAATCCCTAAACTTCATCCTAACCCTAAACTGAACGTAAGCCTAACCCTAACACTTGCAATAACGCTAACCATAACCATAACACTAAATCCTAAACCTAAACCTAACCCGAACACTTACCCTATCCCTAACACCTAACCCTAACCCAAACCCTAACACTAACCCAGCTATGAACCTAAACGTAACACTAACCCAAACCGTAACCCTAACCATAACCCTAACCATATCTTTAACACCTAACCCCTAATACTAACCGAAAATCTAACCCTAACTCTAAGCTTAAACCTAATCATAATCCTAACCCTAACACTAACCATAAACCTAATTATAACCCCAACCCTAAACATAATCAGAAGCCAGACACTGACCCTATCCCTAACATGTAACTATTAAAGCTAACCCTAACCCTAAATATACCCCTAACCCCTAACCCTAACACTTACCCTTAACCGTATCCATGACTCTAACCCTAACCCTAACCCTAAGACATAACCCTAAACCTAACACTAACCTTAACCCTAACCTCTAACACTAACCCTAACACTAACACTAATGCTCACTTCTAACCGTAACTCTAACCGGAATCCTATCCTTAACAAAAACCCTAACCCTAAAATCTAACCTTAACCCTAGCACTAACTCTCAACCTAACCCTAACCCAAACCCTAACCTCTAAGCCTAATCCAATGCCTAACACTAAACCTAAACCTAACTGTAAACCTATCACTAACCCTAAATCCTAACCCTAACCCTATCCCTAAACCTAACCCCAAATTTAAAACGAACCCAAACCTTAAACTTAACCTAACCTAACCCTAGCCCTAACAACTAACACATAACGCTAAAACTAAGCCTAACACTGACTCTAACTTTAACACTAAACCTAACGCTAACGCTAAGCCTAACCCTAAACCTAACCCTAACCCTAACACTAACCCTAACCCTAACACCAAAATTAACAGTAACCCCAAACCTTAAACTTAACCCTAACCCTAACCCTATCCCTAACACCTAACACATAACGCTAACACTAAGCCTAACACTGACTCTAACTCTAATCCTAAACCTAATGCTAACACTAACCTTAACACTAAACCTAAAAATAACACTAACACTAACCTTAAACCTAACACCAATCCCTAAACCTAAAACTAAACCTAACCCTAAAACTAACCCTAACCCCAACTTTAACCCTAAACCGAACCATGACCCTATCCCTTACACCTAACACCTAACCCTAATGCTAAACCTAACACTAACCCTAAACCTAACCTTAAACCTAATGCTAATACTAACCCTATCGCTAAACCTAATCATAACACTAACCCTAAACGTAACCTGAAGCCTAACCTTAACCTATCCCTAACATCTAACCCAAAAACCTAACCGTAACCCTAAACCTAACCATAAACACTAACCCTAAACCTAACCATAAAACACTAACCCTTACACAGACCCTAACCCTAAACTTAACACTAAGTGGTAACCCCAAAACCTAACCCTAACCCTAACCCTAAAGGGAACCATAGCCATAACCCTAAACCTAAACGCAGCTCTAACCTTGTCTAACCGTAAACCTAACCCTAACTCAAACCCGAACCATAACACACTAACGCTAAACTCTAATCCTAACCATAAACATAACAATAACCCTAACTATAACACTAACGCTAACCCTAACCCTAACCCTAAAACTAACCCTAAACTTAACCTCAAACCTAAACCTAACTGTAACCCGAACCCTAACCCTAACCCTAACCCCTAAACCTAATCCTAAACATAACCCAAACCCTAACCCTAACCCTAACTTTAACTCTAGCCCTAACCTTGTAACCCTAAACCTAACCCTAACCCTAAACCTCAACCTAACCCTAATCCTATCCATAACCCTAACACTAAGAATAAACATAACCCTAAACCTAAACATATACCTAACCCTAATCCTTATAATGAGCTTAACGCTAACCCTAACCATAACCCAAAGCCTAATCGCTAACCCTAACCTTAAAACCTAACCTCTAAACTTAACCCGAAACCTAACCCTAACCCTAAGCCTAAGCCTAACCCTAACCCTAAACTTAACCCTAACCATAAAACCCTAACCCTAAGACAAACACTAACATTAACTCTAACCCTAAAACAAACGATAACCTCTAAACATAGCACTAACCCTAACCCTAATGCTAACCTGAACATTAAACCCAACACTAAACTCTAACCATAACACTAACCCTAACACTAACCGTAACCCTGAACCTAAGCTTTAACACTAGCCCTAACCCTAACCATAATCCGAACCATAACCTTAAACCTAACCCTAACACTAACCCTAACCCTAACTCTAACTCTAACACTAAAACAAACGATAACCTCTAAACCTAACCCTAACCCTAACACTAACCCTAACGCAAACCCTAACAATAAACCTAACTTGTAACCCTAACACTAACCGTAACCCTAAAATTAAAGCTAACCCAAACCCTAAACCTAACCCTAAACCTAAACCCTAACCCTAAACTTAACACTATCCCTAACCCTAAACCTAACACTAAACCGAACACTATTCCTAACTCTAACACTATCCCTATCGCTAACACTTAACCCCTCACCCGAACCCTAACTCTAAAACTAACCCTAAAACTAACCCTACCCCTAACTCTAACCCTAACCCTAAACCAAACCGTAATCATTACACTAAACCTAACAGTAACCCAAAGCCCAACCCTAACCCTATCCCTAACGCCTAACCCCTAAACATAACCTTAATCATAACCCTAACCCTAAGCATAAACCTAACCCTAAACCTAACCCTTAATTCTAATACTAACCCTAAACCTAAACCTAACCCTAACCCTAAAACTAACCTAAAACTAAACTTCACCATAACCATAACTCTATCCATAACCCTAACCCTAACCCTAGCCCTGAACCTAAGCTTTAACTGTAAGCCTAACCCTAACACTAATCATCACCTCTAAGCCTAAGAATAAACAATAACCCTAACCCTAAATCTAACCCAAAACTGAATGCTAACCTCTAACCATAACACTAACCCTAACCTTAAACCTAACCTTAACCATAACACTAACCTTAACCCTAACACATACACTAACCTAAAATCCTAACCCTAACCCTAACCATGAACCTAACCCTAAAGCAAAAATTAATCCCTTACTCTAACCCTAAAACTATCCCTTATACTAACAATAACCCTGACTGTAATACCTAACCCGAACACAAACCTTAGCATAATCCTAACCCTAACCCGAACCCGAACACTAAACCTAACATCTAACCATAATGCTAACCCTAACCCTAAACGTCAATCTAACCCTAACCCCAACGATAACATTAACCCTAACCATAACCCTAACCCTAACCCTAACCATGACCCTAACCCTAAACCTAACGTTAATCCCTTAACCTAACCCTAAACCTACCCTTTATACCAGCACTAACCCTGACTATAATACCTAACCCAAACCCTAACCTTAGCATAAAAATAACCCTAATACTAACCCGAACACTAAACCTAACATCTGACCATAACACTAACCATAACCCTAAACCTCAATCTAACACTAACACCAACAATAACACTAACCCTAACACTAACCCTAACCCTAATGCTAACCCTAACCGTAACCCTAACCCTAACCCTAATTCTAACCCTAAACCTAACCCATGTCCCTATTCCAAACACCTAAGCCATAACCCTAACCCTAACACTAACACTAACACTAAATCTAACGCAAAACCTAAATCTAACCCTAACCCTAACCCTAACCTAATTGTAATCCAAAACCTAACCATAACCCTAAACCTAACCCTAAGCCTAACCCTAAATCTAACTCTAACCCTAACACTAACACTAACAATAACACTAAAGCTAACCCTAACACTAACACTAACAATAACCCCTAAACTTAACCTTAACCCTAATCGTAAACCTACCCCTAAAGCTAACCAGTAACGCTAACCCTAAACTTTACCCTATCCCTAAATGTAATCCTAACCCTAACCCTTAACCTAAGCTTTAACACTAACACTAACCTCTAAGCCTAAACCTAACCCTGACACTAGCCCTAACTCTAACCCTAAACCAAAAGCTAACCTCTAAACATAACCCTATCCCTACCCATAACCCTTAACCTAACACTGAACCTAACCCTAACACTAAGCCTAACACTAAACCTCAGCATTAACCCTAACCCTAACCCAAACCTAACGCTAACCTCTAACCATAACACTAACCCTAAACTTAAACCTAACCGTAAACCTGAACTCTAACCGTAACACTAACCCTAGCCCTAAAACTATCCCTAACATCTAATCCTAACCCAAACCTAGCCCTAACCTAATCATAACTCTAACCATAAATGTAACCCGAAGCATAAATGTAACCCTAACCCTAACCCAAACACTAACACTAAACCATAACCCTAAACCTAACACTATCCTTAACCCTAACCGTAAAACTAACCCTAACCCTAACCCTTTCCCGAACACGTAACCCCTAACCCTTACGATAAACCTAACCCTAACATCAAAACAAAATCTAACCCTAACACTAACCCTAAGCCTAACCCTAAACCTAATCATAACTCTAACCCTAACGGTAACCCGAAGCCTAACCTTAACCCTCTCACTAACTCCTAAACCCTAACACTAATTCTAACTCTAACCCTAACCCTAAACGTAACCATAAAACTAACCATACCCCTAACACTAATTTCTAATCCTATCTCTAAACCTAACCCTAACTATAACCATAACCCTAACACTAAATCTAACATTAATCCCTTACCTGAAGCCTAACCCTACCCCTTAAACTAACCCTAACCCTGACTGAAATACGTAACCCTAACTCTAACACTAGCATAACCCTAACCATATCCCTAACCCTAATGCCAACCCTAACGTTAACCCATACCTCTAACACTAACCCTAACCCTAACTCTAAACCTCAACCTAACTCTAACCCTAACAATAACACTAACCCTAACCCTAACTCATAACCATATACCTAACACTAGGTATATGGAGTTTAGGGGTGTTCACCATAACCATAACTCTATCCATAACCCTAACCCTAACCCTAGCCCTGAACCTAAGCTTTAACTGTAAGCCTAACCCTAACACTAATCATCACCTCTAAGCCTAAGAATAAACAATAACCGTAACACTAACCCTAACCCTAAAACTATCCCTAACATCTAATCCTAACCCAAACCTAGCCCTAACCTAATCATAACTCTAACCATAAATGTAACCCGAAGCATAAATGTAACCCTAACCCTAACCCAAACACTAACACTAAACCATAACCCTAAACCTAACACTATCCTTAACCCTAACCGTAAAACTAACCCTAACCCTAACCCTTTCCCGAACACGTAACCCCTAACCCTTACGATAAACCTAACCCTAACATCAAAACAAAATCTAACCCTAACACTAACCCTAAGCCTAACCCTAAACCTAATCGTAACCATATAGTGTTAGGTTTATCGTAAGCGTTAGGGGTTACGTGTTCGGGAAAGGGTTAGGGTTAGGGTTAGTTTTACGGTTAGGGTTAAGGATAGTGTTAGGTTTAGGGTTATGGTTTAGTGTTAGTATTTGGGTTAGGGTTAGGGTTACATTTATGCTTATGCTTTAGGGGGTGAACACCCCTAAACCTAACTCTAACTCTAACCCTAACCCTAAGCCTAAGCCTAACACTAATCCTAAACTGAACCCTAACCATAAAACCCTATCCCTAACACAAACCCTAACCCTAACTCTAACCCTAAAGCTAACCCTAACCCTAAACCTAACCTAACAGTAAACCTCACCATAACCATGACTCTATCCATAACCCGAACCCTATCCCTAGCCCTGAACCTAAGCTTTAACCCTAAGCCTAACCCTAACACTAATCATCACCTCTAAGCCTAAGGCTAACGCTAACCCTAACCCTAAATCTAACCCAAAACTGAATGCTAAACTCTAACCAGAACACTAACCCTAACAATGACCCTAACCTTAAACCAAACACTAACCAAAACCATAACCCTAACCTTAACACTAACACTAACCTAAAAACCTAACCCTAACCATAACCCTAACCATGACTCTAACCTAAACTTAACATTAGTCCCTTACCCTAACCCTAAACCTATCCCTTATACTAACACTAACCCTGACTGTAATACCTAACCTGAACCCTAAACTTAGCATAACCCTAACACTAACCCTAACCCTAACACGAAACCTAACATCTAACCCTAACACTAAACCTCAATCTAACCCTAACCCCAACAATAACACTAACCCTAAACCTAAACCTAACCATGAACCTAACCCTAAACCTAACATTAATACCTTACCCTAAACCTAAACCTACCCCTTATACCAACACTAACCCTGACTGTAATACCTAACCCAAACCCTAACCTTAGCATAACCCTAACCCTAACCTTAACCTAACATCTGACCATAAAACTAACCCTAACCCTAAACCTCAATCTAACCCTAACCCCAACAATAACACTAACACTAACACTAACACTAACCTAACTCTAAATGCTAACCCTAACCGTAACTCTAACCCTGACACTAATTTTAACCCTAAACATAACCCATATCCCTATTCCTAACACCTAACCCCTAAACCTAAAACTAACCCTAACACTAACACTAAATCTAACACAAAACCTAAATCTAACCTGAACCCTAACCCTAACCTAATTGTAATCTAAAACCTAACCATAACCCTAAAGCCTAACCCTAAGCCTAACTCTAACTCTAACTCTAACCCTAACCCTAACACTAACACTAACACTAACAGTAACACTAACCGTAAACCTAACACTAACACTAACACTAACCTCTAAACCTAACCCTAATCATAACCCTACCCCTAAAGCTAACCACTAACACTAACCCTAACCTTTACCATATCTCTAAACCTAATCCTAACATTAACCCTAACCCTTAACCTAAGCTTTAAACCTAACCCTAAACATTATCTCTAAGCCTAACCCTAACCTAACCCTAACCCTAACCCAAATGCTAATCTCTAACCATAACCCTATCCCTAACCATAACCCTTAACCTAACACTAAACCTAACCCTAACACTAAGCCTAACATTACAACTCCGCTTTAACCCTAACCCTAATCCAAACCTAATGCTAACCTCTAACCATAACACTAACCCTAAATTAAATCTAACCATAACCCTAAACTCTAACCGTAACACTAACCTTAACCCTAAAATTATCCCTAACATCTAATCCTAAACCAAAAATTAGCCCTAATCTAATCGTAACCCTAACCATAACTCTAACCCAAAGCCTAAAAGTAACCGTAAACCTAACTGTAACCCTAACACTAAAACATAACCCTAAACCTAACACTAACCCTAACCCAACACTAACCCTAACCCTAACCCTAAAAGTAAAACTAACCCTAATCCTAATCCTAACACTATCCCGAACACGTAAGCCCTAACACTAATGCTAAACCTAACCCTAAAATTAAAACAAAAACCTAACACTAACCCTAACCCTAAACCTAACCTTAACACTATCCCTAACACCTAACCCCAAAACCTAACACTAACCCTAACCCTAATCCTAATCAAAATCCTGACACTACCTGTAACCCTAAACCTAACCCTAACTCTAATCCTGAACTAATCGTAACCCTAACCCTCACCATAACACGAAACCTAGAAGTAACCCTATACCTAAACCTAAACCTAACCCTAAAGCTCACCCTAACACTAAACCTAAACCTAACTCTAAAACTAACCTTAAACCTAACACTAACCCTAACCCTAATCCTAACCCTAACACTAACCCCAACACTAACCTCTAAAGCTAACCCCAAACCTAACTGTAAACGTAATGCTAAACCTAGCGACTAACCGTAACCCTAACCCTTAACCTATCCCGAACTCTGACGCTAACCCTAACCTTAAATAAACTTAAACCCTAACCCTAACACTAACCATAACTTCTAAGCCTCAACGTAACCCTAACCCTACCCTAACCATAACCTGATCCCTAACACCTATGCCCTAACCCTAATGCTAAACCTAACCCTAACACTAACACTAACCCTAACACTAACCCTAAACCTGAAACTAAACCCTAAACCTAAACCTAAGCTTTAACCATAGCCCTAAACCAAACCTAACGCTAACTACTAACGCTAACCTTAAGCCTAAATCTAACCCTAAACCTAATCCTAATCCTAACCCTAACACTAACCTAATTATAACACTAACCCTAACCATAACCCTAAGCCTAAACCTAACCCTAACTCTAACCTTAACTCTAGGCCTCACACTAACCCTAACCCTAACACTAACCCTAACCCTAACACTAACACTAACCTCTAAATCAAACCCTAACCCTAACTGTAACCCTAATGCTACAATTAACCACTAACCCTAATCCTAATCCTTACCGTATCCCTCACACTAGCCCTAACCCTAACCATAACGTCTAAGCCTAACCCTAACACTAACTCTAACCCTAACTCTAACCCTAAACCAAACGCTAACCTCTAACCATGACCCCTATCCCTAACCCTAAACCTAATGCTAACCCTAACTCTAAAACTAAATTCTAACCCTAACACTAACCCTAACCCTAAAACTAAAGCTAACCCTAACCTTACACCTAACCCTAGCCCTAAACCCTAACCCTAAAACTAACACACCCCTAACCTTAAACCGAACACTAAACCAAACCCTAACCCTAACCCTATCGTTAACACCTAAACCCTAACCCTAACCCTAACTCCAAACCTAATGCTAAACCTAACACTACCCATAAGTCTAACCCTAACCCTAACCCTAAAATTAATTGTAACCCTAACTCTAACCATAAACCAAAGCCCAATACTAACCATCTCCCTAACAGCTAATGCTTAACCCTAACCTAAATCATAACCCTAACACTAAGCCTAAACCTAACCCTAAAACTTACTCTAACACTAACCCTAAACTCTAACAGTAACCCCAACCCTAACCCTAACCTTTAACTCTAACCCTAACCCTAACACAAACCTTAACACTAAACCTAACGCTAACCTCTAACCATAACCTTAACCCTAACCATGACCCTAACACTAACATCTAACACCTAAGCCTAACCCTAAATCTAATTCTAAACCAAAACCTAACTGTAAACCTAACCCTAATCCTAACCCAAAATTATAATCCTAACACTAAACCTAACCCTAAACCTAACCCTAACCCTAACCAAACAATAAACCTTACCATAACTATAAATCTATTCCAAACAGCTAACCCCTAAACCTGACCAAACCCTAAGCATAACCCTAAATTCTAATCCTAACCATAACCCAAACACTAATCCTAACCCTAACCCTAACCATAACCATAACCCTATCCCTAACACCTTACCCCTAAACATAACCCTAACCCTAATTCTAATCTAATTCTAACACTAACACAAACCATAACCCTATGCCTAAACCAAACCATAACCCTAATTCTAACAATAACCCTAACACTAACACTAACCCTAACACTAATCCTAACACTAACATTAACCACTAAATCTAACACTAGCACTAACCCTAAACCTAACCACTAACCCTCATCCTAACCATTACCTGTTCCCTAACCCTAACCCTAACCCTAAACCTAACCCTTAACCTATGTTTAGCCCTAAGCCTGACACTAACCCTAACCATCACCTCTAAGCCTAAGCCTAACACTAACCCTAATGCTAAATCTAAGCCGAAACCTAATGTAACTTCTAAGCATAACCCTAAGCCTAACCCAACACAAACCCTAACCCTAGCTGTAAACCTTACCCTAAACTCTAACTTAACACTAACCCAAACACTAACACTAGCACTAAACTCTAAAATTAACCCTAAACCTAACCCTAACCCTAACCATAACAATAAACCTAACACGAAACTTAACATTAATCCCTTACCCTAACCCTAACTCTACCCCTTAAACTAACCCTAAACTTGATGGAATAGCTAACCCTAACCAAAACCCTAACACTAGCATATGCTTAACCGTAAACCTAACCCTAAACCTAAACCTAACACTAATCCTAAACATAAACCTAACCCTAACCCTAACACTAAACATAACTTCTAACACTAACACTAATCCTAACACAAAACTTCAACCTAACCATAACCCCAACCATAACACTAACCCTAACCCTAAACATAACCCTAACCCTAAATGTTAACACTAACCCTAACCCTAACCTAATTGTAACCCTAAACCTAACCATAACCCTAACTTAAACCTAACTGTAACCCTTACTCTAACCCTAACCCTAACACTAACCCTAACACTAACATTAACCCTAACACTAACATCTAAACCTAACCCTAACAGTAACCCTAACAGTAAAATCAACCACTAACTTTAATCCTAAACATTATCCTACCATTAAAAATAACCCTAACCCTAAGCCTAAACCTTAACCTAAGTTTTAACACTAACCCTAACTCTAACACTAAACATAACCTCTAAGGCTAACCCTTAACCTAATCCTAGCCCTAACTCTAACCCTAAACAAAACGCTAACCTCTAAACATAACCCTAACCCTAAACATAACCCTAAATCTAACATTAACCCTAACCCTAACCCTAACCCTAACACTAACCTTAAACCTAAGTTTTAAACCTAACCCTAAACCAATCCTAACGCTAACCTCTAACCACAACCCTAAACCTTACACTACCCCTACCCTAAAACTAAACTCTAACCGTAACACTAACTATAACCCTAAAACTATCCCTAACATTTAACCCTAACCCTAACCGTAGCCCTAACCTAATTATAACTCTGACCCTAACCATAACCGAAGCCTAACCGTAACCCTAGCCCTAAACCTAACATGAACAGTAATCCCAAACACTAAAACTAACACTATCCCTAACCCTAACACTAACCGTAACCAGAAGCCTAAACTTAAGACTCTCCCTAACAACTAACCCCTAACCCTAACACTAACACTAATCCTAACTGTAAACGTAAACATAACACTAACCCTACCCCTAACCCTAACTTCTAATCCTAACCAAACCCTAAAACCAACCCTAATGCTAACCATAACCTATACCTCTAATACTAAATCTAACCCTAATCCAAAACCTAACACTAACACTAAAACTAACCATAACCTATAACACTAACCGTAAACTTAAACATATCCTAACCATAACCCTAAAGCTAATACTAAACCTAACTCTAACACTAACCATAACACTAACCCTAACCCTAACCCTAAACCTCAACTTAACACTAATCCTAACAATAACAAGAACCCTAACCATAACCCTAACATTAACCCTAAATGCTAACCCTAACCATAACACTAACCCTAACTATAACACTAACACTATCCCTAACCCATAATCCTATCCCTAAAAACTAACCCCTAAACCAAACACTAAACCTAACACTACATCTAGCGCAAACCCTAACCCTAAACCTAACCCTAACCCTAACGCTAACCTAATTGTAATCCTAACCGTAAACATAACCCTAAGCCTAAACCTAACCCTAACATCACACTAAAATTAACCCTAACCCTAACTCTAAAACTAACCTCTAAACCTAACCTTAAAACTAACGGTGACCCTAAACCTAAAATTAACGACTAACCCTAATCCTAACCCTTACCCTATCCCTAACCCTAACCCTAACACTAACCCTAACACTGAACCTAAGCTTTCACCCTAACCATAACCATAACCATAACCATAACCATAACCATAACCATAACCTCCAAGCCTAACCCTAACACTAACCCTAATTCTAACCCTATACCAAATGCTAACATCTAACCATAACCCTAACTCTAACCCTAAACCAAAATCTAAACCCTAAACTCTAAACGAAACACTAACCCTAACTTTAACACTAACCCTTACACTAACCTCTAACCCTAGCACAAACCCTAACCCTAACCCTATCGCTCTCAACTCACCCCTGAACCTGAACTTAAGTTTAATCGTAACACTAACCCAAACCTAACGCTAACCACTAAACCTAATCCTAACCCTTATGCTAACCTAATTTAACACTAACCCTAACCATAACCCTAAGCCTAAACTGAACCCTAACTCTAACCATAACACTAACCCTCACACTAACCCTAACACTAACTCTGACACTAACAATATCCTCTAAATCTAACCATAACCCTAACCATAACCCTAAACCTAAAACTAACCAATGACACTAATCCTAAACCTTACCCTATCCTTAACCCTAAACATAAACCCAACTGTAACACTGAAAATAAGCTTTTACCCTAAAACTAACCCTAACCCTAACCCTAACTCTAACCCTAAAAAAACACTAACGTCTAACCATAGCCTAACCCTAATCCTAACCCAAACCTGAAACCTAACCCTAAACTCTAACCGTAACCCTAACCCTAACAATAACCCTGAACCTAAGCTTTAACCCTAACCCTAACCCTTACACTAATCAAAAGCTCTAATCCTAACTCCATCCCTAACCCTAACTCTAACCCTAAGCCAAACACTAACCTTTAGCCATAACCCTAACACTAACCCTAACACTAAATCTAAGTTCTAACCCTAACAGTAACCATAACCCTAAAACTAAAGCTAACCCTAAACCTAACCCGAACCCTAAAACCTAATCCTAAGCCTAACCCTATCGCAAACACCTAACCCCTAACCCTAACACTAACTGTAACTCTAAAACTAACCCTAAATTTAACCCTAACCATAACCCTAAACCTAACCCTAAGCCTAAATGAAATTGTAACCCTAACACTAACCGTAAAACAAAGCCTAACCCTAACCCTTTCACTAACACCTAACCCCTAAACCTAACCCTAATACTAACCCTAACACTAACCATAACCATAATCCTAAGCGTAAACCTAAACCTAACTCTAACACTAACCCTAACCCTAACAATAAGTGTAACGCTAACCCTAACCATAATCCTAACCCTAACCCCAACCCTATTACTAACCATAACCTCTAAAACTAACCCTTATCGTAAAACTATCCTTAAGCCTAATCCAAAACCTAACTTCTAACCCTAAAACTTACCCTAACCCTAAACCTCAACATACCCCTAAGCCTAACAATAACACTAACCCTAACAATAACCCTAACCCAAAAATCTAACCCTAACCCTCACCTTAAACCTAACCATAACCCTAACCTATAACCTTATCCCTAAAACTTAAAGCCTAAACCTAACGCTACCCCAACACTAACACTACATCTAATGCAAACCCTAACCCTAAGCCTAACCCTAACCCTAATGCTAACCTAATTGTAAACCTAACCCTAACCATAACCGTAAGCCTAACACTAAACCTAACACTAAATCTAACCATAACCCTAGCCCTCAAACTGAACATAGCCCTAAACCTAACCCTAAAACTAACCTCTAAACCTAACCCTAACCCTAACTCTAACCCTAACCCTAAAATTAAACACTAACCCTAATCGTAACCCTTACCCTATTCCAAACCCTAACACTAACACTAACCCTAACCCTGAACCCAAGCTTTCACCCTAACCATAACCCTAACCCTAACCATAACCTCTAAGCCTAAACCTAATCCTAACCCTAAGACTAACCCTAGCAATAACCCTAAACCTAACCCTAAAGCTAACCCTAACCCTAACTCTAAGCCTAACCCTAAACCTAACGCTAAACCTAACCCTAACCCTAACCCTAACACTAACCCTAACCCTAACTCTAAACCGAACCCTAATCCTAACCCTAAACCTAACACTATCGCTAACACCTAACCCCTAATCCTAAAACTAACCCTAACCCTGAACTCTAACTTTAATACTAACCATAACCCTAACTGTAACCCTAGCACGCACCTCTAACCCTAGCACTAACCCTAACACTTACCCTAACCATAACCATAATGCTAAGCCTAACCCTAAACCAAACTCTAACCCTAATCGTAAACCCAATTGTGATCCTATCCCTAACCGTAACTGTAACATTAACCCTATCCATAACTCTAACTCTAACCCTAACCATAACCCTAACCCTAACGCTAAGCTAAACCTAATACTAACCATAACCATAACCCCTAAACATAACCTTAACCCTTAGCTCTAACCAAAACACTAACCCTAACCCTAAACCTAACCCTAACCCTTACCCTAACCCCAAACCATAACTCTAGCACTAACCTTAACACTAATCCTAACCCTAACCCTAACCTCTAACACTAACCATAACACTAACTCTAACCCTAACTTCTAACCATAACCCTAACAGGAAACCTAACCATAACCCTAACCCTAACACTATTCTCTAAACATAACCCTAACTCTAACCCTAAACCTAACCCTAACACGAAACCCAACCTCTAACCCTAACTCTAACCTAACCCTAGTCCTAAACTTAACCGTAACCCTATCCCTTACCTTAAACCATAACTATAAACACAAATTAACCCTAACCCTAACCTTAACGTTAACCCTAAACCTAACACTTTCCCTAACACCTAACACCTAACCCTAAAACTAAACATTTCACTAACCCTAAACCTAACCATAAAACTAATGCTAAACCTAAAACTAGCCCAAACCCTAACCCTAACCCTAACCTATAACCCTAACCCTAAACCTTTATCTAACCGTAACACTAACCCTAACACTAAACGCTAAGCCTAAACCTAAACCTAACCCTAACCAAAACGTTAAACCTAACCCTGACCCTAACCCTATCCCTAACACCTAACCCCTAACCCTAAACCTAAACCTAACACTAACAGTAAACTTAACCCTAAACCTAACAATAACACTAAACCTAAACCTAAACCTAATCATAACACTAACCATAACTGCAAACTGAAGGCTAACCGTAAGTCAATCACAAACACCTAACCACTAAACCTACTCCTAACCCTAACCCTAAAACTAACCCTAATCCTAACCCTAACCCTAAACCCTAACCTAAGAAGCCTAACTATAAAACCCTAACCCTAACACTAACCCTAATCCTAAGCCTAAACCTAACCCTAACTCTAACCCTAAATCTAATCCTAAACCCAACCATAACCCTAACAGAAACACTAACCCAAACTCTAACCCTAACACTAACCCTATCGCTAACCTCTAACTCTCAAGTCTAATCGTAACCCACACCCTAACCATAACCGTAACCTTAATCCTAAAACTAACCTTAAAACTTGCCCTAACCCTAACGCTAACACTAACCCTAATCCTATCCTCTAATCCTAACCCTAACACTAACCCTAAACCTAACACTATCCCTAACTCTAAGCCTAACCCTAACCCTAACCATAACTCTAATACTAACCCAAAACTTAACAATAACCCTAACCCTAACCCTAACTAACACAAAACAGAACCCTAACGATAACTGTAAACCTAACCCAAATCCTAATCCTAAACCTAAACCTAACTCTAACCCTAACCTTAACCCTAACCCTAATGCTAACCTAACCCAAAACTCTAACCTTAACCCTAAAACTAACACTAAACCTAACTCTAACCATAATCTCTAACCCTAACCCTAAGCATAACCATAATCCTAACACAAACCCTAAAACAAAACCCTAAATGTAACACAAACCCTAACCCTAACCTCTAACTCTAACCCTGAACACTAACCCAAACCCTAACAGTAACCCTAAGCATAAATCTAATGCTAACGCTAACACTAACCCTATTCTTAATCTCTAACCCTAAACCTAGCCCTACCCTAACACTTATCGTAAAGCTAAATTCTAACAATAAGCCTAACCCTAACCCTAACCCTAACCCTAACCCTAAACCTAACCCTAAACCCTAACCCTAAATCTAACCCTAACTCATAAACTAACCCTAAACCTAACACTAACCATAACCCTAAACCTAACCCTATGCCTAAATGAAATTGTAACCCTAACATTAAGCATAAACCAAAGCATAACCCTAACCCTTTCACTAACACCTAACACCTAAACCTAACACTAAACCTAACCCTAACCCTAACCATAACCATAACCCTAAGCATAAACCTAACACTAACTCTAACAATAACCCTAACACTAAGTGTAACGCTAAGCTTAAACCTTAAACTAACCCTAACCCTAAACCTAACAATAACACTAAACTCTAACCCTAACGCTAACCCTAATCCTAACGCTAACCCTAACCCATACCTCTAATCCTAACCATAACCCTAACCCTAATCCGAACCCTATCACTAACCATAACCACTAACACTAACCCTAATTGTAAAACTATGCCTAACCCTAATCCGAAAGCTAACACTAAACCTAACTTTTAACCCTAATACTCACCCTAACTCTAAACTTCAACCTAACCCTAACCCTAACAATAACACTAATCCTAACACTAACCCTACCCCGAAAATCTAAACCTAACCCTAACCCATAACCCTATCCCTAACACTTATTGCCTAAAACTAACCATACCCCTAACACTAACACTACATCTAATGCAAACCCTAACCCTAAGCCTAACCCTAACCCTAAGCCTAACCCTAACCTAATTGTAAACCTAACCCTAAGGCTAACCCTAAACCTAACACTAAATCTAACCATAACCCTAACCCTCAAACAGAACCTAGCCCTAACCCTAACCCTAAAACTAACCTCTAAACCTAACCCTTACCCTAACTGTAATCCTAACCCAAAAATTAAGCACTAACCCTAATCCTAACCCTTACCCTATTTCTAACATTAACACTAACACTAACCCTAACCCTGAACCTAAGCTTTCGCCCTAACCCTAACCCTAACCCTAATCCTAACACTAACCCTAGCAATAACGCTAACACTAACCCTAACCCTAACACTAACACTAAATCTAAACAGAACCCTAATCCTAACCCTAAACATAACACTATCACTGACACCTAACCTCTAAACCTAACCCTAACCCTAACACTGAACTCTAACTGTAATACTAACCCTAACCCTAACACTAACCCTAACACGAATCTCTAACCTAGCACTAACCCTAACACTTACGCTAACATTAACCCTAATGTTAAGCCTAACTCTAAATCAAACTGTAACCCTAACCCTAAACCCAATTGTGATCCTATCACTAACCCTAACCATAACACTAACCCTATCCATAACTCTAACTCTAACCCTAACCATAAACCTAACCCTAACCCTAGGCTAAACCAAACCCTAACCATAACCGTAACCGGTAAAACTAACCTTAACCCTTAGCTCTAACCATAACGCTAACACTAATGCTAACCCTAAGCCCTAACCCTAACCCTAGCCCTAAGCCAACACTAACCCTAAATCTAACCCTAACACTAACCTTTAACCCTAACCACAACCCTACCCCTAGACCTAACTTCTAACCATAACCCTAACCGGAAACCTAACCCCAACACTAACCCTAACCCTAATTTCTAACCAGAACCCTAACTCTAACCCTAAACCTAACCCTAACACTTTCCCTAAAACCTAACACCTAACACTAACCTGACCTCTAACCCTAACACTCACCTAACAATAGTCCTAAACCTAATCATAACCATATCCCTTACCCTAAACCATAAACATAAAGAAAAATTAACCATAACCCTAACCTTAACTTTAACCCTAACAATTTCCCTAACACCTAACACCTAACACTAAAACTAACCCTTTCACTAACCCCAAACCTAACCATAAAACTAACGATAAACCTAAAACTAGCGCTAACCCTAACCCTAACCCTAAACTCTAACCCTAACCCTAAACCTAAACCTAAACCTTAATCTAACCGTAACCTTAACACTAACATTAAACGCTAACCCTAACGCTAAACCTAACCCTAAACCTAACCCTAACCAAAATGTTAATCCTAACACTGACCCTAACCCTATCCCTAACACCTAACCCCTAACCCTAACCCTAAACCTAAGACTAACACTAAACCTAACCCTAAACTTAACGCTAACCCTAAACCTAACCCTAAACCTAATCATAACCCTAACCATAACTGCAACCTGAAGGCTAACCCTAAACCTATCTGGAACACCTAACCCCTAAACCTACTCCTAACCCTATACCTACCACTAAGCCTAATCCTAACCCTAAAGCCTAACACTAAGGAGACTAACTATAAAACCCTAACCCTAACACAAACCCTAACCCTAACCCTAACTTTAACCCTAAATCTAATCCTGAACCTAACCGTAACCCTAACACAAACCCTAACCCTAAACTCTAACTCTAACACTAACCCTAAATCTAACCTCTAACACTAAAGCCTAACCCTAACCCAAACCCTAACCGTAACCCTAACTCTAGTCCTTACGCTAACCCTAAACATAACCCTAACCCTAACGCTAACACTAACCCTAATCCTAACCTCTAACCCTAACCCTAACCTTAACACTAACCCTAAACCTAACACTATCCCTAACTCTAAGCCTAAACCTAACCCTAACCATAACTCTAATCCTAACCCAAGACTTAACAATAACCCTAACCCTAACAATAACACTAAACCTAATCCTAGCCCTAATCGTAATACTAACCCTAACCCTAAACATAACTCTAATGTGAACCCTATGACTATCCATAACTCTAACCCTAAACCCTAACCCTCGGATCCCTAACCACAAAACCCTAATGCTAACACAAACCATAATCCTAACTCTAACGCTAAAACTAACCCTAACCATAACCATAATGCTAACCATATCCTTAACACCTAAAGCCTAATCCTAACTGAAAATCTAGCCCTAACGCTAACCCTAACCCTAAATCTAACCCTAAGCCTAAACCTAACCCTAAACCTAACACCTACCTTAACCCTAAATGTAAAAGTAACCATAACCCTAACCCTAACTGTAATCTGATCCCTAATATCTAACCCCTAAACTAAACCCTAACCCGAAAATCTTAATCTAACCTAACCCTAACCCTAAACCTAAATGAAAATCTAACCCTAACACTAACCATAATCCGAAGCCTAACCCTGACTCTATCCCTAACACCTAACCCATAAACCTAACCCTAACCTAAACCTAACCCTAAAGGTAACCCTCAACCTAACGGTAACCCTAAACCTAACCCTAACACTAACCCTAACCCCAATCCCTAAACTTGACCCTAACCCTATGCCTAACCCTAACACAAGCAATAACCCTAATATGTAAGCCTAACCCTAACGCTTACCATCATCCTAAACCTAACAGTAACACTAACCCCTAACGCAAACCCTAACCATAACTCTAAACCTATCATTAATCCCTAACCCTACCCCTAACACTAAGTCCAACCATAAACCTAAATAACCCTAACCCTAACCGTAACCCTAACCATAAACATAACATTATCCTTAACACCTAATCCCTATCCCTAAACTAAACTGTAAACCTAACTCTAACACTAAACCTTACACTAACCCTAACCCTCAAATTAACCTTATCGTAACCCTAACCCTACCTGTAATCTGAAGCCTAAGGCTGACCTTAATCCTAACACCTAACCCCTAAACCTAACCCTAACCTAAACACAGCCCTAAACGTAATGTAACCCTAATACTAACAATAACCATAAGCCTGACTTTTACGCAAGCCCTAACCCTAATCATAACACTTACACTAGCCCTAACCCTAAACTCTAACCATAACACTAACACTAACCCTAAACTCTAACTCAATCACCTAAACCTAAGACAAAAACTAACACAAAACAGAACCCTAACGATAAACCTAAACCTAACCCTAAATCCTAACCCTAAGCCTAAAACTAACCCTAACCTTAACCCTAACCCTAACGCTAACCTAACCCAAAACTCTAACCTTAACCCTAAAACTAACACTAAACGTAACTCTAACCCTAATCTCTAACCCTAACCATAACCATAACCATAATCCTAACACAAACCCTAACCAAAACTCTAACTGTAACACGAACCCAAACCCAACATCTAACTCTAAACCTAAACATTAACTCAAACCCTAACAGTAACCCTAACCATAACTCTAACCCTAACGCTAACACTAACCCTAATCTTAGCCTCTCACCCTAAGTCTAACCCTACCCTAACACTAATTCTAAAGCTAACTTCTAACAATAAGCCTAACCCTAACCCTAACCCTAAACCTAAACCTAACCCGAAGCCTAAACCTAACACTAACACTACCCTAAACCTAACAGTATCCCTAACGCTAACCTTAACACCAAACCTAATACTATCTCTAACCCTAAACCTAACTCTAAACCTAAACTTAATCCTAACCATAACCTTAACCCTAACACAAAATATAACAATACCCCTAATCCTAACACTAACACTAACCCTAAACGTAACCCTAACACTAAAACTAACCCTAACCCTAACATTAAGTCTAACCCTAAACCTAACCCTAAACCTAACCTAACCCTAACCGCTAATCTCTAACCCTAACCCTAACCTAAACCTAAACCTAAACCTAAACCTAAACCTAACCGTAACCCTAACCCTACCACTAAACCCTAACTCTAACCCTAAACCTAACTTCAAACTAACCCTAAACCTAACCCTAACCCTAACACTAACCCTAACCCTAAAACTAAACCTAACGCTACCACTAACCCTAACCCTAAACCTATTCAAAACTCTAACCCTAACCATAAAACAAAGCCTAACAGTAACACTATACCTAAAACCCAACCCTAAGCTAAACTTAACACTAACCTTACCCTAATCCTAACCCTAACCCAAAACCTAACCCTAACCCTAACGCTAACCCTAACCCTAACCATAACCCTAAACCTAACCCCAACCCTAAACCTAATCATAAACCTAACCATAACCCTAAACCTAACCCTCATGCTAACTCTAACCCTAACCTTATAACCCTAACACTAACCCTAATCCTAATCCTAATCCTAATTCTAACCCTCACCCTAACACCTAACACTAACACTAACCCCTAAAACTAAGCCTAACCCTATCCCTAATCCTAATCCTAACCCTAACCCTAGCACTAACCCTAACAATAATCCTAACCCTAACCCTAAATCTATCCCTAACCTCAATCCTAATATTGAGTCTAACACTAACCCTAACACTAACACTAACCCTAATCCTTAACTGTAACCCTAACCCTACCCGAACACTAATGCTAATAAGAAAGCCTAACCCTAACGTTTACTGTTACCTTTACCCTAACTGTAAAGCTAAACCATAAACCTAACCCTAACCCAAACCCTAACACTAACACTAATCCCTAACTCTAACCCGAACATTAACACTAACCCAACCGTAAACCTAAATGAAACCCTAACCCTAATCGTAATGCTACCCATAACACTAAGCATACCCTTAACACCTAACCCCTAACCCTAACCGAAAATCTAATCCTAACTGTAACTCTAGCCCTAACCCTAACCCTAACTCTAACCCTAACACCAAACCTAAACCTAATTGTAACCCTAAACATAACGGTAATTCGAAGCCTAACACTTACCCTATACCTAACAACTAACACCTAAACCTAACCCTAACATAAACGTAACACTAACCATAATCCTAACCACTAAACCTAACCCTAAGCATTAGAGCTAAACCTAAACCTAACCCTAAACATAATGCTAAGCCCTAACCATAACCCTAACCCTACCCCTAATGCTAAACTCTCACCCTAACCCTAACCCTAAACCTAAAATTAACTTCTACCCATAACTCTAACTGGAAATCTAGCCCTAACACTTACCCTAACCCTAAATGCTAACCGTAACCCAACCCAAACCCAAACCCAAAACCTAACCCTAACCCTAACCCTAACCTCTAACCCTAACCCAAAGCCTAACCCTAACCCTAAATCTAAACCTAACCGTAACCCTATCCATAAACCCTAACCCTAACACTAAAATTAACCCTAACCCTAACATTAAACTTAAGCCTAACTATAAACCTATCCTTAACACCTAACCTCTAAGCCTACACCTAAATCTAGCACTAACCCTAACCCTAACCAGAAAACTAACGCTAACACTAAGCCTAACCCTAAACCTAACCCTGAGTAACCATAATCTCTAACCCTAACCCTAAAACTAAACCTAAACGTAACGCTAACCCTAACACTAAACGCTAAACTTAACTCTAAACCTAAGCCTAAATCTAACCCTAACACAAAGCTTAACCCTAACCCTAACCCTAAACCTATCCATAACACCACAGCCCTAACTCTAACCCTATACCTAAAGCTAACCCTAAGCCTAAGCATAAACCTCATCATAACACTAACCCTAATCATAACCTGAAGCAAAACACTAACACTATCCCTAACACCTAATACCTAAAACTATGCCTAAACCTAACCCAAACCTAACCGTAACTGGAACCCTAACCATAACCGTAACCGTAACCCTAACACTAACCCTAAACTTAACCCTAAACCTAACGCTAACCCTAACTCTAATCCTAACCTCTAACCCTAACCCTAACACTAATCCTAAAACTAACACTATCCCTAAACCTAACCCTAACCCAAAACTTAACAATAAACCTAACTCTAACAATATCCATAACCCTATCCCTAGCCCTAATCCTAATAGTAAACCTAACCCTAAACATAACCCTGAACGTAAACCTAACCCTAACCCTAATACTAAACCTAAACGTAACACTAACCCTAACACTAAACGCTAAACTTAACCCTAAACCTAAGCCTAAACCTAACCTTAACACAAAACTTAACCCTAACCCTAACCCTAAACTAATCCTAATCCTAACCCTAACTCTAATCCTAACCTCTAACCCTAACCCTAACACTAATCCTAAAACTAACACTATCCCTAACCCTAACCCTATCCGTAACACATAAGCCCTAACACTAACCCTATACCTAAAGCTAACCCTAAGCCTAACCATAAACCTCATCATAACACTAACCCTAATCGTAACCTGAAGCAAAACACTAACACTATCCCTAACACCTAACACCTAAAACTATGACTAAACCTAACCCAAACCTAACTGTAACTGGAACCCTAACCATAACCATAACCCTAACCCTAACGCTAACCCTAAACTTAACCTTAAACCTAACGCTAACCCTAACTTTAATCCTAACATCTAACCCTAACGCTAACACTAATCCTAAACCTAACACTATCCCTATTCCTAACCCTAACCCTAACCCTAATCCTAACCCAACCCCTAAACTTAATAACCCTAACTCTAACAATATCACTAACCCTATCCCTAGCCCTAATCCTAATAGTAAACCTAACCCAAAACATAACACTAAACGTAACCCTAAGCTTAACCCTAACCCTAAACCCTAACTCCAGGGACACTAACCATAAAACCCTAATGCTAACACAAACCCTAACACTAATTCTAAACCTAAACCTAACCCTATACCTAACCCAAACTCTAAACCTAACCATACCCCTAACACTTACCCTAACCCTAAATCTAACCTTAATCCTAACAGTAACCCTAACTGTAATCCATAACTTAACCCTCACCCTATCCCTAATACCTAACCCCTGAACCAAACCCTAACTTAATCCAACCCCTAACTGAAAATCTAACCCTAACAAAAACCCTAAGCCTGGACCCGATCCCTAACCCTAACCCTAACCCTAACACTAACTGGAACCCTAACCCGAAACCTAAACATAACCCTAACCCAAACCAGAATCCGAAGCCTAACCCTGACCCTATTCCTAACACCTAACCCCTAAACCTATCCCTAACCTAACCCTCACACTAACAGTAACATTAACAGTAATCCTAAACCTAACTCTAACCCTAATCCCTAAACCTAACCCTAACCCTATGTATAACCATAACATGAACAATAACCTTAATACGTAAGCCTAACCATAACACTTACCATAATCCTAAACCTAACAGTAACACTAAACCCTAACCCTAACCCTAACCCTAACCCTAACCCTAACCCTAACCCTAACTGTAAACCTATCCCTAGTCCCTAACCCTAACCATAACACTAAAACTAACCACAAATCTAAACATAACCCTAACCCTAACCGTAACCCTAACCATAACCCTAGTATTATCCTTAACACCTAACCCTATCCCTTACCCAAACTGTTAACCTAAGACTAACACTAACCTCTAACCTCTAAACCTAACCCTAAGCTAAACCTAAACCTAAACCTAACCGTAACCTTAACCCTACCTGAAAACCCTGACCCTAACCATAAACCTAATCTTAAAAATAACTGTAACCCTAACCTTAACCCTACCAGTAATCTGAAACCTAACGCTAACCTTAACCCTAACACTAAAACTAACCCTAACACTAAACCTAATGCTACACCTAACTCTACCTCTAAACCTATTCAAAACTCTAACCCTAACTGTAACCCGAAACCTAACCCTAACACTGTCCCTAAAAGCTAACCCCTAACCCTAACCTAAATGTAACACTAACCCTAACCTAACCCTAACACTAACCCTTACCCTAAATGTAAACCTAACGCTAACCATAACCCTAAATCTAAACCTAATCATAACCCTAACAGTAACCATAACTCTAACCCTCACGCTAACTCTAACCCTAACTTTCTAATGCTAACACTAACTCTAACGCTAATCTTTACACTAACCCTCACCCTACACTCCAACCCTAACACTAACTCTAACACTAACACTAACTCCTAACCCTAACCCTAACCCTAACCCTATCCCTAACCCTAACCCTAACCCTATCCCTAACCCTAACCCTAACCCTAACCCTAACCCTAACACTAACAATAATCCTAAGCCTAAACCTAAAAATATCCCTGACCCTAATCCTAATACTGAGGCTAACACTAACCCTAAATTGAACCCTAACCCTAATCCCTAACCATAACCCTAACCCTAACCTGAACACTAACTCTAATACGTAAGCCTAACACTACCGCTTACCATAACCCTAACCCTAAGCGTAACACTAACCCGTAAACCTAACCCTAACCCAAACACCAACCCTAACCCTAATCCCTAACCATAACACTAATCCCTAACCCTAAACCTAAAGCTAACCCTAACCCATCCATAAACCTAACCTATAGAGAACAACTAACACCTGAAGCTAACCCTAACACAGACCTAACCCTAACCATAACCCTAACCTGTAAACCTAATACTAACACTTAGACCTAAACATAAACCTGACCCTAACCCTAATCCTATCATTTACCATAACCCTAACTCTAAGCATAACACTAACCCGTAAACCTAACCCTAACCTGAACCCTAAACCTAACGCCAATCCGTAACGCTAACACTAACCCATCTGTAAATCTAAACAAAACTCTAACACTAACCGTAATGCAACCCATAACCCTAACCATATACTTAACACCTAACCCCTAAGCCTAAGCCTGACCCTAAGCCCTAATCCTAACCCTAACCCTAACACTAAACTCTAACTGTAACCCTAACCCTAAACCTAACCCTAACCCTAAACTCTAACCCTAAAACTAACACTATCCCTATCCCTAAAGCGAACACTAAACCAAACCCTAACCCTAACCCTATCATTAACACCCAAACCCTAAACCTAACCCTAACCCTAACTCTAAAACTAATGCTAAAACTAACACTACCCATAAGTCTAACCCTAACACTAACCCTAAAATTAATCGTAATCCTAATCATAACCATAACCCAAAGCCCAACCCTAACCATCTCCCTAATAGCTAACACTTAAACCTAACATAAATCATAACCGTAACACTAAGCATAAACTTAACCCTAACCCTAAAACTTACTCTAACACTAACCCTAAACTCTAACAGTAACCCCAATCCTAACCCTAAACTTTAACTCTAACCCTAACCCTAACACACACCCTAACAGTAAACCTAATGCTAACCTCTAACCATAATGCTAACCCTAACCATGAACCTAATGCTAACACCTAACCACTAAGCCTAACCCTAAACCTAATCCTAACCCAAACCCTAAGCTTAAACCTAACCCTAAACCTAACCCAAAATTCTAATCCTAACACTAAACCTAACCCTAAACCTAACCCAAACCCTAACCCTAACCTAACCCTTAACCTCACTTTAACCATAAACCTGATCCTAAAAGCTAACCCCTAAACCTGACAATAACCCTAAGCACAACCCTAAATTCTAATCCTAACGCTAACACAAACACTAATCCTAACCCTAACCATAACCATAACCCTATCCCTAAAACCTAAACCCTAAATGTAACCCTAACACTAATCCTAACCTAATTATAACACTAACACAAGCCATAACCCTATGCCTAAACCAAACCATAACCCTAATTCTAACCCTAACACTAACATTAATACTAACCCTAATACTAATCCTAACACTAACATTAACCTCTAAACCTAACACTAGCACTAACCCTAATCCTAACCCTAAACCTAACCACTAATCCTAATCCTAACCCTTACCTGTTCCCTAACCCTAAACCAAACCTAATGCTTAAGCTATGCTTAAGCCTTAAGCCTAACACTAACTGTAACCATCACCTCTAAGCCTAACCCTAACCCTAACCCTAACCCTAACCCTAATGCTAAATATAACCCTAACCCTAATGTAAACTCTAAGCATAACCCTAACCCTAACCCAAACCCGAACCCTAACCCTAGCCCTAAAACTTACCCTAAACTCTAACTGAAACACTAACCCAAATCCTAACACTAACACTAAACTCTAAAACTAACCCTAAACCTATCCCTAACCCTAACCCTAATCATAACCATAACCGTAACACTAAACCTAACATTAATCCCTCACCCTAACCCTAACTCTACCCTTTAAACTAACCCTAAACTTGACTGTAGTACCTAACCCTAACCAAAACCCTAACCCTAGCATATGCTTAACCCTAAAACTAACCCTAAGCCTAAACATAAACCTAACCCTAACCCTAACACTAAACATAACTTCTAACCCTAACACTAATCCTAACACAAAACCTCAACCTAACCGTAACCCCAACCATAACACTGACCCCAACCCTAAACCTAACCCTAACCCTAAATGCTAACCCTAACCATAACTCTAACCCTAACCCTAACACTAACTCTATCCCATAACCCTATCCCTAAAACCTAAAACCTAAACCTAAACCTAACCCTAACACTAACACTAACCTCACTGTAAACCTAAACCTAAACATAACCCTAAGCCTAAACCTAACCGGAACCCTAACTCTAACCCTAACACTAACACAAACATTAAACCTAACACTAACATCTAAACCTAACACTAACAGTAACCCTAACACTACAACTAACCACTAACGTTAATCCTAACTGTTATCCTACCACTAAAAATAACCCTAACCTTAACCCTAACCGTTAACCTAAGCTTTAACCCTAACCCTAACACTAACACTAAACATTACCTCTAAGCCTAACCCTAACCCTAATCCTAAGCCTAACTCTAAACTTAAACCAAACGCTAACCTCTAACTATAACCCTAACCCTAACCAAATCCTAACATTATCTTCTAACCATAAGCCTAACCCTAACACTACCCCAACCCTAAACCTAAATTCAAACTGCAACACTAACCCTAACCCTAAAACTATCCCTAACATTTAACCCTAACCCTAACAATAGCCCTAACCTAATCGTAACCCTAACCCTAACCATAACCGAAGCCTAACCGTACACCTAGCCCTAAAGCTAGCACTAACAGTAATCCCCAACACTAAAACTAACACTATCCCTAACCCTAACACTAACCCTAACCAGAAGCCTAAACTTAAGCCTCTCCCTAACAACTAAGACCTAACCCTAACACTAACACTAATCCTAACTCTAAATGTAAACATAACACTAACCCTGCCTCTAACCCTAACTTCTAATCCTAACCCTAACACTAAACCTAACCCTAATGCTAACCCTAAACCATACCTCTAATCCTAAACCTAAACATAACCCAAAACCTAACATTAACACTAACATTAACCCTAACCCTAACCCTAACCCTAACCCTAACCCTAACCCTAACCATAACCATAACCCTAAACCTAACCCTAACCTAACCTGTAAACCTAACCCTAAACCTAACCCTAACGCTAACAATAACCTAAACCCTAACCCTAACCTTAACACTAACCCTAAAACTATCCCTAACAATAACCCTAACCATAACCCTAACTCTAACTATAACCCATACCCTAACCTTAAACCTAGCCCTAACCCTAACACTATCCCTAACACCTAACCCCTAACCCTAACCCTAAACCTAACCATAAAACTTAACCCAAAACCTAACCCTAAACCTAACCCTAAACCTAATCGTAACACTAACAAAAACCATAACCCGAAGCCTAACCCAAACCCTATCCATAACAGCTAATTAGTAACCCTAACCCTAACACTAACCAAACTTCTAACCCTAACCCTAAGCTTAACCCTAAAGCTAAATAGAAATTTTCACCCTAACCCTAATCATAACTTCTAACCTAACCCTTACCTTAACCCTAAACCTAAACTCTAACACTAAACCTAACGCTAACCTCTAACCCTACACTAAACCTAACATTAACCTTATCTCTAACATTAACCCTAACCCTAAACTATAATGATAACACTTACCCTAATCATAACCCTAAACCTAACATCTAACCTTAACACTAACTCTAACTCTAACCTTAACCCTAAACCTAACCATAAAGCAACTTCTAACCATAAAACTAACCCTAACCCTAAACTAAAACCTAACCCTAACTGTAAACCTGCCCTTACCCTAAACCCTAACACTAAACCTGACCCTATTCTTAAACATAACGCTAACCGAAAACCTAACCCTAACCCTATACCTAAGACCTAACCCCAACTCTAACACTAAACCTAACCCTAAAACTAACACTAAACCTAACCCTAAACCTAATACTATCCCTATGCCTAACACTAAACCTATTCATAACGCTAACCCTAACTGTAACCCAAAGCCTAACCTTTACCATCTCTGTAACACCTAACCCATAAACCTAACCCTAACACTAACCCTAACCCTAACTCTTACCATAACACTAACCCTAACCCTAAACGCTAACCCTAACCATAACACTAACCCTAAACCTAATCCTAACCCTAACCTAACCATAAACCTAACTCTAAACCTAACCCTAACTCTAACACTAACCCTAACTGTAACCCTAACCCTAACGCCAACCTCTAAATATAACCCTAACTGTAATCCTAATCCTAATCCTAATGACGAACCCTAAACCTAATCTAACACTATCACTAACACTTAAAATCTAACCCTAAACATAAACCTAACACTTAAACTAACACTAATATTAACACTAACACTAACCTTAACTCTAACCCTAAACCTAATTGCAACCCTAACACAAACCATAAAACAAAGCTAACACTAACCCTCTACCTAAAACCTAACCCCTAACCGTAACCTTAACATTAACCCAAACACTAACACTAACCCTTACCCTAAACCTAAGCTTTAAACCTAAACCTAACACTAACCCTAACATCTAAGCCTAACCCTAACCCTAACCAAACCCCAAAATCCAACCCTAAGCCTAATGTTAACCTCTAAAGATAACCCTAACACTAACACTGACCTAACCCTAACCCTAAACTCTAACCATAACACTAACACTAACCCTAACCCTAAACCTAACCTCTAAGCCTAACCCTAACTCTAACCCTAACACTAACTCTAACATTAAACCAACTTCTAAGCCGAACACTAAAACTAACACTAAACCTAAACCTAACACTAACCATAACCCTAAACCCTAACCCTAAACCTAACGCTATCCTTAACACTAACTCTAACCATTAACCTAACCCTAATCCTAACCCTAACATTAACCCTATCCCTAACACCTAACCCATAACCCTAACGCTAAACCTAACCCTAAAAATAACACTACACCTAACCCTAACCCGAACCCTAACAATAATCTGAAGTCTAACTTTAACCCTCTCCCTAACACCTAAACCCTAACCCTAACCCTAAAACTAACCCTAACCCTAACCCTAACCCTAACTCTACCCCTTAAACTAACCCTAACACTTACTGTAATACCTAACCCTAACCCTGACCCTAAACGCTAACCTGAACATTAATCCTAACCCTAAACCTAACCCTAACTGTAAACCTAACCCTAAACCTAACCCTAAACTTAACCCTAACCCTATCCCTAACACCTAAGCCCTAATCCTAATGCTAACCCAACCATAAAATCACCCTAAATCTAACACATTTGATAATCCTAACCCTAATGCTAACCCTAACTGTAATCCTAACCAAATCGTAACCATAAACCTAACCGTAACGCGAAGCCTAACACTAACCCTCTCCCTAACAACTAACACCTAACCCTAACACTAACCCGAACACTAACCTTAAAACCTAACCCTAAAACTAATACTACCCTTAACCCTAAACCTAACCGTAAAACTAACCTTAAACCTACCTTGACCCTAATGCTATCCCTAACATCTAACCCCTAACCCTAACGCTAAACCTAACCCTAAAACTAACACTAAAACTAACCTAAACCCTAACCCTAACCATAGGGCTAAACCTAAACCTAATCGTAACCCTAAACCTAACCCTAACCAGCAACCTAAATTTAACCTTAACCCTATCACTAACCCTAAAACCTAACCCTAAGCCTAACACTAAACCTAAGCCTAACCCTAACCCTAACCCTAAACTTAACCATAACCCTACCTTCTAACCCTAACCATAAACAGTAGCCATAACACTAACACTAACACTAACCCTAAATCCTAACCCTAAAACATACACTATTCCTAACCCGAACACTAAACATAAACTTAACCTTAACCCTACAGTAACCCTAACCCTATACATAACCCCTAACCCCTAACCCTAACAATAAACCTAACCCTAAAATTAACACTAAACCTAGCCCTAACCCTAACCCTAACACTAACCCTAAGGCTAACCCTAAACCTAATCGTAAGCCTAACACTAACCATAATGCAAAGTCTAACCGGGACCCTAACCCTAACCCTAACACTAACACTAACACTAACACTAACACTAACACTAACCCTAAAACCTAACCCTAAACTTAGCACTAACTCTAAGCCTTACCCTAACTCTAACCCTATCCCTAAAACTAACTTCTAACTTTAACCGTAACCCTAAACCTAAAACTAAACTCCACCCTAACCCTAACCATGACCCTAACTTCTAAACCCAAACAGAACTATAACCATAAACATAACCTTAACTGTAACCATAATCTCTAACCCTAATCATAACCCTAATCCTAACCCTCACAATACCCCTCAAAATAACCATAACTCTAACCCCTAAATCTAACACCTATCCCTAAGCCATAACCCTAAGCCTAACCCCTAACCTTAAGCCATAACACTAATCATAACCCTAACCCTACCAATAAACCTCAAAGTAACCTTAACACTAACCATAACACTAATCCTAACGATAACCCAATCCCTAAACGCTAACACTAAACATAACCTTAACCCTAACTCTAAACCTAACCCTAAACCTAACCCTAACTATAACCCTAACAGTAACACCTAACCTCTAAACCTAGCCCTAACTCTCACCATAAAACTAACCTTAAATCTAACGCAAATGCTACCCCTAACCCTAACCCTAAACCTAAAACTCACCCTAACCTCATTATAAACCTAAACCTAACTGTAAACCGAAGCCTAACCCTAACCGTAACCGTAACCCTAACACTAACCCTAACACTAATCCTAATCCAAATCCTAACACTAACCGTAATCCTAAACCTAACCCTAACTGTAACCCTACCCTACTCATAACCCTATATGTTACCTTAACCCAAAGCCTAGCCGTAACCCTATCCCTTACCCAAAGTTAATCCTAAACCTAACAATAACGCTAACACTAAACATAAACCGAAGCCTAACTCTAAAGCTAACCCTATCTGTAACACTAATCCCAACCTGAACCCTAACACTAACCTCTAAACCTAACCATAAAACTAACCGTAAACCTAACCCTAAATGTAAGACCTAAACCTAATGCTAACCCTTACCCTATCCCTAAACCTAACCCAAACCCTAACCCTAACCCTAACCCTAAACCTAATCGTAATCCTAACCCTAACCATAACCCTAAGTCTAACCCTAAACCTAACCCTAACACTAACCCGAACCGTAACACTAACCCTAAAACCTAACCCTAAACCTAACTAACCCTAAGCCTAACCCTAACCCTAAACCTAACCATAACCCTAACCCTAACTTCTACCCCTAAAACTAACCCTAAACATAAACCTAAACTTAACCCTAACGTTAACCCTAAACCTAACACTAACCTAACAGTAAACCTAACTTCTAACCCTAATACTAACCCTAACCCTAAAACTATAGCTAACCCTAACCCTAAACCTACACCTAACCTAACACCTAACCCTAACCCTAAAATTAACCCTAACCTTAAAGGTAACCATAACACTAACCATACCCCTAACGCTAACTTCTAATCCTAACTCTAAATCTAACATTAACTATAACCATAACCCTATACCTAAACCTCACATTAATCCCTTACCTGAACCCAAACCATACCCCTTAAACTAAAACTAACCCTGACTGTAATATGTAACCCTAACCCTAACCCTATCTCTAACACTAACGCTAACCATAACCCTAATGTATTCCTCTAACCAAAACCCTAAACGTAACCCTAAATGGAACTCTAACACTAACCCTAAACTCTAACACTAACCCTAACATTAAACCTATCCCTAACCCTAACACTAAACATAACACTAAACCTAAATTCTAACCCTAACCCTAAACCTCAACTTAACCCTAACCATAACCATAACCATAACACTAACCCAAACCCTTAAGTCTAACCATAACCCTAACCTTATGTATGAGTTATGTATGACCTTATGTATGAGTAACCTTACTCATAACACTATCCCTAACACCTAAACCCTAAACCTAGCAGAAACCCTAACCCTAACACTAAATCAAATGCAAACCCTAACCCTAACCGTAACCCTAACCCTAACCATAACTCTATCCTAATTCTAATCCCAACCCTAACAATAACCCTAAGCCTAACCCTAACCCTAGCCCTAACTCTAACCCTACCCCTAACCCTCACACTAAAACTAAACCTAACCCTAACCCTAAAAATAAAATCTAACACTAAACCGAACCATAACCATACCCCTAACCCTAAAACTAACCACTAAACCTAATCCTAAACCTTACCCTATCCCTAACCCTAACCCTAACACTAACCCTAACCTGAACCTGTTTTCACTGTATCTCTAACCCTAACCGTAACTATAACCTCTAAGCCTAACCTTAACCCTAACCCGAACTCTAACCCTAAACCAAATGCTAACTTCTAACCTTAAACCTAACCCTAACCCTAACCATAACACTAACACTAACACTTAAACTAACTACTAACCCTAACCCTAAAATTAAAGCTAACCCTAACACTAAATCTTCCCCTAACCTAATACCTAACCCTAACCCTAAAACTAACCCTAACCCTAAATGTAACCATAACACTAACCATACCCCTAACGTGAACTTCTAATCCTAACTCTAACCCTAACCCTAACTATAAAAATAACACTAAACCTAAACCTAGCATTAATCTCTTACCTGAACCCTAACCCTGCCCCTTAAACTAAAACTAACCCTTTCTGTAATATGTTAACCTAAGCCTAACCCTAGCATAATCCTAACCATAACCCTAACCGTAACCCTAACGCTAACCATAACCCTAACCCATACCTCTAACAAAATCCGTAAACCTAAACCTAACACTAACCCTAACCTCTAACACTAACCCTATCTTTAATCCTATCCCTAACTCTGACCCTAAACCTAACATCTAACCCTAACCCTAAACCTCAACCTAACCATAACTGTAACCATAACACTAACACTAACCCTAACCCTAACCCTAAAATCTAACACTAACCCTAACCCTAACCCCAACCGTAACCCTAACTCATAACCCTATCCCTAACACCTAAACCCTAACCCTAATCCTAACCCTAACCCTAACACTACATCAAACGCAAACCCTAACCCTAATCATAACCATAACCGTAACTGAAACTCTACGCTAGTTGTAATCCTAACCGTAACCATAACCTCAAGACTAACCCAAACCCTAACCCTACCTCCAACCCTAAACCTAACCGTCACACTAAACCTAACACTAACCCTAACCCTAAAACTAACCACTAAACCTATTCCTAACCATTACCCTATCCCTAACCCTAACGCTAACACTAACCCTAAACCTGAACACAAGCTTTCACCCTATCGCTAAAACTAACACTAACCATAACCTCTAAGGCTAATCCTAACCCTAACCTAAAGCTAACATTAACACTAACCCACTATCCCTAACCCCAAACCTAACCGTAAACCTAACCATAACACTACGCTAACCCTAAACCTATCCCTAACACCTAACCCCTAACCGTAACGCTAACCCTAAGCCTAAAACTAACCCTAACCCTAACACTAACCCTAATGCTAAACCTAACCCTAACCCTAACCCTAACCCTAACCGTAACCCTAAGCATAACCCTAACCCTAACCCTAACCTTAACACTAACACTAAAACCTAACCATAAACCTAACACTCACCTTAAGCCTAACCCTAACCCAAACCATAACTTCTAACCCTAACCCTAACCCTAACCCTACCCTAACCCTAATGCTAAACCTAAACTTAACCCTAACCCTATCCCTGAACCAAACCTCTAAACTTAAACGGAACACTAAACCTAACCATAACCCTATCCATAACCATAATCTCTAACAATAATCATAACCCTAACCCTAACCCTAAACCTAACCGTAAGCATAATGCTAACCCCTAAACCTAACACCTAACCCTCAGCCATAACCCTAAGCCTAACCCCTGAACATAAGCCCTGACACTAACCCTAACTCTAACCCTAACCCTAAACCTCAACCTAACCCTAACATTAACCATAACACTAACACTAACCATATCCCTAACCCTAAACGCTAACACTAACCATAACCTTAACCCTAAACCTAAACCTAACTCTAACTATAACCCTATTACTAACACATAACCCCTAAACCTAAACCTAACCCCAACCCTAAAACTAACACTAAATCTAACGCAAACGCTATCCCTAACCCTAACCCTAACACTAACCCTAACTTCATTGTAACCCTAAAGCTAACCGTAACCCGAAGCCGAACCCCAAAACTATCCCTAACACCTAACCCCTAACTCTAACACTAACACTAACCCTAATCGTAATACAACTCTTAACACTAAAAGTAACCCTAAACCTAACCCTAACTCTAACTCTAAACCTAACCTAGTTGTAACCCTAAACCTTATGGTAACCCGAAGCCTTGGTGCAACCCTAACCCTAACCCTAAACCTAACCCTAATGCTAACCCTAACCCGAAACATAAACGGAACTCCAAACCTAATCCTAACCCTAATACTAAACCTAACCCTAAACCTGACACTAACCGTAACACTAACCTCTAAACCTAACCCTAAACCTAACAGTAAAGCTAACCATAAACCTAATGACTAACCCTAATCCTAACCCTTACTATTCCCTAATCCTAACACGAACCCTAAACCTCAACCTAAGCTTTAACCCTAACCCTAACCATACCTTCTACGCTTAACCCTAACCCTAACTGTAACCCCATGCTCTACCACTAAACCTAACGTTAACCTCTAAAGATAAACCTAACCCGATCCCTAACACTAAAACTAACCTTAACACTAGCCCTAACTCTTACCCTAAGCATAAGCCTAAACCTAAGCTTTAACCATAACTCTAACCCAAACCTAATGCTAACCGCTAACCTTAAACCTAACCCTAAACCTAACCCTAACCCAAATCGTAACCCTAACCCCAAGGCTAACCTAATTGTAACACTAACCCTAACCATAAGCCGAAGCCTAACCCTAACCCTAATTCTAACAGTAACCCTAATTTTCACACTAAACCTAACCCTAAAACTAAACCTAACACTATTCTCTAAATCTAACCCTAACCCTAATCATAACTCTAAAACTAAAACTAACCAGTACCCCTAATCCTAACCCTGGCCATATCCCTAAGCCTAACCCTAATCCTAACCCTAACCCTAACCCTGAACCTAAGCTTTAACCATAAACCTAACCCTAACGCTAATCTCTAAGCCTAACACTAACCCTAACCCTAACATTAACACTAACCCTAAACCAAACGCTAACCTCTAAACATAACCACAACCCTAACCCTAACACTAACCCTAAACTTAAACCTAATTCTAAACTCTAAACTTAACCCTAACCCTAACCCTAACCGTAACCTTTAACCTAAGCTTAAGCCTAACTGTAACCCTAACCTTAAACTCTAAGCCTAACACTAACACTAAGCTTAACCCTAACTCTAAACCTAAATCAAATGCTAACCTCTAACCAGAACCCTAACACTTACTCTAACCCTAACCCTAATGCTAACCCTAACACTATACCTAACTTCTAACCCTAAAACTAACCCTAACCCTAAAACTAAAGCTAACCCGAGCCCTAAACCTAACCCTAAACATAAACCCTAACCCTAACCCTAACCCTAACACTATCACTAACCCTAACCCTGAACTGAACACTAAACCTAACCCTAACCTTATTGCTAACACCTAACGTTTAACCCTAACCCTAAACCTAACTTAAAATTAATCCTAAACATAATCCTACCACTAACTCTAACCATAACCGAAACAATAAACCTAATACTAAACCTAACCCTAACCCTAACCCTGACCCTAACCAATAAAACCTAACCAGAACAACAACTCTAACCATAAACTTAACCGTAACCATAATCTCTAACCCTAATCGTAACCCTAACCCTATCCCTAGAGCTAACAGTACCACTAACAATAACCATAACGCTAACCCCTTAACCTAACATCGAACACTAAGCCATAACCCTAAGCCTAACCCCTAACAGTAAGCCCTAACACTAATCCTACCCCTAACAAGAAACCTCAACCTAACCCTAACACTAACCATAACACTAACCCTAACCATAACCCAAACCTTGAATGCTAACACTAAACATAACCTTAACCCTAACTCTAAAAGTAAACCTAAATATAACCCTATCTCTAACACGTAACCCCTAAACCTAACCCTAACCATAACCTTAAGCCCTAACACTAATCCTACACTAACCCTAAAAATAAACCTCAACCTAACCTTAACACTAACCATAACACTAACCCTAACCGTAACCCAAACCTTAAATGCTAACATTAACTATAACCTTAACCCTAACTCTAAAACTAAACCTAAATATAACCCTATCACTAACACCTAACACCTAAACCTAACTCTAACCCTCACATAAAACTAACCTTAAATCTAACGCAAACGCTATCCCTAACTCTAACCCTAAAACTAACACTAACACTAACCATAACCTTAAACCTAACACTAAACGTAACCCTAAACCTAACCCTAATTATAACCCTAATACTAACACCTGATCCCTAAACCTAACCCTAACCCTCAACCTAAAACTAACCGTAAATCTAACACAAACGCTACACATAACACTAACCCTAAAACTAACTCTAACCCTAACCTCATCATAACCCTAAACCTAACCATAATCAGAAGCCAAACCCTAACCCTAACCCAAACCTAACCCTAACCCTAACAGTAACCATAATCTCTAAACATAATCGTAACCCTAACCCTAACCCTAAACTTAACCCTATCTGCAATCCTATCACTAACACCTAAACCCTAACCCTAACCCTAACTCTAAAAATAACCCTAAATCTAAAGCAAAGGCTACCCCTAACACTAACCATAAGGCAAACACTAACCCAAAACTCATCGTAACCCTGAAAATAACCGTAACTCGAAGCCTAACCCTAGCCCTATCCCAAACAGCTCACCGCTAAACCTAACCCTAACCCTAACCCTAATCCTAATCCAAATCCTAACACTAACTGTTATCCTAACCCTAACCCTAATGTAATTGTAACCCTGACCCTAAACATTACCCGAAGCCTGGTCGTAACCCTATACCTAAGACTAAACCAAACCCTATCTCTAAAACTAACACTAACCCTAAACCTAAACTGAACTCTAAATTTAAACCTAACTCTAACCTTAACCCTAACCCTAACCTTAACCCTAACACTAACCCTAACCCTAACACTAACACTAACCTTAAAACTTACCTTATCTCTAACACTAACCCTAACCATAAACCTAACCTTAAACCTACAGTAACCATATCCCTATCCCTAACACCTAACACCTAATCCTAATGCTAAACCTAACCCTAAAACTAACACTAAACCTAGACCTAACCCTAACCCTAACCCTAACACTAAGGCTAACCCTAAACGTAATCATAACCCTACTCTAACCGTAATGCGAAGTCTAACCAGGACCCTAACCCTAAGCCTAACCCTAACACTAACCCTAAGCCTAACCCAAACTCTAAACCTAACACTAACCCTAACTTCTAAACGTAACCCTAACCCTAAACCTAAAACTAAACCTAACCCTCAACCTAATACTGACACTAACCTCTAAACCTAATCGGAACACTTACCCTAACCGTAACCCTAACTGTAACCATAATCTCTAACCCTAATGGTAATGCTAACCCTAACCCTAAACCTAAACCTAACAATAAACATAACGCTAACCCCTAAACTTAACAACTGAACCTAATCCATAACCCTAAGCATAACCCCTAACCTTAAGCCCTAACACTAATCCTAACCCTAACCCTAATCCTCAACCTAACCCTAACACTAACCATAACACTAACCCTAAACGTAACCCCAAGCCTAAACACTAACAATAACCATAAAATTAAACCTAAAACTAAACCTAACCCTAACTATAACCCTATCACTAACACCTAACCCCTAAACCTAACCCTCACTCTAAAACTAACCCTAAATCTAACGCAAACACTACCCATAACCCTAAACTTAAAACTAACACTAACCCTAACCTCATCATAACCCTAAACCTAACCATAATCTGAATCCAAACCCTAACCCTAAACCTAAACCAAATCCTAACACTAACCGTAATCCTAAACCAAACCTTAATTCTAAACCTAACCTAATCGTAACCTTAACTCTTACCATAACCCAAAGCCCTGCTCTAACCCTATCCCTAACACTAAAGCAAACCCTAAACCTAACACTAACACTAACCCTAACCTTAAACCTAAACCTAACTCCAAAACTAACCCTAACCCTAACAATAACCCTAATCCTAACCCTAACCCAAACACTAACCTCTAAACCTAACTCTAAACCGAACCGTAAACCTAAACCTAAACCTAACGACTAACGAAATCAGTAACAGTTACACTATACCTAACCCTAATGCTAAACCTAACCCCAAAACTAAGCTTTAACCCTAACCATAATAACCATAAATATAACTTCTAAGCCTCACCCTAAACATAACCTTAACCACATACTCTATTACTAAACCTAATGCTAACCTGTAACGATAACCATAACCCTATCACTAACCCTAACACTAACCCTAACTCTTACCCAAACACTAAACCTAAACCTATGCTTTATCCATAGCCCGAACCCAAACCTAACGCTAACCACTAACCCTAACACTAAACCTAAAAGTAACCCTAACCCTAACCCTAATGCTAACCTAATTGTAACACTAACCCTAATCATAACCCTAAGGCTAACCCTAACCCTAACCCTAAATCTAACCCTAACCCTAACCCTCACACTAACCCTCACCCAAAAACCTAACCCTATAACTAACATCTAAATCTAACCCTAACTCTAAACGTAACGCTAACCCTCTTACAAACCACTAACCCTAATCCTAACTCTTACCCTATCACTAATCCTAACCCTAAACCTAACCCTGAACCTAAGCTTTAAAACTAACCCTAACCCTAACCATAACCATAACCTCTAAGCCTAACTCTAACCCTAAAACAAACGCTAAAATTTAAACACAACAATAACACTAACCCTAACGCTAACCCTAACGCTTACACTAACTCTAAAACTAACTTCTAACCCTAAACCTAACCCTAAACCTAAACCTAACCCTAACACTAACATTAAAAGAAACCACTAACACTAATTCTAACACTAAACCTATTCCTAACCCTAAAACTAACACTAACCCTAACAGTGAACCTAAGGTTTGGCCCTAAACCAACTCTAACACTAACCATAAGCACTAAGCCTAACACTAACCCTAACCCTAACGCTAACCCTAGCAATAACCCTAAACCTAACCGTAACTCTAACCCTAAACCTAATTCTGAGCCTAACCCTAAACCTAACCCTAACCCAAACCCTAAACGTAACTCTAAGCCTAAACCTAAAGCTAACCCTAAACCTAACCGTAAACACAAACTCCAACAATAATACTATCCCTAACCCTAACCCTAACTCTAAAGAAAACCCTAATCCTAACCCTAACCCTAACCCTATTGCTAACACCTAACTCCTAACACTAACCCGAAAACTAACCCTGAACTCTAACTGTAATACTAAACCTTAACCCTAACTCTAACACTAAAACGAACTTCTAACCCTAACACTAACCCAAATACTTACCTATGCATAACCCTAATACTAAGCCTAACCCTAAACCTAACCCTAAACCTAAACCTAACCCTAACCCTAATTGAGATCCTATCTCTAACCCTAACGCTAACCCTAACTGTAACCCTAACCCCAACCATAACTCTAACTCTAACCCTAACCATAACCCTAGCCCTAACTCTAACCCTAACCTAAACCTAACCCTAATTATAACACTAACACCTAAAATTAACCTTAATGCTTAACTGTAACAATAACACTAACCGTAACCCTAACCGTAACGCTAACTGTAACCCTAAGCCCTAACCCTAACCATAAACCTAACCCTAAAACTAACCCTAACCATAACCGTAATCTCTAACCCTAAATATTACACTAACCCCAACGCTAACTTCTAACCATAAACCTAACCAAAAACCTAACCCAAACCCTAGCACTAACCCTAATCTCTAACCATAACCCTTAACCTAACATTAACACTAAACCAAGCCCTAAACCTAACGCTAACCCTAAACCTAAAACAAAACCTAAACCTAATCATAACCCTAACCATAACCGTAAAGCGAAGTCTAACCCTAACCCTAACTCTAACCCTAACACTAACACTAACACTAACACTAACTCTAACACTAACACTAACAATAACACTAACACTAACTCTATCCCTAACACTAACCCTAACATTAACCTCTAAAACTAACCCTAACCCTAACCGTAACCCTACACCTAAAGCTAACCATTAATGCTTACCCTAACCCTTACCCTATCCTAAACCTAATCTTAACCCTAACGCTAACCCTTAACCTAAGCTTTAACGCGAACCCTAACCATTACCTCTAAGCCTAAACCTAACCCTAACCCTAGCCCTAACTCTAACCCTAAACCAAATGATAACTTCTAACCATAACCCTATCCCTAAACATAACCCTTAACGTAACACTAACCCTAACCCTAACACTAAGCATAACATTAAACCTCAGCTTTACCCCTAACACTAACCCAAATCTAATGCTGACCTCTAACCATAACTCTAACCCTAACCCTGAACCTAACCGTAACCCTGAACTCTAACCGTAACACTAACCCTAACACTAAAACTATCCTTAACATCTAATCCTAAACCAAAACCTAGCCCTAACCTAATTGTAACCCTAAACATAACCGTAACCCAAGGCCTAAACGTAACTTAACCCTTAAGCTAACACTAACACTAAACCATAAAGCTAAACCAAACAATATCCCTAACACTAACCCTAACAGTAAAACTAACCCTAAGCCTAACACTAACCCTATCCCGAGCACGAAAAACCTAACCCCTACGCTAAACCTAACGCTAAAATTAAAACAAAATCTAACCCTAACCCTAACCCTAACCCTAACCCTAAGCCTATCCTTAACCCTATTCCTAACCCCTAACCCCTAAACGTAACCCTAACCAATCCTAATCCAAATCCTAACACTACCCGTAACCCTAAACTGAACCCTAACCCTAATTCTAATTCTAAAGTAATCGTAAACCTAACCCTTACCGTAACCTGAAGCCTAAACGTAACCCTATCCCTATACCTAAAACTAACCCTAACGCTCACCCTAACACTAAAACTAAACCTAACTCTAAACCTAACACTAACACTAACCCTAACTGTAACCCTAACACTAACCTCTAAACCTAACCCTAACCCTAAACATAAACCTAATCCTAAACCTAAAGACTAACACTAATCCTAACCCTTACCCTATCCCTAATCCTAACTCTAAAGCTAACCCTAAATTAACTTTAACCCGAACCCTAAACATAAACCTAACTCTAACCATAAATTCTAAGCCTCACCCTAACCCTAACCCTACCCTAACCCTAACCTTATCCCTAACACCGAAGCCCTAATCCTAATGCTAACCCTAACCCTAACCCTAACAAAAACACTAACCCTAACCCTAACACTAACCCTAACCATAAACCTACACCTAACCCTAAACCTAAGCTTTAACCATAATCCTAACCCAAACCTTACATTAACCGCTAATGCTAACCTTAAGCCCAATCCTAAACCTAAACCTAACCCTAATCCTAACCCTAACTTTAACCTAATTGTAAAACTATCCTTAACCACAACCCTAAGCCTAAAGCTAACCCTAACTCTATCCCTAAACCTAGGCCTCACACTAACCCTAACCATAACACTGACCCTAAAACTAACCTCTAAATCAAACCCTAACCCTAACCGTAACCCTAACCCTAAAATTAACCACTAACCCTAATCCTAACCCTTATTAAATCCCTAACACTAACAATAAACCTATCCATAACCCTGAACATAAGTTTTAACCCTAACATTAGCCATAACCATAACCATAACCACTAAACCTAAGCCTAACCCTAACACTTATTCCAGCCCTAAACCAAAGGCTAAAGTCGAACCCTAACCCTAACCAGAACTTCTAAGCCTAACCCTAACCCTAAACCTAACCCTACCTTCTAATGATAACCCTAAACCTAACACTATCCCTAACCCTAACCCTAACCCTAACGATAACACTAACCCTATCCCTAACACTAACACTAATATTAACCTCTAAAACTAACCCTAACCCTAACTGTAATCCTACACATAAAGCTAACCATTAATGATAACCCTAACCCTTACCCTATCCCTAAACCTAATCCTAAACCTAACCCTAACCCTTGAAATAAGGTTTAACCCTAACCCTAACCATTACCTCTAAGCTTAAACCTAACACTAACACTAGCCCTAACTCTAACCCTAAACCGAATGGTAACCTCTAACCATAACCCTATCCCTAAACATGACCCTTAACCTAACACTAACCCTAACTCTAACACTAAGCCTAACATTAAACCTCATCTTTACACCTAACACTAACCCAAACCTAACGCTGACCTCTAAACATAACTCTAACCCTAACCCTGAACCTAACCGTAACCCTGAACTCTAACCGTAACACTAACCCTAACACTAAAACTATCCTGAACATCTAATCCTAAAACAAAAATTAGTCCTAACCTAATCGTAACCCTAAACATAACCGTAACCCAAGGCCTAAAGGTAACCTAACGCTTATAATAACACTAACACTAAACCATAAACCTAAACCTAACAATATCCCTAACCCTAACCCTAACCGTAAAACTAACCCTAAGCCTAACACTAACCCTATCCCGAGCACGAAAAACCTAACCTTTACGCTAAACCTAACGCCAAAATTAAAACAAAATCTAACCATAACCCTAACCCTAACCCTAAGCCTATACTTAACCCTATTCCTAACCCCTAACCCCTAACCCTAACCCTAACCAATCCTAATCCAAATCCTAACACTACCTCTAACCCTAACCCTAACCCTAACCCTAATTCTAATCCTAAACTAATCGTAACCCTAACCCTTACCGTAACCCGAAGCCTAAACGTAACCCTATCCCTATACCTAAACCTAACCCTAACGCTCACCCTAACACTAAAACTAAACCTAACTCTAAAACTAACACTAACACTAACCCTAACTGTAACCCTAACACTAACCTCCGAACATAACCCTAACCCTAAACATAAACCTAATCCTAAACTTAACGACTAACCCTAATCCTAACCCTTACCCTATCCCTAACCCTAACTCTAAACCTAACCCTAAATTAACTTTAACCCTAACCCTAACCATAACCCTAACTCTAACCATAAATTCTAAGCCTCACCCTAACCCTAACCCTACCCTAACCATAACCTTATCCCTAACACCTAAGCCCTAACCCTAACGCTAAACCTAACCCTAACCCTAACACTAACACTAATCCTAACCCTAACACTAACCCTAACCATAAACCTACACCTAAGCCTAAACTAAGCTTTACCCATAATCCTAACCCAAACCTAACGTTAACCCCTAATGCTAACCTTAAGCCCAATCCTAAACTTAAACCTAACCCTAATCCTAACCCTAACTTTAACCTAATTGTAAAACTATCCTTAACTACAACCCTAAGCCTAAACCTAACCCTAACTCTATCCCTAAACCTAGGCCTCACACTAACCCTAACCATAACACTAACCTTAAAACTAACCTCTAAATCAAACCCTAACCCTAACCGTAACCCTAAACCTAACCCTAAAATTAACCACTAACCCTAATCCTAACCCTTACCATATCCCTAACACTAACACTAAACCTAACCTTAACCCTGAACATAAGGTTTAACCCTAACCCTAGCCATAACCATAACCATAACCACTAAACCTAACCCTAACCCTAACCCTTATTCCAACCCAAAAAAGGTTAAATTCTAACCCTAACCCTAAGCCTAACCAGAACTTCTAAGCCTACCCCTAACACTAACCCTAACTCTAACCCTAAATCAAACGCTAACTTCTAACCATGACCCTAAACCTAACCCTAACCAGAACCCTAACCCTAACGCTAACCCTAACTCTAAAACTAACTTCTAACCCTAACCGTAACACTAACCCTAACCCTGACCCTAATGCTAACCCTAAGCCTAACACTAACCCTAACCCTAACCTTAAAAGAAAGAACTAACACTAATTCTAAACCTTACCCTATTCCTAACCCTAACACTAACACTAAACCTAACACTAAATATAAGGTTTCACCCTAAACCAACTCTAACCCTAACCATAACCACTAAGCCTAACACTAACCCTAACCCTAACCCTAACACTAACCCTAGCAATAACCCTAAACCTAACCCTAACCCTAACCCTAAACCTAACTCTGAGCCTAAACCTAAAACTAACCCTAACCCTAACCCTAAACGTAACTCTAAGCCTATACCTAAACCTAACCGTAACCCTAACCGTAAACACAAACTCCACAATAACACTATCCCTAACCCTAACCCTAACTCTAAACCGAACCCTAAACCTAACCCTAACCCTAACCCTATTGCTAACACCTAACCCCAACAGTAACACGAACCCTAACACTGAACTCTTACTGTAATACTAAACCTTAACCCTAACTCAAACCCTAAAACGAACTTCTAACCCTAGCACTAACCCTAACACTTACCTATCCATAACCCTAATACTAAGCCTAACCCTAAACCTAACCCTAACCCTAACCCTAAGCTAAACCTAAACCTAACCCTAATTGTGATCCTATCTCTAACCCTAACGCTAACCCAAACCATAACCCTAACCCCAACCATAACACTAACTCTAACCCTAACCATAACCCTAGCCCTAACTCTAACCGTAACCTAAACCTAACCCTAATTAAAACACTAACACCTAAAACTAAACTTAGCGCTTAGCTTTAACCATAACACTAACCATAACCCTAACCGTAACACTAACTCTAACCCTAAGCCCTAACCCTAACTCTAAACCTAACCATAATACTAACCCTAACCCTAACCCTAATTTCTAATCCTAAACATAACACTAACCACAACGCTAACTTCTAACCATAAACCTACCCGAAAACCTAAACCTAACCCTAACACTAACCCTAATCTCTAATCATAACCCTAAACCTAACACTAACACTAAACCAAACACTAAACCTAACGCTAACCCCAAACCTAAACCTAAACCTAATCATAACCCTAACCATAACCGTAAAGCGAAGTCTAAACCTAACCCTAAACCTAACTCTAACCCTAACCCTAACACTAACACTAACACTAACACTAACACTAACACTAACACTAACACTAACAGTAACACTAACACTAACCCTATCCCTAACACTAACACTAACATTAACGTCTAAAACTAACCCTATCCCTAACTGTAACCCTACACCTAAAGCTAACCATTAATGCTAACCCTAAGCCTTACCCTATCCCTAAACCTAATCCTAACCCTAACACTAACCCTTAACCTAAGCTTTAACGCGAACCCTAACCATTACCTCTAAGCCTAAACCTAACCCTAACCCTAGCCCTAACTCTAACCCTAAACAAAATGCTAACCTCTGACCATAACCCTATCCCTGACCATAACCCTTAACCTAACACTAAGCCTAACCCTAACACTAAGCCTAACACTAAACCTCAGCTTTACCCCTAACACTAACCCAAACCTAACGCTGACCTCTAACCGTACCTCTAACCCTAACCCTGAAACTAACCATAACCCTGAATTTTAACCGTAACACTAACCCTAACAGTAAAACTATTCTGAACATCTAATCCTATCTCAAAACCTAGCCTTAACCTAATCGTAACCCTAAAAATAACAGTAACCGAAGGCCTAAACATAACCTAAACCTTATTCTAACACTAACACTAAACCATAACCTTAAACCTAACAATATCCCTAACCCTAACCGTAACCGTAAAACTAAACCTAACCCTAACACTAACCCTATCCCGAGCACGAAACCACTAACCCTTACGCTAAACCGAACGCTAAAATTAAAACAAAATCTAACCCTAACCCTAAACCTAAGCCTATTCTTAACCCTATTCCTAACCACTAACCCCTAACAGTAACCCTAACCAATCCTAATCCAAATCCTAACACTACCAGTAAACCTAAACCTAACCCTAACCCCAATTCTAATCCTAAAGTAATCGTAACCCTAACACTTACCGTAACCCGAAGCCTAAACGTAACCCTATCCCTATACCTAAACCTAACCCTAACGCTCACCCTAACACTAAAACTAAACCTAACTATAAATCTACCACTAACACTAACCCTAACTGTAACCCTAACACTAACCTCCGAACATAACCCTAACCCTAAACATAAACCTAATCCTAAACTTAACGACTAACCCTAATCCTAACCCTTACCCTATCCCTAACCCTAACTCTAAACCTAACCCTAAATTAACTTTAACCCTAACTCTAACCATAAATTCTAAGCCTCACCCTAACCCTAACCCTACCCTAACCATAACCTTATCCCTAACACCTAAGCCCTAACCCTAACGCTAAACCTAACCCTAACCCTAACACTAACACTAATCCTAACCCTAACACTAACCCTAACCATAAACCTACACCTAAGCCTAAACTAAGCTTTACCCATAATCCTAACCCAAACCTTATGTTAACTGCTAATGCTAACCTTTAGCCCAATCCTAAACCTAAACCTAACCCTAATCCTAACCCTAACTTTAACCTAAATGTAAAATTATCCTTAACCACAACCCTAAGCCTAAACCTAACCCTAACTCTATCCTTAAACATAGGCCTCACACTAACCCTAACCATAATCCTAACCCTAAAACTAACCTCTAAATCAAACACTAACCCTAACCGTAACCCTAACCCTAAAATTAACCACTAACCCTAATGCTAACCCTTACCATATCCCTAACACTAACACTAAACCTAACCATAACACTGAACATAACCTTTAACCCTAACCCTAGCCATAACCATAACCATAACCACTAAACCTAAGCCTAACCCTAACCATTATTCCAACCCTAAACCAAAGTCTCAAGTCTAACCCTAACCATAACCCTAACCAGAACTTCTAAGCCTGACCCTAACACTAACCCTAACCCTAACTCTAACCCTAAATCAAACGCTAACTTCTAACCATAACCCTAAACCTAACACTAACCCTAACCCTAACGCTAACCCTAACTCTAAAACTAACTTCTAACCCTAGCCCGAACCCTAACCCTAACCCTAGCCCTAACCCTAACCTTAAAAAAAGCACTAACACTAATTCTAAACCTTACCCTATTCCTAACCCTAACACTAACACTAACCCTAACAGTGAACCTAAGGTTTCGCCCTAAACCAACTCTAACCCTAACCATAAACACTAAGCTTAACACTAACCCTAACCCTAACACTAACCCCAGCATTAACCCTAAACCTAACCCTAACCATGAACCTAAATCTAACTTTGATCTTAACCCTAAACCTAACCCTAACCCTAACCATAAACGTAACTCTAGGCCTAAACCTAAAACTAACCCTAACCCTAACTGTAAATACAAACTCCAACAATAACACTATCCCTAACCCTAAACCTAACTCTAAACCGAACCCTAATCCTAACCCTAACCCTACCCTTATTGCTAACACCTAACCCCTAACACTAACCCAAATCCTAACCCTGAAATCTAACTCTAATACTAAACCTTAACCCTAAATCTAAACATAAAACGAACTTCTAACCCTAGCACTAACCCTAACACTTACCTATGCATAACCCTAATACTAAGCCAAACCCTAAACCTAACCCTAACCCTAAACCTAACCCTAACCCTAATTATGATCCTATCTCTAACCCTAATGCTAACCCTAACCATAACCCTAACCCCAACCATAACTCTAACTCTAACCCTAACCATAACCCTAGCCCTAACTCTAACCCTAATTATAACACTAACACCTAAAACTAACCTTAACACTTAGCTCTAAACATAACACTAACTGTAAACCTAACTGTAACCCTAACTCTAACCCTAACTAACCCTAACCCTAATCTTTAACCCTAAACATAACACTAACCCCAACGCTAACTTCTAACCATAAACCTACCCGAAAACCTAAACCTAACCCTAACATTAACCCTAATCTCCAATCATAACCCTAAACCTAACACTAACACTAAACCAAACCCTAAACCTAACGCTAACCCTAAACCTAAACATAAACCTAATCATAACCCTAACCATAACCGTAAAGTGAAGTCTAAACCTAACCCTAACCCTAACCCTAACCCTAACACTAAAACTAACAGTAACACTAACACTAACCCTATCCCTAAAACTAACACTAACATTAACCTCTAAAACTAACCCTAACCCTAACCGGAACCCTACAACTAAAGCTAACCATTAATGCTAACCCTAAGTCTTACCCTATCCCTAAACCTAATCCTAACCCTAACCCTAACCCTTAACCTAAGCTTTAACGCGAACCCTAACCATTACCTCTAAGCCTAAACCTAACCCTAACCCTAGCCCTAACTCTAACCCTAAACCAAATGCTAACCTCTGACCATAACTCTATCCCTGACCATAACCCTTAACCTAACACTAAGCATAACCCTAACACTAAGCCTAACATTAAACCTCAGGTTTAACCCTAACACTAACCCAAACCTAACGCTGACCTCTAACCATAACTCTAATCCTAAACCTGAAACTAACCGTAAACCTGAACTCTAACCGTAACACTAACACTAACACTAAAACTATCCCTAACATCTAATCCTAACCCAAAACCTAGCGCTAACCTAATCGTAACCCTAAACTTAACCGTAACCCGAAGCCTAAACGTAACCTAACACTTATCCTAACAATAACACTAAACCATAAACCTAAACCTAACAATATCCCTAACCCTAACCCTAACCCTAACCGTAAAACTAACCCTAACCCTAACACTAACCTATCCCAAGCACGAAACCCCTCACCCGTACGCTAAACCTCACGCTAATATTAAAAAAAATCTAACCCTAACCCTGACCCTAACCCTAACCCTAAGCCTATCCTTAACCCTATTCCTAACCCCTAACCCCTAACCCTAACCCTAACCAATCCTAATCCAAATCCTAACACTAACTGTAACCCTAAACCGAACCCTAACCCTAATTCTAATCCTAAACTAATTGTAACCCTAACCCTTACTGTAACCCGAAGCCTAAACGTAACCCTATCCCTATACCTAAACCTCACCCTAACTCTCACCCTAACACTAAAACTAAACCTAACTGTAATCCTAACACTAACACTAACCCTAACTGAAACCCTAACACTAACCACTAAACATAACCCTAAACCTAATCATAAACCTAATCCTAAACCTAACGACTAACCCTAATTCTAACCCTTATCCTTTCCCTGACCCTAACTCTAAACTTAACCCTAAATTAACTTTAACCCTAACCCTAACCATAACCCTAACTCTAACCATAAATTCTAAGCCTGACCCTAACCCTAACCCTACCCTAACCATAACCAGATCCCTAACATCTAAGCCCTAACCCTAATGCTGAACCTAACACTAACCCTAACACAAACACTAACCCTAACCCTAACACTAACCCTAACCATAAACCTACACCTAACCCTAAACCTAAGCTTTACCCATAATCCTAACCCAAACCTTACGTTAACCGCTAATGCTAACCTTAAACCCAATCCTAAACCTAAACCTGACCCTAATCCTAAACCTAACTTTAACCTAATTGTAAAATTATCCTTAACCACAACCCTAAGCCTAAACCTAACCCTAACTCTATCCTTAAACCTAGGCCTCACACTAACACTAACCATAACCCTAACCCTAAAACTAACCTCTAACTCAAACCTTAACCCTAACCGTAACCCTAACCCTAAAATTAACCACTAACCCTAATCGTAACCCTTACCATATCCCTAACACTAACACTAAACCTAAGCATAACCCTGAACATAAGTTTTAACCCTAACCCTAGCCATAACCATAACCATAACCACTAAACCTAAGCCTAACACTAACCCTTATTCCAACCCTAAACCAAATGCTAAAGTCTAACCCTAACCCTAACCCTAACCAGAATTTCTAAGCTTAAACCTAACACTAACCCTAACCCTAACTCTAACCCTAAATCAAATGCTAACTTCTAACCATAACCCTAAACCTAACACTAACCATAACCCTAACCCTAACGCTAACCCTAAATCTAAAACTAACTTCTAATACTTACCATAACCCTAACTCTAACCCTAACTTGAAAGAAAGCACTAACACAAATTCTAACCCTTACCCTATTCCTAACCCTAACACTAACACTAACCCTAACAGTGAACCTAAGGTTTCGCCCTAAACCAACTCTAACCCTAACCATAACCACTAAGCCTAACACTAACCCTAACCCTAACACTAACCCTAGCAATAACCCTAAACCTAAACCTAACCCTAAACCTAACACTGAGCCTAACCCTAAAAGTAACTCTAAGCCTAAACTTAAACCTAACCCTAACCATAAACAAAAACTCCAACAATAACACTATCATTAACCCTAAACATAACTCTAAACCGAACCCTAATCCTAACCCTAAACCTAATCCTATTGCTAACAACTAACCCCTAACACAAACCCGAACCCTAACCCTGAACTCTAACTGTAATACTAAACCTTAACCCTAACTCTAACCCTAAAACGAACTTATAACACTAGCACTAACCCTATCACTTACCTATCCATAACCCTAATACTAAGCCTAAACCTAAACCTGACCCTAACCCTAAGCCTAACCCTAACCCTAATTGTGATCATATGTCTAACCCTAATGCTAACCCTAACCGTAAACCTAACCCCAACCATAAGTCTAACTCTAACCGTAACCATAACCCAAGCCCTAACTCTAACCCTAACCTAAACCTAACCCTAATTATAACGCTAACACCTAAAACTAACCTTAACACTTAGCTCTAAACATAACAATAACCATCACTTTAAGCGTAACCCTAACTCTAACCCTAAGCCCTAACCCTAACCTTAATACTAACCCTAACCCTAACCCTAAACTCTAAACCTAAACATAACACTAACCACAACGCTAACTTCTAAACACAAACCTAACCGAAAACCTAACCCTAACCCTAACACTAACCCTAATCTCTAACCATAACCCTAAACCTAACACTAACACTAAACCAAACACTAAACCTAACGCTAACCCTAAACCTAAACCTAATCATAACCCTAACCATAACCGTAAAACGAAGTCTAAACCTAACCCTAACACTAACACTAACAGTAACACTAACTCTAACCCTATCCCTAACACTAACAATAACATTAACCTCTAAAACTAACCCTGACACTAACCGTAACCCTACACCTAAATCTAACCATTAATGCTAACCCTAAACCTTACCCTATCACTAAACCTAATCCTAACCCTAACCCTAACCCTTAACCTAAGCTTTAACCCTAAACCTAACAATTACCTCTAAGTCTAAACCTAACCCTAAGCCTAGCCCTAACTCTAACCCAAAATCAAATGCTAACCTCTAAAAATAACCCTATCCCTAACCATAACCCTTAACCTAACACTAATCCTAACCCTAACACTAAGCCTAACATTAAACCTCAGCTTTACACCTAACACTACCCCAAACCTAACGCTGACCTCTAACCATAACTCTAACCGTAACCCTGAACTCTAACCGTAACCCTAACCCTAACACTAAAACTATACCGAACATCTAATCCTAACCCAAAACCTAGCCCTAACCTAATCGTAACCCTAAACATAACCGTAACCCAAAGCTTAAATGTAACCAACCCTTATCCTAACACTAACAGTAAACCATAACCCTAAACCTAACGATATCTCTAACCCTAACCCTAACCGTAAAACTAACCCTAACCCTAACACTAACCATATCCCGAGCACGAAACCCCTAACCATTACGCTAAACCTAATGCTAAAATTAAAACAAAATCTAACCCTAACCCTAACTATAACCCTAAGCCTATTCTTAACCCTATTCCTAAACCCTAACCCATAACCATAACCATAACCAATCCTAATCCAAATCCTAACACTACCGGTAACGCTAAACCGAACCCTAACCCTAATTCTAATCCTAAACTAATTGTAACCCTAACCCTTACTGTAACCCGAAGCCTAAACGGAACCCTAATCCAATACCTAAACCTCACCCTAACTCTCACCATAACACTAAAACTAAACCTAACTCTAAACCTAACACTAACACTAACCCTAACTGTAAACCTAACACTAACCTCTAAACATAACCCTAAACCTAATCATAAACCTAATCCTAAACCTAACGACTAACCCTAATTCTAAACCTTATCCTTTCCCTGACCCTAACTCTAAACTTAACCCTAAATTAACTTTAACCCTAACCCTAACCATAACCCTAACTCTAACCATAAATTGTAAGCCTCACCCTAACCCTAACCCTACCCTAACCATAACCTGATCCCTAACATCTAAGCCCTAACCCTAATGCTGAAACTAACCCTAACACTAACACTAACACTAACCCTAACACTAACACTAACCCTAACCATAAACCTACACCTAACCCTAAACTTAAGCTTTGCCCATTATCCTAACCCAAACCTTACATTAACTGCTAATGCTAACCTTAAGCGCAATCCTAAACCTAAACCTAACCCTAATCCTAACCCTAACTTTAACCTAATTGTAAAACTATCCTTAACCACAACCCTAAGCCAAAACCTAACCCTGATTCTATCCCTAAACCTAGGCCTCACACTAATCCTAACCATAAGCCTAACACTAAAACTAACCTCTAAATCAAACACTAACCCTAACCATAACCCTAACCCTAAAATTTACCACTAACTCTAATCCTAACCCTTACCATATCCCTAACACTAACACTAAACCTAACCATAACCCTGAACATAAGATTTAACCCTAACCTTAGCCATAACCATAACCATAACCACTAAACTTAAGCTTAACCCTAACCCTTATTCCAACACTAAACCAAAGGCTAAAGTCTAACCCTAACCCTAACACTAACCAGAACTTCTAAGCCTAACCCTAAATCTATCCCTAAATCAAACGCTAACTTCTAAACCTAACACTAAACCTAACACTAAACTAGCCCTAACCCTAACGCTAACCCTAACTCTAAAACTAACTTCTAACCCTAACTCTAAAGCTAACCCTAACCCTAACCTTAAAAGAAACCACTAACACTAATTCTAACCCTTACCCTATTCCTAACCCTAATACTAACACTAACCCTAACAGTGAACCTAAGGTTTCGCCCTAACCATAACCCTAACTCTAACCATAACTCTAACTCTATAACTCTATAACATAACCTAACTCTAACCCTAACCATAACCGCCCTAACTCTAACCCTAACCATAACCACTAAGCCTAACACTAACCCTAACCGTAACACTAACCCTGGCAATAACCCTAAACCTAACCCTAAACGTAACTCTAAGCCTTAACCTAAACCTAACCCTAACCGTAAACACAAACTCCAACAATAACACTATCCCTAACCCTAACCCTAACTCTAAACAGAACCCTAACCCTAACCCTATTGCTAACACCTAACCCCTAACACTAACCCGAAACCTAACCCTGAACTCTAACTGTGATACTAAGCCTTAACCCTAACTCTAACCCTAAAACAAACTTCTAACCCTAGCACTAACCCTAACACTTACTTATGCATAACCCTAATATTAAGCCTAACCCTAAACCTAACCCTAACACTAACCCTAAACCTAACCCTAATTGTGATCCTATCTCTAACCCTAACGCTAACCCTAACCGCAACCCTAACCCCAACCATAATTCTAACCCTAACCCTAACCCTAACCTTAAAAGAAAGCACTAACTCTAATTCTAACCCTAACCCTATTCCTAACCCTAACACTAACACTAACCCTAACACTGAACCTAATGTTTCGTCCTAAACCAACTCTACCCCTAACCATAACCACTGAGCATAACACTAACCCTAACCCTAACACTAACCCTAGCAATAACCCTAAACCTAACCCTAACCATGACCCTAAACCTAACTCTGAGCCTAACACTAAACCTAACCCTAACCCTAACCCTAAACGTAAATCTAGGCCTAAACCTAAACCTAACCCTAACCCTAACCCTAACCTTAAACACAAACTCCAACAATAACACTATCCCTAACCCTAACACTAACTCTAAACCGAACCCTAATCCTAACCCTTACCCTATTGCTAACACCTAACCCCTAACACTAACCCGAACCCTAACCCTGAACTCTAACTGTAATACTAAACCTTAACTCTAACTCTAACCCTTAAACGAACTTGTAACCCTAGCACTAACCCTAACACTTATCTATGCATAACCTTAATACTAAGCCTAACCCTAAACCTAAGCCTAACCCTAAACCTAACCCTAACCCTAATTGTGATCCTATCTCTAATCCTAACGCTAACCCTAACTGTAACCCTAACCCCAACCATAACTCTAACTCCTACCCTAACCATAACCCTAGCCCTAACTCTAACCCTAACCTAAATCTAACCCTATTTATAACACTGACACCTAAAACTAACCTTAACACTTAGCTCTAAACATAACACTAACTGTAACCCTAACTGTAACCCTAACTGTAACCCTAACTCTAACCCTAAGCCCTAACCCTAACCCTAAACCTAACCTTAATACTAACCCTAACCCTAACCCTAATCTCTAACCCTAAACATAACACTAACCCCAACGCTAACTTCTAACCATAAACCTAACCGAAAACCTAAACCTAACCCTAACACTAAACCTAATCTCTAATCATAACCCTAAACCTAACATTAACACTAAACCAAACCCTAAACCTAACGCTAACCCTAAACCTAAACCTAAACCTAATCATAACCCTAACCATAACCGTAAAGCGAAGTCTAAACCTAACCCTAACCCTAACTCTAACCCTAACACTAACACTAACACTAACACTAACACTAACACAAACAGTAACACTAACACTAACCCTATCCCTAACACTAACACTAACATTAACCTCTAAAACTAACCCTATCCCTAACTGTAACCCTACACCTAAAGCTAACCATTAATGCTAACCCTAATCCTTACCCTATCCCTAAACCTAATCCTAACCCTAACACTAACCCTTCACCTAAGCTTTAACGCGAACCCTAACCATTATCTCTAAGCCTAAACCTAACCCTAACCCTAGCCCTAACTCTAACCCTAAACCAAATGTCAACCTCTGACCATAACCCTATCCCTAACCATAACCCTTAACCTAACACTAACCCTAACCCTAACACTAAGCCTAACATTAAACCTCAGCTTTAACCCTAACACTAACCCAAACCTAACCCTGACCTCTAACCATAACTCTAACCCTAACCCTGAACCTAACAGTAACCCTGAACTCCAATCATAACACTAACCCTAACACTAAAACTATCCCTAACATCTAATCCTAACCCAAAACCTAGCCTTAACCTAACCGTAACCCTAAACTTAACCGTAACCCGAAGCCTAAACATAACCTAACACTTATCCTAACACTAACACTAAACCATAACCCTAAACCTAACAATATCCCTAACCCTAAACCTAACCGTAAAACTAACCCTAACCCTAACACTAACCCTATCCTGAGCACGAAACCCCTAACCCTTATGCTAAACCTAACGCTAAACTTAAAACAAAAATCTAACCATAACCCTAACCCTAACCCTAAGCCTATCCTTAACCCTATTCCTAACCCCTAACCCCTAACCCTAACCATAACCAATCCTAATCCAAATCCTAACACTACCCATAACCCTAAACCGAAGCCTAACCCTAATTCTAATCCTAAACTAATGGTAACCCTATCCCTTACCGTAACCCGAAGCCTAAACGCAACCCTATCCCTATACCTAAACCTAACCCTAATGCTCACCCTAACACTAAAACTAAACCTAACTCTAAACCTAACACTAACACTAACCCTAACGGTAACCCTAACACTAACCTCTAAAAATAACCCTAACTCTAATCATAAACCTAATCCTAAACCTAACGACTAACCCTAATCCTAAACCTTACCCTATCCCAGACCCTAACTCTAAACCTAACCCTAAATTAACTTTAACCCTAATCCTAACCATAACCCTAACTCTAACCATAAATTCTAAGCCTCACCCTAACCCTAACCCTACCCTAACCATAACCTGATCACTAACCCCAAAGCCATAACCCTAATGCTAAACCTAAACCTAACCCTAACAAAAACACTAACAGTAACCCTAACACTAACCCTAACCATAAACCTACACCTAACCCTAAACCTATGCTTTACCATAATCCTAACCCAAACCTTATGTTAACCGCTAATGCTAACCTTAAGCACAATCCTAAACTTAAACCTAACCCTAATCCTAACCCTAACTTTAACCTAATTGTAAAACTATCCTTAACCACAACCCTAAGCCTAAACCTAACCCTAACTCTATCCCTAAACCTAGGCCTCACACTAACCCTAACCATAACCCTAACCCTAAAACTAACCTCTAAATCAAACCCTAAACCTAACCGTAACCCTAACCCTAAAATTAACCACTAACCCTAATCCTAACCCTTACCATATCCCTAACACTAACACTAAACCTAACAATAACCCTAAACATAAGATTTAACCCTAACCCTAGCAATAACCATAACCATAGTCTCTAAACCTAACCCTAACCCTAACCCTTATTCCAACATTAAACTGATGGCTAACGTCTAACCCTAACACTAACCCTAACCAGAACTTCTAAGCCTAACCCTAACACTAACCCTAACCCTAACTCTAACCCTAAATCAAACGCTAACTTCTAACCATAACCCTAAACCTAACACTAACCCTAAACCTAACCCTATCTCTAAAACTAACTTCTAACCATAACACTAACCCGAAACCTAAAACTAAACCTAACACTATCCCTAATCCTAACCCTAATCCTAAACCGAACAGTAAAACAAACCCTACCCCTAACCCTATTGCTAACACCTAAATCCTAACCCTAACCCTAACCCTAACTCTAAAACTAATGCTAAACATAACACTACCCATAAGTCTAACCCTAACAATAACCCTTGAATTAATCTTAACCCAAACCCTAACCATAACCTCAAGCCTAACCCTAACCCACTCCCTAACAGCTAACGCTTAAACCTAACCTAAATCATAACCCTAACACTAAGCATAACCCTAACTCTAACCCTAAACCTTACTCTGACACTAACCCTAAACTCTAACAGTAACTCCAACCCTAACCCTAACCTTTAACTCTAACACTAACCCTAACACAAACCCTAACACTAAACCTAACGCTAAGCTCTAACCATAACCATAACCATAACCATAACCATGACTCTAACACTAACAACTAACCCCTAACCCTAACCCTAAACCTAATTCTAGCCCAAAAGTTTACCGTAAACCTAACCCTAACCCTAACACTAATTTCTAATCCTAACCCTAAACCTAACCCTAAACCTAACCCTAACCCTAATCCTAACCCTAACCTAACCCTAAACCTCACCAAACCATAAACCTATTCCTAAGAGCAAACCCCTAAACCTGATCCTAACCCTATGCATAACCCTAAATTCTAATCCTAACCCTAACCCAAACACTAATCCTAGCCCTAACCATAAGCATAACCATAACACTATCCCTAACACCTAACCCCAAAACATAACCCTAACCCTAACCCTAACCTAACTGTAACACTAACTCAAAGCATAACCCTATGCCTAAACCAAATTCTATCCCTAATTCTAACCCTAACCCTAACCCTAACCCTAACACTAACCCTAACACTAATCCTAACACTAACCTCCAAACCTAACCCTAGCACTAACCCTAATCCTAACCCTACACTTAAACACTAACGTTGATACTAACCCTTACCCGTTCCCAAAACTAAGCCTAACCCTAAACCTAACCCTTAATCTATGCTTTAGCCCTAAACCTAACACTAACCCTAACCATCACCTCTAAGCCTAAATCTAACGCTAACCCTAACCCTAAATCTAACAGTAAACCGAATGCTAAATTCTAATGGTAACCCTAACCCTAACCCTAACCCTAACCCTAACTCTAAACCTAGCCCTAAACCTTACCCTAAACACTAACCGTAACACTAACCCAAACCCTAACACTAACACTAAACTCTAAAACTAATCCTGAACCTAACCCTAACCCTAACCATAACCATAAACCTAACACTAAACCTAACATTAATCCCTTACCCTAACCCTAACACTAACTCTTAAACTAACCCTAAACTTGACTGTAATACCTAACGCTAACAAAAACCCTAACCCTAGCATATGCTTAACCCTAACCCTAACACTAACACTAACCCTAAAAGTAACCCTAACCCTAAAAGTAACCCTAACCCTAACCCTAAGCCTAACACTAAACCTAAACCTAACCGTAACCCTATCCCTAAACCAAAATCCTAACCCTAACCCTAAAATTAACCCTAACCCTAACATTAAAATTAACCCTAACCATAACCCTATCCTTAACACCTATCCCCTAAGCTGACCAATAATCCTAGCACTAACCCTAACCCTAACACGAAAACTGAGGAGAACACTAACCCTAACCCTAAACCTAACCCTGACCCTAACCCTAACCCTAACCCTAACCTTAACCCTAAAACTAATCCGAACCCTAATCCTTACCCTAACCCTAACACTAACCCGAATACTAAACTTAACACTACCCCTAAACCTAACCCTAAACCTATTCAAAATGCTGAAGCTAACCGTAACCCAAAGCCTAACACTAACACTAACCCTAAAATCTAAACCCTAACCCTAACCTCAACAAAACACTAACCCTAAACTAACCCTAACACTAACCGTACCCTAACCCTAATCCTAAACCTAACAGTAACGCTAACCATAACCCTAACCCTAAACCTAAATATAAACCTAACAATAACCCTAACCCTAACCCTCACGCTAACTCTAACCCTAACCTTCTAACCCTAACACTAAAACTAATCCTAATCCTAGCCCTAACCCTCACCCTAATCCCTAACCCTAACCCTGACTCTAACATTGACACCTAAACCTAAACCTAAACCTATCAGTAATGCTAACCTAACCCTAACACTAACTGTAACCCTAACCATAAACCTAACCTTAACCCAAACCCTCACCCTAACCCCTAACCCTAAACCTAACTCTACACTAACAACAAACCCTAACCCTATCCCTAACCATAACCCTAACCCTAACACTAAGCCTAACAATAATCCTAACCCTAACCCTAACCCTAAACCTACCCCTAACCCTAATCCTAATAATGAGACTAACACTAACCTTAACACGAACCCTAACCCTAATCCCTAACGCTAACTTGAACAATAACTCTAATATGTAAGCCTAATACTACCGCTTACCATAACCATAAACCGAAGTGTAACACTAACCCGAAAACCTAAACCTAACCCAAATACTAACCCTAACCCTAATCCTTATTCCTAACCCTAACGCTAACACTAACCCATCAATAAACCTAAACGAAACTCTAAACCTTACCGTAATGCTACCCATAACCCTAACCATATCCTTAACATCTAACCCCTAGTGCTATCCGAAAATCTGACACTACTCTAACACTAACACTAACCCTAACCCTAACTCTAAACCTAACACCAAATATAAACCTAATTGTAACCCTAAACCTAACCGAAATCTGCAGCCTAACAATGACCCTATACCTAACAACTAAAACCAACAACTAACCCTAACATAAACATAACCCTAACCATAACCCTAACCTCTAAACCTAAAACTAACCCTTAGACCCAAACATAAACCTAACCCTAACACTAAACTTAAGCCCTAATCTTAAGCCTAAACCTAACGATAAACTCTAACCCTAACCCTAAACCTAAACCTAGAGTTAACTTATACCAAGAACCCTAAACAGAAACCTAACCCTAACACTTAACCTAACCCTAAATGCTAACACTAACCCTAAGCTCTAACCCTAACCCTAAGCCTAACCCTAACCTTAATCCTAAACCTAACCGTAACCCTATCCCTGACCCTAAACCCTAACCCTAACCATAAAATTAACCCTAACCCTAACATTAAACTTAACCCTAACCATAATCCTATCCCTAACACCTAACCCCTAAACCTAACCCTAAACCTAGCACTAACTCTAACCCTAATACTAATCCTAACCCGAAACCAAACCCTGACCCTAAAGCTAACCTCTAACCCTAACGCTAACTCTAAACCTAAACCTAAACCTAAACCTAACCCTAACCCGAATCCTATCTGTAACACCTAAGCCCTAACCCTAACCATAATACTCATGGTAACACTAAGTATAACCCTAAACCTAATCAGAATCCCAACCCTAACTGAAACCGGAAGCATAACCCTAACCCTATCCTTAGCACCTAACTGCTAAATCTATCCCTACACCTAACCCTAACCCTAAACCTAACCCTAACCCTAAGGATCCTAACCATAAAACCCTAACCCTAAGACAAACCCTAATCCTAACCCTAACCCTAATCCTAACACTAACACTAACCCTAACCCTAAACTCTAACCCTAACTCTAACCCTAAACTTAACCATTACTCTAACACAAACCCTAACACTAAATTCTAACCCTAACACTAACCCTAACCCTAACCTCTAACTCTAACCCCTAACCATAACCCAAAATCTAACCCTAACACTAACCCTAACCCTAACCTCTAACTCTAACCCCTAACCATAACCCAAACTCTAACCATAACCCTAACCCTAACCCTAACCCTAAAAATAACACAATCCCTAACCCTAAAGCTATCACGAATCCTAACTCTAACCCTAAACCAAAACTTAAAAATAACCCTAAGCCTAACCCCAACCCTAACACTATCCTTAAACCTATCCCTATCCCTAACCCTAACCCTAACCCTAATCCTAGCCCTAAAGCTAAGCCTAACCGTCACCCTAAGCCTCACACAAATCCTAATTATAAACCCTAACCCTAAGGACCCTAACCCTATCCCTAACCCTAACCCTAATCCTAACTCTAACCCTAACCCTAAGGACCCTAATCATAAACCCTAACACTAACACATAACCTAACCATACCTCTAAACCTAACCATTAACGCTAACCATAACCCTTAGTCCTAAAATTAACCCAAACCCGAACCCTAACCCTAAACCTATTCCTACACTTAGACCTAAAAATAACAGTAACACTAACCCTAACCCTAACACTAACCCTGAACCTAAGCCCTATACCTAACCCTAACCCTAACACTAACCCTAACCCTAACACTAACACTAACGCTAACTTCTAATCATAACCCTAAGAGGAACCCCAACCCTAACACTAACCCTAATCCTAAACTCAAACCAGAAACCTAACCTTAACCCTAAATATAACCCTAACCCTAACCCTAACCCTGTCCCTAACCCTAAACCCTAACACTAACCATAACCCTAAAACTAAACCTAATCATAAAACTATACCTAAACCTATCACTAACCGTAGCCCTAAACCTAACCCTAATGCTAACCCTAAACCTAACCCTAAAACTTTAACTCTAACCCCTAAAACTAACCCAAACCCTAACCGTAACCCGAACACTAAACCTAACCCTAACACTAACCTTAAGCCTAACCTTAACACTAACTCTAAACCTAACCCTAACTGTAACCCTAACACTAACCCTAACCCTAAAACTAAACCTAATGCTAACCCTAACCCTAACCCTAAACCTATTCATAACCCTAAACCTAACCATAACCCGAAGCTTAACCCTAACCCTATCTCAAAAAATAACCCCTGATCCTAAACAAAACCTAACATTAACCCTTACCCTAACCTAACCATAAAGCTAAGCCTAACCCTGAACCTAATGCTAACTATAACCCTAACTCTATCGCTAACCCTAACCCAAACCCTAAACATAATCCTAACCCTACCACTAACATTAAACCTAATGTAACCCTAAACATCACCTTAACTCTAACCCTAACCTTCTAACCCAAAACCTAACCCTAACTCTAACACTATGCCTATCACTTAACCCATAACCCTAACCTTAAACCTAACATTAACACTAACCCTAACCCTAAACCTAACCCTAACCCTAACCATGAAACCCTAGCCCTAACACAAACCCTAACCCTAACTCTAACTTTAACCCCAAATCGTAACCCTACCCTGAAGCTAACCAAAACCATGACCTTAACCCTAACCCCAACTCTAACCTTGTCTAACCCTAAAGCTAACCCTAACCAGAACCCAAACAATAACCCTACACCTAACGCTAATCCCTAATCTTTATCCTAAGCATAAAAATAAGCATAAACCTAACACTATCGCTAACCTTAAACCCTAAACCTGACACGAAACCCTAATCTTGAACCTAAAACTAACACTAAGAATAACCTTAAAACTATCCCTAACCATAAGTGTATCCCTAACACCTAACACCTAAAACTAAGCCAAAACCTAAAAATAACCCTAAACCTAACCCTAAACCTAACATTATCCCTAAACTTATCCGTAGCCCAAACCGTAACACTAACCCTAAAACTACCCCTAACCCTAACCCTAACACTATCCCTAACCCTATCATTAACCCTAGCCCTAACCTTAAACCTAACGCTAACCCTAACCCTAACCCTAAACATCTAACTCTAATAACTAAACCTAACCCAAACCCTAAACATAACCCGAACTCTAAACCTAACCCTAACCCTAACCCTAACCCTAAGTCTAACCCTAACACTAACACTAAAACTAACCCTAACTGTAACCATAACACTAACCCTAACCCTAACACTAAACCTAACGCTAACCCTAACCCTAAAACTAAACATATTCATAACCCTAAACGTAACCGTAACCCGAGTCTAACCTTAACCCTGCACCAAAAACTAACCCCTAATCCTAACCTAAACCTAACATTAACCCTAACCCTAGCCTAACACTAACCCTAACCCTAAATCTAACGCTAACCCTAACTCTAACCCTAACGCTAACCCTAATCCGAACCCTAAACCTAATACGAACTCTACCACTAACCCTAAGCCTAACCCTAAACTTCACCCTAACTTTAACGCTAACCTTCTAACCCTAACCCTAAACATAACCCTAATCCTAACCGAAACCCTAAGACTAATCATAACTACTAACCCTAACACTAACTGTAACACTAACCCCTAACCCTAACACTAAATCTATCCCTAACCCTAATCCTAAACCTAACCCTAGCCCTAACACTAACCCTAACAATAAACCTAACGCTAACCCTAAACCTATCCCTAAACCTAATCCACATACTGAGATTAACATTAACACTAACCCTAACATTAACCCTAATCCCTAACCCTAACCCTAACCCTAAAGCTAAACTAAATGTAAGCCTAACCCTAACACTTATCATAACCGTAACCCTAACCATAACACTAAACCCTAAACCTAAACCTAATCCGAACCCTAACCCTATCCCTAATACCTAACCCTAACCCTAACACTAACCCAGCTGTAAACCTAAATGTAACACTAACCCAAACCATAACCCTAACCCTATCGCTAACCATATCTTTTACACCTAACCCCTAATCATGACCGAAAATCTAACCCTAACTCTAAGCCTAAACCTAAACCTAATCCTAACACTTACACTAACCATAAACCTAATTGTAACCCTATCCCTAACCGTAATCAGAAGCCAAACACTGACCCTATCCCTAACACGTAACTCCTAAATCTAACCCTAAAGCTATCCATACCCCTAACCCCTAACCCTAGCACTTACCCTTAGCACTAACCCTAAGCCATAACCCTAAATCTAACACTAACCTTAATGCTAACCTCTAACCCTATCCCTAACTCTAACACTAACACTCACTTCTAACCATAACCCTAACCGGAATCATATCCCTAACACAAACCCTAACCCTATATTCAAATCTTGACCCTAACACTAACCCTCAACCTAACGCTAACTCAAACCCTAACCTCTAACCCAAACCCAATGCCTAACACTAAAACTAAGCCTAACTGTAACCCTATCCCTAACCCTAAACCCTAACCCTAAACCGAACCCTAACCCTATCCCTAAAACCTAACACAAAATGGTAACACTAACACTAACACTGACTCTAACTCTAACACAAAACCTAACGCTAACACTAACCCTAACCCTAAAACTAACCCTAACCCTAACCCTAACCCTAACCCAAACACCAAAAGCTAACCCTAAGCCTAAACCTAGCCCTAACACTACCCTAACCCTTACACCAAACACTAACGCTAACACTAAACCTAACCCTAAAACTAACCCTAACCACAACCTTAACCCTAACCATAACCCTATTCCTTACACTTCACACCTAACCCTAACACTAAACCTAACACTAACCCTAAACCTAAACCTAAACCTAACGCTAACGCTAACCCTAACCCTAAACCTAATCATAACCCTAAACCTAACCTTAACCCGAAGCCTAAACTTAAGCTATCCCTAACACCTAACCCCTAAACCTAACCCTAACACTAAACCTAACCCTAAACCCTAACCCTAACCATAAAACACTAACCCTTACACAGACCCTAACCCTAGACTTAACCATAACCAGTAACCCCAAAAAATAACCCTAACCCTAACCCTAAAGGGAAACACTAACTGGTAACCCCAAAGCCTAACCCTAACCCTAACCCTAACCCTAAAGGGAAACATCACCATAACCCTAAACCTAAACCCAGCTCTAAGCTTGTCTACCAGTAAACCTAACCCTAACCCGAACACGAACCCTAACACTAACACTAACGCTAAACTCTAATCCAAACCATAAACATAAAAATAACCCTAACCATAACACTAACGCTAACCCTAACCCTAACCCTAACCCTAACCCTAAAACTAACCCTAACCCTAACCTCAAACCTAAACCTAACCGTAATCCAAACCCTAACCCTAACCACTAAACCTAATCCTAAACATAACCCAAAGCCTAACCCTAACCCTAACCCTAACCCTCAAACTAACCCTAATCCTATCTCTAACTCTAACACTAACAATAAACATAATTCAAACCCTAAACATATCCCTAACCCTAATCCTAATAATGAGCCTAATGCTAACACTAACCGAAAGCCAAAGCCTAATCGCTAACCCTATCCTTAACACCTAAAGTTTAAACTTAACCCTAAACCTAACCCTAACCCTAAGCCTAAGCCAAACCCTAACCCTAAACTTAACCCTAACCATAAAACCCTAAACCTAACACAAACCCTAAGCCTAACTTTAACTCTAAAACAAACGCTAACTTCTAAGCATAATACTAACCCTAACCCTAACGCTAACCCTAACTTTAAACCTAGCCCGAAACTCTAACCGTAACCCTAGCCCTAACACTAACTGTAACCATGAACCTAAGCTTTAACCCTAGCCCTAACCCTCACCATAACCCGAACAATAACCTCTAAGCCTAACCCTAACACTAACCCAAACCCTAATTATAACACTAAATCAAATGATAACCTCTAACCGTAACCATAACCCTAGCCCTAACGCTAACGCTAACCCTAACACTAAACCTAACTTGTAACCCTAACACTAACCATAACTCTAAAATTAAAGCTAACGCAAACCCTAAACCTAACACTAAACCTAAACCCTAGCACTATCCCTAACCCTAACCCTAACCCTAACACTAAACCGCACACTAACCCTAACCCTAACCCTATCCCTATCACTAACACTTAACCCCAACCCTAACCCTTACCCTAACTCTAAAACTAACCCTAAAACTAACCCTACCCTTAACTCTAACCCTAACCCTAAACCTAAACCTAATTGTGACCCTAAACCTAACCATAACCCAAAGCCCAACCCTAACCCTATCCCTAACACCTAACCCCTAACCCTAACTTAATCATAACCCTAACACTAAGCATAACCCTAACCCTAAACCTAACCTTTAATTCTAATCCTAACCCTAAACCTAACACTAACCCTAACCCTAACCCTAACCCTAACCCTAACAATAAACTTAACCTAACACTAAACCTCACCATAACCATAAATGTATCCATAACACTAAACCTAACCCTAGCCCTGAACCAAAGCTTTAACCCTAAGCCTAACTATAACACTAATCATCATCTCTAAGCCAAAGCCTAACACTAACCCTAACCCTAAATCTAACCCAAAACTGAATGCTAACCTCTAACTATAACACTAACCCTAACAATAACACTAAATATAAACCTAACCCTAACCATAACACTAACCCTAACCCTTAACCTAACACTAACCTGAAAACCTAACCCTAACCCTAATCCTAACCATTTCCCTAACACTAAACCTAACATTAATCCCTTACCCTAACCCTAAAACTATCCCTTATACTAACACTAACCCTAACTATAATACCTAACCCGAACCCTAACCTTAGCATAACCCTAACACTAACCCTAACCTGAACACTAAACCTAACCTCTAACCCTAACCCTAACCCTAAACCTCAATCTAACCTTAACCCCAACGATAACACTAACCCTAACCCTAACCATGACCCTAACCCTAAACCTAACATTAATCCCTTACCCTAACCCTAAACCTACCCCTTATACCAACACTAACCCTGACTGTAATACCTAACCCAAACCCTAACCTGAGCATAACCCTAAACCTAACCCAAACCCGAACACTAAACCTAACATCTGACCACAACACTAACCCTAACCCTAAACCTCAATCTAACCCTAACCCCAACGATAACACTAACCCTAACACTAACACTAACCCTAAATGTTAACACTAAATGTAACCCTAACCCTAACCCTAATTCTAACCCTAAACCTAACCCATATCCCAATTCCTAACAGCTAACACCTAAAACTAACCATAAACCTAACACTAACACTAAATCTAATGCAAAAACTAAATGTAACCCTAATCCTAACCCTAACTCTAACTCTAACCTTAACACTAACACTAACACTAACACTAACACTAACACTAACACTAATACTAACACTAACGTTAACCCTAGCACTAACACTAAACTCTAAAACTAACCCTAACCCTAACTGTAAACCTAACCCTAAAGTAAACCACTAACGCTAATGCTAAATTTTACCCTATCCCTAAACGTAATCCTAACCCTAACTCTAACCCTTAACCTAAGCTTTAACCTAACCCTAACCATTACCTCTAAGCCTAAACCTAACGCTAACCCTTGCCCTAACTCTTACCCTAAACCAAATGCTAACCTCTAACCATAACCCTATCCCTAACCATAACCCTTAACCTAACACAAACCTAACCCTAACGCTAAGCCTAACATTAAACCTCAGCTTTAACCCTAACCTAACCCAAACCTAACGCTAACATCTATCCATAACACTAACCCTAACCTTAAACCTAACCATAACCCTGAACTCTAACCGTAACACTAACCCTAACCCTAAAACTATCACTAACATCTAATCCTAAACAAAACCTAGCCCTAACCTAATCGTAACACTAACCATAACTGTAACTCGAAGCCAAAAAGTAACCAAACCTAACCCTAACCCTAACACTAAACCATAACCCTAAACCTAACACTAACACTAACCCTAACCGTAACCGTAAAACTAACACTAATCCTAATCCTAACCCTATCCCAAACACGTAAGCCCTAAACCTAACGCTACACCTAACCCTAAAAATAAAATAAAATCTAACCCTAACCCAACCCTAACCTTAAGCCTAACCTTAACCCTATCCCTAACACCTAACCCATAAACCTAACGCGAACCCTAACCCAAATCCTAATTAAAATCCTAACACTACCTATAAACCTAAACCTAACCCTAACTCTAATCCTGAACTAATCGTAACCCTAACCCTCACCGTAACCGGAAACCTAGACATAACCCTATCCCTAAACCTAAATCTAACCCTAATGCTCACCCTAACACTAAACCTAAATCTAACTTTAAACTTAACCCTAAACCTAACACTACCCCTAACCCTAACCTAACCCTAACACTAACCTCTAAACCTAACCCTAAAATTAACCATAAAACTAATGCTAAATCTAAGGACTAACACTAATCCTCACCCTTACCCTATACCTAACTCTAATGTAAACCGTAACCCTAAATATAACTCCTAAGCCTCACCCTAACCCTAAACCTATCCAAACCATAACCTGATCTCCAACACCTAAGCCCTAACCCTAATGCTAAACCTAATCCTAACTCTAACCCTAACCCTAACACTAAACCTAACACTAACCCTAACCTTAACCCTAAACCTAAACCTAACCATAAACCTATGATTTAACCATAACCCTAACCCAAACATAACGCTAACCGGTAATGATAACCTTAAGCCTAAATCTAACCCTAAACCTAACCCTAATCCTAAGCCTAATGCTACCCTAATTGTAACACAAACACTAACCATAACCCTAAGCCTAAACCCAACCCTAACTCTAACCCTAACCCTAGGCCTCACACTAACCCTAACCTTAACCCTAACACTAACACTAAACTCTAAATCAAACCCTAACCCTAACCGTATCCCTAACCCTAAAATTAACCACTAACCCTAATCCTAAACCTTACCGTATCCCTAACACTAACCCTCACCCTAACCATAACGTCTAAGCCTAATCCTAACACTAACCCTAACCCTAACTCTAACCCTAAACCAAATTCTAACCTCTAACAATAACCGCTAACCCTAACCCTAAACCTAATGCTAACCTTAACTCTAAAATTAACTTCTAACCCTAACACTAAACCTAATCCTAAAACTAAAGCTAACCCTAACCCTAAAATTAACCCTAACCCTAAAACTAACACTATCACTAACCCTAAACCGAACACTAAACCAAACCCTAAGCTTAACCCTATCGATAACATCTAAACCCTAACCCTAACCATAACTCTAAAACTAATGCTAAACCTAAAACTACCCATAAGTCTAACCCTAAAATTAATCATAACCCTAACCCTAACCTAATCATAACTCTAACCCTAAATTATACCCCTAATCCTAACCCTAACCCAAAACCGAATCTTTGATGATAACACTAATTCTAAGCCTAATCATAAACACTAAGCCTAACCCTAACCCTAACATTAACACCAAACTCTAACATTAAACCTAAAGTTAAACTGTAACCATAACCCTAAACCTATTCCTAATCCACCCTAACCCGATCCGTAAACCTAAAGCCTTACCCTAAACCTATAACCCTAAACCCTAAACCTAAAACTAACCGTAAAACTACCCATAACCCTAAAACTAACCGTAACCTAACCCTAACCATAACCTAACCCTAACCCTTAACCTAAATATAACCCTAATCCTATACCTAACACAAACCCCTAACCCTAACCCTAAACCTAACCCTAAAACTAACAGAAAACCTAACCCTAACATTAACCCTAACCCTAACCGTAACCCTAACCCTAACCCTACACCTAATTGTAACCCTAACACTAACCATAATCCGCAGCCTAACCCTAAGCCTCTCGCTAAAACCTAACCCCTTACCTAACCCTAACACTAACCCTAACCCTAACTGTAACTCTAACCATAACACTAACCCTAACACTTTACCTAAGTTTTAACCCTAACCCTAACCCTAACCTTAACCATAACATCTAAGCTTGACCCTAACCCTAAACCTAAACCCAACTCTAACCCTAAACCTAATGCTAACCTCTAACCATAACCCTAACCCTAACTTTAACACTAAACTCTAACCATAACACTAACCCTAACCCTAACCATAACCCTAACCCTAAAATATAACCCTAACCCTAATTCTAACTCTAAACCTAACCCTAACCCCAACCCTAAACCTAATCGTAACACTAACCCTAACCGTAATGAGAAGCCTAACCTTAACCCTCTCCCTAACTCCTAAACCCTAAGCCTAACCCTAACCATAACACTACCCTAACCCTAACCACAACGCTAATTTCTAATCCTATCCCTAACCCTAAACATAACCCTAACCATAACCATAACAATAACCCCAACCCACACCTAACATTAATCACTTACCCTGACCCTAACCCTAACCTTTAACCTAACGCTAAGCCTGACTGTAGTACCTAAACCTAACCCTAACCCTAACCAAAACCTAATCCTAACCCTAATGTCTAAGCCTAAACCTAACCTTAACCTTAAACCTAAACCCAACCCTAACACTAACAAAAGCCCTAACCTCTAACAATAACCCTAAACCTAAACAGTCCCTAACCCTATCCCTAAACCTAGCACTAAACCTAACTTCTAACCCTAACCCTAACCCTAACTTTAACCTCAACCTACCCATAACCATAACTATAACACTAACCCCAATCCTAACCCTAAACACTAACCCTAACCCTAACCCGAAGCCTAACTGTTACACGAATACTAATCCATAACACTATCACTAACATCTAATCATTAAACTTGACCCTAACCCTAATCCTAACCCTAACACTAAATCTAATGAAATCCTAAACCTAAACCTAAACCTAACACTAACATAATTATAACCCTAAACCTAACTATAACCCTAAGCCTAACCCTAAACCTAACCCTAACGCTAACACAAAACCTAAACCTCACACTAACCCTAAGCCTAACCCTAAACCTAACCTTAACCCTAACACTAACGTAATTGTAACCCTAAACTAAACATAAACCTACACCTAAGCCTAAGCTTAACCTTAACTCTAATCCTAAACCTAACCCTAACACTTAACCTAACACTAAATTCTAAACTTAACCCTAACACTAACTGTAACCTTAACTCTAAAACTAACCACTAACACTAATCCTCACCCTTAGCATATCTCTTACATAACACTAACACTAACCCTAACCCTGAACCTAAGCTTTAACCCTAACCCCAACCCTAAACATAACCATAACCTCTAAGCCTAACACTAAAACTAACACTAAGCCTAACTCTAACCCTAAACCAAAAGCTAATCTCTAACCAAAAACCTAACCCTAAAACTAAACTTAAACATAACCATAATCTAATCGTAACCCTAACCCTAACCATAATCCGAATCCTAACCATAACCCGAACCCTAATCGTAACACTAACCCTAAACCCTAACACTAAAGCTGACACTATCCCTAAGCCTAACCCTAACCGTCAAATTAACCCTAACCCTAACCCTAGCCTTAACCCTGACCCTAACACCTAACACCAAACCCTAACGCTAAATCTAAGCCTAAAACTAACACTAACCCTAACCCTAAGCCAAACCCTAAGAGTAACTCTAAACATAATAAGCACCCTAACACTAACCTTAACCCTTTCCCTAACACCTAACCCCTAGCCGTAACCATAGCACTACCCATAACCCTAAACATAATCATAACACTAACACTACCACTAACCCTAACTTCTAATCCTAACCATAACCATAACCATAACCATAACAATAACCATAACCCTAACCCTAACCTAACATTAATCCCTTACCCTAACCCTAACCTTAACCCTTAAACTAAAGCTAACCCTGTGTGTAATACCGAATCCTAAACCTAATCCTAACCCTAGCATAACCCTAACCCTAAACCTAACCCTTGCCCTAAACTTAACGCTAACACTAACCTTAACACATACCTCAAACCCTATCCCTAAACCTAACAGTAACCCTAAAAATCTAACACTAATCCTAACCCCAAACCTACCATAAGCCTAAACCTAATCCTAAACCTAACCCTAAACCTAACCCTAACCCATACCTCCAACCCTAACACTAAACTTAAACCTAAATCTAACCCTAACTCTAACCTTAACCTCTAACCCTAACCCTAACACTAATACTAAATTATACCTGACCCTAACACTGACCCTAACCCTAACCCTAACCCTAACCCTAACCCTAACTGTAAACCAAACACTAAACCTAAGCTATAACCCTAATCCTAGCACTAACTTAACTATAACCTCTAAGCCTAAACCTAACCCTAACCCTAGCACTAAACTCTAACACTAAACCTAATTCTAACCACTAAACATAAGCCTAAACCTAATCCTAAACCTAACCCTAACCCTAACCCTTACCCTAAACCCTAACCCTAACACTAACACTATATGTAATGCTAAACCTAACCGTAAACCTAACCCTAACCCTATCCCTAACACATAACCTCTAAAGCTAACCCTAAACACAACCCCTAATGTAACTCTGACCCTAACACTAACACTAACCCTAACTTTAACCCAAAATCTAATCAAAACTCTAACACTAACCATAACCCGAAAATTAACCATTACCCTCTCCCTAACACCTAAACACTAACCCTAAACCTAACACTAACCCTATCCCTAACCCGAACTGTAACCATAACACTAGCCCTACCCCTAACCCTAACTTCTAATCCTAACACTAACCCTAACCCTAACCCTTACCTCTAACATTAATCATAACCCTAAACCTAATGCTAACCTGTAAACATAACCCTAAGCCTCACCCTAACCCTAACCCTAACTCTACCCCTTAAACTAACCATAACAGTGACAGTAATACTTAGCCCTAACCCTAACTCCAAACCTACCATAACCTTAACCCTAACTCTAATGCTACCCCTAAACCTAACCCTAAACCCATACCTCTAAACATAACCCTAACCTTAACCCTAACGCTAACCCTAAACGTAACCCTAACCCTAACCGTAACCCAAAGCCTAAACCTAACCCTCTCCATAACACCTAATCCCTAACCCTAACTTTAGTCATAACCCTTACATTAAATGTACAACTAACCTTAACCCTAATGCAGCCCTAACCCTAAGCCTAACTCCAACCCTAAACCTAACCCTAAATCTAAAACTAACTCTTACACTAACACTAACACTAAACTCTAACTGTAACTATAAACTTAACCCTAACCTTTAACTCTAACCCAAACCCTAACCCTAACCTTAAACCTAAAACTAACGCTAACCTCTAACCATAACCGTAACCCTAACCCTAACCATAACCCTAACCGTAACCCTAACACTAACACTAACCCTAATCCATAACAGTATCCCTAACACCTAACCCCTAAACCTAAACCTAACCCTAATCCTAACTCTAACACTAAATTTAACGCAAAACCTAAACCTAACCCTAACGCTAACCTAATTGTAACCCTAAACCTAACCATAACCCAGAGGCTAAGCCTAAACCTCACCCTAACTCTAAGTCTAACCCTAACTCTCACACTTACCCTAAACCTAACCCTTACCCTAACACTAACCTCTAAACCTAACCCTAATACTAAATGTGACCCTAACTCTAAAACTAACCACTAACACTAATCCTAACCCTTAGCATATCCCTTACATAACACTAACCCTAACACTAACCCTGAACCTAAGCTTTAACCCTAACCCCAACCCTAAACCTAACCATAACCTCTAACCCTAACCCTAACCCTAAGCCTAACTCTAAACATAATAGTAACCCTAACACTAACCGTAACCCAAAGCCTAACCTTAACCCTTTCCCTAACACCTAACCCCTAACCTTAACTATAACAATACCCCTAACCCTAAACGTAACCATAACCATAACCCTACCACTATCACTAACATCTAATCATAACCCTAACCCTAACCATAACCCTAACCATAAACCTAACCCTAAACCTAATATTAATCCCTTATCCTAACCCTAACCTTACCACTTAAACTACAGCTAACCTTGTTTGTAATACCAGATCGTAAACCTAACCCTAACCCTAGCATAAGCCTAAGCCTAAACCTAACACTTAACCTAAACTTAACGCTAACCCTAACACATACCTCTAACCCTATTTCTCACTCTAACACTAACCCTAACCTCTAACACTAACCCTAACCCTAAACCTATCCCTAAAACTAACTCTAAAACTAACACTATACCTAACTTGTAACCCTAATACTAACCTGACCCTAAACCTCAACCTAACCCTAACACTAACCACAACACTAACCCTAAACCTAAGCCTAACCCTAAACCCAAACCCTAACCATAAAACTAACCAAAACACTAACCCAAACCCTAACCCATAACCATATCCCTAACACCTAACCCGTAAAACTAACCCTAACCCTTACCCTAGCACTACATCTAAAGCAAACCCTAATCCTAAACCTCAACCTAACCCTAACCCTAACGTTAACATAAATGTAATGCTAACCCTAACCATTATGCTAAGCCTAAGTCTAACCCTAAACCTAACTCTAACCCTAAACCTAACCCTCACACTAACCCTAACCCTAACCCTAACCCTAAAACTAACCCCTAAAGCTAGCCTAAACCTAACCATAACCCTAACACTAAAACTAATCATTAAACGTAATCCTAAACCTTACCCTATCCGTAACCCTTACCTTGACCCTAAACCTAACCCTGAACTTAAGCTTTCACCTTAACCATAACCTCTAAGGCTAACCCTAACCATAAGCCTAACAATAACCCTAAACCAAAAGCTAACCTCTAAACATAACCCTAACGCTAACCCTAACCCTAAACCTAACCCTAACCCTAAACCTTAGCCTAAACTCTAATTGTATCACAAACCCTAAACCTAACCCTAACACTAACCCTAACCCTAAACATAAACTTAAACCTAAACCTAAACCTAACACTAAACCTAAACCCTAACCCTAACACTAACACTATCCCTAAGCTTAACCCTAACCCTAACCCTAAACCAAACCCTAACCCTAACCCTAACCCTATCAATAAAATCTAACCCCTAACCCTATGCCTAACCCTTTCTCTAAACTTAACCCTAAACCTAACCCTAACCGTAACCCTTACCCTAACCCTACCCATAAAACTAATCGTAACCCTAACACTAAATGTAACACAAAGCCGAACCCTAACACTCTCCCTAACACCTAACCCCCAAACCTAAACTTAATCATAACCCTAACACTAAGCATAACCCTAACCCTAACCCTAACACTAACACTGACCTTAACACTAAAACTAACCCTTACCCTTACACTAACCCTAAACTCTAGCTGTAACTGTAACCCTAACCCTAACCTTTAACTCTAACTCAAACCCTAACCATAACCATAACCTTAAACCAAACGCTAACCTCTAAACATGACCGTAACCCAAACCCTAACACTAAATCGTAAACTAACCCCTAACCCTAAATTCTAATCCTAACCCTGACCCTAGCCCTAACTGAAACCCGAACCTAATTGTAACCCTAACCCTAACCATAACCATAACCATAAGGCTAAACCTAACCCTAACCCTAACTCTAAACTTAACCCTAACCCTAACACTAACAATAAGACTTATCCTAAACCTAACACTAACCTCCATACCTAACCTTAGCACTAACTGTAATCCTAACCCTAAACCTAATCACTAACCCTAATTCTAACCCTTACCCTATCCCTAACCCTAACCCTAACCCTAAATCTAACACTGAACCTAAGTTTTAACCCTCATTCTAATCCTAACCCTAACCCTAACACTATCGCTAAACCTAACCCTAACCATAAACCGAACTCTAAACCTAAACCTAACCCTAACCCTATTGCTAACACCTAACCCCTAACCCTAACTCTAAACTAACCCTTACTCTAATCCTAAATCTAAACCTAATCATAACCCTAACCCTAACCCTAAGGCTAACCCTAAAAGTGATCGTAACACCAACCCTAACCGTAATCCGAAGGCTAATTTTAACCTTCTCCCTAACACCTAACCCCTAAGCCTAAGCCTAACCCTAACCCTAACCCTAACCCTAACCCTAACGCTAATCTAACTGTAAGCCTAACCCTAACTATAACCCTAAGCCTAATCCTAACACTCACACTAACCCTAACCCGAAAACTAACTGTAACTTCTAAATCTAACTCTAACCCTAACTGTAACCCTAACCCTAATCCTAACCCTTAAGCTATTCCTAATCCTAACCCTAACACTAACCCTTAACTCAAGATTTAACCCTAACCCAAACCCTAACCATAACCATAACCTCTAAGCCTAACACTAACCCAAACACTAACCCAAATCTAACCCTAAACCAAACGCTAACCTCTAACCATAACACTAAGCCTAACAATAACCGTAACACTGAACCTCAGTGTTTAACCCTAATGCTAACCCTAACCATAACCATAAACTCTAAACCTAACACTACCTCTAACGCTAACACTAACTTTAACCTAAAACAAATGCCAATCTCTACCATAAACCTAACCCTAACCCTAATAATAATACTAACAATAAACCTAACTTCTAATCCTAACACTAACCCTAACTCTAACACTATCCCTAAGCTTAACCCTAACCCTAACCCTAAAACTAATGTAAATCCTACCCTAAACGTAACACAAAGCCTAAACCTAAACTTCTCCCTAACATCTAACCCCTAACCCTAACCTTAATCATAACCCTAACTCTAACACTAATCCTAACCCTAACCTAATCCTAATTCTATCCTTAACCCTAAGACTAACCTGAAACCTAAACACAACTCTAAACCTAACCCAAACCCTAACACTAACACTAACCCTAAACATAACCCTAACACTAACGTCTAAACCTAACCCTAATCCTAACTGTGAAGCTAAACCTAAACCTAAGCTTTAAACCTACCCCTAACACTAACCCTAACCATAACCTCTAAGCCTAACACTAACACTAACCCTAACTCTAAACTCTAAACCTAAACCTAACCCAAACACTAAACCTAACCCTAAACCTAACCCTAACACTAAACTCTAACCCTAACACTAACACTAACCCTAAATCTAATGCTAGACATAAACCTAACACTAAACCTAACATTAATCCCTACCCCTAAGCCTAACCCTACACGGTAAACTAACACTAACACTGACCGTAATATGTAACCATAACCCTAACCCAAAACTTACCATAACCCTAAACCTAACCCTAACCCTAACACTAACACTGAACCAAATTCTAACCGTAACACTCACCCTAACACTAAACCTAAACCTAACACAAACCCTAACCCTAACCCGAAACCTAACCCTTAACTTAACCCTAAACCCTAACTGTAAACCTAACACTATTCCTAAACCTAAACCTCACCGTAAAACTAAACCTTACCCTATTCCTAACACCTAACCCAACCCAAACACTAACCCTAACCCTAAAACTAACACTAAAACTAACACTAACCCTAAACCTAAACCTAACCCTAAACCTAATCGTAACCCTAACACTAACCCTAATCTGAAGCCTAATATTAATCCTCTACCTAAAAACTATCCCCTAACCTTAAACATAACACTAAACCTAAACCTAACTGTAACCATAACCCTTACCCTACCAATTAACCTAACATCTAATCCTAACACTAACCCTACTCCTAACCCTAGCCATAACCATAACACTAAACCTAACATTAATACCTAATCCTAACCCTAACCCTACCCCTTAAACTAACCATAAACCTGACTGTAATACCTAACCCTAAAACTAACCCTAACCATAGCAGAACAATAAACCTAACCCTAACCATAACCCTAACCCATACCTCTAACCCTAACCCTAAGACTAACCCTAACGCTAACCCTAACCATAAACACTAAGCCTAACCCTAACACTAACCCTAACCCCAAACTCTATCACTGAACTTAACGATAACCTCTAACCATAACCCTAACCCTAATACTAACCCTAACCCTAATCCTAAAGCCTAACCCCAACCCTAAATACTATCCATAACCCTAAACCTAACTGTAAACCTAACCCTAACCCTAACCGTAATCCTAACCCTAACCCTAACCATAAACCTAATCTTCCCATAACACTTAACCCCTAACACTAACCCTACCTCTGACCCTAAAACTAACCATAAAGCTAACCCTAACCTTAACTCTAACGCTAAGCCTAATCCTATCCCTAACACTTAATCCATAACACCAAACCTAAACCTAAACCTAAAACTAATCGTAAACTTAAACCTAACCCTAACCCTTAACCTAATCGTAACTATAACACTAACCGTAACCTGAAGCCTAACCCTAACCCTCTCCGTAAAACTTAACCCCTAACACTAACTTAACCCTAACCATAAGCATAAACCTAACCCCACCCCTAACACTAACTTCTAATCCTAACATTAACCCTAACCCTAAATTTTAACCATAAACCTAACCATAACACTCACCCTAACACTCAAGCTAGCACTAACCCTAAACTTTAACGCTAACAGTAAACCTAACCCTAACATTAACCTTTAACTCTAACCCTAAACCTATTCCTAACCGTAAACATAACACTCACCAGTGACCATAACCCTAATGCTAACACGACCCCTAACAATGACCCTAACCCTGAACTCTAACCGTAACCAAAACCTAACGCTACCCCTAAACCTAATTCTAAATTCTAATCCTAACCCTAACACTAACCCTAAACATAATCGTAAACCTAATCCTAACAGTAACATGAAGACTAACCCTAACACTCTCCCTATCACCTAACCACTAAACCTAACACTAACCCTAACACTCTCCCTAACACCTAACACTTAAACCTAACCCTAAACCTAGACCTAACCCTAACTCTAACCATACCCCTAATGCTAAACATAACCCTATCCCTAAATTGTAATCCTAATCCTAATTCTAACCCTAACACTAACACTAACCCTAACCCTAAACCTAACCCTAAACTTTAACCGTAAACAAAACACTAACGCTACCCCTATCCCTAATTCTAAACTCTAATCTTAACCCTAACACTAACCCCAAACCTAATCGTAACCTTAACCCTAATCATAACACTAGCCTAACGTGAACATTCTCCATAACACTTAACCCCTCACCCTAACCCTAACCCTAAACCTAAACCTAAACCTAACCCTAACCTAAACTCTAACTCTAACCATAACACTCACCCTAAACTCTAACGGTAACACTAACTCTAACCCTAAACCTAACCCTACCCTAAACCTAACCCCAAACCATACCTCTAACCCTAACCCTAACACTAACACTAACCTCTAACAATAACACTAACCGTAAACCTAACCCTAAACCTAACATTAAACCTAACTTCTAACCCTAATCCTAACCCTAAGCCTAACCCTCAACCTAACCCTAAACCTAACCATAACCCTAACACTAACCATAACCGTAACCCAAAGCCTAACGTGACCCTAAACCTAGCCCTAACCCTAAGCCTAACATTAATTCTATCCTTAACCCTAACCCTAACCCGAAACCTAAATATAACTCAAAACCTAACCCAAACCCTAACACTAACATTAACTCTAAACAGAAACCTAATACTAACCTTTAAACCTAACCCTAACCCTAACTGTGACGCTAAACCGAAACCTAAGCTTTAACCCTAACCCTAACACTAACCCTAACCATAAACTCTAAGCCTAACCCTAACACTAACCCTAACCCTAAACTCTACACCTAAACCTAACCCTAACACTAAAAACGACCCTAAACCTAACTAACCCAAAACTCTAACCCTAACACTAAGACTAATCCTAACTAACCCTAGACATAAAACTAACACTAAACCTAACATTAATCCCTACCCCTAACCCTAACCCTACACGTTAAACTAACACTAACACTGACAGTAATATGTAACCCTAACCCTAACCTGAAACCTAGCAAAACTCTAAACCTAACCCTAACCCTAAACCTAACCCATAACTCTAACACTAACCCTAAACCTAAACATAACACTAATACTAAACCTAACATTAATCCCTATCCCAAAACCTAACACTACCCCTTAAACAAACTATAAACCTAAAAGTAATACCTAACTCTAACCGTAACACTAAAATAACTCCAACCTTAATCTAACCCTAATCCTAACCCTGAACCTAACATTAACCCTAACCCTAACACTAACCCTAAACATTAACCATAACCAAAACAATAACGGTACCCATATCCCTAATTCTAAACTCTAACCTTAACACTAACACTCACCCTAAACCTAATCATAAGCTTAAACCTAACCATAACATGAGCCTAACCCGAACACGCTCCCTAACACATAACCCCTAAAACTAACCCTAAATCTAAACCTAAACCTAACCTTACCTTAACCCTAACTCTAACCCTAACACTCACCCTAAACTCTAACGGTAACACTAACTCTAACCCTAACCCTAACCCTAACCCTAACCCTAACCCTAACCCTAACCCTCTAACCCTAACACTAACCCTAACCCTAACGCTAACCCTAACCCTAACCCTAACCCTAACCTCTGTCACTAACTATAACCCTAAACCTATCCCTAAACCTAACATTAAAGCTAAATTCTAACCCTACACCTAACCATAACCCTAAACCTCAACCTAACCCTAACACGAACCATAACGCTAACACTAACCATAACAGTAACCCAAAGCCTAACGTGACCCTAAACCTAACACTAACCTTAAGCCTAACCCTAATTCTATCGTTAACCCTAACAATAACCAGAAACCTAAACATAACTCTAAACCTAACCCAAACCCTAACACTAACACTAACCCTAAATATAACCCTAACACTAACCTCTAAACCTAACCCTAACCCTAACCGTGATGCTAAACCTAAACCTAAGCTTTAACCCTACAGCTAACACTAACCCTAACCATAAACACTAAGCCTAACCCAAACACTAACCCTAACCCTAAACTCTATACCTAAACCTAACCATATCACTAACAGTAACTCTAAACCTAACCCTAACACTGAACTCTAACCATAACAGTAACACTAACCATAACCCAAACGCTAGCCATAAACCTAATACTAAACCTAACATTAATCCCTACCCTTAACTCTAACCCTACCCATTAAACTAACCCTAACACTGACCGTAATACATAACCGTAACCCTAACACTAAACATGGCAAAATCCTAAACCTAACCCTAACCCTAACCGTAACCCTAACCCTAAAGCATACCTCGGACACTAACCCTAACCCTAACCCTAAACCTAAACCTAACCCTAAACCTAACCCTAAACCTAACCCTAACCCTAACCCTAATCCTAACCCTAACATTAACCCATACCTCTAACCATAATCCTAACCCTAAGCCTAACCTTAATCCTATACCTAACTCTAAACCTAACACTAACCTCTAAGCCTAACACCAACCCTAACCCTAACCCTAACTCTAAACCTAACCCTACAAGTAACTGCAAACCTAACCCTAACCCTAACCCTAACACTAACACTAACCATAACCTCTAAGCCTAATCGCAACCATAAAGCTAACCCCAAACTCTAACACTAAAATTAACGCTACCTCAAACCATACCACTAACACTAATCCTAACCCTATCCCTAAACCTAACCATAACCCTAAGCATAACAACTAACACTATCCGTAACCCTAAACCTAATGGTAAACCTAAACCTAACACTAACCCTAACCCTAACCCTAAATTTATCCCTAACACCTAACCCCTAACCCTAACACTAAACCTAAAAAAAAAAAAACACTGAAACTAACAGTAAACCTAAGCCTAACACTAATCCTAACCTTAACCCTAAACCTAATTGTAAGACTAACATTAACAGTAAAATGAAGCGTAACCGTAACCCTCTCTGTTACACCTAACACCAAACACTAATCCTAACACAAACCCTAACTCTACCAGTAATCATACCCTAACTTCTAACCCTAAAACTAACACTAATCCTAACCCGAAACCTAATGCTAACACTAAAATCTAACCATAAACCTAACTCTAACCATAACCATAACCCTAAAACTAACTTTAACACTGACCATAATACCCAACCCCAACCCTAACCCTAACATAAGCCTAATCCTAATCCTAAACATAAACGTAATTCTAACCCTAAATTCTAATGATAACCTAGCCCTAACCGTAACCCTAACACTAACTGTAACCTAACCCTAACCCAAAATCTAACATTAACCCTCCCCAAAAACCTAACACAAAACTTAACCTTAATCCCTAACACTAACCCTAACCCTAACCCTAAAACTAACCCATACCATGACCATAATAACTAACCCTAACCCTAACCCTAACCCTTAATTCTAATCATAAAACTAACCCTAACCCTAACTCTAACAAAAAACCTCACCCTAAACCTAATATCTAACCCTAAACCTAACCCTAACACAAAACCTAACCCTAAACCTAACCCTAAACTCTAACCCTACCCTAAACCTGACCCCAAACCTAACCCTAACCCTAACCATAACCCTAACAGTAAATCTAACCCTAAACCTAATCGTAACCTTAACACTAACCATAACCCAAAGCCTAACCCTAACCCTCTCTCTAGTACCTAACACCTAACCCTAACTCTCACCCTAACCCTAACCTTAACCCTTACCGTAACCCAAAGCCTAGCCATAACCCTATAACTAACATTAACCCTAACCATAATCATAAACCTAAACCTAACTGTAAACCTACAACTAACACTAATAATGACCCTAACCCTAGCCCTAACCCTAACACTAACATCTAAACCTAAATATAACCCTAACTGTAAACCTAATGACTAACCCTAATCCTAACCCTTAACCTATCTCTAAACCTAACGCTAACACTAACCTAAACCTAGCTTTAACCCTAACCCTAACCATATCTGTAATGATAACTTATAAGACGCACAGTAATCCTCACCCTAACCTCAAACTCTATCACTAAACCTAACGTTAAACTCAAACCATAAAAATAAACCTAAACCTCACCCTAAACCTAACACTAACCCTAACCCTAACACTAACCCTAACGCAAAACCTAAACCTAAGTTTTAACCTAACCATAACCCAAAACTAATGCGAACTGCTAACCCTAACCTTAACCCAAACCCTAAACTCTAACCGTAAGACTAAACATAACCCTAAACCTATCACTAACATGTAACCCTAACCCTAACCCTAACCCTAACCCTAACCCTAACACTAACACTAAACCTAACCCTAACCCTAACCCTAACCCTAACCTAAACCTAACTCTAATCCTAACTGTAACCCGAAGCCTAACCATAGCCCTAACCCTAACCCTAACCCTAACACTAACCCTAAACCCTAACTCTAAACCTAACACTATCCCTAACTCTAACCCTAACAGTAAACCTAACCCTAACACTAACCCTAAACCTATTCCTAATACATAACTCCTAACCCTAACGCTAAACCTAAATCTAAAACTAACACTAAACCTAACCCTAACACTAACCCAAAGCCTAACACGAAACCTAATCGTAACACAAACCCTAAACATAAACCGAAGCACAACTTTTACACTCTCCCTAATACCTAAGCCCAAACCAAACACTGACACAAACACTAACCATAAACGTAACCATATCCCTTACCCTACCCATAACCCTAACTTCTAATCCTAACCCTAACCATAGCCATAAAAGTAACCCAGACCAAACATTAAGGCCTTACACTAACCCTAACGCTAAACCTTAAAATCACCTTAAGCCTGCCTGTAATACCTAACCCTAACCCTAGCATAAACCTAAATCTAACTTTAACGCTAACCCTAAACCTAACTCATACATCTAACTTTAACCCTAACACTAGCCACAAACCTAACCCTAAATCTAACCATAACACTAACTCTAACCTCTAAGACTAACCCTAACCCTAATCCTATCACTAATGCTAAACCTAAACCTAACACTAAACCTAAATTCTAACCCTAACCATCACCCTAAACCTCAACCTAACCCTAACCTTAACCATAACATTAACCCAAACCCTTAAACTAACCCTAACACATAACTCTATTTCTAACACATAACCCCTAAACCTAACCCTAACCCTAACGCTAACCCTAAACATAACTCTAACCCAAAACCTAACCCTACCTCTAAATCTAATGGTAACCTAACTGTATAACCCTATACTGTTATACTGTAAACCTAACTGTAACCCTAACCCTAACCATAACCCTAAGCCTAACCCTAACCATAACCCTAACTCTAACCCTAACCCTAATGCTAACCCTAACCCTAAAGCAAACGCTACCCCATACTCTAACCCTATACCTAACCCTAACCCTAACCCTAACCCTAACCTAACTCTAACCCTAACCTAATTGTAACCCTAACCCTTACCGTTACCCGAAGCCTAGCCATAACCCTATACCTAACATTAATCCTAACCCTAATACTAAACCTAAACCTAACTGTAAACCTACAACTAACACTAATAATGACCCTAAACCTAGCCCTAACCCTAGCCCTAACCCTAACACTAACCTCTAAACCTAAACATAACCCTAACCATAAACCTAATGACTAACCTTAATCCTAACCCTTACCCTATCTCTAACACTAACACTAACACTAAACTAAAACTAGCTTTAACCCTAACCCTAACCATATCTGTAATGATAGCTTATAAGATGCACAGCAATCCTCACCCTAAACCCAAACTCTATCACTAAACCTAACGCTAAACTCTAATAATAGCAATAAATCTAAACCTCACCCTAACCCTAACACTAACGCTAACCCTAACCCTAACCCTAACACTAACCCTAACCCAAAACCTAAACCTAAGGTTTAACCCTAACCATAAACCAAACCTAATGCAAACTGCTAACCCTAACCTTAACCCTAACCCTAAACTCTAACCATAACACTAAACATAACCCTAAACCTATCACTAACATATAAACCTAACCCTAACCCTAACCCTAACCCTAACCCTAACACTAACCCTAACCCTAACCCTAACCTTAACCTTAACCTAAACATAGCTCTAACCATAACTGTAACCCGAAGCCTAACCATAGCCCTAAACCTAACCCTAACCCTAACACTAACCCTAAACCTTAACTCTAAACCTAACACTATCCCTATCTCTAACCCTAACGGTAAACCTAACCCTAACACTAACCTTAAACCTATTCCTAATACATAACCCCTAACCCTAACGCTAAACCTAAATCTAAAACTAACACTAAACTTAACCCTAACACTAATTCTAAGCCTAACCCGAAACCTAATCGTAACACAAACCCTTACCATAAACCGAAGCACAACTTTTACACTCTCCCTAATACCTAACCCCAACCCAAACCCTGACACTAACACTAACCATAAACCTAACCATATCCCTTACCCTACCCATAACCCTAACTTCTAATCCTAACCCTAAACATAACCATAAAATTAAGCCAGACCTAACATTAAGCCCTTACACTAACCCTAACCCTAAAAATTAAAATCACCTTAAGCCTGCCTGTAATACCTAAACCTAACCTAGCATAAACCTAAATCTAACTCTAACCCTAACCCTAAACCTAACTCATACATCTAACCTTAACCCTAACACTAGCCACAAACCTAACCCTAAATCTAACCCTAACACTAACCCTAACCTTTAAGACTAACCCTAACCCTAAACCTATCACTAACGCTAAACCTAAACCTAACACTAAACCTAACTTCTAATCCTAACCCTCACCCTAAACCTCAACCTAACCCTAACCTTAACCATAACACGAACCCAAACCCTAACACATAACCCTATCCCTAACACATAACCCATAAACCTAACCCTAACGCTAACCCTAAACATAACTCTAACCCAAAACCTAACCCTACCCCTAAACCTAACGCTAACTTAACTGTATAACCCTATACTGTTATACTGTAAACCTAACTGTAACCCTAACCCTAACCATAACCCTAAGCCTAACCCTAAACATAACCCTAACTCTAACACTAACCCTAATGCTCACACTAACCCGAACCCTAACTGTAACCCTAACACTAACCTCTCAACCTAACCCAAACCCTAACTGTAACCCTAAACTTAAAAGTAAACACTAACCCTAATCCTAACCCTTAGCATATCCCTAAACGTACCCTACCCCTAAACCTAACCATTAACATAAGCTTTAACCCTAACTGTAACACTAACCATAACGATAACCTTTAAGACTAACACTAAGCCTAACACTAACTCTAACCCTAAACCAAAACCTAACCTCTAATCATACATCTAACCCTAAATCTAACCTTAAACCCAAACCTAATTTCTAACTATAACCCTAACCTTAACCCTAACCGTAAACCTGAACTTAATCTTTAACACTAACTCTAATCCCTAACACTAACACTAACCATAACATCTAAGCCAAACACTAACCCTAAACCTAACTCTAACCCTAAAACAAACACGAACCTCTAACCCTAACCCTAATCCTAACCCTAAACCTAACCCTAACACTAAAACTAACTTCTAACCCGAACACTAACCCTAACCCTAAAACTAACCCTAACCCTAACCCTAACCCTAAATCCTAACCCTAACACTATCACTAACCCTAACCTTAACCTTAACTGAACCATAAAACTAACTCGAACCCTAACCCTATGGCTAACACCTAACCCCGAACCCTAGCCCTAACCCTAACTCTAAAACTAACCCTAAATCTAACCCTAACTCTAATTCTAACCCTAATCCTAAACCTAATCATAACCCTAACACTAACCGTAACACAAAGCCTAAGCCTAACCCACTCCCTAACACATAACTCCTAACCCTAAACTTAATCATAACACTAACACTAAGCATAACCATAACCTAACCCTAAACCGAGCCATAACCCTAAACCTAACAATAACCCTAAACCTAACACTTGCCCTAACACTAACCCTAAACTCTAACCGTAGCGATAAACCTAACCCTAACCTTTAACTCTAACCCAAACCCTACCCCTAACCCTAACCCTACACCTAACACTAACGTCTAAACATAACCATAACACTAACTCTAACCGTAACCCTAACCCTAACACTAACACTAACCCTAAACCATAACTCTATCCTTAAAACACCTAACCCCTAAACCTAACCCTAACACTAACTCTAACACTAAATCTAATGCAAACTGTAACCCTAACCCTAACGCTACCCTAATTGTAACCCTAAACCTAATCATAACCATAAGGCTAAACCTAACCATAACCCTAACTCTAACCCTAACTCGAACCCTCACACTAAGCCTAACCCTAACCCTAACCCTAACCCTAACACTAACACTAACACTAAAACTAACACTAACCTCTAAACCTAACCTAATGCTAAAACTAACCCTAACCCTAACCCTAATGCTAAGGGTAACCCTAACCCTAAAACTAACCACTAACCCTAATTCTAACCCTTGTCATATCCCTAAACGAACACTACCCCTAACACTAACCCTGAACCTAAGCTTGAACCCTAACCCTAACCCTAACCATAATCCATAACCTCTAAGCCTAACAGTAACCCTAAAACTAACACTAACTCTAACCCTAAACCAAAACCTAAACTCTAACTGTAACCCTAACCCTAACCCAAACCTTAAACCTAACCCTAAACTCTAACTGTAACCCTAACCATAACCATAACCGCAAACCTGAACCTAAGCTTTAACCCTAAACATAACCCTAGTCCTAACTATAACCTCTAAGCCTAACCCTAACCCTAACCCTAAATGAAACGCTAACATCGAACCATAACCCTAAACCTAACCCTAACAATAACCCTAACCCTAACACTAAACCTAACTTCTAACCCTAACACTAACCCTAACCCTAAACCTAAACCTAACCCATACCCTAACACTACCCTAAATGCTGACCCCAACCCTAACACTATCCCTAACCCTAAACCTAACCATAAACCGAACCCTAAACATAAACCTAACAATAACCCTATCGCTAACACCTAACACCTAAACCTAACCCTAACCCTAACCTTAACCCTAAACCTAATCGTAACACAAACCCTAACTGTAATCCAAAGCCTAACCTTTACCCTCCCTCTAACACCTAACCCCTAAACCTATCCTGAATCATAACCTTAACAGTAAGTGTAAACCTAGGCCTAACCCTAACAATAACCCTAAATCTAAACCGAACCATAACACTAAACTCTAATCCTAAACCTAACCCTATCCCTAAACCTAACACTTACCCTATCACTAATCCTAAACTCTAACTGTAACCCTAACCCTAACCCTAAACTTTACCTCTAAACCAAACCCTAACCCTAACACTAAACTTAATGCTAATCTCAAACCATAACCGTAAACCTAACCCAAGCCAGTAAACCTAACCTAACCCTAAATTCTGACTCTAACACTAACCATAACTCTAACCATAACCCTAAATCTAACCCTAACACTAACCATAACCTAACCTTAAACCTAACCATAAACTCTAACCCTAACACTAAACGTAACCCTAACACTAACCCTAAACTCTAACACTAACCCTAACCCTAAACATTTCCCTAACCCTAACCCTAAACCTATCACAAACCCTAACACTAAACCTAACCCTAAACCGAACCACAACCCTATACTCTAACTCTAAACATAACCCTAACCCTAAACCTAACACTTATTCTAAAACTAACCCTAAACTCTAACTGTAACACAAAACCTTTCCCAAACTTTAACTCTAACCAAACCATAACCCTAACCCTAATCCTAAACCTAAACTTATCACTAACCTATAACCATAACTTTAACCCTAACTCTAACGTTAAACCTAACCCTAACACTAACCCTAACCCATAACCCTATCCCTAACACTTAACTGCTAAACCTAACCCTAACACTAACATTAATCTAAGGTAAACCTTAACCCTAACCCTAATGCTAACCTAATGGTAAACCTTACCACAACCATAATGCTATGCCTAACCCTAACTCTAACCCTAACCCTCACACTAACCCTAAACCTAACCCTACCCTAATCCTAAACTTAACAGTAACCCTAAATATAAAGCTAACCACTAAACCTAATCCTAACACTTAGCATATCCCTAACCAAACTCTACCCCTAACCCTAACCATGAACCTAAGCTTTAACCCTAACCCCATCCTTAAACATAATGATAACCTCTAAGCCTAACACTAACACTAAAACTAACAATAACTCTAGCCATAAACCAAAACCCAAACTCTAACCCTAACCCTAACCTTAACCTTAAACCTGAACCTAAACTCTAACTGTAACCCTAATTTTAACCCTAACGGTAAACATAAGCCTAAGCTTTAACCCTAACACTAACCCTAACCATAACCTCTAAGCCTAACCCTAACCCTAACCCTAACTCTAAAACTAAAGCAAACCCTAACCTCTAACCCTAACCCTAACCATAACCATAACACTAACTCTCACACTAAACCTAAATTCTAACCCTAACACTAACCCTAACCCTTAACCTAAACCTAAGCCTAACCCTAACACTATCCTTAACCCTAACTCTAAAACTAAACCGAACCCTAAACCTAACCCTAAAAATAACCCTATTGTGAATACATAACACCTAACCCTAACCCTAAGCCTTACTCTAAAACTAACCCTAAACGTAAACCTACCCTAACCCTAACTCTAAACCTAATCGTAACCCATACCCTAACAGTAAACCAAAGCCGAACCATAACGCAATCCCTAACACTTAAACTTAAACTTAACAATATGCGTAAACCTAACACAAACCCTAACACTAACCCTAACCCTAAACCAAACCATAACCCTACAATCTAATCCTATACCTAACCATAACCGTAAGCCTAACCCTTATCCTAAAACTAACCCTAAACTCTAACTGTAACCTAACCCTAACCTTTAACTCTAACCCAAATCATAACACTAAACCCTAAGCCTAACCAAAAAACTAACGCTAACCTCTAACCATAACCATAACCATAACTCTAACCGTAACCCTAACCCTAACCCTAACAGTAACCCTAACCCATAACCCTATCCCTAACACCAAAACCCTAAACCTAACCCTAACCCTAACCTAACACTAAATCTAACGCAAACCCTAACCCTAACACTAACGCTAACCCAATGGTAAACTAAACCTAACAATAAACCTAAGCCTAACTCTAAACCTAACCCTAAACCTCACACTAGCCCTAATCCAACCCTAACCCTAGCCCTAACCCTAACAGTAACCCTAATCATAAAATTAACCACTAAACTTAATGCTAACCCGTAGCATATCCCTAACCGAACCCTACCCCTAACCCTAACCCTGAACCTAAGCTTTAACCCTAAACCTAACCCTAACCATAACCATAACTCTAAGGCTAACATTAACCCTAACACTAACCCTAACTCTAATCCTAAACCACAATCTAACCTCTAAGCCTAGCCCTAACCCTAACCCTAACCTTAAAACTAAACCTAAACATTAACCGTAACCCTAACCTTAACCCTAAACGTAAACCTGAACCTAAGCTTTAAACCTAACACTAACCCTAACCATAACTTCTAAGCCTAACCATAGCCCTATCTCTAACACTAAAACAAACGCTAACCTCTAACATAACACTAACCCTAAAACTAACCATAACCCTGATACTAAATCTAACTTCTAAACCTAACACTAACCCTAACCCTAACCTAACCCTACACCTAACATGATCCCTAATCCTAACCCTAAACCGAACCCTAAACCTAACCCTAAACATAACCCTATTGCTAACACCTAACCCTAACCCTAACCCTAATTCTAAAACTAGCCCTAAACCTAAAGCTAACCCTAACCCTAACACTAACCCTAACCCTAAACCTAATCGTAACCCAAACCCTAACCGTAACCCAAAGCCTAACCTTAACCCTCTCCCCAACACCTAAACCCTAATACTAACTGTAATCACAACCCTACACTAAGCGTAAACCTAACCCTAACCCTAACAATAGTGCTAACCCTAAACCGAACCAAGACACTAAACTCAAACCCCAAAACTAACCCTAACCCTAAATATAACACTTACCCTAACACTAACACTAAACCCCAACCATAACCCTAACCCTAACCCTAACCTTTAACTCTAACCCAAACCCTAACCCTAGCCCTAACCCTAACCAAAAACCTAACCTCTATCAATAACCGTAAACCTAACCCTAACCCGTAAAACTAACCCTAACCCTAAATTCTAATCCTAACCCTAACCATAACCCTAACCATAAACCTAAACCTAACGCTAACCGTAACCTAACCTTAAATCTAACGATAACCGTTACCCTACCCCTAAAACCTAACACTAACCCTCACGCAAAATTCTAATCCTAACCCTAACCCTAAACCTAACACTAACCTCTAACACTAACCCTAACCCTAAACCTATCCCTAAACCTAAACCTAAACCTAAAATTAACCCTAATTCTAACCCTAACCCTAACCCTAACCCTAACCTGAATGTAATCCTAACCCTAACCATAACCCTAAGCCTAGCCCTAACCCTAACACTAACCCTATCACTAACCCTAACGCTAACCTTAACCCTAAACCTAAGCTTTAACACTAACCCTAACCATAACCCTAAAAATAACGTCTAAACCTCACCCTAACCACAAACACTATCACTAACCCTAACTCTAACCTCTAACCATAACCCTGACCATAACCCTAACACTAACACTAACACTAAGCCTAGCCCCTCATATTAAAGCCTAACACTAATCCTAAACCTAAACCTAACTGTAAACCTAACACTAATTCTACCCTAACCCTAACCCTATCCCTAACACCTAACCCCTAAACCTAATGCAAAACCTAACGCAAAAACTAACTCTAAACCTAACACTAACCGTAACCATACCTAAGCCTAACCCTAAGCCTAATTGTAACCCTAACCCTAAACGTAATCCGAAGCCTAACTGTAACCCTAACACTAACACTAACACTAAATCCTAACCCTAAACCGAACACTAACCCTAACCCTAAACCAACCCAAACCCTAACACTAAAACTAACCCTAACTTCTAAAACTAACCCTAAACCCAAAACTAACCCTAAGCCTAACACTAAGACTAAATTCTTACCCTAACCGTAACACTAACCCTAACCATAACCCTAAAAGTAACCATAATCTCTAACCCTAATCGTAACCCAAACCGTAACCCTAACCCTAACACTAAACCAAAACCTACCCCTAACCATAACCATAACTCTAACCCCTAAACCTAACACCTAACCGTAAGACATAACCCTAAGCCTAACCCCTAAACTTAAGCCCTAACACTAATATTAACCCTAACCCTAAACCTTAACCTCAACCTTACCCTAACCCTAACCATAACACTAACCCTAACCCTAAAGGCTAACACTAACCATAACTTTAACCCTAAACCTAAACTTAACTGTAAACTTAACCCTAAAACTAACCCTAACTATAAACCTATCCCTAACACCTAACACATAAACCCAACCCTAACCCTAAAACTAACCCTAAATCTAAAGCAAACCTACACCTAACCCTAAACCTATACCTAACACTAACCCTAACTTCATGGTAACCCTAAATCTAACTGTAACCCAAAGCCTAACCTTAACCATATCCCTAACAGCTAACCTCTAAACCTAACCATAACCCTAACACTAATCCTAATCCAAATCCTAACCATAACTGTAAAGCTAACCCAAACCCTAACCCTAACCCTAACCCTAACCCTAAACCTAACCATAACTTAATCATAACCCTAACCCTTACCGTAACCCAAAGCCTAGCCATAAACCTATACCTAACCCAACCCAAACCATAACACTAAACCTAAACCTAACTCTAAACTTAAACCTAACCCTAACACTAACATCTAAACCTAAACCTAACCCTAACCGTAAACCTTACCCTAAACCTAATGACTAATCCTAATCCTAACCCTTACCCTATCCCTAACCCTAACGCTAACCAAAACCCTAAACCTAACCCTAAACCTAACCCTAACCTAAATGTAACCCTAACCCTAACTGAAACCCCAAGCCTAAGCGTAAACCTAACCCTAACCCTAAACCTAACATTAACCCTAAACACTAACCCGAAACCTAACACTATCCCTAACACTAACCATAACAGTAAACCTAACCCTAACCCTAACGCTAAATCTATCCCTAAAACCAAACCCCTAAACCTAACACTAAATCTAAACCTAAAACTAACACTAAGCCTAACCCTAACCCTAATCATAACCCAACGCCTAAGTCTAAACCTAATCATAACCTTTACATTCTCCTAACCTTTACATTCTCCTAAACACCTAACCCCTAAGCCTAACTCTAACACTAACCCTAACCCTAAACATAACCATATCCGTAACACTAACCCTAACCCTATTTTCTAATCCTAACCCTCAACCTAACCATAAACATTACCCTAACACAGAACTAACATTAATCCCTTACCCTAACCCTAATCCTTAAACTAACACTAAGCCTGACTGAAATACCTAAACCTAACCCTAACACTAGCATAACCCTAATCCTAACTCTTTCCCTAACACTAACACTAACCCTAACCCATACATCTCACCCTCAACTTAACCCTAACACTAACCCTAACCTGTAAAACTAACCCTAACCCTAATCCTATTCCTAACCCTAACGCTAAACCTAACACTAAACCTAACTTCTAACCCTACCCCTCAACCTAAACGTTAACCTAACGCTTGCCCTAACCATAAAACTAAACCAAACCCTAACTCTAACACTAAAAGTTAACCCTAACCCTAACACTAACCCTAACCCATAAAACTATACCTAACACCTAACCCCTAAAGCTAACCCTAACCCTAACCCTAACCCTAACCCTAACCCTAACCCTAATCTAACCCTAACCATAACCCTAACCTTCACACTAACCCTAACCCTAACATAACACTAACACTAACATTTAAACCTAATCCTAAGCCTAACTGTAACTCTAAACCTAAAACTATCCACTAACCCTAATCCTAACCCATACTATATCCATAACGCTAACTCCAATCCTGATCCTAAACCTGAACCTAAGCTTTAGCCCTAACCCGAACCCCAAACCTAACACTAACCATAATCTCTAGGCCTAACACTAACCCTAACACTAACCCTAACTCTAACCCTAAACCAAAAGCTAACCTCTAACCCTAACCATAACCATAACCATAACTTTTAACCTAAACCTAAATTCTAACCATAACCCTAAACATAAACCTGAACCTAAGCTTTAATGCTAACGTTAACCCTAACCCTAACCATTACCTCTAATCCTAACCCTAACCCTCAGACTAACTCTAACCCTAAAGCAAACGCTAACCTCTAACCATAACCTAACAATAACCCTATTACTAAACCTATCTTCTAACCCTAACACTAACCCTAACCATAAAGCTAAGCATAAACCTAACCCTAACCCTAACCCTAAAACCTAACCCTAACCCTAACACTATCCCTAACCCTAACCCAAACAATAAACCGAACCCTAAACCTAACCCTATCCTATTGCTAACACCTAACACCTAACCCCTAAACCTAATCCTAACCTTTACTCTAAAACTAACCATAAACTTAACCCTAACCCTAACTCTAACCCTAAACCTAATTGTAACCCTAACCCTAACCGAAACCCAAAGCCTAACCCTAAACCTCTTCCTAACACCTAACTCTTAAACCTAACCTTAATCATAACCCTAACACTAAGCGTAATCCTAAACCTAACCACAACCCTAACACTAACACTAACCCTAACCCTAAACCGAACTATAACCCTAAACTTTAACCCTAAATCTATCCCTAACCCTAAACCTAACCCTTACCCTAACACTAACCCTAAACTCTCACTGTAACACTAAACCTAACCATAACCTTTAACTCTAACCCAAACCCTAACCTTAACCCTAAACTTAAGGCCTACCTCTGACAATAACCGTAACCCTAACTCTAACTGTAACCCTAACCGTAACCCTAACCCTACCACTAACCCTAACCCATAAAACTATCCATAATACCTAACCCCTAAACATAACACTAACCCTAACCATAACCATAACACTAACCCAAAACCTAACCCTAACCCTAAACCTACTGGTAACTTATTTGTAACCCTAACCTTAAACATATCCCTAAGCCTAACCCTAACCATAACCGTAACTCTAACCCTAACCCTAACCCTCACACTCACCATAATCCTAACCCTAACACTAACTTCTAAACCTAACCATAACACTAATGGTAACCCTAACACTAAAACTAACCACTAACCCTATAGCTAACCCTTAGCATATCCCTAACCGAACCCTACAACTAACCCTAACCCTGAACCTAAGCTTTAAGCCTAACCCTAACCCTAACCATAAACATAACAACCTCTAAACCTAACATTAACCCTAACACTAACCCTAACTCTAACCCAAAAACAAAACCTAACATATAACCATAACCCTAAACCTAACCCTAACCTTAAACTTAACCCTAAACTCTAACCATAACCCTAATCTTAATTCTAATCATAAATCTGAACCTAAGCTTTAACCCTAACCCTAACCATAACCCTAACCAAAACCTGTAAGTCTAACACTAACAATAACCCTAAAGCAAATTCTAACCTCTAACCATAACCCTAACACTAACCCTAACCCTAACACTAAACCTAAATTCTAACCCTAACACTAACCCCAACCCTAAACCTAAACCTAACACTAACCCTAACCCTAAACACTAACCCTAACCATAACACAATCCCTAACTCTAACCTTAACCTAAACTGAACCCTAAACCTAAACCTAACCATAACACTATGGCTAACATCTAACACCTAACCCTAACCCTAACCCTAAATGTAAAACTAACCCTAAACCTAAACGTAACCCTAACCATAAACCTAACCCTAACCCTAAACCTAATCGTAACCCAAACACTAATCATAACCCAAAGCTTAACCTTAACGCTCTCCCTAACACCTAAGCACTAACCCTAACCATAATCATAATGCTAAGACTAAGCGTAAACCTAAACCTAACCCTAACAATAACCCTAACCCTAAACCTAACCATAACCCTAAACATAACACTTACCCTAACACTAACCCAAAACTCTAACCATAACACTAACCCTAACCCTAACCTTTAACTCTAACCCAAACCCTAACCCTAACGCTAAACCTAAACCTAACGCTAACCTCTAACCATAACGATAACAAGAACCCTAACCCATAAAACTAACCCTAACCCTAACACTAAATTCTAATCCTAAACCTAAAAATAATCCTAACCATAACCCTATACCTAATCCTAACCCTAACCTAACCATAAGCTAACCATAACCCTTGCCCTATCCCTAACACCTAACCCCTAAAAAAAACCTACCCCTAACACAAAATTCTAATCCTAACCCTAACCCTAATACAACCCTAACCTCTAACACTAACTCTAACACTAAAGCTATCCCTAACCCTAACCCTAAAACTAACCCTAAATTCTAATGCTAACCCTAACCCTAACCCAAACCTTAATGTAAATGTAATCCTAACCCTAAACATAACCCTGCTCCTAGCCCTAACCCTAACACTAACCCTATCCCTAACCTTAACAATAACCCTAACCCTAAACTGAAGTTTTAACCCTAATCATAACCATGACCCTAAAAACAACATCTAAGGCTCATCCTAACCCTAACCCAAACCCTAACCACAAACTCTATCACTAAACCTAATGCTAAACTCTAACCATATCCCTAACCATAACCCTAACACTAACACTAGCACTAACCCTAAACCTAAGCCTAACCATTCACATTAAGCCCTAACACTAATCCTAAGCCTAACTGTAAACCTAACCCTAACCCTACCCTAACCCCAACCCTATCCCTAACACCAAAGCCCTAACCCTAACGCTAAACCTCATCCTAAAACTAACACTAAACCTAATGCTAATCCTAAAACTACCCTAAGCCTAATCCTAAACCTAATT